>NW_022681469.1:11630000-13127332 GCF_009764315.1 Trachypithecus francoisi | reverse complement strand
TATTGGCAGAATTTAATTCCTTGAAGCAGTAGGACTGAGCTCCCTGTTTTCTTTCTAGTCAGAGGCTGCTTAGCCCTTAGAACCTGCCAGAAATTTCTTGCCATGTGGCCTTGTCCACTTCTTGCCATGTGAAGAAGTATATGTCAGTGTACTTCTTCAAAACTAGCCAGGGAGAGTTTCTTTCTCCAGTTTCCAAGACAGAGTTCCATATAATGAAAACACAATAAGAGCTGTGATGCCCCATCATGTTTCAACCTTCTACTGGTTGGTAGTCACAGGTTCTACCCACACTCAAAGGAACAGGAGTTTATGGTAAAACACCAGGGGGCAGAGATCTTGGGACTTGCCTGAGAATTCTACCTATCCCAGATGCTCTCTCCTAACCCAAGTGATAATGGCTCTTTCTGTTTTCTGAACTCCTTAGGGTTCCTTTTAGTTCTCACTAGCCAGTCTCCTGTTACTCCAATATCCTGCTGTAATTAATTCTTCATATCATAGAGAAAAACTTTGTCTATAAAGGGTCAAATAATAAATATTCCGTGCTTTCAGGACAAATATGGTCCCTGTCACACATTGATGCAGGAGTTAAGAAGAAATCACTTAGGCAGATAGTGAGGGTATGGAAGTCCTCTGTAAGGCTTTTCTGTTTAACGAAAAGCAGACCTAAATCGTTTTCTAACAAAGAACAACCTGTAAAGTCGAGCT
Organism: Trachypithecus francoisi; assembly: GCF_009764315.1. Lineage (NCBI taxonomy): Eukaryota > Metazoa > Chordata > Mammalia > Primates > Cercopithecidae > Trachypithecus > Trachypithecus francoisi. The sequence goes on along the minus strand of NW_022681469.1, from coordinate 13,126,627 downwards.
GCAGCTGGGAGCTTGCATGGGTGAATGCCAGCAGAATCTAAGGACTAGACATGTTCAAGATGGTGGCTCCATCTTCTCTTGTCTGCCAGCCACGTGTACAGTAAGAAGCAGACAAGATAGCCCCAATCAACTGGAAAGCCCATTTTCACAATAAGATTCGGGTGAGGCGACCCACCTTCCCCATGCACTGTGTAACCGTCATACCTGATCAAACCAATCTGTGAGCCCTATGTAAATCAGACACTGCCTCTTCAAACCTGGTTATACAATTCAGCACATCTGCCACATGCTGGTCCTTTCTGCTCAGAGATCCCTGTTTCTATAGAGAAAACTGTTTCTCTTTCTCTTCTGCCTATTAAACCTCCACTCCTAAATTCTTTGTGTGTGTCTGTGTCCTAAATTTTCCTGGCCTGCGACAACAAACCTCAGGGTATATACCCCAGACAATATAGATGCTTCTAAATGCTATTTTTCATTTTTGTTATTTTAACAAAATTTAGAATCTTAAAACTTAAAAGTCGTCTCTAGCTCATGGACCATATAAAAACAGGTTATGGGCCAGATTTGGCCCATGGGCCATAGTTTTCTCATCTCTTTTATATATTCAGTTTTCCCTAGTCAAATAGTTTTGGGGTTTCTGTTTCCTGGTTGGATCTGGAGGGAAAGTAGATAGATTCTGAAAGATGAGAGTCTTTGTGGTTTTAGGCTTGAGTGCAGTGCTGAGCTAATTGGCAATAAGGAAAGGGATGCTCCTTGGTAATCTATGACATGCAATGGCATCATGATCAAGCAAGCTATCTCCTGTGATTGATGAGGTCTCAGTTGAAGCAATTCCCTTGGAGGCTCAAGAGCCTGCTACACTAGACCAAGTGTAGCAGTAGCAATGACCAGAAGGACTTTGGTATGAGAGAAATATTTTTTAATGCAAGTTTAATATTTTTGAACACAAACAAAAAGCAAATGAGTTCAGATATTTCAACTTTAATGCAAATGAATATCTTATTTCTTGTAGCTACAGGGTTGATATTGTTTTAAATAAAGCACATTTAATTGTGTAATTGAACTCACGATCTCATCAAGTATCTCACGTGAAAGAGTATTGACTGGGAAAAGATATGATCCTGAAATTTGGAATAAGGATATCTGGTTGAATTCGGATGACAATCTTGAGCCTCCAAGACACTCTGAGCCTGACTTAGCAGTGGAAGTAGCTTTCTTCACACTGCTAAGTATCTGAGGAGACTAATCATCTTCCACATTTAAAAAAAGTAAAATAAAATAAAAAAAAACTTTGCTAAATTCATCTGACTTTGATGCCTTGAAAAAGTATGATCATTCTTCTTAAGATGCATGACTACTCCTTGTGGTCACTTGACCCCTTACTAAGGGGCAACAACACAACATGACATCTAAGAAAAGACCTTATACATCAAAAGAATTATCCAAAAACTTTGATAATGTATCAGTAGAAATTTGAAGAACGTATGTGAGAGAGGATTCTAAGGGTGTTAGACCAAGGAGTGTGGATTATAACATTGAATTCATTAACATGACACACTTAATAAAGATTCTGAATTTAATATACTAGCTTGTTCAGGTTGAAGTAGCTCTTACTGCTTACTTGTTTGATTGACTTAAACTTGGGCACAAAGTTTGCCGATATTTAATGAGGATGAGGTGTCAGATTTTCCCTGGCACGATGTAGAGAAATGAATCCAAAAGTTAAATTCATCATGTGTGACATGCTAAGTAATGACATATGACATGTTTCTCCCAGATACAGTCAATAAAAAAATTCAAAAGCCACATCCTTCAATAAGGTGTTGAGAAATGTATTAATGAGGGGAACATCTACATCCTTAGGTTCTTCTCCCTTTTAGGCCAGTTATAATTGTAGGGGATGCCAGCATTAAAATAAGTTCAGTGAATTAATGTGAGTGATGAGATCCCAGAGTAGCACAGAACAAGTGACACAGCTCAACTGCCAAAGACAAAGTGGCAACATAAAGGGATGCAGGGATATACCAATATGCAGAATGCCTTGACCCTCAGAAATTTTAGGAATGTAATAGATGGGAAAACCACTGGCATATCGCTTGATCTATATAACATTAGAAAGTTCAGTTACGGAAGCCAAAAATCCTGACTTGATTTGGTACCCTGAATAGTCACATTCTCAGTCTAGCTTCCAGACTTAAGTCAATCCAGAGACCCAAAGCTTTTCGATTAATAAAGATGAAAGTGCTTCTTGAAGAAGGACCTTGCACTGTTGCTGCAAATACGTATCACACATGTTCTCTAAAATTCCCAAAATGCCTGCGACCATGGCGAGACAGACTATACTTAGGGAAAAATGAAATGCCCATACTTCTTGAGATTAATAGACCTTGCTTTGAAATGACACTAATTTCTGGGGACCCAAAATGTCACTGTTGCCACAGTGGAGTCCTGTGGTGAGCAAGTCCCAGTTGTAGTCTTAGCTGAAGTCTGACTCAGGGGTCCTAGTTAGTTCATAAATCAACCCTAATTATTATCCTACTTCTTGAATGTTCAAATGGAATAAACATACTTGGGTAGTACAGAATTCCCACATTTCCTTTCTGACCCTTGATGTGAGGGCAATTGTAGTAGAAAAGGCTACGTGATAATCTCTGGAACTTTCATTCCCTAGAAAGATAATGTAACAGAACCAATAACACATCCTAGAGGGTGCTGTGAAGATTATTGCCATCATCAAAGATGTTAAAGAAGCAGAGTGATAAATATTCAGCGGGGCTGTGATGTACTTTGAGTAATACTTAATATTGCCAGCAAGAAATATAATGACCGTTGGGCTATGACTCTTCTAACTTGGGAGTAAGTGTGATGACTTTTTCACTTGTAAAAATAGCTGTATCCTATTAGATAAATATAAACTTTATTAAGTATTTTATTATTGTATATATTCAAATGTGTGTAGAAGGGTTCGTACGGATGGTGACTAGCCAAAGAGATGGACTGTCCTAGATATTAATATATTAATTATTGTATAATGTTAATGCATTAATTATATGTAATATATGTTAATGTATGAAATTAATAAAATAATTATAATAAATATTTAAAAATGTGTATTTCACTGCTTGCTCTGGAAAAGTGGAACTGGGTCTTTTAAAGACTGTTTCTTTGTCAGCTGGTACAATAGTAAGTACTTTCAATAGACACCGCTAAAAGGACACTGAAGGTAGAAGGAGTTTTTCAGTTCCTGTTTCAAGTATGCTACTCTCACCAGATTCCTATATCATGTGACTTCTTCAAGGCTTAGCTCCTCATTTATTTCTCTGCCATCCATTGAAGCATAGATAATCCCTCTCCAGAAAAGTATGGATATCAGCTGATATGGTTTGTCTGTGTCCCCACTCAAATCTCATCTTGAAATGTATCTCCCATAATCCTCACTTGTCATGAGAGACACCTATGGGAGGTAGCTGAATCATGGGGTCAGGTTTTTCCCATGTTATTTTCATGGTAGTGAATAAGCCTCATGAGATCTGACGGTTTTATAAAGGGCAGTTCCCCTGCACATGAGCTCTTGCCTGCCACCATGTGAGACGTGCCTTTGCTTCTCCTTCGCCTTCTGCCATGATTGTGAGGCCTCCCCAGCCATGTGGAGCCATGAGTCCATTAAACCTCTTTCCTTTATAAATTACCCAGTCTCAAATATGTCCTTATAGCAGTGTGAGAACAAACTAATGCAGTAAATTGGTACTGGTAAAGTGGGGTGCTGCTCTAAAGATACCCAAAAATGTGAAGGTGACTTTGGAACTGTGTGACTGGAAGAGATTGGAACAGTTTGGAGGGCTCAGAGGAAGACAGGGAAATGTGGGAAAATTTGGAACTTCCTAAAGACTTGTTGAATGGCTTTGACCAAAATGCTAATAGTGATATGAACAATAAAGTCCAGGCTGAGGTGGTCTCAGATGAAGATGAGAAACTTTTTGGGAACAGAAGTAAAGGTCACACTTGCTATGTAAAGAGGCTGGTGGTATTTTGCTCCTGCCCTAGAGATTTGTGGAACTTTGAAATTGAGAGAGATGACTTACTGTATCTGGTGGAAGAAATTTCTAAGCAGAAAAGCATTCGAGAGGTGACAGAGCATAAAAGTTTGGAAAAATTGCAGCCTGATGATGCAGTAGTAAGGAAGAAAACAAATTTTCTGGGGAGAAAGTCAAGGTGGCCACAGAAATTTGCATAAGAAACAAGGAGCCAAATGCTAATCATCAAGACAATGGGGAAAATATCTCTAGGGTATGTCGGAAACCTGTGTGGTAGCCCCTATCACAGGCCCAGAAGCCTAGGAGGGAAAAATAGTATCCTGGACTAGGTAGGGCAACCCTCCTGAATGCAGCCTGGGGACTTGGTGACCTGCATCCCAGCCACTCCAAAGTGACTGAAAGGGACAAAGATACAGCTCAAGACACTGCTTCAGAGGGTGCAAGCCCCAAATCGTGGCAGCTTCCATGTGGTGTTGGGCCTGTGGGTGCATAGAAGACAAGAATTGAGATTCGGGAACTAATATGGTTTGACTGTGTCCCCACCCAAAACTCATCTTGAATTGTAGCTCCCACAATTGCCACATGTTGTGGAAAGGACCTAATGGGAGGTAATTGGATCATGGAGGTGGGTCTTTCCTGTGCTGTTCTTATGATAGTAAGTCTCAAGAGATCTTGATGGATTTATAAAAATCACAAGTCCTCTCTTGCCCACCATCATGTAAGAAGTCCCTTTTCTCTTCATTGATCTTTTGCCATGATTTTGAGGCCTCCCCAGACATGTGGAACTTTGAGTCCATCAAACCTCTTTTTATTTTATAAATTACCCAGTCTCAAGCATGTCTTTATCAGCAGTGTGAAAACGAACTAATACAGTAAATTGGTACAAGTGGGGCACTGCTGTAAAGATACCTGAAAATGTAGAAGTGACTTTGGAACTAGGTAACAGGCAGAGGTTGGAACAGTTTGGAGGGTTCAGAAGAAGACAGGAAAATGTGGGGAAGTTTGGAACTTCCTAGAGACTTGCTGAATGGCTTTAACCAAAATGCTGATAATGATATGGACAATGAAATCCAGGCTGAAGTGGTCTCAGATGGAGATGAGAAACTTGTTGGGAACTGGAGCAAAGACGACTTGCTATGTTTTAGCAAGGAGACTGGCTGCATTTTGCCCCTGCATATCCCCTGCCCTAGAGATATGAGGAACTTTGAACTTGAGGGAAATGATTTAGGGTACCTGGTAGTAGAAATTTCTAAGCAGCAAAATATTAAAGGGGTTTCCTGGGTGTTGTTAAATGCATTCAGTTTTAAAAGGGAAGCAGAGTATAGAAGTTTAGAAAATTTGCAGTCAATGTGATAGGAAAGAAAAACCCATTTTCTGAGGAGGAATTCAAGCTGTTGGCTGCAGAAATTTGCATAAGTAATAAGTAGCCAAATGTTAATCCCCAAGACAATGGGGAAAATGTCTGCAGGGTATGTCAGAGGTCTTCACAGCAGCCCCTCCCATCACAGATCTAGAGACCTGGGAGACAAAAGTAGTTTCATGAGCGGAGCCCAGGGTCCCTCTTCTGTGTGTAGTCTAGGGACTTGGTGTCCTGCATCCCAGCTGCTCCAGCTTTGGCTAAAAGGGGCCAAGGTACAGCTTTGGCCTTGGCTTCAGAGGGTGCAAGCCCCAAGCCTTTGCAGCATCCATATGATGTTGAACCTGCAGGTACACAGAAGTCAAGAATTGAGGTTTGGGAACCTCTGGCTAGATTTCAGAGATTGTATGGAAACACCTGGATGTCCAGACATAAGTTTGCTGCAGAGGTGGTACCCTCATGGAGAACCTCTTCTAGGGCAGTGTGGAAGGAAAACGTGAAGTTGATACTCCTGCACAGAGTCCCCACTGGGGCACTGCCTAGTGGACCTGTGAGAAGAGGGCCACCATCCTCCAGACCCCAGAATGGTAGATCCACAAAAAGCTTGCACTCTGTGCCTGGGAAAGCCACAGACACTCAATGTCAGCTGTGAAAGCAGCCAGCAGGTGGGGGTACTATACTGTGCAAAACCACATGGGTAGAGCTGTCCAAGGCCATGGGAGTCCACCTCTTGCATCAGCAAGACCTGGATGTGAGATGTGGAGTCAAAAGAGATCATTTTGGAACTTTAAGGTTTAATGACTGCCCTATTGGATTTCAGACTTGCTAGAGGCCCCTTTGTTTTGGCCAGTTTCTCCCATTTGAAACAGGTGTATTTTCCCAATGCCTATACTCCCATTGTATCTAGGAAATAGCTAACTTGTTTTGATTTTACAGGCTCCTAGGCAGAAGGAACTTGCCCTGTCTCAGATGAGACTTTGGACTTGGTTTTTCAAGTTAATGCTGGATTGAGTTAAGACTTTGAGGGACTGTTGGATAGGCCTGATGGGTTTTGAAATGTGAGGACATGAGGCTTGGGAGGGGCCGGGGTGGAATGGTACAATTTGGCTGTATCTCCACCTAAATCTCATCTTGAATTATAGGTCCCATAATCCTCACATGTCATAAGAGGGACCCTGTGGAAGGGAATTGAATCATGGGGGCAGGTTTTTCCCATGCTGTTCTCATAATAGTGAATAAGTCTCATGAGATCTGATGGTTTTATAAAGGGCAGTTCCCCTACAGTCTCTTGCGTGCTGCCATGTAAGACGTGACTTTGCTCCTCCTTCACCTTCTGCCATGATTGTGAGGCCTCCACACCCATGTGGAACTGTGAGTCCATTAAACCTCTTTCCTTTATAAATTACTCAGTCTCGGGTATCTCCTTATAGCAATATGAAAATGGACTAATACATCAGCCCTGTGAATGGCGACCTCTTTTTTGAGCACTCTTCTTCAGTCTTAGGTAGTGTTAATATCTGTGATTTCTGAACTTTTATAGAGTTCCCTTTATTTCTTACTATCCAACATCTCATTACTCCTATTTCTATGATAATTACTTGTTTTTAAACTTCCCCTGGTTCAATTACTGGGTGTTTTGTGTCACCTGCTTGGACCTTAATTAAACAGTTGGTTAGATTATATGAGCTTAAGATCCCTTCTGGCACTAGATGTAATTATTCTTTCATGATTACAAAGCAAAACTTCTCATTTTCCTTTGATGAACTACATTATCCGATATACAAAAAGAACGATTAAAATACTTTTGATTCATGACACTCCTATAATATATTAGACAACATTACTTTTTATAAATTAGCTATAATGCAGAGCTCTATTTTTTCTTAACCATAGCACAAATTAAAATTGCTATAACTTACAGTATTAATTATATATTCATCTCTAATTTGTTTTCAAAAAGAAAGAATTGCCAGACTCCTTGGAAAAGAGTCATGTTTCCTAATCCCAGTTAAATATTCTGCATGAAAGGGATGTTTCATTCTTAGGTGCCATGTAAAAAACATGATATACATTTGCCTCACAGTAGTATTAAAATAGGCTGTATGTAATATTTCAGTTTATTATTAATTGAAATAAACTAAGAAAAAATGGAAGCATGATAGTGAACTCATTATAATTCACTGTGAAATAAATATATTTCACATTGTGAGGAACATATTCCACTTAGTACAGTGTAGTTTTCAAGGAAGGCTCTATACCCCTTTTGATATTGTGTTCTTATAATATTAAAATGATATTGTGTTCTTATTAATATTAAAATGATTAATATTAATATTAAAAGGACTGACCTAACACTGTCAGCAGAAGCACTTGTGCATCTTGTTCAGGGATCCAAGAAACATATCATTGCTGTTTTATAACTCCTTCATTTCTCTTCCTAAATACATGTTCTTAAATGATAATGACAATCATCAGGTTTAAAAATTCCATGAGGTCCTTCAAAAGATAAGAATTTTGCATACATTAAAACATGCATTAGCATGAATATCCTGAAGACAAGAAAACACCTTAGGTCCAGGCAGAAGAAAAACATTGGGAAAACAGAGAAAAAGTAAACTATAAAACGCTAAAGGGAATAAAAACAGTAAACTGATGCCATGGGAAATCATTAGGTTTTGCAATTTATTCTTTTTAAATCTTCTGAATATATTGGGAATACATATTAAAATTTAGAGGTGTGAATATTGTATATGATTAACTCAAATAATTCTGACTGAGGCATATTAAACACTTGATTAACTGCCAAAAATAGAACACTTTCTTCTGAATTTCCTTCTAACCAGCACGGTTTATAATATTAACTAGTTTAATAAAAGTCTTAAGAATGTGATAAGCCTTGACAATAGTATCCTATAATATCTTCGTCTATTGATACGCATGCCCCTGTATAATCTTCTTTCCTTGAGTGCAAAGAGTTTACATTGACTCAATTTTAATGAATAGAATATGGCAGAAATGGCAGGATATCAATTGTAAGATATAAAATGGTTAAAAATTTCATCTTGGTGCATTCTCTGTCTCTCTCTCTTTCTCTCTTCTTCACTTTCTCTTTCGCTTTTTCTCTCTCCCTCAGAACTCTCACACTAGGTGGAAACGAGCTGTCTACAGGACGAATAATTAATGTCAAAACTCAGGAGACATGAGAGCTACAAAGAGCCACATGAGTGGATCCTTTCCCAGTTGAGCCTTTGGATGACTACAGCCCAGCCAACATCTTGATTACTATCTTATGAGAGACCTCGAGCCAGAGGCACCTAGTTAAGTCATGCCCAGAAACCTGGCCTCCAGAAACTTCAAGATAACAAATGTTGGTTGTTTTAGGCTGCTAAGTTTGGAAGTAATTTACTACACAAGATTAGAAACGTAAATATATACAAAATATATATCAGAATGACAGGCAAGAGTGTAGACATATGAATATGAATTATTGATTCAGATGTACAGAATACAGCAGCAATGAAAAATTGAATATTTAAAATATGCAGAGAGTCCTTGTTTGAGAAAATAAATTTACTACTTAATCTTGATGAGTTTGTATATAAACTTCAAAATTAACACCTCCCAAAGGTGTTGCTTTATATTTGTATATATCAGTAGCAAGTTCAAGTAAATTATCCGTGATTTACTCATATATACAATGAGGTTAATACAATGAATTGTCATGGTTCTTGTGGGAAATCCATGTGTGAAGCCATTTAAAGTACACTTTAATGATAATTGATATATCTTAAGCAATCCAATCACTACATTTTCCTCCTCTTTTTTCCCTTACCTTTCTTGACTTCTTCTTTAATGATCATGCTTATTTCAAGCTGTCCCATTCCTACTTATCTTTACTCAGACATTTTTTTAAAGACACTATAAGAAAGTCTGAAAAAAATAAAGCATATCTAGTAACTTTCAAATGAACTAAAATAATTTTAAACAACAAAAGCTGATCCCTTGAATAAAAAGAAATCTTTCATGAGGGCCTAGAGACCAGCAAGCCCGGCCAGCCACATGATACTGCCAGTATCTGTGTACTCAACCCTGGAGGCTGGGATCAGTTTACTCACCCAACCAGAACTACCACCAATTCCTACAAGCCCCATCAGGCACCTGAGGACTGACCTGACACTGTCAGCAGAAGCACTTGTGCATCTTGTTCAGGGATCCAAGAAACATATTATCCAAGGCCTGATGACTCCACTACTGGCACCTGATTGTGCCACCCAGGGACCCAAGGACTGGCTTACCTGGCCCACTGGTGCTCACACAGTGCACCTAAGGTAGAAAGACTGGCTCACTTGAGGTAGAACACTAATGGTGCCTACAAGTGCCACCTAGGGGCCAGAGGATTGGTTTACCAATGATTATGAAATCACATTAACATAGAAAACTCACTGGAAGAACAGATACACAAATGAGAAAGGGAGAGGAAACAAAAACTATCACTAAGGAAAGCCACCAATTCATAAAAATAAGCCATAATAGAGGCAGAAAGGAACAAAGAGTACATAAAACAATCAGAAAACAATCAACACAATGTCAGGAGTAAGTCTTCCCTGACCAATAACAATCTTGAATGTGAATGGTTTAAATTCTTCAATTAAAAGATAGACTGGTTGAATGGATTAAAAAAGAAAAAAGACTCAGCTATATCCTGCTAGAAGAAGTTCAGTTTATCTGTAAAAACACACTTAGACTGAGTCAAAATTGGAAATGTATATCCTATACAAATAAGAACTAAAAGCAAGCAGGAGTAGCTATGTTTATATCTGACAAAATTGACTTTAAGTCCGGAAAAAAAAGAGAGAGACAAAAAAGCTCACTATATAATCATAAAGGTCCCAGTTTATCAGAAGAATACATCCATTGTAAATGTATTATATATGCACCCAACACTGCAGCATTCATTTATATAAGGCAAATATTAGTGTTAAGGAGATAGATGAACCTCAAAACAAAAATATTTGGGGATTTCAACACCCAACTTCCAGCATTGTAAATATCATCTAGAAAGAATATCAACAAAGAAACACTGGAATTAAACTAAAACATAGACCGAATGGAGCTAACAATTACAGAAACTTTTATCCAATGACTACAGAATACATATTCTTCTCATCAGCACAAGTGATATTCTCCAGGATAGACCATAGGTCAGGCCACAAAACGAGTCACAAAATGTTTAAAACAAACGAGTCACAATAAGTTTAAACCAATCAAAATTATTTCAAGTAACTTTTCACACCAAAATGGAATAAAAGTAGAAATCAATAACAAGAGGAACACTGCAAACTAAACAAATACATGGAAATTAAATAAAATGTTCCTGAATGATGACTGGGTTAATGAATAAATTATAATAGGAATCATAACATTTTGTGAAACCAGTGAAAATAAAAACACTGCATACCTAAAGCTATGGGATATAGCAAGAGCAGTGCTAAGATAAAATTTATAATGATAAATGTCTACATTAAACAGTGGAAGGATTTCAAATAACCTAAGGATGTCCCTCAAAAAACTGAAAAAGCAACAACAAACAAAACTAAAAATAAGTGGAAAGAAAAAATAAAATCGAACCAGAACTAAGTGAAATAGAGCCTACAAAACAATACAAAATACCAATGAAATGAAAAGTTCCTTCTTTCGTAAAGATAAACAAATTTACGAATTGTAAGCTAGATCAACTTTAAAAGACATTAAGTACCAAATAAAATTAAAAAACAAACAAAAAAAGACATTGCAACTAGTACTACAGAAGTATAAAGGATCATTATTGACTATTATAAACAACTATGCCCCTAGCAGATTGGAAAACCTAGAAGAAATAAACAATTCATAAACACACACCAAGACCAATCCAAGAAGAAATAGAAAACTTGAAAAAGAAATAGAAAACTTGAATAGACCAATAACAAGTAAAGAAATTGAATCAGTAATGAAAGTGTCCCAGTAAAGTAAAGCTCAAGGCTGGATGGCTTTAATACTACATTCTACCAAACTTACAAAAACCTAACACCCCGCTCCCTACCAAAAAAAAAAAAAATTCCAAAACATTAAAAAGGAGGGAGTTTCTTTTAGGTCATTCCCTGAAACCAACATTACTCTGATACCTAGACCAGGCAAAGATGCAACCAAAAAAGAAAGCTACATACAGACCTATATCCCTGATAAATACAGACACAAAAAATTCTCAAAACAATGCTAGTAAATCAAATATAACAAGGCATCAAAAGGATAATACATCATAATAAATTATAATTCTTCCCAGGGATGCCAGAATATTTTAACATGCACAAATCAATAATTACAATATATAATATCAATATAATAAAGAATAAAACCCATCAGATTATCGCAATAAACTCAGAAAAAAACCTTTGATAATAGCTAGCATCTTTCATGATAAAGACTCGCAACAAATTGGGAATACAAGGAAAACACATCTAAACAATAAATGTTATATATAACAAACTCACAGTTAACGTCATACTGAACTGGAGAAAATAAAATGAATGCCTTTTATCTAAGCTCAGAAACTAAACGAGGATGCCCATTTTTACCACTTTTATTAAACAATGTACTGGAAGTCTTAGTCAAAGCTATTAGGAAAGAGAAAAAATAAGGGGTATCCAAACAGGAATGGAGTAAGTGAAATTGTCCTTGCTTGTAGAAAACACGATCTCATATTTAGGAAAACCTAGTGACTCCAACTAAAAACTGTTAGAACTGAAAATAAATTCAGGCCGGGCACAGTGGCTCATGCCTGTAATCCGAGCACTTTGGGAGGCCAACGTGGGCCGATCACCTGATGTCACGAGTTTGAGACCAGCCTGGCTAACGTGGGAAAACCCTGTCTCTATGAAAAATACAAAAATTAGCCACGTGTGGTGATGCCCACCCATAATCCCAGCTACTCTGGACGCTGAGGCAGGATAATCACTTGAACCTGAGAAGCAGAGATTGAAGTGAGCAGAGATCATGCCACTGCACTCCAGCCCGGGCAACGCAGTGAGACTGTGTCTCATAAATAAATGAATAAATTCAGTAAAGCTGCAGAATACAAATATTAAAGAATACAAATACAAAAGAAGTATCATTTATGTATACCAACACAAAATAGTGTGGAGAGGAAATTTCAAAAGCAATTCCATTTACAATAGAGACAAAATAAAATAAAATAAAATAAAATACCTAGGAATAAATTTAACCAAAGAAGTAAAAGATATCTACAATAAAAACTGTAAAACACTGATGAAGGAATTAAAGAATACAGATTATTTCATCAATCAGGTATTAAAGCCTAGCAGCAATTAGTTATTTTTCCCCATCCTCTCCTTCCTCCTACCCTCCACCCTGCTCTTCCCCTGTATGTGTCCATGCGTTCTCATCATTTAGCTCCCACTTATAAGGGAGAACATGTGGTATTTGTTTTTCTCACCTTGTGTTAGTTTGCTAAGGATAATAAAAGTCAAAAAAAAAAAAAAGAAATTAAAGATTACACAAACATGGAAAGATATTCCATTCATGGATTTGAAGAATTAATATTTTAAAATGTCCTTAGTAAACAAAACAATTTACAGTCTCAAAGTAATCCCCATCAATATAAAAATTATATTTCTAACATGAATAAAAAAGCAATCCTAAATTTAATATGAAACCAAAAAGTAACCCCAAATAGCCTAAGCAATTATGAGGAAAAGAACCAAGCTGGTGGCATCACACTACCTGACTTCAAAATATACTACTAAGCTATAGTAATCAAAATAGCATGATATTGGTATAAAAACAACACATTGACCATTGGAACAAAATAGAGAATACAGAAATATATACACATATTTACAGTAAATTCATATTTTACAAAGGCACCAACACTGTGCATTGGGGAAAAGGACTGTCTTTTCAATAATTGGTGCTGGAAAGACAGGAAATTCACATGCCGAAGAATGAAACTAGACTCTTATTGCTTATCACATACAAAAAAAAAATAAATAAAGTAGATTAAAGATGTAAATTTGGTATCTGAAACTATCATACTACTAGAAGAAAATTTTGAGGAAATTCTTCAGGACATTGGTCTGGGCAAATATGTTTTGATTATGGAAAGACTGCAAAACCTAAACAAAAAAGCAAAAGTAGACAGATGGGATTGTATCAGGCTAAAATCTTTTACATAGAAAAGGAAAACCACAATGAAGAGATAAACTACAGAATGGAAGAAAAATATTTGCAAATCCCAACATAAGAATGGCACAAGAATATATGATGAACAAAATGTCAACAGCAATAATAATGACAATACTACTACTACTACTAAAAATAATAATACAATTTAAATAGGCAAATGATGTGAAGGAGTATTTCTCAAAAGAAGATACCAGTAGTCAACAGGTATGTAAAAAAATTTCATTATCAGGAATCATGAGAGAAATGTGATTCAAAACCAGAATGCATTATTATTTCATCCCAGTTAAAATGACTATTATCCAAAATACAGTAAACTTAAGGAATTTTAAAACTGATGACTAGCAATATTTGGTACTCATTTCCTCCATTAGAAATAATCAAAACAAGGACATTATAATCACACTCTAAATAGATCACCTAGGAGCAAATATTGGAATTCAACAGAGAAATTACAGGTAACTCTAATGTCAAGAAAAGAGAGACAAACAAGGCAGCCTGCTAGGCTAAGATTGACTGGGAGCCCACTGAGTCTCCCCAGTGTGAGCAAATAGTAAGTGAGTGACCAGTCGCAGTCCATATTTCCACCGCAGATTCTTGCTATGGGACAGCCCCTCAACCCACATGGGCCCTGAGACTAACATAGGAAGATCCCTCAATACCATATGACATCATTGCTTCAGAGTGGGAGCTCACACTGGATCTCATACATCCCGAGTTCTCAGAAGCTACAGCATGGTGCCACATTGAGAACCCAGCCACCATCAGACTGCACCTTCACCTGGAGCCCAATGACTCCTGCATCTAAAGATCCTGGAGCCTCATTGACATCCCCAGTCCACAGCAAGTCAACACTGCCAGCTGTTGCTGCCACCATCAAAGCACATGCCATTATAGTTACTCTGCCACCCTCAGTAGCAGTACTGCCTTGCATTTGCAAGCACCCTGAAGACAGGCTACCCTGCTTGCAACCACCACTTAAAGACAAAATACACACTCCTCATACACCTGTTTACCACTGAAAGCAATGTTGCCCTACTCAGCAGCAAGGCGATAGCACAGCCACTACTGTCTCCACCTCAGCATTTTGCTGGGTAGCTGGGTGTCATCTCACCCCTGCCCCCAAAAGCCAGAAGGCACACTTGGAGGCCTGATGACAGGCCCACCCAGCCTGTCTCTACCCCTGCCCACAGTGCCTGAGCACACCGTCCAAAGGCCTGGGAATTGCTCAACCTCATACACAACCTTTGGTGCCTGAGCACTCCTCTCTACCTGAAGATAGGTCCTCCCAGATGGGCCCTCCCAACCTGCCAGTGTCAATATAGATGGCATCCACATATATGTGCCATCACCAAGCCTAGATACTGGCTCACCAAGCCTATTGTAGCCACAACCAAAACCAGCATAGACCACTTGGGAGCCAGATGATTGTCCCTCCACTGCTAACTGTCATCACCTACAGCACACTTCAAGAAAGCCACTTGAAGGCCAAGAATTGGCCTGCCTTGACACACTAACACAAGTACCAGCATATTCAGACCTGGGACTCAAGAACCGGCATATTTGGCATGCAGCCACCACCACTGAGGCCTGAGGACAAGTTGATCTGATGTCCCCATTCTCATCAAAACTTTATCACAGCCTCTACTAACCACACCCTAAGCCACTAAGGAAATCAGGCACCACTGGTGCTATTTACAGCCAAAGTAATCATATGAAGACATAACTACTGCATGCACCCAGAATCGAAGGTAACAGCAGTTTTCTCACAAAAACCTTACAGGTTTTGACAAAGAATTAGATGATATATTCAAAGTGATGACAGAAAACACTGTCAGCCAAGAATACTACATCAAGCAAAATTATTTTTCTTAAATGAAGGAGAAACACAGTTTTTCTCAGACAATCAAAACTTGAGGGAATTCATTACCATTAGACTTGCCATACAAAAAAATGTTTAAGAGAATCTAACATCTGAAAGTGAAAGATGATAGGAAACACAATTTCCTATCATCATGGAAATGCATGAAAGAAAAACCCACTGATAGAGGAATCACACAAAGAAGAGAATGGACTCAACTATTAGCGCTACAGAAAACCACCAAACTGTAACAATAAACAAAAAGTGAAAGAAATGAAAGATATTCAGAACACCACCAGAAACCAATTAATAAAATGACAAAAATAAGATCTCACATATCAATCATGACCTTGAAAATAAAATAATTAAACTTTTCCTTAAAAGATACAGCCTGATCTTTTAAAAAATGACCAAACTATATGCTGTCTACAAGAAACTCATCTCACCTGTAAAGACACATCTAGGCTGACAGTAAAGGAATGAAAACAATAATGTACACAAACAAAACCCAAAAATGAGCAAAGTTAGCCATACTTTTATTAGACAAGACAAATTTCAAGTCAAAATCAGTAAAAGGAGATAAAAAATCAGTATATAATGATTAGGGGATCAATTCAGCAACAGAATATAACAATTCAAAATACATATGCACTCAATACCAGACAACTCACATATGTAAAGCAAATATTAGAGCTAAAGGGAGATATAGACTTCAATATAATCATAGTTGGGGACTTCAGCGCCCCAATCTCAGTATTAGACACATGAAATGGAAAGAAAACTTACAAAGAAACTAGGATTTATGCTGTACTTTAGATTAAATGCACGTAACAGGCACAGAACATTTCATCCAATCACTACAGAACACACATTCTTCTCATGCACACATGAAACATCTCTCAGCTAGAACACATGTTAGGACAGAGAGTAATTCTCAACTAATTTTAAAATATGAAGATCATATCAAGTATTTTCTCAGACCACAACAGCTAAAATTTAAAATTCAGTAATGAGAAAAACTTTGAAAACTGTACAAATACAGGGAAATGGTACAACATTCTTCTGAATGAACATTGGGTCAAGAAAAAAATTAAGGAAGAAATTTAAAAAGTCATTACACAGGAAAATTGAAACACAGTATACAAAAATCTTTGGAGTACTGCAAAACCAGTGCTAAGAGTAAAGCTTATAGTAATAAATGCCTTCATCAAAAAAGTAGAGCAATATCAAATAAATAACAATGCATCTTAAAGAACTAGAAAAGTAAGAACAAACAAAACTCAGATTTGGAGAAAGAGAGAAAGAATCAAGAGCAGAGAAAACAAAACAAAATAGAGACTAAAAATTAATACAAAGAATCATCAAAACACAAAATTTGTAATTTTTTCTTGAGAACATAAGAAAATTTGATAAACTACTATCTAGACTAACCAAGAAAAAAGAGAGATGATTCAAATAAATAAAATTAGATATGAAAATGGCGATCTACAACTGATACCATAGAAATACAAACATTATCAGAGATGATTATGAACTTGAACCAACAAACTTGAAAACCTAGAGAAAACGAATAAATTCCTAAACACACACTACTTACTATGATTCAATCAGGAAAATGTAGAAAACTTGAATAGACCAACAATGAGTCATGAGACTGAACCCTAATAAAATTGCCCCAGTGAATAAAAGTCCAGGGTCAGATGGTTTTACTGCCAACTTCTTCCAAACTTAACAAAAAAAGTAATACCAATTTTCTCCAAACTATACGCAAAATTTGAAGAGGAGGGAATTCTCCTTTACTCATTCAATGAGTCTGACATTACCCTAATACCAGACAAGTATGCAACAAATACGTGAAACCATAAAACAATATTCCTGATGAACACAGATGCAAAAATTTCCAACAAAATTGAAGACAATCAAATCTGCACATCAAAAATGTAATACACCCTAATCAAGTGGAATTTATGTCAGGGATGCAAAGATGATTCACGCTATGCAAAGCAATAAACATGATACATTATAACAACAGAATGAGGGCCAAAAACCATATGATCATCTCAATAGACACAGAAAAAAAAAAAAAAAATTGGCAATACTCGACATCCCTTTACGATAAAAATTTTTCAATAAACTGGGCATTGAAGGAACAAACCTCAACATAGTAAAGGTAAAATATGAGAAACATACAGCTACTATAACACTGAATGGAGAATAGCTGAAAGTCTTTCCTGTAAGGACTGGAATATGACAATGATCCCCACTTTCACCATTCCTGCACAACATAGAGCTGTAAGTTCTAGCCAGAGCAATCAGGCAAGAGAAAGAAATAAAAGCATCCTAATTGGAAAAAGAGAAGACACATTACCCCTCTTTGCAGATGGCATGATCTTATACATAGAAAACCTAAAAACTCCACCAAAACTTCTTATATGTGATAAACAGTTTCAGTAGATTTGCAGTATACAAAATCAACACACAAAATTTGTAATGTTTCTACATACCAATATTGAACTAGCTGAGAAAGAAATCAAGAAGGCAATCCCAAGTGTATTAGCTACAAAAAACCCACCTACAAATAAATTTAACTAAGAAGGTAAAATACCTCTACAGCCTCTACAAGGAAAACGACAAAACAATGGTGAAAGAAATTTAACAGCACACAAAGAAATGGAAAGACATCCCATGATCTTGGATTTAAAAAATTAATATTGTTAACATGGCCTTATGACATAAACCAATCTATAGATTCAGGGCAATCTTTCTCAAAATAAAAATGTCATTTTTTCACAAAAATAGAATAAAGCAATACTAAATTTTTTATGAAATCAAAATAGAGTCTTGAGTGGTAAAAGTAATACTGAAAGTGATAAAATACTGGAGGCATTACACTGCCTAGTTTTAAAATTTATTACAAAGCTATATTAATCAAAACATCATGGTAAGGTATAAAACCAGACACATAGTCCAATGGAACAGAATAGAGAAGCCAGAAATAAATTCACATATTTACACTGAAATGATTTTTGACAAAAGCCTCAGATGCTGGAAAAAATAGATATCTATATGGAGAAAAAATGAAAATGGAACCCTATCTCTCAACATATTCAAAAATCAACTCAAAATGGACTAAATACTTACGCATAAGACATGAATTTATAAAACTACTGAAGGAAAACATAGTGGAAATAGTTCAGGACACTGGATCTAGGCAAAGATTTTATGGTTAAGACCTCAAAAGCACAGGCAACAAAAACAAAAATGAACAAATAACACAATATTAAACTAAAACTCTTCTGCATAGCAAAGGTAAGAATCAACAGAGTAAAGAGACAAGTTGTTCAGTGGGAAAAATATTAGCACCTAAGAAGGGGCTAATATCTAGCATATGTAAGGAACTTAAACAACTCAAAAGTAAAAAAGAATCCAGCTAAAAAAAAAAATCCCGTTTAAAAGTGGGCAAAGGACATATATAATCATTTCTCAAAAGAAGACAAAAAAATGGCCAATACCCATATAAAGATAGTTTCAACATTACTAATATTCAGAGAAATGAGAATTGAAATCATAGTGAAACATATTGTTGCCTCCATGAGAACTGATATTATTAAAAAGTAAGAAATAATGTTGGGAAGGATGTGGAGAAAGGGAAGATCTTATTACTGTTTGTGGGGATGTAAATTAACACAGCCACTATGGAGAACAGTATGGATATTTCTAAAAAGTCTAAAAATAGAACTATCATACAATCCAGCAATCTCATTGCTGGGTATTTATCCAAAGGAAAAGAAATCAGCATGTCAGCAAGGTACCTGCACCTCACAATGATTGCAGCACTATTCACAGCATCAAAGTTATGGAATCAATGTAAAGTGTCCACAAACAGACAAATGAATAAAGAAACATGGTATATATACACAATGGAATACTATTCAGACATAAAAATGAAATCATATCTTTTCCAGCAATATGGATGGAACTGAAGGTCATTATTTTAAGTGAAATAAGCCAAGCTCAGAAAGACAAATATCACATGTTCTTTATATATGGGAGATTTAAAAAGTTGATCTCATAGAGATAGAGAGAAAAATGATAGATGCCAGAGGCTGGGAAGAGTAAGGATCATATGGGTAAGAGGGATTGGCTAATGGATATAAGGATTCAGTTAAATAGAAGACATAATTGCTAATGTTTGATGGCAAAGTAGAGTGACTAAAGTTAACAATAATGTACTGAATATTTCAAAATAGCTTGAAGAGAAGACTTGAAATGGTCCTAAAACAGAAATAACAAACATACGGATACCCTAAATACTCTAACTTGATCATTACATATTCCATTCATATAACATAATATTACATTCCTCATAAATATGTATATAGATTTGGTATAAATTAAATTTCTTAAAAGAAAACAATAGCAGATTTGGCAAGGATGTAGAGAAAGGAGAACTTTTATAATTGTTGGTAGAAATACAAATCAGTACAAGCATTATTGAAAATAATATGGAGGTTTCTCAAAAAACTAAAATAGAACTACCATATGACCCAACAATTCTACTAGTGGGTATAGATCCAAAAAAAAGAGAAAGAAATCAGTATATCAAGATCTCCGCACTTCCATGTTTATTGCAGCACTATTCACAATAGCCAAGATATGGAATCAACCTAAGTGTCCATCAATGAATGAATGGATGGAAAAAGTTGTGATATATATATACACAATGAAATACTATTCAGTTATAGAAAATAATGAAATACTTTTGTTTGCAGCAATACGGATGACCCAAAGGACATTACGTTCAGTAAATTAAGCCAGGCACAGAAATACAAATATCACGTGTTCTGCATCACATATGAAACCTTAAAAGTTAATTACATGGAATTAAAGGGTAGAATAGCAGTTGCCAAGGCTGAGGAGAACATGAGTAAAGGAGGGATGAAGAGAAGTTGATTATGAGTAGAAACAGAGACAGAATACATTCTAGCATTCAATAGCACAGTAAGGTTACTATAGTTATCCATAACTTACTGTATGTTTCATTATAACTAGAAGAGAAGATTTGAAGTGTTCTCAACACAAATAACAAATGTTGGAGATGATGGATATCTCAATTACCATCATTTGATCACTACACACTGCATGCATATGTCAAAACACCACTAGGTAATTTATAAATATCTATATTATTATGTGTCAATTAAAAACCCCAAAAAATCCAGGTAAAAGACAAAGATTGTCCTTGGGATAGTTTGCTCAGAGTGATGGTTTCCAGCTTCATCCATGTCCGTACAAAGGACATGAACTCATCCTTTTTATGGTTGCATAGTATTCCATGGTGTATATGTGCCACATTTTCTTAATCCAATCTAGACAGACAACCAAACACCACATGTCCTCACTCGTAGGTGGGAATTGAACAATGAGAACACTTGGACACGGGGTGGGGAACATCACACACCAGGGCCTGTCATGAGGTGGGGGGAGGGGAGAAGGATAATATTAGGAGACCTACCTAATGTAAGTGATGAGTTAATGGGTGCAGCATACCAACATGGCACATGTATACATATGCAACAAACCTGCACGTTGTGCACATGTACCCTAGAACTTGAAGTATATATATACATATACACACACACACACACACACACGTGTATATATAAAGATAAAGGTTACATTAAAAAGCAAAACTCCATTATATGTTGTTTACAAGAGACACAACTAAAACAAAAGAAAGTTGAAAGTGAAAGACTGGTGAAAGATGACCATCCAAGCAATAACCAAAAGTGAGTAGAGCCATATAAACATAAAACATTAATAAACTTTGTGGCAAAAAACCTTTCTAGAAATGAAGAAATCTATTTTATGACAATAAATTGTTCAAAAAGAGACAATAATTTAAGATCTGTCTTCACAGACTCAAAATATATAAAAGAAAACTTCCAACTACAAGGACAGTGAGAAAAATTCACAATTACAATGTAAAATGTTCACATACTACTCTGTGCCTGACAGAATAAACATAACAACACTTCAGTAAGTATACACAAATTTGAACAATACAGTGAGAAAATCTGACCAAAGAACTAGTTCAGCCACTGTGGAAGACAGCATGGTGAATCTCCAAAGACCTAAACACAGAAATGCCATTTGACTCAGCAATTTCACTGCTGGGTTATATACCAAAGGAATATAAATCATTCTATTCTAAAGACACATGCATGTGTATGTTCATTGTAGCACTATTCACAATAGCAAAGACATGGAATCAACCTAAATGGCCATCAATAATATTATAGATAAATAAAATATGGTGCATATACACCATGGAATACTATATAGTCATAAAACATGAGATCATGTCCTTTGCATGAACATGGATGGAACTGGAGGCCATTGTCCTCAGTAAACTAACACAGTAACAGAAAATCAATACCACATATTCCCACTTATAAGTGGGAGCTAAATGATGAGAATACATGGACCCATGGAGGGGATGAACACACACTGAGGCCTTTCCAAGGGTGGAAGATGGGAAGAGGGAGACAATCAGGCAAAATAAATGGTGGGTACTAGACTTAATACCTGGGTGAGGAAATGATCTGCATAACAAACCCCCATGACACAAGTTTACTTTTGTCACAAACCTGCACTTGTACCCCTGAACTTAAAATAAAAATTAAAAAATAAGGCAAGAAAAAATTCTGATATTTAAACAATAAGATTAAGGCATTACCCTATTCCTTGATACTAAAATTAATAATAATAATTTATCTGATGCTATGTAGTAGTCAATTATAAGGGCTTTATATGTACTAACTCATTTTATCCTTATATAATTCTATGCAGTAGGTACTAGATTATACCTATTCTATATATAAGAAAATTGACACGTAAAGAAGAGGTTACATAAATTTTTCAAAGGTATATATTTAATACATGGCAAAGTCAAGATTTAAACCAAGGCAGTCTAACTCAAAAGGCAGTGTTCTTAATAGATGCACTATACTTCTGAGGGTACATGAATTGTTAGAACGAGTTTTTTATTTTTTAAGAAATGAATGAATTTATTGAATAAAATTATTAAATATTCATTTCCAGAGGTTACGATTGCCTTAAACTCTTTTTGAATTTTTCCCCAGAAGTTTCTATGTCCACATCTTTTTGTAAGCTAGAGAGAGAAGTGAAACCTGTGACTATGAAACAGTTTTAATAAGACCAAAACTTTGACTTTATCAGATTGTGCTCAAATCAGCCAAAAATCTAGTCCAAGGATCAGCTTGGAACTGAGCACTGTAGCGTAAAAAGAAATGCAAAGGGTGCTTCGTAAGTGAATTTAATGATGAATGGCCGTACACTGCATTTTAAGGATATTTCTAGTAAGATATATATGGATCAATGCCTGGCCAAGTGTAGTTCAACAGCATTTATAATTAACTGAAACATAAAGTGATTATTAGATTAATGACTCTTACAGGTAGTGTTAATTTGGAAAGTAAAATAGTCATCCAGAAATCAATATGCTAATGTATATAGAAACTATATATCTAGTTAGTTTCTATATTCAAGCTTATGAGAATTGTATACAAATTGTCTTGAAATAAGGCTCTCATGTTTGTTATTCTCGTGAGTAAGATAATAAAACACTGTGACATACATTTACTAAACTTCTGTATTTACTTAGTTGAGGCTTTTAGACATCATATACAGATAAATGAGGTAATCTCAAAATCCTTCAGGCTTGAAATGCCATGTTTTGCTTTGCACACTTATGCTGTATTTCCCCCAACACTTCATAGATTAATCATATTATCATCACTTCATAGATTAATTGGATGGAACCCATTTGCAAAACTGAAACATTGTGGAAAATTGTTTTAAGGAGGAAGAAAGAAGAAAAATTAACTTTAGAATATAGAAAGTATAAAATGTTTCCCTAAATACAGCTGTTCTGATATATCATTTAAATCCCTCCCTTTAAATTGTCATACCCACAAGCAACAATTCTCTTTTATTCCTTTCTTGTTTCCTATACTCATTTTGACTGTAGCTCGTAACAAGTATGATAAACTGGAGAATGATAAAATAGTACTTATCTCTGAGAACTTTCTACAAGCCAAAACTGTTTGTGAAAACATTAGCCACTGCCACATTTTGGAGTACCACATAAATTTTCTTTAAAACTTTCTTCAGAGAATTTGATCTTGCTTGATCTTTCCTAATAATATTTATATATTAATTCTGCTTTCCCTAAATTATCTCCTTCCACAACTAATACAAGATATAAGCTGTTTCAAAATGCTGAATATGTTTGTCTCGATCAATTTGTAATTATAAAAGATCATATTTCTTTCTTTTTTTTTGAGACGGAGTATCGCTCTGTCGCCCAGGCTGGAGTACAGTGGCGCGATATCGACTCACTGCAAGCTCCGCCTCCCGGGTTCACGCCATTCTCCTGCCTCAGCCTCCCGAGTAGCTGGGACTACAGACGCCCGCAACCTGGCCCGGCTAGTTTTTTGTATTTTTTTAGTAGAGACGGAGTTTCACCGTGTTAGCCAGGATGGTCTCGATCTCCTGACCTCGTGATCCACACGTCTCGGCCTCCAAAAGATCATATTTCTGATATAAAAATATAAATGAATTGCTCAAAGAAAGTTAAGACAGAGGTGAAAAAATGCCTATTAAATACAATTAATGAATCCTCTGATACCCAATTACTTGTTCTTTTAAATTTCACAAAAATTTTTAATTCATTCTTCTGGGAAAGTTTTGCATATTCTCTACAGTTATTGAAGATTAAATTTTTCCTGAACATTTGTATAGAGGTTCAAATTGATCAAATTGCTGTTGTCTCTTAGAAAACCCCTTCTGTGATTGGTATAATACTACATATTCTAGACTTCATTTGTTTGTAAATCATGCCATCATAAAAAATAAGGCATACCTACTCCAAAATTCTATTTCTGTAACGTCCTCTATGTCAGCATAGCAAAAATACTGGTTCAGTTTTTGAATCCATCTCCATTCATCTTGTCATGTATGGTAATTTTTTCCCAGTCTAGTAAATCTTAATTTTCAGTTTTAATGCTTATATTTTTTTCCAGGTTTCTTTAGAGAAATTTTAGTAGTCAATTGGAATAGCATGCATAGTGCTCCTAACCAGCCTTCATTTTAAATTAAAACCCTGTTTCAGCATGGTGGCTCAGGTGCCTGTAAGCCCAATTCTTTGAGAGCCCAAGGCTGGAGGATAGCGTGAGCCCAGGAGTTCGAGTCCAGCCTAGGCAACATAGCAACACCCCATCTCTTAAAAATAAAGTATATAAAAAAAAATTAGCCAGATGTGATGGCCCAGCCTGCAGTGCCAGCTACTCAGAAGGCTGAGGCAAGAGAATGTCTTGAGCCCAAAAGATCGAGTCTGCGGCGAGCCATTATGGAGCCACTGCATTCCAGTCTGGGCAAAAGTGAGAAGACCCTATCTTTAAAAAAAATTAATTAATTAATTAATTAAAACCCCAATGCAGTCATTATCTATCATTATATTTACCATGTCATAATACTGTATGTTTTACTTTACATTGCCCCATGTCCCAGATGACATTTCTAAACAAGTCCTCTGCCAGAGGAAACTCACTGCCTTGAAGGGAAGGACTCAGTCCTGGCAGCATTTACTACTTGCTAACTGAAGAGACTTTGGGCCACAATCATATCAACTATTTTCTACTGAAACTCTCCTTATAAATGTCTCTTCTGTCTACTATTTTGATAGACTTAGGAGGGTCAATAAATGGAATTCATTTTGTAGAATGCTTTCATGAGTCTTAGCTTCCAACGGTATTGTAATTCTTTCAGGTTTACCAGATTATTTGAGGTTAGTAGTGTAGGTAAATATGATTTCTCAAAAAGGAAGTAAAATGGACCATTAAAAATTTAACACAAATTAGCTTATTCAGTGTAACTGACAGCACACAGAGGGACCATAAGGGATTTGAGACATGAGGCAGATCCATTTGGATGTAAATGAAAGGAATCAAAAGCGTGCAGACCTGGGTTGCTATTCAGTCGGGACAAACCTAACCAGAAAACCAAAATAGACGTTTTGGATAATCTAAGAAGCAACAAGAGGCTTTTAATGATCACAGCTGAGGAAGTCACTAAAGCAGTGATTTGCGAGTCCTAAAACAAAATATTATTCAGTTATGACAGATCAGTCTCAGGCTCTTTCTCATTTAAGACTGGAGAGAAAGACAAACTGCCTTCACTTTGGTTTACTATCACAGTAGCAGATAAGAGGTGGAAAAGAGTCACATCACAGTAAGTTTAATAGAAGTGGATGTCGTTCACTGCTGTTTTCCTTTATTCCTTTTTTGTTTTTCTTTAGACGGAGTTTCGCCCTTGTTGCCCAGTCTGGAGTGCAATAGTGCAATCTCGGCTCACCACAAACTCCACCTCCAGGGTTCAAGGGATTCTCCTGCCTCAGCCTCCTGAATAGCTGGGATTACAGGCATGCACCACCATGCCCGGCTAATTTTGTATTTTTTTTTAGTAAAGATGGGGTTTCTCCAAGTTGGTCAGGTTGGTCTCGAACTCCTGACCTCGGGTGATCCGCCCGCCTCAGCCTCCCAAAGTGCTAAGATTACAGGCATGAGCCACCATGCCTGGCTTTCCTTTATTCCTTATAAGTGTTAAGTTTCATTTCTTGGTCAAAGCAGCCCATAAGTGACCCTTGTCCACGGGTGAGGGAGGGAGCCCAGAACTACAGGTCCTTAGCTTCAGTTTTTTTGGTTTTTGAGACAGATTCTTGCTCTGTCACCCAGGCTGCAGTGCATGGAGTGCAGAGGTGTGATCTCGGTTCACTGCAACACCTTTCTCCTGGTTCAAGCGATTCTCATGTCAGCCTCCCAAATAGCCGGGACTATCAAGCCTCATCTTTTTATGGCTTGATAACACATTTCTTTTTAGCACTAAATATTATTCCACCGTCTGGAGGTACCACAGGTTGTTTATCCATTCAATATATCCAAGATGTATTGAGGGACATCTTGGTTGTTTCCAAGTTTGGGCAATTATGAATAAAGCTACTATAAGTATCTGTGTGCAGATTTTTGCGTCAATATATGTTTTCAATTTATTTGGGTAAATACAAGAAACACAACTGCTCAATCATATGGTAAGAGTATGTTTAACTTTGTAAGAAACTGTCAAAATGTCTGCCAAGTAACTGCATTATTTTGCATTGCCATCAGCAAGGAATGAGAATTCTTGTTGCTCCTAATCCTCTTCGGCATTTGATGTTGAAAGTGTTTTGAAACTTGGCCAAAATAATACGTATGTAGTGGTATCTAGGTGTTGTTTTAATTTGCAGTTTCCTAATAACATATGATACCGAACATCTTTTCATATGTTTATTTGCCATCTGCTTGTCTTCTTCGATGGTGTCAGTTCTGTTTGTTTGCCAGTTTTTCTTTTTATTTATTTTTGTATTGTGTTTTTTTTTTTTTTCAAACAAAATGTCACTTTTCAATCTCGTATAACTAATATATCTCAGGCTCTTATGATTTAAATGGTTTCATTTCAGTTTAAATATCTCGTTTACTCAAAGTTCCCCTGCCTCTGACAAAACCCTTAATTGGCTCCCAGCTAATCATTTCTCCTCACCATAGAGAATGCAGAAACAGCAAGATTCCTCTGTGTGACCCTGATACAGTGGGAAACTTGTGAAAGCCAGACACCTCACCCCTGCCCCTTGGTTTACCTGTCTATACCCTGTGTCTTCTCTGGGGCACCTAGTGCCTGAGGACTGGGGCAGATCAACCTGAGAGTAGGTCTTGCCCAGAGCTGTGAGTATGAGTGTAGGTGCCCTTACTCTGGGGGCACAAAAATCTGCTTAAAACACCTCTTTTTTTGGGAGCTTTGGCCCAAAGAAGAAAGCCTTATCCAAGCCTTTCTATCTGTTAGAAAGGAATGCACTGAGAGGGCAGCAGCCTCTGCTTGAGATTACATGGTCAGGAAAAAAGGGCCTCCAAGAAGACCTTTGATCAAATTATTATTCTGAGAAGAATGCAGCCCAGGGAAGAGGTTTGCATGTAGAGAGAACGGCTAATACAAAGACAAATTTATACATTGAAAGTTAATTTACATGTTGTTTAATGTGAAGAGTTATTTGTATATTTTGAATAACAGTTCTTTATCAAATATGTGTTTTGCAAATGTTTTCTTCCTGTCCATGACTTAGATTTCCATTCTCTTCATATTGTCTTTCACAGAAGACAAGTTTTCATTTTAATGTAATTCAGTGTCTTGGCTGCAGACAGAGCAAGATAGCAGTATGGAAGGCACCACCAATTGCTCCCCCAACAAGGACACCAATTTAACAACTATCTATACTACAAAAGCACCACCATCATAACCAAAAATCAGGTGAGCACTCAAAGTAGCTGGTTTTAACTTAATATCGCTGAAAGAGGCATCGAAGAGCTAAAACAAACTGTCTTGAATGGCTGATGCCACCCCTCCCTCATTCCCCAGGAGCTGCAGCGTGATGTAGAGGGCATTTCTGGGCACTGGAGGAGGGAGAGTACGGTAAATGTGAGGCATTGAATTCAGTGCTGTCCTGTTATAGCAGAAAGGAAAACTGGACAAAATCTAGCTGATTCCCATCCATGGAGGGAGCATTCAACTAGCCCTAGCCAGAGAGGAATCACCAATATTAATGGTCAAAATTCGAGGTCCCATAAGTGGTACTGCCATGGGCTAAAGTGCTCTGGGTCTTTAAGTAAACTTGAAAAACTATCTAGGACCTAAGGACTACAACTTTTTGACAAGTCTTAGTGCTGAACTTGGCCCAAAGACAATGAATTTGGGGTCACATGACCTTCTGAGACACCAGCTGGGGCAGCTAGGGGAGTGCTGGCATCATCATTCCCTTAACCCCAGGCTGCACAGCTCGTGGCTCCAAGGGGGGCCCTTCCTTACACTTGAGGAAAGGAAAGAGTGAAGAGTACTTTGTCTTACATCTTGTACAACAGTTCAGTCAGAAGGATAGGGCACCAGTAAATGTCATGAAGATTTCATTCCAGGCCCCATGTCCCAGATGACATTTCTAAACAAGTCCTCTGCCAGAGGGAACTCACTGCCTTGAAGGGAAGGACCCAGTCCTGGCAGCATTTACTACTTGCTAACTGGAGAGACTTTGGGCCCTGAATATCCAGCAGCAATACACAGGGACTATGTGGAGGGCATTAAGTGAGACTCTAAGACTTCCAGGCTCAAGGTGAGACTCAGCACATTACCAACTATGATGGATATGGGGAGAAACTCCTTCCATTTGAGAAAAGTAGACGGAAAAGTAAAGGGGATTTATCTTGCACCTTCGGTACCAGCTCCTCCATGCAGGGATACAGCACCAAGTGAGCTCGTGAGATCCTGATTGCAGTATCTGGCTCTTGGGTGGCATTGCTGAAATTTCTCTGGGGAAAAGGGAACCCACTACTCTGAAGGATGAATACTAGGCCAGCCATCAGTCACCAGAAGCTGACTGAAGAGCTCTTGGGCCTAAAAGGTATATTGAAGGTAGTCTAACAGTACTCTTCTTGGGCCTGTGGTGGTGGTGCCCATGGGGCGAGGCTCTTCTGCCATTGGAAAGGTAGGGAAGAGTGGGAAGGGCTCCAGCTTGTGGTTTGAGTGCCAGTTAGAGTACGACAGAATATTAGGTAACTTTTAAGGTTTTTTTTTTTTTTTTTTTTTTTTTTTGAGACGGAGTCTTGCTCTGTCGCCCAGGCTGGAGTGCAGTGGCCGGATCTCAGCTCACTGCAAGCTCCGCCTCCCGAGTTTACGCCATTCTCCTGCCTCAGCCTCCCAAGTAGCTGGGACTACAGGCGCCCGCCACCTGGCCTGGCTAGTTTTTTGTATTTTTTAGTAGAGACGGGTTTTTACCGTGTTAGCCAGGATGGTCTCGATCTCCTGACCTCGTGATCCGCCCGTCTCAGCCTCCCAAAGTGCTGGGATTACAGGCTTGAGCCACCGCGCCTGGCCAACTTTTAAGGTTTTTGACTCTAGTTCCCGGCTCCCAGGTAGCATCTCTGGACCTACATAAGGCCTGGGGGAACTCACTACCCTGAAGTGAAAGACACAGGCCTGTCTGGCTTGCCACCTGCTAATTGTAGAGCCTAATGGCCTTGAGCAAACATAGGCAGTAGCAAGGGAGTCATTACAGCAGGCCTTGGATGAGACCCAGTGCTGTGCTGGCTTCAGATCTGAGCCAGGGGAGTCTTAGTTATGGTGACCACAGGGGTGCTGATGTCACTCCGTTCAATGCTTCAAGGAGTTCAAAACAAGGAAAGACATTCTGTTTATTTGGGAGTAAGTAAGGGAAGAGAACACAAGTTTCTGCCTGGTAATCCTGAGAGTTCTACCAAATCTTGTCCAAGACCATCAAGGCAATACCTCTAAAATTCTGCAAGAACCACAGCATTACCGGACTTGGGGTGCTCCTGAAGCAGATATAGTTTAGATCACAACACCCAAGTGTTTTTGAATATCTAGACAACTTTCTAAAGAAGGGCAAGTACAAAAGCCCAGACTGTAAAGACTGCAATAAATACCTAACTCTTCAATGACCAGAGATGAACAGACAAGTATCAAGACGATTCAGGAAAACATGACCTCACCAGATGAGCTAAATAAGGAACCAGAGGCCAATCCTTGAGAAACAGAGATATATGACCCCTCAGACAAATAATTCAATATAGCTGTTTTGATGAAATTCAAATAAATTCAAGATAACACAGAAAAGGAATTCAGAATTCTATCAGATAAATTTAACAAAGAGATTGAAATAAATAAAAAGAATCAAGCAGAATTCTGGACTGAAAAATGCAATTGGCGTACTGAAGAATGCATCAGAGTCGTTTAATAGCAGAACTGATTAAGCAGAAGAAACCACTAGTGAGCTTGAAGACTGGCTATTTGAAAATACACAGTCAGAGGAAACAAAAGACAAAAGAAGAAAAAATAATTAAGCACATCTATAGGATGTGGAAAATAGCCTCAAAGGAGTTAAATTAATAGCTATTGACATTAAAGAGGAGGTAGAGAAAAATATATGAGTAGAAAGTTTATTCAAAAAGTTAACAGAGAACTTCACAAATCTAGAGAAAGATATAAATATCTAAGTACAATAAAGATATAGAATGCTAAGCAGATTTCATCCAAAGAAGACTAGCACAAAGTATTTAATAAAAACTCCCAAAGATGCAGGATAAAGAAATGACTCTAAAAACAGCAAGAGAAAAGAAACAAATAACATAAAATGGAGTTACAATATGCCACACAGGACACTTTCAGTAGAAACCTTAAATGCCAGTAGAGAATGGCACGATATATTTAACATGTTGAAGGAAAAAAAACTTTTACCCTAGAATAGTATATCCAGTGAAAATAACCTCAAACATAAGGGAGAAATAAAGACTTTCCCAGACAAACAAATGCCAAAAGATGTCACCAACACCAGATAGATGTGTTTTACAACAAATGCTAAAGAGAGTACTTCAATCAGAAAGAAAAGACAGTAATGCATAATAAGTAACTATCTGAAGGTACAAACCTCACTCATAATAGTAAGTACACAAAGAAACATAGAATATTATATCATTGTAACTGTGATGTGTAAAATTACTTTTATCATAAGTAGAAAGAGAAAATGATAAAATAATAAAAAAATACAACAACATTTGAAGACATAGATAGTACAAGACATAAACAGAAGCGACAGCATTTGAAAATCAAGGGCATAAAGTTAAGGTAGAGAGTTTTTATTAATTTTCATTTGCTTGTCTATTTGCTTATGTAAACAGTGTTAAGTGATTATCAGCTTAAAATAATAGGTACAGGATAGTATTTGTAAACCTCATGGTAATGTCAAACCAAAAATTATACAAAAGAGACACACACAAAAAAACAAAGACACTAAGTTATATTAGCAGAGAAAATCACCTTCACTAAAGTAAGACAGAATGAAAAGAAGAAAGCAAAAGACCAGAAAACAAATAACAAAGTGGCAGGAGCAAGTCATTATTTATCAATAATAATGTTGAATATAATGGATGAAACTCTACAATCAAAAGACATAAATGGCTGATAAAAAACAAAGACTCAAAGATCTGTTGGCTACAAGAAACACACTTCATCTACAAAGACACACACAGCCTGAAAATAAAGAGATGGAAAAAGATATTCTATGCCAATGGAAAGCAGATAAAAACAGGAGTACTTCTATCAGACAAAAGAGATTTCAAGACAAAAACTGTAAGAGGAGACAAAAAAGTTCCGTTCCAAGAAGGCCAGATAGGAACAGCTCTGGTCTGCAGTTCCCAGCGTGATTGATGCAGAAGATGGGTGATTTCTGCATTTCCAAATGAGGTACCTGGTTCTTCTCACTGGGACTGGTCAGAAAGTCATTGCAGCCCATGGAGGGCCAGCAGAAGCAGGGCGGGGCATCACCTAACCGGGGAAGTGCAATGGGTCAGGGGATTTCCCTTTCCTAGCCAAAGGAAGCTGTGACAGACTGTACCAGGAATATCAGGAGACTGCCACCTAAACACTGTACTTTCCCAACGGTCTTACCAACAGCACACCAGGAGATTATATCCTGTGCCTGGCTCAGCGGGTCCCACGCCCATGGAGCCTTGCTCACTGCTACTCCAAGATAGAACTGCAAGACAGCAAGCCTGGCTGGGAGAGGGACATCTGCCATTGCTGAGGCTTGAGTAGGTAAACAAAGCATCTGGGAAGCTCGAACTGAGAGCAGCCCACCACAGTTCAACAACGAGGCCTGCCTGCCTCTGTAGACTCAACCTCTGGGGGCAGGGCATAGCTGAACAGAAGGCAGCAGAAACTTCTGCAGACTTAAACGTTCCTGTCTGATAGGTCTGAAGAGAGCAGTGCTTCTCCCAGAATGGTGTTTGAGCTCTGAGAACGGACAGACTGCCCCCTCAAGTGGGTCTCTGACCTCCGTATAGCCTAACTTGGAGACACCTTCCATTAGGGGCCGACTGACACCTCATATATCCAGGTGCCCCTATGAGATGAAGCCTCCAGAGGAAGGATCAGGCAGTAATATTTGCTGTTCTGCAGCCTCCATTGGTGATACCCAGGCAAACAGGGTCTGGAGTGGACCTCCAGCAAACTCCAACAGAGCTGCAGCTGAGGGACCTGACTGTTAGAAGGAAAACTAACAAACAGAAGAAATAGCATCAACATCAACAAAAAGGACATCCACACCAAAACCCCATCTGTAGGTCACCATCATCATAGACCAAAGGTAGATAAAACCACAAAGATGCGGAGAAACCAAAGCAAAAAAAGCCAAAAATTCTTAAAATCAAGTGCCCCTTCTCCTCCAAAGGATTGCAGCTCTTCGCCAGCAATGGAACAAAGCAGGACGGAGAATGACTTTGACGAGTTGACAGAAGTAGGCTTCAGAAAGTCGGCAATAACAGACTTCTCCGAGCTAAAGGTGAACATTCGAACCAATCACAAGGAAGCTAAAAACCTTGAAAAAAGATGAGACGAATGGCTAACTAGAATCAACAGCATAAAAAAGATCTTAAATGACCTTATGAAGCTGAAAACCATGGCATGAGAACTACATGATGCATGCACAAGCTTCAGTAGCCGATTAAATCAAGTGGAAGAAAGGGTACCAGTGACTGAAGATCAAATTAATAAAATGAAGTGAGAAGAGAAGTTTAGAGAAAAAAGCATAAAAAGAAATGAACAAAGCCTCCAAGAAATATGGGACTATGTGAAAAGACCAAATCTACATTTGACTGGTGTACCTGAAAGTGACGGGAAGAATGGAACCAAGCTGGAAAATACTCTTCAGGATGTTATCCAGGAGAATTTCCCCAAACTAGCAAGGCAGACCAGCATTCAAATTCAGGAAATACAGAGAACACCATAAAGATATTCCTTGAGAAGAGCAACCCCAAGACACATAATTGTCAGATTCACCAAGGTTGAAATGAAGGAAAAAAATGCTAAGGGCAGTGAGAGAGAAAGGTCAGGTTACCCACAAAGCGAAGCCCATCAGACTAACAGTGGATCTCTCAGCAGAAACCCTATAAGCCAGAAGGCAGTGGGGTCCAATATTCAACATTCTTAAAGAAAATAATTTTCAACCCAGAATTTCATATGCAGCCAAACTAAGCTTCATAAGTGAAGGAGAAATAAAATTCTTTACAGACAAATAAATGTTGAGAGATTTTGTCACCACCAGGCCCACCTTACAAGAGCTCCTGAAGGAAGCACTAAACATGGAAAGGAACAACATGTACCAGCCACTGCAAAAACATGCCAAATGGTAAAGACCATCGATGCTAGGAACAAACTGCATCAACTAATGGGCAAAATAACCAGCTAGCATAATAATGACAGGATCAAAATTACACATAACAATGTTAACCTTAAATGTCAATGAGCTAAATGCCCCAATCAAAATACACAGACTGGCAAATTGGATAAAGAGTCAACACCCATCAGTGTGCTGTATTCAGGAGACCCATTTCATGAGCAGAGACACATATAGGCTGAAAATAAAGGGATGGAGGAAGATCTACCAAACCAATGAAAGCAAAAAAAAAAAAAAAAAAAAAAAAGCAGGGGTTGCAATCCTAGTCTCTGATAAAACAACTTTAAACCAACAAAAATCAAAAGAGACAAAGAAGGCCATTACATAATGGTAAAGGGATCAATTCAACAGGAAGAGCGAACTATCTAAAATATATATGCACCCAACACAGGAGCACGCAGATTCATAAAGCAAGTCCTGAGAGACCTAAAAAGAGACTTAAATTCCCACACAATAATAATGGGAGACTTTAACATCCCACTCTCAATATTAGACAGATCAACGAGACAGAAAGTTAACAAGGATATCCAGGACTTGAAATCAGCTCTGCAGCAAGCAGACCTAATAGGCATCTATAGAACTCTCCACCCCAAATCAACAGAATTTACATTCTTCTCAGCACCACATTGCACTTATTCTAAAATTGACCACATAGTTGGAAGTAAAGCACTCCTCAGCAAATGTAAAAGAACAGAAATCACAACAAAGTGTCTCTCAGACCATAGAGAAATCAAATGAGAACTCAGGACTAAGAAACTGACACAAAACCACACAACTACATGGAAACTGAACAACCTGCTCCTGAATGACTACTGGGTAAATAACGAATTGAAAGCAGAAGTAAAGATTTTCTTTGAAACCAAGGAGAACAAAGACATAATGTTCCAGAATCTCTGGAACACATTTAAAGCAGTGTGTAGGGGAAATTTATAGCACTAAATGCCCACAAGAGAAAGCAGAAAAGATCTAAAATTGATACCCTAACATCACAATTAAAAGAACTAGAGAAGCAAGAGCAAATACATTCAAAAGCTAGCAGAAAGCAAGAAATAACTAAGATCAGAGCAGAATGAAGGAGGTAAAGACATAAAAAGCCCTTCAAAAAATCAATGAATCCAGGAGCTGGTTTTTTGAAAGGATCAACGAAATTGATAGACCACTAGCAAGACCAATAAAGAAGAAAAGAGAGAAGAATCAAATAGACACAATAAAAAAATGATGAAGTGGATATCACCACCAATCCCACAGAAATACTAACTACCATCACAGAACACTTCTACGCAAATAAACTAGAAAATCTAGAAGAAATGGATAAATTCCTGGACACATACAGCCTCCCGAGACTAAACCAGGAAGAAGTTGAATCTCTGAACAGACCAATAACAGACTCTGAAATTGAGGCAATAATTAATAGCCTACCAACCAAAAAAAGTCCAGTATCAGACGGATTCACAGTGGAATTCTACCAGAGATACAAAGAGGAGCTGGTTCCATTCCTTCTGAAACTATTCTAATCAATAGAAAAAGAGGGAATCCTCCCTAACTCATTTTGTGAGGCCGACATCATCCTGATACCAAAGCCTGGCAGAGACACAACAAAAAAAGAGAATTTCAGACAAATATCCCTGATGAACATCGATGAAAAAATCCTCAAGAAAATAAGGGCAAAACAATTCCAGCAGCACAACAAAAAGCTAATCCACCACAATCAAGTTGGCTTCAGCCCTGGAATGCAAGGATGGTTCAACATACACAAATCAAGAAACATAATCCATCACTTAAACAGAAACAAAGAAAAAACCACATGATTATCTCAATAGATGCAGAAAAGGCCTTCGACAAAATTCAATAGCCCTTCATGCTAAACACTCTCAATAAACTAGTTATTGATTGAATGTCTCTTAAAATAATAAGAGCTATTTATGACAAACCCACAGCCAGTCTCATACTGAATGGGCAAAAACTGAAAGCATTCCCTTTGAAAACTGGCACAAGACAGGGATGCCCTCTCTCAGCACTCCTATTCAGTATAGTGGTGGAAGTTCCAGCCAGGGCAATCAGGCAAGAGAAAGAAATAAATTATATTCAATTAGGAAAAGAGGAAGTCAAATTATCCGTGTTTGCAGATAACATGATTGTATATTTAGAAAACCCCATCATTTCAGCCACAAATCTCCTTAAGCTGATAAGCAACGTCAGCAAAGTCTCAGGATACAAAAATCAATGTGCAAAAATTACAAGCATTCTTATACACCAATAACAGATCAACAGAGAGCCAAATCATGAGTGAACTCCCATTCACAATTGCTACAAAGAGAATAAAATACCTAGGAATCCAACTTATAAAGGATGTGAAGGACCTCTTCAAGGAGAACTACAAAGCACTGCTCAACGAAATAAAAGAGGAAACAAACAAATGGAAGCACATTCCATCCTCAGGGATAGAAAGAATCAATATGAAAATGGCCATACTGCCCAAGGTAATTTATAGATTCAAGCCATCCCCATCAAGCTACCACTGAGTTTCTTCACAGAATTGGAAAAAACTACTTTAAACTTCACATGGAACCAAAAAACAGCCCGCCATGCCAAGACAATCGTAAGCAAAAAGAACAAAGCTGGAGGCATCAAGCGACCTGACTTCAAACTATACTACAAGGCTACAGTAACCAAAACAGCATGGCACTGGTACCAAAAAAGATATATAGACCAACAGAACAGAACAGAGGCCTAAGAAATAACACCACACATCTACAACCATCTGATCTTTGACACACCTGAAAAAACAAGAAATGGGGAAAGGATTCCCTATTTAATAAATGGTACTGGGGAAACTGGCTAGCCATATGGAGAAAGCTGAAACTGGATCCTTCCTTACACCTTATACAAAAATTAATTTAAGATGGATTAAAGACTTAAATGTTAGACCTAAAACCATAAAAACCCTAGAAGAAAACCTAGGCGATGCCATTCAGGACATAGGCATGGGCAAAGACTTCATGACTAAAACACCAAAAGCAATGGCAACAAAAGCCAAAATAGACAAATGGGATCTATTTAAACTGAAGAACTTCTGCACGGCAAAAGAAACTACCATCAGAGTGAACAGGCAACCTGCAGAATTGGAAAAAATGTTTGCAATCCACCCATCTGACAAAGAGCTAATATCCATAATCTACAAGTAAGTTAATCAATTTTACAAGAAAAAATCAAACAACCCCATCAAAAAGTGGGCAAAGGATATGAACAGACACTTTTCAAAAGAATACTATGCAGCCATAAAAAAGGATGAGTTTGCGTCCTTTGTAGGGACATGGATGCAGCTGGAAACCATCATTCTTAGCAAACTATCACAAGAACAGAAAACCAAACACCGCATGTTCTCACTCATAGGTGGGAACTGAACAATGAGATCACTTGGACTCGGGAAGGGGAACATCACACACTGGGGCCTATCATGGGGAGGGGGGAGGAGGGAGGGATTGCCTTGGGGAGTTATACATGATATAAACGTTATGCACATGTACCCTAGAACTTAAAGTATAATAAAAAATAAAAATAAAAATAAAAAAGAAGACATTTATGCAGCCAACAGACACATGAAAAAATGCTCATCATCACTGGTCATCAGAGAAATGCAAATCAAAACTACAATGAGATAACATATCACACCAGTTGGAATGGCAGTCATTAAAAAGTCAGGAAACAACAGGTGCTGGAGAGGATGTGGAGAAATAGGAATGCTTTTACACTGTTGGTGGGAGTGTAAACTAGTTCAACCATCGTGGAAGACAGTGTGGAGATTCCTCAAGGATCTAGAACTAAAGATACCGTTTGACCCAGTGATCCCATTACTGGGTATATACCCAAAGGATTATAAATCATGCTACTATAAAGACATATGCACATGTATGTTTACTGCGGAACTATACACAATAGCAAAGACTTGGAACCAACCCAAATGTCCATCAATGACAGACTGGATTAAGAAAATGTGACACATATACACCATGGAATACTATGCAGCCATGAAAAAGGATGAGTTCATGTCCTTTGTAGTGACATGGATGAAGTTGGAAACCATCATTCTGAGCAAACTATCCACAAGGACAGAAAACCAAACACTGTACATTCTCACTCATAGGTGAGAATTGAACAACGACAACACTTGGACACAGAGTGGGGAACATCACACACTGGGGCCTGTCGTGGAGTCGGGGGATGGGGGAGGAACAGCATTAGGATAAATACCTAATATAAATGATGAGTTAATGGGTGCAGCAAACCAGCACAGCGCATGCATACATACGTAACAAACCTGCACGTTGTGCACATGAACCCTAGAACTTAAAATATAATAAAGAAGAGACAATGAAAATCACTATATTATGATAAAAGGATTAATTCAGCAAGATATTACACTTTTAAATATATATGTACCCAATGCTGAAACAACCAGATATATAGAGTAAATATTATTAGAGCTAAAGACAAAAATGGGCCCCGATTTAGTAATAGCTGGACATTTTAACACCACTTTCATCATGGAACAGATGTTCTAGACCAAAAATCAACTGAGAAACATTGGCCTTATTCTGCACTATGAACCAAATGAATCGAATAGATATTTACAGAGCATTTCATCCAAGAGGTGCAGAAAGCACATTCTTTTCTTCAGCACATGAATCATTCTCAAGGATAGAACATATGTTAAGTCACAAAACAAATCTTAAAACAGTCAAAAACTAGTGAAGTAATATTAAGCACCTTCTCTGACCACAACGAAATAAAACAAGAAATCAATAAAAAGAATAATTTCAGAAACATTTCAAATACATGGAAATTAAACAACACTCTTCTGAATGACCAGTGCATCAATGAAGAAATTAAGAAGGTAATTGAAAAAAAATTTAAACAAACAATGATGGAAACACAACATACCCAATCCTATGGAATACAACAAAAGCAGTACTAACAGGTACATTTATATCTATAAGTGTTTACACCAAAAATAGGAAAAACATGAAATAAACAACCTAACGATGCATCTTAAGGAACTAGAAAAGTAAGAGCAAACCAAACCCAAATTAGCAGAAGAAAAGAAATAATGAAGATCAGAGTGGAAATAAATGAAATTAAAATGAAGAAAACAATGCAAAAGGTCACTGACACAAACAGTTGGTTTTTTGAGAAGTTAAACAAAATTGACAAAACTTTAACCAGAGCAATTACGAAAAAAAGAAAGACAATCAAAATAAATAAAATCAGGAATGAAAAAGGAGACATTACAAATGATACCACAGAAATTTAAAAGAGCATTAGTGGCTAGTATGAGTAACTATATGCCAACAAATGGGAAAAGCTAAAAGAAATTGGCAAATTTCTG
This sequence comes from Trachypithecus francoisi, assembly GCF_009764315.1. NCBI lineage: Eukaryota > Metazoa > Chordata > Mammalia > Primates > Cercopithecidae > Trachypithecus > Trachypithecus francoisi. Next base: position 13,087,345 of record NW_022681469.1, on the reverse strand, counting down.
GGCACATTCGACATATCAAGATTGAACAAGAAAGAAATCCAAAACCGGAACAGATCAATAGCAAATACCGAGATTGAGACCATAATAAAAATCTCCCAGTAAAAGGCCTGGAACCCAATGATATCACTGCTCAATTCTACCAAGTATTTAAAGAAGAACTAATGTGAATTCTACTCAAACTATTCTTAAAAACAGGGGAGGAGGGAATATTTCCAAACTGATTCCATGAGGTCACTATTACTCTGATATAAAAACCAGAGAATGACAGATCAGAAAAAGAAAACAACAGCCAATATCTCTGATGAATGTTGATAAAAAATCCTCAACAAAATACTAGCAATATGAATTCAACAATACATTCAAAAGATTACTTATCATGACCAAATGGAATGTATTCCTGGGATGCAAAGATGGTCCAAGACATGCAAATCAATGTGATGTATCATATCAACAGTATGAAGGACAAACACCATATGATCATTTCAACTGATCTGAAAAAAACACCTGACAAAATTCAAAATCCTGTCATAATACAAATCCTCAAAAATGATAGAGAAGGAACACAATACAATAAAAGCAATATACAACAGGACCACAGCTAGTATCACACTAAATGGGAAAAAGGTGAATTATTTCCTCTGAGATGGGAGCACTATAAGAATGCCCTCTTATGCCATTGTTATTCAACATAGTACTGGAAGATCTAGTTAGAGCAATCAAACAGGAGGAAGAAGGAAAGGAAATCCAAATCGGAGAGGAGAAAGTCAAATTACCCTTGCTTGCAGATAACATGATTTTATATTTGGAAAAACCTAAAGACTTAATAAAAAAATATTTAGAACCAATAAACAAATTCAGTAAAGTTGCAGGATACATAATCAACATACAAAATCAGTATCATTTTCTATATGCCAACAGTGAACAATCTGAAAAGGAAGTAAAAAGGGTAACTCTGTTTTTAATTGTCACAAATAAAATTGAATGCCCAGGAATTACCCAAAGAAGTAAAAGATCTCTATAATTAAAAACTATAGAACACTGATGAAAGAAATTGAAGAGGACATCAAGTAATGAATAGATATTTCATGTTCATGGATTGGAAGAATCAGTGTTGGTAAAATGTCCATATTACCCAAAGTAATCTACAGATTCAATGCAATTCCTAGCAAAATACCAATGATATTGTTTGCAGAAATAGAAAAGAAACCATTGTAAAATGTATATGGAGCCACAAAAGACCCAGAATAGTCAAAGCTAATCTTAGTAAAAAGAACACCACTGCAAGAATCACGTTATTTGATTTCAAAATATACGACAGAGCTATAGTAACCATGATAATGGCATATAAATAGACAACACCTACACTAATGGAACAGAATAGAGAAGTCATAAACAAACCCACATACCTACTGTGCACTATTCAGTCTTCCTATTAATGAATATGAAATATCTCACCATTTCACATCCCATCTGTAAGATGAAAAATTTGGACTTTTTTTTTTTTTTTTACCTTGGATTCTTTTCTAGTTGGTTTCTGTAATTATTAGACAGTACAGCAAAAAGAAAATATGATAGAAGTAATGAAAATATTTCATAGTTTTATATGAAATATCTTGTTTAATGGTATAAATCACTTTTCAGAATAAAGATCAGAGTAAAACCTGAAGGCTGTATATAAGTGGCTTCACTAAAAATAAAGCCACAATTGTATTTCAGTCATAAAAGGACTGAACATTTAACTCTGAAAAGTAATTATAGTAAAGTAAAGGTGATTTTGAAGCCATCAAAATACGCTTTGCAAGAGTTTCCTTCCCCAAAGAGACGTGAAGAAAATAATTCCAATGTTTGAATCACAGGAATTCTAAAAGTGGAAAAGTTAGGTAGAGCACAAACTCTTTTTGATAGGATTCAATGTCGCTTTTTTACCACCTGGAAGTCATTAGAAAGTTTAAGGCAGATGGCAGAATTCACATTCTTATACCTTTCTTTTAAGTAACTTCAAAAGAGGTGTTTGTACCTTAGTTTATATATAGTATGTCCTAGTTCATCTAATTCTATAGCTTTTCATCAGTTGTATATGAGGATAAAGGTTAAACAATTAATGCATCAAATAGACTCTGAGGTCATTGATAATGTCTAAAAAAGAGTATTGTGTTGTCTTCAGCAGCCTATAAAAAGGAGTTCCACAGCATATGGATAACTCATTTTTAATGCACACTTGATCATAAATACTACTGAAGTGATTAGTAAGCCAAATCTTTAAGTCTATACACACAGAATCAGATTTAAAATAAATTAACCATAAATAGTCACTGAACTACTTTATGTACATTGCTGTACTCATAGTCAAAAGGTGTTAAGAACAGGCAAAAATAAATTTGTACCATAATGAAGATATTCACGGAATATCTTCCTTTTGATCTGCTATTTCCTCTTCCCATGATTGCAAAGTAGCATATAGATAAAGTTACAGATATGGATGTAGAAATAAATTTAAGTGCATGTGTATATTTATATATATATATATATGTATGACTATTAAATATATCACTTTTCTGCAGTCTGCTTTACCATGTTCTGTAAATATTTCAATATTCAGTGGTAATCTTGGTTATAACCAATGTTTTAAACTCACTAAGAGTATACAAAAGTCATTTTGTAGTTATATGATAAATCAAAGTCCTTCTGCGTAAAATGCTCACTTAGGGGTAGACAAGTTATCAAATTTGAAATGTTCAGCTCCACATACCCAACCCCTGATCATGGCTAAATTTACTTTTTGTTGGTTCCTTTGTTTTATGTATTTATTTATAAAGATTTATTTGATTTTATTTTAACCTTGTATCTTTCTATGTTGATTCTGATGTATTTCAATGCATCTCTGTACCTCCCTTCCTGGAAATAGCTCAACCACTGTGAGAACAACTATTCAAATTTGGTGTCTTCATTATTTAATATTTTTGAACTTCACATAGGGAGAGATACATAATATGTACTTTTATATCTGGCTTCTTTCACAACTTTTAATGTTTTTGAGAATCATTATGCTTTTGCATATATCAGTAAATTCATCTTCTGATTCCTGAGTAGTACTCCATTGTCTAAGGATGCCACAGTTTATCTATTCAACCTCCTAGGAAAGGACAAATGAGTTATTTTTAGGTTAGGCTTTTAGGAATAAAAGCTGCTATAATTTTTGTTGTATGATTTTTTTGTGGACATACATTTGGTGAATTACTAGTAGTTTAATTGCTGTGTCATAGGGTGAGTATATAATGAATTTTCATGAGAAACTCAAAACCATATTCAAAATAAATTCCACTATTTTAGATTTGCACCAGCAATTTCAGAGATCTACATCTATACAATGTAGCAAACGATATTGTGTGTGTGTTTGTGTGTGTGTGTGTGTGTAATTTTAGCAATTCTAGTGAATATGTGGCAGTATCTCATTGTGGTTTTAATTTGCATTTTTATGATGATTAATGGTTTTGAGTATTCATTTATTTACATATTTGGCATTCTGATATATTCATATGATGTATTAGATGAGGTATTTTGTTCATTTATAAAATTAGGTTATTTGATTTTTATGATTTACAAGAGTTCTTTATTTTACACACAAGTTCTTTATGCAATATACATGTTGTAGATGAGATGCTTTCTGGCAACTTCTTGCTTTCACTTTTATTTTCTTAGTAATACCTTTCCTTGGTAAATATTTGTTTCCAATTTTGATGTGAGGTCTAATTTATCATTTCAGTGTTTGTGTGTGTGTTAGTATCTGTGTGGTTTTATGGTTAATGCCTGTATTAGTTTTCTCAGGCTGCCATATCAAAGTACCTCAAGCTAGGTAGTTTAAATAAAAGACATTTATTGTCTTACAATTTGGAGTCTAGAAGTTCAAAATCAAGGTATTGACAGGGTTGGTTCCTCCTAAGTGCTGTGAAAGAAGAATTTGTTCCAGGGCTCTTTCCTTAACTTGTAGATGGCTGTCTTCTCCTTGGGTCTTCATGTCTCTTTTCTTTGCATCTGTGCATGTACAAATTCCCCCTTATTGTAAGGACACCAGTTATATTGTATTAGGGTCCACACTCATGACTTCACCATAATTTAACTAATGACATCTGCAACTACCCTGTTTTCAAATAAGAACACACTGAGAATTAATGCTTCAACATATGATTATGGAGATTGAGGGGGATACAACACAATTCATATCAGTGCCTTTCAAATTATAACAAATCTTTGCTTACCAGAGTTGGAAAAATAAATTCTGTACTTTATTTTATAAGTTTCAGAATCCTAATTTTCATCTACAGATCAAAGATTTCCCTACAGTAATTTTTTGTTTGGTCCCAGTTAGAAAATAAATTCCATTTTTTCCATCAGGTATTCAGTTGTTCCAATATTGTTTATTGAAAATAATTTTCCCCACTGATTTCTTTTGATATTCTTGTCAAAATTAAAATTAGTTAACCATGTTTATAATATTATTGTCTAAAATTCAACTTAGTAATATATTTTTAAGTCCATTTATGGACTACCCAGTCTATTCCTTTGAGCTACTTTTGTGTCTTTTTGCCAGTAATCACACCATTTAGCCAAACACTATACGACCATAACTTTATAGTGAATCTTGAAATCTGCTCTCGTATGATGCCTTAAAATTCTAGCTGCTTTAGCAATTCCACATTCTATTCTGCTTTTTCCATCTAATGAGATTGGTTTTCTTTGTTGCACTTTAGTTCTCTGCATTATAGTTTAGAAAAAGCTCCCAGGAAAAAAGCTGCAGTAAATGTGTAACGTATATCATTTTTCTTAAGACTTTCAGTCCTGTACTATCTGCAGTGTAATAAAAATTTCTTCATATATTTTTTCAATTTATAATTGTTCACTATAGGAGGTAAGTCTACAACCAACTACTCCATCATATCAGGTTCAAAAGTCAGCTTTTAGTTGCCTTTATCCATCAATTATTCTGTTCCAAAAATTTAGGGATATATATAATTTATATATGCATTCAGATATAATGCATATATACAATGTGCATATATTATTTTTATATATACACTCACATATTTGTGTATGTATGTGTATATATGTATATGTGTGTATGTGTGTGTGTGTGTGAATATTCTGTTTGCTACCTTCTTATCCTTACTTCCTACCTAGAATAACAGTCTTAGAGATTGTCATTTGGCCTTCTATAGTACTAACAAATGGGTGATTAACTGATGCGTATGACAACAGAAACTGTCTATAAGAAGACAGTCTAGGCAGATGTGTAAAGTATCCAACACTTAATTTATGTCTGCAGAAGCACACCATTCATGAGCACGTCCCACATTGTAGTGAATACAGAAGACTTAGGCAGAGATCAGAAATTCAATAAGCTTGCAATGGCTTCTTTTTAAATAACAGGTTTTCCATGGGTTAATATCATGATAAGAACAAGGCTTTGGAGACAAACCAACCCAGAAGAAACTTGGTTTGAACCCTTGTTATATTTGTAACATAACTACTCCAAGCATCAGTGTCCTCAGGGGTTAAAAGAATACCGCAGGAATACCGTTTTTTAAAGATTGTTTCAAGGATTTAAATACTGAATCCATGCAACGTACTTATCAAAGGGTCTGGCTCTCACTGTATGGTTAATAAATGACAGTTATTATTATTACAACTGAAAGTGCATACAACTATCTTTGGCTGTATACTAGAAACCAACAAATGCCATTACCTCCTGGAATATATTAACCAGTGGCCTGACAGCTTAATGATATGTGCCAGCACATTGAAAGATAACAGGAAAAAATAAAAAAACTCAACCCAGAGCATTACTAGGACAGGGATCAGGGTTGGGGAAGAAGAAAGAACAAAATTCACCTTTGGTCCCCCAAAATCCCAGGCATATTTTAGAAATATAATCATTCTGAAATTTATTCTTTTACTATAACATAAATTTCCTTCATATCCTGTATGATTCTAACCCTTCATGAGTATGTGTAACATACATAAGAATAAGCATAGAGTAAATAATGAGTAATATTCTATTTCCATTGGTTTTATAAATTTTTTCACTTTGAATTAGTGACATTTAACATTTCTGCATATACGGCGTCTTAATAACTACAATGATATGTCATGGTTGTGAAAATTATCTATCTCATACAATAATTAGAAAAAATATACCACCTTGGAATGTTACTGAGATTCAAAGAAACAGTAATATAGTCTAAGCATGTGCCACTCTTTAATAATATTTAATTTAACAAATATTTAATGGATATTTGCATCATTCTAGGCACACACACACACACACACATTCACACCCACCCAGGAGTGTAAGATACAATTCCAGATTCTGAAGACCTCACACTCTTGCAGGGAAACTCATCTGTGAAACTACTGTAAAATATATTGCTAGTGTAAAAAACAGACACTATCTATTTTCTTTTTCAGAAAAGTAGGTGACAGGCTCAGAGGGAAAGAGGCATTCCTGCTGTGTCTTTACTTATCAGTTGTATTCTTTTAGAAGGTCAAGTTGGGGAGAGAATCTTCTAAGTCAAGGAAAAACCACAAGCAAAGATACAGAATTATAAAGATGTATGTCATGCTTAGAAAATAGCAAGAAAAGAGGTTAACTTAGAACATACATTTATGGATGAGAGTGACAGAATATGATACCAGAAAGACAGGTTGAGAACATATTATGAAAGATTTGAATGCCATTCTGAAATGTTAAATTTTCTACTTATGGAATTCAGGAGTGGAAAAGTTATGATCAGATTATTTTATATAAGTGTGAGATATAAAATGCTTTAGAGAAAATATAATATGGTATATACTAAATATACAATAATACATATTATGTTATAAATATCAAATATGTTATATGATAATATTGATAATATAACATTTTATAATATTATGTAGGTTCAAAATTCTATAGATAATTACTGATATTAAGAAAAAAATGGCCAGGTGTGGTGTTTCATGCTTGTAATACCAGCACTTTGGGAGGCTGAAATGGGAGGATTGCTTGAGGCCAACCAGGAGTTTAAGACCAGCCTGGGCAACATAGTGAGACCTCTCCCTCTACCATGTCTCCTTAAAAAAATGTAAAAGAATTGTGTAGGTGTAATGGCACGCTTCTGTTGTCATAGTTTCTCCAGAAATCAAGGCTGCAGTGAGGTATGATCATGCCATTTAACTTCAGCCTCAGTGACAGAGAAAGACCCTGTTTCAAAAGAAAAAAAAAAAAAACAGAGAGCGAGAGAGAGAAATTACTAGAATGGAGCCAGATGTGATGACTCATGCCTGTAATCCCAGGACTTTGGGAGGCCGAGGTGGGTGGGTCTCAACGTCAGGAGTTTGAGACCAGCCAGGCCAAGATGGTGAAACATTGTTTCTGTTTCTACTAAAGATACAAAAAATCAGCCGGGTATGATGGTGGGTACCTGTAATCCCAGCTACTTGGGAGGCTGAGGCAGGAGATCACTTGAACATGGGAAGCAGAGCTTTCAGTGAGCTGAGATCATGCCATTGCACTCCAGCCCGAGCTGAGATTGTGCCATTGCACTCCAGCCTGGGTTACAGGATGAGGCTCAGCTAAAAAAACAAAAATTACTAGAATGTGAACAATATGTACTACTTTATTGCATAGAGAAAAACCATAAAATAATCTGACTTTGTACCATTAAAGACATATGAGACATTATTCATATACCTTTTTATAACATAAAAATTATAACATAAAAATAACAATATAATAATACATTTAAAAACTCATGATTTGCCTCTCTGTTTGTCTGTTATTGGTGTATAGGAATGCTTGTGATTTTTGCACACTGATTTTGTATCCTGAGACTTTGCTGAAGTTGTTTATCTGCTTAAGCAGATTTTGGGCTGAGATCATGGGGTTTTCTAAATACACAATCATGTCATCTGCAAACAGAGACAATTTGACTTCCTCTCTTCCTATCTGAATACCTTTTATTTCTTTGTCTTGCTTGATTGCCGTGGTCAGAACTTCCAATACTATGTTGAATGGCAGTGATGAGAGAGGACATCCTTGTCTTCTGCCAGTTTTCAAAGGGAATGCTTCCAGCTTTTGCCCATTCAGTATGATATTGGCTGTGGGCTTGTCATAAATAGCTCTTATTATTTTGAGATGCATGCCATCAACACCTAGTTTATTGAGAGTTTTTAGCATAGGGGGTGTTGAATTTTATTGGAGGTCTTTTCTGCATCTATTGAGATAATCATGTGTTTTTTGTCATTGGTTCTGTTCATGTGATGGATTACGTCTATTAACTTGCATGTGTTGAACAAGCCTTACATCTAAAACCATAAAAACCCTAGAGGAAAACCTAGGCAACATACTTCAGAACATAGGCACAGGCAAAGTCTTCATGACTAAAACTCCAAAAGCAAATGCAACATAAGCCAAAATTGACTAATGGTATCTAATTAAACTAAAGAACTTCTGCACAGCAACAGAAACTATCATCAGCGTGAACAGGCAAGCTACAGAATGGGAGAAAATGTTTGCAATCTATCCATCTGACAAAGGGTAATATCCAGAATCTATAAGGAACTTAAACAAATTTACATGACAAAAACAACCCCATCAAAAAGTGGGCAAAGAATATGAACGGACACTTCTCAAAAGAAGACATTTATGCGGCCAAAAAACATGAAAAAAAGCTCATCATCACCGGTCATTGGAGAAATGCAAATCAAAACCACAATGAGATACCATCTCATGCCAGTTAGAATGATGATCGCTAAAAAATCAGGAAACAACAGATGCTGGAGAGGATGTGGAGAAACAGGAATGCTTTTACACTGTTGGTGGGAGTGTGAATTAGTTCAACCATTTTGGAAGACGGTGTGGTGATTCCTTAAGGATCTAGTACCAGAAATACTATTTGACCCAGCAATCCCATTACTGGGTATACAACCAAAGGATTATCAATCATTCTACTATAAAGATACATGCACATGTATGATTATTGCAGCACTGTTCACAATAGCAAAGACTTGGAACTAACCCAAATGCCCATCAATGATAGACTGAATTTAAAAAAAGTGCTGCATATACACCAAGGAATACTATGCAGCCATAAACAAAGATCAGTTCATGTTCTTTGCAGGGACATGGATGAAGCTGGAAAACATCATTCTCAGCAAACTAATGCAGGAACAGAAAACCAAACATCGCATGTTCTTACTCATAAGTGAGAGTTGAACAATGAGAACACATGGACACAGGGAGGGGAACATCACACACCATGGCCTGTCAGCCAGTGGGCGGCTAGGGGAGGAATAGTATTAGGAAAAATACCTAATGTAGATGACGGGTTGATGGGTGCAGCAAACCACCATGGCATGTGTATATCTATGTAACAAACCTGCATGTTCTGCATGTGTATCCCATAACTTAAAGTATAATAATAATTAATACGTTAATATTTATGTACCTATATACATTATTTATATTCTTAAATCTACACTGAGGCATTTTTTGTGATTGTAACTGTTACTAATCAGAGAGCATGCGGATATATTTTTCTGCATCAGCTAGAATTTGGTTTCAATATGTTGAATGTACATAGTAGATATCGTTTGTTTGATCCTCCATGCTGGGTTAACTGTCTACTAATATTTGGGAAATTATGTTTTATAAATCTTGACTTTGCCTCCCACTCACAAAGCTACTTCTGCAAGTTTAATGCACGTGTGGCCTGGCTCCTTGCCCAGAATATTGCATCTGGAGTCAGGGACCAAAGTATGCAGAAAGTAGGCACAGAGAGGTTTCATTGTTGCCGTTATAATTGTCTGATTGTTGCATCTGAAGAGGCAGTCACTAATGGAGCAGTTGCAAAAGCATACCAGCAGAGATATTCTCACTGCACTAGTACCTGTGCTATAATTTTTTGACCATAGATTGAACCTGACAGCCTTTCTTTCCATTCTCAGAGCCTGGTTCTCTCAAGCTCCTAAGCTTTTAGCAATTGTTAGCTACCCACCATCTTTTCCAAACATTTCTTTCCTGCATATATCCTTCATAGCCACATTTTACTATTTGTAAACTAGGTCTCTAATGCAAGATGTGCCAATTATTTGAAAGCAGGGGTGATGGCATTTACCTTACCAATTGATAGCACAAAATCTGGCAGTAGTCATGCAACTGTTATTGAAAACATCTATTTAATAAATTAATAACTAAATAATAAGCATTAAAATGACATTTACATTTTGAAGATGCAAAATAATTTTTGCAGGTGGCTTTACTAGATTCTTGGAAAGATTTAAGTAAAAGAATGTATATAGTATTTTGGGATCCAGTGAGGTATCTAAAAGCTTCCAAAGTAAAAATAGCAGCATCTTTGAATGGAAGACCTTTTGACGAGCTATTTAGTTTGATTAGCCTTGTTCTACATAATTTGGGCATCACTGTGAGGAAGTGCCATATGGTGTCAATAAATAAGTCTTTAGTATGTTTCACTTCTCCTCCAAAATGTATATAAAAAGGTCAATTAACCCTAATTAAATCTCTCTCTTCTTTGGTTAAGCTGTATGTGTTTTTCCTATCAAGCACCCAGTGAGATTTTGCAGTGTTTCTACATGGTTGATTAAGGGCATGTCAAAGATATAAGTAAGGAGAAAAGTTTAAATGCCTTTCTCTGTTAAAAACAAACAAACAAAACACAGTATCAACAACAACAAACATATCGGGATTTTTTTGCAGGGTCTTATCAACCTTTTATTGCATCAATTCCTCGTCAAAATCTTGTTTTCAAACTATAACTCACTTCACCTGGGTAGATAGATTATAAGAACAATTTGGAAAAGGGACATGCCAAATCTGTTCCTTAAGGGCCACTGCCTGGCATTCCAGGGCTCAGCACAAATCCACTATGGTACGGGTTAAGGGGTAGACATTGAGAAAGGACCAAGATTCAGGCTTCTGGGAACTAAATCTCAGCCTGCAAGGTACACAGGATTTTTTTTTTTTAATGGTAATCTGAAAGAACCTGGTAGAGCACTATCATTATCTCCTACATTCTCTGACTGAGATTTTGAGGGAAAAGTCACTTCACTGAAACATATGCAATAGAAAGCATTATATTCAAACCCCATAATGAATTATTATTAGAAACAAAAATTGAGCAGGAAAATCCATTTACAGACAAATGTGCATCCTGATCTGAATAAATAATTTTGGGGAAGCTGAAATTTCCCCAAAGGAGAATAACTATACAAATGATGACTCACCAATTTCATATAATATTTTGCAGCCATTAGCAATGATAATTTTGAGCTTAGTCAACAAATTGGAAATGCTTAAGATATTAATTTACATGAAAATGATAAGCAGCATGTCTATTACATGTACATATAAATGCACATATTCATGTACAGGTAGATGTATACTACCTTTCATGTATAATATGCATATGTACATGTATGCTATCTTTTATGTATAATCATGTAATGGTCATTCTGTTTATCATTTTCACTTATTTATTTTATTAATACATTATTTATATATGTATTACTATACATATATTTAATGATCAAGATAAAATACTCATTTTTGTAAAGTGATAACATTGTGAATGATTTTCTTCCTTGTGATTCCTGATTTCATATTTTTGACATACTTTCTTCAATAAAAATATTTTTGTGCAATAAAATGAATGATTAATGAATTGACTTTCCTTTTTTCTTTTTTTTTGAAGCAGCCTCACTCTTTCACCCAGGCTGGAGATCACAGGCATGATATCGGCTCACTGCAACCTCTGCCTCCAGGGTTTAAGCGATCATCCTACCTCACCCTCCTAAGCAGCTGGGACTACAGGCATACACCACCAAGTCCAGATAATTTTTGTAGTTTTAGTAAAGACAGAGTTTTGCCATGCTGCCCAGACTGGTCTCAACGGATCCACCAGCCTCCCAAAGTGCTGGGATTACAGGCATGAGCCACCGTACCTGGTCTGAATTGACTTTTAAAGTCTTTTGCACCCTGACTGACATTTCTTTAGCCTTCAGTGGGGACAGTATAGTATAAAAAGAACAGAATTTTAAAAGTCAGTCAGAGTTGGTTACAATCTCAGATCTGCCGTTATTTTAAACCTCAGTTGTGAAAGTCATACTATAATTTAACCTTTTGATCATGATGAGTTTCTGAGTGAAGAAATAGTACCATTCAAAATCTTAGGAATTTTTTACAGGTCATTTTACAGGTCATTTAATATAATTATATTAAAAATCAAACCAAAGTATAATGCCTGAAATTTAAGTAAAGCTATTCTCATTCATTCATTTTTTTCATTTATAAAACATTTATTGCCCATTTATTACTTTCCAAACACAGATTTCTGCAGGATCTATAATTCATTTTCATCAGATTCTCCTTGCAGTCCTTCTGATAATAGGAAATGGATTAAGAAGAGTTATATCCTTGATAGCCATTTTCAGTGGTGAAAATCCAAGTTGGTGACTAAATATGGTCTTCTTATTCTTTATCATTTTAGTGCTGAGTAAATTACAGCGGTCCTCATTCTTCTACCACATTAAAATCTCTCAGCCTGTGTCTTTTAAAGGACAAATGATATTTTGAAACACAGAATTTCGCTTAGGCCTGCAATTTAATCAGCTCTCCAAATCCTGCCAATCACCTTAGGACTAAAACAGCTTTTCTGTTCAGATCATAATATAACCTTTAGTGTCTGTCTGTCATTTCAAGTTCATGCCATTATAAGTCAGGACTGAGTCCTTTGTAGCTCTCTACAGTAAGAGGACTTAAAGGAGATCTCAATTTTATTCTGCCTCCCTCGTTTTAGACAACTTCAGACTCAAAATGACCCCTCACTTTAAACTTGATACGGATATAGTCTTCCCTAGACTCTGTGATTGGCTGTCAATAAGCTGAACAGGCAACTCCAAACTCATCCTTATAATCCCATTATCTTCCTCTTTGTATTTAAGAGTCTACTTTCAGATCTGTCTGAGAATGCCATTCTGCTAAAACCCCATACAGTATACACTGCCTCTAATTATATATTACAGCAGAGGAGAGTGTTTCTAGGTAAATAATTGGCTAATGAGTACTGATTACTGTTAATTAAACTAGATGGACATAGCTTTCTAACTTAGCCTACTTCCTACACTTTTCTGAAAAATCTCAGTTTCTAACTAAATGTAAACATCTATAAATGTATAAAAATTAATTTTAAGACAGAAAAATGTTAACAGATTAATTAATTAGTAGTCACAATTTCCATGTATCTTGCATATCACCGCTTCAACCCATACTCCGAGCCCTTCTATTCTGCTCCACTTTTTCTCTTTTCCATACTATTTATCACATTTAATATTCTAGACAATGTTCTCTTATTTGTTTATGTTTCATTGTATTCTCTTTGTTAGAAATTGTGCCACACAAAGATCAAGAACTTCATCCCTTTTACTCACTGACATTTATTCATTGATATATGCCAAATGCCTAGAACAGTGCCTGGCACATAGTGTAATGGATACTCAATAATCCCCATTGCAGAACCAGTACATACGTATTTTTTCTTTGTTTCGTTTGGTAGGAAAGAGAATAAAAAATGTGTTTCAACACTATATTTTCTTTCATTCAGGTTATTTGCAATTTTTCCCTTTGTCCTCTAATTGTCAGCATGTTATGCTCACATATAATCTAGGACCTAAATAGATAGCTTCTTCACGTGAGTTACATGATCCTTAGTTATGGAACCTAACTGAATGGAATAGTCAAAGTGAAACATGGTATACCATGTTTACGAATAAAGGTGACATATGTCATACAAAGAAGGTGTACAGCTCAAGTGAAACTTTTAGCAAAATTTTAACGCAAGAATATTTTGTCTTGGGCTTTCTTGTTTTCTCTTTTTCTAGTTCATTGCCGCTGTGGCAATGTCCATCTTCTCCACACGTATATACATAGTTCCATTCTTCTCCACTATAAAAATAGTATCTCAGAAAATGCTCTTAGATACCCATGGAACATAAGGGTACAAAAAGTCATAAAATTTTAACTATAACCTCCCTAAGAAGAAACTTCATTTTCACCCAAAACAAAGCCTTAAATCAAAGGGGTGAAACGGGAAATGTCTATTGATAGAGTTTAAAATATACAAATGGGGAAACAAAATATTTTGGCAGAATCTTCATACCCTTGACCCTGAAATCATTTAAATCAGAGATCAACTAATTGAGATTCTGATCCTACCAATCTCCTCACCCCATCCTCAATGTGATTTGTAACACAGTATTATTCTCCTTTAAATTACTATGATTCTTATATTTTGAACTGCACTTGGCAGAGTCACTTTAACATAACACACGAGAAAAGACAAGACATAAGCAGAAAGCTATGTGTCCTATATTGTGCTCAGCATCCTTCCCTCTTTTAATAAACCTAGTTTTCTCTCAGCACGTTGTCCAGTAATCTATTATTAGTTAAAGGCACTAAACCTTCCAGAGACTTTCAATTTTGCAGAGCACTCCTGAACAAGAAACTGATTTTCAACACTGGAATTTCTGGAAATCAGTGAGAATTTAGGATTGCAGTGTCTACGGGAGTCAAAAAGGCTATTAACATTTCTGTTTTCTGCACCCAGAGGAAAAATGTTTGGTCAATGTGTAGAAATTCTTCCTATTTTTAAATCAAGAATTGCCTTCAATCTGTAAAATGAAAAGCACTATATACATCCTGGCTAATATTATTAACCATAATTACAGTGCCTCTATGCCTTTGCATGTAGTATTTTCTCAATCTGGAATTCTCACTGTACCTCTTTTTAACTCTGTTAAAGAGCTACCTGTTCAAATACTTATTATCGCATAAGAATTTCCTCAGCTATATACATCTGTCTGTCACCCTCTAGCATTCTTATTTGTTAAATCATCCTTTTGGAATTTTATCCTGAAATATTTTTATTGAAACTACTGGTTTAGTCAATCTAAGAATAATGTATACTTAAAATATGTTCATTGTTTCAGGAAAATTATTTTTAACATAATAGGTACTCATAAAGTATTGATTTAATCACATCCTATAATTTTAATTCTTATACCTATAGGTAAGTTTGTAGTGCATGTGTGTAATATATCATAAGACTCTTTTATTTCAAGGGCCAGAGACATCTATATATTATATATCTTTATGTACACCATAGTTCCTAACTCAATAATGCATATATAACTGTAATAAACCTCTAGTGAGAGAATGAATCTCCTGAATGTAATCTTTCAGGATGTGGTTATTCCTAAGGAATGTATATCTTTCAATTAATTGCGATGCAACAGGGACTGCAAATTGCTACCACACCAGAACTCTATGAAATTAATAATCTAATGCAGTGCCATGCAGCTCTTTTATGACTTTGTTTACTTTGGGATCCTGTGCTACTAGACTACAGTGAATAGAGCTAAACAAGGCAGTGGCATAAATTATTAATATCCTGTCCATCAATTTCCTGCTTGTAAATTGTTTATAATGCCATTGATCTGATGTGCACAGGTTACTAGAATGAATATCCATAAATCCATGATCCCTGAAACCTGCAGACATTTTCTGATTGAAGAGAGGTATGTGCATTGCAGGAGTGTTCCCTGACCATTTAATACAAATTGGGTAATGATTTTATAGAACCCAGAATTTTCCACAAATATCACAGAGACTTTAGATTTTGTGAACCCATCTTTATGTTCCATAAAAACACATTATGCTGTATTTTGTTTTGTGGATTGTACACATCTGTCAATGAATTAAACATTTGTTAGTATCTACAGTGTCTTTGTGTCAGATTCTGTTCCAAGCACTGGGAATATATCTATGATCAAAAAAAATTGTTATTCTTATGGGGCTTTAATGTAAGGGAAGATAAATAACAAATTTAAAATATTATGGTAAATATCACATAATAATAAGCTCTATAAAGAAAATAAAGCAAAGGAATGGGGCGAGAACTGGGGATGGGTCTGAGAAAGTGACATTTGAGTGGAAATATGAATGAATCTAGGGAGTGAGCTAAGTGGAATCTAGGAGGAGAACCTTCCAGCAGAAGAAATAGTAAAGGAATAGCTCTAGATAGATTCTTATTTAGAATCTGATAAAACAAGAGGAGGATCAACGTGGTGTAGCTGGTCTATGGT
The DNA here is from genome assembly GCF_009764315.1 of Trachypithecus francoisi. NCBI lineage: Eukaryota > Metazoa > Chordata > Mammalia > Primates > Cercopithecidae > Trachypithecus > Trachypithecus francoisi. Next base: position 13,071,148 of record NW_022681469.1, on the reverse strand, counting down.
GAATAGTGGAAAGAATGTTAAATGGCCAGGTTCAAATCATAGAGATTATATGGGTCATAGATAGGAATTTGAATTTCATTCTGAGTGTAACTGGAATATGTTCAATTAAGAAATCAAGGATGAATTCCAAGTATTTTGGCTTTAGCAACTGGGTCAATGAAAGCGTTATTTACTGAGATAAGAAATACCGTACGAAGAGTAGGTTTTGAAGGGGAAATTGGGAGTTTGGTTTTGGTCATGACACCTTTAGGATGTCCATTGGAATTCCAAGTGAAGATCTCAGTAGGCAGATAGTGATATTGCCAGGTCAGAACTACGGTGAAGTGAGTGGAACACTCACCTCAGATACAAAATTTAAGGACGCACCAAAAAACTGAGTAATCAAGATTAAAAATGTTTCAATGTGATATATCTTAAAAATCAAAATTAATGCCAAAAAATCCACGGTGAAAATAATCAAAATTTTCGTATATAATTTGTTTGGTAGTCAGGACATTGGCCTCCATTATCTTTACTCTCTGGTTTTCCACTTCCGAATATATCACCCCACGTATGAAAAGGTACTTTAAAATATTATTCATTAATCAGTTGCTCTTAAAATAGGGAAATCATCCATGATTGTTCAGTGGTCTCTTTGCACTATTATGAACTTTCAAAGCAGAAGAGGAAGCCAAAATAGAACGTGTACTGGAATAAAAGGAAGGAGAGATTTGAGAGACTGAAAGATAAAATTGGTTATCTTTGGCTTTGAGAATAAACCAGGATGAGTCATTCGCCAGAGAATGCCAAGGGATGACCTCTGGAAGGTAAGAACAACCCCTGGGCAGCAGCAAGCAAGGAAACAGGGGCCTCAGCCCTACAACTTCAAGAAACGAAATTCTTCCAACAACAACCTGAATGAGCCTGGAAGTGAATTCTCCCCTAGAGCCTCCAGGCAAAAGCCCAACCGCCATTTTGATTTTAGCCTTGTACCTAGAACAGAGAAACCACATGAGGCTATCGGATTTCTGACCTAGAGACTTGTGAGATACTAAATTTTTTAGTGGTTTTCAGTTTTGTTTTAAAACACTAAGTTTGTGGTAATTTGTGACAACAGCAATAGAAAACTAATACAAAGTCAATATTACTAATTTTTCCTTTTGCCTCAGGCTCAAAGATGGTTTGGTACTATACTTTAAATCTGTCCTAACTGGGGATTTAAATTTCAGGTTTATTATGTATTTGTGGTATTTCAAACCAGGGCTATATGTGAGTACTAAAGAGTGAATGAAGGTAGAACAAAGAAAAGCTCTAAGGACTGAACTCTAGACTATACTAAAATGTAATAATTCAGAGAGGGAGGATCCAGAAAAAACAAACAAACAAATTAAAAAAAAACTAAGAAATGTAATCAAGAGGGCAAGAAAAAAATAGATTATATTACCCCAGTTTCTGATATCCTACTATAGATCAAATCACCTAATATCTGGTTTCTACCATCATTTGATTAATGTTTAAATATAGAGTTGTGTATTTCCATGGAAGATTAAAATATATGCTATGAATCACTTGATTTTTAACTTATTTTCTAGAGAATGTAACTATGCATATTTAATCCACCCATCCCTATTTAATTTATATCATTTTGAAAAATTGATTATCTACTAAACTGTACTCCACAAAAGGTAAAAATAGATATGGTTCCTTACCTAATGTCATTACACTCCTTTAGAATTTTATTTTTAACTCATGTTACTAGCAAGAATGTCCTTAAATAAACTGTTAAAATATTTGTGTTATATTTTATGGTTTTTGCATTTTAATACACTAATATAATCCATGAAATATGAGGCTTCACAAGACAACTTTTGAATTAAGACTATTAAATGCCTCTATGACATTAGGTGTAAAAATATTGCAAGGTAAATTAAAGAATAAATCTCTGCAGAGTTACAGCTAACTCATGAATTAGTAACACAGAGAAAATATTGTAATAATTATCATTTTAGATCTGGGTCAATCAGAACTCTGCATTCTCACCAGAAACTAAACTAGTATATAAACATCATATAGCAGTGGTATTACATAAATCAGAGAGATACAAACAGATACAGTGGCACATAAAAACACCACCACATTTAAAACTCAAATTTAATAATTATAGAATATATTGAAGACATAAAGAACCTCTCTACCACGTTAGTTTTATGCAAATTGAAATCAGAGATAAAGAAAGTGGGAAAATTTAGTGGGAGTCGAATTTGTAGAAAATCTACTACATAGTAAAAACTGAGCTAATCGTATTTTCCCATATTCAGGAAACTTAAAATCGAAAGTTGGAGAGGGCATTGACTAAGGCTGAAATTAGTCTGAAATTAGTAGTAAACACCCTGATATAATGAAGTGATGACACTAACTGGAATTTACAGAACGTCTAATATATAAGAACCTTAATGGAATCACATAATATGGTCTTTCATGACTGGCTTCTTTCACTTAGTATAATTTTCATGGTTCTTTTATGTTGAATCATGTAACAGTACTTTCTTTTTCTTTTAAGCTGTGATATTTGCATTTATGTATTAATAGCTATTAAAGGATTTATATATTCTTTTTAAAATTAGGTTCACAGCAAAACTGACCAGAAAGAACAGAGTGTCCTTATCTCTCTGTCCCTCTTTCTTCTCCACACACAACCTCCTCCATTATCCATATCCTTCACCACATTTGTTACAATCAGCAAACCTACATTGACATATTATTATCACCCAAAGTTCATGTAGTTTACAGTTTGCATTAGAGTTCCCTCTCAGTGTTGAACATTCTATGAGTTTTGGCATATGTATAATGATATATATCTACACTTGTAGTATCATATGAAATAGTTTCATTGTCTTAAAAAATCTGTGTGCTGCCTATTTTCTTCCTTTAGCCCCTGGAAACCATGAATCTTTTTATTGTCTCTATAGATTTGCTTTTTCCAGAAAGTCATATAGTTGGAATCATACAGTGCACAGCCTTTTTAGAATGGCTTCTTTCACTTAGTGGTATGTGGGAATGCCGCACATACTAAGTGCACTAAGGAGGCCACACATACTTAATAGCGCTAAGTACAACTCAGTTTCACATAGTGCTACTAATTTAAGGTTTCATTGTGTATTTTTATGGCCTGAGAGCTCATTTCTTGTTAACATTGAATACATACACACAAACACACATATCGGGGGAACCAACCCCCAATATTTCAACATAGGTTCTTTCTATTTTCCCTAAGTGTCAGCTGGTCTGAGAAATAAAGAAAAAGAGTACAAAGAGAGGAATTTTACAGGTAGGCCTGTGGGGGTAACATCACATATCAGTAGGTCTCTCATGTCCCCTGAGCTGCAAAACCAGCAAGTTTTTATTAGGGATTTTAAAAGGGGAGTGGGTGTACAAACAGGGAGTAGGTCACAAGGATCACATGCCTCAAAGGGCAGTAAAGATCACAAGGCAAAGGCAAAATTAGAATTACTGATGAGGGTCTATGTTCCACTGTGCATGTATTGTCTTGATAAACATCTTGGTAAACCAAAATTACCAGGCTCGAATTTCCCAATCCTAGTAAGCCTGAGGGTACTGCAGGAGACCAGGGCATATTTCAGTCCTTATCTCAATTGCCTAAGACAGACACTCCCAGTGCAGCTGTTTATAGACCACCCCTCAAGAATGCATTCCTTCCCCAAGGTATTCGTTGCTGGGAAAATAATTCAGCGGTATCTCTCTTACTTGCACGTCCATTTATAGACTCTCTGCAAGTAGAAAAATATGGCTGTATTCTGCCCGACCCCACCAGTAGTCAGACCTTATGGTTATCTTCCCTTGTTCCCTGAAAATTGCTGTCATTCTGTTCTTTTTCAAGGTGCACTGATTTCATATTGTTCAAACACACATGTTTTACAATCAATTTGTACAACAGTGGTCCTGAGGTGACGTACATTCTCAGCTTACAAAGATAACGGGATTAAGAGATTAAAGATAGGCATAAGAAATTATAAGAGTATTATTAGGGAAGTGATAAATGTCCATGAAATCTTCACAATTTATGTTCAGAGATTGCAATAAAGACAGGAGTAAGAAATTATAAAAGTATTAATTTTTGGAACTGATAAATGTCCATATTAAAATGAAATTTTCACAATTTATGTTCCTCTGCTATGACTCCAGCCAGTCCCTCTGTTCGGGGTCCCTGACTTCCCATAACACACACACATACATCTCTCTCTCTCTACATATATATACATATTTATATATATATCTACATATATATTCCTCTCTACATAAATATGAACATACATAGTCAACATATATAAACATATACATAAATTTATATAAAATGAACATATATATTCATTATCAGCATGTACAAATTTTTTATTCATTACTCATATAATAAAATATCTTCATTACTACAAGTTTTTGGTAATTATGAATAAAGCTACTATGAACATTCATGTGTAGATTTTTGTGTAAAAATAAGTTTTTAATTTCTTTGAGTAAATGTCAAGGAGTATGACTGCTGGGTTGTATGGAAAAATGTATTTATTTTTGGAAGAAACTGCCAAGTGTGCCTCAAAGTGATGGTAGCATTGGCATTCTCGCCATCAATGACAGAGTTCCTGCTGCTCCGTGTCCTCAACAGCATTTGGTGTTTTCAATGTCAGCACTTCTTTTCATTACCATATAATATACTTTTGTGTGGTTATGCGAATTTTATATATCCATTCATTATTGATGGGGTTTCAGGTTGTTTTCATTTTTGGCTTTTATAAATAAGGGTGCTATGAACATTCATGTTCACAAATTGTGCAGTCAAATTTTTTATTTCTTGGGTATGCTTCTAACAGTAAAATTGCTGTGTCATATGTTAACTCTGTTTTCCAAAGTGGATGCCCCTTTTTACATTCCTGTCAACAGTGTATAAGTCTTCAGTCTTTTTTGTTATAGCCATGATACCGTGTCTGAAGCGGTATTGATTTGCATTTTCCCTGATAACCAGTGATGTTAAACATCACTATGCATGCTTATTGGCAACCTGCATACCTTCTTTGGATAAATGTCTACTCAAGTCGTTTTCCCATTTTTAATTTTTTTTTGTCATTTTTATCATTGTATTTCAAGAGTTATTTATACATTCTGGATATAAGTACCTATTTCCATGTTATGGATTTTCTTTTTACTTTCTTGAGAGTATCTTTTTCAGAATAATTTTATTTAAAAATATATATACATTCCAATACACCATTTTTTAAATTTTCCTTTTAGTTTTATAACTTTAGCTTTGATATTTCAGTCTTTGAATCATTTGAGTTAATTTTTGCATTTGGAGTGAGTATACTATGCACTAAATGTTCGTAGTTTCCAAAAATTCATGTTGAAATCCTAACCTCCAATGTGATATTATTAGGCGGTAGGGCCACTGGGAGGTAATTTTGCTGGAAATGAAAAGAAATGGCAGCTTGTTTGCACCTGCTTTGATGACTACTGGCAAGACTTAATTCAAAGACACGTGATTATAGGAGTTCTACAATTCAATCCCAACTACTAATAAAAGGGTCATTTGTTTTGTTTTGATTTGACTTTTTTTTTTTTTTACTTTTTTGATAGGTCATAATTTTATAAAATAAAGTCTGAATGATATTGCTAAAATTTAACAAAATCCTCCAGCACTTCTGCTTTCTCCCATATATCCTACTAGAATGCTACTCTGATAGAATAACTTATTCTATCAACAGAAGGTTAGGCAGGTTAAGGTAGCTTGCACTTAGGCGATTCTGCAGCATGGAAGCAATTTTACTTGATGAAATACTGGAGATGCCTCTTTCACAGAAAATTCCCCAGGAAAGGTTCTGTATGTTACTCACTGATAATGCAGTTGTGAGTGACCTGTGGTCAGTCCATCAAGCGTTCATTTGAAGATCTACATTTCCACAGGGAATGTTCTTCCTTCTCTTCAAATTGATAATTTGTTCAATGTCTGTGTATTATTCCTTTTAGACCTATTAATTTAAGTTCACCACTACTCAGGAAAAGAATTCTTGTCTTTAAAAGCAACTGTATTAAAATGGGGAGAATAACTTATTCAAAAGTAGAGAATCCTCTAAGGAAACATTAGAATTAATTAAATAAAGGAAAAAAATATAAGTGCTAGTCAATACCGCATAATAGTGGTATTTCAGACGGTGGGTATTGACTTATAGGACTGTGAATTCTTAGTTTTAATATAAGATTTTATACTTCATATAAACATATATTAACCAACTTTGTTCATTTCTTTCATCTTTGGGACATTCCTGTGACCCTGTCAAAATGTTATTCTTCCCCCCGATTATCGAGGTTTTATCAATACCCTGAAAACGGGATTGGGAAATACTTTAGCCAGTCAAATGTGACACGTTAATTTGTTTTTCACATTTATAGCTATATCATCCAAAAAATGAACCTGCTTTAAACTGTGAGGAAAACGGCGGTTTACAACTGCATTAAAAATACCAAAACGAAGGAATTCCATTATTCACGACACAGTCCTGACAGGTCTGTTGTTGCTATTTTTTCCAAGTGTCTGCCACTATCATCTGTTCTGACTGGGACTCTATTCTTTGTCGTCTGTATTAACTCCTTCAATGTCCATTCCAAGGAAACTCCATTTCTAAATAAAAGTGTAACTCAACATTATAACTTTCTTTTAAAAAAATAATAGTTGAAAAGGCATGGCTATTCTTTAAGAGACAATTTTCCAATCCTGTTCTTTTCCTTTACATTTACATACCCTATGGTATACAGCAGGTACGTACATATCTAAATAAAAGACTTGAAAAATAAAACTCAAAATGTTTCTTTTGGATTGTTTAATGAACAATAAAACACAGCTTTCTGGGAGATTCATGATGATTTGCCCTTTAAGTAAATGTTTTCTTACTTTTTCCACATGTAACAGTTTTTAAATTCATCTTTCAATAAAATCTTGTTATGGAGTTACATGCCTCATGTTGAATCCTGGACCAGCTCTTTTTAGCTGTGTGGCTATTGGCATGTAATTTACCCCATAGTTGCTCATATTTCTACTCTGTATATAGGAGTTCTTTCATAGGGTTTTGCTTAAAATATTAAATATTCAATTAACACACTTAGAAGAAGCATATTCTAAACCTCCATATAAGTTTTAAAAAATAATGTAACCCGCTTTAGGGTTTATCAGTCATAAGGTTCACAAATACCTGTTTTGAATTTTTGGTGTATTTTTTATCCTAAAAAGCCATTTCAATATCTAAGATTGGTAAAGCTTTTACAGCTTATGCATTGTTAGACTTAATTTACATTCTTTTTAATATGAGGATTATGAACACTCTTGATACAGGTATTATAATCCTATATTTAAAAAGAGAATTTTGAGACCACAGGATGCTCTAGCATGAAAGTATATCAAAAACATCCATTCTGTTTGTCATTGGTTGTCCACAATAATACACAAATGCAATGAGAAAGATGAATAATAGTTACCACTGACTGAGCTAGACATGGTACATGCATTATTTTTCATCTTAGCAGCAATTCAGTAAGATCATTTGTTATTATAGTTGACTTCATAGAGATGAGGAACCTGAGGATTTATAGGGGGTAACTACAATACCCAGTAAGTGACTAAAAAGGAACAAAAACCCAAATATCTTGATTCCGATTAACTGATCTTTACCTCCATCCACAGAACCAAAATACTTTCTTAAAAATGATAAATGATTCCTGTTAAACCAATTGAGCTGCTCTATTGGCATCACAGCTTATTAAGTATATAGTTTATTAAGCCAAAACATAATAAGCATAATTCTTAGTGACTAAACACATTTTTAGTACATAATGTATATAGATGAATGACTTCCAGTATTCTTGGACCTTTATTTTCTGTCACTCTGATATTAATTTTGAGAATTGGCACCCAACACCTTTCTCACGTTTTTTCTAAAACTATGTCAACCGTTATCTCATGTATACGTGCATAAAGTGCCATCAGTTGAATACCTATATATGTTTAGTTGCATGCCATTTGCCATATTATATTTACAATGTTTGTACTAAGAACTTTGTGATATCCTACAGCTGAAGTTCTAGTTCTATGTACATGTCAGCAATAAATTCTGTATTGATCACTTCTTCACATATCATCATATATCCTCAAGTATTCATTTTATCTGATTTTTATATATAAACAATAAATAAAAAATTTAATATCAAATAGTTATAGAGAGTAGAGTTCTTTTGACTAAACAGAGAATGATGCTTAAACAAAGGTAACAAATATACTGACACATTTTTTAACACAAAAGTTGGTATTTATATTGATTAAGGAAAAGGTTCAGGGCACCTTTTTTTTAAAAAAAAGATCTATCATATTTCAAATATGTACTGCTTATCAAAACAATTCAAATAATTAAATGAAATAAGTTCCTAGACTAAAAATAAAATGTTGAAATTTGATGTAGTTTAAATATGTAAAATGTTGTAAATATTGTAAATATTCAGTGGTGTGTGAGAGAACATTTTAGCCAATCCTTTTAGTAAAAGACAATAACAATGTCTCATATATATGGATCTAATTGAATTATTGGTTTTGCCATAAATAAATACTTGTATAATCATAATACCCTTTTGACTGAATTTATATTGTTAGACTTGTCCAGACATAGCAAAGTAAATCTAACCATGGTTAAAGAATAAAGTGTAAACATTACAAGTTAAAAATCAGTAAAATTGCCAATATTTTAGAAAAGAGGAGGTTAGAAAGAAGTGATTTCTTCATCCTTTCAACTTGGGAGCTATTTACAATACCTGAAGTTGAAACATCAAAAAACATTTATAATTCATAAAATCTAGTAATAGAATAAAATAATTTCAATTAAAAATTTGCAGTGAATTGATGGTACAATTGCATTTCATTCCTATTATTTAAAATGAGGAGTGAATTAAATTCAACTCAAGTAGGTAAATTTAAAAATCGACACATATTATTTAAATGTATAAAGGTAAATACCAGAGACACCAAAATCTAGTCACTATTGATAGTGGTTACTTCTGATAAGCAAAACTGGAAGAAAGGGCAGATACCAGTGACTATTCAATTAAGATAATTCTAGATAGATTTCTGTTTTATTCTTTCTTTTGTTTTGGATCATAGTAGGTAACGTTAAAAATAATATTAATAACAATTTCTGTTTCCAAATAGCCTTTGTCACAAATTTAAACCACATTAGTTAAGATTGCTTTATAGAAGTTTTCCAAAAATCCCCCTTATTTGGCTTGATGCAGAAAGAGCAAAATAATAGTTTGAAACAGATCATATACATATATGTGTGTGTATATATGTGTGTGTGTGTATGTGTGTACACATACACATATATAGTTTTACTGTTTTAATTTCATATATATTCATCTGAATATTAAAGACATGAATTTGGAGAAAATGTATTATTTTTTAGTTACCACAAATACATTATTTGATATGTTTCTTTTCTTAAAGCATCCATTGTAGACATATAAAGATATATCTATTTGCAATTATATATTAAACATTATTCGACTACCTCAGGTATACCTAAGAAAGATGCTGATTAACATTCCAAAGAAGTAATTGCCTAACAAACAATATTTTTTAAACTGAAGTGAAATTCACATAACATAAAATTAAACATGTACAAGTCAGTGTCATTTAGTATTAATGCATCCTCAATTTTATTCAGCCACCACCTTTATCTAGTTTCCAAACCTTTCATTAACCACAAAGAAAACCTCATACTCATTATAAGTAACTCTTCATTCACCGTTTCCTCCTAATCTCAGGCAAAACCAATATACTTTCTGACTGTGTGGATTTACCTACTAGGATATTTCATAGAAATTGAAATGAATTAACACAATATGTTTTCTTCTTCTTCTTCTTCTTCTTCTTCTTCTTCTTCTTCTTCTTCTTCTTCTTCTTCTTCTTCTTCTCCTCCTCCTCCTCTCCTCCTCCTCCTCTCTTCTTCTTCTTCTTCCTCCTCCTCCTTCTTCCTTCTTTCTTCTTCCTTCTTTTTTCTTTCTTCTTTCTTTCTTTTTTTTTTAAGATAGAGTCTGGCTCTATCACCCAGGCAGAAATGCAGTGGCACAATCTTGGCTCACCGCAGCCTCAACTTCCCAGGCTCAAGTGATCCTCTTGCCTCAGCTTTCCAAGCAGCTGGGGCAACAAGCACACACCACCCCTCCTGTCTAATGTATATATTTTAAACAATTTGTATAAACGAGGTCTCCCTATGTTGCCCAGGCTGATCTTGAATTCCTGGCCTCAAACAATCCTTCCACCTCAGCCTCCAAGAGTGTGAGAATTACAGGTGTGAGCCACCATGCCTAGGCTGGCTGCTTTCACTTAGCATAACATTTTAACATTTCATCTGTGTTATAGCATGTATCATAGTACATTGTTTCCTTTTTATTGAAGAGTTGTATTCCATTGTATGTATATACCACATTTATTTATTCATTCATCCTATGATGGATATTGGTTTGTTTCTGCCTTTTCGCTATTGTGAATAGTGCTATAATCACCATTTTCATACAAATATTTGTACTTAGAAGTGGAATTACTGGGTTATACGGTAACTATATGTTTAATTTTTTGAAGAACTATTTTCCACAATGACTGCACCACTTTACATTTCCACTATCAGTATATGAGGATAACACATTTTTCACATCCTCATCAAATTAATATTTGCATTATTTTAAACTACAGGCATTCTAGAGGGTATGAAGTAGTTTCTCACTGTGGTTTTGGTTTGTATTTTCCTAATGACTAATATTGCTGAGCATTTTTTCTCATGCTCTTTGGCCATTTGTTTATCATTTTTTGAAAAATGCCTGCTTGAGTACTTTACTCGTTTTTTAATCAGGTTTATTTTTATTTACTTGTAACTGTTCTGTATCTTGGATATTAGAACCAACCCATTTTAGGCCGGGCGCGGTGGCTCAAGCCTGTAATCCCAGCACTTTGGGAGGCCGAGACGGGTGGATCACGAGGTCAGGAGATCGAGACCATCCTGGCTAACACGGTGAAACCCCGTCTCTACTAAAAATACAAAAACTAGCCGGGCGAGGTGGCGGGCGCCTGTAGTCCCGGCTACTCGGGAGGCTGAGGCAGGAGAATGGCGTAAACCCGGGAGGCGGAGCTTGCAGTGAGCTGAGATCTGGCCACTGCACTCCAGCCCTGGCGACAGAGCGAGACTCCGCCTCAAAAAAAAAAAAAAAAAAAAAAAAGAACCAACCCATTTTGTAGGTTGTCTTGTCACTTTTTTGATAATGTCCTTTGGTATAAAAGTTTCTAATTTTGATAAAGTCCAATGTCTCTATGTCTTCTTTTGCCACATGTGGTTTGGGTGCCATATCTAAGAATCCATTGCCAAATTAAATCATGAAGATGTACTTCAATATTTTCTTTTAATATTTTTATAGTTTTTGCTTTTACATTTAGGTTGTTGAAGCCACTTGAGTTAATGTTTCCAAATGGTGTGAGGTAGGAAACCAACTTTATTCTTTTGCATTGGGAAACCAGTAGTTCCGACACTATTGGTTGAAAATCCTACCCTTTCTCTATTGAACAGACATGACAAATTGGGAAAACTTAACTATTTTTCTGCTATTTGTTTCTAGCTTCATTCCACTGTGATTAGGGGAAATATTTTTTATTATTTCAGTCATTTTAAAATTTACTGTGACTTGTTTTGTACCTAACATATGGTCTATTTGTGACAATGTTACATGTGCACATGAGAAAAATGTATATTCTGTTGTTTTATGTGCAATGCTCTATGTGTGTCTGTTAGACTTCATTGGTTCGTAGTGTTTCAAGCCCTGTATTTCCTTATTAATCTTCTGTCAAGTTGTTCTATCCATTTTTGAAAGTTTTTCATAAAATTGCCAATTATTATTATAGGACTATTTTCCTCTGAAGTTTTGTCAACATTTGCTTCATCTATTTTGGGGCTCACTTATTTGGTGGTCATATAAGTATTATGTCTTTCTGATGAGCTGAAACTTTTATCAGTATACAACAACCTTCTTTGACTCTTCCACCATTTTGATGATGTCTCTCTCCACACAGTAGTTAGAGGTAAACAATGAGAGGAGGGTAATGAGAAGACTTGTAAATATTCTATTTTTTTCCTGGTTATATTTGTAACCAACTATTTTTTAGGTTGCTTGGTTTAAATATTCTAACCAAAAATTAGAACAATATAACTTTCAGTGTGGTACTTCAGAAATAAGTTATTTAATGATACAATGAAAAATATTTGTTGTTGTTGTTGTTGTTGTTGTTTTTGAGGTGGAGTCTCGCTTTGTCACCAGGCTGGAGTGCAGTGGTGCGATCTCGGCTCACTGCAATCTCCTTCTCCCGGGTTCAAGGGATTCTCCCGCCTCAGCCTCCCCAATAGCTGGATTATAGGCTCACACCACCATGCCCATCTAATTTTTGTATTTTTTTCCTGGGAAAATTTTGTGAGGAATCAATTTATGAATTTATTCCACAAATATTTGTCCAGCACTTACTAACTGGAAATGCATTAATGAGAAAACACTTTTTATTTTATTTACCTTCTAGCCATGGGAGACAAGTAATAATAAGGTAAAAAATAAAATGTACAATATATCAAATTATACAAAGTGTAAGGAGAAAAATAAAATAATAAAGGAGGTTAGGGAATGTGAGAATGAAAGTAATGCAACTTCCAATCACTAAGAAGGTGATTTTGAGTTAGAATGTGGTAGGCGAAAATCTGAGTCATACATAATTCTAAGTAAAGAGCATTTCGGGCTGAGGAAAAAACAAGGGAAAAAGTCCTGAGGCAGCCATGTGCCTAGAGAAGCAGAGCAAGAGTAAGGTGGTGAGTTCCTAAAATATGATGAGTGAAATGTTTTGTGTTTTTTTCTTCAGTTCTAAGGGATATATTTAGACAGAAAAAGTTTAGTTATAAGCCATTAAAACATTGTAAAAATTTTGGTTTTAATATACATATAGTGAGAAGTCACTTGAGGGTCAAAACTCTGAAAAGATATGAAGTATTATGCTCAAACTTCCATTTTTAAAAGATCACTCTAAATGAGCAAATTGGAGGATTCAGCAACAAACATGGAAACGGCACATTTCAGAGACTATTGTAAAAATCCTCAGGAAAACTGACAGTGCTTTGGCCCAAGCTATTAGGACTGGGGATGGAATGAAGTGATCAGATTTTAGAAACATTTTTTGAGAGTAGCGGTACAATTTCTTCTGGCATAGTATTTCACTTATGGAATCTATTACATGGAAGTAATCACATGTCATCAAAAGGATTAGCAGCAAAAGCTTTCCAGGAAGTTCACTGAATTATTATTTGTACTAATTACTATGGTAACAATCTATATAAGCAATGCACATTCATTAGTGATGAACTAGACATTTCTAGAAAATAAGTAAATAACTTCTTACTCGACAGTATAAGTTATTCCATTTATGGGTTACTTTTGATCCATTTTGTATTACTGTTTGATGAATACCACTTTTATTAAAAGAAAATTTGAGGCCAGACACGGTGGTTTACACTTCTAATTCCAGCACTAAATGTTTCTCATAAACACTGCATTGATAGATCCATTTCAATATTGGAATTTCCATTGACTATGCAAATGGTTACAAAAGAACATGGGCATTTGAAAAATGAAATGTTATTACCATAGATGATTCTTTATATTTAAATCCAAGAAGCAGCCTGTTAAAGATTTAAAAGGACATTTCTGGAGTTTCACAGTGGGATACTGAAACCAAGTGGAATCTGCTAGACAGAGCCAATTGTTAAATATTCCAGAATGTTTCAAGCCAGTTGGCAGCACTGGTAGTTTAAAATTAACCACGGTGGGAGTATTTACACCACAGAAATTGGTAAGTGCTACAGGTAGGGCCATTTTTAAAACATTTATCAGCATACCACTGAATAGAGGTTCTTTATTGTAAATAACACAAAGACTGGAAAAACAAACTTAGCATGTAAGGTACATCAGGGATAGTTCAAATATAGTTTAGAATATAGTTCAGAATAAATGTATTTTAGGTAGTTTATGTCTCAAACCAATTTTATATTTTAATAATTCATTAAGAGTATATAATATTTTTAGAAATACATTAAGTATTTGCTGCCATTCTGCATATGTTAAACACTTCTCCAAGTATGCCTTCTAATGAAGGAATAATAAAACTTGCACAAGCCCTAAATATTTAGTGACATGAGAAATTAGCCAACCAAATTTCAAAACAGGCAACACATTTCTTCTTCAAAATATATTACAAGGCAGCAGACAATAATCAAATGCATCCAAATCTTTTACTTACAGACTTGAATATCTCTGTTCATCTTTTAAAGACCATGTGGCAAAATTGCTTACCAACAGGATTTGTAACAACTGAAAGTGCAGACACCAGAGAGTCAGATACAGCAGTTGTTTTGGAAATATCCATCATGGTCCCCTGATTGCTCCTTCTACCACTTTCCCTTTCAGAGTTTTTCTTTCAGAACATATATCTGATGACTTTCCTGTTCAGTAGTAAATTGTCTCTGTTTCATTAAATTTATGAGATTTTCATCACATAAAATAGCCTCAGACAGAATCATTTTTGATGTGTCCATTAGGATTTAGCCAGATGGGTCTGCTGTGATGCCTTAACCAGACATGCTCTGTTTTGCCAGCAGATCACACCTTCACCACAGGGGGAATAAAAAAGCAAATCATCTATTAGTTGTTTTAATAGAGAGGTTTAAAATATAAATAGTGGCTGTTTTTCAAACCATTTTTACAATTTATTTTTAAATGATTCTAAGTGCTTAGACTTGTAAATAAACATATGCCTATTATATTTAAAATCTATGTTAAAATGCTTACATTATTTTTGTAGTTAGCTTTACCACTAAATTTATAGTAACATTTTTAAGACAAATGCAACTCTTAGAAATTGTAAAGTCTATTTGTGAGAGTTTTATTAACTCTTCAAAGAAGAACTGTCTGTTCATCCATAGCACCATGCTCCCAGTTAACAAGGAAAGCTGCCTGGTCCTGACACTTGTTCTTATAGATAAGGGGTCCCAGACTGTTGTGGTTGGGACCGTCAATGCCAGAGGCACACTGGGTTTGAATCCCAACTAGACTTCACTTAAGTTACGTGAATGTGGGGGAGTGACACAACTTTTTTATCCATAGTTTCTGCACTAGAAAATCCAAGTAAAAGTGGGACCTACCCCATGGGGGTTTGTTTGTTTTTAGTATTAAAATATATCATATATATCAACTGTATCCACTACATGGCTTTTCTATTGCTACGATTGTTATCGTTAAGATTATTAAGACATTACAAACATTTTGTAAAGAGAATAATTATTAATTTATTCAGTGCACATGGATACTTATTGTATCTGGATTACTGGAATACTGTTACTGTCCTTTCCATCGGTTACATTTTTCACTCACTCACACTCACCCTACTCACTATTTACTCTTTTAGGGGCATGAATGATATCTTATGATTCACTTTTATCCCCCATGGCAGATAACCCAGAAATTCACGTAATAGTTACCTGTCTATCATGATAAATGTGACTAGAACCAGGATCACAAGTTCCTGAAACACGGAGTATCTTGTTTGTACCAAGCTCTTAAGAACATTGCAAGTAAAGTCATATCTTCATTTAAAGGATTTGGAAGTTAAATCTTGACATCCATGTTCCTGGAGATCTCAGGGCTACCTGAGTCTATTTCACCTGGAATTATGGTTAAAATCAGATTTTAAGGCTCTGTCTCAGATTTACTAAACCGGAGTCTGGAAACCAGAGACCTTGGAAGCATGCTATTCAGCTCCCCTAGGTGATTTTTATTTCCATTACAGTTTGGCAGTTTGATCTCTCACCTCCCACTTGCTTAACTAGGCTCAACCACTATTGGGTCCCAGGGAACTTTCTTTGCTGGCTTAGAAAAACACAAAAATACTAATAATTGGTCTTTTAGGCACTCCCTAAGGTTCACTTCTTGGATATTTTTCATATCATCCTCAAAAATCCTTCCTCGTTTACCGTATTAGTTATGCCACAATAAGGAGGCATAACAAACAACCACAAAAATCTTAGCAGCATACAAAAGTAAGCATTTCTTTAACTCTGACCTGGGTTTGGCTGGGTAGCCTGCCTCCACTACGTGTGTATCTCATCTTCTTCCTTTAACCAGTGAGTTAGTCCAAAGTAAGTTCTCATAACAATAACAGAGATGCCAGATCCCAAAAGTATAGGCACATTTCAAATCTTTGCTGAGTCAAGTCTTCTAATATTCCATTGGTAAGAGCAAGCTGTGCATCCAAATCCAAAAGGAACAGAACGTCCAAGTATACATTTTTCATGGTAATGGTGGGAGGTTATTGTCTTTCTGAAAACTATCCATCTGAACACATTGGCCTAAACAGCTTTTCTTTGCTTTATTTTCCTAGTAACCTCTTTGGCCTTCTAGTTTCTCCTACTTAAGGAGAAATTAAGGATGTCTCAAAAAATTAAATTCTAAAGTAAGTCTCACCTACATGACTGCATTCAACAAATAAGAAAGATAAAAAGAAAATAACAAAGTTGCAGTTTTTCTATCATAGTCTAGAAAGATATCTTTCTGTTTTTTTTCCTATTTGAATTCCTATACCGTACTACATAGCGTAATTGTGAATTTTTTTTATTTTCCTAATAGGATAAGGCATGAGTATGTGAGATTATGTGTGTGACATAGAGCTCAATTATAACTTTTGGTTTCACAGCTTTGCTCTGAATTGCTCTAATACTATTACTATGGCATTCAGTACAACAAATGTTTCAGGGAAAATCTTTTCAATATTGTTAAATTCCAACATTCATGTGAGCATTTGTAATGATTCCCCTGAAACAATTTGATAAATACAAAAGTAGTGAATATTTTATACAAACCTAAATGGTTTATTTTTAAAATGTTCAGATTAGATAATCATTTTGTGTTTCTTAATTTGACTTAATATGCATTCAAGATTTTAAAGCTAATCTTTTGGCTTTTTTTTTTTCAGCATTAAAACACTATTTGGAATGTCACATTTTAGACTATTTTCACTGGCTAATATTGCACATGTTTTGGGACTTAAAGGGAAAATTATGACTATGGTTTCAATAACTCAATTCAATTCAGTAATTACTGATCTCCCAGACACCCTGCCGATGTTTGAATGCATATATGATATTCAAATGTAGTCTTTTTTAATATTCTAGAAAGACAAAGATAATTTTCAAAGGCAGGGATTTTTGCCTTATTTATTGTTATATTTCTAATACCTGATTTCTAGGAGGTACTGTTTACAATTTTGTTGAATGGCTGTTAAAATTGAATGCAATAAAATATATTTAGCTGTATGAACAATGTGTTATGCAATCACAAAATAAATAACTTTTGATGAACATTTTTAAAAAATCTATGATGATTCTAGATCATTAATTTCCTGTGTGATATATTAACACCTGAGAAGAACATAAATGTCAAGAATCATTTTGTGTTAATTTCCACTTTTATGTTCATTAGGAAAAGTAATCAGAAGAAAAGGGTGTGTGTTCCTTTGTGAATTGGGGTCATCACCCTTTGAGAAAATAACTGAGCCTATGGGAGCTTTATCTATAATAAATGCATTTACATGCAATTTTAATGAAATTCCAGGGCTCCAGGAAACTCTGAGCCCTACTCACATGTCACAGTGAGTCTAGGTTAAAAGATTTTGAGTCACAGTATTGTTACCCAACCAAAGGATCTAGTGGTATGTAAAACATCTCGTAGTCATCCTCAGATCACCAGAATATTTCTGATTCCCAGAGGAACTGAAGTAGTTACTATGTTTATACGCAACCCTAGGAGTCTCTGTCAGACACAGTGTAGGCCAGGAAGTGCTCTGCGTTATTCAGTTTTCCCTGAGACAAATGTCCTGCACGTGAACACTCATATTTCAATTTCCAGGCTACAACCTTGTTTGATAAGTGGGCAGTGAGAAGAGGAAGAGACCACAGAACAGGTAAACCACGAAGACCACAAATAGCTCAGTTCCCTTAAAAAGGAAAGCTAGAGTGGCTAAGAAAAGAACCACTTAGCCCCAACCTTGTTCAGAAACTATAAAATAATACTACCCTGTACAAATGAGAAAACCTAGATGCTCTGCAAACCACAAATCTGATAAGGGTTTATAGCTCCTGAAACTCCTGAAAACCTGTGGCCCTTAATACTAACTAGTGTTTGCAGCCCAGAGCGCATAAAAGCCATCATCTGACGCCCCTCAGTGACCTGCTACACTGTCTGCAAACCTACCTGCGCTCACATTCTCCTCCATCCCTCCTATTACAGGAGAAGAAATATCTCTTCATCTACCTAAGCCCATCCTTTCTGGCCCTACTTCAAGCTCGCCTAATTTCTGTCATTTATTACAGCATCTGGCATAAAGCACATGACCGATTAAAACATACTGAATTAATAAATGAATAAATGACTTCTACCGTTTTATTCTTTTTCTAGGTGCAAAGTTAATGAGCATCCATATCCATTCAGACTTGCAGGTCATTAAGTGAGATACTAAATAATATTTTGTGACCGCTAAGCTATGAGGATACAAAGACATAAGAATGATACAATGGACTTTGGGGACTCAGGGGAAAGGGTGAAAGTGGGGTGAGGGATAAAGACTACACAATGGGTACAGCTTAGGTGATGGATGCGCTGAAATCTCAGACATCACCACTGAGCAAACACCCCCTGTTCCCCCAAAACCTAATGAAATATAAAATAAATTTTTAAAAATCTGCTTGTTGAATGGATGTCCACTAAACAATTAAGATCAGTTGTAACTTGTTCTCAACTCTGCTGAAAAGAATGTAAAGGTAGATGTATAATTCCACTTCATATACCCTATTCCTTGTGGATTCGCATTCCGTCAGTCTAATAAAGTTCTCTACAAAACATGTCCTTTACAAATTCTTTGCAAATTAAATGATTGGCTACTGTTTTTGTTCTAGAATATCAGGGAATTTAATATTAGAGTTATCAGTATATAATTTATAAACTCGATTTAAAACTATTTGGAAATCTCCACAAACAGTATCTGTTCCAAGCCGCCACCATCTTAGCCAGGGCTGTTGCAGTCTGATCTCTCTGCTTCCTCTACTGCTTTCTTCTCTTCTTATCCTCTCATCTAGTATGCACACAAGGTGATATTTTAGTGACGGCTAATGGCTGCCTCACATTTGGAATAAAATATACATTTCTTACTCTTTTTAGGCCCAGGCGGGTGGATCACGAGGTCAGGAGATCGAGACCATCCTGGCTAACGCGGAGAAACCCCGTCTCTACTAAAAATACAAAAATTAGCCAGGCATGGCGGCGGGCGCCTGTAGTCCCAGCTACTCGGAGGCTGCGGCAGGAGAATGGCGGGAACCCGGGAGGCGGAGCTTGCAGTGAGCCGAGATCGCGCCACTCACTCCAGCCCGGGCGACAGAGCGAGACTCCAACTAAAGAAAAAAAAATTCTTACCCTTTTTAGATTCTGAATAAACAGGCGTCGTCTACTTTCTCGCCTTCACTTTATCCCATCATCTCTTAGGTTCGTTCGATCAGGTTCTATTGGATTTGGGCTCAAGTGCAGAGGGCTGAGTTCCTCACACAAAGCATCCGTCCATTCAAGGCCTTTCTCTCTGTAATTTATGTGCATTTTCTGTGTGTCCTTTCCTTACTTCCACTCTATTTGTTTACCAGAAAACCAATGTGCTTTTGAAATGTATCATTGAATCTCTAAGTATTCTTGAAAACTGACCTACATAGTATGTTGTTATGTGTGTATCTTATTAATTATAATTAATTATAATTTTTATAATTTTAATTAATTAACTAAAATTAATTAATAAGGTATTATAGAATTGTTTCTTTTTCTCACTGTTGTTATTCAGACTCATGTTTTCAATGTCCATCCACACTGCTGTGTATGTCTGGTATGTGGCTTCTAAGTTCTACAGAATACTATATTGTGTATAAATATCATATTTCACTCATTTATTTCTCCTTGGTTCACTCATTCATCGAACAAGCATTTCCTGAATGCTTTACAATGCCTCATGTGCTACATCCAGTACAGGACATACAGCAGAGTGTGTCTGCTGAGGCAGAGAATCCAGACACTCTGAAGTTGCCAGGTTGCTCACCCAGGTAGCCACACTATACTAGAACCCCATCAGCAATATGTAAGAGTCCTTTGTTCACCACATTCCTTGTCTGTAATCCCAACACTTTGGGAGACCAAGGTGGGTGGATCGCCTGAGGTCCGGAGTTCGAGACCAGCCTGGCCAACATGATGAAACCCCGTCTCTACTAAAAATACAAAAAATTAGCCAGGCATAGTGGTGGTGGCTGTAATCCCAGCTACTCAGGAGACTGAGGCAGGAGAATCACTTGAACCCAAGAGGCAGAGGTTCCAGTGAGCTGAGGTGGGCCATTGCACTCTAGCCTGGGCAACAAGAATGAAACTCTGTCTTAAAAAAAAAAAACTCAGGGAGAAGTACTAAAAATAAATAGCTAAATTCTGTAGGGACTGTGCAGGGAGACGGGTTTTACTATGACAATGGAAAATGAACAGCCAACAGGCTGAAGGCAACAATATCTCCTGCTTGGTGTTTACTAGAGTTCTCCAAGCACTGGCAGAACTTTGCTCAGTGAGAGAAGTGCTGAAGTGATCCAACATTAGTTGGGTGATTAAGCTTCAACAGGATAATATTCAGGGCTTCTTCCAACACTGAAATTCTAGGATATATTTGCACATTTTATAGATAAGAAATATGCCTATATTTCTGAATGTGTAGTCAGAGAAATCGTTGATACAATAAAACAACCTAACATTTTTGTATTTCAGTTTGAAATCAGTCAGCCTGAGAGATTACCCTGTAGAAAGGTTTGTTTTGTTCACCAGATTAGTCAGGCTAACTGCTTTAAACGCCAGGGTGCAGAAAATGTTTTATTTAAAGCTTATTTTATTTAGCAGGTTGTGCAGACTGTTTCTAGAATTCAAAAAATGTTTAGGCCTGGAAAAAAATGCTATGGTGTGTAAAGAGAAGGATGGGAAATAAAGCAATGGCAGAGAGAACTGTTTGCACCAAAATGAAAGAGCAGGGAGATGGGATAAAGTCCAGGTTCAATATGCCATGAAAGTCATGTAAGAGAATAACAGTCTTGAAAGAAATGAACTGAGCAGGGAAAGTGAAAAGCATCCTAAGAAAAGGGCTTCTAAACACTCTGAAAGGAGCCCCAGTCAAAGAGGTTACTTCAGGGCCAACACAAATCGAAGCAGGGAAGATCTTGATCAAAGGATATTTGGGCTGCTGAGAAACACAGTGAAAGATTAAAAGAATTGGGTGCTTAATGTTTGGAACATGCCCGGACAATTGTCTTAGGATTTTTCAAGGCTTCAGTTCATAAGTTAGAAGGCTAGATAGTTAATTGTATTATTTGGTTATCAAATTTTATTTTTATACTTTTTTTCTGGTTATTCAAATGAAAACATGCTCATTGTTGGAAACATTTTCAAATGCATCCAAGTTTTAAAGTCTCTTGCACTGCCACTATTTTATCATTCTCAGTCTTTAAATTCTACATTCTGAACTTTCATACAGGATTTTTCCTTCTGCTTCCAGTGCACTATATTTTAATAGCCTATTGCATGGGCTCAAGATAGTTTTAAATCCCTGCTCTAGCACTTATTGGCTATATTACACACTATGGAGCCTCTCTCAGTTATTTCTTTTTCATAAAAATGGAAGAAATTGTATTTTGTAGGTATGTTAGAAGGAATAAAGGAAAAGAAGCTGTAAAAGTGCTTAGGACAAAGCTTGGTGCCTATTAAACATTCTATAACCAATAATTTATAATATAATTATACTACACTGACAGCATATTTGTCAAACTCTTATTTGAAACTCTGCTTTTCAGTCATTGTTGTATACATTGCAGTCCAAATTATGGGAGCATATATCTCCTATAATTCATAATAATACTACCCAGGTTTGGAACATCTTGCCAAATTCAACAATATCTATATATCATTTTATCTTTTTTATTCTATAGTTTTAAAGTTTAGCTCTTTTGTAACATGTCTTCACCATTTTCATTATGCCTCTCTTGGACATTTCTCAGGATGAATTGAACAATATGCCACAAAAAGTGTGTTCTTAAATGTTACAGAGCTATAAAGGAAAGGGGAGGAAGTATGCCTACTATGTGCCAAAAGCTTTAAATACATTTTTTTCTTTCATTTCATTCTCATGGAAGAATTTATTATCTACCAATAAGAAAACTGAAACTCAAGAGATTAGTTAATGTTAAACTTGACTTAAAATACTTTGAGGAAATGAAAATAATAAATCACATCTTATAAGTAATCTAAATGGTCATTCCCACAATACTCTTAAATTTTGCACAGGAAATTCTTTGAAGGAAATTGTATTGTTATTTGCAATAACACTAGAAAACATTTAAATTGTCCTCCCAAACTGCTCTTCTGAACACCAACCTTAATCGGTGGATAGCGTCTTTATTCTTCAGTGGCTCAGACCAAAAACCTTGGAAGGCTTCCTTGATATCAATACACCAGCAAATCCTGCCATCTCTGCCTTCAAAATGTATCCCAGATCCTACCATTTATCACCTCTTCTAGAGCCACCTGCCCAGTTAAAGAACCATTATGTCTCACATGGACATCATTTTCCAATTGTTGCCATTGATTCTTCCCTTAGTTTCTACTTTGTCAGTCTGTTCTCAACACAGCTTTTCTAAATGAAAGTCACTTTGTCACTTTTTTGTTCAAAACTTTACAATTGCTTCTGACTTACTGAAAGGTTAAAGCCAAATCTTTATAAGGGCTTACAGAACCATTTTCCCTGGAACCCACTCTCCTTATATCTTCTTTTTTTATTATTATTTCGGTAGGTTTTGGGGGACCAGGCAGTGTTTGGCTACGTGAATAAGTTTTTTAGTGGTGCTTTTTTTTTTTCTTTTTTCTTTTTTCTTTTTTCTTTTTTCCAAGAGGGAGTCTCACTCTGTTGCCCAGGCTGGAGTGCAGTGGCGTGATCTTGGGCTCACTGCAACCTCCACCTCTTGGGTTTAAGCGATTCTCTTGCCTCAGCCTCCCAAGTAGCTGAGATTACAGGTACCTGCCACCATGCTCGGCTAATTTTTGTATTTTAGCAAAAATGGGATTTCACCATCTTGGTCAGTCTAGTTTCAAACTTGTGACCTCAAATGATTCACCTGCCTTGTCCTCCCACAGTGCTGGAATTACAGGCATGAGCCACCACACCTGGCCTTTAGTGGTGATTTCTGATATTGTGATGCACCTATCACCCTTAGTAGTGTAGACTGTGCCCAGTGTGTGGTCTTTAATTCCTCATCCTCCTCCCGCCCTTTCCCCCAAGTTCCCAAAGTCCATTGTGTCATTCTTACGCCTTTGTTTCCTCATAGTTTAGCTCTCAATTATGAGAAAGAACATAACAATGCTTGGTTTCCCATTCAACCTGGATGGAATTGGAGACCATTCTTCTAAGTGAAGTCACCCTTGTATTTTATGGTCTGTTCTCTCTTCTTTAAGTTTCTGATGCATGTCACGTTCTCAGCGAGGTCTTCTCCAAATATGCTTACTAAATCACAACTCCACACACACGCCCACATCTCCTAATTCCCTTTTCTGTTTCATCTCTCCGTAAAACTTATCATCCTAGTTTACAATATTATTTGTTAGAAATATTGTAAGTTTATGTGTTTCCTCAAAGAGAATTTGAACTTCATAAAGACAGGGGTTATTTTCTGTCTTATTTATTTATTTATTTATTTATTTTTGTGTATTTATTTATTTTTGAGATTGAGTCTCACTCTGTTGCCCAGGCTGGAGTGCAGTGGCGCGATCTGGCTCACTGCAACTCCACCTCTTGGTTCACGCCATTCTCTTGCCTCAGTCTCCCGAGTAGCTGGGACTACAAGTGCCCGCCACCACACCCAGCTAATTTTTTTGTATTTTTAGTAGAGATGGGGTTTCACCGCATTAGCCAGGATGGTTTTGATCTCCTGATCTCGTGATCTGCCCGCCTCAGCCTCCCAAAGTGCTGGGATTACAGGCATGAGCGACTGCACCTGGCCATTTTCTGTCTATTTATTAATGTATCCATGTTACTTAAAACAACCAGTGTAATCGGCAGTAGTCTATAAAACATATGTTAAATAAATGAATGGGTGTTCATTTAGATGGGAATCACTTCAGTTGCCTAAATGCTGTAATTGAACACATTCCCCCAATCATTGAGGACCAGCCACACTACTTCATTAAACCCATTTCAGTTCAGGTTGAACTAAAACACTTGAAACTTTGCCTTTTCCCCCCAAGTTAAATTGAATAGCTAAAAACAAAGATGAACCACAAAATAATGTTAGCATTACTGTAACTCTAGTTACATTTCAGTTACATAGATCATCAAAGCACCCAGAAAAAAACATACTAAGTTCAATTAAGTGAGCTTTGTGCGTAGAGATATAGATACACACACACATACACTATATGTAAGATAATAAACCACCTATAAACTAGAAAATGTTAGCAAAGCATCTGCATAATCATCTTCTTCCTGAAGAGTATCTTCCAGCATGTCTTTTGTTATGTTTCTACTGGTGACAGATTCTTTAAGCTTTTCTTTTCTGGTCTAAAATGATCATTTCATCCGCCTTTATTCTTGTAGTATTTGTGAGTATAAAATTCGAGGTTGATAGTTATTTTATTTTAACAGTGTAAAGATAGCCAGTTCCTTGTTTTCTAGCTTCCAATTCTTTGTTTTTGTTTTGTTTTGTTTTGTTTTGTTTTTGAGGAGTTGCTCTTGTCACCCAGGCTGGAGTGCAATGGTGCGATCTCGGCTCACTGCAACCTCTGCTTCCCGGATTCAAGCGATTCTCCTGCCCTAGCCTCCTGAATAGCTGGGATTACAGGCATGCACCACCAGGCCCAGCTAATTTTTTATGTTTTTAATAGGAATGGGGGTTTCATCATGTTGGCCAGGCTGGTCTCAAACTCCTGATCTCAAGTGATCCACCTGCCTCGGCCTCCCAAAGTGCTGGGATTACAGGCATGAGCCACTGTGCATGGCCCCTTCCAGTTCTTTGGTTGGAATTTCAGCTGTTAAACATACTGTTGTTCATTTGAAGGTATGACTTCTTTATTTTACATTTTTAATTTTTATGGGTATGTAGTTTGTGTATATATTTATGGGACACACGTCTTATTCTAGAAGCTTTTGCCTTTTTCTTTCCTTTCTAACACTCCAGTTACACTTATGTTAGACTTCGTCATGCAATCCTATATGTCTTTTACATCTTTTAAATTTGCTCTTTGTGTTGTTATGCTAAGTTTCTATCTACATATTTTATTTGAATCTATCTTGTAGTTTGATAATAATTTCTTGTTTTGTGTCTTTTCTGCCATTAAACTCTTACTGTGATTTCTTTAACTTGTTACTGCATATTAATTGCTCTAAAATTGTCTTTACAGTTTCTAATTCTCTGACAAATTTCTCTATTTTGTCTTTTACTTCTGTTGATTTCTGTTTATTTTTAAATCTATGTTTTGTAACTTAGTTATGTTCATTTCCTGTGTTACTTTTTATATTTTCTGGGGTTTTTTTGTTTATGCTATGTATTATCTTCTGGTATGTATTTGCATATTTGTACCACACATTATATATTAAACTATATAGAACTAGGTTGAGGCTCTTAATGCTATTAACCCCTTCTAGTGAAAATTAAAATTTGCTTCTGGCAGACAGGCTAGAGGGTTCAGATAATTTATCAGTTAAACAGAGTTTAATTGGTGCTATTAGCTAAACAGATTATGAAACAAAGCTGCCTATGTGTAAACCTTATGGCACATGAAGAGTTGAACATTCTCCTTTCTGGATGACATCATTGTAGTAGGCTTATGTTTTCCTGAGGTAATGTAAACATGATACTTTATTAATAAGAATAAATTATGATGTAAATAATAATGATTATGCAATCTTACTGATGCTGTCTCCACAAGTGACTATATCACATTACATATATTTTAGATAGTTATATTCTTATAGAGTCAATGAAATTTAGTTTTTCCTTGGCCTAGGCAATTTCTCATTACATTAATATCATTATTATAATACACAATTATTTAAATAATAAATATTTGAAATAAGATTCACATTAATGTAGTCCAACACTCTTGCCACCATGTGCTGCTCTTAACCTCTACATATTCATCCAGACTAGAGTTTGCAAATGTAGTTCAACTCCTGTGCCAATTCCAGCTGACAGGCTGAGTGGCTGCCTAGGACACAGTTAAGAGAATCTGAAGTTTTATACACAGTTCTGAGATGGATGCAGGAGACAGCAGTTCTGAAGAAGTAAAGGTATATTTCCCATCACTGAGAGCTCTCTCACCTAGTTTTTCTCTGGGCTATTTGCTGTTTGTCTTATTTCTTAATCTATCAGCATTCAGGCAGCAGGGCTTGCTGTGAAACTCACCCCATAATTCTATTTTTTTTTTTTTTTTTTTTTTTTGAGGTGGAGTCTCGCTCTGTCGCCCGGGCTGGAGTGCAGTGGCCGGATCTCAGCTCACTGCAAGCTCCGCCTCCCGGATTTACGCCATTCTCCTGCCTCAGCCTCCCGAGTAGCTGGGACTGCAGGCGCCCGCCACCTCGCCCGGCTAGATTTTGTATTTTTTTTTTAGTAGAGACGAGGTTTCACCGTGTCAGCCAGGATGGTCTCGATCGCCTGACCTCGTGATCCGCCCGTCTCGGCCTCCCAAAGTGCTGGGATTACAGGCTTGAGCCACCGCGCCCGGCCCACCCCATAATTCTTACACATTTTTTTTCCTGAATCTATGCTCATCCCCAAGTTTCATCTCTCAAACAGAAACTACTTCCTCCCTACATCTCTAAAATAGAGACTACTCTAATATTTGTGGTTTAAATCCTGTGTGGTTGACTCTTAGAAGATTTTTGGAAATGGAGATATATAATAGTTGTATATCCTAAACTTACCTTCATACAGGTCTGTCTCTACCATTTTAAAACTTGACCTCTGAAATTTATTCTTAAAGATTATTTTTTTCTTATCTTAACAATCTGGTACATCAAATGGCTCCAGTAAGTTATTTTGAAAGGAAAAGTGCAGATAGTGTGTACATAGGCGTAGGAGAGATAGAACTGTAGTCAGGTCTGACGAAAAAAGACTTCATAGATTCAGTAGAGGCACCTCCTTCTGCACATTAGTACCTCCAGGATCTGTTCCTGCCAACATTCATTCCCCAGGAGTCTCTCTCTTCCTCTGTGTATCTTTATCTTTAGTAAAATCATAATTATTTGTATTTCCTTTGATCTCTACTACACATATGTATACATACATATATATACTAGAATATGTATAATTTGTTTGATTTTCTTAAAACAATCTTTTCAATTTGAAATTCTTAGGTGACAATTTTTATTATTTGTTTATTATTATGGTTTTTTTTGCTGATGTGATTGGAATTTTTTGTTTCGTTTTTTTTTTTTTTGGTTTTCAGTATTTCAGAACCCATCTGAATTCCACAAAGTTTGAAATATGTAATAGTTAATTATTCAAATAACACTAGAATAGTTAATTATTTGTGCATATATATGTGTTTGTACAATTTGGATTTTATACACACACACACGCACACACACATAAAGAATTTACCTCCCAAAGGGCAGTGAAACGAATCAGAGCTTATTTGGTGCTATTAGCTGGAGCCATCATGAAAGAAAACTTCTCATTAGTAAACATTATGGCATATGAAGAGTTGAAAATTCTCCTTTCTAGAGAATACCACTTTAGTGTACTTGTGTTTTGCTGAGATAATCCCTATGCCTTCTGTTTCCTTTAATGAGATGCTCCTTATATTTAATTGATTGCAATAGAAAATACGAAGATTATAACAAGCAATACGACGATTAACTGACCTTCCTTCATCTATTTTCCTTTCATCCTCTAATTACTTTGTCTTTCCTCACTGATCTATCTTGATTTCAACATTTAGTAATTTGGCTAACTTATTTCACGTTTCCTGCTCTAGAGGAAAGATCAGTGTCCCTGACAGCAGAATGTGCAATGACATTTCAAAAACACAATAGTCCAGCATATAATTAAAAATAGTGAGAAGACAACTTATTCTTTGGCAATGCCCCTGAACTCGAATGAAAAGACATTTCCAGTACAAAGTATCCTATTTAGATTTTCATCTAAACAGTGGGCCTAACATTCAGGCCATACACACCAGGAGAGCTGGAGAGGTTGCTTAAATGTTGGATGCTGTCATATTTGTCAGGTTGTAGCATGTTCAGAACCTGGAGGAGTCTCCTGCTATCCTTGCAGCTCTGCTGCATCCCCAGTGTAACCCAGACCTGTTTATCATCCAGGACATAAAACGGTAGAGGACTGACTCTGTGAGAGTTTTATAAGCTGAAGCTTATTCTAATTGGTCAATGATTTTACTACTAGCCATCCAATAATTTGAATATGACTCAACTTACAAAATTTGGCCTCAGAACAACTTCGGTCAGTGCACCTGACAAATACAGGACTTGCCATTTTATTCTCCTTGTGCCATTGCATTATTACATAAATTATTCAAAATAGTAACACTTTGATTAATAAGATCATTAATGGATTTTGAAATTAAATACAACCTTGATTGGAAAAAATAAATCATTTTCTCTCACAGGATGAGGGACTGTACTCACACAATATTAAGTCATGTCTAATAAGGTCAGTGCATTTAGCCTTTGTCTTAATACACCAGCAGGAAGTCTGCTGTCTTAAGGTGCTATGTAATTTAGGGGCAATAAAACAATCTGAAATAAAATACACCACCAGAAACAAAAACGCATGAGAACATACTGCTTAAAGTAGATAGTCTTTAATTATAAAATCAGACTAAAATGCAAATCCATATGTATGGCATCAAAAATAAGTTGAAGTGTTTTAAAAAAGGTTTTAAAAACCTTTGTAACTAAATGCTCTGTTTAGATTAATTGTTAGGATTGGGAACGGAAGTTGTTTTATACATGTGACGCATATAAACTCATAGGTATCAAGCACAGCACTAGGTATTTATAAAGCGTTTTTGTGATATGCGCACGCACTCACACACACACACCATGTCTTTGGCTCACAAGTAGCTTTAATATGGGCCAAGAAAGCACTTGAGCCAAGGAGCTTTAGTTAATTATGCACATGCTGAGACATGTAAGGGAAAGTTTAGTGATGTCTACAACTTTGAAGTGCACCAAAAATAAGATGTGCTAGTAACTGGATAGGATAAAGGCTATTTGATAAAGCATTTATATAAAAACGTTAATTTTGAAATCTAGGTAATGGCTGTTCACCGTAAATTCTTTTAACATTGCTATATGTTTAAAAATGTTATAATAAATTATTAGAAAAAAATCTATTTTTTTCTTGATGTGCTAGATTTGTTTAAATCTATTTTCTTTTTTTTTATAATTTTATTTTATTTTATTTTATTTATTTATTTTTTTATTATTATACTTTAAGTTCTAGGGTACATGTGCATAACGTTTATATCATGTATAACTCCCCAATGCAATCCTTCCCTCCTCCCCCCTCCCCCTGATAGGCCCCAGTGTGTGATGTTCCCCTTCCCGAGTCCAAGTGATCTCATTGTTCAGTTCCCACCTATAAGTGAGAACATGCGGTGTTTGGTTTTCTGTTCTTGTGATAGTTTGCTAAGAATGATGGTTTCCAGCTGCATCCATGTCCCTACAAAGGACGCAAACTCATCCTTTTTATGGCTGCATAGTATTCCATGGTGTATATGTGCCACATTTTCTTAATCCAGTCTGTCACAGATGGACATTTGGGTTGATTCCAGGTCTTTGCTATTGTGAATAGTGCCGCAATAAACATACGTGTGCATGTGTCGTTGTAGTAGAGTAATTTATAATCCTTTGGGTATATACCCAGTAGTGGGATGGCTGGGTCATATGGTACATCTAGTTCTAGATCCTTGAGGAATCGCCATACTGTTTTCCATAATGGTTGAACTAGTTTACAATCCCACCAACAGTGTAAAAGTGTTCCTATTTCTCCACATCCTCTCCAACACCTGTTGTTTCCTGACTTCTTAATGATTGCCATTCTAACTGGTGTGAGATGGTATCTCATTGTGGTTTTGATTTGCATTTCTCTGATGGCGAGTGATGATGAGCATTTTTTCATGTGTCTGTTGGCTGTATGGATGTCTTCTTTTGAGAAATGTCTGTTCATATCCTTTCCCCACTTTTTGATGGGGTTGTTTGTTTTTTTCTTGTATATTTGTTTGAGTTATTTGTAGATTCTGGATATTAGCCCTTTGTCAGATGAGTAGGTTGCAAAAATTTTCTCCCATTCTGTAGGTTGCCTGTTCACTCTGATGGTAGTTTCTTTTGCTGTGCAAAAGCTCTTTAGTTTAATTAGATCCCATTGTCAATTTTGGCTTTTGTTGCCATTGCTTTTGGTGTTTTAGACATGAAGTCCTTGCCCATGCCTATGTCCTGAATGGTACTACCTAGATTTTCTTCTAGGGTTTTTATGGTATTAGGTCTAACATTTAAGTCTCTAATCCATCTTGAATTAATTTTCGTATAAGGGGTAAGGAAAGGATCCAGTTTCAGCTTTCTACTTATGGCTAGCCAATTTTCCCAGCACCATTTATTAAATAGGGAATCCTTTCCCCATTTCTTGTTTCTCTCAGGTTTGTCAAAGATCAGATGGCTGTAGATGTGTGGTATTATTTCTCAGGACTCTGTTCTGTTCCATTGGTCTATATCTCTGTTTTGGTACCAGTACCATGCTGTTTTGGTTACTGTAGCCTTGTAGTATAGTTTGAAGTCAGGTAGCGTGACGCCTCCAGCTTTGTCCTTTTGACCTAGGATTGTCTTGGCAATGCGGGCTCTTTTTTGGTTCCATATGAACTTTAAAGCAGTTTTTTCCAATTCTGTGAAGAAAGTCATTGGTAGCTTGATGGGGATGGCATTGAATCTATAAATAACCTTGGGCAGTATGGCCATTTTCACGATATTGATTCTTCCTATCCATGAGCATGGTATGTTCTTCCATTTGTTTGTGTCCTCTTTGATTTCACTGAGCAGTGGTTTGTAGTTCTCCTTGAAGAGGTCCTTGACATCCCTTGTAAGCTGGATTCCTAGGTATTTTATTCTCTTGAAGCAATTGTGAATGGAAGTTCATTCCTGATTTGGCTCTCTGCTTGTCTGTTACTGGTGTATAAGAATGCTTGTGATTTTTGCACATTAATTTTGTATCCTGAGACTTTGCTGAAGTTGCTTATCAGCTTAAGGAGATTTTGGGCTGAGACGATGGGGTTTTCTAAATATACAATCATGTCATCTGCAAACAGGGACAATTTGACTTCTTCTTTTCCTAACTGGATACCCTTGATTTCTTTCTCTTGCCTGATTGCCCTAGCCAGAACTTCCAACACTATGTTGAATAGGAGTGGTGAGAGAGGGCATCCCTGTCTTGTGCCAGTTTTCAAAGGGAATTTTTCCAGTTTTTGCCCATTCAGTATGATATTAGCTGTGGGTTTGTCGTAAATAGCTCTTATTATTTTGAGGTACGTTCCATCAATACCGAATTTATTGAGCGTTTTTAGCATAAAGGGCTGTTGAATTTTGTCAAAAGCCTTTTCTGCATCTATTGAGATAATCAGTGGTTCTTGTCTTTGGTTCTGTTTATATGCTGGATTACGTTTATTGATTTGTGAATGTTGAACCAGCCTTGCATCCTAGGGATGAAGCCCACTTGATCATGGTGGATAAGCTTTTTGATGTGCTGCTGAATCCGGTTTGCCAGTATTTTATTGAGAATTTTTGCATCGATGTTCATCAGGGATATTGGTCTAAAATTCTCTTTTTTTGTTGTGTCTCTGCCAGGCTTTGGTATCAGGATGATGTTGGCCTCATAAAAAGAGTTAGGGAGGATTCCCTCTTTTTCTATTGATTGGAATAGTTTCAGAAGGAATGGTACCAGCTCCTCCTTGTACCTCTGGTAGAATTCAGCTGTGAATCCATCTGGTCCTGGACTTTTTTTGGTGGGTAGGCTATTAATTGTTGCCTCAATTTCAGAGCCTGCTATTGGTCTATTCAGGGATTCAACTTCTTCCTGGTTCAGTCTTGGGAGAGTGTAAGTGTCCAGGAAATTATCCATTTCTTCTAGATTTTCTAGTTGATTTGCGTAGAGGCATTTATAGTATTCTCTGATGGTTGTTTGTATTTCTGTGGGGTCGGTGGTGATATCCCCTTTATCATTTTTTATTGCGTCTATTTGATTCCTCTCTCTTTTCTTCTTTATTAGTCTTGCTAGCGGTCTGTCAATTTTGTTGATCTTTTCAAAAACCAACTCCTGGATTCATTGATTTTTTGGAGGGTTTTTTGTGTCTCTATCTCCTTCAGTTCTGCTCTGATCTTAGTTATTTCTTGCCTTCTGCTAGCTTTTGAATGTGTTTGCTCTTGCCTCTCTAGTTCTTTTAATTGTGATGTTAGAGTGTCAATTTTAGATCTTTCCAGCTTTCTCTTGTGGGCATTTAGTGCTATAAATTTCCCTCTACACACTGCTTTAAATGTGTCCCAGAGATTCTGGTATGTTGTATCTTTGTTCTCATTGGTTTCAAAGAACATCTTTATTTCTGCTTTCATTTCGTTATGTACCCAGTAGTCATTCAGGAGCAGATTGTTCAGTTTCCATGTAGTTGAGCGGTTTTGATTGAGTTTCTTAGTCCTGAGTTCTAGTTTGATTGCACTGTGGTCTGAGAGACAGTTTGTTATAATTTCTGTTCTTGTACATTTGCTGAGGAGTGCTTTACTTCCAATTATGTGGTCAATTTTGGAATAAGTGCGATGTGGTGCTGAGAAGAATGTATATTCTGTTGATTTGGGGTGGAGAGTTCTATAGATGTCTATTAGGTCCGCTTGGTGCAGAGATGAGTTCAATTCCTGGATATCCTTGTTAACTTTCTGTCTCGTTGATCTGTCTAATGTTGACAGTGGAGTGTTGAAGTCTCCCATTATTATTGTATGGGAGTCTAAGTCTCTTTGTAGGTCTCTAAGGACTTGCTTTATGAATCTGGGTGCTCCTGTATTGGGTGCATAGATATTTAGGAGAGTTAGCTCTTCCTGTTGAATTGATCCCTTTACCATTATGTAATGGCCTTCTTTGTCTCTTTTGATCTTTGATGGTTTAAAGTCTGTTTTATCAGAGACTAGGATTGCAACCCCTGCTTTTTTTTGTTCTCCATTTGCTTGGTAGATCTTCCTCCATCCCTTTATTTTGAGCCTATGTATGTCTCTGCATGTGAGATGGGTCTCCTGAATACAGCAGACTGATGAGTCTTGACTCTTTATCCAGTTTGCCAGTCTGTGTCTTTTAATTGGAGCATTTAGTCCATTTACATTTAAGGTTAATATTGTTATGTGTGAACTTGATCCTGTCATTATGATATTAACTGGTTATTTTGCTCATTAGTTGATGCAGTTTCTTCCTAGCCTCGATGGTCTTTACATTTTGGCATGTTTTTGCAATGGCTGGTACCGGTTGTTCCTTTCCATGTTTAGGGCTTCCTTCAGGGTCTCTTGTAAGGCAGGCCTGGTGGTGACAAAATCTCTAAGCATTTGCTTATCTGTAAAGGATTTTATTTCTCCTTCACTGATGAAACTTAGTTTGGCTGGATATGAAATTCTGGGTTGAAAATTCTTTTCTTTAAGAACGTTGAATATTGGCCCCCACTCTCTTCTGGCTTGTAGAGTTTCTGGCGAGAGATCTGCTGTTAGTCTGATGGGCTTCCCTTTGTGGGTAACCCGACCTTTCTCTCTGGCTGCCTTTAAGATTTTTTCCTTCATTTCAACTTTGGTGAATCTGGCAATTATGTGTCTTGGAGTTGCTCTTCTGGAGGAGTATCTTTGTGGCATTCTCTGTATTTCCTGAATTTGAATGTTGGCCTGCCCTACTAGGTTGGGGAAGTTCTCCTGGATGATATCCTGAAGAGTGTTTTCCAACTTGGTTCCATTTTCCCCCTCACTTTCAGGCACCCCAATCAGACGTAGATTTGGTCTTTTTACATAATCCCATACTTCTTGCAGGCTTTGTTCATTTCTTTTTCTTCTTTTTTCTTTTGGTTCTCTTCTTGCTTCATTTCATTCATTTGATCCTCAATCGCTGATACTCTTTCTTCCAGTTGATCGAGTCGGTTACTGAAGCTTGTGCATTTGTCACGTATTTCTTGTGTCATGGTTTTCATCTCTGTCATTTCGTTTATGATCTTCTCTGCATTAATTAGTCTAGCTGTCAATTCTTCCACTCTTTTTTCAAGATTTTTAGTTTCTTTGCGCTGGGTACGTAATTCCTCCTTTAGCTCTGAGAAGTTTGATGGACTGAAGCCTTCTTCTCTCATCTCGTCAAAGTCATTCTCTGACCAGCTTTGATCCGTTGCTGGCGATGGGCTGCGCTCCTTTGCAGGGGGAGATGCGCTCTTATTTTTCGAATTTCCAGCTTTTCTGTCCTGCTTCTTCCCCATCTTTGTGGTTTTATCTGTCTCTGGTCTTTGATGACGGTGACGTACTGATGGGGTTTTGGTATAGGTGTCCTTCCTGTTTGATAGTTTTCCGTCTGACAGTCAGAAGGACTGTCTGTTGGTCTGTTGGAGATTGCTTGAGGTCCACTCCAGACCCTGTTTGCCTGGGTATCAGCAGCAGAGGTTGCCGAAGATAGAATATTGCTGAACAGCGAGTGTACCTGTCTGATTCTTCCTTTGGAAGTTTCCTCTCAGGGATGACTCCACCCTGTGAGGTGTGGGGTGTCAGACTGCCCCTAGTGGGGGATGTCTCCCAGCTAGGCTACTCAGAGGTCAGGGACCCACCTGAGCAGGCAGTCTGTCCGTTCTCAGATCTCAACCTCCGCGTTGGGAGATCCACGGCTCTCCCCAAAGCTGTCAGACAGAGTCGTTCACGTCTGCACCGCCCCCGCTGCTTCCCCTATTGGACCTCAGCTGTGGGCTGTCCCCAGAGGTGGAGTCTACAGAGACAGGCAGGCTTCCTTGAGCTGCTGTGAGCTCCACCCAGTTCGAGCTTCCCAGCGGCTTTGTTTACCTACTTAAGCCTCAGCAATGGCGGGCGCCCCTCCCCCAGCCTCGCTGCTGCCTTGCGGATCGATCGCTGCAGTCTGCTGTGTTAGCAGTGAGGGAGGCTCCGTGGGCATGGGACCCTCCCGGCCAGGTGTGGGATATATTCTCCTGGTGTGCCTGTTTCCTTAAAGCGCAGTATTGGGGTGGGAGTCACCCGATTTTCCAGGTGTTGTGTGTCTCAGTTCCCCTGGCTAGGAAAACGGATTTCCTTCCCCCTTGCGCTTCCAGGTGAGGCGATGCCTCGCCCTGCTTCAGCTCACGCTGGTCAGGCTGCAGCAGCTGACCAGCACCGATTGTCCGGCACTCCCTAGAGAGATGACCCCAGTACCTCAGTTGAAAATGCAGAAATCACCGGTCTTCTGTGTCACTCGCGCTGGGAGTTGGAGACTCGAGCTGTTCCTATTCGGCCATCTAAATCTATTTTCATATTCCCTTCTCATGGACTGATACAGGAAGATGGGTTTGGGGTCACTCCTGTTGTGTTAAAAAGTTTTATTCATACCCTTATAGAATAAAAGTTAGAACAAAGATCAGGCTCGGAGAAAAAAGAGTTGATAAACTCGTGTGTTTTGTAATTTCTTGGATATATATTTACTGAGATACAACACACAGGATTGACTTCACATTATAGGTGACATGACTGTAGAAATTGGGCATTTTGGTCATTTTTCCCTATCACGTGATTAACATTCAGAATTTAGGGAATGTTAGAAAGATACACCCGTGCTTAATGACTATGATACTTGATTTTGGATAAGACCTTTCATTCTTTTAATAAAAACAAAAATTCTCTGGGAGGCCGAGGCGGGCGGATCACTTGAGGTCAGGAGATTGAGACCATGCTAGCTAACACGGTGAAACCCCGTCTCTACTAAACAAACAAACAAACAAAAAATTAGCTGGGCATGGTGGCGCATGTAGTCCCGGCTACTCGGGAGGCTGAGACAGAAGAATGGCGAGAACCCGGGAGGCGGAGCTTGCAGTGAGCGGAGATCGCGCCACTGCACTCCAGCTTGGGCAACAAAGCGAGACTCCATCTCAAAAAAGAAAAAGAAACGTGGAAGTCATAACAGTTAAGTGAAGGGCAATGTTTACCATTTTTGAAATGCACTTTAAAAAGTACAAGAATTTGTGAATTTTTATTAGAAGTTTAATGAAAAATGCTAACCAGCATTCAATTGAATACACAAGATTTAATTGGATAAAATTAATCATGAACATGAACTACAGAATTATTGTGATCTATTAGTTTAAAGATGTAAGCATACATATTGGCAAATGTATGTTTACACCTTTATATTACTGGATCAATATAATTCTGTAATTAGAAACCAAATTGAGTGAATCAGACACTAAACAGTGTAGATTCATAACTGCTTGAGATCTATGTGTTGAACAATCAAGTAAAAATTTATTGTAGAATTTTAGATCAAATATAGACCTCCTCACTTCTTTTGCCACTACTAAAATGCAAGACCATTGATATGGTTTGGCTGTGTCCTCACCCAAATCTCATCTTGAATTATACCTCTCACAATTCCCACATGTCATGGGAGGAACCTGGTGGGAGGTAATTGAATTATGGGGGTGGGTCTTCCCTGCACTGTTCTCCTGATAGTGATTGAGTCTCACGAGATCTGATGGTTTTAAAAAGAGAAGATCCCCAGCACAAATTGTCTTCATCCCTGCTACCATCCGTGTAAGATGTGACTTGCTCCTGGGTGCCTTTAACCTTCTGCCATGATTGTGAGGCCTCCCCAGCCACCTGGAACTCTACATCCTCTGCATCGAATAAACTTCTTTCTTTTGTAAATTGCCCACTTTCGAGTATATCTTTGTCAGCAGCGTGAAAACAAACTAATACAACCATCCAGGGTAGTAGGTATTTACACAACTACTTGTCTTCACTAATTTTCACACTTTCTTCCCAAAATTATTTCACAAAATACTCTATTGCAGTTGCTAAATCCGTGTTGCATTAGAACTAAAAGAACAATTCTACAACTGTAGCCTTTACAAAGGCTGCTCCCTTTAACCACTGTTCTTCACTGAAATCAGGTTCTTACCCAAGGATGCCACCCTCCTGAAGTGAAACTATTTGCTCCTGTATATTTTATGCCATTGGAACAAGAGTTCAGCATTAATATTCTCCTACACACCTAGACTTTTCCTTTTCCACGTGTGTGTGCAAAACCTTTCTCCTCCAAGTGCTCTGCCATGCAGGTAAAAAGTCTCGGTTGTCATAATCACAAAACATTCTGGCCACGTTCTTGCGGTCACTGATCACTGGCTTCACTGAAGTTCTTTCCATTGTTAGTTCTGATACCAGCTTAGACAACCTCGATATCCATGTGATGAATCCAACAAATAACTCGGAATTGAATATCTCTTCTCTTCTCTTCTCTTCTCTTCTTTCTCTTCTCTTCTCTTCTCTTCTCTTCTCTTCTCTTCTCTTCTCCTCTCTTCTTTTCTCCTTCCTTCCTTCCTTCCTTCTTTCTTTCTTTCTTTTCTTTCTTCTTTTTTTTCTTGACAGAGTCTCATTCTGTCACCCCGACTGGAGAGCAGTGGTGTGATCTCAGCTCACTGCAACCTCTGCCTCCCAGGTTCAAGCTATTCTCCTGCTTCAGCCTCCCAAGTAGCTGGAATTACAGGCAAATGCCACCAAAACCAGTCAATTTTTGTATTTTTAGTATAGAAGGGGTTTCACCATGCTGGCCAGGTTGGTCTCAAACTCCTCACCTCAAGTGATCTACCTGCCTTGGCCCTGCAAAGTGCTGGGATTACAGGCACGAGCCACCACTACCGGCTGAATATGTCTGACCTTTTGACAAATACAGAATTCATTTCAGCTGACTCTTGTGACCAGACCTCAAGTCTTGTAATTTCCCTGAACTATGTCTACTTTGAATCTATTTTCATCATAGCAAATCTCATGTATTTACGCTGTTTTATGCTATTTAGAAACCCAGACTCTTTTCTACCAAACCCTACTTGTTAGTATAATTTTATCCATTTGCGCAGCCTAGAACCTGGGAATCATCAGCCTCATAGTTCATAATTTCAACCACTTGTTGTCAGCACCTTCAATTCCTAGGTCCCTTGTTCCCTTGAAGTTCTTACCTTACAAATCTTCAACCTTGGATTATGCATGTAATCCAAGAGCACATATGTGTCCTCTCTTCTCCTAATAACTAGGCTGCTCCGCATGGCTGGACAGAATAATTAGCACCACTATCTGGCCATGCTCTCTGAGCTCATCTGGGCTGTCAATACTCTTATCATATCATTTTACCTGATTCTGCTCATACCTATTTCTTTCTGCTACAATGACTAATTCAAATCTACTTTTATCTCTCTCAATATGTAACTAGGCTTCCAAATGTGCTAAGAAAAATTAAGACTATTAGCGTAATTTCCCTAAACTTCTATTCCCATTTCTAAAAGTGATCCATATTGGCGCATTTTCACTTTCCTCCAAACTATTGAGAAAAAAGTTGTTGTATTTAATTCAAGGAATATATTTTTTATAGCAGTATAACTTTTTATTTCTATTTTTCTCTATTTCAGTAGCTTTAGGGATACAAGTTGTTTTCGATTACATGAATGAATTGTAGAGTGGCAAAGTCTGAAATTGCAGGGCTCTCATCATCCAAGTGAGTAGTGTGCGTTGTATCCAATATGTAGTTTTTATCCCTCACCCCACTCCCACCCTCCCATCTTCTGAGTCTCCAATGTCCATTATACCACTCTGTATGCCTTTCTGTACCCATTGCTTAGCTCCCACTTCTAAGAGAACATACGGTATTTGGTTTTCCATTCTGGAGTCACTTCACATAGAGTAATGGCCTCCAGTTCCATCCCAGTTTCTACAAAAGATATTATTTCATTTTTTATGGCTGAGTAGTATTCCATATCTTATTTTCTTTTTTAAATCCATTTATGGGTTGAACAGCACTTAGGTTTGTATCACATCCTTGCAATTGTGAATTGTGCTGCAATAATCATTCACATGCACATGTCTTTTTGATATAATGTTTTCTTTTTCTTTCAGTAGATACCCAGTAGTGAAATTGCTAGATGGAATGGTGGAAATGCTTGTAGTTCTTTGAGAAATCTCTATATTGGTTTCCATATGGGTTATACCAATTTACATTCCCACCAGTAGTATATAAGCATATGAGCATATAAGTGGTATATAACTACCTTTTCACCAGGCCCACACCAACATTTACTGGTTTTTGATTTTTTAAAAATAATCAAGTCATATATTTTCACTGTACTCCCACTCTGGGAACTCACTGCAAGATTACAAATGGAGGTTTCAGAAAAACTGTTAACATTGACAAAAAGGAAATTTCTAGAAAGGAGCTAGTTTTGAGGATAAAGGGTTTAGTTTTAGTCATGAATGAACAGATAATGCTCAAATTATATACAGCATATATTTAGAAAATTTTCCTCATAAAGGCTCAGAAAAATTTAAAAAGTAATTAAGAAAATAACCAAAGTTTGTAAATCACTTTATTATTGTGTTGTAATCTTGTTTGAATCAATATGAAATTAAAAACATTTCTTTAATATATGTCTATAGAGTCAGTGTTGGCATATTACTGCTAAACCACAAAAAAGAAATTGACCTCAGAATAAAACTGATTTTGACACCTCTTATCTTATAATTTAAAATTAATAGTTAATGATTAGTGATTATTAATAATAGTTCATAATTAGTGATTATTAATAATAGTTCATAATTATTTATTGTTATTGTAATATAATTTATAATAGTAGATAGTATAGAAGAAAAGAATATGGGTTTTGGAGACTGGTTTTCTGATTGTGAATTCTGTCTCTATTAGCACAATGGTAAGCAATGTTAAATTAGGAAATGTATTTAATTTTGTGGCTCATATACCTCATCTGTAAAATCAAGATAATGAAGTATCCAAATCATAGGGTTGTTTTGAGGTACAAATTCGTTAATATGCATTAAAAAACATGTTACAATGTCTGGAGCAGAGCAAGAGCTCAATAAGTTATAGCTATTGTTACAATATTTTTATTTTTTTACCAGTAATCGCTTTTGGCCAGTAATTGCTAATGAAATTGTTTTTCTTTCTAATAGGGAATAGTATATATGAATGATGAGGGAAAATCATGATTTTTTTATTTGAGGAGTCACAGGTGTTTTTAGTAGTTTATGAAACTAAAAATAACTTTTTAACAACATCATGTGTTTTTCTTATTAAGCAAGTTTGTTTAGTTGGGAATTAAAATTTTTCTTGGATGGTTTAAAGGTGTTGCCAAATTGACTGTAATGTATCTAAAATTAGCCTTTAAAAAATGCATTCTTGAGTGTAAAAAAAACAGCTTGGAGATTAGTTTATCCCTAGACACTTTATTTTCGGTTGATGGCATTACACAATTAAGTGTCTGCTTATACAATGCATCAGAAATCTTCTAGTATTTACAAATACTTAAACATATTTCATATATTTATATTTATATTTATATTTCATTCAGAAAAACATGTTAAAATATTTTGTATACTATACCATATTAATCAGAAGTGTTGTCTCAATGCGTTTTCTCCAAAAAAGGTCATTAGACCATGAAAAGGTGAGTAAGTTTGATAGGAAAGTGGAACCATAGCAACAAAAACTATGCAGACAATGAAAGACCCTTGTAATTTGGGGATGAACTGTAATTGAAAGCATGTGTGTCTGGAAAGGATCAATGTGATGGCTATATACTAACAAGCCACAGCAGATGGTCCATTTTTGTTTAGAGTGGTCAGATGAGACTGCAGAAGTTAAAAATCATGACATCCATTCCAGAACCAAAATTTCTAGATGTTACCTCCTATGTGGTTGGAAAAAAAGCCTCTTTTTACAGACCCATGTGCTCAAATGGAAATGGCTATTATGTATGACATATTGTCTCTCATTATTTTTCATTATAGTATGCTTTCCATGATGAGTTCACTTATTTTTTATGTAGCACCATGGAGTGTAAACAATGGGATATTAGCCAAACAGAATGACTGTATCTGACCTACAACTTAAAAATTATCATAAGAATTGTTTGCATATACCCAACCAATATTCTAAAATCACACATATGGAGGGAGGCATTAATGTTAAAAAGGATAAAGAGAATTTTTACTGAAAAAGGAAATTATGGAAAAGAAGCTTAAATATAATTTTTATCAGAGGCATGAACACACATGCATATATGAATCATTAGTATTATCTTAATCAAAAATATCTTAGTTTTTGTCTGATAGACAATATTTTGCTATATAAAGTGTGCTGCAATTATTGTATAATAATAAAGGGGGTATATTTATAGTCCACTCATCACACAATCACATTGCCCTTGATATTTCACATGTGTTTTCATGCCAAATTACTGATGAAGATATCATTATTCCAATTTTATTTATTAGAAAATTAAGGCCATGGTAATGAAATAATTTGACCTACTCCCAATGTTATTAAATGTAATAGCTGTGCTTCTTAGTTCTGACTTTAAATTTCTACCTCACACTATACTCACTAATGTCCAGTTAATAAATAGCACAAAACTAGAGTGACATGTGCACATCCAACTATCTATCTCAAATTAAATTCATAGAAGAGCCTTATCAGGCTGATGACACTCAGCCTGATAAGTTGTTTTACTTATATGTTATACAACTTACTTATATAAGTTGTTTTACTTATACTCTAGAATGCTTTAACTCTTTGCCATGTGTACTTCTATTCATTCTTAAGGATTGTTTAACGAGCCTCCATGGATTTTTCTCATTACCCAGTGTGGAGTTTGGTGTCATAGATCTCTGCGCTCACGTGTGTTGCAGCACCTGACACATTTTAGTGTCATAGCCTATTTAGCCTCTTCTCTCCTACACTAGATTATCTGCAGAGTTTATGTAAAACGTTTTATACAGTCACTCAGGGTTGTCACCCTGAGCTGCTCTTCGTGGTAAATAGCACTCCTCATTTAACAAAAAGAAACAAAGCTAGGTTTTTGAGAGATACTTTTTTAACCATAAAGAAAAAACAATTGTTAAATGGGGTGTCTAAGAACAACAAAGATCAGTCTTATGCTCTCTGACGGCATTTTTTGATTTGGAATTTCTGGGTGATGTGTAATATGTCAAAGCTACACTAGAACTCTCTTTGCTCTTTGAACCAAACTGAGATAAACGCATGTAGCCCTTCTGCAGGATCAAATCAGGAAGAAATGTGTTAGACCATTGTTCTGTTGCCTGCGGACAATGATATCGATAGCGATATTGAAGACATTCTCCTTCTATGTTAAGCCTTGCTATACTGATATGTCAAATTGAATGTGAGTGGCAAGCTGCTTTCTGCTAACCATGTTGAGACTTAGTCTTATCTCATGTTTAAATGAGCCTTGTAGTCATTGTAGGAGAAACTCAGTTGAAACCTGTCTAAGAGTGACCCTTTCTGACATGAAAAAATGGTAATGTATGGGTTGTATAATAGCAAAATGACTCATTGGCATGG
The DNA here is from genome assembly GCF_009764315.1 of Trachypithecus francoisi. Lineage (NCBI taxonomy): Eukaryota > Metazoa > Chordata > Mammalia > Primates > Cercopithecidae > Trachypithecus > Trachypithecus francoisi. The sequence continues at coordinate 13,028,267 of NW_022681469.1, read as the reverse complement.
TCTTTCAATATATGTTGATATGGACATTAATTATTTAACAAGATGACAACTAGGAAACATCTATTTACATGGCAACAGGATTGACCTTTGCTCTGGTCTTTGACATCCATCTCTACAAAACATGCAGTTAGAAAGCTAGCTAGTTTCCTTAAAACTGATGGACAAGTTGAATAATAATGTTATCAATATTCCCCAAGAAAGTAAATGTATGTTTTTCTATAGATATTTCCAATTTTAAAAATGATTTGACTTGCAATATTCATTCTGTCTATTATGTTTTCAACTAGAAAATCTACAAGGAACTTACCTTTACCTAATATTATGTTGTGTTGTTTTTTTTTACTCAAGACAGAACTGTTTTAATGCTTTGACAAAATTATAAATGTGCATTAATAAGGTGACCAAAAGGACAGATCGTTTTAAGAAAAGCAGCAAGTGCAAAATGTGGTAAACCTGAGGGCACATGTTTTCAGTTGAATGCTCTAGGCATATATCTTTAAATATTTAAATATTTAAAACACAGGAGCATGATTCATCCCCTTCACTACAAATTAGAGAAGATATTTTCTTATTGCCTGGCCATTAAAAATAAGCAATATACAGTCATGAGAACACAGTTGTTCCTCAAGATACTGCCCAACATTTTATATAATATGGCTTACATGGGTATCTAGAAGATAAGTAATTCATAGAATTATCTTCTAGAAATTATCTTTTAAGAAACTGGTCTTTTAAAAAAGTCATTTATTTCCTTGTATCAGTGAATGAGTATTAGTTAAACCAAATTTTCTTTTTCTTTTGTTTTCTCTGTTATTAAGTTCAAACATGACTACAAGCCTAAATTGCACTAATTATTCAGTTTAGAGTAGTTGGCGCAGCTATCTCCTTCCTGATTATAGTTTATTTTTTATCCTTTTTATTGTCTACCTTGCATTTGTTGGGTTAAGCAGTAAGAAAATATCTTCTCTAATTTGTAGTGAAGGATGTACAATTTGCTATAAGACAACACAAGTTGGAAATCCCTCAGGTACCATATAAATTGGGTGTCATTATTTTCCAGTTCTACTATGAACACCGCTTTGGGGGGCATAAAGCTTAGAAAAGTTTGATAATCTACTTAAAATGAAGAAAAATATATAAATGTTATTTCTGGAATATTTACAAGAATATGGGGATATGAATACCTAGGATTTGAAAGGGTCCAGGAGCTGAAGCTTTATTTGTTTCTCAGGCAATCTTCATTTGTTTCCACCTTCTCAGTCTTGCCTATTTTTGTCTGTTCCCTTGGGCAACCATTCAGATGTGAGACCAAACCTAAGAATTATCATAAATAATTCTTCTTTTTAAATTAATGCCATCTCACCCTATCATTCTCACTCCACATTTAATATCTAAACTTGTTGGTAATTTTAATGTTTAATATGTGTTATTTTCTCTCTCTGAATTAATAATAATAATTGTTATTATTGCAGCCCTTTGTGATGAACTTTTCCACTCATTTAACCCAATGTCTTTGACACTCTGTTGCCATATGATCTAAGAGGGTGGGTAGATTTCAGACTTGTGGTACATTAACATCATTTGTTGAGGTCATAAAAATTGCAGACTTCCAGGGATCCATGGTCATCAATTTTTATTTACTGGTTCTGGTTGGTACCCTGAAATCTTATTTTTATTTTTATTTCATTTTATTTATTTATTTATTCATTTGAGACAGAGCCTCGCTCTGTCACCTAGGCTGGAGTGCAGTGGCACAATCTTGGCTCACTGCAACCTCCGCCTCCCAGGTTCAAGCAATTCTCCTGCCTCAGCCTCCCAAGTAGCTGGGATTACAGGCGTGCACCACCATGCCCAGCTAATTTTTTTTGTATTTTTAGTAGAGACGGGGTTTCAATATATTGGCCAGCTGGTCTCGAACTCCTGACCTCATGATCCGCCTGCATCAGCCTCCCAAAGTGCTGGGATTAGAGGCGTGAGGCACTACGCCCCGCCTGAAATCTTATTTTATAAAAACACTTGATAATTCGTATGCAGATAGCCCACAGAGCTCTTTTTGAGGAAGTTTGTGAAGAACCATAAACTTTGTGTCTTTTCTTCTTTTTAAAAGGCACACGTCTGGTATATCACAAGCAGTTAATAGATACCTAATTAATATATGAAATAATAAGCATTAATGTATCTCAGCAAAGTAATTTCCAAATGTAGTTAAGCAGCTGAAGAATGAGACTGACACTTTATTTTTCTCTGGGGACTAAATTTACAGATCTTATCGTGGTCCAACCATCACTCACATTTGAATCGCTAAATGTGTTTGCTAGAATTACGGTTTCCAATGCTACTCACATCTGCAGACATCTCTTGGTATATATATTTTCATTGGCTCCCCAAGTGGTATTTTCATACACTTTAAGAATCATTATTCTAGAAGGTTTTATATTCTGCATTTACTCTTCTTAAAATACTCTTGTCAAATAGCAGTTTCCTCATATACACCTCATTAGACATTGTTACAGTTAATATTGTGTTTAAATTCTGAAAAGAAATGTGCTTTAAATATAATGTGGAAAATTCGTTTACAGAACATTTTAAGGAATTATATAATGCACCTGATACTGATGTCATCATCTCTTTATTATGGAGGAAAACCACAACATTGCACAAGCATGAGGGTATATGTATCCTTAAGAGGGGGACGAAAAGTTTTTAATCTCCTAACAAAATTGTTCAGAAATTCAGTCAAAATCGGTTGGGCATGGTAGCTCACATCTGTAATCCCAGCACTTTAGGAGGCCGAGGTGGGTGGATCATCTGAGGTGAGGAGTTCAAGACCATCCTGACCAACATGGTGAAACCCCATCTCTATTAAAATTAAAAAATTAAAATAAATTAGTAGCTGGGCATGGTGGTGCATGCCTGCAGTCCCAGCTACTTGGGAAGCTGAGGCAGGAGAATCGCTTGCACCTGGGAGGTGGAGGTTGCAGTGAGAGGAGATCACACTACTGCATTCTAGCCTGGGCGAAAGAGTGAGACTCCGTATCAAAAAAAAAAAAAAAAAAAACCAATTCAGCCAAAATCTTAGATTACTAGAAAGGACATTTTAGCCAAAATCTTAGATTGCTAGAAAGAATATTTTGGCCTCTACAATGTGTAGGTCAACAGCTTGTTTCAAATACGCATTTTTTTTTAAATAGAATTTTTCTCCAGGTGTGGTGGCTCATGCCTGTAATCTCAGCACTTTGGGAAGCCGAGGTGGATGGATCCCCTGAAGTCAGAAGTTCAAGACTAGCCTAGCCAATATTGTGAAACTCTGTCTCTACTAAAAATACAAAAATTAGCCAGATGTGGTGGCATGCACATTTGCATCCAGCTACTCAGGAGGCTGAGTCAGGAGAATCACTTGAATCCGGGAGGCGGAGGTTCCTGTGGACTAAGATCACGCCATTGTACTTCAGCCTGGGTAATAAGAGCGAGACTCTGTCTCAAAAAAATAAAATAAAATAAAATAAAAAAGAATTTTTATTTGACTTCATGTAAACTGATTTCAAGTAATGCATGATCCTAACACATCCACAAAGTATATAAAATATTGTATACCCACCTTATTATTTGAACTTTTATTATATGCTATAATTTAAAATATAACTTCAAAAATTTCAAATTTTTTCTTAAGATTTCAGAGCCCAATTAAAAATATCATAAGAAACTACCATTTAGCCATTGAACATTAATTAATATCAGAGATCCTTATTTTGCTTCTGACATTAGTGACTACATCGGAAAAACATAATCATTATGGTGAACATAGTAGAAAACCTTGGCTTTAAGCTTTTTAGATGTTTGATCTTCAGCAAGCATCCTCAACATAGCCAAGCCTCATTTTCCTAAGTTTTCTCCAAATGAAGAAAAACAGTCTTCATAACATTGTCCTAAGATTGAAAAAATAATATACCTGTGACGTTTCTCACAGCACTTTAGGGCAGGGACGACTGTTCAGAAATCATTCTCACTGCTCTGCAATTTTATCAAAATGTGTTAAGTATTTAAGTGTTCCAGGCAAACTCTTGGAGCATAGGTGGCATATTGAAGGTATCTGAAGAGTGATTCTGATGAATGACTTCGTTACATATAGTTTATCTTGATTTTTACAGAAGCCTAAGAGTATTCAACTGTCTAAACATTTAGACAAAATGTTGTCTTGGTAATAGATGCATTTATTTGAGCTGCTTCAGATGGTTATTTTAGTCAAAGTCCATGTTTGCAGTGAATAACCTGTGGTAAAGCACAAAATCCCTGCCGAATTCTGATTTCTTGTCTCTTAGAGCTTATGAGCTGGTGTTTTTCCCCCAACATCTTAGACTCTTGCCACTACTTCTGCCTATATCCCAGATTCTTGCCCTCTCATTTTCCCACTTCTAGAGCCACCTGACCTTGTCTGATTTGTAAGTTTTCACTGTCTGAAATGACAGTATTTTACTCTTTAGATTGTTCTGCCAATCAATCCTACCTCTAGACTGTACTCGCCGCCTCCTTGCTAAACTCTTGACCTTCGCCCCCTGTCCCTACCTCACATCACTCTTCCTGGACCTATCATATGCTACTTTAATTTGACACCTCAACTTCCAAGTACTTCATCAGATATATGTGATGCTTGTTCCTCAAGCCTTTTCTGTGACAAGGGCTTCTTTTTTAAGACATGTATTTGCTCTGGTGACAAAGGTAAATTTCCTTTTAGTCCGTTAAAGGCAAGTTTAGCAATAGCTGCCAGTAGATCATCAGATCATCAAAGGTTCTATACATCAAATTGTCCACAATCACAATTTTTGTGTGTCCAGTTGGGAGCAATTTATCATCATTAAATGTTGCAGGGAGGCTCTTCATAAACAGAATATGTGTAAAACCTGTTCCTGGTATTCACTGCCAACAGCTGATGTGTGAGACAATTTGTTTTCTGGCCTAAGAAGAAAATATTATCGTTTCCTAATATTTACTGACTTATATATTGAATTTATTTTGGCAATAGACTATTAGGTAGTCTTGGAGTGTATTCATAAAGGATTTCACTAGTAGTGCATTTGATGAGGTTTTTCTCCAGCTCTGAATAGTAATGATGGTAAGTCCACCATTAAGAAGATACTCTACTTTTGCATAAAGTTCACAATGTCCAACAGTTTTTTACATGAATTGTCTCATTTTATGACAGCAAAAGCTCTCTGTGATCCAGGTAGGATAAATATAGTGTAACCCTCGTACAGCCAAGCTACAAAAGCCCATGGCGGTGTTAGGGCTTATCTCACGCTAACATATGGTAGACCAAAACAAATGCTTTCTTACTTAATAACAAATCTTACTTGTACACCAGTACGTGAATCAGATAAAAGCAGGACTTGGCTAGTTGAACCAAGAGGAGACTGTGCCCTGACCCTCTGTTATCTCAGCCTCTCAATGCCATAGAACACAGTTTTAAGGAAGAGGTTATTTGATCAAATTGTTATTAGAAAGCTACAGCAACAAAAACAATTATTCTGATGCAGAGTCAAGAGACTGGTGTAGAAGAGAGCTTGTAGGCTGTGGGACAAGAGTTAGTAGCTATCACTTCACAATAAGAGAGAGAAACTATAGGACCAGAAAAACATGCTAGACTTCCTGTGTGTTTTATATGACCTGTCTTTATGGTAGCTTGGGTAGCTGGACAAATTTAGGTCAACTAAGAGATTTGATATTTTATATTTAACATCATATTTTTCTTCTAATAATAATCATTGATAAGCTGCTTTTTAATAATATATGCCTTCTATTCACTTAAAGAGGAGAAAATATCATCTACTGTCACAACTGCAAACCTAATTTTACTTAAATATTACTATTAACCCCACAAACTGTTCAGAAAAATAACTAACATCATAAGTCCTGAACAAGTGGTAAGTCTTATCTGTTAAATTTTGCTTTTATATTTTAGTATGCCACAATTAATGCTTATATCATCATAGTTCTAGAGGATAGGGAGGCAATTTGAAGTAAGCAAAACTATGTCCACAGCTGACTCTTGTAATTATTTTTTAAATAACTTGGACAAGTTACTTAACTATATAGGGTTTTATTTTGTCAGTTGTAAACTTGTGATAGCACCACTTACCTTGTAGGATAATGTTAAATATTTGAATTAATTTACAAAAATCATGTAGCAATCCCTGACATGTATTAAATAAATGTTCTATTAATAAACTGTTTTTTCTACTAATGTCTATTGTTAATTTTGAGTAGAGAGAAAGAAAAAATGTCAATAATGCCCAGAGAGCTTGTCTGGTTGACCAAACCGATCGGTAAATTGCACCTTTAAGCAGGGTTCCTTGGAAATTACTTGATTTCAGGATTGAGGCAGAGTATTTAGACAGTGAGTTGAGAATATCTCTCTGTGGCAGAAAATGAGGGATTGTTAAAATAACAAAAAGGGAGGGGTTGTAATTAGACATGGACACAGAAGTTACCTACAAGGGTTCCCACTATTCAAACTCAGGATACTTATAAGTACAGTAATGCATTGTAATACGTTAAAAAATAAAAATATATGAGTCCATAGAGATAACATAAACAAATATGTACATACATGCATGCATACATACAAAATACACAATTAGGAGAGAAGGGAGGTCCTTTTCTGAAGTATCATGCAGGACACTCAGTCAGTGTCTCGGCACAAGTAGACTGGGAAAATGATTATGTTGTTTTCGTTATAATAGGGAATGGATGAGATAGAAATTGTCAGTAAATGGTAGATCTAGGGAGAATTTTTGCTAAAAAAATCAGCATATTTGCTTTGTCTTAAAGTTCCTCCCCTCTGACTGCTTATTTGTTATATGGAGAAAAAAGAAGTAATTATACAGCAAAGTAAATTACGCAGCACCTTAAACAAGTGACGAAAGCCAAATTCACCAGTAAGGGACATAGAGATAGCATGTGTCTTCAGATGCAACAGTCCAAGAAGGACACAAAACCTATACAGTATTCCAGCTGAGAATGAAAAGTCTGAATCTAATAACAAGCAAACACCAGATAAACACAAAATTAAAAGTTTACATTAAATGAAAAGGAAGGAGACCAATAAATGTCAATGTCATAAAAGACAAAGGCTGTGGAGATATTTCAGATTAAAGAAAATCAAATAGAAATGACAACTAAATACAATTTCTGACTCTAGGCAGAATCTTGTATTGGAAGAAAAAAATATTTTTTTACAGGAACTTGTAGAGAGGACATTATTGGGTCACCGGACAAAATTGGAACATGAATGGTTAGTTAGATTACAATATATTAATGTATAGATACTGTATTAATGTTGCACTAATCCTAACTTTTCTGAGGTTGATAATTGTATGGTAGTCTCTTCTTATCCCTAAAGGTTATATTTCAAGGCCTCTGGCAGATGCCCGAAACTGTGAATAATACTGAACCCTCTATATGTTTTTTTCAATGCATATATAATTATGACAAAGCTTAATTTATAAATTAGGCACAGTAAAATATTACCAATAGTAACTTAGAATAAAATATAACAATTATAACAATATACTGTAATAAAACGTACGTGAATGTGGTCTCTCTCTCTGTCTCTAAATATCTTATTGTACTGTACTCAGCGTCCTTCTTGTAAGAAGATAAGATGACAAAAGACCTATGTAATGAGAGGAAGTGAGCGTTAGGCTACTGTTGACCTTCTGATCATATTCCAGAGGGAGGATTATCTGCTTTGGGTGATCCTGGATCACCGAGTCCTAACGATGTCCATAGTTGGATGTCAGGAGCAGATGTTAGTGACTAAGGGCAAGTACCAGGGAGATCCTAGACAAAGGGATAATTCATGTACCATGCAAAATGGTGCAAGATTTCATCATGCAACTCAGAATGGTTCTTAATTTAAAACTTTTGAATTGTTAATTTTTTGGACTTTCCATTTAATATTTTCCGACTGTGGTTAACTTGGGGTAACTGAAACCACAGGATCTGAACCACAGTTAAGAGGGGGCTACTGTATTGCGGCTATGCAAGGAAACATTGCATAGGAAATATATACAGATATACTGAAAAATTTAGGAGTAAGAAGCAATTATATGTGTTACTTGTTCTCAAATGGTTCAGAAAATACTACATATATTTATGTATGTGTGTGTCTGTATTTACAGAGGGAAAGAACAATAAGCAAATGAAGTAAAATGTTAGCAATAGGTGAGTACCGGTAAAGAATATGTTGATGTTCTTTGTACTAATTTTATTTCTGCAACTTTTCTGCAGACTAAAATGATTTCCAAATAGAGAATTTTGTAAAAATTAATCCTCAACTAGAAATACATTATTTCCATCAAAATAAAATAAATACAGTGAAAGCCTCTAATTCAGCATTTGCTGGTTTTCTTATTTTATTGTTGTTTTTTGGGGAGTGGCCTACAGACATTCATCTTGTTATCCAGTGGAAAAAATATTTGAAATCATGAAAGTGAGGGGAAATTTCTTTGCTTAGTCTGTGGACCAACTTTCTTGCTTTTTTCACATTAATTTGTCCCTTCCTTTTGCTATTCTAGTTGCTAACCAGTCAACAATGGCTTGTTTTTATGAACAATAAATTGCATATGAGTTTTACTTTCAGATTTTCTGGAAGAGAAGTAGCTAAGGGCAGAGACCACATCTTGTAAATTTCCTTAGTGTTTTTATTGAATTCTTTTAAAACTCACCTTTCTGAAAGACTTGTAGCTTGGAAATAATGTACATAGATTATTTATTCTGCTTTTTACTACACATGTAGATTTTGTAGGAATCACATATTATATGGTTTAGAATCTGTAAGAATTAACAATTTCACATATTTTAATATTTGGGATTCTTACAAAGGTGCAAGTTAAAAATATCCTCAAACTCTTAAGATATTTCTTTTGGAAATGTATCTATTCTGAGAGAATATCAAGTTCCTCTGAGCTCTTTTTAAATTTTTAGATTTTTAAAACTTTATCCTCAGCAAATTCCTTGCTGATGTCATCATAATTTATGTTTTTATTGTGAATTTAATTGAAAACTTACAACACCAAATAATTGATAATAACTATACCAAATGGCAATTATAAATAAAATGATAATTACAACCTCCCTCAGAAAACGCAATTCATGAGAATCAGTCAATTAAAATCTACCAATATTTGAACACGCAAAAAGAATGTAAAATAGATAAATAAAAGGTTTCACTTAAGAACAGAATCTTAATAATAATATCTTCATTAATCTATAATGGATATTTTCTGGTACAAGAAGATTTATAATACTGCCATCTGAGAATTCACACATCTAAAATATCTACAGTTAAACTACTGAAAGAATCTATTTGAATCTCTTTGCCCCACTCTCTCTAAAAAGATACTTCAAGTGTCCAAAAGCTAATAGAATTGCCGCAGGCTCTTGGTTTAAATTTTAGATGCACTGTCTAAAATAACTCCAGGACTACAATGTGGCACATTAGTTATTTCTAAAATATTGTAATGGATCACAATAACTCTAGTGAATACTGCTGAATAAAAAGAAAATGAGTAGAGGAATTAAGAGAAATATAAAGAAGGCTTTATGGAAATAAGAAAATTCATTAGAGAATTTGGTTCAATTGTGGTATTTTGAGCTGAATACATGGAAAAAACATATCTTGTGGAATTATGCATTGAAGCAAAATCATTAACATAAAAGATTAAGTATGTAACTTAAAAGGAGTTTGATGATCCTCTAGCATGACCCTTAATTATATCAGATGACCCTTAATTTCCATTATTGATTCTTGTGAAGAACAGTTTATACATATCTAGATGAGTGTGAAATAATAGGTTTAATAAAAAGGAGAAAAAAGATTATGTTGTAGCTGGTCTACTTCTAAGTAGACTTTTGAAATTTGAAAATTTTGTATTATCATTGTCTTTATAATTTAAAGAAGGCTAAAAATGGTACGGTCAATTTCTTCATACTATACAAATTTTATTATCCATAATAAATGCATATGCAGTACATTTTAGTGCAAGTATTTAATTATTATTATGCAAAAGAAACATTATATTCCATTATAACTTCCAGTATTAATATAAAAAACTGGATCAGATATATTGTTTTCTCTATTAAAATATGATTAAAATATGTTTAATTACTCATTTCATTTGCCTGCTTTGGATTCTTTGGTTGTAACAATGTCAATTATAGAATATATTTTACGATTCCTAACTATTGTGGTAGATGAAACAAGACAATAAACTGAGAAAATGGAACTCTTAATTCAAAGAGCGAAGGAGGAAACAAAAAAACTGCTAAATATTATATTTGAAAACCACAGTCACAATACCCAAGCCCAGAAAACAAACAGACAAAAAACCCTTTTCAATATGTAATGATATGAAACATATTAATAATTAGAAGCAATTCTAAGTTTGTAAAATTAAAAGTACTAAATTAAACATTCCTTGAAAACTCTTGTTACTCTAAACATGTGGAGCCATCACAGACTGCTGCAGTCTCAAAATGGTCCTTTTTTACCCCAAGTATATTAAACTATTTCCCTTAGAAAAAAAGAAAGAGAGAGAGAGAGCTTTTGATAAGACATAGTCTACCTCTTCTTGTGGAATATAGTAAGCCAAAGGTGTATTTCTCTAATTAAATACATAGTGTTATCAACAGAAGGCCTATGTGCAGGTAAACTACCATTCATGAGCCAGTCTGGCCCACTACCTGTTTTTAGGAATAAAACTTTATTGCAATACAGCTACATCCTTTCTTAATATACTGTGTATGGTTACTTTCACACTACATCAGAGTTCAACAGATGTGACCGAGACCACCGGGCCTGCAAAACCAGAACTATTTCCTAGCTGGTCCTTTACAGAAAACATTTACTGACCACAGACTTATACTGTTGTTATGCTAGCTTGCAAATTAATTGTAATACAGCTCTTCCAATATATCATTCTTCCCATTGTTTAATTTCAATATAAGCAATTCATATCTATATTTTTTGTATCTAACTAATAGACTGGTTTATATTTTTAAAGGATTTCTGTTGTGAAACATAAAATAATGTTATTTCCTTAATAGTGATAGTTGAGTTCCAATATGTGCTTTTGGTGATATCTGTGTAAGTATGCCCCTAACTCTGAACTCTAAAATGATAATTCTGTTTTCACAGCATCATCCAAGACTACTGCTGTGGCTATGGCAAAGAGAATTTACTTCAGTGTCTCGTAGCTGTCAGCTGCTTTGATTGCCAACAGCATGTATGAGGTAGGGAAAAAAGGGAGGGTGCCGGAGAGGGAATTTTGCAGAGGAAGCACTTTTCTTGAATCACTTTTTCCATATAAAAAAATATATATATGGAAAAGATTCAAATATGAGAAAACCTGTACATTCGAAAATAGTAAAATTTGACTATATATGGAAAGAACATTTAAAAATATGTAATTTAAGAAGGTGTTCATGAAAAGCACTTGGGCAGTGTGAGAAACAAACTCACCTGTCCAAACCCAAAGAATGGACTCAGAAAAGAGAGATTCCGGAGCAAGGTGGCTGAATAGGAAGAGCTCCAGCCTCCAGCTCCCAGTGTGAGCGACACAGAAGACGGGTGATTTCTGCATTTTCAACTGAGGTAATGGGTTCATCTCACTGGGGAGTGTCAGACAATCAGTGCTGGTCAGCTGGTGCAGCCCGACCAGCAAGAACTGAAGCAGAGTGAGGCATCCCCTCACCTGGGTACATAACGAAATGAAGGCAGAAATAAAGATGTTCTTTGAAACCAATGAGAAACCTTTAGAAACTGAGACACACAACACGAGGAAAATTGGGAAACTCCCACCCTAATACTGCGCTTTACCGAGGGTCTTAGCAAACAGCACATCAGGAGATTATATCCCACACCTGGCCGGGAGGGTCCCATGCCCACGGAGCCTCCCTCATGGCTAGCACAGCAGTCTGAGATCTAACTGCAAGGCAGCAGCGAGGCTGGGAGAGGGGCACAAGCCATTGCTAAGACTTAAGTAGGTAAACAAAGCCTCCGGGAAGCTTGAACTGGGTGGAGCTCACCACAGCTCAAAGAGGCCTGCCTGTCTCTGTAGATTCCACCTCTGGGGACAGGGCACAGCTAAACAAAAAGCAGCAGAAACCTCTGCAGATGTTAATGACCCTATCTGACAGCTTTGAAGAGAGCAGTGGATCTCCCAGCACGGAGGTTGAGAGCTGAGAATGGACAGACTGCCGGCTCAAGTGGGTCCCTGACCCCTGAGTAGCCTAACTGGGGGACATTCCCCACTAGGTGCAGACTGACACCTCACACCTCACACAGCGGGGTACACCCCTGAGATGAAGCTTCCAGAGCAAGAATCAGACAGCAGCATGCACTGTTCAGCAATATTCTATCTTCTGGAGCCTCCGCTGCTGATACCCAGGCAAACAGGGTCTGGAGTGGACCTCAAGCAGTCTCTAACAGACCTACAGCTGAGGGTCATGACTCTTAGAAGGAAAAACAACAAACAGAAAGGGCACCCACACCAAAACCCCATCAGTACATCACCAGCATCAAAGACCAAAGGCTGATAAAACCACAAAGATGGGAAAAAGCAGGGCAGAATAGCTGGAAATTGAAAAAATCAGAGCACATCTCCCCCTCCAAAGGAACACAGTTCATCGCCAGCAACGAATCAAAGCTGGGCAGAGAATGACTTTGACGAGTTGAGAGAAGAAGGCTTCAGTCTATCAAACTTCTCAGAGCTAAAGGAGGAACTACATACCCAGTGCAAAGAAACTAAAAACCTTGAAAAAAAAAAAATGGAAGAATGGATAACTAGAATAATCAATGCAGAGAAGGCCATAAACGAATTGACAGAGATAAAAACCATGACACGGAAATACGTGACAAATGCACAAGCTTCTGTAACTGACTCGATCAACTGGAAGAAAGAGTATCAATGATTGAAGATCAAATGAATGAAATGAAGCAAGAAGAGAAGTCTAGAGATAAAAAGGAAAAAGAAATGAACAAAGCCTGCAAGAAATATGGGATTATGTGAAAAGACGAAATCTATGTCTGATTGCTGTGACTGAAAGTGAGGGGAAAAATGGAATCAAGTTGGAAAACACTCCTCAGGACATCACCCAGGAGAACTTCCCCAACCTAGTAAGGCAGGCCAACATTCAAATTGAGGAAATACAAAGAACGCCACAAAGATACTCCTCGAGAAGAGCAACTCCAAGACACATAATTGTCAGATACACCAAAGTTGAAATGAAGGAAAAATGTTAACGGCAGCCAGAGAGAAAGGTCGGGTTGCCCACAAAGGGAAGCCATCAGACTAACAGCAGATCTCTTGGCAGAAACTCTATAAGCCAGAAGAGAGTGGGGGCCAATATTCAACATTCTTAAAGAAAAGAATTTTCAATGCAGAATTTCATATCCAGCCAAACTAAGTTCAAAAGTGAAGGAGAAATAAAATCCTTTACAGATAAGCAAATGCTTAGAGATTTTGTCACCACCAGGCCTGCCCTACAAGTGATCCTGAAGGAAGCACTAAACATGGAAAGGAACAACAGGTACCAGCCTTTGCAAAAACAGGCCAAAATATAAAGACCATCAATGCTAGGAAGAAACTGAATCAACTAACGAGCAAAATAACCAGCGAATATCACAATGACAGGATCAAGTTCACATATAACAATATTAACCTTAAATGTAAATGGACTAAGTGGTCCAATTAAAAGACACAGACTGGCAAATTGGATAAAGAGTCAAGACCCATGAGTTTGCTGTATTCAGGAGACCCATCTCACATGCAGAGACACACATAGGCTCAAAATAAAGGGATGGAGGAAGATCTACCAAGCAAATGGAGAACAAAAAAAAGCAGGAGTTGCAATCCTAGTCTCTAATAAAACAGACTTTAAACCATCAAAGCTCAAAAGAGACAAAGAAGGCCATTACATAATGGTAAAGGGATCAATTCAACAGGAAGAACGAACTATCCTAAATATATATGCATCCAATACAGGAGCACCCAGATTCATAAAGCAAGTCCTTAGAGACTTACAAAGAGACTTAGACTCCCATACAATAATAATGGGAGACTTCAACACCCCAGTGTCAACATTAGACAGATCAACGAGACAGAAAGTTAACAAGGATATCCAGGAATTGAACTTAACTCTGCACCAAGTGGACCTAATAGACATCTACAACACTCTCTACCCCAAATCAACAGAATATACATTCTTGTCAGCACCATATCGCACTTATTCGAAAATTGATCACACAGTTGGAAGTAAAGCACTCCTCAGCAAATGTACAAGAACAGAAATTATAACAAACTATCTCTCAGACCACAATGCAATCAAACTAGAACTCAGGACAAAGAAAATCAATCAAAGCCGCTCGACTACATGGAAACTTAACAACCTGCTCCTTAATGACTACTGGGTACATAACGAAATGAAGGCAGAAATAAAGATGTTCTTTGAAACCAATGAGAACAAACATACAACTTACCAGAATCTCTGGGACACATTTAAAGCAGTGTGTAGAGGGAAATTTATAGCACTAACTGCCCACAAGAGAAAGCTGGAAAGATCTAAAATTGACACCCTAACATCACAATTAAAACAACTAAAGAAGCAAGAGCAAACACATTTAAAAGCTAGCAGAAGGCAAGAAACAACTAAGATCAGAGCAGAACTGAAGGAGATAGAGACACAAAAAACCCTCCAAAACATCAATGAATACAGAAGCTGGTTTTTTGAAAAGATCAACAAAATTGATAGACTGCTAGCAAGACTAATAAAGAAGAAAAGAGAGAAGAATCAAATAGATACAATAAAAAATGATAAAGAGGATATCACCATTGACCCCACAGAAATACAAACTACCATCAGAGAATACTGTAAACACCTCTACGCAAATAAACTAGAAAATCTAGAAGATATGGATCATTTCCTGGACACTTACACTCCCCCAAGACTAAACCAGGAAGAAGTTGAATCCCTGAGTAGACCAATAGCAGGCTCTGAAATTGAGGCAATAATTAATAGCCTACCAACCAAAAAAAGTTCAGGACCACAAGGACTCACAGCCGAATTCTACCGGAGGTACAAGGAGGAGTTGGTACCATTCCTTCTGAAACTATTCCAATCAATAGAAAAAAAGGGAATCCTCCTTAACTCATTTTATAAGGCCAACATCATCCTGATACCAAAGCCTGGCAGAAACACAACAAAAAGAGAGAATTTTAGACCAAAATCCCTGATGAACATCGATGCAGAAATCCTCAATAAAATACTGACAAACCAAATCCAGCAGCACATCAAAAAGCTTATCCACCATGATCAAGTGGGCTTCATCCCTGGGATTCAAGGCCAGTTCCACATGTGCAAATCAATAAATGTAATCCAGCATATAAACAAAACCAAAGACAAAAACCACATGATTATCTCAATAGATGCAGAAAAGGCCTTTGACAAAATTCAACAGCCCTTCATGCTAAAAACTCTCAATAAATTCGGTATTGATGGAACGTATCTCAAAATAATAAGAGCTATTTTTGACAAACCCACAACCAATATCATACTGAATGGGAAAAAACTGGAAGCACTCCCTTTGAAACCTGGCACAAGACAGGGATGCCCTCTCTCACCACTCCTATTCAACATAGTGTTGGAAGTTCTGGCTAGGGCAATCAGGCAAGAGAAAGAAATCAAGGGTATTCAGTTAGGAAAAGAAAAGAAGAGGTCAAATTGTCCCTGTTTGTGGATGACATGATTGTATATTTAGAAAACCCCATCATCTCAGCCCGAAATCTCCTTAAGCTGATAAGCACCTTCAACAAAGTCTCAAGATACAAAATCAATGTGCAAAAATCACAAGCATTCTTATACACCAGCAACAGACAAACAGAGAGCCAAATGATTAATGAACTTCCATTCACAATTGCTTAAAAGAGAATGAAATATGTAGGAATCCAACTTACAAGGGATGTAAAGGACCTCTTCAAGGAGAACTACAAACCACTGCTCAGTGAAATAAAAGAGGACACAAACAAATGGAAGAACATATCATGCTCATGGATAGGAAGAATCAATATCATGAAAATGGCCATACTGCCCAAGGTAATTTATAGATTCAATGCCATTCCCATCAAGCTACCAATGAGTTTCTTCACAGAATTGAAAAAAACTGCTTTAAAGTTCATATGGAGCCAAAAAAGAGCCCACATTGCCAAGACAATCCTAAGTCAAAAGAACAAAGCTGGAGGCATCACGCTACCTGACTTCAAACTGTACTACAAGGCTACAGTAACCAAAACAGCATGGTACTGGTACCAAAACAGAGATATAGACCAATGGAACAGAACAGAGCCCTCAGAAATAATACCACACATCTACAGCCATCTGATCTTTGACAAACCTGAGAGAAACAAGAGATGGGGAAAGGATTCCCTGTTTAATAAATGGTGCTGGGAAAATTGGCTAGCCATAAGTAGAAAGCTGAAACTGGATCCTTTCCTTACTCCTTACATGCAAATTAATTCAAGATGGATTAGAAACTTAAATGTTAGACTTAAAACCATAAAAACCCTAGAAGAAAACCTAGGTAATACCATTCAGGACATAGGCATGGGCAAGGACTTCATGTCTAAAATACCAAAAGCAGCAGCAACAAAAGCCAAAATTGACAAATGGGGTCTAATCAAACTAAAGAGCTTCTACACAGCAAAAGAAACTACCATCAGAGTGAACAGGCAACTGACAGAACGGGAGAAAATTTTTGCAATCTACTCATCTGACAAAGGGCTAATATCCAGCTAATATCCAGAACCTACAAAGAACTCAAACAAATTTAGAAGAAAAAAACAAACAACCCCATCAAAAAGTGAGTAAAGGATATGAACAGACATTTCTCAAAAGAAGACATTCATACAGCCAACAGGCACATGAAAAAATGTTCGTCATCACTGATCATCAGAGAAATGCAAATCAAAACCACAATGAGATACCATCTCACACCAGTTAGCATGGCAATCATTAAAAAGTCAGGAAACAACAGGTGCTGGAGAGGATGTGAAGAAATAGGAACACTTTTACACTGTTGGTGGGATTGTAAACTGGTTCAACCATTGTGGAAAACAGTATGGTGATTCCTCAAGAATCTAGAACTAGAAATACCATATGACCCAGCCATCCCATTGCTGGGTATATATCCAAAGGATTATAAATCATGATGCTATAAAGACACATGCACACGTATGTTTATTGTGGCACTATTCACAATAGCAAAGACTTGGAATCAACCCAAATGTCCATCAGTGACAGACTGGATTAAGAAAACGTGGCACATATACACCATGGAATACTATGCACCCATAAAAAGATGAGTATGAGTTGGTTTCCTTTGTAGGGACATGGATGCAGCTGGAAACCATCATGCTCAGCAAACTATTGCAAGAACAGAAAACCAAACACCGCATGTTCTCACTCATAGGTGGGAATTGAACAATGAGATCACTTGGACTCTGGAAGGGGAACATCATACACTGGGGCCTATTATGGGGAGGGGGTAGGTGGGAGGGATGGCACTGGGAGTTATACCTGATGTAAATGACGAGTTGATGGGTGCTGCCGATTTGATGGGTGCAGCACACCAACATGGCACAAGTATACATATATAACAAACCTGCACGTTGTGCACATGTACCCTAGAATTTAAAGTATAATAAAAAAATAATAATAAAAGAATGGACTCAGAGATGGAGAACAGCAGAAGGGAGACTTAATGACAGTCTTCCAAGATCGGGTGTCTGGTGGGCAGGCACACCCAGCATGGTTACAACAAGCAATGTATCCCATAGTGCTTGGATCCCTCCCCCGGTTCCTCATAGGCTGAGTACTATGGGGTCACAATCTTCCCAGACGTTGTCTATTGGTCATTGGGGAGGAGTTTTAGGTGTTTGTTTTCTTTGGGTTGTCACTGCATTTTGTTGCAGCCCATAATGCATTGCAATCATAGTCAGTTCAGGGGCTTTTTAAGTATTTAACTTATCACCTAGGTAGTCAGGCAAGCTGAGAAGAATAGATAAAATGAGCGATTTTGCAGGTGAGTAAACTTTCATTCTAGACTAAACTCTGGTTTAGGTGAGGGCAGCTAAGGGGTCCCCAACAAGCAGGTGCCGACTATTAAAGCAGGGGCCTAGTATATTTTGTCCTTCCATAGTTTGTGGACCTATGCCTACTCCAGGCACTTTGCCTTGGAAATGGACCACCATTTACATAATTACCTACAACTCCTTCCGCTTTTTCTTTTTTCCCCTATTTGTCCAATTTCCACATTTATTTGTGTGTTCTTTAGTGCTCAAATTGTTTTAAGAGCTGTTGACTCTCTTCCTCATAAAAGAGCAGGTCTGAATTGGCATCTAATAGCAGTTGGTATGTTATGGGCATTTGTTGATGACTGTTTCAATCAATTTTTGGCTTAATCCTCTAATATAGGGGATCATGCAATATCATAAAGCTGTTCGGACTTCAGCCACTATTATTAGGGATGTTAGAACAGAAGCTATAATTTCTTTCCATTTCCTGAACTAACCTTTCAGCCAATCAGTAAATGGGTCATCAATTCTGGCATTGCCTGCCAATTTATTGGCTAGAGTTGTTAATCCTTGTAATGCTTTTGTGATGGTTCCATCTGGGGCAGTATTGTTGGGAAGGAAAGTGCAACCTTTTCTGCCCAGCATAAGGCATACACCCACTTTCTCTGCTGGGATTATGTTTAGTGCAAGTCTGTTTTCCCAGGTCATTCAGCTGGTGGCATCTAACTGGCTAGCCACTCCTTTGAGTTTCTGGAATATAGTTGATTCATCTGTGTTGATTGTAACAGATGTAAGTAATCCAATCCACATTTTTATTAATAGTTGATCACCAGAAGACTGCTGATTCAAACCCAGCAGCTATTTGGTTTCGGGCCTTACATTTATTAGGTACTCCTCTAGGGATTCCTATTAAGTCAATATAAATGTTGGGATCAAAAGAATTTGTTAAATCTCTCCAGCTTCGGTGGCCATGTGGATTCTTGGGGATCTTATGAAACGCCAGAGTGATGGGAATGGCCAATTAAACTAAGGCACAAGACCTAGGTCCAGTGGGACAGTAACAGGTCACAGAGATTTCTTTTCCCACAATACCACTAGACATCAGCCTGGTGTATATAAAGAGCCAAGTAGTTGCTTTTGTTTAACTTGCCTTTTAGGTTGTGGGTACAAGTTGAGAGTTCTCCCACAGGCTTACTGAACTCTGCCCCCTGCCTAGAGAGGCAAGAGGAGTGGTTCATATTCCCTATGGAGAACAAGGGGATTGCTCTAGAATCTGATCTTCACCAGGTGGGAAGGAGCAATGATAGACTTTTACGAGTCTCATTTCCCTCTGCATCCCTGTCCTGGTGGAGCCAACATTAATGCATTCCTTAGGGATTGGTATTCCATCCTTGGGGAAAGAGAACCACCTGTGCCTGAGGTCGACCCGCAAAGCATGTGTAACAGTCGCCCTTATTAAGAGCTAGTACCACAAATTTGACCCATGCAACCCAGGCATTTACATCTCCATATCCAGCCTCAGTTTCTAAAGTCTGCCTTAGGTCAGTTATCTCAATTATTTTTACTCTCTTAGGGTCATTGCCTGGCGTGTTAAAGGAAGTGGTGGGAACAGGAGTTATTTTAAGCCTGGGTGAGCTCGAGATTATTGGTGATTAGCCTGAGAGCTAACCATCCTGTGGGGCCCCTTCCTGAGACATCTATTCCTAATCCATACCTCCATGGTTTCTGGTCTAGAGTAGCTGGGTTATTTATGGTTATTAATATATGATTGCATTCTAAATTTCCACAGTTAGATGGCATGGTGCCTTTATATAAATGTATCTTATCCTTTCAAGGTTTATTTTTGGATAAATGACTTGCCCAGACTTGAAATTGAGTGATCCACCAGACCCCATTCCAGCTAGCACAGGCCTTTTCTGAGAGGGCCCAAGAGTGGCATGTTTCAGGACACAGATATTTGTCTGCTTGTGACAACTGACTTTGGTTTGTTAAATTCACCCAAGGTAAGATTTGGCAGGCACCAAAGTTTATAGTTTGGGAGGTGGAGGTCTTAGTTTTGTTGACTATTAGTTTGATTGGATATTCTCCTTCTACTAGGCCCCATCCCATATTTGCATACCTCTCACCCTTGGTATTACGATTAATCCTAAACACATCCACCCCAATGATGGAGCCCAGTTATAGTTCCCTTCTAGTTTTTCTCAGAGTTAACTTTACGGGCTCCTCAGGTGATCCATACACTTCCCATTGGTCCTTTCACCTCCGTTTCAGGTTCTCTTTTACCGGTCCCTTGACCCATGTGTAGTGAGTCCACCCTTGTTTAGCTGTTCTTGATGATGAGGATCACTTGACAGGGACCTTTCCAGCTTGAATGGAGCTTGTCTTCCTTCCAAGTCTTAATCAGCACCAAGTCACCAGGCTGAAAGTGATGAATCGTGAACTCAAGAGGCGGAGTTTGAGTCAGAAGGCCTCCTAACCTAAGGGATGACAGGGTGGAGAAGATGGCCAGTATATAATTTCTTAAAAATTGGTCTTTGGGTAGGGTGTGGTGACTCATGCCTGTAATCCCAGCACTTTGGGAGGCTGAGGCGGGCAGATCACCTGAGGTCAGGAGTTCGAGACCAGCCTGGCCAATGTGGTGAAACCCTGTCTCTACTAAAAATACAAAAAAATTAGCCAGAGGTGGTGGTACATGTCTGTACTCCCAGCTACTCAACAGACTGAGGCAGGAGAATTGCTTGAGCCTGGGAGGCGGAGGTTGCAGTGATCCGAGATCATGCCACTGTACTCCAGTCTAGGCAACAGAGTGGGACTCTATCTTAGAAAAAAAAAAAAAAGTGGCCTTCAGTTTCCATAATAGGAAAGTCTCTAGTCCTGCCTAAATAGGGGGACCCATATAATAACTTGTAGGGGGACAATCCCAAGTCTTCCCTTGGGGCTGTCCTAATCCTAAGGGGCGCAACTGGGAGACATTTGGTCCAGAGCATTTTAGTGTTTAAGATTAGTTTGGTAATATGCTTTGGGAGAGTTTCATTCATTCTCTTTACCTTTCCAGAGGAGCCGAGATGCCAAGGGGTGTGGTAATCCCATCTAATGTGTAAACCTTCCATAATTTCCCTTAGCACCCACGAGGTAAAGTGGCTCCACTTGTCTAAATCCATATTTTCCACCAAGCCAAATCTGGGTATAATTTTTGCTGTATGATTATTTTGATGACATTCCCTGTGGTGGCAGTCAGGAGAGGGAAGGCCTCCACCCAGCCAGAGGGATTCCTAGTAGATAGTTTAGTCTCCCTATTTTGGACATTTCTGTAAAATCTACTTGAATGCTTTGAAATAGTCTTAACCCGTGAGGCCTTTCTCTAGTAGTCTGTTTTCTAACTACCTTTTTGTTTATTCTTTGGCATGTCACACAACCTCCACACACTTGTTTAGCAACGGCATAAATTCCTATACACCCATAATTCTTGAGTATTGCATCACACATAGCCTGGGGACCGCAATGACTCCCATTGTGCAGAATGAACATAAGTTCTCTTATTATGGGTTTGCTTATGATTTCTGAAGTTAGACTATCGGTTAGTTTATCAGTCTGAAGTTAGACTATCAGTTAAATAGTTTAACTTCTTCCTCCAGGGAGGCTTGCTTAGCAGCTTCATCAGCAAGCCTGTTTCCTAGAGCTTTTATAATGTTCCCTTTCAGATGGCTAGTTACATGAACTGTGGCTACCTCTGCTGGAAGCAGGAGGCTTCTAAAACTTGTGTGATTAGTTCTCCATGTACCAATTCTTTCCCTCTGCTGTTTTTTAGGCCCCACTGTGTCCAAATTTTTCCAAGGGTGTGTACCAATCCATAGGCATATTTGGAATCAGTATACATAGTGTCCTCTTGGCCTTTAAGGAGCTTTAGGGCCTGGTTAAGAGCGTATAATTCACAGGTTTGGGCCGACCAGCCATTAGGTAATCTATCTTTCTCACATAAGGATTGTGTGTTTCCATCAGTGACAGCATAGCCATTATGTGTCTTGCCATCTATCACTTGGGACGATCCAGCCACGAACAGCCTTATCCCATCATGTAGTGGAGTTTCTCTAAGGTCTAGGCTAACTTTTGCTTGATATTCTATGATATTTAAACAGTTATGGACTGATGCCTCTTTATTTTTCTCTCCTTTTCATAGGAAACTGGTTGGATGCAAGCAAGTATCTGTTGTTAAGAAGCAATCATCTTTTTCTAGTACTACAGCTTCATATTTTAGAATCTGGGAATCAGTTAACCATCTCCTAGATTCTTTTTGATTTAATATACTCCTCATCTGATGTGAGGCGCTCACTATCAGGACCCCGCCAAAGGTCAGCTTTCAACTCTCCTGCACCTGCAGGGCCATGGCAGCTACTGGTTGCATACATTTGGGTTATTCTTGAGAGACAGGATTGAGAAACGTGGAGACAAAAGTAACAGGTTACTTCTTCACCACCCCAGGTTTGAGTGAGCACCCGAATGGCCACACCCTGTTTTACTGTTACAAACAGATGGAAAGTTTTCTCTAAAGTTGGAAAGGCCAGGACTGGGGCTGTAATGAAGGCCTTCCTTAGAGCCTCCACTGCCTTCATTTCCTCTGACGACCATTGCAAGAGGTTGAGCTCCATTTTTAGTGACTTACGATGCAGAATTTTCATCCTTTGAGCATATGAGTCAATCCATAGCCTACAATAACCAGTTCGACCTAAAAATTTTCAGAGATTTTTCCTTGTCTTAGGCAAGGGCAGACCTACTATTCACGATATTTTTTTCTGGGTTTATCCTCTGCTTTCCTTCACTAATTAGGTGTCCTAAACAGTTAACTTCTTCTTTACAAATTGCAGTTTGTTCTTGGAGACTCACAATCCCCTTTCCCTTAGGAAATTAAGCAAGCTTATGGTGGTTTCTGATACCTCAGCCCTCCATTCCCCAGAAATTAAATCATCCATGTATTATAACAACTGGGTTTCTTTTGAAGACTGGAATTCCTCCAGGACTTTTTCTAAGGTGTGACCAAATAAATTTGGGGCTTCCATGAAATCTTGTGGCAGCACAGTCCAGTGGTACTGTTGCTTTCTCCCAGTCATGGAATTTCCCCTTTCAAAGACAAAGAGGTCCCTACTCTTAGAGTCTAGGGGATATGCCCAGAATATGACTTTCAGATCTACTACACTGAACCACTTATGTTCATAGAGTATTTTATTAAGGAGGGTGTCAGGGTTAAGCATCACAGGATGGAGAGTTGGGACAATTTGATTTATAGCCCTTAGATCTTGCACTAATCTATATGATCCATTGGGTTTCTTGACTGGGAGAAGTGGAGTTGTTGTATGGTGACATGTAGGGTTCTAATATTCCAGCTTTAGTTAATCCCTGTATTACCAGTCGGAGACCTTTTCTTTCTTCAACAGGTATGGGATATTGTTTTCTGCAAACTCCTTTTTCTGTTTATCTGTAAGGGTGTGATTTCTAATCCTCCCCTGTTGTCTTCCTTAACCCACACAGGGGGATTAATTTTACTTTCTTCCTTCTCTGTTAGGAGGCCTATTATTACTTTTATTTGTCCTTCCTCTACTCCTAATTCTAAATCCAGTCCAACAATCAGGTTTCAACCAGGAGGTTAGTTCCTGCTTTGGGAATACATGAGAGTGACTCCTTCCTTTGTTTTGATCCCAACCTAATTAGCATTTTATTGAATATCGGAACCTGAAATCCCTCCGTCTTTTTGCCTGATACTGTTAGCTTTTCCTTAGAGAGTTCTGTGCCCCTGGGTTGGTATATTAGGAAGGAGCATGCTACTCCACTGTCGACTAAAAATGTCATTTCTTCTTTGCGTCCCACCCTCAAGTTTTTCAAGGGTTCCTGGTGGGACCTACTCAAAAGGAACCCCTGATCCCTCTAATCCTCATCAAAATTCATTATGGGGATGACCTTCTCTTCCTTTTTTCATTCCAGATATTCTCTCTTAAAATGTTCTGGTTTCCCACATTGGTAACATCCACTTATAGTCTTAGGAGTTTTTCCCTGTATCTCCCTCCTGTCTTTTTGCTGAGACCTAGTGTTCTTTCATCTCCTTTGAGAGCAGTCTTGATCTAATCTCTTTCTAACTCCTTCCTTTACAGTGGAAACCATGAATTTTGCCTTTTGTTTCTGTTTCTCTTATTGTCTTCTTACAAAAACCTTTTGAGTTTCCCTCGGTAATTCCTTTGGTTTCTCACTCCATCCATTAATCTTTTGTAGTTTCTTAGTAATATCAGGCCAGCTTTTAGTTACAAAATTAACCTTTAAAAGGCCTCACCAGCCAAGCATGGTGGCTCACACCTGTAATCCCAGCATTTTGGGAGGCAGAGGTGGGTGAATCACCTGAGAACAGGAGTTCAAGACCAGCCTGACCAACATGGTGAAACCTCGTCTCTACTAAAAATACAAAAATTAGCCACGTGTGGTGGTGCGTGCCTGTAATTCCAGCTACTTGGGAGGCTGAGACAGGAAAATTGCTTGAACCAGGAGGTGGAGGTTGCAGTAAGCCAAGATTGTGCCATTGCACCCCAGCCTTGGCAACAAGAGCAAAACTCTATCTCAAAGAAAATAAAAATAAAAATTAAAAGGCCCTTCCCCACTGGGTCCCTTGGTTCTAATCCTGAGTATTTTCTCATTTGATCCCTGAGCTTCTGCAGAAACACAGAGGGAGTCTCTTCCTTTTATTGTTGAATCTCAAATGCTTTTTAGACATTTTGTGACCTAGGAGTGGACTGTTTAGTGCACCTAATTAGTTCCCTAAGGTCTTGCATTTGGGTCTGATTCCTGGGATCACTTTTATCCAATTCGGGATCCGAATTTGGGAATTTCTGCCCAGCTGGCAGGTCTCCTTGCCCTGGAGGATGCTGTCTTTCCCAAATGGTCATGGCTTCCCTTCTAATCATTCCCCTCTCTTCCCCAGTAAACAGGATATTCATGATAGACATCATCTCAGCCCAAGTATAAATATTGGATCCTAAAAATTGATTTCACTGTTCTGCCAAACCAAGGGGATCCTCTAAGAGTGGCCTCATTTCCTTTTTAAAATTTCTAACTTGAGGACTTGTTAAAGGCCCACTCACAAATCCAACCATTCCCTGTCCCACCGGGCCTTCTCTTCTCCAAGAGGGAACATGTTAGACATCTGCTATTTAGAGAGAACAGGGAAATTGTCAATATCCTTCCTACATTTTTCTAATTCTTTCCTCAAGTTCAGATAAGGATTTAAGAGAGCAGTGGGTTTAGTTCCTTCATGACCCCCAGATTTCTCCCTCTCTGGCCTCCCTGTTTCCCCCAATCTTCCTGTTCCTTATTTTGTGAGCTGTATGGAAGGGGCAAGTGTGTTAGCAGATCCCAGGCCTTTTTATTGGGTGAAGCTATTTATTATGTTCCATTTCTTCTTCTTTGAGGGCTAACATGGGGGCTAATTCCCTAATCCAACAGAAAGCATAACCTATCTCTTCTTGTGAGAATGGGATTTTATCATTCACATAGAGAATTAAAGCTTGGCCCACCCAATCCCCTTCTGAGCCAAACTTAGGCCAAAAAACCAATGGGTCTTTGGCCAGATAAAATAGCAAAACTTCGTCATCTTTTCCTTTTCCTTATTGCTGGTTCAAGGGTTGTCGCTCCAAACCTGCAGCATTCTCCCCAATATACTATCTGGGGGAATGTCAGAAGGAGTTTCCTTAGTTCCCTCTTTCCTTTGTTCCCTAGCCCTAGAATTTCTATTTACCATTTCAGTCAGTCTCTGTGTCTGAGCTTTTTCCTGTGTACTCACCATTCCCTCCTGGAGGTTTCTTGAACACCCCAAGAATCACTACGTCTGTCTCCAGCCATTTCCCTCACAGGAGAATGAAACTGCAGATTGGGACTCTGTGCTTGCTTCTTATCTAAGATACGTCTCAGTCACACACGACCTCTGAAAATGCCCAACCACCAGGATGCCCGGACAGAGCAGGTCATCTAAATTGGGTGGTTCGCATCTCTCCTCTTTACAGGAGTCCCACTCCACACAGGCACAGAGATCCCGGACAAGCCCCCAGTTTGTGAGAAACAAACTGACCCATTTAACCCAAACAATGGACTCAGAGACACAGAGAAGAGCAGAAGCAAGATTTTTAATGATGGTCTTGCAAGATCTGGTGTCTGATGGGCAGGCACATCCAGCATGGTTACCACAAGCAGTTTATCCCCTTGTGCACAGGTCCCTTCCCTGGTTCCTCATAGGCTATGGGGTCACAGTCTTCCCGGATGTTGTCTATTTGTCATCGGGTAGGAGTTTTGGTGTTTTCTTTAGGGTTGTTTGGCTGCATTTTGTTGCAGCCCATAATGCATTGCAATCATAGTCACCTCAGGGGCTTTTCAAGTATTTGACTAATGACCTATGTAGTCAGGCAAGCTGATAATACTAGGTAAAGTGAGCTATTTTGCAGTCTAGTTAACTTTCATTCTAGGCTAAAGTCTTTGGTTCAGGTGAGGGCAACTAAGGGGACCCCAACAAGTAGGTGCCAGATGTTAAAGCAGTGGCTTGGTATATTTTGTCATTCCATAGTTTGTAGACCAAAGTCTACTCAAGGCACTTTGTCTTGGAAATGGACCATCGTTTACATTATTTCCTACAGGCAGCAGCTGTCTGAAAGGAAAGGCAAAGCGTAACAGCTGAGCAGACAGCAGACTAGGTGAGGTGGCAGGAAAAGGAGACCCACTGGATAAGGAGACACTGGGTGATATGTGGCCCCAGGGAAGAATGAGAGAACACCCAAAGCTTCTGTGTATCTGTGAGAAAAGCCTGGAGGCTAGCTGAGAGATAAATACCAGACCTGAAGCAGTGTTTAATTTGGAACATGATACACAGAAGTGGGTGCTGGACAAGTGGGAACTACACAAGCAGAACCTAAATAAAAATGGAATACCTCAGCAGACACCAGTGTTTGTGCATGAGATGGGGCAAAGAACATGTAAGCAAACAAGAACACACTGAGGACTAAATGATGTTCCAAGTTTTCCAACTCCCAACATCATGGCTCTAGAATGACATACCAGGAAGAAGCTGGTAGGGTTGGGGTAGGCTGGAGTGGGGATAAGATTGGGGAATTTTAAACAGACTCAGTTTGAATCCATAACACTAAATGTACTTAGAATTGACTGATAGGCTTTTTCATATTACAAATAATTCAAGACTTAAAATGAAAATGTTAGTTGGTGATCAAATAATAAATGTCTTGCCAGCTGAAGGATGGCAGAGGGAGGAGTGGAGAAGGGCCTTAGTATGTGTTCTTATTTTTCTCACTATCTTTTCAATACCTAACTCAAAAGTATTAAGACTTATATGCTAATGTATGAACTACTTTCTTAGTAAGGCAATGATAGGGGCCCTTTGTTCTTTCCATGTTTAGAAGTATAAAGTTAAATATATATATGTATACACACACACACACACACATATGCTCTAATGATGTTATTTTGTGCTACTAAATCAATCATTCACACATATTGATAATCATAATATAGAAAATAAATGAATTAGGTCTTTTGCCTTTTCATTTAGAAATAACTCCAGATGCTTATTCAAATTGCTTTAACTTTTGGCACATATGAATGGCCCTTAAAATGGTAAACTCATGTATACAAAAACTTTTAGTATTATATTTTACTGACAAAGAACTTGCTGAAAATGCTTACATGTCATATTGGATGACTAGAAACTCATATTCTTTATCAATTTTCCTTTTCTTAGGAAACTGAATATATTTGTACAAGACAAAACTGTATAATGATGATATAATTTTCTTTCATAGCCCTTACAATATATTTAAATCTCTGTTTACCACTAATTTTGGCGTTATTCAGTGGTTTATTTTTTATTTTATTTCTTTCAATTTATTCCAAATGAGTCTAAAATAGTATTTTAAAATGTCTAATAGACTATTCAGAAAGAAGGAAACACTCTCATAACAAATAGTATCTATAATTATGTCAGTGAAACTCAAATAGCAGTATCATCTGCTCCCTTAGCTACCAGATTTGAGGGCCACAGAAAGGTTGCCAGGAACCAGATATATCCAGACCAGGGTTAGATGTTTCATCTAATAGCAGGGATATATATTATCTCCTTAACTTGAGACTTTGTAAAGACAGGAAAAGAATTAGTAGTGAATGCTTGAACCTACTCTATAGGATGAATTAGAAGCAGTGCACCTGACAATATAGCTTGCCGAGAATTAGATTGGGGTTTGCATGGAAATTGTGTATTAAATCAGAGAATTGGCATCTTAACAATACTGAGATTTTCCATCTATGAATGGATATAACTATTTTTGACAGTGTTTCTTGACCTCTTTCCTCAAAAGTTTGCAGATTTCAGCACATCTTCTGCATTTATTTTGTCAGGTTTATACCTAAGTTTATACATTTTTTGGTGTTAATGCAAATGGCATTAAGTTAAAAACCTTTTTAAATTTTGATTGTTTACTGCTATCATACAGAAATGAATGGATTTTGTATTTTAAAATACATGCTTTTAAGGTATATATTGAAATTAAACTTTTGACAAGATAAGGAACATAAATCACAATGTAGATTTAATTAATGCCATCTCTTATCCCTTGTGAGAAAGTAAAGTAAAATAGCTTACACTTTGTGACTTTTCAGCTCCTGTTTTGCCAATTGGATAGGAAACATTGTGCTTTGATGTATCATTAATAGTCATAATTAATGGAGATTGTTAAAAGTAGCAGTACTGATGGAGAAAGACAGTGAAGATGAGTGCTTTTGTGAGTAATACTATTAAACTTTTAATTAATTGACTGTTACCTTAATATAAGCTACCCATAGAACTGTTTCTCATTCTCCACCCCCACTTCCTCCACACAAGAGAGACAATAAGATCATGGAAATTTTGTCTACCAACCAATAAATTCCAATAAATATTATATTTATACAAGCAGTTGAAGCATCTCAAGACATAAACTATTTTAATTTTATTTTAATGTCACTCAACTTATGATTGAAGAGGTTTCCTTTAACACAAACTACTAATTATTCTGAACATAAATTTAGCAGTCTGTAACAGAGATCATTCCTAAGAAATGAAAATTTGAGGCAGCAGTAAAGGCAAAATGGCATAAGATTGGAATTTAGAGGCCTCCAGACAGCTGACACTTTCTAAATTAAATAAATACATGAAACTCTGTGGTTCTTTCGTCCAGCTGAAATGACATAGTGCTCATCAAATGTGACACAACATTCATTAGCATTATAGCAGTGGACATAGCAGAATCTTGCATTTTTAAAAATAATAGTTCTA
Source organism: Trachypithecus francoisi (assembly GCF_009764315.1). Lineage (NCBI taxonomy): Eukaryota > Metazoa > Chordata > Mammalia > Primates > Cercopithecidae > Trachypithecus > Trachypithecus francoisi. Next base: position 12,998,798 of record NW_022681469.1, on the reverse strand, counting down.
GAATTGTTTGTAATCTCAAAAATACATATTTGTATCCTTTGTAAGACATTTGCTCTGGCAAAAAGACATTTGTATATTAAAAAGTAAAGATTTGAGAAAGGATAATATAAACATATAATAAGCACAACTACAGATACATTTTTAAATGCTTAAAAGATTGTATGGGGAATATAATAGCTTTGTTGTGGGAAAGAGAGACCATTACATCTTGTGCCTTTAGTTGCTCAAAGTACATGCATACTTAGAATGGGAGCATATGAAAAAGAGAGTAGATGTGGAGATTTTAGTAAATGATTAGACAATTATGATGAAATTACTGTCTGCAACTGCAGTTTTTCAGGGATAGTGAAAATATCATTGGAATAAACTAAGACATCTACTAGGATTTGAGAAGTGAAACATAAAATGTCATTAGGAGTCATGTATTTGTTTCTTCAATAATATTTTTATTGTGCACCTGCTACATGCTAGGGTCACAGTGTTATGCAAACCACATATGGATCCAATATTGTAAAACCTAAACATAATCACACCAGTCAATGAAAATTTGCCAGAAAATAAGTTACTTTAAATGAAAGTACATATTTCTATGGAAGATAAAACTGAAATCTAACCTAATCTGGTGGCAAGGATCAAGAAAATGCATCCTGAAGAAATGTAACTTAAACCACATCTTAAAGGTAGACAGGAGCTAACTGGATGGAAATGACTTACCAACATTTTTCCACTGGTGGAGGTAGAAAAATGCTCTAACAAAGTTGTATTATAATTCCAGATTTTATCCAGTTCTGCTACTATAACCAGCAACCCTAAAATTTTAGTGGTTTATTACAACCACGGTTTTTTTTTTTAAATCACATTAAATGTCTTTCACAAATCAACTGCACCTTTTTTTGTGTTATGACAATCTCAGGGCAGAGGGAGAAGACCAATGGTAGATCCAGAAGTTGTCTCTTAAATCCTGTGTTTACAAGTGGCATACAATGCCATCACTCACATTGATTAGCCAAAGAAAACTACATGGCCAAGCCTTCCATCTGCAGGGTCAATAGGTACAATCCTTCTACAGGGAGAGGGAGCAAATTTTGGAGAACAATAATGCAATTTGCAAAATTTTCTAGTAATTTTAAAGTCTATAATATGCTATTTCAAAACACGGGTAAAAATGCATTTTGAGTTTCTAAATAACTTTCTCATTCTGACGTGTACCTTACCACTGGTAAAATGATTTTGATCATTGTAACTGTGAAATGTGAGATTCTGATGCTAGAGACTGTGATATTGAGGGACAGATATTTTTTTTCTTGCGTTCTATTTTCTCTGTTATTATATTGCTGTTATTCCCATAAAACAAAATCTCATTTCTAACTCTTTCTATTTCTACTCACTTGATACAGAAATAAAGAGCATTTCTGGTATAGGAATCTTGAATTTCATACTATGTCTTATGCTTTTATAAAGGCAGGCCTGAGTGGATATCAAGTGTGGACAATTTGGTTGACCAGGCTTCATCAGGGCATGGCTATTTGTTCCAAATTGCAGCCCAGTAAAACAAAAGGGATCTGGTCTCTTGTTATTGGCCCTGTCCCACGGGCTTTTCAGTACAATCACAGCTTTCTTTGCAGTCCATGCTAATCTCTCCTTACACACTCAGTGTCATAAGATAGAAAGAATAATAAAATCCTTCCATTTTGGACATAACTGCATATTTCTCAGTGAAGGGAAACTGATCCATAAGCTATATCTTCTGTTATTAGTTGCCATACAGACAACCCTTAAACCATGTATTATATTAAACACTAGAGTTCTTTTTTCCACTGGAATTTATGCCTTTCTCACGTCAGTCCTTTGCTCTGAGTTCTACTTTTTGCCCTGCTTTTTCTTCTCCTCTGCTTTCTAGGCCACATTTTCCAGGAGTGCATGTCAGCCGGCTGCCTCCTGGTTTGTTCAGCGGCAGGCTCCGATGGAAGATGGAGGGGTGGGGGGTTGGGAGGAGGAAGAGATGGAGAAGCACAGTAGTCTCTCCCCTGGCTGTTTGCCCTGGCTGGTGTCTAGCAGTGGCTGCGTCTCCTCTTTAGCACCAGCTCCAGCCAGGCAAGCCCACCAGAGTTTCAGGGGGAATCTCTCACCCTGGACTCTAGCACTACCAAGGCTTCCTTCATTTCTTCCAGTTTAGGGGATTTGAAGCTTCCTGTTGTTGCTAAATTCTAGATTGTCTTACTATCCACTGTTTGGATTTTCTACGTGTCCATCACCTATATAACAATTCCTTATAGCCTTATAGATAGAAATCTATCTGTTTCCATTAAAGCAGTTTCATTTCCCAGCTGCATTCTGACTGATTAGTTACCCTAAATATCAATCATGATCTATTCTTTTAACAGTATTACTTCAGCAGTATTAGAAGTACAGTGTTTCACAATAACAAATCATCCATAATCATCACAAAGTGTATGATAAGTTGGTCAGTTATACGGTAAAAATCATAAATTAAAATGCATGTTCTATTCACTTTGATCTAAAACATACATAACCCCGGTGTCAATATAACAACAGAAAATTTCTATTTTTCCTATTCTCACATCCTATGTTGTCATTTACGAAGGTACCACTTTGTACTTAAAATCCACTGTAACAGCCCTGATCGATAAACTGATCTAGTCTCTAATAACTACTTATTCATGCACTACACTACATAAGACTGACTACTACCTGCACCAGTTAGGATTTATGTGCTTCTTTGTAATCCAACTCTAAAAATACTGCAACTTTGGAAGACCTCAAGTTCTCTCCCCATGCATGGTGAGAGTCATCATATACATTTTACCAGAAACTTCAAATCACATGCTGACATCTCTCAAAGTTTGTTTGGACTCATAGGGTTTATTTATTTAGTAAATATATAGGCAACTTTTTACAGAATATTATAATAATCTCTACTTTGAAAGATAAGGAAATAAGAGCAAGTTTTATTTTTTCTTAGTAAACAGCAACTTAATAATAAAATAGCAAGAATAAAAACCTGATAGTGACAAATATTTTTAGTCTTCCCGTTCTTGATAGACTTCGCCTCTTTAAGCAAAATATTTAACAAGAGAGGACCCATTTCAGCATCTACTTTGCTTGAATATATCTAAGATGTAACAGCCATAATAACAGTGGTTGAACAGAAACAATGAGGTCATGCACAGAATCTAACGGAAAAGGATAAGGTGATGAACAACATAAGGGCATCAGGCATTGTTTATGCAATGCAGGGTGTAAAGTATAACCTAATTTTGCCATATCCATCTCCCTTCACTCATAACTTCAGCACATTGCAGCTCACACATTGCAAGTGCCAACATTTCTGTGACAGAGAACTTCTTCTAGCTCCTGGAGACTCATTTCTGTTTGGGAAAAGGAATGAACGCTGGAAAATTAATGCCACCACCCCTTCACCCACATAGAGCACTGAACCAATGAGTCTTAAGAGTTGGTGTAGGCTGGGTATGGTGGATCACGCCTGTAATCCCAGCACCTTGAGAGGCTGAGGCGGGTGGATCACAAGGTCAGGAGTTCAAGACCAGCCTGGCCAAGATAGTGAAACCCCGTCTTTAGTATAAATACAAAAATTAGTTGGGCTTGGTGGTAGGTGCCTGTAATTCCAGCTACTCAGGAGGCTGAGGCAGAGAATTGCTTGAACCTGGCAGGCAGAGGTTACAGTGAGCCGAGATTGCCCCATTGCACTGCAGCCTTGGTGACAGAGTGAGACTCCATCTCAAAAAAAAAGAGAGAGAGAGTTGGGGTATACATTCCTTACCTCGTTTATCTTCCAAAGTTTCCTAGTGGAATTAAATCTCCAACCGTCCATAGTAGACAATCCTCCTTTATTGGCCAAATTATCTTCTTTTTCTGCTTTGCAGTCTCCTAATGATGGCTCCTTCACATCTCAAATGAACACTTGCCCTTGAATCTTCATCTCAAGATTTCCTTCTGGGGCAACCCAAATTTAAACAGCTGGTACAAGAAGTTATCACTGCATCCAGATATATGTGATCATGGTCCCCTCATCAGAATGAGGACCTACAGAAGGCAAGTTATGCATGAATCTGGCAGAATCCTGACATTGATTTCCGGAACTGTGGAATAAGGTCTATAACAGTACACAGGTCAAGCGGAAAACCCTGATATTGTATCCTTCTCAAGCCAAGATATTAAATCAGAATCAATACTGAACCTTTGGTAAAATGGGAGATACTTGTGCCCTCTTGAAAGTCATAAAAAATGCAGGAGTTGTGATCCCAACTTAATCTGCATCTGTTTCTCTAGTCTGGCCTCTGAAAAACTGAGGTGGAAATACAATAGATGGTAGTGAACCACCACAAGCTCAACCAACTGGTAGCCCCTGCCACAGCTGCTTGGCTCAATTTAATGTCTTCATTAGCATAGCTCAAAATGCGCTTTGGAATTTGGTGTTTAGCAGATGAATTATTTTCAATCACCATCCGAAAAAATGGAACGAGGCCAGGCATGGTGGCTCATGCCTTTAATCCCAGCACTTTGGGAGGTCGAAGCGGGCAGATCACCTGAGGTCAGAAGTTCGAAACCAGCCTGACTGACATGGTGAAACCCCATCTCTACAAAAAAATACAAAAATTAGCTAGGCATGGTGGCACACCTGTGGCCCCAGCTGCTTGGGAGGCTGAGGCAGGAGGATCGCTTGAACCCAGCAGGTAGAGGTTGCAGTGAGCTGAGATTGTGCCACCGAACTCCACTCCAGCATGGGTGACAGAGTAAGACTTGCTCTCAAAAACAAACAACAACAAAAAAAAAGAAAAAAAAAAAGGAAAAACAAACAAACAAAAAAGAAAGAAAATGGAATCAGAAAAACTGCATTCACTTTTGAGTGCACTTTTGAATGCATTCACTTTTGAACTGATATAAATATATAGAGAGAAATATATATAGAATATAGAGAGAAATATATAGAGAACTATGTAGAGAAATATATAGAGAAATAGAGAAATATATACAGAAGTATATAGAGAAATATGTGTAACTGATATATATCAATTATATATATATATATCATATATGTTGTCTACTGTCACATGTAACAGCCAATTTTATTCAGACACTTCTCTTTAAATTTTGACATCAGTATTCATATATAATAGATGATATATATTATATATGACATAATATATGATATGTTATATATATCTTATGTATATCTTATATATGTCATATATAAAACTGATGTGTGTGTGTGTGTATATATATACACGTATACATGTAACTTTTCTTTCTCAGGGTTGTGTTAACTCCTTTGCTCTCAGTCATAACATAGGTTAAAAGGTGCTAAAGAAATTTGACATTTGATATTTTAGTTTTTTGGTATCAAAAATGTTTGGTATGTTTTTATGGTTGTTTAAGCTTTTACTTATAAGCACTGTATATCACTATAAACATGATGGTTTATATAATCACCTTATATAAATCAGGAATATATACTGACAAGATTCTTGAAAAATTAAAATATGATATAATTCAAATGATTGCCTATAACTTAGGAAAATAGGATAAAATTAGGATAGAATTTGCAGAAACACTATCAACACTATCATACACAGATTTAAGAAGTTCACTTCTTAAAACAATTTGGGTGATGTGCTATTGAAAACCATGATAGATGACTTGAAAATTGGCTGCAATGATGATAAAAATACGGATGTCAAAATTTAAAGAGAACAGTCTGAATAAAATTAACTCTTACATGTGACAGTAGAAAACACTCTTTTTACAGCAACTTATTACATAATATAATATTTTAAAATATGTATATAACCATATTTAAGCTAAGCATAATAGGTACATATGTGACTATTTAATCAAATTTGTTTAAAAAATGTATATATTCAGGTTATCCATGGTGAGCTATTTCCACTCATCTAGCTGACTCAGAAATGATCCAGCACCATTTCCTCAAGTGAGCTTTTTGCCGCCAGGGTGTCTGTCTCAGACAAGTTCAAGAGCCACTGTTCTATATTTGGAACCACTACTCCCATTTCACTCACAGGCCTTGTTTTGCTCTGTGATTTGTAATAGCAAGATCTTTGCCTTACTATGATATTTTTCTTCACTTTACAACAAATCATTTTTGCTCTGGTCTTCTTTGTACCAATCTTTCCTCTACCCGGTCTATTAGGCACTTCTGTATTCATCTCAAAACTTACTATAAATAAAATACAATTATAATTATAAATATTATTTAATTTTTCCCCAGGAACTTCCACAAACTTATATGAATCTCAGCTTTAGCCCAAAGGAGAAAGGTACCTGTTGTTATACTATTTGTTTAACCATTTCTTTATTTTGGGCTTTCACTTTGTTTCTGATTGTTTGTTTTTATAAATAATATTATGAGCAATAATTTGGTACATAAATTGCCCTCTCCATTCCTAATGCCTTCTTTCTGAATAGATTCCTGAACCTGACAATAGCATTAGTTTAAGAACTTGATATTCTCAACCATATCTATTTTCATTTTCACTTTAGGCAAATATGCTTTTATTTTTTTTTTATTTTTATTTTTATTTTTTTTTTTTTTTTGAGGCGGAGTCTCGCTCTGTCGCCCAGGCTGGAGTGCAGTGGCGCAATCTCGGCTCACTGCAAGCTCCGCCTCCCGGGTTCACGCCATTCTCCTGCCTCAGCCTCCCGAGTAGCTGGGACTACAGGTGCCCGCCACCTCGCCCGGCTAGTTTTTTGTATTTTTAGTAGAGACGGGGTTTCACCATGTTAGCCAGGATGGTCTCGATCTCCTGACCTCGTGATCCGCCCGTCTCGGCCTCCCAAAGTGCTGGGATTACAGGCTTGAGCCACCGTGCCCGGCCAATATGCTTTTATAATTGTGTCACTATGGCTATTTCATTTTTCAATTAGTAAATTGGTGACTAGTCATTTTAGATAAATTATATGACAATTAAAAAGTGAACAATTGTCTCTTATTTATTATTTGAAATTACTATAAAGCCAAAGTTGATTTTCCTTTGTTAATTAAAGCCCACACAACCCTTCCAAAAGAAAGGGAACGGACAACAATATTCAAAGGATAAATTTCTGGTCAGAACAAGACCATGATACAAAGCTGTGGATCCTCTACAAGTTTCCTCATTAAAAACAAAACAAAAACAACTAAGCAACTAAGAGAGAAAATGAAAATAGATATATATTCATAGCTATCTTTACCAAAACTAGTTGCAAAGCTGCCTCCACAATGCCGAATAAGTTTGAGGGAGGCCAGAATAAGGATAAGGATAGAGACTGAGACAGCCTCTATTAATTATTTCTCTCATCGTGAAACATGGGTTGCTGAACAAGCGATTCCCAGCAGCGTTCAGAAGAAGTGTTCTTTTTGTACTTCAGAAAGACTTTATTAAACTTTATTAAAGTTGTCAAAGATACTATGTTTTGAGTTGCATTTGTTCATATGAAGAGCAAATAAGAGACCCAAAGTTAAACAAAATAGTGTAGGATCCACTAAAATACCCACGGCCTTGATAGAATAATCCTCCATGTACCTTATAATACAGAGAAAGATTATATACCTTTGAAGCCACCATGTTGTTACAAATAGAATGAATGCAGGGAAAAAAATGACCCGGCAAATAACAAAAAATTAAAGGTATGAACAACATAGAATTAGTCAATGAAGTGAAGGGTCAAAGAGTACACTATATCAAGAAGGTAACAATCAATTACAATCACTGGTTTAAAAGCATTTGTAGTAATAACAAAAACCACACAGACAAAGAAACGCCTTTGGAGCCAGAGTGGTGTGGGGGACAGAGGATGGACCCAAAGAGAAGAAAGATTTGAGTGCAAATTTGCTTTCTGACTCTTCCTGAGTGCAGACAATTTGGCAAGTTACTTAACCTATCTTCTTTACATCTGTAAAATGGGACTTATACTACCGGTCTAAGAGAATTAAAAAATTACCTGAGCTAATATTTCTGGAAGGTGTATCACAGTGGTTGCCATATCATAATCTTAATAGGTATCATATTTTACAGTCCTTTCTTTTGAACAGTGCATGAGAAGCACACAATAAAATCTAGCTACTCTTATTGTAAAACAATTTATCACTAAAGTACTAACTTTTAAAAAATTTAAATTGCAGAAATACCAAAGCCCACTAAATCCTTTCTACCAGGAGACGTTAATAATAATTTTAAACAATATTATTAAAATGGAAAAATAAACCTGGATTGTTAAAAAAAATTATATTCTAAAATACTCAACAATATACATGTGGAGAATTATATAGGGGGTTATTAAGTGTTTATTGAACCCACTACAGGTATAAAAATTTGTATAAATGCTGTTTCTCCTGCATATTTATCTGTGCAAACATTTTAAAACACTTTACACTTAAAATTTCTAAAGTTAGTTTTCCTTACTTTCCATTTGCTTAATATTTTAATAAAATGTAATGCTTTAAATTAATTTATTGCTATTTCTCACCAAAGCTATCTTTACAACCTTTAAAATAAACTTTTAAAAGTATAATTTTATCAGTAAGCTGTGCTCTTTTGTTGACAAAAGAAGAAATCAAATATGAATAGGAATGAATAAAATTGGAACTTGGAACAGGTAACACTTGAATGTTTATAAATTTCATGTTTTTCCTCTAATATTGTGAAATACATCATTCATTTAAGTATCTCATAACATGGGGTAACAAGTCATATTATGAAATGCTACAATGAAGAACAAGTTTTATGAGGTGTAAGTCAGTTGGTAGCATTGTAGTTTATACAATGGATGAGGAAAGGTGTTTCAAATCTTTTAGGCTTTCATATCCTCAGTCTGTCATTTACTAATACAAAATCTAAAAATCAAAGCAATATGCTGAGAGAAAAAGATAGAGACTACTCCTAATGTCTATGATTGAATTACCTGAACACTGAATTGCATATGATCTGCTATTTCCCTTTAAAACTATTCAGTCACCTCTAATGAACCTTTAATAATATGAAACTTCTAGTAAGAAATAAGACAATAGCAGGAGAGGAAAACATTCCTTTGGTAAATATGGCAGAGAATAAATTCAAATTCTTTAGTTTCACATTTTGAAGTCTAAATACTGTCTCTAACCTTGGTGTTACCATAGAATTTTTCATCAAAATACTTCTCAATGATCTATGAACACACCTTGCTTGCATTATTATCATGTGTGCTCTTCTCTTCACTGCCCTTACCCTTCTTTGATGTGCCTTTTCTAGAGCTTCTTATTTTCATGAAACTTTTCAGATAATTGCAGTGATTCCTTACTGTGATTCCTCCATTTTTGGAATTCATGGAAATTATTTACTTCCATTTCCTTCTCCCTAGTATCCCTTTTCTTTGGCAAGACTAAGGCTAAAGGCAAACAAGAAATATCCGCATGCAAAGGAAACAAAAAAATTACATACCACGACCCACACACATTTCAAGTCTCTATTTGCATTAAGTCTTGACTGATTCCACATATACCATAGGATGTTTCTATTACTTCACAACTTCCCTTGTTCCCATTTTTAGGCGAACACACACACAAACACACAAAGGCACGTACATGAACACATCCACAAACACTGTTTTGATTTTTTTCATGTTAGTTTTGCTTTTACTAAAACTACACACAAAAGACATAGTGGAGTATATAATTTTTGATCTTAGATTTGTTTGCTCAGTGTGTTTTGAGACTCAGTCATGTTGTTATATAAATCAACAGGTATTTTCACTCCCGGGTAGAATTCAATTGTATGAGTATACTGCAGTTTGTTTATCTACTCTCCAACTGATAGCCATTTGACTCGTTGTCAGTTTGGAGCTGTCATACATAAATTTGTTATAAATATATCTTACGAAAGTATTTTTATGTATTTGTAATTTTATTTCTTTGGGATAAATATTTAGTGGTATAATTGTATTGTAATATAAGTGTATCTATTTAACTTTATAAGAAAATTGGAAATTGTTTTTCTTTCTTTTTTTGTTTTTTTTCAGATGGAGTCTCGCTCTGTCGCCCAGGCTGGAGGGCAGTGGCACACTCTTGGCTCACTGCAAGCTCCTCCTCCCAGTTCACGCCATTTTCTTGCCTCAGCCTCCCGAGTAGCTGGGACTACAGGCACCCGCCACCACGCCCGGCTAATTTTTTGTATTTTTAGTGGAGACAGGGTTTCACTGTGTGAGTCAGGATGGTCTCCATCGCCTGACCTTGTGATCCACCCGCCTTGGCCTCCCAAAGTGCTGGGATTACAAGTGTGAGCCACCACACCCCGCATGGAAATTGTTTTTCTATGTAGTTGATCCATTTTAATTCCCACCAGCATTATAGAAAAGTCCCAATTACTCTACTTCCTTGTCAACATGTGGTCTTATTTGCCTTTAATTTTGTTCATCCTATTGATTATGAAATGGTCTCATGGTTTTAATTTGCATCTCTCTAGATCTAATTAAACTAAAGAGCTTCTGCACAGCAAAAGAAACTACCATCAGAGTGAACAGACAACCTACAGAATGGGAGAAAATTTTTGCAATCTACTCATCTGACAAAGGGGAGAAAATTTTTGCAATCTACTCATCTGACAAAGGGCTAATATCCAGAACCTACAAAGAACTCAAACAAATTTACAAGAAAAAAAACAAATAACCCCATCAAAAAGTGGGCACAGGATATGAACAAACACTTCTCCAAAGAAGACATTTATGCAGCCAACAGGCACGTGAAAAAATGCTCATCATCACTGGCCATCAGAGAAATGCAATCAAAACCACCTCACACCAGTTAGAATGGCAATCATTAAAAGTCAGGAAACAACAGGTGCTGTACAGGATGTGGAGAAATAGGAACACTTTTACACTGTTGGTGGGACTGTAAACTAGTTCAACCATTGTGGAAGACAGTGTGGCAATCCCTTAAGGATCTAGAACTAGAAATACCAGTTGACCCAGCCATCCCATTACTGGGTATATATCCAAAAGATTATAAATCATGCTACTATAAAGACACATGCACACATATGTTTATTATGGCACTATTCACAATAGCAAAGACTTGGAACCAACCCAAATGTCCATCAATGACAGACTGTATTAAGAAAATGTGACACATATACACCATGGAATACTATGCAGCCATAAAAAAAGATGAGTTCATATCCTTTGTAGGGACCTGGATGCAGCTGGAAATCATTATTCTCAGCAAACTATCTCAAGAACAGAAAACCAAATACCGCATGTTCTCACTCATTGGTGGATATTGAACAATGAGAACACCTGGACACAGGAAAGGGAACATCACACACTGGAGACTGTTGTGGAGTGGGGGGACGGGGGAGGGATAGCATTAGGAGATATACCTAATGTAAATGACCAGTTAATGGGTGCAGCATACCAACATGGCACAAGTATGCATATGTAACAAACCTGCACGTTGTGCACATATACCCTAGAACTCAAAGTATAATAAAAGAGAAAAAAGTTGTACATTTTAAAAATTTTTATAGATATTTTAATGTTCTCTTATATGAGATGATTCTCCACACTTGTGAGCACTTTTGAAAGTTGGGTTTCTGGCTTTTTATTAATGATTTTTAGGAATTCTTTATGTATTTTGTAAACAAATCTTTTGTCAATTACATGTAATGTGACTATAGTCTCCTAGCCTGAGGCTTTCCTATTTATTTTATCTAGTGGTGAATTCCAGTGAGCAGAAGTTTTAAATTGTGGTAAAATTCATTTTTTCCTCTTTCCTTGTATAATTAGGGTTTTCACGGTCTTACATAAGAAAGCTTTGCCTCCTTCAGCAGCATATAGGAATTATTTTATGTTCAAGAATCTCTTATTTTATTTTCTGTAGTTTTACGTGAATTATGAGGTAGCAGGTAATTTTCTTCATTAATTTATTTATTTGTTCCTCTTCCATTAATTGCAAAAGCTCTCCTTTCTTATTGAATAGTTGTGAAGCATTTGACAAAAACGAGTAAATCAAATAAATGTGAGTCAATTTCTGGATATTATTCTATTCATCATGCATAGATTTTAAAATTATTGTTTGAAGTCAATGAAGAGGGATTCAAAATGAATGATACAAGTTTCAACCTCATGGAGGTTGAAAAAGAAAAGAAAATTGAACTCAAAATTAGCCCAAGGAAGAAAATAATAAAGGTGTATTAGTCAGCTTGGACTGCCATAACAAAATACAGTAGACTGCGTGACTTAAACAACAGAAATTTATTTCTGACAGTTCTGGAGCCTGGAAGTCCCCCATCAAAGTGACAGCCAATTTGGTTCCTGGTGAAGGCAGTTTCATGGCTTGTAGGTAGCCACCATTTTGTTGTGTGAAGACATTGGCTTCCTTGTTGGATGAGAACACAGAGAGCATAAATGAGCGGGAAGGAGAAGGCAAGCTCTCTGGTATCTCTTCCTCTAGGGACACAAATCCTATCACAGAGCTCCACCTTCATGACCTTATCTAATCCTAATTTCCTGCCAAAGGCCTCACCTCCAAACACCATCACGTAAGACATTAGAGCTTCAACATACACATTTTGGAGGAACACACACATTCAGCCCACAACAAAAGGTAAAAACAGAAATTAATAAAACAAAACATGAACAAAATATTTAAAAGAAACTTCCAAAGCCAAATTTGGTCATTTGAAAAGATTAAGTTGACAAAATCCTAGTACGATTTATTATGAAAAAAAATTAAGAGGAGAAAAAAGGGAAAAAGGCCAGTTACCAATATCAGCAATGGGCATCAGAACATCATGACATACTTGAAAGTCATAGGATAATATTGTGAACACTTTATACCTAAAATTTCAACATCTTAGATTAAATGGACATAAATTTTAAAAGACAGATTTTACTTACACTTATTTTATTTGTTTTCTATTGACATGTAACAAATTACCACATATTTGCTGGCTTAAAACAGCCTACTTTTATTTCACAATTTCCATGGATTAGGAGCCAACAAGGTACAGATTACCTAGGTCAGGTAGGTGCCCATGCTCTGCAGATGCTTTGAAGCTCTCTGCTTTCTTCTTCTCTGTTGTCTAGTCCCTCTTTTAAAGGGTTTATCTAACTACATCAGCACCCCACCCTCAGCCCAATGATATGGGAAGGGGGAAGGGAGGTGCTAGGTGGAGAAGGGTGGGGTACCTGGCGAGGCTTGCACCCTAGGGCCTGTGCCCAAGGACCTAAGTGAGAAGACGCACTCCTTTTTTTTATGCCTGAATGTTGCATTTTCCAAGACCACTCTGGCCTGCCACGCCCCCATTCCTGCACCCATATAAACCAAAGACCTTAGCAAGCACACACACAAGTGGCTGAATGTCAAGTGGAGCAGAGAAACAGAGTGATAGAGAGCAGCAGGGGAGCATGGCAGAGAAGGAGCAAAGAGGCGTCTGAACATTGTAAGGAGTTTGGCCAAGAACAGATGATCTCCAGGGGAAGATTATCTCCCCTACCCCTCCACCTTCTGGATCCCCATCCATCTCACTGAGAGCCAGCACTCAATAAAACCTTGCAATTATCCTTTGAGCCTGCATGAGATCTGATTCTGGGACACTGGGCAAGAGCTAAGGATACTAAAGGCTGTCACACTGGCCCTCTGCCTTTGCGATAAGACAGAGGGTCCATTGAGCTGATTAACATTTAAGCTGCCTGTGGACGGCAAAGCTGAAAGAGCTTTGTAACACTGGAGTTGCAGGCACACAGCCCTAGACACCACCTCAAGACGGACAGCCAAAGCACTCTCCATGGCCTCTGCACCGGTCTGTCTGCATGCTCCCCCTAGTGGTTTGAGCTTAGGGGCAACAAAACAGGCGAGTCACACTCCTGTCAAACATCCTGCAAGGGGAATCAGGAAACTTTCCCATTTCACCAGGAAAATCTCCCTTTTGACTATCATAAAGCCAAATGATTAAGGGCCTTAATTGTATCTGTAAAATTATTTCACTCTTGCAATACAACATAACCTAGTAACAGGAGTGATATCCAATTATATTCACATATCTTTCTCATACTCAAAGAAGTAGGCACTGTACACTGGGGAGTGAGAATCTCAGAGTTATCTTAGAGTTCTGCTTCCTACAATGATAAAAAAATCTGGAGAACCATATTGCATGAAAAATATTGAATTAATTGTCAAAAACTTTATCAAACAAAACACTCCAGTTCAAGATGGCTTTACTGGTGAAGCCTATTAAACATATAAGTAATAAATAATAACAACTTTGAACACACAGTTTCAAAAAGTGAGTTGGGAGAAAACTATCAAATTATTGTAGAGCTGTTCAGCATAATCCTGACACCACAATCTCATAAAGATATCACACCAAAAAAGCATTTGTCAATATCTTACATTAAAATAATCATAAATTACATGTCCAAATAATAACAACTCAAACGTGGTAATATCGATTTGATTGCAGTACTTCATAACATGTTCTAATATCTGCTTAGACAACCTCCATTTCTAGTCTTCAAATTTTCCTTGTCTATTCTTAGGCATTTATTTTCCATACAATATTTAATATATTTTTATCAAATTCCAAGAGGAATTTGGCATTTCTTAAATGGCTTTTCCTACTTGGAATTATGGCTTTTCCTACTTGGAATTATGTTAAATTAACACATTACATTTGGGAGAATTGACATTTTCATGTTTTGGATTTTACTTTCAAAAATATCATATGGGCATTTATTTGTTTGCTTTCATAAACCTGTATAAAGTAATAGTACTCTTTTATCCTGATAAACTGTGTTATAATTTTGTGAATGTTAGAGATGGAATTTTCTTTCTACTTCATTTTGTTGATTTTTATTTTTAAACTAAGGAACATTGTAATTTGTATATTTATATTTTATCCTGTTAATTCATTAATCAAGTTATTCTCATTTTTTCTAGATAAATGAGTCTATCAAAAGAATAAAAACAATAGTGCAAAAACTTCATCTACTTTTTTCCAAAGTTTGTAGCAGTTTCTTGACCCACTGTATTTGCTATAATCTTCAACACAGTATTGGAAGCCAGTAGAGATGAAAGTCTTCTGTCTCTGTTTCTTATTTCAAAGAAAATAATTTGTTTTGTTATTTTAGATAGCAAGGGATGTTTGTGTTTGATTATTAATTATGTAAGGTTGTATCACTATGATAAAGTGATCAGAAAAAATGTTAAATGGCTAGGTTATTTTTTACAGACCAAATCAAAGTTTGCAACATGTATGTAAATAAGAGAAAAAGAGATTACACTTGAAAAAAATATTGGCTAAAAGATGAAGTCCACAAAATATCCTTTCTTCCTCTTTGTGTACATCAAGGGCATCTAGTGTTTTCATTCTCCTAAATAACATCATATGCATATTTCTACTCCAGCTTTTTATTAAATACTCTTGTAATTGTAACTATGAAGGATTAATCAAGAAAAGCAAATGTCCTTCACACACTAATGCAATAGGGGAAAAGTGAATACAAGGCAATAATGCACTTAAATGTCTACATTTGACATTTTTCAGAAGTCTGACTCTGTGAGAATTAGAGAAATGTTCAAGAGCACAACTAATATTCCCTTATTTGAAGGAAGATAGCAGTGATAATATAAACTAGCACAGAACAAATGGAACGTAAATGGTGTAGAAAGAAAGAATTATTGGGATGTAGAGGAAAGAATAAGGCATCATGATGTTTTGTGACTTAAACTGAACCCTGATGAAAGGGTGAAGTTGGATTAGTGGTTGTCAAGCTGTGAGAAAATCCTTATGGGCTTGTTGCCTTGTTTTGATCAACATGAAAGCATTGTCTTCACCATAGCTAAAGACATACATGGCTCCATATCCAGAGGACAAAAGATACTATTGAACCTATTGGAACAGATTATGTCACAAAGAAGAGCAAGAAGAGAAAATTGCTGGATGTAAAAGGAAGAAGGTTAAGTAAACTGGGCACTTGTTAAGCATAAAAATAACGTTATAAATATTGTTCTTACAAGAGGAAAAGGCAGTTAATTCCACTTAATTCCTAGGATTCTTCCTAAAAAGTATAAGGTTTGCTTCCTGGAATATACAGGCTTTGTCTCAGAACTAAAGGTGAGCAATTTTGCAGTGAACAGTTCTCCTTCAAAAACATCATGGTGCACCCAAGCAAAGTGAAGTATCTATGGACAGATTTACAGACACTGAGGCATACTTATACTATAATAATGATTGAGCTGTTGGCTTGCTAATGACTTCAAAAGTTTGTAAGTCTTTCTTGTGTGCCAGCCAAAAACATAATTATTTGAAAGCTCGTTGTCAACAGAATTGATAATCACTTAACTTAGTTGTATGTGTCTTCTTTGAACACTACCAAATGTGCAGAGCAGCAGATTCTTCAAAGGGTTAACTTTTACATGCTGCCTGTATGATCTATAGATGGTCTTTAAAGAATCAAAGATGTCTTTATCTTCTCTTAGAAGATAAAGGAGAAATCATAATTGTTTTATAGGTACTATATATGTGAATTAGCTTATGAGAAACTCCTCAGCCAAGAATAATGAATGAGGCCCTTATTTCACAAGAAGATCTCAAAAAATAAGAAGAGAGAAAGATGTCGAACAGTTGTTTTTAAACTGTATAATTACTATATATACACAAAAGATATAATGGAATATTTCCTTTAAGAAGAATAAAATATGCTTGAAGATCTTGGACCTCTATTCCCAAAAGATATATTATACCAAGAGCGATGTGGTGGCAGATTAGCAAGAGTTGATGTGGATGAATTTTAATCCATTCTAGACAAAAATGGGGAAGGTGGAGAGAGCATAGGGAAAGTCTGGAAGTAAGCTGAAGATGTTAGAGATGCAAAACCAGAGGCAAGTAGAGCAAGATCATGAAGGTTCTGACTCTAATGGCGAGGATGTAAAAATTACCGGGACAGTACATGGTGGTATTAATAAATTCTTACCTTCTGTCATCTTTGGACCCTCTTAATTTTTTCATCTTGTTCCTCCTTTTCAACAACTAGCTAATTCTTCTTTCCAGATACGGGTTTGGCTGGCAGTGGTCAAGGCGGATAGTAAAATGCAAAAAAAAAAGAAGTTGGGGGTGTTGTCCTGGTCCTTCTCTTCTCATTAACCCGCATAGCATAATTAAATGGTTCTCACCATTCAGATCTCAACTCTAAGTTCACTCCCTCAATGTGACAAATGACTAGGTCTCTATAACTTGCTGTATGGATTCCAACATTCCATCATTGCAAAGGCAATGATCTATTATAGTATGATCTGTTATAGTCACAGTTTGTATTTTGGGTAACCTTTTGACTAATGTCTTTCTGCCCCTTTAGTCTATATGCTCTTTGAGAGTAGAAAGCGTGGTTCTTTTGCTTAGCACATCATGTAACACCTAACTTATAGTAGGTACCCAAATATTTTTGAACAAAAGAATGAATGTAGCAGTGAAATTCCATGAGAAACATTTATACTTGTTTTTTCATAATGTATAAACTTTTCTATTGATAAAGTACTGAATAAAATTGAAAATATAAATCTCCCATAACTCAGAATGAAACTTGAAAGTATGGTCAGAGATGACTGATGAACAGAATCTCTTTTAATTTAAACATTCCTGTTTTGCTTGATGTGGTTTCCATTTTATCTAAATAAAAGTGATAATTCAATTTATGTGTGTGGTTTCAAAATAAAAAAATTGCCATACTCTAAAAAGTATTAAAAAAGGAATGTCGAATGAGACAATGAATGAATCAAGAATGTAATTTGGAAAAATATTCATATTTAGGGTAATGGAGAAAAAAGATAACATTAGCAAAGGAGATAAGAAAGAAATATTAAACAGTTAATAACAAGACAATTGTGTAACATCATTAATCAGAGAGGAAACATCTGAGATCTTATTAACTTCACAAAAAGGCAAAGAAAATAAGTGTTCATTGGGCACCTGCTACTTGCTGTGCTTTGCAGGCCCTTTAGTATAACTTACGTAAGTCTCATGATTACTATTCTTCTTTTTTTTTTTTTTTTGTCAGATGAGGTAGCCACCTGTCAGAAAACTTAAATAATTTGCTTGCTGCAATAAAGCAAGTAGACTATGAATTTTAAAGTCAGACTTAGGTTCAACCAGAACTCATTGCCATGGACATTCTATTTCTTTTTAAAAATTATGCAGCTCTATAATTTTTCAAAATCTTAATAATATCCCTATCAACTCCTGTAAGAACGTTTCCAAAAAAGGATATACAGCTACTGTGTTTATAGAGATTGGTAGGAAAATAAATAGATCAACAGCAGGTAATATACTGTGCGGGAACTTGGAAAGAAAAGGGCCTGTGCCTCATTCCTTTCCTATCGGGGAAGCTTAGGAAATGAGTAACCTCAACGAGTTCTCATTTGTAAATATGCTATTAACCTTGGCCCAGTCCCTCTTACTAACATGATACTGTACTTACATAGAGAAGAGGAGTCCCAGGGCTGGACGTGGTGCCTCATACCTGTCATCCCAGACTTTGGGAAGCAGTGGTGGGTGGATCACTTGAAGTCAGGAGTTCGAGACCAGCCTGGCCAATATGGCAAAACCCCATCTCTACTAAAGATAAAAAACAAAAAAATAGCTGGGTGTGGTGGCACGTGCCTGTAATCCCAGCTACTCAGGAGGCTGACACAGGAGAATCACTGGAATCCAGGAGGCGGAGGTTGCAACAGTGAGCCTAGATCTCGCCACTGCACTCCAGCCTGGGCAACACAGTGAGACTCTGTCCCAAAGAAGAAAAAAAAGAGAGAGAGAGAGAGAGAGACAGAGAGAGAGGAGTCCTTATCTAATAAATAGTTATATCAGGATATATCCAGACAGCCCAGACTGCAGTATTATAAATGAAACTGGCATTGTCAATTTATGCTGCAGGGCTGCCTGGAGAATGTGAGCTAGTGAGTTACACAATTAACAGAGTATAAAAAGATGTTTCCCCGAAATTAAAGGGAAATTTTTGTGAGTTATGTTTTTATGTATCTTGTTCCGAAAAAATCTATTATTCTGAAAACAAACGATGTTCTAAGAAAAAAAGATAGTGGACAATTTGGTGTGTTGTCTGACAGTTTCAGTCTCTTCTAGGAAAGACTGTTTCATCTGTATTTGTTTGCAGGTATTATTAGTACAGATTGGTGCTGGGTAATAGCTGTGATTACTATGAATCTGCTTTGAGGATTTAAATGTTTGTGCTATTACGGAAATCAAAAGGAAAAGTGAAGAGGAGACAGAATACTGACAAGAGGGGAGATGGCAGGACAAATATCTTAGGAGTCCTGCTTTCCATGATCAGCTAAGTATATGCAGGTGAAGTCTCCAAAAAATGTTCAATAAAAATGTTTAAAAGCAACTCATTAGGCTGACATTTCCCTTATATACTCTGTAAATGTGAGCCTTTTAAGTGCAAATACCTTATTTGGTGGGAAATTGAGTTATTATATTAAAATTAAGTGTTTACTGTGCATATGCAAAGCTTTCCAGTGACTTCCAGAAATAACATACTTGCTCTCAATATGTGATTCTGGTAATGAAAATAAGTTTTTAAAATAATATCTTCCTATAAGTCAGATTCTCC
The DNA here is from genome assembly GCF_009764315.1 of Trachypithecus francoisi. Taxonomy (NCBI): domain Eukaryota; kingdom Metazoa; phylum Chordata; class Mammalia; order Primates; family Cercopithecidae; genus Trachypithecus; species Trachypithecus francoisi. Next base: position 12,979,166 of record NW_022681469.1, on the reverse strand, counting down.
CAAAACATGAGTTTAACACTCTGCAGGCAAAACTTTTGGAAACTTCAGGGTCAGTTTATTTTGATGACTAAGGAACTAACCCTACTCTAAGAACAGCATTACTCCAGTAGTGTAAAACAGATATACTTCCAAATAGCCAACAGAGTAAAGAAATAAGCACATAAATGTCAGGGAAATTACCAAATTCTAGCCACAGCAATGCGACTCTTGACCTTAATTGATTTATAGAAAAATGAACTCAGTTTACTCTGTGCTAAGTAGTCTCCTAATCATTGTTTAGAATCATTAACCAATTTTAGATTTAAGAATCCCTGTAGAGCTATTCCTGCCCTCCCTACCACCCTTCCGCTGTGCATGATGTAAATGCTTTCATCTGAAAAACACTTCAATGGCAAAACCATTTTCAATTCACAGCATCTGCCTTAATGGTTTATTACTAGGGGCTAATATTTGAAACAACTGCTATTTTGTACGGTGCTTTACTACACCACTTGGAATGTTTCTTCTGATAGACAAGTAAAGGGACAATTTTCAGTATCTCCACTTTAACTCCAGGGTCCCCAAAGGTGAATTTGGCATATGTCATGTAGCCTGTATTTTACAGAAGACTTCCTTAAAATGGCATCTCCAAATTTGTTGAAAAAATCCACCCATATTATTACATGATAACAATAATAAACAGAATGAACTATTTTGTGTATATCTTGCAATAATTTTAGCTTCATCAGTACTTTTCAATGTTTATTATTGCTAATTATTTTAAAGAATTTTAACTTCTAACTGGAAAAGTTTTAAAAATACTTATCTTTGCTATTAAGTTTTAAAATAAGATTAAGGTAGATAATAAAATGGATTCATACTAATGAACACCTTCTGTTTTAAACAATAACATGGAGTCACCTATTCCAATTTGTGTTTTTGTAGGAATGTAGGACGCTTTGGTCTGTAATAGCTACCCCTCAGGTCACTTGTCCATTTCTGGCACAGAGTAATCTTATCAACTAGATCTTCATTATATGGAATGTAAAACTTTTATGAGCCTGAAATGGAATTCTGCTTGTATAACATTTGTGATTACAGCAAACTGATTACAGTGTCTTCACATATCCCTGGACTCATTAATCTCAGAATTTGAGAGATCTGAGGACCTATAGTTCGACCCCCTCATCCATGGTAAGAATCTTTCCATAACAATTCCAACAGATGTCACTAAGCTTCTAGTTTAACACTTTCATGGCACTAAGCTTCTTTAACACGTTCACGTCAGAAAAATCACCAAGTCCCAAGGAATTATATTATTTTGTGAGAAAATTGTAATGGTTAAAGAGCACTGTTTTTTTTTTTTTTTTAATGTTAAGAAATTTGTATTCTATTCGTTTTGCCACTTGAATAGTTCTGCATTACTGTATAAGATCACCTGAATCTAACTTCTTCATCTATAACAGACCCATTATATCTCAATTGGCTCTCTCTCCCTACCTCCCTTCCTCTCTCCCTCTGTTACCTGCAGCCGTTAAAATCCTATTTGATACAGAGTCATCCTATCCTTAAGACCCATAGCAACTCAATTCACAGGCTTAGAAAATCATTCTTCCGGTTTCTAAATGATACTTAGAGAACCAGCGCTCGATGACTATACATCTTTGTAGTCAGGTGGATTAATATTTTTATATCTTAATTTTACCAGTAAAATATGGTGATTATAATAGTCTAAATCATTATTTTAGGATAGACTATTAACAATATGAAAAAAAAATGCCTAGGGATTAGACAGTGTACTGAATGAGCTAATACTCATGCAATCACATTGGGATCTTTGTGACAAGTCTGTTGATCTGTGAATCATCATGTAGCATTTGTGAAAATATTCAAATATTAACAGTTAACAAATTCATTACCTATTTATTGAAGATCTGCTAAACTTCAGTGAGTTTTACAGATGGTAGGGATAAGAAAGTGAGCAAGAAACCCTGTGGTCTAGCAGGCTAAGACCAAACAGGCAATGACAAACAGCATGAAAAGTGAAAAGTGATGGCCGAGCACCGTGGCTCACACCTAATCCCAGCATTTTGGGAGGCTGAGGCGGGTGGATCACGAGGTCAGGAGATTGAGACCATCCTGGCTAAACGGTGAAATCCCGTCTCTACTAAAAATACAAAAAAATTAGCCAGACGTGGTGGCGGGCGGCTGTAGTCCCAGCTACTGGGGAGGCTGAGCCCGGCAGGTAGAGCTTGCAGTGAGCTGAGATAGTGCCATTGCACTCCAGCCTGGGTGACAGAGCGAGACTCTGCCTCCAAAAAAAAAAAAAGGAAAAGTGAGAAGTAACACAAGGATTGCTATCTAGCAGAGTCTGTGGAAGACATAGACTCTTCCAAGTGAACTATTTAAAATTAATAAACAATAAAGAATAAATCTGTTAACTAAATGAATTGAAAAAGGCAAGATGTTTCTGTTATGAGAAAAATTCCGTGTGAAGACTGACGATAATATACTTTATGAGATGAGTTAGAGGAAGGTTATTGTGGCTGAAGAATGGGAGAGCATAGTGGATCAGTGCCTGAGGGACATGAAGGATCCAGGTCAGAGGGACTTAGAAAGCAAGCTAAAGAATGTTGACTTTAAGGGTTATGCTGGTGTTTTCCATGCCCTCTATATACTAGGTATTGTAAAACATTTAATCTTTGCTAAATTCGTAGGGAAAATGTAAAATCTCCTCCTTTTTATTTTAAATTTTATTCAGTTGTGGGTAGAAGCATCTTTATGAGAGGGCTTCACTGGCTGTGACGTGTCTTTCACTATGAACTGCGTGTTCATATTCTCCATCCCTTTAATCATTGCGTTGTTCATCTTTTGCTTACTGATTTTTAAGAAATTGCTGGAGATTATGAGTATCGATTGTTCTTAGGGATTTTTTTCAGTCTTTTATTTACTTTGCTACTCTTTTAAGAGAATGCTAACTAGAGATTTTATAATTATATAAGTACATTTGTAGTTTCATAGACTTTTAGTATGTGTGCACAGTAGAAAAATGTGTGTGTGTGTGTGTGTGTGTGATTCAAATTTTCATACATACTTGTGCAGATAGTCTAGATACCATATAGAGAAATAAGTGGAACAGAGCAAAATTGAAAGCAGATAGACTAGTAAGAAATTTACTGTGGTCATATCTAGGTTAATGGAAGGGGTCATCTCTAACAGGAAGAACTGGAATTATTATTAAGGATGATGTTAATAGTTAAACTAAAATTAGAATCTCTACTAAATGTATGTTTTGGTGAAGAAGCCCATGAGTAACAGCCAGTACTCTGTCTTTCAATTAATGTATTTGTCAAATATCAGTCATGCCAATACCCTCTGTAAGGAAGGAGAAGGAAATAAACTTTTTTGAATAACATGGAACATGAATTGTATATATTCATGCATTTACTTGGTGCAAGAAACCTGTGGGATTGAGATTATATCCCATATTTTTACAGGTGAAGGAATTGAGGTTTTTGAAGTTTAAATAACCTTTCCAGTTATCGAAAACCAGGATATAACAGAAGATTTTTGGTTCACAACCTGAAAATTGGTACTGTCGTATAATAGGAGAGAGGGGAAAAAATCCAGAAAGTGAAAAGAATTAAAAATGTGACCAAGGATGAATAAAGAAACTTGACAGAGACTTGGTCACACTGAATTATCATTAGTTGGTATAATTAAGATTTAGAAGTCGAAAAGGGGAAGCTCAAGGTCAAAACCATTATCTGAACATACATTTTCAATAACTGCTCAGGGGTTAGGAAATCAGAGCACTAGCAAGCCATCCAGGAAAGCACCACCTTATGAGGTGTCCATCAAAACAATGAAAGAGAAAGAACGGTGAGCATTTACACAAAATAAAATAGGAGAAGTGGGACTCGGAGATGGAGAAAGGAAACCAAAAGCAAAAAGGGAGATACGAGTGTTTAACGAAATAAGAAGATGTAATAGATGAAGAAATTAAATTTGTACTCAGAACCAACCAAACATAAAAGAGCCACACAAGGTCAATGTGTGATGTACAACTTTTGATGGTCATGAATAGGCTCACACATCTCAAGATACCTCAATTACCAACTTAAAATCCTCCCTACCAGAATCACTTCGTAGAGTTGTAGCATGGTTAATTTGAGTGTAAATCATCGTGGAGTGACAGGACATTTGCCTGCTTCTATTCTCTAGCACAGTTTAGTTTGTCAAACTGGAAGGCTGCAACACAAACAGGCCAAAATGTTGAGGTTTTGGTGCAAAGGGTAGATAATGCATATGACACAGTAGATATGAAAAATTGTTCTTGTGAGACAACTTTTGAAATTTATATGGGAAAGGTATTCATGAAGAATAATGACCTAACTGTCCTTTAAGCCTATGTCTCAAGAATCAGTTCCTCAGATATAACCTGCAATAATTCCTAGGGAGTGTGTCAGTTATTTTTAACACATGAGAGTCAACTGTACAGGGCAAGATATGTTCCCTGGACATTTCCCTGTAATTAAGAGAGAGACTGTTCTTTAACTAAGATCCTGGATCATATATTGCTCATTATACTTCATATTTCAAGTTCTTGATTCATTAGGAATTAATGAAATAACATTGTTGGATTCTAAAAACAAATAAGCAAGCAAGAAAGAGAACATGCAAACCATCAAAAGACCCTGGTGATTGCTCTGTGACTCACATGAATAATCTCAATTATTTGGGACAAACCATTAGGATGTTATGTACTCGATGGAGAAACAAAGACTTTTACAGCTGGCTAGAGTTATCCAATGTTTGACCTTATATAGCAACGGTCTTCAGTCATGATATACTCTGGTTCATAGTTTTATTACTGTATTACCAAGGAACAAATATTTACTAATTCTTACATAGACTTCAAATTAGCATACTGGCCTAGGGCCTGTGATTAATGAGACTGGATCTGAAAAACCACGCCATGGGTAATTAATACTGAAAAGCACTATCCACTGAATTAATAATGCATTTCTGACAACCACTAATAATCATTTATACCAGATGTAGCTTCTCTGTAATAATAAACTGCTGAAATGTTTTAAGCTTCTAAAGTAATTTGTTTGCCAGGACTTAAAAAAAAAATAGAACCTGTTCAAATAAATTTAGATGAATAACATATCTCTAAATCACCTATCTGTAATTTTATGGTTTTTATAAAATAATTTAGATTCTATAAAAATGCTGTGATATTGTCTATGAGCACACGAAGTTACTATCTATTCTGACGGGTGGACTTTTAGTCTGTTTACTGACAGTAGGTTACTAAGCAGCAGAAAAAGGCTTTTAGAATAATAATTGAGTGGCACAAGAGTCATCAATGATACTAATCAAAAAATTATACTTTTAAAAAATATGAAAATCTATAAGGTTAAAATGTGACTTGAAATAAGTTCTCTAAACCATTGATGCTTCTACTCCTCAAACATACCTATTTTTATTCTTTTAAAATTTGTTTACAAATCTTGTCTAGATAATAGATCATACATATGTATGCATTTTTTTACACTGAACCGTATGACCTTGCCAGTTTTTACCTACAAAAATAGCAGTTTCTATTTTGAAGCCACTATTTCCACCGTTTCACATTAATATATTTTCTGATTTATTTTAGATTTACTTTTGTAGCAGCATATTCTTCCCAAAGCCATTTCGAAAAAAATTGTCTCTGTAAGTAATACGGTAAATCGATGCTGAAATTTTTACCTCAAGAGTCTTAAAATATAAAGCCACTTTTCAAAATTTGTAAACCTAGTTTGAGAAATTTAAGAATTGAAAAAATTACTTTATAACTGAATTTTTGTATATTTCATGTAGTCATGGTCTACCAATTGCTCTTAGCAATAATGTATCCAAATTGTATTTGGTACTTAGTTTTCCTTTTTTTTTTTTTTTTTTTTTTTTTCTGAGACGGAGTCTCGCTCAGTCACCCAGGCTGGAGTGCAGTGGCCGGATCTCAGCTCACTGCAAGCTCCGCCTCCTGGGTTTATGCCATTCTCCTGCCTCAGCCTCCTGAGTAGCTGGGACTACAGGCGCCCCCCACCTCGCCAGGCTAGTTTTTTGTATTTTTCAGTAGAGACGAGGTTTCACTGTGTTAGCCAGGATGGTCTCGATCTTCTGACCTCGTGATCCCCCAGTCTCGGCCTCCCAAAGTGCTGGGATTACAGGCTTGAGCCACCGCGCCCGGGTAGTTTTCCTTTTATTGTTTTGATTCCAAAATTATTGGTTATATTTATTAAGTGAAAATAAATTATCTCTCATCCAACAGCCATGGAAAAATATTATTTAATACAAATTATGATTTTTATCTCTAATCTATAACAAAATTTTCGATATAAATCTTAATATAATCAGTAATATCTTTCATTTAAGAAGTTAAACATCAACCCTTCATAAATCTGATATGGATTTAATACAAGGTAATATATGCTGATTATGAAAAATAAGTAGCTATTTCTACAGAAAGATCAGAAACAATTGATATTTTTAGGTAAATTAAATTTGTTATTAAATTTTTTGGCAATTATTTTTACTGTATTTTTATGTAGTACATAATTAAGTGGTAGTAAAAGGTGGAGTTATATCTGTATAACTTTAACGTCTATTAAAATTTTAATGTCTATTAAAATGTCTTTATTTTCAATACTGCAGTCGTATTATAGCATAATGTTTAAAGGGGTTTTACATATCATGAACTTAGTAAAATATGCTTTCAAAATAGTTTAATTTAGGGATACTATGTGTTCTAATGCAACAATACATCCCTAAGAAATATTACATGCTTAGAGACAATATTAAGAAACCCATCTAACTTGCCTGAAGCAGAAAACCACTTAAGTTAGCTAAGTCAAAAATAGAGAAATTGCTAAAGGGATCTATTGCAGATTCATAACCTAAGGGAAAGGGAAATACAGCCAGCCACAGGAAGACTGGAAATAAGGTCATGGATGGAAGCTTTTCTTTCACCGTCCACTGTCTCTAATGCACTCATCTCTATCATACCGGCCTTTCCTTCTTCTCTCTGCTATGTGCCAAGCATTGTTGTCCAAGAATCATTCTATGTAAGTTCACCTTACACTGATCTATGTGTGTCTTTGGGGACATTTTTATAAATGGTGAAGTTTTTACATACATATAGGGATTATATTTGGTTTATTTTCTGCTATGGTCAGATGTACATACATCTAGATTACAGTGATGCACGTCATTTATCATGGAGATCATAGGGCCTATGATATTTATATTCGTATGAAGAAATAGAAAGATAAACATATGTTTAATTGTATTTCAGAAAACAGAGTAGATACAGAAGCCCCCAGATATGTAAATGACACTTTTTAAATGTTTAATTCTGAGAATGCATACCAGATACCATTTCTTTGTAACTATCATAAATTTTTCAGGAACAAGTTCAATAAGCCAAGTTAAATTTTTATGGATATTTGAACTACATGTCTTCAAGCATGTTTTCATAATTTGCCACTTGTGATGTTTTTAAATCAAATATTATTAAAATATAAAAACTTATTGTAAAAAGACTTGTATTTAAAATGAAAGAAAATAATTTGTATCATTTTAAGTACCATACGTTAAGTAGGTAGTTGCTAGATCCTTAGGAGCAAATCTGGATAAATCTCAAGCAATATACAATTTATAATCTCTTACTTCACCTAAATAATTAATTTAGTAATGGCTTTGTTGACTAAGTAGAATGTTTGTCTACAGAACCTTGCTATGTATGTGTGTTACCCTCCAATGCATCCTTATTTGTAAAACGATAGCGTTTTTACTGCAATATTACCTATTATAAAAACATAAAGTCTATTTTTCATAACATGTTCAGGGTTTTTTATTACAATTTTAAAACTTTAAAAAGTTTATCTTATACAACAATAAAAGCTCTTTTTTTAAATATATTTTTTCCAACATATCTTATATATTCTTTAAAGTATTCAGTTAATATTCAAATTATATTTTCTTCATACTAAGTTTTGATAGAGAAATTTTTTTTTGAGACGGAGTCTCGCTCTGTCGCCCAGGCTGGAGTGCAGTGGCGCAATCTCAGCTCACTGCAAGCTCCGCCTCCCGGGTTCACGCCATTCTCCTGCCTCAGCCTCCTGAGTAGGTGGGATCACAGGCGCCACCACCACGCCCGGCTAATTTTTGGTATTTTTAGTAGAGACGGGATTTCACTCTGTTAGCCAGGATAGTCTTGTGATCCGCCACCTCGGCCTCCCAAAGTGCTGGGATTACAGGCGTGAGCCACCGCGCCCGGCCAGTTAGAGAAATTTTAAATGACAAAAGTGGAGGAAAATACTGAGAAATATTATTTTGTGTAAATAATCTTAAGTACAGTTTTCAAGTATTGAATGGCTTGATAACAAGTTTTTCTCTTTGTAATTAAAAAAGTCACTAAAATTATGTACATTGCAATGGGATTAAGCTAATAAATATAATTTTTAAAATATTTTAAATTTATTTTCCTTGGAAATTAGGATAAAATAAAATTACAATGGTGATATATCCTGCCTTTTAGCTGATCCATGTTTCATCACATTAGTAAAAACTGATAATGTAACTGTTGATTCAGAACTTACTCTTTACCAAGCAAAGTGTTAACTCAGTGAACTGTTTCATTTCAATTTCCGTCAACTCTATGTATTAGGTGTTATTATCCCCTCCCACACCTGCCTATTAGCAGAGTAGGAAGCAGGCATTCAGAAATATTAGCACCTTGTGCAAAACCACTATTTTTGCACAAGTAGCATTTTGTTGTTTTTTTGTTTTGCACAATGTTTTTGTTTTGATTTGTTTAGTTTTGGCTAGTGGTGGTGGAGCCAGGATTCTAACTGGCTTTCTCTCCACAGCTCTGATCTAAGCCTTCCATTATGGACAGTCTTCAGAGGAGCACGCGTCTTTGCTGGCTGGCATATCAACATTCATAATCCTGGCATGTGGAAGAATACTCTGATTATAGCCCCAGATGTTAGCGTTAAAAATTCCTTCTAAGGCATTTCTTTATTCTGAAGTAAATCCTGTTAAGGAAAAATAGGAATTTATAAGAGATTAATAAATTAATGTGAGTTATCACACTACTTTCTAATTTGACAGAATCAGGAGCTTTTAGAAAATAAGGACATTGCCCAAAGAGGAAAAGGAGATAATTCAGAGGGCTCAGAAGCTAGAATTAGCTTTTTGGGGAACTAATTTAAGAGTAAAGAGGCTCCTTAATGTCTATTTATTGTTTATGAAATTGAAGTAGATGTCACTTAAATTTAATAATTGACTTACATAACATTATTGATTTTTTACCCTGATTTTTCAAATGATCTGTGTTCATTATATTTTGACTTCTCTGTAATATTTTGCATAAATGATAGTCAATCAGAAATCACAATATGCTAAGTCTAAATGAACTTTAGAAAGGGAATGACGAACAATTTGATTCAAGATTAACATTATAATTGACATTCTTAAAAAATATTTCAGCATTACTGGAAAAGGATCATGTTACTTCTGTAATTTTTCTATTGTTATGTGATAAATCAAAGAGGTAAAGAAAAATAAAGGATACAAGACAAATCATTAGAGTTCATTGTAAGCTGGGAAGAAAGCAATTCTTGTTAACTAAGTCAAATTGAAAGAGAATACACTTAAGAAAATGTAAAGCTCACTATTACATTTCGTCTAATTGGTACATCAAATTAATGCAAATTACTCCTGCCCCCAAAAAGGGTTTATAAATGAGAGGCTTTCTAAGGCAGAAGTGTCATTGTAGTGTAACTTTGAGTAGGTACATGTCCCTATCAGCTGATCTTATCTTCCAAGCCTACAATTATTAATCCTCTGTGTGTAGTGCTTAAAATGTGGTACTTCACATAAGAGGGCTGTAAAGAAAGAACAAAGACTTGTAAAGTGCCAAAGGAAGAGGATCTCAGGTCCATTTGGTTGATTAACAGTCCTTAGTACGAGGAAAATTACAGGAAAGAATCTGTAGCCCAGGACGGAGCTCTTAACTCCAGATTGCATGGTATTAGGAGTACAACCAGAACAGAATTCCGATGAAAAGCCTGGTAGCAGTGACCAGTGGTATTAAAACACATAGTGATCTAATAAATAGCCCTTCATGTTGCTTAGTGGTTAGGGAAAGCATCTAATTCACAAGGCGAGTTACTCTCTAATAATTGGAAACTATTATCTGGCTTCTAAAATCCACTTCAGACATCTGTTTGGCCACAACACAATCTGATATGATCTTGATGAACAAGATGAAACAGCTCCACCTTAAGCAGGTGAGTGGAACACTACATAGCACACTCGCCACCTAGTGGATATTCACTGTAATTTTAGTTTTTTGTTTTTTTTTTTTTATTAATCTGTTCTAGAATAAATGTAAACCACACATTTCATTTTATAAAATGAAAGTGTGTGTGTTAGTTTCTGTTGCCTGATACTGTGGTCAAGACTATTCTGACATATATTTTACAATCTGAATAGTTTGTAAAATGTGAAAATAAAAATCCCTTACACAGATGAATATAAAATTTCTTTGGCTAGATCAGATGAATCAAAGCTTGTCCTGTAAAGAGGGTCAACCCTTGTAAAAGTTTCTCATGCTGATTCTTCTTCCTTTTATTTATGACCTTTATCTAATCTTGGGGTCACTGAAAATGCATCGTCCCTGCTGGATCTTTTATCTAGTTTCTATCCAAGATCCATATGAAGTGGGGTTGCTCTCTCTCGTCTAAATGTCTTGGTTTGAAAACAGAATTCCTTTCTTCCATGAGATCAGAATAACTAACGCAATTTTACCTTTTTAAAATCTTTTCCCCCTATATTGCCTCTTCATCAAGGTACTTGTTTAATACCCAAAAATATAAATCTCCAATATTGGAATTTAAGCTTGATGATACACCAAGGAGCAGCTGTTTTAGGATTTTTCAGGCCTTCCCAGCACCTCTCAGATTGCAGGAGAGCTGCCAATCTGCTCATTCACAATGCTAGTCATGGCCTCAGAGTTTCATTTTACCATCTGGCACATCAGGATCACCTCCCCAGATAGTAATCATCATCCCAACAATAATATAGTGAAATCAGAGTTGGAGGATTGTAAAGAATTTTTAAAGGTTACTGCATATGCTACCAGAGTTTTCAGGGCTGCTTGGTACTTGTCTATTTCACAACTCCATATCCGATGACTGGCTAAGTTTTCTCTGCTTTGTCCTTATAAGCCTAACACCCGTGCCACTGATATGTACTCATGAAGACGGTTTCATTAGTGACCCTCTGCTATTCCATACTAGGCAGATAGTGAGTTACCCAGACGTATCCACCTATATGCTAACATTTCCCTTTACATCATTGAATAAAATCTATTTCTCCATACTTGTATTTGAGGCCCAATATTAATTGACGGCTTCGTTGTTGCCATAATCCACTTTTCTAAATCCCTCCAAATTTCATTTCCACTTTGGTACATTTATGCTCCTTGTGTAAAACCCCTACCCTATTCTCAGTTTACCTAGTGTAAACTTTTCACCACATGAATCAAACATCAACCCATACAATGAATTTTGCTCGACACAAAGCAATCACAGCAAAATAGAATCAGGAAAATAATGTAGCTCATACGATGAAATGACATTAATATATAGTTAATGGCATTAAAGACAATACGGTTACAGATTTACCATTAAATATAATTGGGTTCTCTTATGCATTGTAGCACGGTGATGATTCTGTAGTGTAAGTGTTATACTTAATCAGTAGAGGGTTTTACATGAAAACTCTGGTACTGAATTCCAGCAAATGTTTATACAGACTAAACAAGGTTGCAAGCCTGGAAACCCAGGACCAAGAACCATAAAATAGAGAGATAAAATCATGTGTGTGTGTGTGTGTGTGTGTGTGTGTGTGCTCATAGGTTAAAAAAAAGTTAAGAAAGTGAGTAATTTTTCAGAAACTTTAGGCAATGACATAAAATTTAAACATTTTCAGTTCTGCAGCTTATGACATCACGTGTGCCCAATTTGATATAGATATCAAACTATGTCTCTCTTCTCTTTCTCCTTTTTTATCACATGCTAATAAAAACAAAACTGAGAAGATTCATATTGGAAACATTTTCAACCACCCAAAATTTCTCATCAATATTTTTGGTGACCCAGTGGTGTGATGGGATCAGCTTGTACCAGCTTACAAGAGCTGTATGACCCACATATTAAATAGTCAAGAATCAGTCAGTTCTTAAGCACAGTCATTCTTGATTTCTTAAAGGTTATATGCCTTTACAATTAAATGAATTCTATAAAAACAACTATATACTAATATTAAAAAATCACCAGTTCCTAATTTTAAATGTTTTATTATCTATGCTTTTGAGATTATTTATGTCTATTTCAACAATGTGATGGAAAAATGTAAAATGATGAACTACTGTACATCCCTTTGTAACTCCTTATTCAATGATGTCATATTAATACGTTTAAATCAGCCTTGGTGAGGGTATTTACAGCATGAAAATCAATATATGCTACAATTCAAGGCTTTTTACTCTAGGGAACTAGCTTCAAACATCTACCAGGATATCAGTGGATGATAACATAATGTGGATACACAAGGCCCAGATTCCAAACGTAGTTCTGTGATATTAGCCTGTTCATTAAACTTTAAAGCCTGTTTATTATACTGATCTACAAAATGAAGTGTCGAAGACATTGATTCTCGTAAAGACATTACATTTTAAAATCGAGTTCAACTTTGCTTCCTAATGGGCATAAAGGTAGCATAAAGCAGGGACATCAAGCCTACAGAAAGACAACATATTTTAAAATGGCATGTAATATATCTCAATAATGTATCAACTTTAGTGGCAGAAGTTTTATTTTAAAAAAAGAGATGTTCAGGAAAAATTTCAGGTGACTTGATGAGCAAATAGGTTATATTTATAAAATATATAACAATTTAACTTTGCCCATTTGGTTACTTTATCCTAAGTGGAAATTGACTTATTCCTTTCCATATTACTTTTTGACGGAGCTGGCACTCAAATAAAACAGAAATCCACAGATGATGTTTTCCTATTAGTAGGTTAAATTTATTAAACATTATGTAACTATTTTAAGTTGACCATTGAAATGCATTTATCATACTTTATTTCATTTCCTTCTGTTATAGACATGCTGAAACTTTGCTTGCAATAGAGAGATGTTTCTATTTTAAATCCTTCCACATCTTAATTGCAACATGAAAGCCATGTTTAAGATAATCTTTTTTATAAAGGAAAATTGTTCTTTTTAAAAAAGTAAATAGTAGCTCCATTCTTATATGATAAGGAGTAGAAAGAATAGTAGAACAAACATTTGACAACGTGTCTGAAAAACTAAGTGTTTGTCCCAGTTTTATAACTTATATACTATTTGAAGAAGAAAAAAAAGTATCTTGGGTAGAATGAACTCTCAGTAAAAACATGTATTTTCAGGAAAATTAATTTAGTTTTTAAATAACCACTTCCTCTTATGATTTATTAATAATAAAATCTTCTAAATGTCATAGAAATCAGTACAAATGTTAATCACTGCTAACTTACTTTTGAATATATCTACACTGACAAATATTAGAACACCTTACTCCTTAAAAATATAGTGGTTGCTTTGTAGAAATGGAGTCAATCAGGCATCTCCGATACTGGCATGTAGTAGATACTCAATACAACACGTGGAGTGAATGAACAAAATCATTTCTTTTATTGAGATTCACCACACAGTCCCGAGTGAAGAAACGAAGCGAGAAGGGCCTTTGAGTTGAAAAGGTAATTTAACATTAATAGCAAAATGCAAACATACATTCCACTTTGATTCTTTCTGTTCTTCACTGGTTTGAAGCACTCACAGTTACCCAGTCAACTGGACTTAGTTGAGTGTGGCATCATGCATTGCACTGCACTAGGTACCATGCAGAGGAAGGCAGAGTCATGGTACCTGTCTGGGAAATCCATAATGGAATATCCATAAGAGTACCACCGCTATAGGATTTATATATATATATATGTGTGTGTGTGTGTGTATTTATATACACACATATATACATATATGTATATCAAACTTCCCAACCCTGGATTGTAAGGCAATTTCTTAAAGTTGATTGTGATTGAGTACAAAATTTAACACCTGCCCTTTTTGTAAGCATCACGGTTCCTAAGTCTTGCATGTTCAAGGCACCTGTCTATGGTGAAGGCTGCAGGCGGTGAACTTCAAAGTGGAATGATCTGTGCCACCTCACACTCACAACAATCCTGGACTTCTGAGCCCTGATGTACCTCTGCTTGTGGTGGTGATCTCCTATTATCATGGATGCCCCTCACATGGGAAGACTTAATTTCCTGACTCTTCTCAGTCCTGCGTCTCTCCCCAGAGATGTGATCAGTGGTGGTGGCAGAGAGCTGAAGGACTTGGGAACATTATTCAGTGTTCCAATTATTAGGAAAAATGCAAGCAGATGGAGCAGGGAAATAATATCTTTTGCTAATTATTGGAATGGATGAGCTGATAGAACTTTACACTCTCCCACGAGAGCCAAAGGGTCATGGATCTCCGGCCAATTCTGGCCAACCTGGCTGGCTGCCACTGAGCACAGAGGCTGCCGTCTGCCTTTCTCTTTTGCTCACCTGAGGCATTTGTGGGAGAACCCTTATACTCTTTCCTTCCTTCCTTCCTTCCTGCCTTCCTTCCTTCCTTCCTTCTTTCCTTCCTTCCTCTCCTTCCCTTCTTCCTTCCTTCCTTCCTTCCTTCCCTCCTTCGTTCCTTCCTTCTTTGGCTTTTACTGTTGTTTTAATGATAGTTTGAATCAATGACAGATTCTCTGTTAAGTGTTAGAAAAACACTTTAAAATCTAGTTTACTAAATGTGGAAGCCTAAATGTATGCTTAAATATCTACATGTCCTTTTGGAATATGTCATAATATTTCTGTACATTATTTTTCTTGCAAATAATGTATAGAAATATCGTGAGTGATTTTCCCATGCTCTGAAGTATTCATTAATCCCCCCAAAATCCTCCGCCTCCCTAAAGACTTTCTCTTCCTACCTCGCTCTGATTGCTCAGCATTTCCACAGAGCACTGATGGCACTACACTTACAAGTTTAATTTGTGCACAAGCCTGTTAGCTCCCTTCTGTTCAACAGCTTTCAGCTGCCCTCCTAACCCTACACAGATGTCTCACAAACCCATATTCCCACTCACGGAGGACAGGCAAACTGAGCACGGTAAATCTATCACCCCAACAATGCAAAGCCATTCACCTGGTGAAGGTGAGTCAATAACACCATGCCCATGTGCAAAGCAAGCACATCACACACTACATGCTCTTCCCAGGCTTAGTGTTGCAAATTCTACACATTTGCAGAAAATATGTAAGCTCTCTCTATCCACCTTTTCCACTTCATTGAGCCTCTCAAAGGCCCTAACATTACCTCTCTCTCACACCATTACCTCTGGTACAAATGAGCTTCTTCTGAGGTTCATGCTTCTCATCTTCCAAGAAATACTCTCTTTCCTATTATGCCACAAGGCCCCTAGCCTTTTTAAAATCCAAGGAAACATTCTGTACTAAGAAAAATAACTTGATCTATAGTATCAGATGAAGGGAAGAACTTAATTTTAGGTAACGTTTCCAACCCTTCATAACATAAAGATATCAAACCCTTCATAACTTAAAGATATCAAAATGAGAGTTTTCCAACAGAGAAGTTCAGAAAAGCAATACATAAATGTGAAGTGAAAAAAATGTAGAATTCCATTTCTCTTATTAGCATGATGGATTTTTTTGTTAAGAGAATTTGACCCTTAACACAATAAAAGTTTAAGTCTACTTCATTTGGCATTGTAAAAATAATTCTCTGATGAAGTATATTACTAAAGAAATAACATACATCACAGCATTTATCAGTTCTTGGAGAAGAAAAGCAGCTTTATAAATGACTCAGTGACTCAACACATAAAGTGAATTTTGCTTATTCAATCATGCATTATCAGAATATGCAGGATTTCTTTCTGTCCTTTTGTATCTGATGGGGATATATAATCACAGACTTACAGTTGGGAGGTACCAAATGTTACTATTATCTCTGGTTCACAGATAATTTAAAAAATGAGACATAAATAATCTCTTTTTTTTTTTTTTTTGAGACAGAGTTTCACTCTTGTTGCCCAGGCTGGAGTGCAATGGTGCAATCTTGGCTCACTACAACCTCCGTCTCCTGGGTTCAAGTGATTCTCCTGCCTCACCTTCCTGAGCAGCTGGGATTGCAGGCATGCATCACCACACCCAGCTAACTTTGTATTTTTAGTAGAAAAGGGGTTTCTCCATGTTGGTCAGGCTGGTCTCGAACTCCCGACCTCAGGTGATCCGCCCGCTTCGGCCTCCCAAAGTGCTAGTATTACAGGCGTGAGCCACCACACCCAGCCAATATCCTTTAAAGAAGAAAGATCTTGCCTCTATTCACATAGCTATTCTGTACTTGAGTTGAAATGTGAACATAATTCATGGTGAGTATTTTTTGGACACATTGCTATGCATAGTTATTGACCTGCAAGCATGTGTGCATACACATACACACACATGCACCACACACTCTCTCTCTCTTAATATTTATCCTAATTAGAAATCAAGGAATGCTGTATTATGTTCTATTTTGCCTGTTACCTTGACAATAATTAAAACAGCAAATCTAATGTTAGAATGATATAGGAATATTTAAATTCATATACATTACAAGGGGTACATTTAAATTGTGAAGAAAATGTGAAAATATATTCCAAATGCTTAAAATGTCACTGTATCCCTTTGCCTATTCTATCAGATTCAGACAGAAAATAGATGACTTACTCAACGGATATAAATAAGGGGAGATTGATGGAGGTGCTATTTGCAGAAGTGTGGCCAAGAGTAAAAGAATCAAAGCATATGAAGCGTTTAGCGATTAACAACATGGGAAGCCATTTCCACCTCTGAGGCAGAAGAGATAAGTCTAGTGACTGATGAAACCCAAGCATGAAGAAAGAGGATAGGAGATTAAACAACAGACCTCAGCTGTTGTCAAACCTGAGGCCAGCCACTAGGAGTTGGAAGCACTATGGAATAAGCACCCTAAATTCTCTTTCCTCCCACCAGCTAATCTGCCAGTGCCAGTGGCTTTCATTGTTGACAGGGGGAACAATGGAAAGCCAAGGTCCCAAGTGATGAAACTCATGGGGTGACCCTGCTTTGGAACCAAGCAGGACAGAGGAGGGCAGTAAATAGACCTTCGGGGTTTACTCATGGAAAACAGAGAGTGATCTGCACACTCATCAAGCCATCCCTGAAGAAGACAGCTGAGATTAGTGCAAAAATGTCTACACAAAATGCTAATGCTAATGCTAACATTATTTAGAAACATAAGATCATGGGAATAATATATATAATCAGAAGTAAGGTATTGGAGAACTAAAATTTGGAAGTGACTCATACATTTTCAGTTGCAAATCGTGAAATAATTTAAATTAGCATGGTTCAATGGAATATGTATTGGGGTGCACATATTCATGCTATGTTAAGTTAAAATGAGAAGGCTACAAAACATGTACATATACATGTGGGTGTGAATATAATTACTGCATATTTATATTAATGCTTATATAAAAACTCAATTCATTTGAAAGACCTAAAATTAGGAGTTTAGAGTAGATTGAAAGGAGGATGAACTCACCAATAATAGAGTAACATTATTCCCTAAAGAACTTCAAATGTTATTTGTTCCCTTTCAAGTTTAATTAGAATCATGGGGCAGAGTGTGAGTAAAAGTCGTTGTATTGAAATGAATGTGATATTATTAATTCATGAGCACTGAATACAGTTTTTCTGTATAAGAACAAATGTAAAGTTTATTAATGTAAACAGAATGTGGATTTCTTCTAAGTCAAGGTAGTTGGTAGAGAAACAATTGACTAATAATCCTAGTTGCAGTGTGGCTTTGAGACCAGGAATATAGAATGTTTAAAAACTGTATTGTTGACTATTGTCAAATAAGATCAACCGAGAAAAGTGGACATCTTGCAATCAAGATTTATGATTACTTATCATTCTATTACATTCATGCCTGTAGCTTCTGATTTTTATATACTCGATCTTTTCTACTTATATGAATTTTAATTGAAAAATATATCACAGCTTTTTTTCAACGAATAAAAGCAGTAAAAGAAAATGAACAACAAGAAATGTCAATGCTATGAAACACTGGAAAAATATGAAGCAAAGACTCCCAATTCTAAGTGCTCAAAGTAACAAGATAAAGTTATTTATGGCTGTCATATTCAAAAGAGATTATTGTAGAGGGAAAGAAAAGTGACATGGAAATGTAAATGATGACCAAACGGTGATATTTGGAAATCAATAAAAGATAACAGGCTAAGTGAACACTAAAAAGATGACAATTACAAAATAATAACAGAGGAAAGTTAAGAATTAACTCAAAAGTTAATAATAATAAGATTAATAAATATTTCCATGCAGCCGAAACTTTCAGTTTTTACTGTTTGCCTTCTACTACTGCTGCTTCACCAGAATCTTCTAATAATAATCTGAATTCATTGATATCTGCAAGTGGCTTGCTTTCCTTTAGCAATGCCCAGCAACAACCTCTATCCATAAACAGCCATTGATGCACAGTGCTGTATCATTTTAGTAAATGTTAACATAATGTTATAATCACTTCCACAGGTTAAAATATTATATGCACATTTTAAAAACAGAAACTGTGACAAAGATCTAATTGTATTACATGATCAAAAGGAGAATGTCACAGAAAGGGGATATACAAAGAAAATAAATGAAGGTACATCTGCCTGGAAAGGAATATCATGATTGTTTCATTATTGTTCCAGCTTTTCCAGCTTCTGGAAATTGGAGGCAGGGTGGGAATGGGGTGCTGGTAAATGAGCTGGTTAAAAACAGAATCCTTTTAAAATAAGCATTTGAATGAGAAAAGAAAATAATCTAAAACACTGGAAATTTTCCTGGACTCGGTGAACAAGGAATGGTCAGATTTCTCACTTATAATAAAGTCAGTAATTACTGCTCTCTTTTCACATTTTTTCCCTGCTTGCTTGTACCTTTGTATCTTCCATTCTCTCTCTCACTTTCTCTCTGTTTCTCTGTCTCTGTCTCTCTCTCTTTTCCCTCCCCCACTTTGTCTCTTCTTTCCTTTCTTGCTCAAATAAAATGCCTAATAATGGCTATTGAGTTGTTTATTTCCTTCTCCTCACTTAAAAGACAATTGCAATTGAAAATGTTTATGGTTCCCTATGTATCATAAACAATTAAATTAATTCTTATTTGAAGGTGATCTTCCATTGATTATTCATACTCAATATAGGATGATGAATTTAACACAAGTGGAAACTTAAAGATCCCTTTATGAAAAAAGCGATATATTCTAAATCTGTTTTCTCATTAATCCTTTTGCTGCCACGTTCTTTCTCATTTGCTATATTGCAACCTTTGAAGGCAATGTAACATATTAGCTAAGCCCATGGCCTCCACGGCCAGACAACTGTGTCCAGGCTCTGCAATTTACTGGATATCACTGACTTTCGGTAAGTTAATATGTCTGTTCCTCAGTTTCCTCTCTTGTGTAGTGGGGATAAAATAGTTGCCGTGAAGATAAATGAGCTAATCTTTGTAGTTTTGGAATGGTTCCTGGAATTGCCACATGCATCTATGAAATAATAAATCAAAACTCTTAATTTCATAGAACTTACTTGGGTAGCAAAACCAGCTACTGAGCAGCCAAAATAGATACCACTAATCATTCTAAATTTCAGGTCTAAGATTAAAACAATGGAAAAACATGCTTACTAATGAAAGTATATTGAGAATTCCATCACTGGATTGATGGCCTTCATTCTGTTATTCAATAGCTCTTGAAGGGGTTGCCAGTCTGAACAGAAACAGTCATTCTTGTAGTTTTCTTCCTTCCCAGTCACTCTAAATTAGAAAATATTTCAGAAATTCAATTTTCAAGACAATTTGTATTAGGGTTTAATGGTTTGTAGGTGCGTAACTACAGGAAGACTGAGTTAAAGGCAATCCCCAGAGGCAATTGTAGACACACAACACCATTTTAAACAAATATTTTATAACACTATCTGAAACAAAGGTTATAGATGGTATAACAGATTATACAATTTCACACAATTTCAAAAAAAATCAATCTTCAAAAATATTTTGAAAATAATGCCTAAACTCTAATATAAATAAAAATGTAATAAAATAATTTATAATAAAATAATATGCATTTCTTTATGTTAATATGCAGGTACAGTGAAGGTAGAAAACATAATGAAGTTTGCAGAACCTCATTGCTACTCGGATTCCCCGTGATTGTTTGAAATACATAAGCAGCAGAAGTAGGAATACTATTAGTGGTATACTTTTAGTCTCACAGCTAGTGTTGCCATCAATGACATGATTTTCTAAAATGGTATTCAATGTTAAGTAAAGTTCTGTGAAGAAAAATAGTTTTTCCTCTCAATTTCCACTATATTTGCATTTCTGGAAAATTCAGTGTATATTGAAACTGTGCAGAAAATACTTGGAATTCATATTAACACTAATTTGGGCTCTATAATCATTAATTATAAATGAATGTTCCGCTGTACAATGCGCAGTGTCTACCATCCCTCACTCAATAAGTGCAGATGCATTTCACAATATTGTGACCACAAAAGACTAATTCAATTTTGCAAAATTCTTCCTAGAGATAGGGCCACACATATTTGTAATCTTCTTACTAAAGTGTAGAATACATCCTTTAAAAATGAAAAGAAATATAGTTTTATAGTCCAGTTCTTCTGAAAACATAAATGTACTCTGATAACCAGAACGAAGAAACTTTAAAAGGAAATGATTGATTGTTGAATGTCTGAGAAGGTTTAAACTTTTCAAAGGAAGACACTTGACACAGACCTATCTTTTTTGTTGTTGTTGTTAATTTTTGTTTCAATAGATTTTGGGGTACAAGTGGTTTTTTGTTAATGAATGAATTTATCATAGTGAATTCTGAGAGTTTAATACACCCATCACCAAAGCAGTGTACATTGTACCTAACATGTAGTTTTTTATCTTAGCCGCCCCCTACCCTCTCCATCTGAGCCTCTAAAATCTATTATATGACCCTGTATGCCTTTGTGTACTCAAAGTTTAGCTCCTACTTATAAGTGAGAGTTTACAGTTTTTGGTTTTCCACTCTTGAATTACTTCCCTTGTAACAATGGTGGAAGAAATTAAAACATCAAAAGACCTGTGTTTACCAATGACTACCATGCAATATAGAGAGTATATCCATAGCTAGGGTTCTAGAATAGATTCTAGAGAGCTGCAAATGGGTTAAACTCATTTCCATATGTCTACTCTAGCAATCTGGTTCAATCTATAATAAAGGGCAGCTTCATTGAACACTTAACCAAACATGAACTATTGCAAGAAAGACAACAGAGTTCCTGACCATAGATGCTATGCCTGACTACTCTACTAAGTGACATAGCATAACTCTTGTTGCATTCAATTCTCATTCTTATACGTCAAGAGAAAGACAAAAAGTGAAAAAAAGAGAATTCAAAGAAACTGTCTTTAGGACAGGAGACTGAACTTTTGTAATTCTTTATCTTGACTGAATCTAGATAGAAAGCTATTTTTCCCTGTATCCGTTTTCAAAGGTTGTCATAACAAAGT
Source organism: Trachypithecus francoisi (assembly GCF_009764315.1). NCBI lineage: Eukaryota > Metazoa > Chordata > Mammalia > Primates > Cercopithecidae > Trachypithecus > Trachypithecus francoisi. Next base: position 12,957,367 of record NW_022681469.1, on the reverse strand, counting down.
CCCACAGAATATGTGGTTTAAAAAACAGAAATGTGTGTTTTCACAGTCCTGAAGGCTAGAAGTCCAAAATCAAGATGTCAGCAATGTAACTTTCTTTTGAGGTCGCTCTCCTTGGCTTGTAGATGGCTGTCTTTCCCACTAAGTCTTCACATGGCCTTCTCTCATGATCTTTCTGTATACAAATTTCCTCCTCTTACAAGGGACTCAGTCATATTGAATCAGGTCCCAACCTAACTCATTTGGAGTTAATTACCTCTTCAATGGTCTAACCTCCAAATAGAGTTACATTTTCAAGTACTGAGGGTTAGGAGTTCAACATAGAAATTTTGACGGGGCACAATTTAGCCCACAACACTCCCTACTTGTGGTTACCATGAAAATACTTAAGGAGCACGATAGAACATATCTAAGACCCTAAATTAGAGTGCAATTCTCCAAAAACACTCTTATGTTACTTAGGTAAATATGAGTTGTACTGAGATGGGTGTGATTTCATTCTTGCTCTGCAATCTCAATGTTGGCTTCTATAACCTGATGGATGATTTTCCTCTGGAACCAGAAGTAGATCTATTGCCAAGTTATATATGTGTACACTGAGTTATTTAGCATAACATCTTCCCTCCTCACCATTCTTTAACTCATACTGATGCTCACATGGTGTGTCAATAATGAACAAAAAAACCTGCCTTTTCTTTTTTATTAATATTATTTTTGATTGAAGAATCATAATTATATACATTTACGGGATAAAATGTGATGTTTTGATATATGTATATAATGTGGGATGATTAAATCAAGATAATTAAAATATCAATCATCTCACTTGCTTATCACTTTTTGTGGTGAGATATATGAGATTTGCTAAATTTCTTTGAAATATATGTTATTATTGACTACTGTCACTCTCCCATGCAATAGATCTCTGATTTCTAACTGAAAATTTGTACCATTTGACTAAAAACAACTCCTCATTTTCTCCCACCCCCTACCCCCGATAACTGTCATTTTACTCTTTACTTCTGTATTAGTCTGTTCTCACACTGCTAATAAAGACATATCCAAGATTGGGTAATTTATAAAGAAAAGGAGGTTTAATGGCTAGGGAAGTTCTCAGGGGAGGTCTCACAATCATGGCAGAAGGTGAAGGAGGAGGAACGTCACATCTTACCTGGTGGCAGGAAAGAGAATGTGTGCAGGGAAACTCTCATTTGTAAAACTCTCCTTTACAAAACCATCAGAGATGACATGAGACTCACTCACTATGAAGAGAACAGCAAGGGAAAGGCTCACCCCCATGGTTCAATTACTTCCCACCGGGTCCCTCCCAGGACACGTGGGAATTATGGGAGCTACAATTCACGATGAGGTTTGGGTGGGGACATAGCTAAAGCATAACAACTACTATGAGTTTGACTTTTTCCATTCCACATATAAGGGACATCACGTAGTGTTTGTCTTTCTGTTCCTGGCTTATTTCACAATGCATAATGTCCTTCAGGTTCATACATTATCAGAAAGGACAGCATTTCCTTTTTTTTTTAAGGTCCAATAGTATTTCATTGTGTATATTGCCATGTTTTTTATCCATTTATCTGCTTATGAACACTAATGCTTTTTCCATATCTTGGCTATTCTTATGAATAATGTTGCAATGAATATGGGTGTGTACATATCTCTTTGACATATTGATTTCAGGTTTTTTGGATATATACTCAGAAGTGGCTGGATCATATGGTAGTTCTGTTCTCTCTCTCTCTCTCTTTTTTTTTTTTTTTATAATTGACACTTCACATCCACCATCTTAGCATTTTTCAAAAACACAATATGCTGTTAACTATGGTTACCATGTTGTACAGTAGGTCTCTTGAATTTATTTCTCCTATCTAACTGAAATGTGTTCTTTGGCCAATACATCCCCAGGTACCCCAGTTCAACCCCTGGGGTACGAGATCAACTTTTTTAGATTCCACATATGAGTAAAATTATGCAGTATCTGTCTTTCTGTGCCTGGCTTATTCTTGTTAACATAATTTTGGGTTTTTTTTGTGGACCCTCCATATCATTTTCCATAATGGTTGTATATTTACATTGTTTATAATGTATTTTTTATGTATTTACATTTTTTCTCCATCCTCACCAAGACTTATCATAATATATCCTTTTGATAACAGCTATTCAAACAGGTGTGAGGTAATATCTCACTGGGATTTCAATTTGCATTTACCTGGTAATGAGTAATACTCGATATTATTTATAAACCTATTGACTATTTGCATGTCTTCTTTTGAAAATGTCTGTTCAGGTCATTTGCTCATTTCTGAATCAGGTTATTTTCTTGTTATTGAGTTGAGTTTCTTATGTATTTTGGATATTAACCCCTTTTCAGGTATATCATTTATAAATATATTCTCTCACTTTTTATTTTTATTTTCAATGTAAGTATTGCATTTTCTGTATTTTCTTCCCTTATGTGGAAGGCAGTAGAGATTGTTTGGTGACATAAAGCAGAATTTGACTGGACAGTGACTTACTGATGGATTTTGGATTAGTCAGTCATTGTTTTCTCTCTTTAATGTTTCAAAATATCCATGTTATCTACCAGTATTTCTTACTAGAGCAAAGGAAGAAGTCACTCACCTTTTTGTTCTAAAACCAATCTGTGCATGTTGTTCTTAATCTCGTACTCTGCTCACTATGGAACTATGAACCATAAATCACATTTTTTGGAAAACTTTTTAGTTTTAATTTATCTTGTTTTCTTCCTTTGATTTCTTCTCTAAAGTTTTTTTTAATAATAAATGCTATTCAAGAGTATAATCTTGGGATTAATTTAAATATTAAGGGTTTTGAAACCCTTCCTCTAATGTTTTAATACACGTTAAAGTTTAATAAATGTTGAAGTTAACTGATCACTCTCTGCATTCACAGAACTAAGTGAAAAAGAGTAAAAAGTACAAAAGTTTATATAATATTTTCATTTGATATACTTTTTATGTTTAAAATTGATATTATTATTCTTAGGAATCTAAAATGACTACGTTGTAATGTACTATTTTCTTCGCCTACTTTCAGTCCATTGATTTTATGTACTTAACGTAACAGACAGTGTGGAATATGAGCTAACGGTCTGAATTCAGGAATAAAAATTTCAAAGCTCAGACTTTTACAAACTATTTTATGTTCTGATGATATTTTGTTTGCTTGGTTTTGTTTTTGTTTTTTATTGTAGTTGTTTATTATAAAATGAGAAATGGAATAGTGTCATCGTAGTCTTAAAATTTTCTCCTATGATAAGCAATTTCTGTCAGTAGCGAGAAGCCAAAGGTAATTATTCAGATGATGGTCTTCAACAGAGATAAGCAAGCAAAAGTATCTGATGGCAGTAATCATCTGGTTAACTTTCCTCCTCACTTTGCTTGGAGAAGCTAAAATATCCCTCTTTCTGTCCCTCTCTCTCTCTGTCTCTTTCTGTCTGTCCCTGTCTCCTGAAAATAAGAAACATACACTCGATGGTCTTTGAAGTCAAATAAGGGGGAAAGTTACCTAACTTCTCTCTATGTGCCTCTTTCCAGAGTAACCTGGAGGAGGTAATTAGTTTGTTAATTATTTTAAAGCAACTTTTTCAAGTTTTACATTATCTTCAAATGTTGAATGAAATGAGAGGAGGAGGATTAAGTTGAGAACTGAAATTTGAGAAATGAATTATTGTGATTGTTTCACATAGTGAATCATATATCAATGTGGTACAGAATACAGTGCATGTCTCCATAAAGACGAACAGTCCTGCCATTTAACTAAATACTATATTTATTATGAAAGGTCCTCACCAGAGCGTTAGGGAAATACAATTGTCATTTTCATCACTGAAGACAGGGACGTTGGATTCAGGTTTGAAATTTGAATTTAGTTGTATAAAAATCCTACTTTATTTTCGAATGATAACTTTGGGAACATTCTGGCTAGGGGATTTTTGAATCATGAAAGGACACATCTTTGTGAACCTAGTAAATTAGAAATCGTTGAGGTCAAGGGGGAATAATGTCAATGCCATTTCCACAGGAAGAGAGCCTGGCACACCTCAGCGTGTGCTTCTTTTCCCTTTTGCCCCACTTCTCCACTAGTCCTGATTGTGTCTCTTAGTGAGTGGTAAATGACAGGCAAATTGTATACTAAGAAAGATGTCAAGCTGTATGAGAGAGAAAGGATGCAATAGATTGTGCTATTTATTTGATGTGGTGGTGGTGGTGGTGGTGACTTTCCAGGCGAGGGCTGAGCGGAGAGAGCATGAAGCCACTGTTGATTTCATACAATAGCTGTGGTTCTTTACAAACACGTTTGTGAGGTCAAACGTCTTGTTCCTATTTCAGTTTAATTTTCTATGTGTTCACCCTCCTGGGTACAGAGGCACTGGACAATAATCAGAGTTATCTTAGGCAAGTTAATCATTTTAGGGTGAAGTTGGTTATTTTAGTGTAAAGTTTTCCTATGTTTTTTCCTATCAGTGGACCAACATTAACAAGAAGAAAAAAAATGTTCTTACAGTTTCTTGGTCAATAAAATTGAGAGAATTCTTATTAAGACACTTTGATTGCATATGTTAACTAATAACAAATGACTTAGAACAAGAACTGCATTCTAATCAATTAGGAATACTTTATTGAGTGTATATTAAAGGTAAGCTTAAACTATTCCCATCCCAATTCATTCCTCTCTGTTTCTGGTGGAATTTAAGTAATAGGCTCTAGCAGAATAGAGAACAGAAAAGTCTCCCTTGAGCCTATCCTTCTGGTTACTCACCCCAATGTGAACGTGTATAACACTTCCACAGTACATGAATTTAAAAAGTAATATAAAGAAAGGTCTTCTCGTTAACTCAAGATGTCATAAACTGTAAAAATGACCATTGTCTTATTTCAAATGTGTTAAGAGCAGATGATAGTGGTTTTTACACTCAAATTACATAACTATAAAAAGTGTTCTACATAATGGAGTGTTAGCATATAAAACTACTTATTATCGATTAAATGTGAAGCACATTTGTAGATTATACCTAAAATAATGAGTATCATATCCATAGCCTTGTAAAAATTAGATACATGTGCCTGCCTTTTATTTAGTTAGATATGACATCCCCCCACACTCACACATTCACATGGAAATAAATTATAGTTAACTTGTTTCTGTCACTCCCAGTATAGATGTCTGTTAAATTATTTTTATTCTCGGCTAGGGATTCCAAGATGACGAACAAAAAGTTCCAGAACCTTCTAAAGAAAGAAAATGCCGACATGTCAGTCCATAATCCTTACAGTAACCAAATGTTGTTACCTAAATGTCAGTAACTGAAACGCCACAAAAAATAGCATTGTCTTCCATACTTGGCATTTATGAAAATGACATAAGATCAAATAATTTGAATTAGGATACATATGGTATATTTGAAGTTAAATTTTTAAGACAATAGAGGCCTAGACTTATATGAGTAGCTATACATGCATTCTAGTCCCAAAGAAATATAAGCAAGACAATATTTAAAAAATTACTGTTTATTACTACCTAGTGTTTGGGCCAATTCTTGACCAAATTAGATCAGCCTGCCCCAGAGATCTCAGGCAGAGTTTGCTCCATTCACCTCTCTTGCCTCTCAGACACAGCTTTATTCCTATTTGGTCTTCCAGGGAACTAAAGTGTTGCTTTCCAAGTGGTAAGCAACCTCAGTTTCAACTTGCTCCATGGACTCTTGAAGATTTAAGGAGATGAAGAGAAGTAGGGAAAAAGCAATTTTAACATACAGTCACACTAACTCTGGAATCAGAAATATTTCAATCTAATTCAATTTTAGTACATAAAGTTGAAATAATAAATTGAATTATCAAATTAATGAATTCTCAAAGAAAGATTAAATTATGTTCAATCTACTCAACATACTAAAGCAGATATATGAGCTAGTATACATTAGAAATATTCTTAAACAAGATATAAATGAAAAAAATCATCTCCTCTCTCTCCTCCCTATTCCTGGGTAAATGGTAATCAAGTGGAAATTTCAATAGACTAAGTTATCATTAATTATTATATGATCACATAAACTACCATGATGATCATTCAATTGTAGTAACACAGTTATTTGGATCTTAGCAGAATTGCTATAATAAAGGAACTTTAAAATTTATGTATTCAAGTGAAAAACATTTTTGAAAAGAAGAATCAAACATGTTTATACTAAAGCATATAGTTAAAATCGTTTCTGAAATGTATTTTATAATCATCACATAGTTCAAACTGAAGTAAAATTTATTATTTATTTGCGGTATTTGATATAAAAGACAACTTTAGGTTCCATAATTGCCTTCAGCTCTGCAAAAGTAAAAGAGGACTTCGAGTTTCCTATTGTTTGGTGGCAGGGTGCATGCTTACATGAAATTGGGTGCAGTAAGAACTATGGAAGTAAACTGTAAATGTTTTGGCAGTAACTATGCAAACTAGCTTAAAACATTTAGGCAGTCATTATCATCTCAAATTTTGCTGCACTATATAGCTCCACTATTGTAAATTGAGGACATAGTAAATAAAATTTGTAGAGAGATTTAAATCAATTTATCTTTGCAGATAAAAAATATTTTTAGTAATCTTTAGTTTCAAATCAGTAATGTCGACTCCTACCATGTGAACAATAAATGATCATTTGTTCTGTTGATTGTTTACTTTGCTCTTAAAATGTCCAGATTCTCCAGAATAATGTGCCCTGTTTGTTATATTATTTTTTCTGGTCTGTCTGACTGCTGACTTCAGTCTAATCACTGGATTGGGTTTTGGATGCTACCTAACGTCGTTCAACTTTGTCAGTAGATCTAGCATTTTCAAAAACTAATGAGGAAAATTGAATATGAAATTCCAAGAAATACTCTAGGAAAACATTGAGGAGCTCAGATGTTTGGACATTCAACAAGCGGACATCATATTGTATGGAATGTAAAAAGATAATAATTTGGAAATTACTGTAGTCTGAATATGTACCCTCAGATATCATATCTTGAAATCCTAAGCCTCAAGTTAATACTATTAGAAGATGAGGTGTTTGGCAGTTGGATCCATTATGAGGTCAGAACACACGTGAAAGGGATTAGTGTCCTTATGAAAGTGGCCTAGGAGAATTGTTATTCTTCTACCAACAGAGGACACAGCTAGAAGGTACCATTTATAAGAGACAAGCTCTCACCAGGCATCACATCTGCAGGCACATTAATCTTGAACTTCTCAGTCTCCAAAACTGAAAAATAAATGCTTGGTGTTTATAAGCCACCCATTTTATGGTCTTTTTTTCTAAGACAGAAACCATCTCCTAAAACTGGGTTAAGTGTTTATAATTTATTTGCTAGGTGGTATGTTTTCTTAACCTTTATTTGTTGTAAATGATGTTGCTGCTACTAAAAGTTGATTTTTGACTTTCACATGAACCCCATTAAAACTATGTACTCTCCAATTTGCTACATGTCTAGAAGAACATTAACTATAAAGAAAATGGGACCTGCCAGCATCATCTTAGACTCTACATCTCAGAAATGAGCTTATTCTTTTCTAGACAGAGCATATAGCACCAGCCCTAATATTCAATATGGCTGGAGTGTACCATTTGTCTTTACTGACACTAAAAGCTTCTTAGTGCAAGGGTTTTCTCTCCTTAAGTCAACTGAAGATACTATAGTTGATCTTGGTCCAGAAATATCTCCTAGAGGGTGAGGCGGAATGATACACTTTTATCAACCCTGAGAAAAAGACAAAGTTTGTAAGTTATTCTAGATTAACTCCCTTCTTCCAAATATATTTTGTCTATCACCACCTTAATTCCATCTTCCTTTTTATTCCACTGAGTTGCTGAATTTTTTCTAGAATGTGACAGTTTAGGCAAACTTGTTTGTTAAATGTCTAAATCCATCTTTTGCCCCAAATAAAACAACTCTGCATCCTTCCCATGGCTATCTACACAAGATTCATTATCATCAGTCTCACGCTATTTTGAAAGTTTGAGGATTTTATAGGTTTTCTTAGAAACCAAATGAAGTACCATACATGTGTGTCAACATTAAGTAGATTTGGAGCATTTCACAATATTTCTCTAGTTCCACTTAGACCAAAGATGATTGTCTGTATCAGCTACTGCCTTTTTTCCTTTCTGTAGTCCTCACAAATCATTTTTAATTTTATTTACATTAGTTCTCTACATACAAGCTCATCTCCTCTTAAGTACCTGAATAAAGTATCACAATACCTCTCCCTCATTATTTAGAACCAGATAATATCCCAGGGCTGGAATCCAATAGTCATGACTATCGTTTTCATTTGCTATTTCAATACGGACCTCTGTATTCACTTACTACCAAGAAGATTTGGCAGGCCCCATTCCAAGAGGAAGTCGCAGACATAGACATAACCCTCCGTTCAAGTCATTTCTATCTCTAATCCAAATCAAAGAAATTGCATTTGGAATGAAGGCTGTTGCCCAATTCTTCATGGAATTTCATCCATTTCCTCTTCTATGCTCTCAGTCACCCTCGTTCCCCTGAGATGAAATCATATTCACTCTTGATGTTTATTAACCCAAATATTTTCTGTGGACTTACTGATCTCCTATTTGGGAGTAAATTCTACCCAATTCCCTGTGGTCTAAAATGTATAATCATGACATCACTAGAAGGATAAAAGTTTAAATAAGTTGTCTGACAAGAAAAGTCCACATAAAACTTCACATAATCTGCTTTTAAAGTAGTAATAGCATACATCTCTAAATTCAGACTAAGATACTTTCCACAGCCTAGCTATTCATATCACAAATTTTACACAAAAGTCAGCAAAATCTACACTGGCCTATGTGATTCAGACACATTACTCAATCCTATCAAATCAAATGATCTGTGTTATAAAATCTAAAGGTCTTCAAGCCCTTGCCCATAAGACTGTGCTTCATAAATGTACTCAACAGTCTTCCTATTATAGTTTAGTATTTTTCATTAACACAAATCTTTGAGGATAAATTGCAAACTGTGAGCTGGTTATACTGTAACAAGTCCTAGTTCCTAAAGCCTGCTGTAGGCAGTCTACTTTGGGTAGATGTAGTGATTAGACCAACTACCGTCCAATTTAATCCTGGATTTTTCAGGAAACAATCCACTCATAAAATTGAATATTTCAGCAGCAACCACTTCTGGAACTGCAATTCTGAGAGCCTAGCTGCCTCTCTGTAACCAGTCTATAACACTGAAAGGCCTTTTTCTCCCCTCTCCTTCATCTCCTGAAACTATTGCTTTAGGAAATGGTCCTCTTTGTTGCTTAGACAGTCTATACCTCTAGTCTCAATGGAGTAGTAATACTTTAATGCTTAGAATAATTTTAAACAACTCTATTTTTCTCTCTTTTAACTGAAATAAGGGTAATTTTCAAAATCTTAACAAGTGGTCTTTGTTGGAAAATATGTACCTCAGTTCACAAGCCCCACACCTTGTCTTATATTTCTATAGACCATACGTTCTCATAGTTCTTTCAAATTCCAAATGCATTTCCAAAATTTTATCCCAATATGCATTTTATTTTTTCACATTGCTTTCACATTAATACATAAATTGATCTTAATGTTCAGACAATTTGAAATAACTTCTCATTGACAGAAGATTTTTTAATCCAGAAAAAAGCCTAAATGATTTTGCAATATGAATATATTGAGGGATAAACTTAAGATTCTAGAACTTCAGTTTAGAACTTTGAGGTATATTAATTTATCTGGTTAATAATAATAGTACCAGTAGTTACTCTGTAGAGAACACTTTCTGTGCCCAGTATAATATAAAAATTATGTTTAATTCTCCAAGTAATCAAATTTTATGGGTATAAATACTACTCTGATCTTATAGGTGAGAAAATGAAAGCATTCAGCATGTGAGTAAGGTCACACAAAGAGTCTGTAAGCCAGTACACAAATCCCAGAGACCAGGCTCAGTTCCCACTCTAACTTGCTTCCTGAATGACTGTCTGGTTCTTCCTAATTTCTATGTGATTATGACACTCAAAAGAAATTCACTTAATATCTGGGCGACAGAGCTAGGCTGTGACCCCCACCTCACCCCGCAAAACATGAAGAATGCAATAAATATTAAGGTCAAGTTTTATATTCTAAATACACAAATTAGTTTCACCATTTTTCCTCCCAGTTTCTTATATTAATTGAAATATGTTTAGCAGTGCATTAAGACCACCCTTTGCTGTCTTTACCTTTCCTACTAACATTAAACAGCCGAAACATGAATTGTTTCTTCACCAATATATTTAAGGTGTTTAGTTCAAATAACACTAAGTGTCATGCATTTTCCTGAGACCTTCAAAATAAAGTGAAATTTTGGAAGTCCCTTTGAGTTTATGCATCTTCCTCATTATGGCATTTTAATTGATATTTGATTATGATGTGAGGTATCTCACAGTGCCCAGGGACAATTATCAGGGCCAAAGGCCCAAAATCCAGGTAGATTTTTCTGCTCACCAGAGGTTTTACTATGGGACTTTACTTCATCCTGTTCATGTTCACTAAAGAATAACATTCCAGGCATCTTGTATATTTTCAGAGAAGCAGGTGCTAAAGCCTTCTTACAGGGTGCAATCAGACTGGCAAATATATCTACTCTAATTTGACCGACTTTTCAGCAGGCATTCACTGATTTCTGGGCATAGTTGGACAGCTTCCTTTACAGAAGGAAATTCTACTCCTAGGCACTCACCTAGATATATACCATTTTTTTTAACCTATTGAAAATTCCTGAATTTTTCTGGTGCTTCATGCAATCACTTCAAAGTGTTAAGACTGAAATATTTTGACTCCTTTTTTCACTTAAGTTCCAAAATTTGGGCAGACTTTTGAGATAATTTACCTTGTGGCAGACTATTTACAGAACTCTGAAATAATAATGATGATTGTGATAACAATATTTTTAATATTTGTTGAGGATATTAATTTTAAGAATGTATTAAGATATTGGGAAAAATAGCCAGTCAAGATTTACTTGACTCAATGTTAACATAAAGAAGATATGGACTTATTTTTGTCCCTTTATCCAACCGCTCACCACCAATGTAGTATCTGTCTTGGTCATAGGCATAATCTCTATGTAGCATAATGCCAAACCCAATAATAGTAGCTACTCAATTAATATTGGGGATGCAGATAAAGAATGCATATACTGCTAATGAAGCCACTACTCATGGGATTAAGCTAACATTTTAAAAAAATCTATTGATGTAAAGAGGATGTGAGCAGTGGGAGAGAGAAAATGTCTATTTTTTTCTTATTTTCCATTATTCTACTTCCAAAATAATGCAAATTGCCCACTGTCTTTTCTGGTCATGATGTGTGTTTGGGGGAGGTGGGGCTGGGAGGGATGGGTGGGTTTGTGTGTGTGTATGTTTGGTCCACTTGGTTTTACCACTTTCAAGCTTTAACTGACCTTACTTCCAACTAAGGAGACATATGTCCAAATCATTATTAGCTGTCTTCAATTATTTGCAAATGTCAATGTAATATAGATATCAATAATGAATTCACTCTCAGAAACAAGAAATTCCATGCTTATCATATCTAATAAACACCTGGTTGGACTGTTGTAAGTCCATTTATTGGATTACCAGTTTTGCTGGACTATGTAGTTTGACCAGAACAAACAGGCTTACTAATTCCTACCTTCTCACTAAAAGTCATAGTGATAACTGAAGGAAGAAGCAGCTTAACTCTAAATTCTAATTGTAACAATGGTGAAAATATAAACTCTAATGGAGTTGGATAGAAAGAACATAGCATTATACTCTAGGGAATCTCTGATCTGGCAACAATTAAAGTCTTATGACTTTAAGTATTTTGAGTTCCAGATGTCCATATCTAATTAACACAAATTGAAGGAAAAGGCAGTTTTGTTACAAATGATGTGACATAACTTTCAAACCTGACAAAGTGCATTGAAAACAGATTAAAGCAGGCTCTTAGCTCATACTGGCATGAAATAAGACCATTCTATATGGCACAGAGGTGGTGCAGGTATTTACATGTGTCATTAAATTGAGTTTTGTTGTTTCTCATTAGGAGAAATGACTACAAACTGAACAGAATGCTTTTTGGAGAAGAATACACCCTCAGGTATATCATTTTCTGTTACAAAATAATTAAATAGATGTCTATTGCATGTCTTTTAGTTTGGTACTCTGGGAAATAGAATTGTTTCAGATCTGCTTGAGATATCCATGGAATAGCATTCACTGAGTTACTGAAATGGTAATACTTTCAATCGTTGCCTTTTCTCTTCTATTGAAAATACTTTAATGCTATGTTAGTGGAGATTAGTGTGATAGTTAAAATGGAGAGGCGTAGTTAAATAATAGACTGTTCTGAAAAGTTACGCTTTCTGACAGTATTTTTTCCTATGACTTGTTTCTTTGAGCTCTTAGAAATGGCTGATGGCAGTTCTTTACTGGAGTGTTTTGGCAAGTGGTCATTGACTTTTGACAGTCTGTGGTAATTCAAATAGCAAAGGGGCATTTTATAATCCATAAGGATGCATTTGCTGTATTATTTTATAGGAGTATTTTATAGAATGAGGAGGCAGTTTACCTCCCATTAGTCGTCTGTGTGTTTCTTCATTTTCCATATTGTACCCAATCTGCAGTTCTTACTAGGAGAAAGCATCCTTTTAAATCAACAAGAAACAAAGATCAAATAAAAAGTGCTGAATCAGTCCCATTAACACCATATTAATTATGCAGTGAATACACAGTACTATATACAGTAGAACTTTCTAAGACCAAACAATGACGGTTAAAACTCAGTTTATTCCAGGAGTAGGCAAGTCTCCATAAATTTTCTATTTACCTTTAAAGGCAAATGCTTATTCATTGCATAACATTGAAAGACATGGTTACTCCTACTTAGTCCTCCACAAACATCATTAGATATTTAGATGACCAATAATTTTTAATTGTGTCAATAAAGTCAGTGGAATGCTTGGCTCCACAGAGACATAAGAATTCAAATACTTTAAGTAGACTAGATGGAAGAAAAACATATGGAGTGTAGAGTGTGAAGAGCTGTGAGCTGGGAGAAGAGCTTGATAATTATTATTAAAAATATCTAAATGTGAATAGAAAATCTAGGTCTCTCTAAACATTCTTAATTCTTAGTGCTTGCAATGCCTCAGGTACCTTGAAGTAGTTACCCATATGCCTGCTTATGTATTTCCGTTTTGTGTTTGTGTTTGTATGCGTGTTTGCCTTAGTGTAGTCTCTCCTGGCAGCAGCGTGTGTTTGGTGTACGTGTGCATATGTATGAGTATGAATTAATTACATATCGAAAACATGTGCATTAACGGCATCTGCAGTCCTCTCTCGCTGCTCCAGTCGGTCAGGATGTTTAGCACCGTCACTTGGTGTTAGGACCACTCGGAAGACCTGACTGTCGGACGCCTGATTGTGGTTCCCGGGGGGCCGGAGCTCCAGGAGCCTGTACCATCTCTATCTGAAGGGGAGGAGAGAAGGCAAAGAGAAGGCATCCGAGAGAGGGTGTTCTCCTTCCTGCAGCCGGGTGGGGAGCAGCCAGGTTTGGAGCAGGGTTCTAGGATTACACGGCAAATCCCCAACTTCAGCACCGCGGACAGCATCACCTCCCGCCAAGGGAGACGCGCGCGCCTCCTTCCTTCGCCCCCGCCCCAGCTGATGGGCCCCGGCGGGTCGGCTCAGTCTCCCTTTTGCTTTCAAACGAGGCCAGGGCAGGGCAGAAGGGTTTTGACAGCCAGAGGGGTACGGTAAGGAGGAGGAAGAGGAGGAGGAGGCGGAGGCGGAGGAGGAGCCGAGGAGGGGACCGAGAAGGGAAGAGAAGGGAGGGCTTCCCTCCGCCTCGCTCGCCGCCCGGGCTCGCAGGCGCTGGCGGCGGCGGCGTCTCCTGCTCTCCGCCGCCGTTGCCGCTCCTCGCGCTCCGCCGCTCGGGAGATGCTTCCCCGCGCCGCGCAGCGCTGAGGCCGTGCGTGCGCCCCAGCTGCGCTGCGCGCTCCCCACATACACAAGCTCTCCATGTGAGCTGACGGGCGACTGGAAAGCCCCGGAGTCACGCTGCCCGGCGGCGGAGGGAGCGCTCTCCCGCAGTGGCAACAGCAGCACCACCGTCCCCGTCGCTCTGCCTTCCTCTTCTGCAGCCTCCGCTCTTCTGATTACCCCCCTCCCCCGTCCTTTGGTGATTTTTTTTTTTTTTTTCCGAGGAGAGGGCGGGGTAGGTGTCCGTCCCCTCCCCTCTTCCCCCTCCTTTGCCTTCTTGGTTTGAATTTCCTCCCCCGGCATTGCACTGGCATACAGTGCAAGAGGCAATACCCGCACGGAGGGAGAACGAAGGCTGAGACACCCCTGCCGCTCCAAACCCAGAAGAACTAGAGCCTGGAGGCGGGTGAGGGGAGAAGAGGAAGCGGGAGGGGCTTGGCTTCCTCGCGTATTTGAGGACAGCCCATCTCCCTTCAAGAACCCTACGGAGAGACGGACTGCATCTCCGCAACGAGCTCTTGGAGCGCCGCCGGCCGGGAGGCGAAGGATGCTGGCGGCTCCGCGCGCCGGCTGCGGGGCAGTGCTCCTGCTGTGGATTGTCAGCAGCTGCCTCTGCAGAGCCTGGACGGCTCCCTCCACGTCCCGTAAGTAGCCGTCTCCTCGCTCTGCGCTGGAGCAGTTTCAGTGCGGCATTGATGTTTGGCACCAGGGTATCAACTCCGAAGTACATCGCAGTGCTCGCACCCTGATATGTGTGTGTCTCCGCTGTCACACACTTGCAGCCACTGCAGTAGACAAACTCGAAACCCAGCGTTTCTGTTTTGGAAGAGACAGGGTTGTGACGCTGGTGATGTTTCTGGAAAGTTGTTCCTGGTCTTGGTGATCGGTTGGCAAGAGCTTGGCTAGAGAGACTGCTGTAGATGGCAGTTTCTTAGGAGTTGTTTGTGCAGGGAGTGTTAACTGCATTTGGGTTAGGCAGGTCAGTGAATGAAAAGTGAAGACCATGGCAAAACCAAGTTTCTTATTTTTATTTATGGTTATAACTTAATGAGCACGGGGTTGAGGTTAACAAGAGGAGCATATTTTAAACAGTTTGGGCACCTATAGAGCCTCTTTAGCCTCTCCCGTCCCCTTAAAAAGTTAATGCCCATTTAGTACTTGCTTATTAAAATGGAAGGCAGTGAAATTGTAACTGAAATTGCTTTAATTCTTTGATACTTTGATATCACGGATATGACTGATGCAGTACGGGACTTGGGACACTCAGTGCAAAGCGTCGTTAATGTAGTAATAAGCAGATTCCTAATAGAGTTTTCAGGAAAATAATTCTATTCAATATGTATATCTCTGCATTTTAATCAACTGTGTGCGTGTGCGTGCGTGTGTGTGTGTGTAAGACTGCCCGTATTTTCACGAGGTTTAGAAAGAAATGGAAGATTCTGGCCCATTTTCTGCATTCCTTTAGAAGTGCATACTGTGCATGTAGAGAGGAAATGCGTGATTGTTCCTTTGGTTCAGAAAGAGTTAAACACTAGAAAGACTGCCTATAGGAATCTTCGGATAATATTCATAAGCGCATACTTGTTTCTGAGAATGAGTAAGTTGATAAATAATTATCATGGAGATTTCAGCGTTTAAAAGGAAGTTTTTTTTGTTTTTTGGGTTTTTTTTTTTTGTCCATTTAGGAAAAAAAAAGTTTAATATTTTCCAGAATTCATCATATGCGAAGTAGTCTTCTCTTTGTTTATAAGATTTTGGGATATATTAATACATCTTTGTTAATAATGTTCTTATTATGGTGGTAAATATCAACAGGAATAGCATTGAAAAAGGACATTTTAAGTTGCAATAAGGAATCTACTATATAGTATCCCGTGATGAGTCAGTATTACTGTTTTGACATATCTTCGTAAGTACAGTATTAGCTTTTCTTTTCTCACAATATTTAAAGATAAGGAGAAAAACTAACTGGAAAATCTAAGTTTGTAATGAACTTGAAAACATTGTACAGCATTATTTATAACACAAGTTAAATCACAAAGAGTTAAATATAGTTAATATTTATGTCAATTTTATAAATTTAAACAGAAATTTTGGGGATATAATGCTTGCTGTTGATATTTACACAAATATGTAACTCTATCATTGGGAAACTAGTTTGATGAAATTTCTGTTTCCGTTTCAAGGTCTGGTTATATAGAATTTCCTGCCACTTTTCCTGGCAAATAAACTCGTTATATGTTAAATGTGTTCTATTCAGTGATTGAAGGTCCTCATATCCAGGGTTTTCCTGGGTTCCGTGTTTCATCACTCTGTATACTTTAATTATGATGGCTCCATCTGAAACATTTGCCATGTGTAGCAAATGGAACACTGGCAGCCATTAGGTTAATGCATTTTAAGATAGAAAAAGTTGTTATTTCACAAATGTTTTCTGAGTTTTTAACTTTTTAGTTAGAATTTGAAGACAGAGAACATAGAAACAATTACTTTTAAGATAATTAATAGTTACAGGCCATTAAGATTTTTTTATTAACTTGGCTTTTATTCTCTATTGTTTAAAAATGTATAATGGCTTAATTAAGGTGGCTTTTTATTTCGTTTGAATTTAAACTGTGTGACCAAAATGCAAAGTTGCACTATATCCTGGAAATGATTTAGATAATAAGGATGTTACAGAACTTTATTGATTAGAATGAGCTTCATGGATTCAGTACTTTAAATATCAATTGTACTTTACATTAATGAACATGTTTATTTACTTTATATGTAGCTCTGAAGGAAAGTATGATAGTTATATTCTTAATACCAAAAACATTCAAAGGAGAAAAAGATGGAAACTACTTGAATCTAAGATAATGAGCAACTCAACCAGGAGAGGTCATCACAAGACAAAAAGTAGCATGAAAATCTAGAACTATCATTTTTCTTTGGTACACATTTTTAAAATGTAATGAGTATGCTAAAACTTTCTGTTCCTAAGTACCTTTTTAATATGAGGGACAGAAGATGTTTATTTCACAACAAATGCATTTCAAATATATATTTGCTTATGACTTACTTCTTTTTCTCTGTTGACACACATATAAAAACTGTTAATACTATGTGTTGTACAAGCAGACTAGAATAAACTTGAAAACAAAGCTCATCACTATGGTTATGTAAAAATATAATCTAATTTCTTCGCAGATAGTGAAAATGAACTGCTGCTGAGCTGATGGAACAAATCATTTATCTTCCCTTTCTGTAAATGTAGATACATGGGACACACGTGGGAAGTTTAAAGAAAATCTTTTACTTTTAGGGAGTTGCATTTATTTGAACATATTATAAAGACCCTGACAGTGCAGTTCTAAATGATGAGGAGTTCAAGCTAGAGTTTAATAAACTCACTTTTTAGAGTTAACTGAATTTTCACTGAGATAAATGATCTCTCATAAAGGCTAATTTACATCATTTCGTAGAACTATTAACCTATGATTTCATGACCATCACATTTGGGAAATGTGTTTTGAATTGATTCAAATATTCTCTAACAAATATGATTTTATACATGTGTATATATATACACATTCATATATGTGTGTATAAATATATATGTATTTGTATGTATATATTTGATAAAAATATTTGAATACATGTTATAAAGTACATATATACATATTTAATATATTACATATATTAAATATTATATGTAAAAATGTGCATATTTATATATTTTCTAAAACACCATTCAAGGGATTTAAGTTGTTTACAAGTTTACAGACAGGTCTTTTCCAGTGCAATTATTTTAAGTAACTAATGCAACAATATTAAGCAATAGTATATTAGTCTATTTTCTCTTCCTCAATTCATATACTTCTCCCCAAATGGTATATTTTAAATGTAAAATATGAAAATGCACATAAAAACAAATACTGCTGGTTTATAGAGACCTTGAACATAGTAATGAATTTGTCTTAATAAAAACAATTTAAACTTAAAAGGAGCTTTAGGCAAGCAAAATTAATTGGTTGATAGAGTGTAGTACATTATTTACTTAACACAAACTAATAATGTTATTATCAGCTAATTGGAGAGAAATATATAATCTCGATTTTATTCTAGGCACAGATATTCAGGAAATGAAAATCATTGTTCAAATTTTACTCTTTACCATCAATATATGGCAAAATTGGGTAAAAAAATTAATCCACAAATTTAATTTAGGTCTTATTAACCTTTATGCAGTTATAAACCTACAACATATCATTTTTAGATGATATCAAAGTTGTTTGGTACATATCATATTTTAAATCTTACAGTTATGTGCCCCATAATGACATCTCAGTTCAATGATGGACCACATGTATGATGGTGGTTCCATAAAATTATAATGGAGCTGTCATATAGAGGTGTGCCATTTTTCATCTTGTATATTATATTTCTACTGTATCTTTTCTATGTTTCGATATGATGAGATACACAAATAGGCATTGTGTTATAATTGCCTATAGTATTCAGAATAATAACATGCAGTACAGGTTTGTAGCCCAGAAGCAACAGCCCATACCAAGGAGTCTATGCTATGTGTGTAGTAGGCTATGCTATCTAGGTTTGTGATTGTGTACTCTATGATGTTGGCACAAGGACAAAATTGCCTAAAGATTCATTTCTCAAAGTATATCCTTACTGTTAAGAAATGTATGATGATATATGATTTTTGTCTATTTTAAGTGGTAAAACCTTTCAAGTTGTACAATTTCTTTTAGATTTAATTCACTATTCCTTATTAGTAAATTCTTCTAGACAAAAACTTAATCAAATCTCTTAAAGTTTACAGAAAGCTTCTTGTCTTGTGAATCTTTTTTATGATTGAAAGAAAAGAAATGTGACATGTCTACACTTGTCTTCTCTTTTTAAGAAGTAGATTTTTGTATTTGTTGTAAATGATATACAGAATAAGGAGACATCTAGGCTCAGAAATTCTTAATTCAAATGTGCTTTTTGTTAAAATATTAAACATATGGAGATCCAACTTGGGCAAGTTGTCTGTTTAGTGATTGATGTCAGTGGGATGAAGAAATAAAACATGTACTTTAAAGATTTTCCCGTATCTAGTCCTGATTTGAGAAGTGCTTTACTTTATCATCTTTTAGTACTTGCAAAGTATGAAACAGGGTATATAGTAATTTTAAGCCTCAAAACCAGTGTTGTGTGAAATAAAATAAAATTTTACATTTATATCTATACAAGTATCTGAAACTGGCTGTTTTCTGTTTCTAGAGAGATGCATATTTTAAGATAAGTAGTTATCAGAAACATAAGGTATATTTCTACAACCAAGTAATATTGGGCTGCTGAATAAATTATATGCTTTTTTTGCCATTTTAATAAGTAAGAATAATGATGCAATCATTTGTATACAGCTGTTCATTTTCAAATGAAAGCCTTGAAAAGAATACTTGTAACAGAGTGATTCACTAAAACACTGAATTTTCCCATCTCCTGGGCTCTATAGAACCTATATGTTTTAGTTCTGAACAGATAAGGATGTTGGAATGTGGAGGTGCTTCCTCTTTCTCCATCCTAACAGTTCCTTTTATGGGAAGAAAAGTCCATCTATCACACTCTTAGAGTCTATGTCTACAGTTCATTCATTCCTTCCTATGTTAGGTAGAGTTACTTATCTGTTTGGTGACTATGGTAAAATTACCTAGATGTGCTTAGCTCAGCGCCTGCTTTCTCCTTCCAGGCTGCCTGCAGAAAGAATAGATTCTGCTGAATGATAGATAAAAGTAGGCTTTGCCTCTGCACTAATAGTGATAGCACCAAGAGACTTATGGTGTTTGGTTCTTCCTATGGCTTGAGACTGTTTAATTTTAGAAATAAGGTTAATGAATCCCACTGTATCACACATGTAAGCCTTATTCTTTTGTATCAGCAATACTTATATAAAGAATGTTATTTCCTCTCTGTGAATTATTTTCTAATCTAGAACTCAGAGAAGGGACTGACATTTACTGTACTCACTAAAACCACAGATATATTGAAATTGCCAACAATAAGATTGGTATTAAACTAAATGAACATGAAATAATTTCTGCATAGTTTAGAAACCAGTAAAGAATAAGACTTGTTTTTTCTATTTGATATTGAGTTGAAGATTTGGCGTTATTCTGGTTAGGACTTCCAAACCCTCCCATTCATTCATTCATTCATTCATATTCCTATCGAGTGCTATTAGGGGTATTATTTTATAGAGATGCTTAGAATACCATTTATTTGTCTGTAGTAAATAACATCATCACTTAAAATACAGCCTATTTACAAACTTTAGCCAGTACACATCCAATTTCATCCCGTCCATGTAACTATTTAGTAAATTATATATACCTTTAGTTGGCTGTTACTTCATGATCCTTCTGTAAAATCATGAAGGTTAAATGTTTTAAACCAATTATTCTCTCCAACAAAGAATTTGCATTTAGAAGACAAAGTTAATTCTTTCCTCAATGGTAAGTTTTGAAAAACATCTTCTTAAACTTTTCTTTAGTTCACTTTAGAGGCAGCTATTCACAACAACAGCTTGAAGTAACTGATTTTTTATGACACTGCAGATTTTAAAGCCTCCCTTGATAGTAGGGAATCTAGATACAAAGATGTGGTTGTTGGCTCTGAATTTGCTTGCTGAAGATCACATATTTTTGGTAAACTATGTTGAAAAAATACAGAGGAGCTCCTGGGGGCCATATTCTGTATTTACCTTATGATTTAGGTTTGCTTGAAATTCCCTCATAAACATAAATAGTGCTATATGCTTTAATGTTTTTATGTTTAGGAAAGAGGTGAAATTAGAGCCTGAGAATACTTGTACCAGGAAAAATTCCCCAAACATATATAAGTTTTTCCTTACATTTTCTAATACATTCACACCCTTCTTCATCTGCACTGGGATGGTGATCTGGGAATGTGAATCATAGAAAATGGCAGGCAATAGAGGTGTGACCTGCATATGCACTGTCAGAGTCACTAAACCTGTGTTATGTGGGACATCTAAGATGGAATCAAGTTATGTAAAGTTTAATTAAATTTGGCAAGGATTTGCTCACCTCTATGCATTAGATGTCATATTGAAATAGTATGTGAAAAGGAAAATCTTACCTGAACTCATAATTTTTATTTACTGTTATAATGTCATCTATGCTGTTCAATTATGGTATTATTTGAAAGGAATACATGGAAAAAATTAATATGCACAGTTTGTATTGTTAAAAAACAGTCTATTAAGTGGTGAAATACCATGATATGCCAAATAAAATAATACCTCTAAGAAAATTCTCTTAAAATTAATGGTGCTTCTACTTTTAATAGCAAAGGCTTGAAAACAACCCAAATGCCCATCAATGATAGACTGGATAAATAAAATGTGACACGTCCACACCATGGAATACTATGCAGGCGTGAAAAAGGAGTTCATGTCCTTTGCAGGGACATGGATGAAGCTGGAAACCATCATTCTCAGCAAACTAACACAGGAACAGAAAACCAAGCATTGCCTGTTCTCACTCATAAGTGGGAGGTGAACAGTGAGAACACACGGGCACAGGGAGGGGAACATCACACACGGGGCCTGTTGGGGGGGTGGAGGGCTACGGGAGGGATAGCATTAGGATAAATACCTAATGTAGATGACGGGTTGCAGCAAACCACCATGGCACGTGTATACATATGTAACAAACCTTCACGTTCTGCACATGTATCCCAGAACTTAAAGTAAAATAAAAAAAAAAAAATTAAAGGTGTTTATTGTCACTTCTGTATCATAGACTCAAGTAGTTATTTTGAACTAGCAGAAAACACCTGTGGATTAAATTTTATCACTGTTAACTCATTTTTCTAAACAATCGCCTCTTAATGGGAACCAAATTATTAAGTAACATTATAAGTACAGACTGTGTGCGTGTGTGTATATATATTTTATTTATATATATAGATATGTCTTTTTCAGACATTGGGCAAAAATTCATAAACAGAACTACATGAAAAAATTTCAGCCTAATTATGTCACATAGTGAAATTATAGCATATTTTATGGGTCTTATTTTTAAAATTTATTAAGTACATGTTAAATAATGGCCTGTGATGCATTAAATTGCTTAATTGCTAATAAATTCTAATTTAAAATGTAAATTTTTACAGAGTGTATTTGAAACTTTTTTTGTTCAAATAAAAATATGTCTGGAAAATAAAATATGACTATCAGGTTTTTAGATTATGAGAATGATTATATTAGCTTAATGTTTTTAATGCCAACCAACTGAAGAACTCATGATTCAGTCATTTTTTTCTGTGTATTCATAACAACAATAATACAATGAGTTTGATGCCACCATCAATACTAATGTTAATAATTCATCATGGTATTTTACTCAGTGGATTTAAATATGACCATGGAATCTTTTTCCACACAATATGCCAGACAGCCATGTATAATCCCATCAGATTTGGTATTTAGAATAAAACTTTATTTTTTTACTCAAGTTACATATAGTACCAAAACCAGCAGATTTTTAGCTAATAAAATACACATACGATTTAAATCGCTTGGTTAATGTCCTCATACCTCAAGAATATATTAAAACATATGCTTAACTTATAGAAGAGATTTTTAATGGCAGTAATGACATTTCCAAAAATGAAATTTCATCATGCCTCATGCACTTCTGTAGTATATGTAAGTTTTATTTAAATACCTTAACATAAGCATTTAAGTTATTAAGTTATGACTAGTTAAAAGGGAATGCTAGCACAGTTAATTGTGTTTTCTGTATGTCCACAGTACGGAATTAAGAATAACTATTTTATTGTGTCAGTTGACAAAAACAGTATTGTGTCAGACATAAAAATGTGCCATGGTTGGGTATTAACATTGCTTCTACCATTAAGAACATAAACAAAAACAACCTTATTCCGAGCTTCTAGATACTGAGAGGGTTATGTTTGTGGAACTGATTCCAAAGACAGGGATGCTTGATCAAAGAAGATGTATAGTTTTTGGTTCATAAATGCTGCCTGATTGAGTTCCATAAAGTCTGCAACAATTTAAATTTTCAGCATCAATCAATGAGTGTTCTTTTCTAGAACTCCAGGCAGCAGTACATATTATACTTATAAAATGTTCTGTTTGTATTACATAAATAGCTAATATTTGTTGTGTTGACTTCTTCTTAAATCTTTCTTCCCAGCCTTTCAAATCAGGCACTACTCTTTATGTGTACTAGGTCATTTATTTCTTGTAACAATGCTTCAGTTTGCAAAGGAAAAAATCAGAGACACATGGAAAAGTAACTTACCTGGGCCACCAGCTTGGCCTATTCCCAGATCCTGTGCTCTTTACTGTGGCACAGCTGGCTGAGAGTGAAGTGCTGTCTCCGTGTTCACGTTCTCTAACTAAGAAGTTTCAGCTTGCATCTAGGCAACATTTTAAGGCTTGATTGCTTGTATATAAAGGAAAAAAACATATTGGCATAATGTTTCTATCTTATTGTTTACTTATTCCTTGATGACTTTGTTATATGTTCTGGAGACTTAAAAATTACATTGGTAAACAATAAAGAAGTATATTTGAAACAAAGAGAGAAATGCAGCTCTTTCAATGGTAGCACATTAAATCAGAATATATAATATGTCATTTGTGTTCTTCACAATAAGGTACTTTTACAATGTAGTTCTATCATTTGAGTACTATTGAAATACAGGTAATAGTCATGTAGTGAAAACATTTACTTAAAGCTATGTAAAATATTCCCTAAAGTGCTTTGTCAGGTATAAATAAAAGCTGTTTTAAAATCAGTTCTCAGGAAATGTTGGCCTGTATCTAAAACTGTAAATATGATTGCTATTACTAAAGTTAAAAGATAATCATTGTTTAATCTATAGGCACAGTTTTGAGTATTCATTTCATACAATATCTAATCCATAAAGCTTTCTTTGAGAGTGCTGCTGAGAAAATAACTTTTCCTTTTGCTTTCATGGCAGTGGGAAAATATTTGTCTTTAAAATATTTGCCAGTCCTAATGCTTAAATATTTCTTGTATCCATCCCTTGCTCTCCATTCCTATCGCAGCTTCTATAGTTAAGATTTTCAGCATTTCCCTCCAGGCATTAATTTAGTAGCCTCCTGGTATGTCTCCCTGATTCTAATCTTTCCCCCTCTAGTTTGTCATCTATATCTATGCCAGAAATACTTTCCCAAAACACAAATCTTGTTGTAGTACTGCATTTCTCTAGTTCTTCCCTGTCTCTTAAATTTAGTCTCCTCCTAACCCAACATTTGCACTGTATAATCTAACCAACCATACTGAGATCTTTGCAGCTTCTCTAACACAACACACTGTTTCGAATCATATTTCTCTTACGCCTTCTTACATTTTGTCCCCTCCTTTCATTTTTCCTGTTTTATCTATGCTGATTTAGAGGAAACTCATTGATGGTCCGAGCCTCAGAACCTTGGAGCAGATTGACGTATCACCACCTCCCTGTGGTAATTTGCTCTAATCACAGGTGAAATACTAAGACGCAGCAGACAAATTCTTTGGTTTCTGGACTTAGAAGGAACACAGTGATGACAAATAATGAAAACCATCTCCCATCATCTGATATTAAAGTGAGAAATTACCCCAAAGTGTCGACAACAGAAGGAAGGCGAGAAATATATTTTAAAAGAATAAACCACAAATATTTTCCTCACTTGATAAGTAAATGTGTATCTATCAAAAGGGAAATTTGAAACCACGCTGTGAAAGCTTAAGACTTCTGCAACCCTTTTTCTACAGGATTTTATTTTAAAAGATTTTCTGTGCTTTTCTTGAGCCACATGGCTGGTCACATGCCTTTAAACCAGAGCCTGACTGTCCTTTCCAGAAGCTATTATCTTAAGAATTATTTGTTATCTGTATGCAAATTAAAGACATGTGTCAACAAAATAACTATTGCACCTAACAAGTACTTTAAATAGAGTACTTAAAATGTCACCAAATTTTCTAAATGATAGCCGTAGCTTCCGAAAAACTTGATAATTATATATATTTAGTGTGTAATAATCCAGCAGATGAGTTGATATTGTTGAAGTTGTTATGAAATGTCACTGAATTTCATGTCCATTTTTAATGTGACAAAAATATAATTTTATAATTATAAAAATAGGTACTTCTATTCTATTTGTTTATATTTTAAATTCTCTCTTCATCTTTACCTTTGCAGATTAGTACACACTTCTCAACCATTTCAAAGTTGGCCAGTCTAGCTAAGCCTGTTTCAAATTTTATATTCTTCACAATGATCCCTGCAGTGATGCCTACTAAAAACACAATAAGGACTCTTTTCTATTAGTCCACAATCTGCATGAACAGAGCCTCTCCTTTTTCCCTTAGGGAGATAGATATTAGGGAATGGTTGTATTAAAGGAACTAGACTTTACTAAACATGTTTCATCATACTAGGCACTGTACTGATTGCATTATACCATTACATGAAATTAGCCCAAATACCTCTCTGCTGTAATAGTCAAAGTATAAGGAGGCTCAAACATTTTAAAGCTGACTGGTCCCATTTTTATACAGTTCTTACTTTCGTCAAGTTCTTCCACCCAATATTCTACTGCTGTAAAATACTTGAAGACAGACATCACAGAATCTAATTAAATATAATTTAATACTTGGTCACTACTACTTTTATAGATAGCTAACTAATACCTTGAAGACAAACACGTTCCTTAAGATAAAATGCTGTGATTTATATTTACTTATATCCTCCAGATTACCCAGATATTTCCAGGTACACAACCAGTGTTAAATAAATACAATTGAAAATTGAATTGAATTGAAATGGGTTAGTTCTGTATACAAATTGTTCCTTAAAGTGCAGATAGCTAGGTTATAACAACAAATGTACTTTTCTTGGTTGTGATTTTATAGCTAAAAAATCGGCCGGGCGCGGTGGCTCAAGCCTGTAATCCCAGCACTTTGGGAGGCCGAGACGGGCGGATCACAAGGTCAGGAGATCGAGACCACCCTGGCTAACACGGTGAAACCCCGTCTCTACTAAAAAATACAAAAAACTAGCCGGGCGAGGTGGCGGGCGCCTGTAGTCCCAGCTACTCGGGAGGCTGAGGCAGGAGAATGGCGTAAACCCGGGAGGCGGAGCTTGCAGTGAGCTGAGATCCGGCCACCGCACTCCAGCCTGGGCGACAGAGCGAGACTCCGTCTCAAAAAAAAAAAAAAAAAAAAAAAAAATCTAAGAAGTATTATGTACTAAGAAGTATTATGATTGTAATATAATGTTAGTTGCAAAAAAGTGTGTCTGTAAGTAATCCTGGTATTGCAGAAAAAAAGTTGCCTTAAACCTGACATGTCTGTATGAATCAAAACCAAAAATGAAACGAAGAAATATTTAAGGGGACTGTTGTTTAAAAGTCATAGGATAATTCCAGTTATTTTAAAGGATAGTTTATACTTATTTGCTCAATGTGAAATAAAACATTTTTAAATCTTAATTTATTATCAACTCTTTGCCCAAAGTATATTAGAAAAATATTATTGCAATTTGAGTAGTCTTCATATTGTGAGAAAATAGGTAATTATTATATGCAATAATCTGAGGCATTTTAGTTTTACAAAGACTGTATAATCACCGCACATATAAATTTTTGGAATTTAAAATGTGTTGTTGACAAAATCAGAATCATGTATCTACTTTCAAAGAGAGATTTCAGAATATTACAAATAAAAATGACATTGTTTCTTTTATCAAATTGGCATCAATGGGACCTTTTTTTCAAAAAAGCTTTTAGATCTGCCATTTGTTCATTTATATGTGTGTAATTACAGTATTTAGTGGATCTCTCATACTGTGCTTGTTTCCACATATGGATTTTCAGAGGACAAAGTCTCAGGTGGTGGAGCTAAAGACAAACCATGCAGCTACTCAAGCACTTCCTTCCTGGAGCTGTGCTCCCTAAGAAATGGGTCAAGAGGGACTACTCAGAAACATGCATTGAGCATCAGCTTGTTTTGGAACGATTACTCATCTAGGCCTGGAACTAAAAGTGTCTTCCAATTATTTTGTTTATTATCCACTTTATCAGCTTCCACATAACACATTCAGTGTTCTAAATTTTAGTTTAAAAATTGCCATTTAATTCTATGCTTCTATGAAGTCACATATCCTACTTATGCTTTCTAAATTTCAAAATTATTTGCACTGTTCATTTTCTAATATTTTATCTAAATGATGGATCTTAAATTTCTCTTTTATTGAATAGGAATGACAAAATAGAAATTAAAATTATTGAATCATTCCAGTTAGTCCAGAGGTAAGGTCATCGGTGAGTGATTAAGGAATCCCTTTCTATTATAACATGTTAGCTAAAACCTAAAGAAAAAGCCAAGGAAACAGCAGGAAAAGACTGTTCCAAGAAAACGAGGACTTCACAATTCCAACATTGGCCAAGTTTGGAAGTCACTTTGATGAGGAGATATTTAGTGGTTTTGGAATTAGTCTTCTGTTAGACATGTAATGAAAAGAAAATTTTGAAAGAGTAAATTATCCCGCTTAATAGTCTATCAGCAAATAGAAAAGAAATTTTCACTGGCTAGAAATGTAGGCAGTCGGGCCGGGTGCAGTGGCTCATGCCTGTAATCCAGCACTTTAGGAGGCCGAGGTGGGTGGATCGCCTGAGGCCAGGAGTTCGAGATCAACCTGGCCAACATAGTGATACCCCATCTCTACTAAAATTACAATTAGCAGAGCATGGTGGTGTATGTCTGTAGTCCCAGCTAGTTTGGAGGCTGAAGCAGGAGAATCGCTTGAGCCCAGCAGGTGGAGGTTGCAGTGAGCCGGGATCATGCCACTGCACTCCAGCCTGGGTGACAGTGTGAAACTCCATCTCCAAAACAAAAAATAAAAGAAAAAGAAAAAAAGAAAAAATATAGGCAGTAAGCATTTATTATCTTTAATAAGACAGAATAATATACATTTTACCAGTTTTATTAAACATAAGCATCATGAAAGCTGTATGATCCACAGATGCACTTGACTGTCTGCCAAATTGTATATCTCAGGGGTCACCAACCCCAGTGGGTTCCTGTTAGGAACTGGGCCGCACAGCAAGAGGTGAGCAGTGGCCTGGGGAATGAAGCTTCATCTGTATTTCCAGCTGCTCCCCATTGCTACCATTACCATCTTAGCTCCAACTCCTGTCAGATCAGCGGCTGCATTAAATTCTTACAGAGCGTGAACTCTATTTTGCCGTTCGTGCTAGGGATCCAGGTTGTATGTGCCTTATGAGAATCTAATGGCGGATGATCTGTCACTGCATCCCATCACACCAGATGGGCTCATCTAGTTGCACGGAAACAAACTCAGGACTCCCACTGATTCTACGTTATGGCGGGTTGTATCATTATTTCGTTACATATTACAATGTGTGTAATAATAATAGAAATAAAGGGCGCAATAAATGTAATGCACTTGAATCATCCTGGAAATAACCCCTCAGCCCCTCCCAACCCCCAACCCCCATCTGTGGAAAAATTGTCTTCCACAAAACCAATCCCTGGTGCTAAAAATGATTGGGACTGCTGGGCTATCTAGAATGAAAAGCATATGCATTGCTGTACATAGAATTCACTGCACAGATTTAGGTGTGGGGAGGGATAATTGTGGGGAGGTATAGTTTTTTGGGGTTTTTTTGAGGTATTTTAAAGTATATTCAGTCTTAAAAGGATTTTGAAAAATTGTATCTGTTTCTATTTGGCCTCCTTTTTTTGTAGGTGTATGATTATGTAAACCAAAAACATCTGAAATCTACTTTAATTCAGCTTGAAATGTAAGATTTGATTAGGCCAACTTCATCAAAGCAAGCAAAAATTGAAATACTATTATGTGTTTTATAAATGTATGCATGTATTTATTTATTGATCCATCATCGATTAGTTTAAAATATTAGGTATCTTCTCTATGGCAGGGTGCCCAACTCTCTTCATTATCTGTGGCAAGTTGTCTCCATCGTCCAAGCTAATCTCCATGTATGTAAGAAATGAATAGTCCTTTACTATGAATGGGTATCCTGTCCTACGAGCTCCTAAAATAAAGATCGCTGCAATCTAATGTTCTATAGCATTGCTGAAAATTATTTTTATAGTAATTACTTGCTGAAATGTATTGACATTGATTTGGTAGATGTATTAACGGTGTTTGAAAATAGTCTACATATTCTTTGGGGAAAGTATTTTGCAGTGGTTATTAGCACACAAGCATTTGTCTCAGAATAGCTGGGGTTTGGTTGTTAGCTCTGTTCCTGGGTGACCTTGGACAAATTATCTAAACTTTTGAAACCCAGATTTCTAACATGCAAAATTGCAAAACAAAGGCAACTTATCAAAGGCTTGCTGTAGGATTAAATACAGAATGTGCAGACACAGGCACACGATGGTAATCAATTTTAACGATTTTTATTTTTTGTTATTTTAAAATGCATTAAATATTTACTATACAGTTTCTATGGGTATGATACTAGAATAAGGTCTATAAAAATCTTGAAAAATAATTTGTAATTGCGTCTTACATTTATTTCGGAATTTATTTGGGAAGCTAGAAATTACAGTTACGCAGAATTAGCAAAGATTAGACCAGTATATTATCTAATGTCCACATAATAACTCATGTAAATGGCCAAAAAATGAGATAAAAATATCATTCAAATACATTAAGAAAGACTTAATTAAAGGAAAGATGGCATATAAAATCTATGTTAATTGAATTTTTATATTTTCATATTATATGCAACAATATATGATATTGCTATATTTTACCAAAAGGCATGCTAGTTAACTAGTCACTTAATAAAAAAGTATACTCAAATATTATAAAACACGATAAAAATTATTAAATACTGCAAAATATCTACTTAATAGAGATTATTTTACAGTGTAGTAGATATTCAATTACCTTACTCACGAATGTTTCTGAAAAGTGACATTTCCAAATTGGAGAGCTTTATGAGCATAAAGAACACATCCAAATGCATAAATGTTTTTACCCTAACTTGTTGGCCATATGTGTAGATGATACAAAGCTTGCTTTTTGAAATGCCATGGAAAGTATAGAAAGAAACTAGACATTTGTTTCTCACTTTTGAGTTTGAGACTATCCAAACAATTAGAAAGCTGAGACATCTAACAGTGGAAATTATTTTAAATCCTTAAAAATATTGTTCAGATGTTTTGGACGTTTGACTGAAACCAGGAGGTTTATTGACATTTTTTGTATTATTAAAGAAAACATTTGACTGTGGTAGGCTCTGGAGATTCCAAAAGCTTGGGATACAAGGTCTCTGTCCTGAGTGTTTTATAATCTCTAGAAAGCTAGAAAATATTTATAATTAGAAATTTATGTTAAACAACTTTATGTGTAATAAAAACTTTGTGGTTTTCTTGCAAAGGTCTAGGCAAAATTAACAATAACCTTTTGTTACATAGATAATGAAGGCATGAATTAGAAATGATAGGATCATTAAAAATGATGATGAAAGTTGGTCACTGGAAAATTATATTCTGAGATGTATACTAAGGCCCTACTGATAAGTCACAATGAATTCTAGGCATTCTATGACCTGGGATTTGGGCAGAGCTCTCGGGCCTGTGTGTGAGACCCATGACTGTGCCCTGCTTTGTGGCCAGCCTCAATTGGTGCAGGGAGCTTTATTTATCATTCTCTGTCAGAGATTGGTAAGGTATTTGTATAACGTTTTATTTTTATTTTCATTTTTTTTTACAATTACAAAACTCCTGGAAATAGAGACTGAAAGGCTTAGGATAAAGTCAATTAACTTGGAAAACATTTGTCTTTTTCTCTTCTCAATTTTTGAATATTATTTTCAGTAAAGGGAGAAGACATTACAATTTCATTTATAGGAAATGAAAGAGAATCAGCGCTCTGGTTTCTACCTCTGGGAAATGTTGAATAAATCTCAAGTATCTCTTGCAGTTTACTTTGCTCTGGTTTCCTCATTTACTCCTGTGCCCTTCTCTTAACTATTCCCATCAGCTAGGAAGATAGGCAAAGGTGAGGGAGAAAGACAGGATTACACTAGGGAGAGAAAAAGCACTGGTCCAGGCATCTTCAAACACTAAATATTGGCAATAAGGAAAAATATCAGGACTGTTTTATATCAAATAATCCATTGCTCTTTCTCCCTGGACCCTTGGATCTCAAGCACAAAGAAGTTAAACACTGCTTTTTATTTCAAAATTTATTATTTAACGCATTGACACAAAATGCATTTAAATCCAAAAGAAATTCAGGATAATTGAGCAACAGTCATTCCAAAATATCTTTCAATAAAAGTCTAATTTTTAACTGTAGCAGAAAGACTGGCATTGTTAAATGAACCTTTCAGTGCTTTAGCATATAGTTATATTGCATGCCTGTGGTTTCCAGAAGTTTATATTAATTTTTATAGCTATATCATAGTCAATATGTGTTGCCTAAATAAATTTAATATGGAAAAAGGAACATTTGTTTTATTATGTTAAAAAATTATTTTGTTTGTGGATGATATTTTCTACATGAGATATAGTTCAAGGGTTACTTAGAAATGTCAGCACTGGCCAGGCATGGTGGCTTACACCTGTAATCCCAGGACTTTGGGAGGCCGAGGCAAGAGGATCACTTGAGGCCAGAAGTTTAAGACCAGCCTGGACAGCATAGCAAGACTTCCTCTCTACAAAGAAATATTTAAAAACTAGCCAACTATGGTGGTACGTGTCTGTAGTCCTAGCTACTCGAGAGGCTGAGGTAGAAGGATTGCATGAGCCCGAGAATTCGAAGCTACAGTGAGTAATGATTGCACCACTACATTTCAGCCAGCTGAGACAACAGAGTGAGAGTCTGTTTCTTAATAATTTTTTAAAAAAGAATTTAGGTCAGTAGTAAAGTTTGTGATAATTCAATTATATTTAGCTTAGAGAATTTTGCTAATAAAAAATTACTTTGATAATTTAACACGTATGTATGTTATTGAAACAGCAAGCATTTTTAAGAGACAATTTTCTAAATAACCTTTATTTCAAAGTGTATTGTTTATTGCTGTGTTAGTTTGTTTTCACACTGCTATAAAGTAGTGCTAGAGACTGGATACTTTATAAAGGAAAGAGTTGTAATTGACTCACAGTTCTGCATGGCTGGGGAGGCCTCAGACAACTTACAATCATGGCAGAAATCAAAGGGGAAGCAAAGGCATGTCTTACATGGTGGCAGATGAGAGGGAAGAGCATGAAGCCGGAGGAGCCTCACACTGAGGAAACAACCAGATCTTGTGAGAATTCACTCACTATCATGAGAACAGTGTAGGGGAACCATCCCTATGATCCAATCACCCCTAACCAAGTTTCAGCCTTGGCACTTGGGGATTAAGAGGGTTAAATTCAAGATGAGATTTGAGTGAGTTCACAGAGCCAAACTGTATCAATCGCTGACTTTAAAGAAAATGAGTAATGTTCTTTCCAATTTTAACATACATTCACATAACGTTTTTGAGACTGTAACTGTAACCCAAGATTTACAATATATTTGTAGTTATTTTTTAATGTGAATAAAGGTAATGTGACTCATACTCTTAAGAATTTACCTTTGGCATTATTGTGTTCTACTGTTTCAAAAGTTTGCTTATTTTAATAAGATTTCAATTATTTGTATTGTTACATACATTGGGATAGATAGTGACTGAAGTTTATTCTTTCATTTATTTTTCATCCTATAAATGTAAGGTGTACAATATAATATTTTGATAGCCAGAGTAAACGGATTACTAAAATCAGAATATTAATATATTATCTCCCACAGATTTTATTAAAGATGCATGCATTTGTAAGCTGCCAACAAGTCCAAAGATTGTTTTAAAATGTACCTTTCATTCTTATTACTGTGCAGCTTCCTGGGTTCCATGACAATTGTTTGTTTTTAAGGAATGTAGTCTTATAACAAGATTGTTTCAGAACTTGAATAATATGCATCTTCAAATAGAATGTTATAGGTCTTGCTTTATAATTTGTAAACTTTCAGCATCTTTGCAGCTTAACTTTGCAAGATACACCAAAGGCTTAGGCTTCATCTAATTTGACATAAAATAAACAATAACCAGCAAGTACTAGATGATTATGCATCTGATATGGTTTGGCTCTGTGTCCCCAAACAAATCTCATCTTGAATTGTAATTTCCAGGTGTGAAGGGAGGGAGGTAATTGGATTATGAGGGCGGTTTCCCCCATGCTGTTCTCATGATAGTGAGTGAGGCTCGGGAGATCCGATGGTGTTGAAAGTGGCAGTTGTTTCCTGTGCTCGAATTTAGTTTCTCCTGCCACCTTGTGAGGAAGGTGTCTGCTTCCTCTTCCGCCATGATTGTAAGTTTCCTGAGGACTCCCCCGTTATGCGGAGCGGTGAGTCAATTAAACTTTCTTTGTTTATAAATTACCCAATCTCAGGTAGTTTCTTTTTTTCTTTTTCTTTTTTTTTTGAGGTGGAGTCTCGCTCTGTCGCCCAGGCTGGAGTGCAGTGGCGCTATCTGACTCACCGCAAGCTCCGCCTCCCGGGTTTACGCCATTCTCCTGCCTCAGCCTCCGGAGTAGCTGGGACTACAGGCGCCGCCACCACACCCGGCTAATTTTTTGTATTTTTTGGTAGAGACGGGGTTTCACTGTATTAGCCAGGATGGTCTCAATCTCCTGACCTCGTGATCCACCCGGCTCAGCCTCCCAAAGTGCTGGGATTACAGGCGTGAGCCACAGCACCTGGCCAGGTAGTTTCTTTATAGCAGTGTGAGAATGGACTAATACAGCATCTGTAATAAACTCATGCAGTATCTGTAGCTCAGATTGTATCTGAGGTTACAGTCTGTGCTAAAATACGTTCTTTACAGATGATCAGTTTACTTAGAACACAGGCCAACAAGTGGTCATACATGGATGTCTGTTGGCCTTGAGTAACAGCACTGGCCACTGCCAGAGCTGGTATTGAGGAGGTTGGTGTATAAAGAGTAGGAACTTCATAGAACAGCATTTATCATATGCCAGTATGCATATAAACTACCTGGAAGATTCTGATTCAGTAGGTCTGGAGAGGAACATATAATGTAACATTTCTAATATGCTCCCAGATGATGCTAATACTGAGACTGATCTGTGGACCACACATTGAGTAGCAATATTTAAAACTTTGAATCTATCATGAAAGATACCTTCAAAAATTTCCTGCTTATTTTAAAATTAAGAAGCACACTTTAGAGGAAGAAAATTTTAAAAATATATAATTATGATGTCTCATTATTAAGTATTTTGGGTATAAATAGAAGGTATAATAGTGTAGTTCTATGACATGATTAGAGGGAAAATAATTCAAAAAGATGTAGATACTCCACTAACTAGTTGGATAGCCTTAGACAATTTATACAATCTCTTGAAGTTTAAGTTTTTGTAGTTATGAGATAGTAAAACTAGATTATCTCTAAAATCCATTCCAGTTTTTAAAATCTGTAGTTCCAGTCTCGTAGGCTTCTGAGTCTGAGAATGGAGAAGCACCTCTCATAAACCTCAGTCTTGCTTTTATATCTGACTGGAGATTTGGTATAGAGTCTCCAGGTTATTTATGAAGTTTAAATAATGTTATGCATATGAGGTGCTTAACAAATTACCTTACCAATAACAAGTGCCTAATTAATATTAATGTTACTTATTGACAATATTATTACACACCTTAGTAAAACTGAATCTTAGAAAGTGAGGTAACTTCTTCCTGGACATACAACTCTCTAGACATATGCTAAAGCACAGTATAGTAACAAAATACCTATGCAGTTGATAATATATTAGAAATATACCTTTAAATAAAGTCAGTGGTTATAATGAAATAAGAAAATACCAAGGAAGAAAAAAATTGCTTGTCTCTTTATGTTCAAACTGGTAAAATTCCATCAAAATCAAGCTAATCAATTACCCAAATAACTCTGTCCTCTTGTTTGATACTGTGTCTGCATACTCCTTTTAATTCTAATGTAATAGTGAGAATATTGGCTTACCGATATCTAAATACCCCCGAGTTATATTGTAGATGTCGTGTTTGTAAAGCACACATTCATTTACTAAAATTATTCGTTGTTTACTATTTACATCTATTATCTCTACTGATAAAAAGCATTTCCATACATGAGCAAATGTATCAAAAAAAAGTCTAAGAAGATGAGCAGATTGATCAATGTACTCTATGACTTTCTTAATAGTAACTGAGTGTGATTTTTACATTGTGTACTACCAGAAATCACCACATGCAGCATGGCAGATGGCTGCCAATAGTCTTGTTATCCTTCCATAAGTTACGTGGCATTTATGCCATTAGGGTGATTTTTCGGTTTAGAAAAGACAACTAGGGGTCAGTCTTTTCTATGATAATGGACTCACAAGGGACCTCAAAACTTTACCATGAACATATTTTATATCTTAAGTTATCTTCCAGAGACTTCGAATGTTTGAAGCTGGTTGAGGTGGGGCAGTCAGGACAGAAGAGGGAGTAGAACACACCTGCTCTAAGCATAGGCATTTCAACGTTTAGAGGAAATCAGTGCGGCTGGAGGGCTACCGGGGTGGTAGAGAGTTCATGCTGTGTTCTCCCAAGATGTTTGATGCTACAGAAACTCAGAGTTGGTGTGATTGTTGGTTAGTCTGGTGTGGTTTGGTTTGATTCTTTAGTAGGTGGGATCCCCTAAGAACCTGAATAATGTCCCCATGCACTAGTTTTGCAAACGTGGAAGCAGGTGGTGGCAGTTGAGTGACTCACACTCATTTAGGCTGTAAGCCAGCCCTTTCATTCAATATCCAGCAATTCGATTTCTACTGTTGGGTTTACGTTACTGTACTAGTCTGGGGCCTTCTTAGAAGTGTCAAATAGCAAGTGCCACTGGTGGTGGTGAATTCCCAGCGAAAGAAACAGATGGAATGTTTTAGCACCAAGTTGTGTAATTTGAGATTAAAATGCTCTGCATGGCTATTCCTCATGATGGCACTTTTGAGTGATTACTATAGGAAAAACAAACTATTAAACCTTGAAAATGGGAAAATGTTGGATACAGCTCAAATGCTCCATATCAGCCACTCAGTTATTCACCTGTGTTAGATATTTCCCAACTTTTCTTGGGGTCTCCTTTATGGAGCAGCCTTTGTCAAGTCTCATAAAAACAGAACTTATATACTTCCACAGTATGCAATGTGAATTGTATATTTTGATTTGCTCTGAAACTTTGTTCTCTTTTGAGACTAACAAGTAAATCATAAAGTGATTTTTTTTCAATGTCAAAGTTGTTCTATAAGTATAATTTTAAAAGTTCTTTCAGGCTATAATATATGCCTTTGGAAAAGTTAATATATTATTGAAATATCTACTTATTTCATCTGCCACATGAAAATAGGAATGTTTCATCTGTCCTTAAAAGCAAAGTGGAATATTTGCTTCTTTTGAAATGTCTGTGGCAATCTTTTTTTCTTTTGCATGTTCTGCAACACAAAGAAATATTTAGGACTTGAAAGAAGAAGGTGAGCTGCTTGATTACGCTGTACTAGTAAACTGTGAATTAATGTTATTTATGAATTATAATTAAAAGCTTAAGAAGAAAATGCATGTATGATTTTATTTAAAGAAAAGTCTGTGCATAAAAACACTCATGGAAGAGTTATTTTCAATTTAAAAAATACATTATTATTGTGTACCATAAAATAGATGATTTTGTGTACCATAAACTACTATAGTAATTTGCCAAGAGATAAGACCAAGGTTAATTTTTTTCAAAACTAACATTTAATTATAATTTAAATTAAATCACTTTGAATAAAACCATAATTTAAAATTAGCCTTTCAATCAAAAGGTTTTTATTTTAAAAATAAATTTGTAGAATAGAATTATATATGCTTAATATTTAATTCTTTAAAAGTTTACTGAAAGGTCATCTAGTTACTTCTTAATGAGCATCATATTTAAATATATTTATAATGATGTTTGAGTTTTTTTATTCTTTTCAAATTATGCTTAAATATTTTTCAGTTAAATTTGGTTTTTTGCAAACTTCATTCCTTGCATATCATGAGGCTAAAGCCAGATATATGACATAATATAAGAAAAGCATCCTAAGAGAAAAGAGAAAACATTCTCAGGCTCTCAAACTATAAAACTTTAAGTATAAATTGATGAAAAATGTCACGTTGTTATTTTAGCATTTTTTTTGTCTGGGAATTCTATGAAGAAGTAGGTGCAAAATGTTACTATGTGGAAAATATAATGTACTTTGTGCACTGAATTTTAAAATGACATGGAAGGTCTGACGAATACAGAAAGGTTGACAGCTCACCACAAATTTATTAAGTATATTCAGGTTTTTATCTCAAGTTTTTTTTAATTATTTGAGTGTTGGTATTGATAAATTCGTTGTTGTTGTTACTGAGAACTTAATATGTTACTATATGGCTTTCCTAAGTTCTCTTTCAATATTACTACTAAATTTGTAAATGATAAGTGATCGTTAAATGAACTTATATGTTGAACAATACATACAATATCATTCACAGGTATTAGGGCCATTTCAGTAGGAGTAAGAAATATAACCTTTGGACATGCAGACCTTGGAGTCCATTTCAGTTTGACTAATCAACATGTTCAGTTTATAACATGTCTGATCCTCTATATCTCTTTTTAAGAATATATGTGTTTGTGTGTGTGTACATGTGTATGTGTAGGCAGATTTTATTTAGTTGATATCATGAGGAAATCTGTTGCTCACATAGTTGACATTTCTTTATAAATACAACTCACCTCATCAAAATGACATACCAAAAGAACTTTAAGGAACACATTTGTAAATGGCTTACGTATTCTATGCTTTCTTAACCCAAACACAGTATAAAAATAATTATGAGTACTTAGGAATGTAACCACAAACACTTATCAAATATATGCTCCCCAATTTGCAATTGGGTCCCTATAAACCCACTGTAAGTTGAAAATATAGTTAAGTCGAAAACGCATTGAATACAGCTAGCCTACAGAACAGCATAACTAAGTCTCATGTACCTTACACGTGCTCAGAACACTGACATTAGCCTAAAACAAGGCAAAGCCATCTGGCAGCGTGATCCACTATAGTGTATCGGTTTTTAACCTTCGTGATTGCATGGGCGACTGGGAGCTTTGACCCACTGCTTCCTCCCAGCATGTGAGAAGTTATGGTAACACATTGCAAGCACAGAAAGAGATCAAAATTCAAAATTTGGAGTACAGTTTCTACTGAATGAGTATTGTTTTCATACCATTGTAAAGTCAAAATATCATAAGTTGAACCCTTGTAAGTTAGGGGTCATTTATATGCTATTTTAATTATGATTGCAATGACCAATCAGGTCTGTGGAGCTGTTTTATTCCCACTACCAAATGGCTTAAGAGTGCTGTGTTTTGCTATCTTTTCTTATTGATGTTAGAATAACTTTTTGACTGTTGACACTTAAATTTAAAAGGGCTTCTAAAAACCAATGAGAAAGATGGAAGATGTGTTTGTATTAGAAGATGTAATAAACTTCCATTTGAACAAAACTCTGCCCACCTTAAGACTTTCTTCTGTGTTTATGATTAATTTTCCTCAAGATTTCTGTCTGTGGTTGTTGAGTTATCATTCTTTTTTTTTCTCAGCATGCTCATTCCTTCATTCAGCCTGTCAGTTATTTTAAAAATATTAATTAGTTGCATAAATATAATATGTCTTTGTATAGGACAGACCTAAATTAAACTAAGGGACTCTATTTGAGCATTTTGTGAAATTAGAAGTTTTTAATGTCCATAAACATCAGTTTTCTCATTTGTAAAATAACTGGGGCAGTAATACCTGCTTAAGTTCATGGAAAGTACACAGTACAGTGAATAGCACAATCAGGGGAGTATTTAACAAATGTCAGTCATCTTTGCATTATCTTTGTACAAATTAACATGTAATTCATAGCCAGTTTTAGGTATCTAGCATTTCCATTAGCTCCAGCATCCAGTCAAAGCCCTCTGTTGGAACATCTTTGCAGCTACAGGAGTCTGACTTGAGCAAATGTAACACTTCCATACCTGTGTCCCTTCCACCCTTTCATTTGGTTGGCTAGCTTCTTTGCATCAGACTGTGACTCAATAGAATTTTTCCTTTTCTATTGCTGAAGAAAATCCCATTTTCAAAAATTCCATCTTGTAGACAATTTACTACAGCAGATGACTTATAAAAGAGAAAAATGAGATATCATCCTGTGTTTTAAAGTCTAGATAAAGAAGTAGGATTCTTATACAGCCCCAGGATCGATGGCAGAGTCTTCTTCCTGTTCAATGTCTCAAGACACCTACATGATCTTCCTCCATCATGTGTGAAAAGGGGAAAAATCTCAAGGAGGGGATTTGGCAAAAGAAAAGTGACAATAGTGGTTAATTCCTTGACAAACTAGGCTAATCTGTTTTTGAGATATTCAAACCTCTGTCTCTTTCACACCTCCTCTTTGACTCCTTTTAAAACACATCTATCTCCAAAAAGCTCCCCAATGCCCTCTGTCCATCTATTCATCCCCACTGATGCCATCCTCCACTATGCTCCTTCATTACACTGTTGCCACATATGTCTCTGTCCTGAAGCACCTAAGGTCTGTGGCAAGTAAACTCTCAGAACTGTGCCATGAAGTTCTATGATGAATGAAATAATTAGGTAGATACTAAGAGAGAGCATTTTAAATATATTCCCATTTATTAATTCTCACTATTCTGAGCCATTAAAATATTTATTCCCTCACGTGTTCAGCTTGAGGTTGAAATATCTGAAGGACTGACAGCATCTCCCATTGTTTCTTTTGGGTAGTTAATAAATGCTTGGATTTCATTTCTTGTTAGGGATAAGCGATATTTTGTTGATAATGGATCTTCACTTAAATCCCATCATTCAATTTACTCTCTACATCACAAGCAACCATGAGAAGAAAGAAAAAGAATCAGTGCTTTTTCTCTTCCCTCTAAGGAAGAGATTCTCATAGCAGAAACAAAGGGAGTATTTTGGAAATTTACTGTGGTGATTTTCTGGATTATTATGAAGGGAGTGGTGGCTGTTGACATTTAGAGGGTGAAAATCGGAACAGCTAGAACATCTTGCAATCTGCATGTCTGGCCTCCCATACAAAGAATTTCCCACCACCCAGTGACTGTAGGTTTGTGCTTTTGCAAAATCTGTTTACAAATACCTGAATCTAGAAACAAACTCCAATTTGTACATAGATGCAAAGTATATTGCATAGTTTTAATGTGCACTAATTTTCTAGCTATAACTACAGTGTCAATGGAGGAAATGTACTTTGACTAGGTCACAACTGTGACTTTTCACTATTTCAGAAAGTCACAAATACCAATGCCATTCATGGTGTCTGAGTGGCAAATACAGCACCTGTGTGTCAGCCTACATTTGTAGTTATTATATTCAAGGTGATTCTAAGTGTGAGTAAAACATCTGACTACGTGATTATGTCTTCTAATGTGGAGGTGCTTGAATGTTTACATATCAATATATATTATCAGTATAGACCACTATCCTTTTATTGCATTGAAACAATGTTTAAATTTTGTGTGTAGATAGATGGTATTTTTTATGGATTTACTTCAGGCTGAGGGACAGACTGTTATGGCAGCCATCTGTTATTTGGTTGGCCAGAAGCAAGCTAGGTTGATGGTGAAATACTGTAAGAAATATAATTTTCATTTTCTTTAGCATTTGTATATAAGTGTTCTATATTTAAATAAGTTATGTAATTAAAAGTTTTAGATTCACTTGTGAATTATTTATTAATTGTAAGATTGTACCTTTTAAGAATACTCAGCCTTATTTTTTTTCTCATATTAGGTGGTTTTCTTTTCAAGCATTAAAAATAATGTTATTGAGTTCTATTGATGAAATTAAATAATCTGATTTCTTTTATTTTATAATTCATTAGGCATTATTACATTTTCACTAAACTTGCAACTTAAAAATTCCTGTAGGACATGCATCATTCTATATAAGAAAATGTAAAATGCAAATATTGTGCAACTCAAGGTAAATTTAAAAAATAAATTTCGTAAGCATTATTGAAGACTCATAGCCTTCAGGTTACTATGATTTAATATTATGGTCTGTCAGAAAAGATTATCTCAAAGAGGGCTCAGTATTGATTTGCTTGTTGGTATTTCAGAGATACTGACAGCTGCTATGACTTCTACTGTTTTCTCTTAACTTTGCACATACTGAGTTTGCTTTGTATTTCCTTATTATTAACCCACATCTCACCATATTGCAGTTAACTTGGACAATAAGCACTGCATTGAATATATTAGAAATATTTGCAATGTGAGTAGAAACTCTTAATAAGAGCAGGCCTGCTGCTAGATGATACAAGGTCTGCATGAATTACAAAACGTTGCCCCTCCATCTCCTGAACAGAGGTAGCCCCAAAGTTCAGGGATTACTGAAGAGAGGGCTTCTTTCTTCACTCCCCTCCTTCCTTCCCTCTGGGAAGACACTGCCTTTCACAACTCTGTGGACAGCATGTGAACTAAATTTCAGGCAGACACTTGCCCCTTCAGCAGGGCATCTTTGTACAAACTTTGTACACAGGCATGATGATCCCTGACACAAATGTGTCGGTGAAAGAAAAGAGAAAAATAAAAACACACAAGTGTTCATGAAATAGCAGTTATAGAGGAATGAAAGAAGCTTTCTAACAAGAAGGAAACAGTTGAGAGGGAGAAATTAAAGATAGAAAAATTTATTCATAGCCAATCTAATTTCTCTGTTTTTAAAATTCAAGGGTGATTCACTCTACCACTTATGAGCAGAAAACAAACATTATAACACAGATTACATGATTACAAGCTATGTAAACTTTCACTTCGTATTACAACTAATTGGGTTCTCTTGTAATTCTGTGTAAAATAATACATCTTTTGGTTTATTGTAAGAGAGACCCATCCTATTATGACTGTCAAATTTCGGTTATTCCCAAATTGAGAGAAAGGAAGGAAAGAGTTTACGTTTATCATATTGTAAAATTTGAAATATGTATTTATAGCCCCTTTTAGAAATGTATAAATGTAAGAAAATGACTTTTAAAAAGAAGTCCAATGTCTAGAAAGGCATCCAGTAGTTAGTATGACTGCAGTACACAGTTAGTTTCTGAAGAACTCTGCCCTTTTGGTATTTTTCCTTTTAGGGAATAAATAAAATCAAGCCTCTCAAATGATTTTCCAAATCCGGAGCCATGAAGTTACAGGATGATGGACTGCTAGGCTGCCATTGTTGTCTGTGTAAATGGTGCTCTTGGAATCTTACTGTGTGGCTCAATGTTGTAGCCCTCTCTGCACCACCTAAAGAATGACTTCATTGCTATTTGACTTTTCAAATTTCCTTCAAAATTGAAAACTCCAGAAATTTTTCTTCACATTTTATTTTCTTTTTATTATGCCAGTTTAAAAGTCTTTGAAAATAAAGAACTGAAATTCACTTTCTCCTGAAGTCACAAGTGAGCAAACAGAAATAATGGATTGGGCTTTGCTAATGATATGCCTAAAATTAGATATTAAGTTATTAAAATTTTAGTTTTCCATGAATAAGGACAAAAACCTCATTTCTAAAAACTTGTCACATTTAAATTATGCTGTCTCATTTGAGTCTCCAGAAAATTATGTCCAGTCTTCTGATTGTCACTCCTATAAACTTATTTTTGTTCAAATGACATAACCTCCAGAAGTATAAAATGTTGAAACTCTTTTCAGAATGACTTGCATTATAGCTTTTCCCTCCTATGGTATTGAAATACTATGTTTCATATTAGAATGTTTTCAAATATCTACTCTCCTAAAGAAATTAGTT
This sequence comes from Trachypithecus francoisi, assembly GCF_009764315.1. Lineage (NCBI taxonomy): Eukaryota > Metazoa > Chordata > Mammalia > Primates > Cercopithecidae > Trachypithecus > Trachypithecus francoisi. The sequence continues at coordinate 12,914,333 of NW_022681469.1, read as the reverse complement.
AATGGTATTGTGTTTCCTGAAATAATCTGTGTAATGAATAAGTACATTTCTACAATAAGTTTACAGTCTTCTTAGTTTAAAATATCATAGATCTAAATTCTAATTGATTTTTTTTTTTTTTTTTTTTTTTTTTTTGAGATGGAGTCTCCTTCTGTCACCTAGGCTGGAGTGCAGTGGCACAATCTTGGCTCACTGCAACCTCTGCCTCCTGGGTTCAAGCGATTCTCCTGCCTCAGTCTCCCATGTAGCTGAGACTACAGGCATGTGCCACCATCCCAGGCTAATTTTTGTATTTTTAGTAGATACGAGTTTCGCCATGTTGGCCAGGCTGGTCTCGAACTCCAGACTTCAGCTGATCCTCCCACCTTGGTCTCCCAAAATACTACGATTACAGGTATGAGCTACTGTGCCCAGCCCTAATTTACTTTTAATAAGCAAAGTTACACTTTGCATCACTTTTTCCCCACACACAAGCTTTTTGTGACTTTGTAAAATATTTATTTATTTAGTTAGTTTCAGATGGGGCCTGGCTTTGTTGCCCCAGCTGGAGTTCAGTAGTGTTATATCAGCTCACTGGAAGCTCTGCCTCCCAGGCTTAAGTGATCTTCTCGCCTCACCCCCTCAACTAGCTGGAACCGTAGGTGCACACCAGCACGCCTGGCTAATTTTCATATTTTGGTTAGAGAGGGGCTTTTACCCCATTGCCCAGGCTGGTCTAGAACTCCGGACCTCAAGCCTTCTGCCTGCCTCAGCCTCCAAAAGTGCTAGGATTGTAGGTGTGAGCTACTGCACCCTGAGACTTTTAATAAATTTGAAAAACAAAGAACAACAACAAAAAAATTTTCATTCCCTCCTGGTCCCAGGCTAAAATCTCTTTTGGATTAGTGGATGAGTGTATGTGTAAAACTCTAGTTTACTTTGCTATTGTTGAATGGGCTGTTGTTACAGCCATTGTTATTCATTGATATTTCAGTACTGAGACTATATCATTGTAGAACTTTGACTCATACTCTCATGTTAATTTGGTATAGAAGAAACAGAAGGAAGAAAGTGTATTCATCTAATTATTATTTGTTGTGTTGTTTCTTCCTGCCTCTCTAAATCCCACTTTTTTATACAACTAAGTTTTTCTTTCATCAACTTTTCTATTAACAACTTTTGACTTTATAACTGCAGCTAAGTGGATGATAAAACAAAATAAGGTGTAACACAAAGAGTGAAACAGTGAATGGAAGGGCTTAGGTATAATGGAAGGAAATGGCAGGAAGAAAGTCCCAGATGACTTTTCAAAACTTCAGAGTTGGCAGCAGGTCATGGTGGGAGAGATGTAACTCAGCTGACGGATTTGATGAATTTTGCCCAAACATTGGAACTTGGACTGGTTGGATACAGCAGAAAGCCCCCAAACAGTGACTCTGCCAAATAAATTTACAAAATGCGATCCTGATGTTCAGAAACTCAAACTTTTTCTGAGATGCTTTAGGTCATTTTTTGTGGTTGAAAGAAAGCGACAACAGCTCTGTCCCCCATGTCCATGATCAGAGAAAGAGAAAGAATGAAGATTCAAGGGCGGCAAGAGTGACCAGCTGAGTCACATTTGGAGCCTTCTTGAAAGCCTCACTCAATGACTTCTCTTTACATAGCTTTAGCTAGAATGATGCCACCTGGCCTCTCTTACTTCCAAATTAGACGAGAACATGTTATATTTTAGCTGGGCACATTCCTGTCCCAAACCAAACTGGGGTGCTATTAGTAAGGAAGAAAAAGAGAGTAGATATTGGGCAGGCAATTAGAAATCTTTGCAGCAAGACATTCAGGAAAGGTATTATTTAGGAAAGTACCAAATCCTTTTTGTGTCCTTGATGGGGAAAGAATAGAGTGAGAAAAATTGCCAATGTGCCGGTTTCCCAGTGGAGGTACATGGAGAAATAAGAATTGTTTCCTTCTGCATGGTAAGTAGCTCCCCTTGTCCAATTGTCCCCTATTATTCACCATAGTCCCACAGCAATACAGCTCTATTTCTAGGAATGGACTAGGAAAAAAATCCCAGAGGAGAAACTCCGACATTGATTTCTACTTCTAAAATTCAATGTATTTGTACTTCACATCTCTACAAAAATTGTGTTTTAGTATATCAGCTTTTGAAGGCAGCTGTACCTAAAATCCTGCCATCCAAACAGGGGGCAAGGGAAGCCGACTTTCACCTTCAGAGCAGCCATGAGTTTGTGTCTGCTGCATTGCACTTTCAATATCTAGGACAGAATTACATACTTACTATATAATTACGGTAATACAATTTGTTATTAAATAGTTGCCAAACAAAATAGAAATACAATAAAAATTTAAACCACTAACCTTTAAATGATATATTTTCTTTCAAGAATATTGTTCAGCTCGGATATCAGCAGATTAATGATGAGTACAACCAAACCCCAATCAACTGAAAGAAATGTATAACATATCATTTTAAGGTCTCTGTAGTTTATTTTTTAAAAAGGAACTGAAGAATATTGTGGATTTTAAATAATTGAAAAATTATTTTACACTTGGACTAAATGTTCAGATTATTTTTAATTAAAGATATTTCAATACTATATTGTAAAACATTCAGTAAGCATTCAGTATGGGCCTAGTATTATAAAGTGGGATAAACCAAGGCCATAGAACGTTTATGTCCCCAGCCATAGGAAGTTTGCCATTTATTGGAGGAGATAAACACACATATAACTGAATTTGGTTTTGATCTTCCTCTGACCTATTAATTCAATACTGTAGACCTAATCATTGTTGATATACTTTGTTCTTGTTAAGATTTGCCACATTATTTGCCTTGAAGTTATTTATTGCAAAGGGATTTGTTCTCTTTAATGGATGGCTCTGCATTTTAGCATATGCCTTTGTCTTTGTGAAACCACCAAGACCTCCAGGATAAGATATTGAATAATTAACTTGACATAATATTTATAAAGTAGTGAGCTAGAAAGCTTTGAAAGATTCTATTATAAAAATGGTTCATCAAATTTCGGCTGATGCCTTAAGCAGATGTTTAATAGATAAACAATATATGAACTTTTCCTGAGGAAAAAAAAATCTCTTCCTAAGTCATTTCTAAGTAGTAAAGTCTAATCCAGATCTTGTTATATGCACTGTAGAGTTCTTTTGTCAGAAACAAAGCATTGTATAGTCTATATTTCTTTTTATAGGACAGGCAGCTGTGTCAGTGAATGATTCACTAATGGTGTGAAATCTTTCTGTCACACACACAGGTCACTTACTTGGGCTTCAGGTACTTTAATTTTTTTCCTAAACAATAACTGTCATTAAAAGAAAAACACTGTGTAGCCATTGAATACAGGCTTTAGTTTCAGACAAATGATAACCCGGAAGTGACCGCTTCTCTTTATCATCAAAATACTGCTGAAGCCCCAGTGATTCAATTGCCAGCAATTCTTCTTTGCTTGAATTTGATCATTTTTCTTTCTTTCTAAAACACTGTATTTAAACACTGGATCGGTAATGTGGCAATGTCTCTAGGGATTGAATTATGTTTAATTGGGAAGGAAGCACACTCTCTCTTGTTGTTTTTAGTTCATAAAGTAAGACTTCAATTAGTAGGCAGTGCAGACACATTGGAGCCACGCTGCACCACAGCCAGTTTGGAGGAGATTCATAGTAACAAACAAGATTTAAAATATATGTCTTGTGAAAGGCCATTATAGGTGGATGGCTGGGTTTTGCCTGTCTTTTCATGCTGTAGCAGCATTATATTAGAAGGTGAAGGACACTCATATCCATAAAATAATGGCTTTTGTAATGCAGATGATTAAAGTAGGAAGCCTACCCACTTCTATTTTTCCCTAGGCATATACCAGGATCCAATTTCAATTAGTGACCTAGGAGCTGCAGGCTCTGTATTCTGTTATCAATCCATTTAGCCAGGTACAATCAAAGGTTCACCTGTCACTCTAGACTCTCAGTGACCCTAAGGATGATTTAGAATAGACATCTGCTCTATTCTCTTATGTTGACTTCTTTATACTGTCTACACAATTAATTATGAATATGCAGTGGGCATTACAAATATTCTAAGGTCCAGTAGAAAGCTCATTTTCTGGGGATGAGGATTTTTATATTAGATATTGACAGTGATTTTTGCTAATTTCTTGTTGATTTGCTAAACCAGGCCATTTTATGGAAAAATTTTAAATACACATTGTTGATCAGGAACAAATGTTGATCAGGAACAAATGTTGATCAGGAACAAAAAAAAAAACACACACTATTTTTCAAAGTGTCAGAATGGTTACCTTGAAATCATTTTTAGATATGAATTGCAGAATTCCTAGAGAAAAATATGCTATTTTATAGGACTGTTCTTTATCAGGAAATGGCAGGATATCTAGTTATATTTTAAAGATACCAAATTTGTTTAGTGCAGATTTTACTTCTATAGTGCTCACCTTAATGAGCATCACAATAATGTTCTTTTATGTTCAAAATGATGCATTATAATCCCATCAGTGCCTTCGCCAACCAGTAAATTATTAATAAGATGATGATCATGCTAATTAAGCTACTTTATTAGATTTTGATGGATTTCGTGCCAGAAATTATGGTGGGGTCTTTGAAATATATAGAGTATTTTCTCTTAGGGCAAATCTTCCAGCATCATTGAAAACTTTGCTGAAAACTCTTCATTACTCATAACATTGCTCACCTGTTTCCCAATGACACAATAGTCACTTTCACAGAAACATAATAGTATGCAAGTCAAATGTTTAATTTGCTGCTGCAAAAGAATTCACAATAGAATTCTCAAAGTGGGGTTAATTACACAGTAATGAAAGAGTAATCCTATTGGGAAAATGCTCTAAGTAACGTTGCTCTGTTTCCTACTGATAAAGATGTGCACGCTTGATTTATTTTTTATGCTGGGAAATTCAGAAGTAGGAGAAAACACTGAAAAGGTATGCACACGAATAGTAAACTTTTTTATCATTTGTCAACATGATGAGAAAATGATGAACATGGATAATTATTATATTACAAAGGCTATAATCACAAAATAGTAATGTATAAGAATATAACATTCTATTATACACAGGAGAACATGACAAATTAAAAATCATTGATAACATAATCTAAGGAAAGGCATCACTAATCTGAACAAAAAAGGGAGAAGTAATCGGGCAGGCACTCAAAATTGTCTCCATGTTTTACATTTCTACAAATAATCTTCACCCTCTCTGCTTCTGAGTATAGTGTTATATTGCTAGGTATGTTATGTTTACTCCATATGTGTCAAAGACTCCACTGGGTACTTTAAATATGGTGTCTTACTAAATATCTCAAAACAATTGTAAGATCGACAATATGATCCCTACTTTATTAGGTGAAGAAAATGAGATTTTTAAAAGCATAAAAAGATTTCCTGTATGATAGGATTCAAATTCATATTCATTTGTTTCCAAGGGTTTTTTCTCATTCATTATCCTATGCTGTCATCTAAGTTAATCCATGTATATTGCAGCTTGTATCAGAAACTTGAAAGTTCACAGAAAGAATCATTTCTACCTAAATTTGCCCATCAAACTTGGGTGGACAGTGACAGCAGCACAGCGTTAGACTTACTTTTAAATGACATTATTTAGGATAGTGGGAGGATAAACAAATAGACCAGAAGAGCAGAACAGAGTCGAGAACTAGATACACGCAGATATGGCCAACTGATTTTCCAAAAAGGCACCAAAGTAATTTAACGGAGAAAGGAAAATTGTTTTAGCCACCAGACCTAGAAAACTTGGTATTCATATAGGAAATAAATAAATCTTGATACTTCCTACCATACAGACAAAAGTAATTGTAGATGGAACATAGACCTAAATATAAAATCTTAAATTCAAAAGTTTCTAGAAGAAAATATAGAAGAATATTTCCTGGACCTGAGCTAGGCAAAGATTTCCTAGAAACATCCAAACAGCATTAGCCACAAAAGAAAACAAAAATGACTAATCAGGCTTCATTAAAAACAAAACAAGGAAAACCTGTGCTCTTCAGAATGAAAAAAACAAAACAAAACAAAAACACTAAGAGAATGAAAAAGCTAAGCTATGGGAGAAAATATTCACCTTCTATATCTTTGACAAAGCAGTCGTACTCAGAACATATAAAGAAATCATACAAATCAATTGTAAACAGACAACACAAGAAAAATGGGGGAAATATTTGCACTGCTTACAAATTTAAATAAATACCAGATAAGCACAAAACATTTAATGTAATAAGTTATTAGCTAAATGTAAATTAAAAACAAAGTCAAATACTATTGCACACTCACTAGAATTGCTAAAATTACAAAAGATTAATAATACCAAGTGTTGGTGAAGAGGTGAAGTAACTAAACTCACATACTCTGCTGGTGTGAATGAAAAATGATACAACTTTGAGAATCTCTTGGGTAATATCTGATAAAGTTGAGCATACAGTCACCCTATGACACATCAATTTCACTTCTAAGTATTTACTCCATAGAAATAAAAACATGTTCACAACAGGACTTGTAAAAATATGTTTATAATAACCGTTTACAGAATGCATTGCCTAACATTAGTTTTATATGCAAAGGTTATAGATTTTTTATATTAATTTTATATCTTTGTAGATTTTGTATTTCTGTTTTATTTTTTATTTTTATTTCTTTTCTTTGAATCTTTAGATCTACTACAAGATATATCACCTACATAGGAGCAATTTAACTCTTCTTTCTAATTCTTATATTTCTGATTTTGATTCTATAATTGCTTTTATTAATACTCTCAATAGAACATTAAATGTTATTGTTTATAGTGGCCCAACTTTAGATAGAAATCTACTACATTTTTTTAATTGATGAATGAAAAATTATGTATATTTATAGTGCATATCATATTTTAATATACATAATGTGGAATTAGTCAATAATGCTTATTACCATATATATATCACCACTAATCCTTATTGTTTTTGGTAATGAGTACATTTAAGATTTACTCTCTTGTTAGTCCGTTTCCATACTGCTATAAAGAAAGGACTGCCCGAGACTGGGTAATTTATAAAGGAAAGAGGTTTAATTGACTCACATTTGAGCATGGCAGAAGAGGCCTCAGGAAACTTACAGTCATGGCTGAAGGTGAAGAGGAAGCAAGGCACCTTCATCACAAGGCGGCAGGAAGGAGAAGTGTGTGAGAGTGCAGGGAAAATCTACCATTTATAAAACCATCAAATTTCATGAGAATTCATCCACTATCATGAGAACAGCATGGAGGAAACCACCCCCATAATCCAGTCACTTCCCACCAGATTTCTCCCTCAACACCTGGGGATTACAGTTGAAGATGAGATTTGGGTGGGGACACAAAGCCTAACCATATCACTCTCTTAGTAGTTTTCAACTATGCAATACATTATTATTAACTCTGGTCATCATACTGTACAATACGTTGTATGTGAATATAGTACTCGTACTGTACTGTACAATTAGTACAGGAAGAATAAATTCTTCTTATACTAACTCAAACCTTGTACCCTGGCCGGGCGCGGTGGCTCAAGCCTGTAATCCCAGCACTTTGGGAGGCCGAGACGGGTGGACCACGAGGTCAGGAGGTCGAGACCATCCTGGCTAAACCCCATCTCTACTAAAAAATACAAAAAACTAGCCGGGCGTGTTGGCAGGCACCTGTAGTCCCAGCTACGCGGGAGGCTGAGGCAGGAGAATGGTGTAAACCCAGGAGGCGGAGCTTGCAGTGAGCTGAGATCTGGCCACTGCACTCCAGCCTGGGTGACAGAGCGAGACTCCGTCTCAAAAAAAAAAAAAAAAAAAAAAAAAAAAACAACTTTGTACCCTTTAATCAATATTCCTCCATTTGGTGCCACCCTCCCAATCCATAGTAACCGCCATTCTTCTCTCTGCTTTATGAGGTCAGTTTTTTTTTTTAAGATTTTTTATATAAATGAATGTGGTTTTTGTCTTCCTGTGCCTGGATTATTTCGCTCAGCATAATGTCCTCTAGGTTAATCTATGTGTTCATTGAAGCATTATTTGCAATAGCCAAAATATGGAATCAGTGTAAGTGTCCATCACTGATGAATAAAGAAAACGTGATATATATACACAATGGAATACTATTCAGCCGTTTTTTTAAATGAAGGAAATAGTTTGAGAACAGTCATCTACAAATTTTATTTTAGCATCATTGTTTAATTTAAATTATTACTTAGAGTAGCTATCATCAGAAAGACAAAAGATAATAAGTCTTGGCAAGGATGTGGCAAAAAGGAAATGCTCAAAAGCTGTTGGGAATGTAAATTAGAGTAACCATTGAGGGAAACAATATGGAAGTTACTCACAAAATCAAAAAAAGAACTACCATATGATTCAGCAATGTCACTCCTGAGTATATAGTCAAAGGAAATAAAATCAGTATGTTGAAAAAATATCTCTGTACTTTTATATTTATTGCAATGTTATTCACAGTAGCCAAGATGTGGAATCAATCTATGTGTCCATCAATAGATGACTGGATAAAGAAAATATGATGTATATACACAATGGAATACAATTTGGACATTAAAAATAACGAAATTCTGTCATTTTCAATAATATACATGAACCTGGGGGAAATTATGTTAAATGAAATAAGCCAGACACAGAAAGACAATCACAGCATTGTCTCACTCATATGTAGAATGTAAAGAAGTTACTGTCATAGAAGTAATGAGCAAAAACAGTGTTTACCAGGGGCTGGGATGGTTGGGGTACTGTGGAGACTGGAATGATACTGATCAAAGGATATAAAATTTCAGTTAGATGGGATGAATAAGCCCAAGGGGTCTATTGTACAACATGGTAGCTATAGTTAACAATATATTGCATTCTTGAAAAATGTTGAGAGTGACTATATGTTGTTCTCACCAGAAAAAGGATAATTATGTGAAGTCATCCATATGTTAACTAGCTGAATGTAGTCATTCCACCATGTATATATACTTTAAAACATCATCTTGTACTGTGCATGGTAAGTACATACAATTGTATCTGTCATTTTAAAATAAGATAAAATAAGATAATTACTTTCAAGCTTGTGAAGGAGTCACCACATGGACAGTATAACAGAAAATCTCTGCTAGGTTGAACTTTGTGATGAACACAAAATACTTAATAAACATATTTTTCTGATCTGCCTATGCATGGATCAATCTGTTCCTGTTGAGGACCTGATAATTTCCTACGGCGCACTCAACAGGAAATTGTTCTGAAAGTGCTCTGCCCATCAACCTTCAATATAAGAACGTACATTTTATGATTTACTCCCAGAGTTTTGCAGTGGCACAACTTTACACAACAAATTTGATCAAAATAGAAATACTTTAATCAATTTTCTTTGGCGTAACTCACCTTAGAACTTGTCCTCATAGGGTTTCACGTATTTCACATTTAGTTGCATCATAGTAAAATCAAGGTGTATATCATTCATACTTCCATTTCACAAATTATGGGAATGTTTCATTTTACTGGTTTTGTTTTGCTGTTTATTTCAGTGTTGCTTCATGGAAAATTGAACGTAGTAATTAGAAATGGTAAAATTTGTAAAATCTATGATCTCGAAATTTGTACAATGTTTTCATGACATTATTAACAAAAAAATTATCGAGTCTAGTTACACATTCCAACCAGAGCTGTGTTGAACTAGGGTACACAGGAGAGCTTTTTAGTATGAACTGATATTCACACTTAAGAATTGCTTATATTTTTAGGAAGCATGGCCAAATTTCTATATGAAACATCTAATTTTACAAAGTCTGACTGGGTTGTTGTTTATTTGGAAATAGTAGTCAAACTGTAACAAAAGTGGAAAATCTTTTGCACGGCTGTTGAGAAATGGGTGGATCAGGTAGAATAAGGCTTACAACACCACTAGTGGGTTAGCAGCCCCCAACATCTGAGACCCTCAGGACAGTGGAGAAATCTCTCTTTCTGTAGCCTCTGATTTGCTCTATCTCATGTGGAGGGCCTAATGAAGGAAAGAAACTGCATTCTAAATGGTGCAGAACAAATACCCTAAAAGGGAAGTGCTTGGATCTTTATTACTTTGGAGACCTAAAAGACAATGTACTTTCAAGTTAGTTTCTTCTGGTTAATCTCTTTGACTTGATGGAGACACATTGCATAAATCCATTGTCATATGAATAATACATAACAGCAATAATCTATTATCGAAATGTGTTTAGGTATTCATAAAGTACATTTTCTATGTCTAAAGGAAAAGTAGCAGATTATTAAACTTCCAGTTTTATTTTATGATCTGCTCTGCCTCTTCAATTCATTCCACCTTTTTTTTTTTTCAAAAAAAAATACATTCATATGAATGTATTTTTCAATTGCTTACCAAAGAAGCAATTTGGAAAACACTGATTGTTCATTTCCCTTTTACCTCCTTCTTTTAATTTATGTGTTGAGTACGGTACATCAGTTTATAGAGACCATGATTGAAAAAAGAGCTTACAATCTTCCTCAGATAGCTTTGCTCTGAGTTTTACAATGGATGGTTTTGAAAAATCGTGTAATAATGACTGAGCTTCTAAAAATAGTGAAGTAACAGTTATTTTTGTGATGTGATATAGTGATGTAAACGGGGCTCAAAAGGGTTGCTATATCCTCCTCCCAAGCCCAGTTTTATGTTTAATTTTTGGTTGTCTTTCAGTTTTATGAAAAACTTGCTATGCTTAATTCTACAAGCTACATAGTGTTTTTTAAAATTGATTCCAGAATTTGTCATCATATGCACCAGAATAAATACTTCAATAAGAGTAAAACTTCTTCTGCACTATCTTAGACAAAGAAAACATGAATACAGGCACAGCTAAGTCTCTTAAGCTCTTAGGTATCCTTAATACATTGACAGGGAAGTCAATATTGAATTTCAGATAACAACTGGAATTTTGACAGTGCTCATTAGTTAGTTTGGTCTGACCCTGGCTTCCATCAGTGCAAACATTATGCCCCAAGAGTCTCATGGAGCATTTAGAGCATATTCTACAGAACCATAGAAAGGGAGCAGGCAACTGGCAGAGAGTGTGGGCACCAGGCTGACAGCTCAGAGATGCCACTGGACCCACCTCATCAGCAATTTGGGCACTACTCACTCTTCCGAAAGTATGTGAAACCTTTTGGGTTGTTACTTTACACCAGGTAAAAAGCATCTACAGACCAAAAGAACCTGGGAAGAGGCTGTTCCTTCCCTTCAGAGCCAAAACACAGAGTTTATACTCTTCAGGGGGTTTCTTTCACAAGGCAGTAACTCACAAATTAAGGATACTGAAATTGTGTATCTGAGATTTGCCCTCTACTGTCACTCATATTGTTCGTAAGAACAGGAACAGATAATATTTATTGGTTTGCTGTGTTCCAGCAACCACACATAGATATTAACTCTAATCGCTACACCAGAGTTTTATGGTAAGTATTGTTTAGTATTACCATTACACAGATGAGAAAATTGAGGCTTTGAAAGCCTGAATAATTTGTGAAAAGATACAAAGCTCCTATGTAATCAGACTGGGATTTTAATCTACTTGTACCTAACATTGGATCCTAGACTCTTCAATAGGTTACACTTCCTTTGAGCTGGGAAAAGGTAGCACAAATCATTTATTTAACACAAATCATTTATTTTTAAATCACTGATACTAGTCTTATTATTTAAGGCATTTAATCTAAGTTGACTTCCCCAAAGGACTGTGCAGATGTTTTCTCAAATTAAAATGTATTTCAGGACAACAAGTACTAGAGAATTTAATTTAACTAAACAGTAAATTCCAGAAATTGGGGGATCTTTTTGCCTCCTATACAATTTTATTCTTATAACTATGTGTCCTGGCCAGTCATGATAACATATACTTGTTCAATTGATAAAAACTGAACTGAATTCAAGTCATAGACTTATTGGAGAGGCTTGGGCACATTTGCAGAATATACACTTGTAATATGCAATGAGGAATAGAGGTTAAGAAGAAAGGGAATAAGTAATTACAATTACATAGTAATTACATAAGTAAATACAATTATAAGTCATTACTTAAAACAATATTACTATTATTATTATTATTATTATTATTATTATTATTTTGAGATGGAGTCTCGCTCTTGTCACCCAGGCTGAAGTGCAATGGCGGGATCTCGGCTCACTGCAACCTTCTTCACCCAGGTTCAAGTGATTCTCCTGCCTCAGCCTCCCAAGTAGCTGGGATTGCAGGCACCCACCACCATGCCCAGCTAATTTTTTTTTTTTTTTTTTTGTATTTTTAGTTGAGACAGGATTTCACCATGTTGGTCAGGCTGGTCTTGAACTCTTGGCCTCAGGTGATCTGCCCGCCTCAGCCTCCCAAAAGTTCTGGGATTACAAGTGTGAGTCACCGTACTCGGGCGACAATATCATTATTATAAACACAGAAAATTCCTGTTTTTTTATCAGTCATCCTAGAACAGGGATGCTATCAGCTCCTAGGGATAACTCTTCCCACATCGTCTGGGACATAAGTATATTTAATTAAAACCTGAAGTGGTATCTAAAGATAATGACAAAGTCTTAAAAGGGCAGAGGGTTTCAATTTCTCAAACAAATGTGAGTTTGTTACTATGTTATGTACCATAGTAATCTAAGGGCTACTATATTGTTTCTTACATTAGTGTAACCATGGTGAAAAGCAAAGAGAAAATAAAGAATTCTTGTTCATGTTTTAATGTATAAGAGCCGCTTTACAGCATTTTTATAGAAGCTCTTCTTTGAGCCTACTAAGAGTTCATTGAAATTAGCTGCATAGAGTTTAAATCCAGCAAGGAAATTAAGGCACAGAGAGGTTGTGAGTAACAAAAAGTAAAACTGGAAAGTGAATCAAAGTGTTTTGGCTGAAAAGTTAATATATTTAATAGTATGTATGATTCCTCAATCTAACTTAGGTTAAAATAATCAAAAATAAAATAAGGTGAACTTTTTTTTTTTATGAGCAAGGTAGCAGAAATGGAATTTCCAAACATCTAGATCTTAGATCTTTATTATTCTAAGCAATTTTTAGTGCCATTTGAGAATCTTCATTTCTGTACTCTTCTTCGATAATAACATTAAAGCAATTGAGTGTACATAATAATCAGTGACAATTTTCTAGTGTAAAATTTTCTGTCTTCGTTACATTCGTCATCAATTTTCAAAATATCATCTAAAAGGAAAGCCTGGGCAGGGTGCAGTGGCTCACACCTGTAATCCCAGCACTTTGGGAGGCCCAGGTGGGCGGATCACCTGAGGTCAGGAGTTCAAGACCAGCCTGGCCAACATGGTGAAACCCCATCTCTACTAATGCCTGTAATCCGGGCTACTCGGGAGGCTAAGTTAGGAGAATCTCTTGAACCGGGGAGGGGGAGGTTGCAATGAGCTGAGATCGTGCCACTGCACTTCAGCCTGGGCGACAAGAGCAAAACTCCGTCTTAAAAAAAAAAAAAGAAAGAAAAGAAAAGAAAAAAAGGGAAAGGTAGTTTTAAGTGTATTTGTAAGGAAGAGGGCAGAGAAAAGGAAGGTATCATTCAAGGTTTACACAAGATTGTTTTTATTTAGGAATGCCTTTCTTTTGAAGGTTTATAATTGGTGTTTGGTAGAATTTAGTAAGTGTTCCAGACCCAGCTCTCTTTCGACTGATGGTTCAGAATGCATCTCAGCCTCATCTCCTTTTACCCCAGCCTGTGACAAGAAGTGCTTTCTCTGAAAATAAAAAGCTGTACACACAGTTCTGTCGATATTACATTTGCTTCTTTGTCCTATGTTTAAGTTCGGTAGAATTAGTGGTAAGTTTTCTAAGTTTCTCAGTGTTTAAAAAATCCTTCCTTAAAATCGGTGAGTCAACATTTATTTCCAGCTGGACTTTGCAGACATCTTATAGGTGTATACCTTGAATAACTTCCGCTTTTCAAGGTTTGCTTTCTCTTATGATAAATGCAGTAACATTTGCCCTATTAAACAGGTTCTAAGACTTCATTAAATACACACCAGAAAACAGAACCTTAAGTGTAGGCATTTTCTGCTCATGTATGACTCATCTACTTCTTCCAAGAAAAGTTGATCCTGAAGAAATGAATTACTGGTTTTTTTTTTTTCTTTTTAAAGTTATTGAGGTGGGGCAGTATGTGTTTAGGTAGGTACGTACCTATGTGGTTATTTGGTTGTTCCTATGTTATGTACCAGCTCTCTAGGATAAATTGTAGAATTCATTTTGTTACGTTGTTGGAGCAACCTCCTTGGCATTTATTAGAGGGGCAGATTTCCATTTCCTGAACAGCAACTTCATAACAACTCTTGATGGACGTGAATGCCATCAATAGGTCAATTCTCAGTTTCCTTCTCATTTGACTAAGAAGTGGTCTCTTCCCAGCTTTATTGCATAGGCATGAACATTGAGTTACTTTTTCATGGCTTTGGACATTGATTCTTTCTTATGACTCCCAGTAGGCTACCTTTCAGATAGTTTTACAAGATGTGTCATACATTTTAAAGGCATCTTGCATTTCTCTATATTTCATAAAAAGACAATTTGTGTTTAGATCTCATCTTTCTGGGAGTTCTTTGAAGCTTCTATTCCTAATCTTTCAGGTGGGACCAGTCTTCAGGAAGTTATTAGGAGTTTAAAAATATAAGCAGTTTGTGTGATGTGTGTATACAACAACCCTAAGTTAAAGGCCTACATAAAGTAATCTACAAAATAGTATTTTTGGCTCTTTGTATATATTTCTGTGAACATTGTTTGGAATTAAAATATGGTGCCCTTACAGAACTATAATCTATGATAATTATCTTTAAACTTCTAAGCTGTGAAGCAGTAGAAAAATCTACTTCTTCTCTTAACTTTCTTTGCTATCTTGGAAAAGCATAACATATTATTACTCATACATTTTTTAAAGAATTTGTCAATGTTCAGTAAAGCACAGAAGACATGCTTTTAAAATAAAATGCTTCCAATGTTTAATTCAGCACAAATAAAAAAGAAACTGTTTTTCTTAATTAAAATTAGTTATGATAATTGTATTATGAATCAGCAATATTCCCAAAAGGTGGCATGCTTGAATCATGGAATATGTTTTCTACCAAAGAGTCTTAACATATTCAAAGAAAGGAGGAATATTATTGAAAGACTCTTATGGCAATTGTCTTTTTTAAAACATTTGTGCACATTCTAAAATAGGCTATAAAAGTTATCCAAGTGTGTTGCTCTTGATTATTAAAAGCTAAACATTTCAAGTCGATCTATCAATTAGTATTTTTGACTGAAAAATTGAAATCTTTTTCAGCAATATTTAAATTGCACTATGGGTTTTCCAGATTTTATATGTATCTAAATCTATATCTGTCTATATGTCTCCAATGAAAATCCCCACTTTATTATGTCATAAAAATGAATTAATGTTGGAAATATTTGTAAATACATAAAAATTTTATGTGAGATAGATATAGCATGAAGCAAAAGTTGGCAGGTTATAATATGAAAAATAAAATATTTTCTTTTTGGGCCTAGCAGCATCATTTGTGTAATGCATAATGATAAAAGATACATTAGGTCGCGATAGTTCCCAACATGTATTTTAGGTGTATATCAACCCTTCTTTTCCTTGCAGTATCATAGTAATCACTTGTGTGTATTTGCATGTTCAATTTTACAAAATCAAAACAATATGTACCTAATACTTAATATTTAAAATAATTATAAATTATAGGTTTATTTTGTTATTTGTTGCAGCAACTCAGCAACTTCCTTGGCTTACGTTCCCCCACCCCCGTTTCTTTTTTTGTTTTTTTTGTTTTTTTTTGAGACGGAGTTTCACTCTTGTTGCCCAGGCTGGAGTACAGTGGGACAGTCTTGGCTCACTGCAACCTCCACCTCCTGTGTTCAGGTGGTTCTCCTGCCTCAGCCTCCCAAGCAGCTGGGATTACAGGCACCCACCACCATGCCCAGTTACTTTTGTATTTTTAGTAGGGACAGGGTTTCACCATGTTGGTCAGTCTGTCTCGAGCTCCTGACCTCAGGTGATCTGCCCACCTTGGCCTCCCAAAGTGCTGGGATTATAGGCATGAGCCACTGCACCTGGCCATATTTTCCCTATTTTTAATCAATCCATTGCTAAGCATCCAATGGACTATACTCCAAAAGCTAATTTGTTTGGAAATTGGAATTTGTTTTCTATAGACTCAGCAGTAATAACATTGGGTAAGGTTTCATACTAACTTCATGAAAGTACTTAAATCATAATGCAAATGAAATACACTTAAAAGTTTTTAAATGTAGCAATATACACAGTTGCATACTAGTTATTAATCACTAGTTATTCACTAGAAAATAAACTTCGAAATGGACGAACATTTAAGCCATTTTTAAAATTCGTATTATGAATACTTACCTCCAGTCAAAACCCCTTGTATTGCTAACTCTGTTTACCTTAAATAAGATCAGAATCAAGTTAGAAGTGGTCAGATACAGTGGAGCAAATCTTTCTGTAGAAGAAATAGAAGGTTTGGAAGATATTGGGATTTAATGCTTGAGCACCCAAGGGCTCTGAAGGCATAAGCCAGGTAGTGAAAGCTCAAATCTGGTCCAAGAGCTGTGAAATGGTAAGAAATTTAAGAAGTCAGAAACCACATGTGAGTAACGTGAAAGGCATGGAATGAAGCACGCTTCCCACCTGACATGTAGGGGGAAAGAATCAGGCACTTTGGAGAATTTCTTCCCAGACCTGAAGCTGGGGAATTTTAATTGATAGTGAAAACTGGGTGCATAGCAGTTGCTCTGTAAACTCAATCAAAGAGAAAGAACTTTGTAGAAGTCTTACTACCAGCCAACGAGTACTTTTTTCTCTTCACTTTCTTCAACATACCCTGCAACCAAACCACAAATCCATAAATCATACAGGTGAATTCCAGTAGCTCTAGTATGAAGTACTTATACATTAAACATTTTACAGATAAATGACACTCATCATTGGTCAAATAAATATTATAGTGGACCCATGTTAAGTTGTTGTGGAAACCCAGAAGAAGAGACTCAAATCAAATTGGAGAGAAAATGAAAGACTTTCAGATGGCTACAATACTTTGGCTGAAAGTTGAAGAAAATAATTTTGTTAATGGCATTGCAGCTGTTGTGTGCTGAGGTATTAATGAGCCCTGCATTGGCTTAGGTGAGAAATATTATAGGGTTAATATATAGCAGAAAGGATGAAGAGGACAGAAACTCAAAAGTTATTTAAGAATCTAAAAATGTGTGGTTAAGATAAAAAGGAGTTTAGATAATGCTTTGATCTTCCTCTAGTACAACTACATCTTTGTTGTTCCTTTTCGAAGATACAAGGAATATTCAAAGAGGCATATGTTTGAGGAGAAAGATACTGAATTTTTGTTTGGACACAGCAAATTTGAGTTGGTCATTGCATTAGGGTTCTCCAGAGGGACAGAACTAATAGTATAGATGTATACATGAAGGAGAGTCTATGGAATATTGACTCGCGCGATCACAAGGTGAAGTCTCACCATAGGCCATCTGTAAGCTGAGAGGCAAGGAAGCAATTACATGTCCCAAAACCTCAAAAGTAGGGAAGCCGACAGTGCAGCCTTCAGTCTGTGGCTGAAGGCCCGAGATCCCCTGGCAAACCACTAGTGTTTCAGTCCAGGAGCCAAAAAGCTGAAGAACTTGGAGACTGATGTTCGAGGGCAGGAAGAATCCGATATGGGGAGAAAAATGAAGGCTGGAAGAGTCAGCAAGTCAGCTCCTTCCACCTTCTTCTGTCTGCTTTCTTTTGGCTGTGCTGGCAGCTAATTAGATGGTGCCCACCCAGACTGAGGGTGGGTCTGCCTATCCCAGTCCACTGACTTAAATCTTAATCTCCTTTGGCAACAGACACACCCAGGAACAATACTTTGCCTTCTTCAATCCAATCATGTTGATACTCAATGTTAACCATCACAGTCATGTATTATATAGGAAGGAAAATTTAATATAATATTGGAAATGTATGCTCACAATTCGTATCTCTATGGATGCATAGATTTGAAATTCCCTATCCTATAGATAACATAAGGACAGAGAGTCCCGTTATTTGTTATTTTTTCTATATGTAGAAAGAGATCTTCCCCACCCTGCCCCTGTATGTACCATTCTTAGCTTTCTCTACTACACACTGTAGCCATTCTCTTTTTCCCCAGTTGTTCAGTCCAAGAACATGAGGTCTTATTCGACTCTTCTCTCCTGCTCACATTTACTTGAAAGTCCTGTTAACGCTACCTAAAAATACATCTAGAGTTCAAACACTTCTCCTTGCATCCACTTTCTCACCCCTTTCAATTCATTATCATTTCAAACCTGAATTATTGCAATGACCTACCTAATGGTTTACTAGCTTCTAGCTTTTACCCAAGAACTATTTTCAATGAAGCAGCCAGAATGACCCCTTAAGTAAAAGTCAAATTATGTTACTCCTCTGCTCAAAACCCTGAAATGGCTGTCCATTTCACTCAGGATACAAACCAGAGTCTTTAAGGTGACTTCCACAAAATGCCTACATTACCTCTTCCCTCATAACCTACTATTCTCCCTCCTACTCACTCAGCTGCAGCCACAGTGGCCTTTCTCCAAGCTTTTGTACATACTGCCATATTTGAACCTCAGGACCTTTGCACTGGCTCTTTTATCTTCCAGATATCCTCATTAGCAGCACCTTTGCCACTTTCTGCTATCTGTTCAACTATCACTTTCTGCTCTCTGTTCCACTATGCTATTTAAAAATGCAACCCAACCAAGCACTTTCCTCTCCTCCACATTTTCTTTTCCAGATATCATTCTAACTTACCCAATTTATTTGTACATTTTACCTACTATCTCTGCTGTTAGAATGTAAGCCACATATTAGGGATATTTATCTCCTTTTTCCATTGACGTGTGTCAAGAATCTAAAGTAGTATCTGACACATAGTAAGTGCTTGATAAATATTATTACAGCTTTAGGAGATAAAATTGAGAAATGAAAAATGTGTATATTGAAGGCATAATGTGATGATTTGATGCAAATATACATTGTGAAATTATCACAATCAAGCTAACACATTGGTTATCTCACATAGTTTCCTTATTTTTTGTGATTAGAACACTTAAGATCTACTCTCTTAGCAAATTTCAAGTATACAGTATATTATAATTACCTATAGGCACCATGTTGTACATTTGATTCCTAGAACTTATTCATCTTAAAACATTTCTCCATTTCCCATACCTCTGATTGCCTGACAGCCACCCTTCTTCTGTTGCTGTGATATGGTTTTGGTTTTTTTTTTAGATTTCACATATCAGAGAAATCACATAATATTTGTCTTTCCATGTCTGGTTTATTTTATTTAACATAATGTCTTCCAGGTTCATCCATGTTGTTGTAAACAGCAAGATTTCCTTCTCTTTTATGATTGAATAATATTTTATTACATGTATCATTGTTTCTTTATTCATTTATTCATGGATAGGTACCTAGTTTGTTTCCATATCTTAGCTACTGTGAATAATGCTGCAATGAATATAGCAATGCAGGTATCACTTCAAGATATTGATTTTATTTCCTTTGGATATATACCCAAAAGTAGGATTGCTGGATCTAGATTTCTTTTCTTTTCTTTCTTGTTTTTTCTTTTTCCTCTGATACGGGGTCTCACTCTGTTGCCCGGGCTGGAGTGCAGTGGTGCCATCTTGTCTCACTGCAACCTCTGCCTCCCGGGTTCAAGCAATTCTCATGCCTCAGCCTTCCAAGTAGCTGGGATTACAGGTGTGCACCACCACACCCAGCTACGTTTTGTATTTTTAGTAGAATGGTGTTTCACCATGTTGGCCAGACTCGTCTCGAACTCCTGACCTCAGGTATCTGCTTGTCTTGGCCTCCCAAAGTGCTAGGATTACAGGCATGAGCCACTGTGCCAGGCCCCATAGTTCTAGATTTCTGATGAACTTTTGCGGTGTTTTCCAAATGACTGTACCAACTTCCATTCCAGCCAAAGGGTACAAGGGTTCCCTTTTCTTCACATGCTTGCCAACACTTGTTATTACTCATCTTTTTGATAGTTGATAAATACTTGGTGTATTAAAAATTAGATGTTGAATAGCACTAATATTTTTACAGGTGCAAGCCACTGCACCTTGCCACTAATATTTTTAAATATGGTTTTTGTGGTTATATGTTAACATAGAAAATATGAAAATATTAAGAAAACTAATTTTTTAAAAATTGAAGAAGAATATGATTAGGTTGAGTTAAATATGAATGACTTTTAGAGCTATGCAAACAATTAAAACTAACTGACAAGAGAGAATTTGTAAAGAGATTAACAGTGATTCATAAGTGCTGGGCGTGGTGGCTCACACTTGTAATCCTGGCACTGTGGGAGGCCTAGGCAGGCGGATCACGAGGTCAGGAGTTCTGGACCAGCCTGGCCAATGTAGTGAAACCCTGTTTTTACTAAAACTACAAAAAATTAGCTGGACATAGTATTGGGTGCCTGTAATCCCAGGCTGCTCAGGAGGCTCAGGGAGGAGAATCACATGAACCTGGGAGGCGGAGGTTGCAGTGAGCCGAGATTGCGCCGTTGCACACCACCCTGGGCAACAGAGTGAGACTCTGTCTAAAAATAAATAAATAAATAAATAAGAGTTATTCATATGTGTGGATATTCGCTTAGCAAGGGAACAGCTTTCTGGATTTGTTTGTTTGTTTTTTCATTATATTCTGCTATACTGAGTAGAGTGTTCCATTAAATTTTTTCCTGATTGATTATCAATGGACAAACACCAATCCTTCTTAGCTTTAAATAACCTCTCTAGGCAAACAAGAACTAAGGAGAAAAAAATATATTTGAGACAAAACAGTATTTCATAGTATAGTTAGGTAATTATTGCCTTTGGTGGTTTTTGTAGATTTAATTGTATTTCTTTGATTGAGCCAATTTCTTTTATATTGGTTATGTAGAGGTGCTGAAAGAGGGAAGCACCCAAATGAATCACATATGACAAATACACATACAAGCAGGTTAAAAAAACAGCAAAATATTTTAAATAGCTAAACAATTTTCTATTTGTCATTTTTAAAATCTAACTCAATTATAATCATTGTAGGTTCAAGATTTGTTTCAATTAACTCAAGTAATATTTTCTGGAAAGCTATGAGCACGTGTTTTATGAATTCTAACTCTTTGGAATCAAAAACACAAATTGGCCTGTTTCCTTTTTCATCATGCATCAACACCAGTTTGGGAATTTTCTTAAATTTTCTATTAACATATAAGAGAAAATATATGTTTTCTTAAGTGCTCTGGAAACAATATTATAAAACATATATAATGAGTAAATTTAATAAAACTTTAAAAATATTGAAATAAACATGTATTTTTAAATGATGTGTTGATATCTTAAATAGTGCTACAGAGGTAACAAAGTTTAAATTAATTAAAATTATATTCACCTTGAATACTGAATCTATTTCATGTCATTAATTCAACTAAAAATTGGAGACTAAATAAATTATATTATTGAAATTTAAAACATTGTAAAAATTTCAAAAAATGACAAGCTTGCTTTGTCCCTTTATTTCTTCTACAAATTCTTTAAAAACATGCTCTTAATTTTTTTTTTTTTTTGCTTATGATTTAAAATATAATATTTACTCTGGAAGTTTTTACTTTTTTTGTTACCAGCTCATGTTATTTCTTGAGTTTTCTTTTTCACCTACCATCCTTGTATTTCTTACAATTGGCTTCTGAAAATATCTATTTCTTCTTTTTAACCAAATAGCTCAAAGCTGGGGTAGTTTGCCTCCCAGGAAACATCCAGCAATATTTGGAGAAATGTTTTGTTGTCACAACTCCAGGGAGAGTGATGCTGCTGGCACCTAGTGGGTGGAGGCCAGGGATACTGCTCAATATCCTACTGTGTACATGACTGCCCCCACAGCACAGAATTTTCCAGTCCAGCATATCAGTAGTACCAAGGTTGAGAAATTCTTGTTTAAACATACACTGCACAGCCTCCTTAGCGCTCTAGATTTCTCTACGTTCCAAAAATTTTATTGAATTTATTCTCCTTTTTGACCACAAAATTCCCGCTTTTTCTCTCCTCTTTCTTGTTTTCATATTTCTCAGATTAACAATTCTGACTATGATTTGAATGAGGGCATTGCCTTTGGAACCATTCAGTGACCACATCACTAGATCTTCAATAATTAAGTTCTGATCATTATGTATTTTCATTTCTCTGTGGAGAACTGGAGGAATCTTGTAATTAATTAGCAACCATGTGTAGTACAGCATTAACATTTGCTAGAAATGAGTGAGCTCTTTCAGAACTCTCATTTTAAAAACACTTCCTTAGTGTTTTCCAATGCGTTTTCTTTGGAGTACAGACATGCAAGATACTCTGCAAGGGAAGATCATGGTCTGATAGATCTGGAAAATGCTGACTCTTTGGTCCAAAGAAGCTCTGTGATATTTACCAATGAATCTGACAGGTCCTGAAGTACTAAAACCTGCTTAGTCTGGTTTTCTTCAGCTGTGTTTTTTTTTTTTTTTTCTAATAAAAATTTTATTTTGTTTTAATCCCTTAAAATTCCTATTAACATCAGGAAATATTTATATAATCCTATTTGCTTTCACAAGATTCTAAATGTTCAGATCTCCTCAACAGAACGAGTAGAAGTACATATGCTCAAAGGATAAAAAAAAAAAAAAAAGGGTTGACATTTTTAATGAATTAAAGTGCAGAGAACTTTGTATTTAGTTTTAATTTTATTCAGTTACTTTAAGCTTCTTTATCTTATTATACATTATTAGAGTAAATTTATGTTTTTATCTAATCTCATATTAAGGATTGAATAATATACTTTTTGAAGTTTACAATAGTGTATTTATTATATGTATCTTGTTTTAATTTTCTCCAAGTGTTTTTAATAATTGAATTTTCCAATTTGTTTGCTATAAACATTGACCATTTAGAAAATAAACTGATGTAATGCTATCTGCTTCCTCAAATAATCCCCGCCCATCCCCCCCACACACACATTTATATCTTGGTTGTGTAGTTTATAGCATAATAAATATACATGCATATTTTAGAGTATAAGGTTAAATTCAAATCTGTGATGCTACATGCCATATATTTTCTGACCTCTTTGACAAATTTAATTGCCCCTTAATGAGGGGCAATTCTATCACTTCTGTAATTTTATAACTTATTCTTGTAATAGTTGTTATATTTATTTTCTTTACAGAACAATAATTTCTATGAGAACTGGGACTCTAAAAATTGCTCAGTACTGTATAGTATATCATATAGAGATCCTGAAAGAATGCCGTATACACAAATATAGTAAGCATGCGTTAGTTGAAAACAGGTGATGAGACTCCTGACTTGAAGTAGCATGTAATCTATTCGTGGATAAAAGTGTGCTCAAGCAGTAGCTATTACCAGTGCATAGCTCTGAATGACTAAATGTCTCAATTGAGAATATCCACGATACATCCAGGAGCTGTGGCTCAAGCCTGAAATCTCAATGCTTAAGGAAGCTGAGATGAGAGGATCATTTGAAGCTAGGAGTTCAAGACCAGCCTGGGCAACAGTGATACCCTATCTCTACAAAAAATAAAAATAATAACCAGAGATGGTTGTGCACACCTGTAGTCCCAGCTCTTCAGGAAGCTGAGGCAGGAGGATTCCATTGAGCCCAGGGGAGGATGCAATGAGCTGTAATCCTGCCATTGCACTCTAGCCTGGGTGACAGAGTAAGACGCTGTCCCCAAAAAAAGAAAAAGGAAACCCACAAGAACAGAATATCCATAATAAGAAATGTAAGATTCTCCATGAACTCCACTTTTTTGGGCTTAGTAACTTGATTCCTGCCAACAGAATTCATTTAAAACTATAGGCCAGGAGCAATAGCCATGCCTGGCAAATTTTTGTACTTTTAGTAGAAACAGGGTTTCGCTATATTGGCAGGGTGGTCTTGAACACCTGACCTCAAGCGATCCACCCACGTCGGCCTCCCAAAATGTTGGGATTACCAGCGTGAGCAAACACACTCAGCCTATAGTTTTAAATGAATTTTGCTGATTTTACTATAGGCTGGGTGTGGTGACTCATGCCTGTAATCCCAGCATTTTGGGAGACTGAGGCTGGCGGATCACCTGAGATCAGGAGTTCAAGACCAGCCTGGCCAATATGGCAAAACCCTCTCTCTACTAAAAATACAAAAATTAGCTGGGGTGGTGGCGGGAAGCTGAAATCCTAGCTACTCGGGAGGCTGAGGCAGAGAGAATTGCCTTAACCTGGGAGGCGGAGGTTGCAGTGAGCCGAGATCACTCCACTACACTCCAGCCCAGGTGACAGAGTGAGACTCATCTCAAACAAACAAACACTATAAAGAAAGCATCCAAAGGAGGAAATAAACAATAAATTCCATATTTCCTGGACAAATAATACAATACTTCACAGATGCCCCCAATTTTCCCATTCATTGCTAAAATTTCATCATAGGGTTGTAAATCCAGGATTACATGGGGCACAGGTTTCACAGATGTTGTTTGACTCATTCATTCATTCCTTATACATTCAACGTGAATTTATTGTATTTTAGGCACCAAGCTGTGAGCTGAAAGCAGCTGTTAGAGGATGGAAAGTATCCAGATTGTTAAGGAAGAAATGGGTAGATCATCTGGTCAGTAGCAATAATGGTAATGGATCCCCAGAGGCAGAGTCACCTTGGGGAATATAACATGCATTTTAATTTGAATCGATAAGGAAGCCGATATTGTGAATCCCTAAAAAATAAATGTGAAAAATGTAAAGCAGTGACAGAAGCACATGGTGACCAGGCAAGAAGGCTAAGAGGCAGTTTTGAAGCCACTGCAAGGTATTCTTTGAGGAAGTGAAGGATGAAAGCTCTGTGTTTGGGCTTCTGGTTCTGTCTGATACATCCTTTAACAAGGCCATATTGTAAGAGAATGGTTAAGGTGGGGCTGGGAGTGACATTAACCGTTAATGATCCATCTCAGTATGAGGGGCAAAGATATATTACATGAACCTGGTATCAGAAGAGTGTAATCTTTGTAGCTCTCACCTATGATTACATGGTTACCATTAATTTAGATTCTACATAGAATCTTAATGATTGTGAATGACTGAAAACCATTAAGAAAACTTTAGAGACTTTCTGGATAAAATGCAATGACTAGGTTAGTATTATTCAATTTATGTGAATAAATATATTCTTAGTTTTTATGTGCTTTTTCTTTTTCACATACACACCTTTCAGTTCTAAGTTTGGATTTTCCTCTATAATATTACAATTGCTATTTCTTTGTCTGTCTCTCTCTTCCCTCCTCACTCCATTCTTTCCAATATCCCTGTCTGTTTTTCTTTCTTTCTCTCTTATTTTTCTATTGTTGCATCACTGGCCATAACCCTATTGCAGGATTACAGTTGTCAAATATTTAGTGGCCTTGGCTTATGTCCCTAGTGGGAGCTATAGAAAGTACAGAAAAATGAAAAGAGACTCACATTATGTTAGTGCTGTTTCTCACTTTCCACATCTACAGTTATTGCTACCCTTGGGGAAATTTATATATACTATAAATGGAAGTACATACTTTAGAAAGACATTTAAATTTCTTCCTTTACATGTCAGAATAAACAAAAGTACTAGTTAAGAAATTATTTCTGCACTAAATAATGAATTGGTCCTCATAATGCCCTGTAGGTATGGCATATTGAGGGACAAAAATTATAAGTCTGATTTCAAACTTCTAAGTGTTGAAGACTCATGTTTGATAATTTGATAATTGGGGGGAAAAAGAGAGCAAATAATTCCCTTTTTGTCTATGGATCATATTGCCTCTCAGTTCCTTTAGAAAAATGCAAGTTAATTAAGCTTAGGGACTGGAGGCATAAAGGAGGTTAAAAGGAAGAAAAATAATTTAGCTTTCAGAAGATCAAGAGTACTAGGGGAAATGATTTTGGCTGTCATTTTTTATTGAAATAAAAATTGACAGAGAATTTGGACATCCTTTGGAAAGCCAGGCAAAGGAAATTCAGCTTATCATAAACAGGATAAAAATCAGAATATCCACTTCCCTGGGAATCAGAAATTCTCCATGAAGCTGAATTCTATTTCAGTGCATCTCTGACTCATTTTGTCATTCAAATATGTGGGAAACCTACTATGCACCCAGCACTGTTTTAGGTGCTGGAGATTCAGATAGAAATGATACAGATAAGTTCCTGGTCTCCGTGAAACCGACATTCTGATGTGACTGCTTTATTATTAGACAATGCGTAAGCAAATTAGCTATTGTGTGTTCTAAATTAAGTAAATTGGATTGTAAAAATTTAGAAAGACTCTCTTTTGGTATTCTTATAACTTACTATTTAAAATAATACACCAATTGAAAGAAGGTTTTGTGCCTGTAGCTATAGCCACAGGTGGCTTCATGCCTTCAGAAGGGGTCAGGGAAGACAAGCAGCCAGGAGGCAGTAGGGACATAATGGTTGCTTTGAATAGAGACAGGTTTAGTCCAGTTTTGCCTGAGAGGGTTAGAGATCCATTCTGCTCTCTGTCCTTGCCATGGATTCTGCTGTCTTTCACTCCAGCCCCTTTTGCTCAACATGCGTCATTCTTTGTTTCCACTCTGCAGTGCTGCCTATTCAGGGGTTGTAAATTTTGAATGACTTAATGTCTACAGCATTTCCTGAATTGTACATCTGGACAGTATTGAAGGGCAGCAGGGCCTCCCAAAGAGCCTGTTTTGCTTGACTAAGTTCTTTTGCTGTATTGATTTAGTATAAGAAATTCTGGGATAACATTCAATTTCTTCATGGTTCTTAAAAATTTCAGGCATCAACAAAGGCTCTGTATTCCAGGCAAGAGATACAATACGAAGAAAACAACAACAACAACAACAACAAAAACCAGACTATTGTCAGCTTGTTCAAACACACAAATCTCTACAGGTTGACGTTTTCTTATGATTGGTTCCCATTATGTGATGTATTTTCTTCTTTGGGTGTTCAACTCATTTGCTCTTATAACTGAAAAAACAACAGTAAAAGCCAAATCGAACCAGTCCAGCTGTTATACAATTACTTTTAAAGAATGCCTCAGATTCTTAGTGTTTACTTCTAGTTTAGTTAGTACTGGATTTCTCTTCACATGTCAAGCTATGAAAAAACAAGCTGACAAATCAAAAGGTTGACTTCCCGATGTCTTCTGATAAAAATAATATTTGAACTATTCTATTTGTAACACTAGAATATGTATTTATATGTAAGAAATCCTTTGGCTCTTCCCTCTTTTGTTATTTGCAATATTGGGTGCATTCTCATGGTTTTTCTTTCCTATTCATTTTATTTATTTTTACTTTCCAACTTATTCTTTCCATTCTTTCATAAATTTTAGAAGCCTCCAATTTTAGAACTAAAAGAACCACATTGTAGAGATTTCAAGATTGCCAAGTTTAATCCTTCCTCTTACCTATGAGAATGTCCTTTCTCTCACTGAATGTAGTGTAGCAGCATCAAATACCTTTAGGTTGCTTGTATTTTATCTTATTTCATAAACTACTGGAATTTTTTTTTTTTTTTTTTTTTTTTTTTTTTTTTGAGACGGAGTCTCACTCTGTTGCCCAGGTGCAGTGGCAAGATCTTGGCTCACTGCAAGCTCCGCCTCCTGAGTTCATGCCATTGTCCTGCCTCAGCCTACAGAGTAGTTGGGACTACAGGTGCTCACCACCATCCCTGGCTAATTTTTTTGTATTTTTAGTAGAGATGGGGTTTCACTGTGTTAGCCAGGATGGTCTCCATCTCCTGACCTCGTGATCCACCCACCTCGGCCTCCCAAAGTTCTGGGATTGCAGGCATGATCCACTGCGCCCAGCCTGGAACATATTCTTTATATGCTTGTATTTCTTTTCTGTTAATATTTAGATCTATACTTTATTTGCAGCCACTGTAAATTTTGATACATCAGATGTATCAAACATGCTACAAAGAGTAAATTATGTCATAGTTTGCTATTTTCTCATTTAGATATTACTCCATACAATACAGAACACTAGCTTTGGGCATGTTTGATTAGTAATTTAAGAATCCTTTCTGTCTATACGAATACTGACCTACGCATCCTCCACTTGGCCTCCAGTGTGCAATTCTGTGTGGTTAACATTTTAAAATTTCCTATTTTTTTAATGCTAACTTTTGTAATCTTCAGGTGTCAGACTTTTAGATGAACACAGTACATCTGCTAAGTTACGGCTCAAAATATTACATATTTTATGCAAAATTGAGTGGTTCACCCACAGGTAGAATGAAGAGAAACAAAGATGCAAAATTATTCTTTCAGTTCTGTTCTCACAGTCATGCAGTTGGTTCTGCTTATAACTAAGGTTAGACCCAAAGCCCTGAGATAATTTAGCTAGTTTCCTATCTAGATAAACCTAGACTTGGTCTAAATCCACCTAGCAGCTCCGTCACTTGCTATGATTTAGGGCTGCTGTTATCCCCCAAATACTGGCTATAAATTAATGAATGAATCCAGAAGTTAAAGATAACTGCAGCTTTTACAAAATGCAGATTTTCCTGACTGAAATAAACCAGGTCATGTGTCACTCATTTAAATTTTAAATTGGTTTAATTAGTCTACTCCTCTGTGGTCACCTAGTTAACATAGGCTGTACTGGGGAAATAGAAGCTTTGAGAGAGAAGGAGACGAAGGGATAGTAAGAAAGGGATGGTTTTGGAGGGGACAGTGAAAGCTATAATTAGAAGACAGTGGTAGGGATGGGATCATGGCCATTCTGAACAGGGTATCACAGTGGAAGACTTAGTAACTTGGGGCATGGGGTAAATAAAAATAGAACTGTAAGGAATACTTGGGGAGGGGGGTGTAACTGACCCTAAAATAATTGTGGAAAGCCAAGATTATCTGATTTTTTTGATATTAAAGAAATATAATCGGCCGGGCGCAGTGGCTCACGCCTGTAATCCCAGCACTTTGGGAGGCCGAGGTGGGCAGATCACGAGGTCAGGAGTTTGAGACCATCCTGGCTAGCACGGTGAAACCCCGTCTCTACTAAAAATACAAAAAAAAAATTAGCCGGGCGTGGTGGCGGCGCCTGTAGTCCCAGCTACTCGGGAGGCTGAGGCAAGAGAATGGCGTGAACCCGGGAGGCGGAGCTTGCAGTGAGCCGAGATCGCGCCACTGCACTCCAGCCTGGGCGACAGAGCCAGACTCCTCTCAAAAAAAATAAATAAATAAAATAAAATAAAGGAAAAAAAGAGAAAAGAAATATAACCTAGAAAGTCAGAAGAAAACTTTAGCATTTAGTTCACTAAAAGAAATAATGATCCAAACTAATTGATATGCTACCTTAAACACAGTTTTCTATGAATTTAGGCTCATGTACCCTTATAGGAAAAACATGATCACAAACAAATAGCATGTATTTTGAGAGTTATTAAATATCGGGAACCTGAAGGTATCCTAGAGATCCTAAGATCCAACCTCTTCATTTAGTAAGTGGGGTAAACAAGTCCCAGAAGATGGAGTGAATTGGCCAGCTCACAGAGTCCATCTTCATGCAGGATTTTACAGTCTGAAATGATATTTCAAAATTGAGGGATAAATGCTTCAGACCTTTCCAAATTTAATTATCATAGAATATAGATTAGTGACTAAAATGAAAATATTTCAAGAAGATAATCTCTATTGTTTTGGTATAAATGTTGACAAGGAAGAGATACAAAACGTTTTCTATGGCAACAGCTTGTTGGCTATGTTGACCGATTTTCTTTAAAACAATATGAAATGATTTTTAGTAGGAAAGTGACAGTGCTGTATGTGTGTGTGTATGTGTTACACTTTCTCCGCCACTTCCAAGCCATTCACAGTTAAACAGGATTTTACTCAAACATTGTATAGCGGTTGCCAAAGCACTAAACTCTGTGTGGTTTCGGATGTCTTGGCACAAGGAATAAGTAACAGGAGAAATACCCTCAGGGAAAGTTTACAGACTCTGTGTAGCTTTTGCACTTTAATAATTACAACAGTGCTAATTCACAGCCTCTTTGACTAGACACTTAGGATTTAAGTAGCCTAGCAATTACCAATTCTGCCTTCAGCTACTAGTAGGTTCTTTTGCATATTTATCGTTCCTGCCTTTCTTTTTATTTCATTTTTTCTTTCCTTTTCTCTTCTCTTCGTTTCCTTTTCTTCCTTCCTTTCTTTGTCTTTTATTTTTCTTTCTTGTCCTTCCTTTTAATTTATTTTGTAAAATTGTTAAACTTTAAGATATAATCAGTGGGGCTTATATCCATTCTCTGTCAAAATAGATCTGCCTCATGAATATGTTTCATTTAAAAGTTGATAAATTTTTAAATTCCCAGTATTTTATTTGCATAAAATACTGATATTTTATGATATTATAAATTTATATTATAATATAATATATATCATAATATAATATATATGATATTAAAGATTTATGATGATAAAATAAAAAAGTGATTATTTTATTTGCATATCTCTTTTTTTAACCTAGTATATTAAAATGTATGTATTCAACACACAGTTGCTGAGGAGCGCTCTCCCACCTTCATTCTTCCTCAATCAATAGCCCTCTCTATACTAGACACCGTTGTAGGAAGTAACGATTGTTGTAGCCTCCATTTATTCTTCACACCAAATACTAAATTATTTAGGTTCGATTTGCCATAATGTAATATTCACCACACTTCTCTGAAGTTGTATATCATTGTCCTCACTTTATGTATTAAACAAAATTTTTAAAAATGCTCCAAGAAATTAATATCACCAAGGTCAGTAACGAGTAAGTAAGTTTGTTGTGGTTCAAAACCAGTTCATCTGAAGTTCGGAGTCAGGTGTATGTGCTGTGCCTTGTAGACTGTGTTTGAACACAAAAGCAGGAGGAGGGATGTCCTATGCTACTGGTTTTCTTCCTTCCACTCTGCCTATTATCTTATTTCTTGGCTCCACTTTTCCCAGGGCATAGTCTGTAAATTTCTGAGAACCATTTTGCACTTCTGTTGTGAGTAGAAACTCAACGTTGACTTCATGACTTCAACGTTGCATTTGAATGCCTATGCTTCTGCAATATGTACCATCATCAAGTTACTTTAAGCACTTTGGGGGAATAACATGATGACTATACCCAACTTTGCCAACATACCCAGGATATGCATGATTCAGTTTCATTATTTTAGCATAAATGATGCCAAAATAAATAGAGTAAGAAGACTGGGATTTAGGGGAGTTGGGTGTTTCAGCTCTGCCACTAAACATCTCTGATATTTGGGACTAATATCTTAATATTTATTGGCTTTAGCTTTCTTATCAGTAACAGGAAAAAAAAAAGTTCTAGATGCGTTTAGGGTAACATGCCATGATAAATTCTTATTATTATTTCTAATAAGAGTAGCACAAGGCTTAGCATATAGTAACATTTGCAAATCGTAAGTGTCTAAATCAATGAGGTTTCACATATCCTTCCATAACCGTGCCACTAGATAATACATTTTTTTCTCATGAGTTGTTTTTTTCACAGCTTGTTACAACTGCATGTCTGTGCATCATTTTGTATCCATTTCCATCGCTCCACTTTGGATCTCTGCACAGGATTCTGACAAGCTCTTTCTCCTTCTGGTGCAGCAGATTAATCCTTTTCTAACACAACTTTTACCCTTTAAATTACTGATTTGCAAATATCCTTCCCAAATCTGTTTGACTTCATAGGCACTCACGTCTGATCCAGCCTCACACATCGAACTTCCTCCCTCACTGTTCCCGCGCTAACTCATGTCTCACTTACTCTTGTACCTCTCTTGTAAGATCACATTTAACCACTTCATAATATGCTGCATCTTTACTCCAATTTTCTATCTAGGTCCTGCTCGTCTTTCTGTGTCCTATTAAATACCACCTTTAGTGAGAGCTTCTCTTGTCATTGTTCTTATTTCTTGTTCCTTTATTTTATACATTACCATTTAATTCTATTAAAAATTCCTTTTAGCTAGCAACTACAATCACAGTTATCCTATAAGTGTTTTCTTCTTGGAATGGTATTTTTGGACATTCCATGTTTTGCAAAAGGCTTCTGTTTTCAAGATTTAAACTTGATTCTGCTTTACTTTATAAATGTGTGCCATGTCCAGTGCCTCCATTATTACCTCCCACCGAAGGACACTAGGCCTTTCAGAACCTTGCCTGCATCTCACGATACAAGGAGAAGAAACCAGAACAATTGGTGTCTTGGATTCTAGCAGGACAGATCTCCCACTTGGTCCCATCAGCCATGGGATCCATTAGCTGCAGTTAACCCTTCATTGGCCCCAAACTCTCCTCTCTGAATGTTGATGAGAAGATACCTAGAACTTTCATGGCCTTCCAGCGTTTTCCCCCTGGTTTTACTCAAGCCTTTGGCAATGAGTTTGTGGCTTGCTCTCTTAATGAACTCTATGGTATAATGAAAACTCGTAACCTCAGTAAAAGGCCATCAAACTGTGATGAAAGGGCTCAGAAAGAAGAGGCTGAGTTGGCCAGCACTGCCACAGATCTGCTGTCAACACCATCAGGAGAATTTATCACCACACTAATAATAATAATAATAATAATAATGATAATAATAATTAAATGTGTCACTGCAATTCCTACTAGAAACTCAACTGCCATCAGAGTGCACAAAGTCCCAAATTTATATAGGGAACAGCTGAGTCACTTCCATGACATTAAAGCTTGGGCTGGAGTAGTAACATTTTGTCTAAGCCAACTCAGAACCCTTTATAATACTCCTCCCACCTACAATTCTCTGTTTTAGGCTCTCTGAAATATTCTCCCTTACTGTTACCTTTACCTGACCATTACCTTGAGGAATCTCTTGAAGCCCACACTCTGAATCTTTTTTACTGCAGCCTGTAGTCCACAGTAGATGGCTCTTTACTTTGGGCACAGCTATTGATCTCTGCCTGGAAGTATGGACTTGATCTTTGGACTTCCCCCTAGATCTCAAGGTCTCCCTTGTGGAGTCTACCTCTTTTGTTTTCTCTTCCTTCCATATGCCCATGCTCAGCTCCCAAGATCCCAGATGCAGAAAAGCTCCAGCTTTGCCCCAAACCAACTACTCAATATGCTCAAAGGCAAAAATCATGGACTATAAGTTTGAGGAACTTAGGTGCTATACTTAACTTTGCAACTCTCAGAGTATCTAACAGAATGAGATTACATGTTAAGTATTATTTGTTTAATCAGTTGATAAAATGTCTTGAAAATAAACCAATAAGAATCAAAATAGAACCACAAAAATGAAACATGAGACTTCCAAAATAACTGAAATGGCAGGCAGTCTACGAGATAGTGTGGAATATAATTGACACTAAATAGACTCCAAACAACAAAAGATTGTGTAATCCTAAACACTGAAGCCTACTGTAAGAAATGATAATACCATATGATACTAATATGGAGAATTACAGTAGGGATTAATTACACGATAAGAGTTAAGAGAAGAAACATTAGTTAATAGAATATACTTTAATTTTTGTTTTTGTGTTCTGTTCTATTCTCTTGGTCTCAGGCTCAGCTAAATACCATACATAGAAGGATTACTAACCTCTTCCTGAAAGCTTGAATTACAGTTCCCCAGGTGGATACTGGTACTTCGTGAAGGATGATTGGAGTTGCTGAATATTTTACAAAGGAAATGTGTGTGGCTCAAAGGATAATCTAGTTATCTTGATGAATTTCTCCTTTGTAGTTGAAAGAAGTTTTGAAACATTAGACTTCAAAGAAAACAGGAAAGTGATTGAGCATTTATGTAAATACTCCCTAATTGCGAAAAAGTGGTTCTTAGAAATTTCTAAATTGAGCGAGATAAACATCAAAAGTACTACATTATTTTCTATTTTGCAAGTGTCACTATCTCTCTTTCCCTCCATATTCAGAGTTTTTCTGTATCAATTCTGCTAAAAGTTAAAGAAATAAAAATGTAAGAATTACTAACATACCATATTCCAAAAATCATGCTTGAACATGGGAGATATTTTGAATTCAGAACACAGGTTGTCCAAAAACGAATATTATGTCCAGTTGTCAGTTTCCCAGGCCAATCCATAAACATTTTATAAACCCTAGACTATAGCTTAAATCTAGTCTAACTATAACACGTTTGTATTAAAATATGTAGAGTAAGCTATCTTGTAAAGACTGTAAGAAAGAAGAGTAAAAACACAATTGAAAAAAATACTACTTTGTAGTGTGATGGCTGGGAGGAAAGTATGTTTAATTAGAGCAAGGAACAACAAACCGAACTGCAGACTAAATCAGGCCACCCACCTATTGGTTTATATTTTTTCCATGGCTCTTTCATCCTACCATGGCAAAGGTGAGTAACTTCGATAGAGACCATGTAACTCTCAAAGCCAAAAATATTTACAGGTTGGAACTTTCCAGAAAAAAAAAAAGAAACACACAAATGCTGGCTCTGAATTGGAAGAGGAACAGGAGCTAGATGGAACTCTTTGTACATTCTAATGTTGACTTCTGTACTGTGAGCTCCAAGGGATCTGTGCTATGGCTTGGGCATCCTCTCTCCAGAGATGAGACTCGTGCCTGGCATGTAGTAAGTGCTTTGATACAGTTCTAGTAAATTTTAAGGGCTTGATAAAGCAATTCCTCTAGTTCTTTCTCATTTCAGTTCAAAAATTACACATATAATTAAATATTATTTTCTGGGAGTGAAGTTTGTATTATTCCTTTTTTTTTAAACACACCGAGCTTCTTTCTGTGGGCTAATGTAGCCTTCAGTTTTCTAAACCGTGCATTGTATATGGTGTAAGTACTTGCAATTAAAATAAATATTCTGTCTGGAGTATGTACTCAGATATAAATTTTTAAGATAAAACTCGGAAATTATCTTATTCGATAATCTTTCCATCAGGCATTTTTATTTATATAATGTATCAGACCAAGAGAGATATGTTAAAATTGTTTCTTTCAACTTGTTTGGCAATTGCTGACAATTTTTGCTTAATAGATGTGTTGGCGCATACAGCCAGATTTTTGTTAAGGATTGTAATCACTATCAGTAAAACAAACTCTCTCAATCCCATATAATAAAATATATGCTGAATTCTATTCTGCATATTACTGATATTGCATTCATATTTGCCTATTTCCATTTGCTTAATTTTATTCAGTGGTGTTTACTGAATGCTCCCACTAAAGAAGAGGGAATAATGGCTCATTTTTATTTTCCCTTTACCTTCATTCCCCCAAACAACAGCAACAAAACAAACAGAAGGAAACATGATTTTCATGTGTTTTTCTGTCTTCTTCCATGCTGTATATATCTTTCTTTCTGTACACTTTCCCTCAAGAATTATACACTTTAAATTCGATTTGAAGTATGCTTATTAAATTATACATGTTACTTGGTAAATAACTTTTATCATAGTTATTGAAGTCTACATTCAATAGGTATGAATCATAAAATATTCAATTGAATCTGTGCTTTCTTCCAGTTTCATATCATAATTAAAAAGAACTTAATCTCTTTTATAGTGTCTTGTAGATGTGCATTTCCTTGGTGTGTTATGTATTTCAAATAGACTTTCTGCTGCCTTTATATATGAATGATAATTTGGGTATGAAATCCTTGGTCACATTCTTTTTTCTGCCCAAATGTTGTAATCTTCTGGTAGCTAATATTACAGAAGACAAATCTGAAATAACTTGATTTATTTCTGTTCTGTATTGTTCCTTCTACCTGGAAGTTTATGGCATCCTTTATTTTTGGAACCAATAATCCCTTCACAGAATGTTTTCATGTAGTTCATTTTTATTAATTTTATGCTATTTACATTTTAAGAATGCATAATGCATTCAAACAACTTACCTCTATTCAAGAACCTGTAAATATTAAAGTTAGGGCCTGAAATCAGTCTCTTATATCCCATTTCTATCCTCTTTCTCCCTCAGGCACTCCACTAGCCCTGCATCTTAAAACACTGATTGCAGTGTAGTTGTATTTATTCTTGTAGAATAAGTCTTAGTTTAGTCCCAAACTTAGAAATAATTTTTTAAAAAGTCTAGTCAGGTCACTAATATTGTTGAGGGAAGCCCATGAATGGCCTTTTCCTAAGGGAAGAGCGATTCTGAGAGCAGATAATTGTCACTAAGAATATCATCCCACCTAACTCTAGTAAATGTGAGTGAAATATGAAAGAACCCTGGAGCATTAGCACCCTCACTTCAGACATCTTCTCCTCTAACAGGAGATGGGTCACAGCAGAGGTGTTACCTTTGGGAGGTAGACCACGCTGTTGGCAGGCCTGATGGCTGCTTTTGGCAATGGCAGAAGCAAAGGAAGTTCACCCACTGAGAGCCAAAGAAGAGGAAATGGCAGGGGCCACCACGTAGCCAAGGATATTCTACTCCATAGCCCATACTATGTGGAAAAATTCTGCGGAATCCACAAAACTATACATTATCAAAAATCAGGTCACATAAATATTGTCTTGTGATTCTTCGTGACCCTGTGACTTTCCTCTTTCCAAACTTGATATGACCTGGCTTAAGTAAAATACATTGTTTTCTTTTTACCCTCTCCCTTTTTCTTACCTTCTCTCATTCACATACTCTCTCCTCCCCCTCCTTCCCTCCCTTTCTCCTTCTCCTATTCTCTTCTCTGAAAACTTATTAAGGGCCATCTTTGTGATAAGAAATTCAACCAACACGGAACTCTCTCTTATTCAGGTTCAGGCTTACTACGGCCACATTTTCTGTCTTCCTAGGACAAATCGTGGATTATTATGAAGCACGAAACCCTTCAGTCTGGAAAGTATAATACATGTGAGGTGGTTTTTCCACAACCCATTAATACGTTTCTATTGCTAGCCCGCCTGTTCTAATGCTCTTGTGCATTTCTTATTGCTACTGTGAGCAGAACAGTTCCTCTGAGAACTGGATAGTTTTAAAACTCACAATTTTCTGCTTTTCTCCATCATCTTCTTATTTTAGAGTATATACTAGGCTGTGGATCAATTCAAACATATTACAATGGAATATGTAACGAAGACCTTAGGTCAGTTTATCACAAATGACAAAGGAAAACTATCCCTGAAGAAAAAAACAGACCCATATTGGAACAGGATAAGAATAACAACACAAATTTCCACAAGGAATCTGATGAACATTTGAGTGACTGACATTGAATTCGGCCCATCCTGCTTGATCTGAGTGAGATGTGACACACTACAGTGAGCTTTCTCAATAGAGCATTTTTGGAATGTGAATTATCATACGTACCACTAACATAGAACTCAAAGTAAATTAGGGTTGCAAGAGACCTTAGCAGTCATTTAATATCTTGCTTTTCAGATGCAGAAGCTGATGCAGAGAAAAGGCAGTTGCATGCCCTAAGCATTTAGCTAGATAGAGGGAGAACCTGAACTAAAGCCAAATGTAAAGTCTCTTAATGCCAAGTTTTCTTCACTGTATCAAGTTTTCTTCTGTGTCCTGCAACACATGGCTTAGACAGGTTAATGTGTTCTAGAAAATGTTTGATATATCTTGGAGTCATCTGATTCTAGGATATTATGTCAAAGTAGTATGTCATTTCAGGTGATTCTCTGAATATGAGACACATAAAATTGCTCTCAGCATGGAAGTTGAAATGGTTGAAATATTTTGCAATCAGCATACTGACCACCAACCAAATAATCAGGTTCACTTATTTCGCATCTTATATCATGAATAGACAGGAGCACACCAAACCACTCAGTTATTGAAGTTGCATCTGGCAGAAATCCATTTGACATCCCAATTTGGCTATTTCTAGGTCATATGAGTAATGTCACAACTGTGTTACATCAGTGGTTTTCAAATGTGGCTGTACATTATAACAACCCAGGTAACATTAAATCAGAATCTCTGGAGGGAGGGCCTGAGCTTCTGTTTATGGTAAACTAATTAGAGAATTTTACTGGTAATTATGTGTTATAGTAATTATGAATTTTATTACACAAAAGCTACTTTTAATCACAATACTCAGAAACACAGATTGATAATACATCTATTTGTAATCATGAAGTAAAAATCAGAGAAAGAGAAATGCCTCAATTTTAGGTATTTTCTAGTTCTCTCTAGTGATGAAATTTGGACTTTGTTCTTTGATCCATACTCTCTCAATCTGTAAGATAGAATAACATTTTTTGTCTCATAAAATAATTATGAAAATTATGTTAGCCACATGATAATATGCCTTACATGTGTACATAGTTAATGCTCAATTATTATTATCCTTGATGACAATGGTGATGATGATGCTGATTAATAATACTTAATAATACTTCAGCTTCAAGAAATTAAATAGCTTTCCAGTCCTATGCCCATTCAAGGCTTGCATGAGGATTCCAGCTTGCAACATAGACATCTTAGTTTAAAATTCTTACTACCACTTATAGATTATTTAGTGGAAAGCTAAAAGTATTAATAATTTAAGACTAATGGGGCATCTTAGAGAAACACAGAAGGTAAAACAAAGTCTATACATATGCACGAAGTGGTTTAAAATTAAACAGGTTTAAGACTTTAGACATTGTCAAAGAGAAAGTTAAAGAGTAGATTTTTCAGGTTTGACCTTTTAGCAAAAAGCAAATGAGAAGAGAGAGGACCATGGAGGTGACATTTTGCGGGTGAGACTGAGTGAGGGCCCTTGAAATTCGGCATAAATCATTTGAATTTCAACATTCAGATGCAATTCTTGAAAACTTGTGCTCATTTAATGTAATCATTTGAAGCCTTATCACACTTCAATTGAAAGTAATTTACAGCTGTTTATATTGAGAGTTTATCATGTAGAACACTCTTTTAACAATATGAAATACTGTCCAATCACTCTGGTCGCCGTATCTAATGTTTCTTCTGCACATGATCCCATAAATTACTTTAATGGAGCAGTAATTTTCTCACATAAGTTTGTGATTTTGTGGCTAATCTTCTGAGAACATATGTTCACAGACACTAAAGACAGCACTCTGACTTATAATGTTGGGTAATAACGGAGATATACTTCAAAGAAGTGATTTCCTTACTGACCCTTGGTAAGAACCCAGGAAAATGATGCAAGCCTCATGCATTCGTTTGTTAATTAGGAGACTGCACATTCATTTCTGCTGCCTTTTATATGTGCAGGAAGGGTGCTGGCTGTGACCATTCTGCAAACCAAGGAGATAAGCAGTGACCTGCAGCGATGCTCTTTCTCTATTCTGTGCTTTACTCTTCTATACAGGAGCCAATATCAGCACGGTCGTTGAATTGTACTTCATCAACTTGGAAAGACTGTTGAAGTAAGATAAAGGATGCACACGGCTGTTTTATTTCAGTAGACCCTTTTTATCAGTGCCTGTGATAATTGTAGCAATAGCATGGCTCTACCACATCAACAAACCATCTGTGGGCCCTTTGCAGAAAAATGGGCCACAGCCCAGTGGTGCCAAAATCTTTCAGCAGGAGATGTCATGGCTTCAAAATAAGAGTGTCCACCTTCGCCTTACAAACAGGATGGATGCATTCAGATTTGGTAAAGGAACACATAAGCATTCTCAAACTTTTTATAAGTGATAATGGAAATTAAAGCACAATTGTTAACATTCATCTTGAAGTTCAAGAGATATACATGAACACCAGAGTGACAAAATCCTCTTGCTGATAGCACCAGTCATGACAGTGGCCATTTAATACATCTTTTTTTTTTTTTTTTAACCAAAAGAAGAAGACAGATCCCTTCTCTCTCTTTCTAAACAGACATCTAGTCATTAAAAACATGAAAAATGGCATTTATGTTTTTCTTAAAAAGCATTTTCCAAAATTTAGTGATCCAAGAAGTGAAAGTCCAGTGTAGCAACAAATTACAACACAGCAAAATTTGACTTTAATCATATGACTCTATCACTCACAATTGCAGAAGTTTAGCTAAGTTCATTATGTATGTATTCTGTGTATATAGCATTCTTTCTGGTCACCAATAACTTTATTTAGTACATTTGAAATACAGATTTTTCTCCTGACTTTAGTGTTCAGAGCAGCCTGTAAATACTTGTAACATGGAATTTTTAGCTTGCCCCCCAAAAAGCATTCTAGTTTCTTTTCACAACATACTGCTAAATCAGAAACCCTAATGTATTAGTCTGTTCTCATGCTGCTAACAAAGACGTACCCGAGATAGGGTAATTTCTTTTTTTTTTTTTTTTTTGAGGCGGAGTCTCGCTCTGTCGCCCGGACTGGAGTGCAGTGGCCGGATCTCAGCTCACTGCAAGCTCCGCCTCCCGGGTTTACGCCATTCTCCTGCCTCAGCCTCCCGAGTAGCTGGGACTACAGGCGCCCGCCACCTCGACCGGCTAGTTTTTTTGTATTTTTAGTAGAGACGGGGTTTCACTGTGTTAGCCAGGATGGTCTCGATCTCCTGACCTCGTGATCCGCCCGTCTCGGCCGATAGGGTAATTTCTAAAGTAAAGAAGTTTAACGAACTCACAGTTCAGCATGGATGGGGAGGCCTCACAATCATGGTGGAAGGCAAAGGAGACACAAAGTCACATCTTACATGGTGGCAGGCAAGAGAGCATGTGCAGGGGACTCCTCTTTCTAACACCATCATATCTTGTGAGACTTATTCACTATCATGAAAACATCATGGGAAAGAGCCACCTCCATGATTCAGTTACCTCACACTGGATCCCTCCCATGACATGTGGGAATTATAGGAGCTACAATTCAAGGTGGGTGGGGACACAGCCAAACCATATCATTCTGCCCTCTGAAATCTCATGTCCTCACATTTCAAAACCAGTCATGCCTCCCCAACAGTCTTGCAAAGTCTTAACATATTTCAGCATTAACTCAGAAATCCATAGTCCAAAGTCACATCTGAGAAAGGGCAAGTCCCTTCTGCCTATGAACCTATAAAAGTGAAAACAAGTTAGTTACTTCCTAGATACAAAGGGGGCACAGGCATTGGGTAAATACACCTGTTCCAAATGGGAGAAATTGGCCAAAACGAAGCGGCTATATGCCCCATGTGAAGCTAATCCAAAATCCAGAGAGGCAGTCAAATATTAAAGCTCCAAAATGATCTCCTTTGACTCCATGTCTCACATCCAGGACATGCTGATGCAAGAGACGGATTCCCATGGTCTTGGACAGCTCCACTCCTGTGGCTTTGAAGGGTACAGCCTCTCTCCCAGTTGCTTTCATTGGCTGGCATTGAGTGTCTGCAGCTTTTCCAGGCACATGGTGTAAGCAGTCAGTGGCTCTAACATTCTGGGGTCTGGAAGATGGTGACTCTCTTCCCACAGTTCCATTAGGCAGTGCCCCCAGCGAACTCTGTGTGAGGGCTCCAACCCCACATTTCTCTTCTGCACTGGTTTTCCATGAGGGACCTAGCAGAGGTTTTCCACGAGGGACCCTCCACTGCAGCAAACTTCCACCTGGATATGCAAGAGTTTCCATAGGGCCTCTGAAATCTAGGTGGAGGTCCCCAAACCTCAATTCTTGACTTCTGTGCATTCACAGGCTCAACACCATATATAGGCTACCAAGACTTGGGGCTTGTACCCTCTGAAGCCACAGCTCAAGCTGTACCTTAGCCTTTTTTAGCCATGGCTGGAGCAGCTGGGGCACAAGGCACCAGGACCCTACACTGCAGAGCAGAAGGGCCCTGGGCCCTGCCCACAAAAACATTTTTACTTCCTAGGCCACTGTGCCTGTAATGGGAGGGGCTGCCATGAAGGTCTCTGACATTCCCTAAAGACATTTTCCTTATTGTCTTGTTGATTAACTTTTGGCTTCTTGTTACTTATGCAAATTTTGGCAGCCAACTTGTATTTCTCCTCAGAAAATGGGTTTTCCTTTTCTATTGCAGTGCCAGGCTGCGAATTTTCCAAACTTTTATGCTCTGCTTCCCCTTAATCACTTTGCCACCTTAGAAATTTCTTCTAATGGATACCCTAAATCATCTCTCTCAAGTTCAAAGTTTCACAAATCTCTAGGGCAGGGACAAAATGCTGCCAGTCTATTTGCTAAAACATAACAAGAGTCACCTTTATGCCAGTTCCCAAGAAGTTCCTCATCTCCATCTAAGACCACCTCAACCTGGACTTCATTGTCCATATCATTATCAGCATTTTGGTCACAGCCATTCAACAAGTCTCTAGGAAGTTCCAAGCTTTCTCACATTTTCCTGTCTTCTTCTGAGCCCTCCAAACTGTTCCAAGCTCTGCCTAGTACTGAATTCCAAAGTCGCTTCCACATTTTCAGGTATCATTACAGCAGCACTCCTCTCTATTGGTACCAATTTACTATACTAGTCTGTTCTCACACTGCTAATAAAGACATACCTGAGACTAGGCAATTTATAAAGGAAAGCTGTTTCATGGACTCACAGTTCAGCATGGCTGGGGAAGCCTCACAATCATGGTGGAAGGTAAAGGAGAAGCAAAGTCATGTCTTAGATGGTTGCAGGCGAGAGAGCATGTGCAGAGAAACTTCCCTTTATAAAACCATCATATCTTGTGAGACTTAGTCACTATTATGAGACTAGCATGGGAAAGACACGTCCCCATGAGTCAATTACCTCCCACCAGGTCCCTCTCAGGACACATGGGAATTATGGGAGTTATAATTCAAGATGATATTTGAGTGGAACACAGCCAAAGCATATCACCTACTGTACCTAAATTCTAATCTTATACAAGACAATTTTAAAATATGGGCTAATCTTTGCCTTTCATCCATAGATTAATGAGCTTTATTTATGTGGAAATAATAACAAAATTATTTTATGCTGTTAAAACTATTTTATTTGAAGTTCACGATATTTTATCCCTAATGGATAATCCTAAAATACGCTTGCAACCACAATATGCTGTCTTTTCTGAGACAATGTTTTCTATATATAAGAAGTAGCAAAATGTAGTAAGAAAATGACAGAACTGGGTCTGAAGGCCTGAATTCTAGCCCCAAATATGCTGCTGGTCACTTCTCCAATCTGGGGTTTCCATTTGTAAAATTATATTTCACAGACATTGAAAAATTTAAATACTAATCTGTGAGTGTTTGTTTCTGAACCTCACTTTGTCACTTTAAAACAAAATTATGTAATCATTTTACCATAAAGAATATGAGAGAATTAATCCTCCAGCTTTCTCATTTTATTCTTTCTTCTCTAAAACAGATGCTGTAAGTATTTCCAAGTGTCTTCAGCCTTGGAAAGATAAAACTTCCTTTGCTTGCTGCAGTATTTATGTATACAATTGATTCATGAAACAAGGGATGCATTTTTAAGAATGGCTTGATTTTCTTTGGAAAAAACAGTTTGCACTAAAAACATTAAATCAGGTGCAGTTTATGTGCCAATGAACCAAGGAACACCAGACAGTAAATAAAGCTGAGAATACTGCACATTCAAACAGAAAGAAAATGAGAAGAGGAAACTGCACGAGTATTGAACTAACATGGAGAGCATAAACTACATAGTGACTGACACAGTTTAAAATTGCTTTCATTCTTTCTCAACACTTTTCACTCAGTGGTTTCTTTACAGCATTCAATTAACCTGCTCCCTCTTCTTCCAATTGCTCTTTGTTACTGTTAATGATATTTAAAAGATACACTAAATTATAGATTCAGAAATGTTTGGAAAAGATTCTGTTAATAGTTTTGCTATCTTCAGATGGCTTTAAAATTTTGAAGGGTGCAAACTGCTAAACTAAGAACAGTATTGGTGTCAGGATTCTTGGAGACCATGACAGTCAATACCAGGGTGACCTGCCAGCCCAGCAGATACTGAGGCACTGATGGCACTCCTGCCAATGGAAGACCATCCAGGCACAACCTCCTGGAACCTTGGCCCTTTGCCTACAACACAGGCCTCAGAATGATGTCGACATTTGAAAAAGATTTGTATTTACCACATCATTTATCATTATATTTGAACTTTTTAACATATACTCTGGAAATATATAAGTCAAACTCTCTTCATCACCACTTCCATCATGATGGTGTGAATCTCATGCCTGTTATAAAGAGATCCATCATCCATGGCAGTCCACTGCTCCTGCACCTCTAGATTGGAATTGACTTGCCATGTGATTTGTCTTGGTCTCTTTGTTTTTATAAAATTTGACTTCTGCTTCCCCAACCTTTAGAATGTTGTAATAACAAGAAGTTTGCATACGAATATGGAATGCTCACACACCATTATATTTGAGTGCACGGAGAGTAATGTGGTATATTAACCAACAGTGCTTAACCTTAAAAGACATTTGACAGAAAATCACCCACATGTCTCATCAAATTAAAATGAACAGTTAGAAATAACACTTCCATGGAATTACCTTATTTATTTTAGGAGCAAAATGAAATGAAATGAATGAGACCCTTACACAGGTATTAGTTTATGTTTGTCATAACAGCAAACAGAGCCATTGGCATGTGTATACCAATATCTACGATGAGAGGTAGAAAGAAATGAGCACCAGCCAAGCACATGGGAGTTGTGAGTGGAGGATTACTTCCAGTTCAGAAGATCCCAAAATGTTTTTTTGATGATCATCATTTAAGGTAAGCCCAAGACTATAGGG
Organism: Trachypithecus francoisi; assembly: GCF_009764315.1. NCBI lineage: Eukaryota > Metazoa > Chordata > Mammalia > Primates > Cercopithecidae > Trachypithecus > Trachypithecus francoisi. The sequence continues at coordinate 12,869,546 of NW_022681469.1, read as the reverse complement.
AAAAATTATACACAGAGAGTCAGAGGGAAAGGAGGGAGGGAGAGAGGGAGAGAGGGAGGAGAGAGAGAGAGAGAGAGAGAGAGAGAGAGAGAGAGAGAGAGAGAGAGAGAGAGAGAGAGAAAGAAAGAGAGACTTGTGGGAGCTAGAGAAAATTACAAGATAACTGCTTCTAGAGAAATCAGAAGAGAAGACATGGCATGTATAGAAAGTTATAAATAGTTCATCAGTCTAGATAATATTGATATATTTTTATGTATTGTTAAATATAAGTATATATTCACATAGAAACATATGCATAGAAAGACATACACCAAGAGTGAACAGGAGGCTTTTGTATTGTCTCACTACTATTGGAAACTTCCCAGTTTCTTTCCTTTGTGCTCTCCTGTTATTCTAGGAGGCTTCCTTTTATTTCCACTAATGACAGTTTATCTTCAGGTTAGTGTCAAAGCTGCAGGCTATTATCATTGAAACATTGGGTAATATTTTTGTACAAAATTTTTCCCCAGTGAATTTTATTTCCTCATAACCTCCCTCTTGTGAAGATGGTCTCTATTCAATGTAGGGAAAGTTCTCCACTGGAAAAAAAAAAAAAAAGGAAAGATCTGCAATATTATACAAGCTGAAAAGTTTTTCCACTTTCATTTTTCCTAGTGTATGGTATAATAAGCTAGCATTTCTTTACATTGTAAAGGTAAGAATGATGTAGAAACCAGGAAAGAATTAGTGTACATAAACTCATATTTTGTTATTCCTCATAGCAAATAATATCACAAAAGATAAACCAATTATTTGTAGAAACTTACTAAACCATGTCTGTTTGCACAAGTTTAAAATTTGCTAAGTCTTCTCGTCAAATAAATTTAAACAGCTTACTATGAAGATTGATAGGTATTTAAACTGACCTTAGAAATCAGGTATATAATTTCTGACTTTTTGGTTTTGTAATTAAGGCGTGAAAGTGTGACCGAAATTTAAATTCAATAAATTAGACCGGGAGCCATATCTTTAAAAGTACATGTAGATTTTTGTTCCATGATACTATTTTAAAATGTACTCAAAGCTTGTAGATTTAATTACAGGATTACTAATTTGTTTCCAAATATATGAGACTTAAAATTTAAGTATAACTTTAACAAAATATTTAATCATTCAATTGTTCTTCAAAATATGAATCTTCCTTATATTTTTAAGGAAAAATGACTTATCTAGTCTAACAGTATGCTGACTTCATTTCTTTTTTCTAGCATTAAATTGCATATAAACCAGTTTTTCAAGCTTTAAAAATATGTCTCAAATTAAAAATTGGTTTCTTGAGGTTTTCAGGTGTATTAGTTCATTTTCACACTGCTATAAAAATACCACCTGAGACTGGGTAATTTATAAATGAAAGAAGTTTAATTGTCTCACAGTTCTGCATGGCTGGGTAGGTTGCAGGAAACTTATAATCATGATGGAACGGGAGGGGAAGCAAGGCATGTCTTACATGGCAGCAGGAGGGAGAGAAGAAGCAGAGCTCCAGGCACTTATCAAACAACCAGATTTCATGAGAACTCACTCACTAACATGAGAACAGCATGGGCCGGGCGCAGTGGCTCAAGTCTGTAATCCCAGCACTTTGGGAGGCCGAGATGGGCGGATCACGAGGTGAGGAGATCGAGACCATCCTGGCTAACACGGTGAAACCCCGTCTCTACTAAAAAAATACAAAAAAAAAAAAAAAAACTAGTTGGGCGAGGTGGCGGCGCCTGTAGTCCCAGTTACTCAGGAGGCTGAGGCAGGAGAATGGCGTAAACCCGGGAGGCGGAGCTTGCAGTGAGCTGAGATCCGGCCACTGCACTCCAGCCTGGGCGACAGAGTGAGACTCTGTCTCAAAAAAAAAAAAAGAGAGAACAGCATGGGGGAAATCGCCCCCATGATCCTATCACCTCCCACCAAGTCCCTCCCTCCACATGTGGGGATGACAATTCGGATTGTAACTTGAGATGAAATTTGGATGGGGACACAGCCAAACCATATCATCAATTATCACTAATATTCCTGCTTACAATTCAGAAATATACCCCATTTTGGTACAATTTGGAAATACAAGAAAGTGATATCTTCTCTGAGCACACTCTTCCCTAAAATGTCAATTATAAATTTAAGACTCAGAAAATGTGTTGATTTTTCAAACGTTGTGTCAAATAGATAGATATATGACTGGAACGATTAACTCAAAAGTGAATGACTTATTCATTATATTGAAAATGGAAAGCCTGAGTCCCAAAACAATAGATGTATTCTAATCTCTATGTATCCCCTAGGATTTGTGCCTCCCATTTGTTTAATTGGGTGTTGCTAGTGAAATGGCAGTCTTATTAGCTTTAACATACTTAAATTTATGTTCCTGACTCATGTATCTCATTTTCAAACCATCCAACCATCTATGTTACGATATCATCTTACATCTTCTATCTTAAATTTTATACAAAGTGTGAAAGATCTCAACTTGTCTTCATTCTAAGAAAAATTCCTGCAATGTTGTCGAATTTGAAATCCTTTTTCTTATATTCTAGGTTTCAGTTTTTACAGTGCTAATAAGAAGACAAATGAGACTGGCATAGAACATTTTTTTGTTGTTGTTTTATCGTTGGTGCTATGTGTGAATTCCAAGGTAGTATTTTGATGAGGAACATGTTTAGTGATAATAATTTCTTTGATTTCTTGGCATTTTTATTAGTATATATTGAAGTTCCAGAATCATCTATTCTTTCAAGAATTGTCTTAATATATCAACATATACTACCTTTCCCTAATCTCTACCCTGTATTCATTTAGTCAGCACAACCAAATACATCGTCTTCTTTGTATCTATGTTTGTCGATTTTTTTCCAAGACCCCTTTAGTTTCCACTATCTCCTTCTCCAAATAATGATGGTTGTAACTGTAAGTTCTTATTAATATCCACCTAATCATCAAGTATGTGTGTTAATTCTCCCTTTAAAACATGCCTAAAAATTATTCCATCTCTGTTACTTTTTGGGGACACAATAACCTCTCCGAGATAGAATCCAGCAAATGGAGTGGATGTCATTATGTCTTGAAATATTAATCTGAATTTTAGTGGAGAAATTGCAGATAGAATTGGTTACTTGAAATCAATATAATGCACTAATCCAAGATGTTAGGGACTAAGAACCTGAGACAGATCAACAGGCTGAGTCATAGGAATGGGCCTGTAGGAATGGGCAAAACAGAAGATTGCACAGGGCAGGACAGAGGAACAAATTAGATAGGAGGGGATAAGAAGCAAAGATAGAGATCAAGGTGGGAGCACCTGCTAGAACATACGGAGAATGAAAAATAAGATCAGTTACCATAGGCATTAAATAATTATGGTTGTAGTTTTATCACTGCACATGACTGGAAGGAAAATATTGTGCTTTGTCCCTTCTTATTTGTGTACAAATCTTTCAGTTGTAATAATTTACTGTGTCAATAAAAATAAATGTTCTATTTGAAAACACTTTACCGCCACCTTTAAAAGGTGTCTACTTCACTCAGTGCTATAGGTCAATAGAGAAATTAGCGAGGGTAGAAGGAAGAAATTGAAGATGTGAAAGGTGATGTAGAATCAGTGTGACAATGTAATTCATTTACATTTTAATAAAAATTACACACAACTTCTCATTGCTTTTCTTAAAGATCATGAACTAAAATTTTAATATTTCTGTTTCTATGCTTGAAAAACAATCTTTCTCCCTTGCCCCTACCATAAGCAGTGGCTAGCTAAAATAAACTAATCCAAAACGTTTCAGTTCTTTCCTCAAAAATCCCACTCAATGAAGTCCGAAAACTAGTTCTAAGGATATCTCAATTTACGAGTGACAACTTCCGGTAGTGTGAAGAAATAGAATCTTCCTAACATATACACAATGACTACTTTTTTTCTTTTTCCAAGACTAGAGCCATTATAAGCTGAAATATAGGTAGAGACAGGTGCTTCACAACAATGTTTCAGTGATGGACCACTTCCACATATGCAAGGATGGTCTCATAAAATTATAATACTGGCCTGGCATGGTGGCTCACACCTGTAATCCTAGCACTTTGGGAGGCTGAGGCGGGTGGATCACAATGTCAAGAGATCGAGACAGTCCTGGTCCACATGGTGAAACCCCATGTCAACTAAAAATATAAAAATTAGCTGGGCATGGTGGTGCATGCCTGTAGTCCCAGCTACTCGGAAGGCTGAGGCAAGAGAATCGCTTGAACCCAGGAAGCAGAGGTTGCAGTGAGCTGAGATCGCACCACTGCACTCCAGCCTGGAGATAGAGCAAAACTCTGTATTAAATATATATATATATATATACATATACACATACATACTGTGTTTTTACTATGCTTTTCTTTGTTTCTGTGTTTTTAGATATACTAATGCTTACCATTGTGTTACAATTGTCTACAGTATCCAGGAGAGTAACATGTACAGGTGTACAGCCTAGGAGAAATAGGGCATGCCATACAGCCTAGATGTCTGGTGGATTATACCATCTAGGATTGCATAAATGCACTCTGTATGTTTATATGATGAAATCCCCTGAAGGACACATTTCTTAAAATGTAGCCCATCGTTAAGTAACACATGACTCTGTATTACATCTTCTAACCCTTCTGCTTCTGGAAAAGCACAGACTTTGTTCCTTTACTAAATAATACTGAGCACAGCCTCTGAATAGAACCAAAAGAGAAGTTGCATGGTAAAAAGGTAATACTGAGTATGGCCTCAGAATAGAGCCAAAAAAGAAGTTGAAAAGGTAAAAAGGAATTAATGAATAGTTTTTTTGTTGTCGTCGTTTTTGTAGCCTGGATAATTTGGGTTAAGATAATGTTTCAACAGAAACAGACCCTGAATTACTGAAACCAAAAGGGATGTCTTGGGTTGTTTCACACGAGTTTTCATCAGATTTGTATTTCTGCAAAATGTGGTTTTCCATATTTTTGTTAGACTTCAGCCAAAACTTCTGCTGTGTAGAAAGGGAAATGCAATTTTTTTCATGGTATCAATGAGTGAGAACATACAAATACATAAAACATTAGTATTAATGAAAGGATAAAAAAAGCTAACAAGTGTAAAAGTGAAGCACCCTGTTACCATTTATCTGAGCTTTCTGGGGGAGAAACCTGATGTCATAGAACGCAATCAGCAAGGACTGCGCTTAAGAGGAACTTTGAGTAATTATATGAAACAGGTCAAAATATCTGAAAATACTTCTAAGTATCCTAAAAAAATAAAAATATCACATTAAAATTAAAATAACTCATCCATTCAGAGATGGTTATCACCAATCCCTAATTGCCAATCGCTCTGTTGGATGTTCAAGATACAGTAATGCAATATAGACAAAGACTTAGCCTTACCTTCTACAAGTTTACTGTTTGTTAGATTTTCCAGCATATTTAAATGTGGAAAATGATAACACAAAGGAAGAGGATCAATATATCCTGAAAGAAGAAAAAAGTCCAAATGAAACAGAACTTTCTTTAAATGTCACAAGTGTGTGTGTGTGTGTGTGTGTGTATGTGTGTGTGTGTGAATCAGGAAAAATACTTATTAAGGAAGAACTGAAAACTGACATATGACTTCAATTAAATTGTGTTTAGAATCATACACAGTGTTTCTTTAGTTAATACTTTGTAAAATATATTTAAATATACTCCTGAATTTAACTGGTCACAAATCACTTTGTCATCTTCATACTATGCCAAGTTAGAGAAACACACAATAAAATAACATCTTTGGACAGTCAGTCTTCTTTAGAGCAATTGTAGTAAGGTTAGTGATACATCAACAACACAAAACAAAACAAAAAAACCAAAATCAAATAGACAAAAAAAAGTCACTTGTGGCTTTCAGATTTTCCACATAGTAGGGCTTAGGGGTGACAATCCTGATGGTGGTGAGTGACATTCTCATTTGTATATAAAGCACATTGTCTTCATTTAGACTGTGTCCTTATCTGTGCTTGTCTGGAGAGGCTGCTAATGGAGATTATTAGGGACTCACATCACATCAAGCTACCTTTTTGAGTTGCCACAGTTGAGTTGCCATAGGCAAATTGGTATATTTTCATGCCACATAGTTACATGAAAATATACCAGTAACAGTGTAGAAGAGTTTTTTACTGGTCACTATTCATAACCTATATTATCTGATTTCAGCCAAGATTTTTTTTAACTCATGGCTAAATGTTATTGAAAATTAAATCTCCTCTCAAGGATAAAACTAGATCAGTCTCTTGAGTGAATTTCTCAGATTTAGTTGTAGAAAATATCATATTTATCTAATTTCAATTTGAATGTTAAAAAACATAATATCTGTGTATAAAGAGCCATTAAAAAAAAAACCTCACCTTGACTGAACCATTCCACTTCTGGCACTCCAAACTATATAGAAAACTATGCCCCCCCCCAAATTTATTGCTGTATGTTTATGACAATTAATTTAAATAACCAAAATGTTTAATAATGGTGAACAACTGCACAGACTATAAAATGTCTACTAGATGAAATGCTACTAGATATACTGTTATGTAGCTATTAAAATTGCATTCATAAAATATTTATAATAATATACAAATGAAATCTGCTGTAATGTTTAATACTGTTATCATATAAAACTGCATAAAAATAATGAGTTCAACTATGATTACAGAAAATGTACATTATAGGGCCAGAAATAATTACATCAAAATATTGACAACAGTTGACTTTTGTAGTGGGAATTTGAATCCATTATCTTTTCCTGTTTTTTTGTACTTCATATAGTAAGCATATTTTGATGTGTAAATATATAAACCTCTTAACTATTTTGTAAATTATGTTCTCTGATACACTTTGGAGCTATAAGCCTTTGGTTAGTTTCTGCGACAGTTTTTTGTTCTATTTTGCTTTGTTTTCATCTCTGTAAAAGAACAAATTTTCTCCATGCTCTTACACCCCAACTATCAACACAGAAGGTTTTTGTGACCAAGTGAGCTTGGGTTTTCCCGCACACATCAAGCAAGCAATCAATTCTGCAGCAGACACAGGTTGACTGTCCTCTAATTCAGTTCAATTCTAACACTATCCATCTGGAGTTAGCATCAGATCCCAGGGTAAGGACTCAGTTTTCAAGAATGCCTCCTCCCACCACTTCAGAAGCCAATTGCAAGCCTGGGTTGGTCTGCCTGTGTTTCTGATTGACGAGCTACAAATCATTCCTATAGACCCTTCCTTTACTAGAGCTGCTCACAGAACTCAGGGAAACACTTAGGCTTACTTGTTTATCACAAAGGAAGTTACAAAGGATATTGGTGAACACCAGATGAAGAGATGGGCAGGGAAGGAGATGAGGGTGGCAGTGTACAGCTTCCATGACCTCCCCAGGACCCTCCAGAAGCCCCCAAGTGTTTGACTATCTGGAAGTTCTTTAAACACTTTTTTCTGGGTTCTTACAGAGGTCTCATTACAAAGGCATGATTGATTAAATCATTGGCCATTGATGATCACCTTAACCTTCATCCTCTTTCTCCTCTCCCAGGGGTGGGTTGGGGCAGAAAGTCCCAACCCTCTAATCCTGCCTTGGTTTTTCTGGTGAATAGCCCCATCCTGAAGCTACCTAAGGGGCTGCCAGCTCTCAGTCTACTAATCAACTCATTAGCATACAAAATGTATGACTTTGAAGATTCCAGGGATTTTAGGAATCATATGCCAAAAACTGGGGATGAAGAATATATATATATATATAAAATCACACACCAAATTCTGAAATTGAAAATAACCAACCCGGCTTATGGAAGCATAATCGTGATTTTTTGGGGGGAATCCTTTAATTCATAACTTATATACTGTACTTTTACTGCATATACAACTTTTCAATTATTTAATAAATTATTGATGGCATCATAGCATTAATTTTAATATATTCATGTTGACTTAGTACCAATTCAAGGACTTCCTTTCAGCTAAATAAAATATATCTATGGGGAAAATTCTTGTTAAACTTTGTTTTATGCACTATTTTATTTACATCTCAGAGGAGATCTAAATTATCTATTCTAAGATTAGTTGGGCCAACAATATCTTAAGAAAAGAAATGACAGACTCTAAATTGGAAATTAAATATCAATCCACTAATGAGTTAACAGATCTTTTGATACTGTCTCTAAGTGATCAGGTCTGTGCTTCTACTGACTTCTAGCACTGAAACTTGTTCTAAAAACGTATAATCAGAGGAAAGAGTATAATGGGAATTGTAATAGGCATATATTTTTTTAGCTACTTCTGATATGCACTGATATGGGTGCCTTGCATATGTCACAGTTACGAGTAAATATACATTATATCTGTTCCAAAGTAGATATTTACGTGCCTAGTTTACAAAGAGAAACAACAGTAGAAAGGTTATAAAAATTGCCCAAATTCCAAAACCCAGAAAACTGATAGATTATCTTTGTATGGAGTCTCTCTCACACCATCCTTTGTTGTTGGTGTTTGGTGGTTTAATACAGTCATGGATCATATAGTAAAAACTTTTCAAATATTTCAGCCATAGAGTTAAAATATCTTAGATATTTAAACTACATTTATAATTTATATTAAAAATATCAGCTCATAATTGTGTCATCCCCCAGTGTTTTTAAAACTGGTTATTATACATAACTAACTGCCCCACCCTTCAGCTAAATGGCTTTAATATTTTAATATTCCTATTTTTACCATGTAATGGGACAGGCAATGTAAAGAGCGCCATATTTTCAAATCGAAGCCAGACATGCATAAAGTCTACTTCCTTAAAAGAAAATGAACTCTCCAAGAGATAAAATAAGGGAAGATGCTGAGGCATTGAGAGTAATTTGCCTTCACAGTGTCCTCCATAAATGGAGACTTAAGAAATATGATTGAAGATACATATCAATAAGATGTAGGCAAGTAAGCAAGTGTTTTAATTATCTTCCTGTGATTTCCTGTCTAAATATGAAGACATCTAGAATCCCATTCTCTATTCCAGGAACATATTTAGTATTGTTCACTGACAGCGTAAGTTTCTCCCTACCATCACATTTATTATTGTTTAATTAAACAGAGACAAGTCAAGTGGTTCAGAAAGAAACCAAGTAAATGAATCCCCATCAGTCTTTACATAATTAATGATATTCTCTGTAGACAGCACAATTTATTAAATTGCTGAGCAGAACCACTTCAGATAAACTTATTTATGTATTCTGAGTCAAAGACTATTCTAGAAACTGTCGAACATTGGAAACTAAGTCAGTGGATTTTTTTAAAAATGTGTAAGTATGACAAAATTTAGGAGAGTAAAAACTATTAATAGTGCCCCATTACTTCTTTCTGCATTTTAAGAACCCTTAATATAGTGCTTTAGCAATTTTGAAAGCAAAATCACTTAAGAAAAATACTATGAAAAATTAAGGTATTAGAAATAAAGTACATAATAAAAAAGTACTGATTTCTAGGGAAAAATAAATAATTCCCCACACTTAGACCATATACTTTTCTCCCTATGGAGTAAATTACAAGTGAAATTTTACATTTGAATGAATTTAGCCATAGGATATATATTGTAATTATTAAACATCTAACATAGCAACTTGAATGTTTCAAGAGACTTTATATTTTATATTTAAGATGAGTGAAAATATGTTTCAGGAATATGTTTTTTGTTCCTTAGGATTAAGTTTTATAGAGAGAGTGATAGACAGAAGTTTTATTCTTTCTGTCTCTGGGAGAGCACAGCAGTAATGATTCTCTATGAGGCCACCAACATGGTATAATTAATCAGGAAAAAGCAGGCTCTTATGCGGATCCTATTAATAAAGAAGGTAATGACCTCAAAGCATTTTATTTGTGTTTGGTTTAGGCAAAATTCTGTTGTATCATATTTTACACATTATTAACAACACTGTTTTTCAAGGACATATCACAGATTAAAATCACTGACCCAGATGACAAAAATTTTAACACAAGTTTGTGTTGTGAATGTCAATCATAGCTGTTAAAACTAATGTATGCTGTTAAAGAAAGAGCGTGTTGAACCATTCCAGCAAAATTTTTAGTGGGAAAATCCATTAAATAATTCAGGAGAAATTGTAATAATTAATCATTGGCCTTGAATAAACTGATAGAGGAAAACAACATACTATATTGTGCTTATTGAAACCTATACATGAAATTATTTTCAATTTCTGAAATGTATCATTTCAAATATAATGAGAATTCTTTCATTCATGATTCATAGATAATATCAAAGCTGTCTTGGATGCTGTTAGGACAGAGTATTTCTGGGAAACTATTAATCAATCTGAAGAAAGTAAAAATAGGTTTATAAAGTAGTCTAGACCCAAAAGGGAGGACAGACATTAATTTCTTATCTGATATACTGGATACATTAATATACAATGCATCTTTAGTACTTGACCTTAAGTGTCAAGAATATAATGCACCATTTCTCTTTTTATAAGCAGTACTTTAAAGAGGTGTTTCTGGTCAACATTATTTTGTACTGCAAGGTTAAAATGATGAAATGCATAAAAACATGAAATACACAACTTATTAAAATGCAATTCACCAGTCCGTATCCAGGTGTTTAATGCCAGACCTCAACAACAACACTTTCAGATAAAAATTAATCATCAACATGATGCTGTATGGTAACGGCATGAATTTTATTTCCATTTAAATGTTTATATTTCTCTCAATTCACTAAATTAATAGTACCTTTAAGTCTACCATCAAAAGACACATTTAGATTTTTGTTTCTTTTATGCTATTTTTGCAGCAATTTTTATTCATTGAGTATGTGACTCCTTAACCAACGCCAAGTATTCCTTGGTAATGATCTCAAGATAAGAGCTCTCAAAAAACATCATTGGCCTCAAATATTCACCCAAACCTAGCTGTATGATTGCTGCTTGACCAAGTGCTTTGACAAAATCTATCTAAAAAAAATCAAACCTTACCTGTCCTTTCCAGCGGAGGCTTTTAAGGTATTCACAGCCTTCATTCTAATTTATTGTGACCCCATATATCTACAAATGTAATTGGAATTTTAAAGTTTTTAGACCAATCCATCACTAGTAGCCTAGTAAAATGTATCATGCAGTACAGTGAAAAATAATGGGAATTGAAATAAGAAAGACATTCATTTAAATCCTATCTAAATCGCTTACTCTCTTGGAGACTTGGTTTTCTTAAATGGGAATTAAAATGTTTTCCATTCAAGATGTACTGAGTTTAAAATAAGCATCATACAAATAACATCTTGGTGTATGGTAGGTTTCCATAAATTTTATCTAGCTTCTTTCAAATAACATTATACAAATAACATACTACATTCCGACTAGATTTCTGTGAGTTTTGTTTGTTTGATTATTATACTTTAATATACTTTAAGTTCTAGGGTACATGTGCACAACGTGCAGGTTTGTTACATATGTATACATGTGCCATGTTGGTGTGCTGCACCCATCAACTCGTCATTTACATTAGGTATATCTCCTAATACTATCCCTTCCTCCTCCCCCCTCCCCACAATAGGCCCTGGTGTGTGATGTTCCCCTTCCTGTGTCCAAGTGACCTCATTGTTCAATTCCCACCTATGAGTGAGAACATGCGGTGTTTGGTTTTCATCAGTTTTAGTTGAATCCTTTCAATCTCCTTCTTTTCATGTATCAATCATAACAATGTGTCAGACAACAGAACTTTTTTTAGGTTACAAAATGCTTTCTTCAAACAGAACAGGACCTTTTTTTTTTTTTTAACTCATTCATGTAACAAGCACTTTTTGAGGCATGGTGATTAGCAAAAACATTCTAAATAAAGAAAGAGTGGTAGATAGATAAATGAATCTGCTGTTGTTTCTCCCTTTGTTCTAAAAGATGTAGAGATATTTTAATAATAGCGATTAGATGAAAGTCTGCATTATATAGTTTAAATTACTTTAAAATCTCTGATGGAACTTAAAACATGAGAACAAGTAACAGGAACTTGAGAGTTAGAAAAATATTTGTTAAACTTTAGGCAGAAATAAAGCCCAAAATTTTAGCGTATTTCTTGCCAGATTATTTTCTATTCTAGAGATACCATTAAGAAATGAAATAGAAACAAAAAGCTGTTTTAATGTAGAAACAGTTACCACAATTCAGTAAATACATAAATAGGACTTAAGTTTTTTGTTCCTAAAGTATGTTCTTATTCATACTATATCTCACTTTAGCAGACTTATTTACTTATTCATTTACTTTGAAGGAGAGGGTGGTGGTGTTTGAGTATATAAAAAAAGTTAGCTGATGACAAAGTACCTATTTTAATTTATGAATAAAAACTGTTAGGCATTAAAAGTTATTTCCTGAATTATCTATTTCCCAAGGTTTAAATCTTGGGAGATCTTAATACTCAATATGTAAGTTTTCTTCCTGTGGAAAACAAGTGTAACAGAATTTCTATATTTCACTCTCTTCTGTCAAGAGAAATTTCTTTTACAAGACTAATTATTTATAGTTGAAGTAAGACTGATTAGTGTTGCTTGTTCCTATGACTAATTAATGAGGAAATGGCATGTCCTTACCCTTTGATTTCTTGCTGATTAATAAATCAATAAAGTATTACTGGAAGGAAAAAAAAAAAGCACAGAAACACACTCATATAATGAGATAATGGTTGCCCTTTTTCACTTTCTGAAAACTCACAGTCTCAAAAAGAAGTCCACATCATAAATGAAATTAGCTGGGCCCATTGCCAGACTTTTGAAGGAGGACTGGAATTGATGGCTCATGAAGATTAAATTATTTATTCTCTCCTGGAACATGGAACACCGGGACAGAGTTGGGACATAGCCATTATGGTCGCAGCTTGTCACTGCCCTTGCTGCTCTGGGTTTCATTCCTTAATATCATATACAGGAATTGCAAACTTCATTGTAAGTCAGTTCTTGAGAGATGCCTCAATGTAGTCCACATCTTCATGACACATCCAAGATAAAAATCACCGCTAAGATTGTTGGTGTCTCCCAGTCTGAGTTTCTAAAGACATCACAAAGGAATAATGAAAAGTAACCTATATGATGTAGGCAGGCACTAGCCACCTTTGAGCCTTTTATGCTGTCTGGATATAACAGCTCCAAAGTGAGGAATTAGGGGTTTCATTGTGAACCCCTAAAACTTGAGCTCCTTTGATGCCTCTTTCTGTAGGTGATGCTATCACCATTTAAATACCCAGAAATGAGCCATATGAGGTGCAAAGCTAGTCTTAAAATCCAAGTAGAAAAGACTTCAGCCTTCCCTTGGCCCTTGACAAGTCCCAGTCAGGACTGGTTTGAGAAACAGGTAGGCTGCCTCACTGACAACCCTATGAGTGGGCTGTCTCCCTAGCCACAGGACTCTCTGGGTCTCTGACGGGCACTGCATGCACAACTTCCTTCAGCTTGGATCTCTTCTTCAGCTTCCTGAATCATCCTATTCTTATGCAACATCAACTATCACTTTGAACTCAACTTGTCCATTGCCTAAAGCCTAAGAATCCTAAAGTGTCAAGGCCGGTTGAGACCTTGCCCAGCTTTGTGATTTTTAAAGCTGCACTTTTATAGATGCCATTGAAATATTCTTTAGATTCCATGAAATTTTGAGTTCACAAGACTAATATTTATACCTTAAAGAATAATGCTTATAGATGATCTTGCTTCATTGCTGCAGACAGAATAAATTAGAAATCTTTTACAAAAGTCAATTGTAAAAGTACAGTATCTAGGATTTTTGTGCTAGCACCTAAAATAAAGGAAACGTTTGAAATAAAGGGAAATGTATCCAAAGTATAATTATAAAATCAATTGATTAATGCAAACTGATTTTAGTAAAACTTCCCTCTATGGAACAGCTTTCCTTTAATGAATAAAATCATTAATGAAGGCAGATTGTAAACATAAATATATGGATAGAATAATCCAGAAAATACAGAAATTGGATGCGTTGCATGAGTTGTTGAGGTGAAGAATAAAGCATCTTGGATAACAGGTTGAGCATTTCAATAAGAAGAAAACTTACTGTACATGGCCTGGCTGGTGTGTGCTCCTCTAGATGCCTGAAGGTTCTGTTCTAAAATGTATCATTCCCACCTCCTCCCTTCTCCCCCAGATTAAATCTGTTAGTGTTTTTAAATACCCAAACTTTTCATCTTTTTAATAGACATTCTGAGTAAGTCTGGACAAAAAGGCATTGCTAGATTATGATGACTATAAGCACTCTGGAGTTACAGTATCTGAATTCAAAAGCTGCCCCGAAATTTGCTCATGCTGCAGCCTTTGACTGGTTACCTAAACTCTTTAAACCTCAGTGCTACCATATGTAAAGTGAAGATGATTGTCTTCCTGTTAAGACTGTGTGGGACTTGAGTGATGAAGTACACAAAAGCACTTAACACACAGGATGATTTGGAAGAGAAGAGATACTAAAATGGCGTATTTTAATTTTTCTCTGAGATATTTTCCCTGGCGAGAGTGAACCCTTAAAATGGAGGATATTTTCTCTTGTTTTCTGTTTAGGTTTCAGGAAGAGAATAACCTCATAGACTGTTCCCCATACTGACTGGCTACAGTAGCTGCAAAACAATAAAAAACAATAAATGTGAATATGGTTAGCAAGGAAGAGTTCCTGAGAAGGTATCAGAGAATGGCCCACAACACTTACGTAAGGTGAAGGGGTCGAGAATCCCTGTATGTCCTTAGGAATGCAGTGGGAGAGGGGAGGGGCGTGCTTATAAGTTGAATGCAGATCTGAGGGGGGAACCTGCACAAAGGGTTTCCAAGGAAGTGGGAGACTAACTCCGAAAGCCATTCAGTCTCAAACCAAATGAAGCCATGACTAGTCCAACAGGGGTGTGTGATTAGCCGAAACCCCAGGTGAGGTCAAGGTCTCAAAGGGAAATACCCTCACTTACAAGCTAATGCTTCTTGGAAGCACTGTTGAGTACTAGAAAATGAACCAGAGTTTCCACTGTCAAATTTCCGCAGCAAGCACTAGCAGAAAAACCAAGGAACAGCCTGAATCGACCATGCCTCCATTGAGAGCTGTCAGTGCCCATCGGTGGATGAGATCAGCCGTTCATCTGGGTCAGCCTGTGGTCACAGGCCCCTCTCTCTGATCCTCCCTGTGACTAGATCACAGATGCCCTTTGAACTTCTTTCTTTTTTTTTTTTTTGAGATGGAGTCTCGTTCTGTTGCCCAGGCTGGAGTGCAATGGCCAGATCTCAGCTCACTGCAAGCTCCACCTCCCGAGTTTACGCCATTATCCTGCCTCAGCCTCCCAAGTAGCTGGGACTACAGGCGCCCGCCACCTCGCCTGGCTAGTTTTTTGTATTTTTTAGTAGAGACAGGGTTTCACCGTGTTAGTCAGGATGGTCTCGATCTCCTGACCTCGTGATCCGCCCGTCTCGGCCTCCCAAAGTGCTGGGATTACAGGCTTGAGCCACCGCGCCCGGCCTGAACTTCTTATTAAAGAGGGAGAAGGGGTAAATCTGAGAATATTAAATGAAGAGAGACTTCATCCAGTGCTTATTACCTGGTTCGATTTAAGCTTCTCCACTTGCTATCTATAGGAGTGGAGGAGGAGATTGCAAGTGAGATTAAATCATTTAAGGAAAATCTGAGTATATTGCTTTTATTTGTTTGTTTGTTTAAGATGGAGCCTTTCTCTGTTGCCCAGGCTGGAGTGCAGTGGTGCAATCTTGACTCACTGTAACCTCTGTCTCCTGGGTTCAAGTGATTCTCCTGCCTCAGCCTCCTGAGCAGCTGGGACTACAGGCATGTACCACCACACCCAGCTAATTTTTGTATTTTTAGTAGAGACAGGGTTTCACCATGTTAACTGGGCTGGTTTCAAACTCCTGGCCTCAAGGGATCTGCCTGCTTCAGCCTCCCAAAGTGATGGGATTACAGGCGTGAGCCGTGGCGCCTGGCCTGAGTATACTGTTAATATAGTTTTCCACCACCGGTTACCAGGCTATACCTATATAACAAATCAAGTAATCCTATAAATATCTTATCAGAAAAATATAGCTATTATCCCCACTAACCATTGCAAGACTGACGGAATTCTAATGTTTACTAGAGGACTTTGGTCTAATGGCAAGGGGGCCAAGTTCTCGGTTGCACTGTGAATGGATTGTGGGGTAAGACAGACAAGACTGTTTCATTTCTTTTTTTTTTCATAGTCACATTTGTCTAACCCTGGATGGTCATCTCATTTCCACACACTTTCGTTTTAAGGTAAGAAACCTAAATAATTAAGAACCAATCAACTACCCTGAGATAACGTTTTACCTCAATAGTGGAACACAACACCTGAAAGGAAAGTGGAATTGAATGTTGATTTTGGAGAAAAGAAAGAAGAATGAAAGCAGATTTTTATGTGTTGACTTAGATAGAGGCCTTGCAAACATAAACACATATAACAAGCAAACAATTCTAGGGCCCTTTGCACCAAACAATGCAAAATAAAAATGCGTTGATTTCATTCCAAAAGCTTCATCCGTGTACTTTATGTAAGTTGCTTAAAGATTAGGAAATCAGTTACTGTGCATAATGTTGACCTTCACTTCAGACATCTGAAAAAAATATAGTTTTAAGTTAGGATGATGATAATTTTCCCCTGGCAATTTCAAAAGAGGTGTAATTTTCTAGCTAAAGTAGAAATCTTGAAAGAAAAATCTACCTTTCAAATATCAATTCTTAATCACTACCTTGATGTAAAATCAATTACCATTACCAAGCAAAAATTAGTAAGTGCTCACTTTTTTTGTGAAGGTGACATTAGTCTTTTAATGCTGTATTTTTAATGTTTCCCTTTTTGCTTTATAATAGGCCCATTTAGGTGTCTTTTTTTTTTTTTTCCTTACTCCACATGTTAGTAACAGTTTTGTGCTTTGGCTCCTGTCATGATGACTTTGTAATAATTTTTACAGAATCTTTAAAGAGATATTACCCTAAAATATTAGAGTTCCATAAAGGTACTTGACCACAAACTAGCAGAACTGTGAATAGCTATTTTGGAACAGCTTGGCCACTTCAGAATTAGTGAGCCAAACATGAAGAAATACTATAAATTAGAGACAACAAACCTAGAATTTATATATTATTTATTCAAGATTAAGAGTATTATTAGTAAATATTCTAAAATTACAGTAATGCTATTAAGGGAAGAATTTTCAAGAAGATTATATATATGTATATATATTAGAAAATTATATGTATATAACTGTTAAACTGTAGAGTATATAAAGACAAATTCTATATTTTTTAAGTTTCTTTTTTTTTTTTTTTTTTTTTTTTTTGAGACGGAGTCTCGCTCTGCCGCCCAGGCTGGAGTGCAGTGGCCGGGTCTCAGCTCACTGCAAGCTCCGCCTCCTGGGTTTACGCCATTCTCCTGCCTCAGCCTCCCAAGCAGCTGGGACTACAGGCGCCCGCCATGTCGCCCGGCTAGTTTTTGTATTTTTTAGTAGAGACGGGGTTTCACCATGTTAGCCAGGATGGTCTCGATCTCCTGACCTCGTGATCCGCCCGTCTCGGCCTCCCAAAGTGCTGGGATTAAAAGTATATTAAAATTACTCATCACAGAATGGCTATGAATAATAATTCATCAATAGATAGATACAGCTTTTCTGCTCTGTGGAAACTGTTAAAATCTTATCAGACTCATATACTGAAATTTTATATTTTGTCATGCTGTAATGCTCATTCAAGTATATTGAGATTCTGATAAGAAATATTTTCTAAAAGCAAAATAATATTTTTAAAAATCCGGGATACTATAGTTTAATATACAGAGCTTCTTGAAAATACATCCAGATCGCAGGGTATATTCAACTAATAGTGTGTAAAACACACAATCACTGGGGGGTCAGTTTTCTAATTTAAAGTGAGGTGGTTTGGCCTGAAGTACATTCTTTTGAAGCCCCTACTAAGATTCTATGAACTATTTGATTTACTAAATAGATGTGGCTAGAAGACATAACATTCACCATGGTCTAGGGGGTGCTAAAAACAACAGCACCCTTGCTAGATTGACCTAATTGGGAGTCTGGTGTGTCCCTGTTTTAAGGTGGTGAATTATCCAACAGGCACAGAATGTTCAGCCCAGGTATGTACCGTACCTTGAATCATCTGGGCACACAGTGATTTTGAGCATTAGATTCCCAAAGTCATGAATCCTGTTGAAAGAGCACCAGTGAAATTCCAAATTAACCAGAGTACTCTGTCATACTATTATCGGGTTCTTTTATGAGTAATTACATTTTAGTATAGCAATTAAGACATCTAGTTTTGCCATGTATGGAATAACTAAATTTGAGTTTGAGTTTGAATGATGAGAATATTTCAACTTCATCAGGGTGATGAATAGGTAAATAGAATGGTCATGAAGTAGAATGAATTACAGTTAGAAAATACAGATCCCTCCAGCATGTCTAGGGAAAGGGGCCCTTATAGATACAAACAAAACTTTCTTCATAGGTGACCCTTACTTTCTGTCCAGTACATTGTGTTCTTCCAGGTGACTAAAATTGATTATTTGATGATGCCTGCTAATATCTCCGCCTTACTGGAGTTAACCTGAGCATGAGATGCTGTGATGGCCCGGGCTGTCTTGTGCTTAACAATGTTCCTCATTGATTCAGTCTGAAAGTCTAAAGTGCTCTCAACAGTGTAGCACCTTACGCCATTGGACAGCTACTGTAGAAGTGCCCTTGGAAAACACTGAATTTTATCAAGGACTGGGGAGTAGTTGATTAATTTTTAATGCACTTGCTTCCATAAATCTAAGTTGCCATTTCTAGATTAATTTCATTTCAGCAGAGTTGTTTATATGCGCATAAAGGTATAATTTTTAAAAAGTGAAATTTCAATACATGTCCAATTCTGTTGGCAAACCTCAAAATTTAAAAGAAGCTTTCTTTATATTTTTAAATTATGCTTCTATGGTAGCCATAAATCTCAGTGCACTTTTCTGAGTGGAAGCCTTGGCTATTGATCAACCTTTGGTCTTCTGCAGCTCAGTTAAATATCATGGAAACATTAGTGTTGAAAACTAAATAGATGAAATTGTAAAACCTACTTTACTTAACTCCGTGACAGTAGCATTTGTCGTTTATTTACAGGACGACACTGAAAATCAATCAAATGTCAGATTCCTTTTAGCTACCTTAACAGATTATGTGGCTTTGTTGCATGTTGGGCAACTCATGAAGTAATTTATTCAAAACCTAATGCTGGAAATTAAACAACATGACTAGAATGACTATTCTGGTTAGTAGAATACTTTTCATCTGAAAGTTGTGAGCTAGAAGATTTTAAGTAACCCAGTGGGAACTAGATTCAAATATCCCAGTTCCCAAGGCATGTTCTCTAATTCAGATATAAATATTAGCAATAAGGATGAATACCTCATTATCTTTGTGTTTCCGTCTGTAGAAATAGCTTAATGCCACCTGTCAACCAATGTCTGAATGAACTAAATTGGTAAATAAGATGCCATCATTGTTTTTCCATGGAATTCAGAGGATTCGGTTACTGAGGTCCACGGTATTAATTTTTCTACCTAACAGCCTACACTCTATATTAATTTTTCATATAGATTAAATTTCCTTTTTAAATTTGCATTGACTCTTTAGGCTTCAGTTTCCTCATCCGAAAAGTTGGTAAAATGACAGTGCTAGGAAGAGGCTTCATGGTGAAGTCAACAAAGATTACGCTTCAAGGCTACATTTGCAAGTGCCTGCACAATATATGTGCATTGCTGTATGTTGTAAAATTTTTGAATAAAATATTAATGCATTCATTTTCTTAAAGGACTCTCATATTCTTTAAACACAGGCCCCACAATAAGCAGATCTACTTTTATACATAATTCCTAAGGATGTGATAAGAACTAAATAAGATCATGTAAATACTCTTTTGTTTGCAAAGCATGTGCTTAAATATAAACTGTTGTCATTATAAAAGTCATTGAGTGTAGGGTTCTATACAGTTTAGGAGTCCACATACTCACTTGATACAGTGACTGTCATTGTACTTACCATTCAACATTGTTTACATTTACATACCTGGCTTTGTTATTTCCAGAAGGGAAAATCCATGTTCATCTTGTTTGCCTTTCAACGCCAGACACTAGGATGGTGCATGGCACACTGAAGACACTCAATATTTATTGTATTAATGAATATGAAATACGACTTAGCAGTACAGAACAATATTCAAATTGTGAAATAAAATACACTGAGGATCAACACTGTTATTTAAAAGATTCTGTTGATCCTAAATTTTATAATGAGTCATTAAATGTATTGCTCAGGTTTCAGAATCTTCAATCTATAATGGTTTATTTTTTAATAGGTCTTAATTTCCTTAGATTGTTGTAAAGTTCAGAGTTATTCCTTTAAGAAACAGGCTATATTGCATTGCAACAATAACCCCAGACAAATGACATTAGTAGAAATAATATAATTAAATATTCATATAAGATAATTGACTTATCTGCTTTACTCAAATGGATTTTAATGATAGTATTGGACTAACCCTATGTGACAGCATCTACTGCTTTTATGTACTGTCCCCTTACCTCCCTCGGCCCCCTGCTTTGCCAGTCCTTCCGAACATACCCTGGAACATTTGGCTTAAAGTTTCAGAAAATCTGCTCAGTTTGATAATGTCAACTCATCACATTTTAGTTAAGCAGGCATCAAATCAAATGATGCATGTCACAGATACATAAATATTATGTACATGGAAAGAAAATTTTTAGCTATAAATGCATAGAATCTTCTGGTTTGTAAACCTGAACTACATTTTAAAATTTTGACAGTAAGACGAAATTGATGTGAAACTAATACATAACTCTCAAATAATCCAGCCGCCAACTTACTTGGAAGCTACTTGTACAAAATAATATTTGCGTTAAAAAATGTCCTTTCCTTAAAGTTATTATCTTAACAAATGTACAATCATAAATGTACTAAAGGTAAATATCATTTCCTGTAAGAGGGATACATTGAGCTTCATACACATCTTACTGTCTTAAAATTCCTTCAAAAATATAATTAACCCATCCACCTTATCAGGGTTAGCTCAAGGTAACTAGAAACCATCATAAGCTAAAAATCATTCCGAAGACCCACTCTTCTCCTGCTCCCCTTTTACAGACTCCCATGCTTATTGATTCGCTAGAAAATCTGTTTTCCTTTTGCTCAAAGCAGGGTACAAAGCAAGAAACTGCCTCCCACTCTGGAGAAAACACATGAAATCATAAGCTATCCAGTGACTGTCATTCCATAAAACAGCGGTTCTATTAAAGTGCATTATGTAAAAATGGGATTTGTACTAGAATTGTTTTATAGGAGGCTGGTTTAGATCATCAACTGTTTCATTGAAAATCTGGTCAGTGATGAGTCATCCATAAAACTGGCAGAATAAAACTTCAGGAGTGGCTGTTGTAAAGTTCTTCTAAGGCTCATAAAACCGGGTTATGCGCTTCTACAGTTTTGATATTGCTCAAACATTTTATCAAAAGAACGTGAATATCATCAGTGCTACATTTTAATTTGATTTTTAGGAACTTTCATTTTTAACTTTCCTTCTATGACCCCTGATCTTTTCTTTAAAAGTGTGGGAACACTTGACCCATTGTTCCTCTTCACATTGGATCACAGAATACAAAAGTTAAACTCTTACACACTGCTATAGATAAGAGAGAGTTTAAATGTTAGTTATAGAATAAGAACCTTACCACTTTTGTGATTATATAAAAATAAAGACTAGCATTTGCTGAACATATATACTGTTTCAAACATTACATTGACTTATGACTCCATTGTTTACATCCATTTCCTCACATACGCTTTACGACAATCCTGTGAAATACTTGCTCTTAACGTTTATTTCAGGATCGGGGTACACATGCAGGTTTGTTATATGGGTAAATGGCTTGTCACAGGGGTTTGGTATACAGATCATTTCATCACTGAAGTAATAAACATAGTACCCAAACAGTCGCTTATTATTATCAACATTTATTAATACTCAGAAGAAACCTGAGGCTCAGGGAAATTACATAACTATTTAAGGTAAGAGTCAGGAATCACACCCTAGTTTCTCTACACAAAAGTATGCTTTAAAAAACTACTGTGTTATAAAATAATATGTACCCATGTGAAAGAAATATATAGACAAAATTAATCTATGATGGAAAATATCACAGTGGTGGTTGCCTCTGGGTAGGGGGATTGAGATTGACTTGGAGGGAGCATGTGAGAACTTTCCAAGGTAATTGAAATCTTCTATCTTAACTGGCACATAGTTATATATAGATTATAAGGGTATATGCATTTGTCAAAACATATTCGGTGGTAACACTTAAGATCAATGTAATGTTGTTCCTCTCTTATGGGCACTAGGCTTAATACCTGGGTGATGAAATAATCTGTGAATAAACCTGTATAATACAGGTTTACTATGTAACACACCTGCACATATATCCATGAACTTAAATGTTTTTTTAAAAGATCAATGTATGGACCAAAGGCAAATTATACAGGTACATCTTCCCAAGTGTGCTATCCCCACACCTCCGTTTTTAGCCATGGAATCTGAATGGAAGCAGACAGCCACTTCCCTTGTCCTGATCCCCAAACCACGTGAGAGTTCAAACGTTGTGCACAAGACCCAGTCCAGCCAGTAAAAATCCTTTCCAATAACTTTTAAAACATTGCCATCAAGGTTAAAATAAATAAATGAAAAAATAAAAAAATACATATATATTTCCTTTTTTCCCCCTGCGGTGAGAAATCTGTAAGGACATGAGTACCGCTTGCTGACAACCAAGTCCTCTACTGCTGGAGAAGGTAGTCTAACACTTCAAATGTGGCTAATTCAACTAAAGGGCGGGACAAATGAACTTTTATTTAATTTTAATTAATTTCCATTTAAACAGCCACACATGGCTAGTGGCTAACACATGGAACAGCAAAGCTTTGGGAGAATGAGTCAGATATCCACAGGGCATAAGACATAAGTAATAAGAAGAGAGAGCCCTGATGGAACTGGATCTCTTTGGAAGGGCAGCTCCACCCCTGCCCTTCTTGTAATCTGGAGAAGTAAGTGTATTAGTCCGTTTTCACACGTTATAAAGACACTATCTGAGACTATATAATTTATGAAGGAAAGAGATTTAATCGACTCACAGTTCCACATGGTTGGGGAGGCCTCAGGAAACTTAAAATCATGGCAGAAGGTAAAGGAGAGGCAAGGACCTTCTTCACCGGGTGGCAGGAAAGAGAGAAAAGTTCAGGGGAATCGCCATGTGTAAAACCATCAGATCTCACGAGAACTCACTCACCATCATGAGAACAGCACGATCATAAATCACCTTCCACTGGGTCCTTCCCTCCACACGTGGGGATTATGAGGATTACAATTTGAGATGAGATTTGGGTGGAAATATAGCCAAACTAGATCAGTAAGCTGATGAATACACAGGCTTTCATCTCTGCAAATGATTTCCCACCAGAACATTACCCTTTAAAGTTACTCTTAATAACATAAACAATCTTTATAATGTTATTTGTAAAAAGAAGCATAAAACACAAATATGTGGTTCTGGGGTAACACTTCACTGTAACTAAGTTTCCATTTCTCTAACAAATAATTAGTAGACAAACCCAAATGGAAGATAATATAAATAGACGAACAGCATTGGCACCTTCAGGGCACCAAGAAGAGAGGAGGCTGAGGCTTGGAAAGAACAATCTTCACAACTTTTTCTAGGATTGGTTGTGTTAATTTTCAAAAGTCTCAGGTAAATGAAATGAGCCTGGAGCAATACCTTTGCAGGATGTATGTGATTTTTTTTTACACTTGAATTACTTCAAGGAGCTTTCCAAAGAATGTTTTAACATACTATGACCAATATTGTCACAGTCGATGACAGCAACTGCAATTGTACTTTTGAATTCCGGCTGGTAGTGTCAGATTTGTAGACTGACATTATTTTTATAATAGAAGTTATAATGATAAGAACAGAACTCTCTAAAGATTATGGCTCATAGAATTTTAGAGGTGGAAGAAGCCTTAGAGAACATCTAGTACAGCCCTTTAATTTTACAGATGAAGAAATAAAAGCCCAGGAGAGGCCAGCTGAGTTACCGCAGGTGATGACACCTAATTACTGATCGAGCTGACACTAAATCCAGTTCTTCTAATCCCCAAAGCTTGCTGTCAGTGAGCCAATCCCAATCCATCACACTATTCTGACGTTTGCCTTTTCAACTGATGTCTTAATTACCATTTATATATTTTATCATTTTGTAAGAGCTGACAAGTTTGTCAGGACAAAATTTCATATAATCTGATATATTTTGTGACTTTGGCATCAAGGAATGCTTGTATAAGATGTTTGTCCTTCATGAAAATCTTGAAGTATTAGGGAATGTATGCTTTAAAAAATTTACTAGTTTTCAATGAAATTTTCCAGCTAGGTCTCATATCAATTTATGCAAAATTATCTTAAAATTTTCTGTATTTGCCACCTGGGTCATCGTTTACAGTATGATAGTTGCAGGAAGGACACAAGCTTAGATTTGGGTAGACCAGGTTCAAGTCAGCCACAGCACCTTCTTAACTGCTCAGGCTTAGTTTGTTCTTGTTAAAAAGAGATTCAAATTGTACTGGTATAGAAAGCACCTGGTATTATAGTTTTTCCTGTAGCGATAATAAATATGTAGTAAACTTAATGAATTGTATTATACACTAGAATATTTTCACATTTGAATTAATAGTGTGATTATTATGTAATTAATGTGGTTAATAAAATATTAATGATACAATATAAAATAGATAATATCTGATTAATACTAATATAATTCTGTTACACAAAAACTTTTAAAACCTTATAAATTAAAAAAATTAGTTATAAGCGTTTGAGAAGATTTTGCCTGGGATTTGGAATTATTGGAAACCTCATAGATCTGGCTTCTCGCAGACCTAGAGTAGAGTAGAAACACTTTGGAACTGAAAAGAGAACAAGAGATAAAATTTTGTTGCGCTGCTTTTTGTTCACCTTCCTCCTGACCCTTCAAATATTTCACCCCACCCAGTCTGAGGCCTATGCCCAAAGTTTGATTATACATTGTTATTAGGTAATGTTTTTGCTTATCGTCACTGAGAAGTACTTCCAGAATCTTCTTCCCTTGCATAACACCACAGGTTGATCCTAAATTCGTGTGAGAATGAATCTGCATGAGTTGAATCACTTCATTTCTGCATGGAACCTGCAGGTCCTCTTCCCACAACCATGTGCACCTTTAGGATATTGTCACTTTTGTAACTTTTTTCTTTCCCACATCCTCCCAATATCCTCCCTTCCCAATAATGCTCACACATGATTCAGTAACTGCAACAACTTATACTGAGACCAGAAGGATATACGTATCCCCTGCTTCAGATCCTTGTCTTAACCCGAATCTGGTAGATATTCAAATTATTGATAACCTTCCAGACCTGGAATCTGAAGCTGTAGGCCTGAAGATCGGCCTTCTGTATTTCTTTTCCCAATATTTATAACCAATCAGATAAAGAGCCCAATATTTTCTCGGTAAAATATCAAATAAAGTTCATCAAAAGTACTCATTTTATAGCAATTTACTGAATGACTAAAAAACCTAATACAGAATTCTGTTGTGAGAGTATTTTTCACATAAATTTATTTTATAATGGCAAATTTCATTAGAATTCAGAAAATGTAATGTCTATTCAAGACTGTATATTTCTTAACATATTAAAGACACACTATATTTTGCTAGGTGAACAAGTATTTTTCTTAAGTCAATACAAAGGATTTGAAAATTAAATTTTCATTGTATTCAAGGAAAAGACAATGATGCTCCTATAATTTAAATAGCCTCAGTGCCTAGCATGGTACCAGCACATCACTAATTCACAGCAAGTGTTTATGAAAGGAAGGGAGGAGGACAAAAGAGAAAAGGAAGGAGGAAGGTTTGTTATGGCATGTCAAGAAGGTGGAAATAGAACTTGGATTCAAGACTTTGACTTCCCTTTGAAATATCCATTTTTAAAAAATACTTGAGTTACCTAGAAGTGGTAATTACTAAGTCATTCATTCTAGCAAGAAACATCTGAGCTGCTACTATGTGCAGATACCTCTGGGGATACAACATGGGTGAAACACAAGCTACTGCCCTCCAGATATCCACAGGTTGTCAAGAAAAAGAATACTTTGTACATTTCTGTAAACTGCTATCAGGAACATAGTAATGTCCTGCAGTCCAGTGCTGGAAGGAGGCTGGAAAATGGCAAGAGGGTAAATAAATTTGGAGAATAATTGCTTGAGCAAAATTTGAATATTCAAGAGATAATTGATGATCATATATGTTAAAAGGATGGAATTCCAGGTAGAGGGGACGGCAAATGAAAGGATTGGGGCATGAAACTGTGGTGAAATTTCCCTAAACACTCGGTTAATTTGGTATGACTAAAGCATAGTCTGTGTGTGTGTGCACATGTATGTAGGTATATGTGCATGCATATGCATACATGGATATATAGAACATAGAGTTGGGCTGGGAGAAGGTAAATTTTTTAAGATGACAGTGAGGACACTTAGTCAAGATGAAACAACGGTAACAGCAGGGACTATATATAATGCCTATACGTGCCAGGCCTTGTTGTAATCATTTTATACACACTAACTTATTCAATGAAGACATAGACACAAACCCACACACCTTTGAGCTATTTCCCATTGTGATCATCCTGAGGCACACAGAAAGTGCTTTATTCTTATCACAAAGCTAGGAAGCAGCAGAGGCAAGAGTGGAAACTAGACAGTCTGTAGAGACCCATATATTTCATGCCAAGATGTTTGGGCAAGAGAGGAACTGAAGCATGCTAATAATGTGATTAATATCTCTAGGTTCTGACTAAGTTTGTGGAAGTCATTTATAAGGAGGAAAGCAGAAGAACCAAGGCAACAGGTCTTCTTGGGGCCAGATGCAGTAGCTCAAGATAGCAGAAAGAGGTCAATGAAGAGACTTTGAGCTAGAACACTGAGAACTGGTGACTAGCTTTAGGAAGAATGGACATGGGGAGGACTCGCTGTCACCCTTCTTTCTATTTTAGGTGAATGAGTGAGAATGAGAAGTTTGATTTTCTTAGTGAATCTCCATGGAAAGTGTCTCGCACACGGCTGGAATGCATAGGATACAACTCTGGCAATCTCGACTCTAGACAAATACAGAGTTAATATTTTCTTAACTGGAATAAGTAGAAATATAGGACAAATACCACTGTGAGGCTTCCCACTTTTCACTTTTATTTGTTATTATAATGTAGCTATGGAAGATATGCAAAGAAGGAAAATGAAGTAACCTTTGCACCAAAGTATTCTTATTAATAAAAAATAAACACCTAGCTCTTATCCTAAAGAGGTTATTACCAAGTGGTGAGAAACTGTTATAAAGTATAATAAGTATATATAAGCCTTAAATTTCAAAACAGATTTGCATAATTTAGCATAGCTTGTGGGTAATGATGATGATAAAATCACTAAACATCTGCTAAGCATTTAAACAACATTTTCCTTCCGTTAGCATCAGTAGCTGGAAAATAACATACTTTGGCTCAAATTGTCCTGTTAAAAATATAGTTTGGGGCCAGCAGAATTTTATTCATGGTTTTATTTGGAGTCTCCACTTTTTTCTGTAAATGTATTTATAGCCAAAAGCTTTCACCAGTTAGGAAATGCAGCAGATGCCAATAAGTACATTCATTATTTTGATTACGGTAATGTCAGACTTTCAGAAAACTTCCTCCATCTCTATCTGTAGCACAGTGTCACATAGGGAGAGACTATGTGCTGGTCAGGAAATAAACAGAGCTTTGTGACAGGAGCTAAAAGAAAATGCTGTTTATTACTCTTATAAGATGTTATAATTGACAGTTTTAATACAATAGCGATTATGACATGTTGTCCCAAACCCTAATTTTGTTGTTTTGTAGTAAGTAACATCTTTATCAAGGAACACAGTGTTTTTTTTTAAACAAACAAACAAACAAGCAAACAAAAAAACTAAGATTTGGGGCCAGGCACAATGGCTCATACCTGTAATCCCAGCACTTTGGAAGGCGAAGGTGGGCGGATCACGAGGTCAGGAGATCCAGACCATCCTGGCTAACACAGTGAAACCCCACCTCTACTAAAAATACAAAAAAAAAAAAAAAAAAAAAAAAAGTAGCCGGGCGTGGTGGCGGGCGCCTGTAGTTCCAGCTACTCGGGAGGCTGAGGCGTGAGAATGGCGTGAACCCGGGAGGCGGAGCTTATAGTGAGCTGAGATCCTACCACTGCACTCCAGCCTGGGCGACTAAGCAATACTCTGTCTCAAAAACAAACAAAACAACAACAACAACAATAACAACAACAAAAACGAAGATCTGGATAATTCATGTGTCTTTTGTTTTGGTTGCAGAATTTCCTCATTAACAGATGTGAAATAATTTACCAAGATTTTCTTCAAATGGACTAGGCCTATATAAAATAACAGAAATGCCCTTTGCAGTGAAAGCACTTTGTATTAGGGATTGATCACTCAATTACATTCTGGATGAGAAGAAAAAAAAAATCCTATTGGTGTTTTTACATGATTACATTTAGGGAGAAAAAATATGGAAAGCTAAGAATCTTTTGTGGGGAGACAAAAAGAAGGAGCTTTTAAGGGGCACTCTGAAAACAGAGAATTACTTTAGATAGTTAACAATGCTGTCTAAAAATGACATCATGCCTTTAAGCAAAATCAACAGCAGTGAGACAAACTGAACAAGCAGATAAAAATATAACTCAAAACACTGATGAGTAGTATTTTTTGAAAGTGAATTCATCCAATAAACTACATCAAATAAAGGCAAATCAAGATAATCTAAGCTTCATTTACAAAGTACATTGAGAAAAATACTTGAAAATATATCCATCCAGGAAGAATTTTTTAAGCTGACAGGTGAAGTTATTTTACTATGTATAAATTATTTAAGGTGGCAAATATCCTGTCAAATGACCACCCTTACAGGAGATAGTCAACTTGATTCTAATTAATAAACAAAGTTTTAATGGCAATCCTAGAAAACATAGATTCATGAGACTCAGCATTCAACTTGGAAACCCATGGAAACCGTGTATCTAAGCCACTCTAACCAAAGAGAAGAAAACCTACGGCATAACTATTATATGCCAGGGAGACGCTAGGCATTAGCAGTGCACAGACAGATATGGTTCAGGCTTTGACATTGACGACAACTGGTGGAACATGTGTTATCTACCCTGTTATTGTACTAACCTATCCTCTATCCTCATCACACAGTATGAGAACTACAGTAGCTTGTCTTCTACCTAAAATCTCCTACCACTTCCACAATAATTTAATCTGCCAGCTCACTGTTATGCTGGTATTTTGAAGAAGTAATTTCATATAATTAGTCTCTTTCTGGATGAAACACTGCTGAAGTGTTTATTACTAACCTAAATTCAGTCCTCTTCAGCTCTTTCACTCTTTGTAATTCAGTTCCATTCTTTGCAGCCAATATTCATTTCTGCTTGTTCCGAAATCTATTCCATCATTTAGGATTTGGAAACCAGCAGAAATGAAGATGGGCTACAAAGAACGTAAGCAGATTTTAAATGGATTTAGCTCTAACCCCATTTCTCAGAACAATTCCCGACTTGAAACCGGAAATGTCTAGATGGTTTCACTCTCGGATTCTGCGGTGACCCAAACTCATAGCACTGAGATTCTGCCTTGGCCGTACTGAGATTACTAGTCTTACCTTACATACAACTTCCTTCCACATCTACCAGGTTAAGAAATGAAGCAAATTATGCGAAATAGGGGAAATACTTTAGAGGAAGCTTGAATTCTCAAGTATACTGGTGTATTGGGATAATTTATATGGTATAGTAAAGTTAGAGGGTAGATGATGGCACTTCATCACATCTGCAAAATTTTTAAAAAGTTATCCTGGGGCTAGGCATGGTGGCCTACACCTCTAATCCCAGCACTTTGGGAAGCTGAGGTGGGAGGATCCCTTGAGCCCAGGAGTTCAAGACTAGCCTGGGCAACATAATGAGACTCCATGTCTACAAAAAATACAAAAATTGGTCAGGCATGGTGGTACACACTTGTAGACCCAGGTACTCTGGAGGCTGAGGTGGAAAGGATTGCTTGAGCACAGGAGGTTGAAACTGCAGTGAGTTAGGATCATGTCACTGCACTCCAGCCTGGGAGACAGAGTGAGACCTTGAGACTTGGCATCAAAAACAAAACAAAACAAATAAACAAACAAACACACACATTCTGGAAGCAGTATGGATGGTGGGTTGAGAGATGAGGGTAAATTCAATTGAGAAAGAGATGCAAATGAGAACATAATTATGAGTAATCTAAATGAGAGATGGTGAGGGAAAACTTTTATTAAGGTGCAGTAAAATAATGGTGAGATCATGAATGTTTTTATTTTGTATTTCATTTTTTAAAATCATAGCCACATATACACTTCATTACTTTAAGAAATGTTACTTTTGAAACAAAAATAGTCATACTCGTTGACTCTCAAGTGTTCTTATGAGTTACTTATATTAAATGAATGAAAAAGACAGGGAATACAACTATGTATAAAATATGAACCCAATTTTTTAAGAGATAATTATGTATAGATAGGCATCAAGAAATAGATGGGTTAAGAGACAGAAAGAGAGGAAAGACAAGAGAATAGAAAAAAACTTTAGGGGCTGGGTGTGGTGGCTCATGCCTGTATTCCCAGCTCTGGAGGCCAAGGCAGGTGGATCACCTGAGGTCAGGACTTCAAGACCAGCCTGACCAATATAGTAAATACCTGTCTCTACTAAAAATACAAAATTATCTGGGTGTGGTGGCATGCATCAGTAGTCCCAGCTACTGGGGAGACTGAGACAGGAGAATCGCTTGAACCCAGGAGGCAGAGGTTGCGGTGAGCCGAGATTGTGCCGCTGCACTCCAGCCTAGGCCAGAGTGAGACTCCATCTCAAAAAAAAAAAAAAAAAAAAAAAAAAAAAATTAGGGAGATATGCATAAATGTTTCATTGGTTGACTCTAGTTATTGATACTATAACTGATTTGCATCTTCTTTCTTGCACTTTCCTAATTTAGAAAATTCAAATAATAAGTATTTCTTGTTTAATAAAGAGAACATGGATTGTGTATAAAAGTATGTCAATTGGTGAGTACCGAAACAAAGTGTCAATAAAAATAACCAGCAGAACGCAGAGAACAGGTGCTAGAAATATCAAAAAGGACAAACTGACAAAAGGTTTTGATTGGTTGTTCAGGGATAATAGAGAGAGGGAGAAGGCAGGCATCCATGATAATTTACATTTCCAGCTGCATGTTATGCATGGCTGTTGATGAAATCAGCAGCGCAAGAGGCTCAGCATAAATAAATAGGAGCGGAGAATTGTTGCAAGTGAAGGAGAGGTTGGCTGTGGGAGCATTCGGTCGCAAAGCAGAGGACTGTTTTAAAACTGACGTAGTTTCAAATTGCAATTAAAAGCAACTTCACTGTACTTGGTTTTGTTATGATTATTGTTGTTGACTTCCACTTCCTACAAATCATGCACCTGAAAGGATTTCTTTCTAGCACTGTCCTCTATCTTGGTTCAGGACTTGGGGGAAAGAGCCCAAATTCTACAGGATTCATTTTGAGAGAGATAATTCAAAGTGCTATAGCGTTATAGCTGCAAAGATCCAAGAGATATCTGGGGATAAGTGTGTGACAGTGAGGAGAAATAGAGTTTGAAGATAATAGTTTAAATTTTTGTTTAGTAGTAAACCCTTCCATTAGTGGCCTGAACACCTTATTTAGTAGTAAAACTTTCACTAGTTGCCTGAATGAAACTCTCAACAGCATAACTTTCTACCTGTGTAATTTCAGCAAGTTCCTTAATCTCGCTGGACTGCAGTTTTCTCATATGTTACATAAAGGTGATAACAGTATAAATTCTGCAGAGTTGTAAAAAGTTAAGTTAAATGAATGTAAAAGTTAAATGAATGAATAGATGGCAACAGCTTAGAATACAACTTTAGCAGATTGTAAATAATATGTAAATATTGGATGATATTTTATTTTCAGTATATATTTTATATATATATATATATATATCCTTTCTACAGAGCAAGCTCTTCATGCATTAACAGTAATCTTGCTAAAAATCCAAATCTATTCAGAATGAGTACTACAGAATTTCTTTTCTTATAGAAATATTACCAACATTAATTATTCTCTTAGATAAATGTGATTCACATTTCATCTCTTTATGCAATTTCCTTATTGTTTTATCATTTTCCTATTGCTCTATTCTATAAATAATGAATACAGCATTTTAATGATTCTTGTAAATAGAGACCACGTTTTTTTACCCATTAAGCATAAGGAAATTTTAATTCATAATATTTTATTTCTTTCATTGTACTTGAGATTAACAGCACAATTTCTCATCCACAAAGTTTATTATGGGTTGTAAAAATGAACATGATCTGTCTTCTGACTGGCTGAGTAAAGAAGTTTAATCTTATGTAATTATCTTTGAAATCACATATGCATCAGTACAATCAAGCTCTATCTATTAGATCACTGAACCGTTTCACATGATTTTATAGATTAATATTCATATAAAACTATATATCTTTCAGCATATCTCCCCTTCGCAGATTTTCTTAAAGAAAAAAAAAAGACTAGCAAATTGGAACCTCGGATAATGAAAGAACTGCTTAAAAATATATTCAATGAATTGCCATTGGGTCACTTTTTCCCCTTCGAAATAAAAAGTTGGGGTATAAAAGAAGAAAAATCACTATAAAAGAACCGGAATGTCAGAAAAGACTAAGAACATTCTATTTCAGTGGTATACAAACTTAGTTGTCTTTTTAAGCCATGAAACTTTTTCTTTAAACAAAATTTCCTCAAAGGTCTAATTCTTAAAATAGATGAACTACTATGAAGGGCAGATCCTGCAGGGCCACCCCGTGACCCAACCCCCGAAGTCTTCCTTTGTAATCAATCTGCTCCAGGTAGTGGTTTGAATAATGACAACCTAATCCAAACATGGCCTTTTAGAGAGACCTTGAGAAGCAGTGATGTAGCTGAGGTTACACGGTAATCCAGTAAAATGTATCCATGAGTTCTGTGCCCTGACAGAGAATACGTTGTTACATTAAATTTTTTTATACCATCCCAGCTATGGAAACTTCAGTTGCCAAAACTGCTACTGCTACATAATGTATTCACCTTTTGGTAGTAAACATCTCTGCTCCAGTTTATTTTTCAGCCTATGAAGTGTTTTGTTATTTTTTTCTTAGAAAAAAAAAAATCTCGATTTAGAAATAAAAATGAGGCCGTGCGCGGTGGCTCAAGCCTGTAATCCCAGCACTTTGGGAGGCCCAGATGGGCGGATCACGAGGTCAGGAGATCGAGACCATCCTGGCTAACCCGGTGAAACCCCGTCTCTACTAAAAAATAAAAAAAAAAAAATTAGCCGGGCGAGGTGGCGGGCGCCTGTAGTCCCAGCTACTCGGGAGGCCGAGGCAGGAGAATGGCGTAAACCCGGGAGGCGGAGCTTGCAGTGAGCTGAGATCCGGCCACTGCACTCCAGCCTGGGTGACAGAGCGAGACTCCGTCTCAAAAAAAAAAAAAAAAAAAAAAAGAGACAAGCACAGTCAAAATTTAAATTAGCTTGGTTTCAGTTCCTATTATTAAAGAGATTTTTTAAAAATCCTACTTTTGAACATCTTTGATGCCATCCTTCATTTCTCTCACAAGGGAAATGTAATTCAGCAGAGTCAATCATGACTCTTTTGAATATGGTTTACTAAATTCACAAGCAAAACGCATCTCTGATAGTCAACACAAATATATAAACAAGCATTGAGTAAATGGCAAGGAGGATAAAAGGCATTTTTCCAAATGAAGACTTCCATTGAAAAGAAGAAATTCAATGAACCTTCCTTAAATCATATGAAACATTCTGTTGAATTTTGATCTAATAAAAAATCGTATTAAATTCACTGTATTAGAACGGGTACACACTTCAAATCAAAAAAGAAAAAAAAAAATGCCCTAACTATAGGTAGGAACATTGTAGGACTAATGGAAGTGAGTATATAAATCCATTTGGCACCAGAGATTTTTTCCTAATGTGGAAGTGTCAAAAGAATTCTGCTCCACTTAGAGCAGTGCCTGGCGGGAACAGGAAAGCATAAATGTCACTGAACAACCTTAGAGACAAGCACTTCCTTCACTGAAGAGAAACCTGGTATCTTTCTAGAAATTCTAGTATGCTAATACAAAATGCTAGACACTATCTAATTTCATTTCTCCATATTAATCAGTACCTTAATGTATATTGCATTTTATAGATAGTAAATATACTTTAATATTTTCTTTCTTTGCATGGGTAAAGAATAAACGCAAGTCAATGGAAAAGAAAAATTTTAAAACAATTGTGGTAATTGGCTGTAACTGGTGAGTACAGGTTGGCTTTGGAGTGATGTAGCCCTGTCTTTGAACGTTAGGTCCACTATTTGTTATCTATAGAAATAGAGAGGTCATATAAGGCATTTCCCACCTGGCAACGTACTTGTGAAGATTAATTAAAACTTAATCTATTGGCCGGGCACGGTGGCTCACTCCTGTAATCCCAGCACTTTGGGAGGCTGAAGCAGGCGGACCACTTGAATCAGGAGTCTGAGACCAGCCTGGCCAACATGGTGAAACCCTGTCTCTACTAACAGTACAAAAAAACAGCCAAGCATGGTGGCAGGTGCCTGTAATCCAAGCTATTTGGGAGACTGAGGCATGAGAATTGCTTGAACCCCAGAGGCGGAGGTTACAGTGAGCTGAGATCATGCCACTGCACTCCAACCTGGGCAACAGAGCGAGACTTTGTCTCAAAATAAATAAATAAATAAATAAAATATTTAATATAGCTTGAAGAACCTAAAATAATACCTGGAACCTTATAAGCATTCATTAATTGGCAGCTAGTGAGTCCTTTAAGCTCTATGACTGCAGGAAATATACACTCACTAGGATTATCTCAAGTAATGGGGAAATGTTTCTGGAAAATAGATACGGATCAAGCACGTTAGGAGTTCTGACCCTGCAGCATGGAATAGGGCACACCTAAGCCTCAGTGTAGAAACAAGATAAAGCTATAATGGTACTCTTGGCCACATCTCCTTAGTAAGATGCAGGAGTGAAACTGTTTTCCCTCAGTATTGTGACTAGCTCTACTCTACTTCTGCATCAATCAGTCCTGTTCGCACCAACTAGTCACCTCCTCCTTTGTTTAATGCTCGTCATCTTTAAACATTGACCTGCTTGTAGTATCCACTCACTCTCATGTCTGCTAACTTATAGAAAAGCCAGGTACAGGTATATGAATGCAGAATGAGCCCACAATATAATTAAATTAAAGTGTAATCAGCAGAAACTCTGTGCTTTTGTGTAGTAACCCTTCTACCAGTGAATGATTCTTTCTTTGTATACTATTTTGACTCATCAAGACAAATTTTATTGGTCTAATGAAGAACTAAGATCCCTTTTGAGCCAAGCTCTTCTATGAGACTACATACAGGCCAGCCTGTAATTGCTCTGCTGAAGTACATCCGGGAATAGGGTGAGGGTTGGTGTCTCGTGGCACCTGTTGCAGCCATTTATCCTGGAAGAATTCCCTAGAAAGGAACTGCACATGCGGCACACACTGTGAGTCTTAGCATTTCTATACTTTTCTTGTCCACTTGTGCAGAATGGTGGAGAGATAATTCAGAAAGAGAGCTAGTTTAAAGCTAGAATAAACCATGCAAACACATTTTTTTCCCTAATTTTTGCAACTTTTCTTCAATATCCTGAAGGTTAAACAGAGGTTATTCTGTTGTGTTTTCTATACCCATGCTAAGGTTCAAGAAACTATAAAAGAGGCTGTCTGACCATCTCTCAAAAGGCTTCCCAAGAGAGGTTTTCCATGGCCCTGGGTCTGGACTTCACCTACACAGATTTAAATCTGAGTTTATTAACAAGATGATATCCTTCATGGAAAAACTCACAGGGGCAAAGCTCAAAATAAGCTTATTATGTATATAAAAAAGACAATTTATCAATTTAGAAAAGACACACTGAATGCCTGTACGTGTATGTGTGTTTGTGTAATTTTATATATTAAATAATATATAATATAATAATATTTTTAATTGACAGACAAATTGTATGTATTTATCAGCCTATATTCTTCATGACTGTTTTTCCTCTGGAAAAACTAAATAGAAATCTAAATTAAAAGCTGTAGATTGCTAGATGAATTTGAAATTGAGAAACGTGTGTAGTTCAAATATTTTGTCCAGCTACCTATATGGATACACTTGGCCTAAAAAAATCTTTCAGCCAGAGATTCTCCTCATTTGGAGTGAGACTAGGTATCCCCCATATTTGCCTATAAGACTCTATTGGTTTTTGGTTTCTGCTGTGGAACACTTCTCCTGTTGAGACATTCTGCATTATTTATATTTGTATATTAAATCAAGGTATAGACTTGTTTGAAAACTATTCTGTCTCTCTAATAACCCTATATATTTATTAATTCATTAATTCACTCAAAAACTAAGTTTTTCTGACACTCTAGGCAAATAATAAGTGACAAAAACAATGTCAAAGACACTGGGGGATACAAGAGTGAATATGGAAAGCAATGTTTTTTTCTTACTCAACCCTTAGGCTCCAGTTAAGGAAGAGAAACAAAAACCCATTTAATTATTCCATCTCTCACTCTATGGCATAATACTTAGAATGTTTAGGGATTATATGTTATAGAACTTAATCTACATGTTAGCATATACAATCCCAACTGATCCTGCAAACATTTCTAGAAAAAATCCTATCAAATGAGTAATAAAGTGTTCTAAGCACTAACATAGAAATGTATTCAGTTGAAAGAGAAAAATAAAAAAAAAAGTGATGTTCTATTATAGTTTACTTGAGAATAAAACTTAAGATAGGAACATTTATCATAGATTTGACTCTTCCATAAAAAAGATTGATCGAAGAGCTTAATTCTCAGAAGGTAACTTAATTTACCTTACTATGAGGTCAATCTGACTATTTACCTCATAAACAACTTGAACTTTCACAGTATAATTAGTCAGTGGTTTTTCAGGTCTAATGGACAGCCTTTGTCATGCTAAAACATGATGAAGCAGTGACTCACTACAGAAGACAAGCCTTTTCAGAATATACTCTGTGACTCTCTAGAGCCTCTTGGAACTGAAAACTCACATCTTCGTTTATACAGAGTATTCTGAAATATGAAATGTATACCTGCATTGGAAACTTTACTAGGTAGCACTGCCACATACAATTTTTACATAAGAAACTGAGCATTTTAGCATATGAGTTGGGACATCAGTTGTCCTGCTTGATTTCCTATTTGGCATGTCTGTGATAACAATGAAATTGCTTAATGACTTTATTTATGCCTTGGAGAGGTGGATCTGTACACAATAAGCATTTGCAAACATCTGGGACCTTTTTCAGCATCGTCTGTTTATAGGCCTAGGAAAGTATGAACAGACAGTTGAGAAGGAAGAGAAAAAGGCATGCTATTTTACTGAGACACAATGAAATGGCTGTACATAGAAGACACATCTTAAGATATCAGAGATCAAAGCTATAAAAAGAGGCGAGAAGAACAAAAGGTAAAAATTCAGATAGTTTCACTTATTCTTCCTTTCTACATCCTTTTTTTTTTTTTTTTTTAATTGGGAATCTTAGAATGGTGGGTTTGGGGGGAAGGTGAAGGGAAGGACTTTCCTGAGGTCCTTTAGTTTCTGCCTGAGTGCCTGAAAATAGATGCAAGACAGAGAATGTCTCCACTGACTCTCACGGTGGCTGTTTATTCAGAGCGCAGCCTTCATTTGACTCTCCTGGAAGCTGGCTGTGAGACAGGGAATCCAGGCCAAGTTCTTTGTTTGGCAGGGAAGTGGAGATGTAGATAGAAAAGAAAAGGCAACTAATCACACATTATCAAGTCAGTTACCAGTACAGGTGGCTGTAGATGAATCCCACTGAGAAACTGAGAACCCTTAGAAAAGGTTCCCATCGGAATCATCTTCTCTGGGGCATAAGGGATCTAGGGTTATTATACCCCTTTTTCCCCAAGTGGTCATGATCTCTCTTGCACTTCCAGCCTGTGGTGTTTTCAGGTGCACAGGCAGTGGCTGCATGAGAGAACTCTCAGTCCACTGGAAGTCAGGAGTGTACCACAATGAAAAGGGCTATGGGGGCAGAGATGGATAGAGCATGACAGTTCTGCTGTAAGTGGCCCAAGTTGAAGGGAGCCGTTCTCCCCTCTGCCTCTTTACCTTCTTATAAAAACCAAATTAGCAAAGACATTGACTCATAGACTTTCCTTATAACGAATTATGGACTTATATTAATTACTCATCAATATTCTCTGATCCATAGTACATATGAAAATGTATGTGTGTGTGTGTGTGTTTGTAAAATGCCATTATTCCTGGCACTCTATATTTGCCTAAGCTTAAAATTCAGTCCTTATACTATGTTACTTTTTACTGTACATCTGTGACAAAATAATACTGCCATATGATGTGAACCTAACACTACCCACTGCTTTTAAATTATATTCTCATTTTTTGTTATTCAATGATGGTTCAGTTATTTCACCAAGAATTGAATGGAGGTAAGAGTCAAAGTGACCAGGATATTTTCTCTAATACCATTGTGTACTATTAAAAAAATAATTAAGACTTCTTTATTCACATCAATTATGAATTGATGCACTGAATGATGTAATATTTATTCATGTTAACAGTGGAAAATGTGAGTGGGAACAGCTTTTATATGGAAGGCTTTTCTTGTACTTTAAAAATAAATAAATAAATAAATAAATAAGAATTCTAATTTATGTGAAAATTGTCATATATGAATTTATTTTATAAGCCTTTGTTTCACCAGCCTGAAAGAGGAGAGCTACATAGTCATATTTTAATGGCTTTGTTTCTTCTTTTAAAAAAATATCAACATGACAACATCTGAGGACAGGTTATGCTGCATACTAATAAAAACCTGAGAAATATATGTTTGACTTCTGATGTAAAGATTTTCTTTTTAATGTAGACTTAATATCAATTTTACACTTAACCAATGAGAACAGCAAATCAATCAAACAAATCGAACATTTTCTTCTCCAGGGAACTGAGAAAGTTTCTGATCCCTTGATACTATGATATCTATATACCAAATTCCATACTAATGACCACCAAGATAGATGGCTTTATCAATAAGATTGTAAGTTATTAAGTAATTAATTAGTCTCTTGGAAATTCTGTGTGATTTTCTGTTTTTACCCCACAGGAAGGAGTTCTGAGTTACCTTGCTTCTTCAGAGGGTTAGATTTTTCATGTTTCAGGGTTGAACAATTAGGTGTAGGCAAGAGCTCAAGATAGGATTTGAGGGGCTTTGTTTCTGTATTTTAGACTATTGAGTACATTGTATAAAGGGAAAGTACTAAAGTTGATATTTACAGAAAAATGGGGGGGCAGGGGCTAAAACAAGACGGAGAAAGACAATTTGATGCCCTTAGGATGGGGTGATGACACCAGGTTTGTTCCAACATAGCAGCCATCCACATAGCTGTACTAGAAGCGGGGCCTTGGCAGGGAAGCTCTGTGGCCCTCTGTGACTTTAACCCTGGGAACCCAGCAAAAATTCCTGTAGGCAGAGTTGATACAAAAGGGAACGTTCTCAAAGTAGCCACCCCTTTATATGAATAAATAGCCCCTCAGTAGAAGACCACTGGCCAGTGTTCTGTCCAGATTCACACAGGGAGGCAAAGGTCGCCATACAAAGTGACAAATACTGAGTTTCTTGCTAATTTCATTGAATGGGTAGCTTGAACCAATTACTTTGATTTAGAAAAAATAATGAGATCTGACATACTTTGCATTGTGTCTTCAGTTTTGCTGATCGATCCGTAAATTACATGATCTTCACATACAAACTAAGACCACTCACATAAAAGAGAGAAAAAGAGTCATTACTCTTGCTTTCTTAGCAAGTGTCTGGAATAGCATTTTCCGGTGCATGCACTAGGGACAGTCAAGGCCATAAATTTCTGATGTGAAATACATTTAAGAAATACCAATATGAGGACAATGGAAAATTCTTTGGTAATTTGCGAAACATATTAACATATCAAAGGTTCTGAAGTAACCTATTCTTACGAGTTTAACTTTCTTTAACCCAGAATTGCCCAAACTTATTTGAGCATAAAAGTGTTCTAACACTTCTGAGAAATATCCTTTTAGATACCAGATGGCTAAATAAAAATAAATAGTTGTTCTACATTGTAATAGCATCTATTACAGTTTCAAATCTAAATATCTGTCTTTGTTCCAAAAGCAAGATTATGTATATGATTGTTTTTATTTTCTATGTAGACTCACAAAAGGAGAGACATAGAAAATTTAACTCTACACTATCATTCTCCCAGATTCAACTCTGGCATGATAAAGATCCTAGAGTGTATTACAAAGAGGTTACCCTATGTTAAATGCATATCTTCTGCTATAGATATTTTCATAAAGCTATTCTCTTAGTCAAGGATTGAGAATACAACTGGCCGTCTTTAGGAAAGAGGAATAGGCTCAAAAGTGTAACATTTAAGTGGGTTAACAGAGCACTTATATGAATGAGCAAGAAGATAATTGTGTTATTACACACAGTTTTACGACCATTAAAATACCTGTTCTAATTTGGCATCAGATACATGAGCACAATATAAAGAGCTTGGGGTTGGAATGAGAGCAGGAAAAATGCCCATAGTTGGGACAGGGAGCAAAGAAATTGAGAAAATTATAGAATTGAAGAGAAAAGCATGGTGAGGCACAAAAAATGCTGTATTATAGGAATGATATTAGGTGATTGGCAATAAGCAATTATTAATATTTTCTTTTACGAGTGAGAACAAAAGTATGGTCATAACCTGCTGTAGAGGGAATGCAATTCGAGCATAAGAAGAAACATCAGAGTATTATGCTGTAGTAGTCCAGTCTCACTCTGCTATGAGGAAGTACCTAAGACTGGGTAATTTATGAAAGAAAGAGATTTAATTGACTCACAGTTCCGCATGGCTGGGGAGGCCTCAGGAAACTCAACAATCATGGCGGAAGGCAAAGGGAAGGCAAGGCACCTTTTTCACAAGGCGGCAGGAAGAAGTGAACGCAGGAGGAACCACCAAACACTTGCAAAACCCTCAGATCTTGTGAGAATTCACTCACTGCCGCAAGAACAGCATCAAGGAAACCACGCCCATGATTCAATTATTTCCACCTGGTCTCTCCCTTGACAGGTGAGGATTATTGGGATTACAATTCAAGATGAGATTTTGGGTGCGGACGCAGCCAAACCATATCACATACTAAAGCAGGCTACAATATCTCTAGGAAAATGTTGTAGTTTAGGGTAGCTATGTGTTTGGAACAATTTAAATTCAAAACTCACAGCATTATGAGTAGCAACAATGATTACGTTTAAATTAGTCATGCTGGAATACAGGTATTTTTAATTGTGTGTTCTGTTCTATGGTGCCGGTGGCATTTTTTCCCCTTTGATTTTATTAATTTATTTTTTTCTGCAGCTCCAGCTTTGTACATAAATGGATAATAGTGCTCCTTGGTGATCTATTTTCAAGTCAAAATTCTTTCTCATTTTCTGCTGAGGTTTAGCATTCCGTGGATAAAAAGCAAAGTTTTTCATTCCACAGCAAAATATAATGGTTAAAATACCAATAGCTTTACAGGAAAGATGACCAGCCTTATAACCCTGAAATAATCACAGTTAGTGAACCCTTAGGCACAGTTTTCTCAGTAAGAAAATAATGTTATAGTTGATAGGATAACCTGGAGAATCCCACTAAATGCTGAGGTATAGACACTGAAGCAATCTTCTCACGTTCATCCGACTTCCCTCCAGCCTACCTCAGTGCTGTGTTACCCTGTATATGGACAGATTACATGTCAGATTCCTAATTTTCAAATCAATTTCCAAATTAATAATTTAATAATAATGTCTTATGTATATTTCAAATCAACTCTGGTAAATCTGATACCTGGGTTTTATAGTCAAAGTTGAGCGTTTTGTGAATGCACCTTGTAAATATCACACATCAGGCAAGCACTAGAAAACCAAATCACACACTAAGCCAGGTTATCTTCCAACATTTGTCAAAATGAGATGCAACGTATCTGAGGGAAATATTTATTAATATTTCTTGTAAGTTATCTGAATTGGTTTAATGGAAATAAAATTTTAAAAACTAAAATATAAATTCTCATGGATCTATCCACATCGGCTTATAGTTTATTTTTTCATTAGATTTATAAAGGGACAATGTAAAAATTAACATCAGAGTATCTTATATAACCCATTTTATCCATTTTAATAAAGTTTATTGAGCACCTACTATGTATAACTTCTGTTTTATTTCCTTTTAAATAATGGAAACTGTATTAACTATTGGGTTTCACATTTTCCTTTGGCTTCGAGGAAGCTCCTGCCTACATTTTTTGCTCAGCCACAGAAATGAATTTATCTAGGTCAACCGGATAAGAGTGCATCAACCTCTGTTTTACTTATAGTAGAATTTTATCTGCATATTATTTCCTGTTCTGTTTTATATACCTTTAGCAGTGTAAGCTACCTTAAGCCTTTGCAGAAATCAAATGAACTATAAGTCATATATGAATAAATAAATGTTAGGTAAAATATAGAAAAATTAATACCTTAAAATAAAGATTAAATGAGTCTTTTTTTAGCAAAGAAGCATTCCTCTAATGAGAAATATTAATCATAACTATATTTACTAATAACTTAATAATAATGTCTTATGCTTATGTACATTAAATATGTCTATTTATATATAAATGATACCTTAATAATGCCTCACATATGTATATTAAATACATACAATATATATTTTATATATATACACATATATATATAGTATCACTTCTCACAGTGACCTTAGGAAGTAGACATTTTTTCTTGAATTAAGTGTGAAAAATTGGAATTCACAAATTCCAGGATTTGAACTAAAGACAATTAATTCTACATAAAGTGGTTCATTTGTAAAATGTAGTCATATGTTTAGAACTAATGTTTGCTATTTGCATAGGCCTAAATGTGTTGGGAAATGTCATTAGCCCATTCTTGCTTTGCTGTAAATATCTGAGACTGTGTAATTCAACGTGAGATTTAGGCAGTGACACATATCCAAACTATATCAGGAGGTAAGGCATTTAAATATATGTGCAGACTTCAAAATCTCCTTGCTGTCTCTTCAGTCCTCTAAAATGAGGTGTGTCTAAAGAAACAAAAGGTTTCATACAGGCCTGTTCCCTTGTGGAGATACTGAGTCATGTTGATAAGGATTAAATTAGCCTGCTTAGGCCATCACATAAAAATAAGCTTTATTTAGCCAGACGACAGTAACCGTCATGTTCACAAGAGCACACACACACAAGCATGGCTGCTTGCTCAGAGTAACATTTTCTTTCCTCCAGCCATCCAACTATTTTGAAAATTTGCTGAACTCTTCACTGTACTAACTTAAAAAGGCCATACAAGACTTATAATAACTCATTGCATGAAGATGCCTAAGTCATTAATGTGACATTTTTTAGAAAGACAGCCTTCCACAAATCTATTTCTAAATATTAGAGGAAATTGTGAAATATGGTTCAGATATGATAGAGAATCGT
The DNA here is from genome assembly GCF_009764315.1 of Trachypithecus francoisi. NCBI lineage: Eukaryota > Metazoa > Chordata > Mammalia > Primates > Cercopithecidae > Trachypithecus > Trachypithecus francoisi. The sequence goes on along the minus strand of NW_022681469.1, from coordinate 12,825,601 downwards.
AGCCCATAATTTTTTCCTTGTGTAGTAAGACTTATAAGATATTTTCAAGAAATCAGAGTTTAAAGTCAATCCATAACTCTAAGAAGAATCCTATGGCCTCCCTAAAATTTGATACTGTATACAATGTACGTGTATATATATATACACGTACACACACACACACACACACACACACATATGTATATGTATGAAAAGACTCTATTAAGATAACTTTACCTCCTAGAAGCCTAATGGGGAAAATATGGTTAAGTTTGCTCACATTGGATTTAAACAAAATAGGATTGAAATTTTATTCTTTGCTTTGATAAACTCAGTATTATCACAACATCAACAACTCTGAGACTTAGAAACTATCACTGATTTACAAACACCATTTAAAATGTTGAAAGCTATATAAACTAAGAAAGAGAAAGATCTGTTGATTGACAAAAAAGCTTAATTCTATATCATTGCAGAATAGAAATGCATATAATTTAATGAAAATCATTTAAAAATAATATTGGCAGTAAAATAACTGTAGTGGAAAGAAGGCGAATTAATGTATTACTGTTTTTCAATTCAAATGCCAAAAGAACACTTTTACCATATGAAATGCAATGGTGAAGCTGACGGTGGTTTTACATTTGTAGGAAAAAAAAATTCTTTCCTGTGGGCCTCTTTATGCCTATGGCTCTGAAAATACCAGGTGTAAAGCTGAAAATCTATCCAAATTGATTTTTGTCTTAACACATTCAGGGCAGAAGACAATGAGAAAAAATAAAACAGACCGGGTGCAGTGGCTCACGCCTGTAATCCCAGCACTTTGGGAGGCAGAGGCAGGCAGATCACGAGGTCAGGAGTTCTAGACCAGCCTGGTCAACATGGTGAAACCCCGTCTCTACTAAATACAAAAAAAAAACTTAGCCAGACGTGTTGGCGCATGCCTGTAATCCCAGCCACTTGGGAGGCTGAGGCAGGGGAATCGCTTGAACCCAGGAGGCAGAGGTTGCAGTGAGCCGAGATTGTGCCAGGGCACTCGAGATTGTGCCACTGCACTCCAGGCTGGCAACAGAGCGAGACTCCGTCACACAAAAGAATCCTAAAAGCATGGATACCCAAATAGAGTAGAGTAAATAAAGAATCTAGACTAGAGACATTAGTTATCTGAAAACTATTCAGAAACTCTGCACAAACGTTTGCTGTTGGATTCATGAGCCTTGATAATGACCTTATTTTGGGAGTAAAGTGCGCAAATATCTGTGTATTAGCCCATCCTAAAATATTATTGCATAAAAAATTAATTCATCATAAAATAACACTACATATCACTCTGCTTTCATTTCCTTAACTACATTATAGAATTGTAGTGCATTTAGAAGATGATGTCATCTTTAAATTAATAAAGATAGTTATGCCTCTCAGAGAAAGGTAATAATTTCAAGAAGCTGGATGAGCTGCAAATCTACACAAATGTTTTTTAAGAATATATATCTATATAACGATTTTGTGCTCTCTTAATTTTATTTTTTGCTATTTTTATATATACAGATGTTTCTATTTTTGAAATTCTTTCTTGTTTTTGTTTGTGATTTCTGTTTTTAAGTTTAGTCTTCCTCCACCGAAGGTGTTTAGTAATCTACTTTTTTCTGTTTCATTATTTGATGAGTTATATTTTATTATTAATCTATCAAAAAGTTATTCTTCAGTTGTGTAGTATCGCAGTCAATAATTGATTCTCAAATAAATACATCAGGTTCCTAGTACCAATTATTATTAATCTTAATGTTTATTCCTTAGTTTATTCTTTCTCCTTTATTTATATTATTTATATATCGTATGATCTAGCTCCTACATATATAACAGGTTATATTTTTGCATTGCCCTTTCTGACTGATTGGACTGTCTGTTCTTAGGTTACTACCAGACCATTTTATTGATTTTATTCTTACATTTCCAGATGTTCTCTTTTGGACAATACTTACTGATTTGAAAGGAAGTAGTGAAAACGTTTTATAAAACAGGGAGGAGGAGCATGTGTTGATCAGTCACGTGGTTTGTAAAGCAAAATATTGGGATTTGTTGATAGTGTTTACTTATTTTAAGTATTATTTTTCTATTCAAAGAAAATATATTTAATGGTGAAAATCATGAATTTTGGCGATAGACGTGGGTTCAAATTTGAACTTTGTAACTTAATAGTTTTTTAATCTCAGGTAAAATCCATTAAATTCTTTCAAGTTCTTTCCTCTCTGAATAGGATTATTAATATGAATCTCATCAGTTTAGAATGAGTCGTAAGTGAGATTATAGAGGAATAAATAAAGCACAGCTTATTTGTGATAGTAAGTGTTCAGTACATGTAATTTGCGTAATTATTAAAATATTCATTATTATTATTCCTTTAAAAAATTCTAGAAATCTTTATGTTATCTAATCAGGAAAATAATTTTTCTAGCTCCATTGCTAAAAGAAATTCTTCAAATTCAAATTTATTTCTATATCTCTTAATAGAAATGAGGAAACGTATTTCCTCTTCCTACAATAGTAATCTCAGAACACATAACTATCACTTGTTGTGTGTCTCTGCGAGTGACTGTGTGGAAAGAACTTGCCTGACTCACTCACATCTCTGTGCCTTGGCTTTGGGTATATGGCTGCAAATCTCTGCTAATTACTCCCATGCTACTTTCAGCACAAGTATCATTTATTATGTGCTGATTCAATATTATTTTCTTTATTTCTAAGTTTGGTCCATTCAGTCCTCTCATGGCATGAGTTGCTTTTCTTATTTGCACATGAGTATTTGAATACTTGTCAGAATGCTGTTTTCATTAGACACTTTTTATTATTATGCTGTCATCACTGAACAAGTTTATTTCAAAGCCTTTTGAGAAAAATGACAAGAAACGTAGCATTTTATTTCCTTGGCCCTTCATTAGATTAGAAATGTCAACAAAGACTTAAAGTATATTTATTTTTATTAAAAGGAATGATAGACTTTTCTTGAAAAAAAGAAAAAATATGAAATTTAAATTTTGAATGCTACTAGAGTAGAAGACCTGCATCTTAGGGCTCTATGCAGTGAAAAATGCTCTCATTGTTTAGAAAGACCTACATTTTATTTTAAAATTCCTGCCTGTCTTTTTCTTTTGAAGAGCTAAAATACTCTAGTCATTCTAGAACACCAGCTATGAATCTGAAATGAAATCTGTTAGGTGCCAGAAACAAATTACCCCAAAGTTAACCTAAAATATTATCAGGGTAACACCTTCAATTATAAATTATGGTAACAGCTACGATAATAAATTTCAGCAGCTACTAAAAGAAAGATGATAATAGTACCTTTGTCTGAGGCTTGTTCTGATAATTGATGCTAAATATGTAGAGAATCTAATACTGCATGTGAGGCTGAATTCTATGAAATTACCAATATTGAAGCATTCTTGGCCTATAGAAGCAACATTTTCATATGGTTCAACCAATGTGTTGCTCCATAGTTGAGAGTTTCCCATTCCCCATAGCACTGACCTTCAGCCAGGACAGTACCTACTAGTGACAACCTAAAGGTCTCATGGATAGAGAGCAAGGCAGACTTGTTATGACAAACTTGGGGTTGCCTATCTTGGTATAGGGGTGCCTCAGTTAGGACAGGGCTTTCACTCTCTTACCGTGGCCAACTTCACAGTCTCTGTGACCCTTCAACCTATCCCATGACTTCTGCTTACCCATGGCCATAGTGTCTACTAATGGCATCACTATGCTCACTGCCTTCACCCATGTGATTCTCACATGTGTAATTTACTAGCCTGCTCTCTATGGGAGCTGGTGCCATAGAAAGTGTGGATGAGGTTATGTGTAGGTAACTCTGCTGGTGATGGGTTGATGTCAATCATATCTGACGCCCTTAAATTTCTAAAATTAGGAGTCATTGTATTCATTCTAGATTTAGGAGGATAGCATTTAAATGGAGCATAAGTATGCCTTATAAGTATGTAAAAAGATATAAAATAACTATGCATACTGTCTTTCAATAACAAAACAAGACTGTAGTTTAGTGAACTCAAGGTGACAAAACAGCCATTATTTTCTTACTGTAAGAGTCATTTAGTCTATCGTTTGCATTAGTGACAATTTTTCCAATGAAACTTTCTTGGTTAATAGACTTTTTTTACATAAATATGAAATAAGAGTGTGATAGAAACCAGATATTCTATCTAGTTTTTATGACTATCAGATTACACAGAATAAAAACATCACAATGACACAAAACATAATCTTACACATTAGACAAATGCATACAACTTTAAAAAATATTGCAACCAAAAAGATATAATTAAATTACCCTGATTCATTGAAACTTTAGCTTTTAAAATGTTCATTTTTGTGGGTATAAATAAATTTTATCTTAATTTTACACAAGTTACAGTTATATTATTGTTAATGACAGACACCAAATTTAGTAATGTCACCTTGTTTTATGTTTTATAAAATTTGCTTCATTTGTCCACCAAAGCAGATATGCTGTCAAAATGTGGTGTTACCTGAAACTTTAAAATGTATCTCTTTTCCTTGTGTAATTTTATAATAAAATAGTTAAGAATAAATAATTATAAAATAGTTAAGAATTTTATTTTGAAGACTGATATTCTAAGTTGCGTATAGCAAAGAAGTTATATAACTTTTACAGTCAAGGACCTCATAACATATGATAGATGCTAATTTTAATTAAATTCATTATTTCAACTTTGAAAAATGGGGTAGGAGGAGAGTATGAATCAGAGGATGAAGTAACTCACAATTTAGGCTATAGGGGTCACATTTTTCTCACTTAATAGTCCATGATTATTTCCAAAGGTTACTTAAATTCAATATATGAATCAGAGCTTCAGATTTGGCATCGTACATTTTCACATAGATTTTAATTTGTGGAGAAAGGACATATTCTGATATTATTATAGAAAAGCCATTGGATTCTACAGTGCGATAATAAGAGATTTCAGGTCTGGGTCTTCTTTATCAGTCAGCTTTTGTATTGCAATAACATCCAATCTCAATTCTCAAAGGCTTAGAGCAAGATCATTTGCTTTTTGCTCATCTGAGGACTGCCGGGTGAGTTTGGGTTGGCTGGGCTCAGTTTCACTGGGCTTTTGATTCCACGAGCCCAGAGTGAAGAAGCAGCCACTATCATTGCAGTTTTCAGCACAGAGGACATAACAGGGAGACAGAGGCTGAGCCAAATCAAATAATCACATTGAAAGCTTTTGCTTAATCATACCAATGTCATGGCTGCTCATATTCATTGGCCAAAGCAGCCACATGACTTGGCAGAAGTTTATAGGGTTCTGATGCTTATTCCTCCCATAGAATGAACAGGAATTCTCATATAACTGTAATTGACTATATCAAATCCCATTGCTGGAAGTGGGTGAATAGCTGGGAACAGTAATCCACTGTATTACACATGCCAAATCCAAATGATTCAGCAACTTTCCAGTTTCCTACTGGACAGAGAGAGGCCTGTCTCTCTGGAAAGTCACTCCTCCTTTGTATGACCATCCTGACAGACACTGGACTTGCAACTTGACTCCCTGCTGAAAACCACTTATATTCTGTGTTTGGAAATACCTGTAGTGGCAGTAGAGAAAGTAGAACAAAATGAGAAAATGGAGATGGCAGAGATCATGGAATCTGAAAACCAGTATAAGTCAGGGTAGGAAAAAAGGAAGAGTCTGAAAGCAAGCTTGGAGAGCTGACTCTTAGACCAGAAGAGAAAACATTTTCTCCAAAGTATTCGCCCCTTTTCAAATGCAGAATTAGGCCATCTATGTTTTTTGATACCCATTGCCTTATACTCTTAAAAATAAAGGAAAAAGAAGGAAAAAAAAAAGAGATAACACTTAATCGTCCATAACAAAGTGTCTGTCAATGGGATAAACACATGCTTATTCAAACCACAGATATGAGCCTGTTAATTTCCTGCTTAAAATGTGTCCATAGTGTCTTATTGCCTCATCGTACTAATAATAATGAGAGCAACAATTATAACGGCAAAAGCAAGGACTCCTACCATTTGCTGTTTGCATATTAAATGCTCCACTCTACACTAAAAGCTTTATATACAGTCTTAATCCTCACAATAAATATGAGAAAAACAACTTTACCAAACTCACATAGTTAATAAAAGTATTTTTATGAACCACCACAATACTCAAAAATGGTGAAATGCTGTGTTTTCATGAATATCACCTAATCTAGCTTTCCTGACTCATCTCTTGCCTTCTTCTCTGTGATTGCTAAGTACAGACACACAGAAGTGCTGCCATTTCCTCACTATACTCTACTATTTCACGCCTCTGTGAGTCTGTATCCATGAATTTCTCCACTTGGAATGGCTTTTCTAGCCACAGTACTCCTTTGCCAGCCTGACAAATTCTGTTTCTCTTCTAGTGTCTCTTCTAGACCCAGTCCTCTGCCGCCCGCTCTAGGAAGGCCGTAGGTAGATAACTTCTCTCCTGCATTCGCTTGCACTCTCCACACACTGCAGCGATCACGTACACCTGCACAGAAAATGCCTTTGCTATACGTGCCCATTCCTGGGCCCACCCAAGTCTTCCACCCTTCTCCACGTGTGAATACCTTTAGGGTCTTCTTTATTGCTATTTTATTTTATATTCCAGTGTATATTCTAACAAGTAATCAAGTGACTTGAATGGAAATCTCATTAGCCAAACTGAGTCGTTGCTGTACATTTTTAATATTTAACAGAGAGATGAATCTATTGGAGGCAATCATCTGAGATGATCAGATATAATGGCCGATAGCAACTATGCTAATCATAAAATTTAAAATGTAAAAAATTGCTTCATCAAATTATTTTTTAAAATGTATCTAAAACATAGTAGGCTGAGCATGGTGACTCGCACCTTTAATCCTAGCACTTTGGGAGACCAAGACAGCAGGATTACTTGAACATAGGAGTTTGAGATGAGCCTGAGAAACATAGTGAGACCCTGTCACTACAAAAAATAATTTGAAAACTAGCTCTATGTGGTGGCATGCACCTGTAGTCCCAGCTATTTGGGAGGCTGACATGGGAGGATTTCTTGAGCCCAGGAAGTCGAGGCTGCAGTGAGCTGTGATCACGCCACTGAACTCCAGCCTGGGCGACAGAACAAGACACTGACTCAAAACAAAACAAAAAGCAAAGTCAAAATTTGGATGTTCAGTGTGTTCATTGCTACTTACACATACACACGCACGCATGCAGACACAAACATTCACAATATAGTTTTATCAGAATACACCTATTCCCATAGCAGAATCAAAAGCTTACATAAGTGCTCAAGCTTTGGATTCTGCTGTTCTCTGGATTACTCATCCCCGGTTTTCCAATCCATCAATAAGGACAGCCTTAATTACCTAATAAGCATTTTATGAGTATTTCAAAAAATAATGCATTTTAATGAAAAACTTAGAATAGTTCTTGGCACATAAGTCATATTTAAATGTCTCCACTGCCTAATTCATACAGATCGTACCCAAGTGAAAGTGTATCTATGAAGAATAAAAATGAAAACAGGAAGTGAGATAGTAAAAGGAGGACATTATTTAGATTTGATAGCATGGTTTCTAAAGGCAGTGTCCTTTTACAAGCGTTCAGGTAAATAACACATTATTGGCAGAGACAGATGGCAAAGCCATTTTAGAAATAAAGATGAACCGGGTAAGTACATGCCAATTTTGGGAAGACAATGTATTGTACCCTTTTTCCGGAGTTTACTTCAATGTAGAAGTACTTTAAAAAGTTAGAAAATAGGGTACATATTAGGTAAAAGGGAGTCTTGCAAAAATGGATCCATTAGTGAAGAGAAAAAGATGATCAGAACTCTGAATTTCAGTGATTTGTCTTGTACCATATTTAAGCTATAATAACTGAAGATAGGAAACCAACCAAAACCCATCTGCAAGGTGATGGCATCGTTTAAAGAAATAGAGAAACATTACTGCCAACTTAAATTGGAAACAAATTGGAAACAATTTTTAAAGTTATATAAATACCAAATTTCAAAAGGATTGCCTGATGTCAGAGTGGGAATTTCTAGTAGAAAGCTGAACAAAATGAGACTCAAGGGAGACAGTTAGTGTGGTGCTAAGATTGGGTAGAATAATTCAGATCTCAACCACGGGAATAACATGTTGAATAATCATATGAATAATAATATGTCACAATAATCCTGTGAATGAACATTTGAATTTCAGCATACAGAGAGGCAGCATTGTTATTGCCAAAATAGTTGAGTAGAAAGGAATTTGTTGATGAGTGATTTCAAGATGCATTTCTCTGAGTATCAACGTGCCCATTTTGAAAATGCAATAATAAACAGCCCTCACATAATTGTGAAGAATAAAAGCAGATTATTTGAAGTGTCTACCACTTTGCTGATAGGGATTCAACAAAATTAAGTTTTTCATACCAAAGCATAGAATTATCAATCAGTACCTCACGGGACATCAACAATGTTGATAAGTAGTAGAGTGGTTGACTTGATATTAGATAACATTAGATGACCAGTGAGCCAAGACATTCACTTCTTTGGCTTTCCTTCAGTAAAGTAAGTTACCTAAAATCTGAATTAGAGTAAGCAGATGTTGACAGGGATACATGAATAGGAAAGGCATGCAGAGACTTAAGAAAGAAGGCATCTGGGACATTTGCCAAGAAGGATTACAGGCAAGTTTTATGCATGCAAACCTGGATGATGCATATGGATAGCTTACTGTGCTGACTTCGTTCAGAGGTGGTATAATTAGACAGAGAGATAAAGCCGCAAATGTGACTTAACGTGGGCACAGACTATGAGATAGGTGGCATTTGTAGCAGGAAAGTGTAAGGGCCAGTTCCAGAGGTTTGCACTGTAGCAGTCCATTGTGATGACAAGATCCTGGAATTCATCACGAGAAAGAGTGAATCATGTGGAGAAGAAAAGTGAAAACAAGAAGGATGAACCCATTCTGGTGGAATTTATGTCTTCCTCCCTTCTTAATTTTGACTGTGAATAAATCTTGTTGCCAAAGAAAAGGTCATTACTAATAGCATCAGTCATGGATGAAAACAGACTAGAAAACTTGTTTGTTTTACTGAACATGATTCAGCAGCGGAGGTGATTTGAAATATTCAATAGGAAAGGAATTCATGCATGCATAAAGTGTGTTGGGGCAAACCCTACTGGAAGCTTGTTTGGGTCATAGGTCTTCCTGGTTTTTTCATTTGTGCAGCCTCTTGGCAGGTCATCACTACTTTCTAATTCTAAGTTCTGAAAATTGTTATAAGGTAAGTTTCTATTTCATTAAATGTTCTATTAAAACAAGTTTTCTATTGTCAGTTTTGTTATGACCAAATTCATAAATGGAGCATACAATAAAATGTTAGGAAATTTGGACATTTTATTTTATGATTATTGATTCTGAAATTTATGTAAGGTCCATTATGTGAAATTCCCAGAAAAATTTAAAGAGTTTCCTTTAGAATATTTTATTTGCAGTTATTGACACATATAACAAAATTATGGGTAGTATTTTTGCTTTCTATGACAAAATATTTATAGTTAAGATATTAAAAATATAATGAACTTTAATTTTACAAAACTAATACATTTTAGAATGATAATTCAAACACAGAAACCATCAAAATCGGTAACTATATGTTAGTATCAATAAAATGCCAATTAAAAATATTTAAAAATATGAGAAAATACAAGAAAATAATTTAAGAAAACTTCTTAAGAGATATCTTAAGAAACTTTCTTTCACACATAAAATCCCATGCCTTACCACAACACTGCGATGCAGATATTTTCTTCAATTTCTAGTGGAAAAAATAAGCATGAGATTTGAAATATCAAATAAAATGTGCAGAATCAAAAAACAGATAAACAGTAAGCTAAAACTTTGAGGTTTTTATTTTTTCCCTACTACATCTCTAAGGTGCTGTGAGATTCATTTAAACTAGAACAAGTAGAATGTGTTCTAGAAATGGCACCCATAGGATGGTTTAATAACTGGAAAGCAATTATCCACAATGTTTTGAAGTATACATTTGGTTTGTTTGCTTTAAGCCTTTTAATTTGTAGGTTCATTCAAGTTACCACATCCACCAATTAATTGCAAATGCACCTAGCCATAGTCAATAGTTGATTACTTTTGTTTTCTTTTATTTGAACTACTAAACAACTGTTACTATGCACAAACGTCTTGTTAGAATTATTTTGCTGTGAGAGAGTGAAATCTATCTAATTTCATGAATATAAAAGGGGAGATGAATTATGAGAAATATACAGGAGTACTTCATGAAACCCAACAACAAAAGGTACAACTGGAAATTACTACCAGAGCCAGAAGCAAGAGTGGTATAGGAACAAGGATGGCTACTTCTTACATCTCTGCCTCTTTTTCTCATTTTCTATGTATCTGCTTTATTTCCCTTTCTGTGTCAGTAAAGCAATACCATCTGCTGTTTACAAGGCCCTCAAATGCCTGTTTTAGTTATACCTAGGTGTACTTGACTTTCCAGCTTCAAAAACTATCACGTATTTCCAGATGTATAGGGGTTATGTCTCTTGGATTAAATTCTAGAGGGATAAAATGGGATTGGTCCAGGAGCACTAATGGACAGCATTTCCTTCTGTGAGAATGAAGGGAAGAGACAGTATAGTATGAACGTGGAAGCATTGGCCCAATACCTTAGCCTAGGCCAGTGGTTTTCAAACTTGAGTCCCCATCACAACCACTGGGAGGCTGGTTAAGACACAGATTGTCAGCAAGTGTTCAGGTGATAATAAGGTCACTGGACCAGAGAATGTACTTTGAAAATCACTAGTTATGCTGTGGGATTGTAACAGTTCTCAACAAGAGGAAATGGACACATATTCCAACGATGTGCTACCTGCACCTTTTTGTGCAGTTGAGCTGCTTTGATTTTCCAGCAATTTTTTTTTTTTTTTTTTTTTTTTGAGACAGAGTCTCGCTCTGTCACCCAGACTGGAGTGCAGTGGTGTGATCTCGGCCTCAGCTCATGGCAGCCTCCACCTCCCAGGTTCAAGCGATTCTCCTATCTCAGCTTCCCAAGTAGTTGGGATTACAGGTGTGCACCACCATTGCCTGAATAATTTTTGTATTTTTAGTAGAGACAGAGTTTCACTATGTTGGCCATGCTGGTCTTGAACTCTTGATCTCAAGTGATCCACCCACCTCGGCCTTCCAAAGTGCTGGGATTACAGGTGTGAGCCACCACACCTGGTCTATCCAGCTATTTGTCTTCATTGATTTATTAAACATTTATGAGATGTTATTATATAAGAAAATAAAATTTTATATTCCTGTATATACAAAAATTAATTCCTTAATAAATATAGTCCATATATGTGCCTGGATACTAAACCTCACAGCACATATTAATATACATTTTTTAAATATGTAATACCATTTTACTATTTTATTATCTAAGTACAGAACAAATTTTCAGAAAATGCAATCGTTTATATTCTATACTTTATTTATTTTCCCAAATATTTGTGCTTACCATATGTATTACACTGTAAATAAATACAAAGCAAGTAAAATAGATTTGTTTGTGTCTGAGGTTTCCTTATTTACTATAATTTTTCTTCATGAAGAAAGATGTGTACCCATATAGTGATGGATCAAATATAAAGTTTACTTGTTACCATATATTAAGGGTCAGAATATCTTGAGAGGAATAAACTCTCTAAACTGTTTCTTCTGAAACCTGGTTCCACAGTAACATAGTCTCCTGATGTACGAATATACAGTCAATCGATCATCAGAGATGAACCATTCTTTTCATCACTGCTACTGTCTTTTGAAGTAACATTTTCCTAGCTGCATAATCTGAGATAATGTTTGGTTGTATAAAATATGCTACCATTATCACATGTATGTGCTGAAAAACTACAAATAAGCCATGTTTCCTAATTATGGTATCATACTGAGTGAGATGGTTTGGCTCTGTGTCCCCACCCAAATCTCATCTCAAGTTGTAATCGCCGAGTGTTGAGGGAGAGACCTGGTGGGAGGTGATTGGATCATGGAGGTGGTTTTCCCCATGCTGGTCTCATGATAGTGAGGGAGTTCTCATGAAATCTGATGGTTTAAAAGTGGAAGTTTCTCCTGCATGCTCTCTCTCTTCTGCCACAATGTAAGAATGTGCTTGCTTATCCTTCACCTTCTACCATGATTGTAAGTTTCCTGAGGCCTCCCCAGCCATGCGTAACTGTGAGTCAATTAAACCTCTTTCCTTTATGAATTGCCCACTCTCAGGTACTATCTTTATAGCAGTGTGGGAATTGATTAATACAGATAATTGATACCAAGAGTGGGGTACTGCTTTAAAGATAACCTGAAAATGTGGAAGCAACTTTGGAACTGGGCAACAGGCAGAGATAGGAACAGTTTGGAGGGCTCTGAAGAAGGCAGGAAGATGTGGGAAAGGTCAGAACTTCCTAGAGATATGTTGAATGGTGTTGACCAAAATGCTGATAGTGATATGGACAATTAAGTCAAGGCCTTGGTGGTCACAGATGCAGATGAAGAACTTCGTGAGAACTGGAGTAAAGGTCACTCACGCTGTGCTTTAGCAAAAAGCCTGGCAGCATTTTGCCCCTGCCCTAGAGCTCTGTGGAACTTCGAACTTAACAGAGATGATTTTGGGTATCTAGTGGAAGAAATTTCTAAGCAAAAAAGCATTCAAGACGTGACCTGGCTGAGTGTGAAAGCATTCAGTCCTATGCATTCACAAAGAGATTACCTAAAACTGATACATTTTCTGGGGAGAAATTCAAGCCAGCTGTTGAAATTTACATAAGTAAGGAGGAGCTGAATGTTAATAGCCAAGACAATGAGGAAAATGTCTCAAGGCCATGTCAGAGACCTTGACAGCAGCCCCTCCCATCACAGACCTGGAGCCCTAGGAGAGAAAAATAGTTTCCTGGGCTGAGCCCGGGGCTGTGCTGTTCTGTGTAGCCTCGGGACTTGGTGCCCTGTGTCCCAGCCACTCTAGCCTTAGTTGTGGCTAAAAGGGGGCCAAGGTACAGCTTGGGGCGTTGCTTCAGAGGGTGCAAGCCCACACTTTGGTAGCTTCCTCATGTGTTGGACCTGTGAATGCATAAAAGACAAGAGTTCGGTTTTAGGAGCCTCCACCAAGATTTCAGAGGACATAAGGAAACACCTGGATGTTCAGGCAGGATTTTACCACATGGGCAGAGCCCTCATGGAGAACCTTTACTAGGGCAATGCAGAGGGAAAATGTGGGGTTGGAGCCCCAACACAGAGTCACCACTAGGGCACTGCCTAGTGGAGCTATGAGAAAAAGGCCACTGTCCTCCAGACCCTGGGATCCATGGACAGCTTGGACTTTGTGCTTGGAAAAGCTGCAGGCACTCAATGACAGCCCATGAAAGTAGCCATGGGGGCTGTACCCTGCAGAGCCATAGGGGTAGATCTGTTCAAGGCCTTGGGAGCCTCCCCTCCTTGCATCAGCACGCTCTGGATGTGAGACATGGAGTCAAAGGAGATTATTTTGCAGCTTTAAGATTTAATGAGCAGCCTACTGGATTTGGACTTGAATGAGGCCTGTAGCCCCTTTGTTTTCACCAGTTTCTCCTCTTTGGAATGAGAGCATTTGTCCAGTGCCTGCACCCCCACTGTATCTTGGAAGTAGCTAACTTGTTTTTTATTTTAAAGGCTTGTAGAAGGAAGGGACTTACCTTGTCTAAGATGAGACTTTGGACTTGAACTTTTGGGTTAATCCTGGAATTAGTTAATACTTCGGGGGACTGTTGAGAAGGCATGATTGGTTTTGAAATGTGAAAAGGACATGACATTTGGAAGGTGGCAGAGGTGGAATAATATGGTTTGGCTGTGTGTTCCCACCCAAATCTCATCTCAAATTGTAATCCCCACATGTTGAAGGAGAGACTTGGTGAGAGGTGATTGGTTCATGGGGGTGGTTTCTTCCATGCTGTTCTTGAGATAGTGAGGGAGTTCTCACAGGATATGATGGTTTAAAAGGGCTAGTTTCCTCTGCACACTCTCCTGCCACCATGTAAGATGTGCCTTACTTCCCCTTTGCCTTCTGCCATGATTGTAAGTTTCCTGAGACCTCCCCAGCCATGTGGAACTGTGGGCCAATTAAACCTCTTTTTGTTTAGCAATTACCCAGTCTCAGACAGTATCCTTATAGCAGAGTGAGAATGGACTAATACACTTAGTTACTGAGATTAATATTCAAAAAATTAATAACATCTTTTTGTTGATAAGTATCCCAATATTATCTGAAAAGTTCCCACAATTTTTGTATGTGTAACTCAATTAGAACTAGCCCCTCTGCTTGTCTGCTCTCATTTAAGTCATCTATCGCTCAACTCCCAACTATATCCCAAATACACATGCAATTGTAATAAATAATACAGAATTTAAAGTCTTACAAAGAAATAAAAATGAGAGGGCACACCAAAAAATCACACAATTACACTTCTTAAATTTCCTTATTACCTATACGCAGTAATTACTAACATTTCCTTTCCCAAACTAGCTACTACATCACTCTACTCACATCTTCTAAAGATTTCTAGGATATCTGTTTCTTTTTCTTCTCAACAGAGAGTCTCAAAACTCTGAAAACTCATATATTGTAGTCTGCAAAAGTTGTAACTGAACAGTTTTAGAAATTCAGTCTTTAGCTCAGAACTATTCTGCTGAGGGAGACTTAATTTATTTTCTTCCAAATAAAATAAATATTAGGTCTCTATTTGAAAATGTATCCCGTAATACCTAGACATGTTTTCTTGTAGAAGTTTTTGAGTACTTTATGTTTGAAAGGCATTGAAACCAATGATTCTATGGATAGGAAGAAATGAAATTAAACTGACTAAGGAACAAGCACCTCTGAAAAATTTCAAAAATAATTTTCAAATATTCGACCGCACTGATGGTTAGAAACACGCTCAGTGTGTGTGTTGCCATTTCTTTTATTGTTCTGCTTGGAAAGTGTGAAGGACCCAGATGGGTGATAATTTTCCACACTGGCCCTCTCCTCTCCCTGCCACTCAGCCATTTCCTTTCAATTCCTTTAGCACATGACCTTAGCCACTAACCTATTTTTCACCCGTCACGATAAACTCAGACTAGTGGATCTAATCAGCTATTAGCACAGCTAATAATCACGAGAACAAACGCTGTCTCTTCCATGTAGCATTTTAAACCAGTAATTCCGAAAATGATCAGAACTTCAGCTGACCCCCTTGGTAACCAGCAGTAAAATCCTTGCCCCCCTCAATTGCACCTTAGACAACTCCTTTGGTCTTTACTTACCTGACATTTTTCCAAAATGGCCTATGTTATCAGTGCTCTGGATAATTTCCTTCCCCCAGATGTTTCCAGGAAATCCAGTTGAGCAAAATCATAGTTTTATATGCCTTTTAAGATACAGAAAGAAATATTTCTTCTCTTCCAATGCATATAACGTTTTTCCAATATGTACAATATCAAAATTTCTATTGATAATAAAAAACAAGCAACCAACAACAAAGCAAGAAAATATTACATCAGCAATTGTTTTTACGATAAATTTTGCCAAATAACAAATAAATTTCTTGATGGCAGCTACTACTGAAAAAGCTTCATATTTAATCAAAGTTTAGTAACAGTGCAAAAATAAGGGAAAGTTGAGGTTAAAGATGATGTCATTGTTTTAGTAGCGGTGATAAAAAATAATAGACATCTAATTTTGGCATTGTTTAAAAGATATGATTTTACATTTAGAAACACTCAGTTTGAGGTAGGAACAAGGCATGTGCTTATAAATATGCAGAAAGTAATTGGGAATATATGTAAGAACCACCTTAACTGTCTGATCCTTAAAATCTTAATAATAATTGTGCCAGGCAAGGTGTGAGAGCCCCAGCATCACAAAGTGATGGGCTTGTCGGTGGTAGGGTAATAAGAAGAACTTACCAACAACATTATAGGTTTGAAAGGGAAAGTTTTGGCCAGGTGTGGTGGCTCACGCATGTAATCCCAGCACTTTGGGAGGCTGAGGTGGGCAAATCATGAGGTCAGGAGTTCGAGGCCAGCCTGGCCAAACTCTGTCTCTACTAAAGATATAAATAAATTAGGTGGGCTTGGTGATGTGTGCCTGTAATCCCAGCTACTCGAGAGGCTGAGGCAAGAGAGTCGCTTGAAGGACAGGAGGGAGGGAGCGAGGAAGGAAGGAAGGAAGGAAGGAAGGAAGGAAGGAAATAAAAAGCCTCATGTTTAAAATGATTCTTCTCTCTCTTCTGACTTGTGAATCTCCCTTTTTCTCCTTACCATTAAGCATAGATCCGTTTCATTGTTTTCTCTTCTTCAATTCTAACCTCTCTGGAGAAATATGAAAGAAAATCATAGAAAAATATAAGCTTGGGTTTTTGTATCAGAGTAATTCACCTTTTTCTAACCTCATGGGCAGATTAGGCCTTATATTTTTAAGGAAAACATTGAAATTATAATTTGTAAAGGCCTGTCTGATGAACTATTTAGATAAAATTTTACCTCTTGTAGCTTCCTGGAGGTTGTAGACAGAGCAGGGTATGGTTGGCTTCATTTTTCTCACTTAGAAGTAGAGAATGGAAAATCTGGAATGAGATCAGTTTGGGACTGGAAATCACCTGTGAAATAATATTTGTAAAGCCAATTAAAGAGAGTCAAAGATGGACCTCTAAGTGCAAGTATAAAGGGAAAATAGAAACATCTCAATGTTCACCCATTTAAGGGACAGGGAAATACATTAAACCAAGAGAAATTATGCGAGCGGTAATCATAATAGTTGTGTGAGTTAGTGCAATTACTTTAATTTACTTATAGAGAAAGTGAGATACAGAAATGAACAGAACTAAATGAAGAAGTCATTATCAAATGTCTTTGACTTAAAGACTGTGTCCTTTTCAGGATAGTAGGACCTCCCTAATGAATGTATTCTCTTTTGCAGGGTCAGAATTGAGAATAAATAATTGAGAAAGTGATTTCACTTTGGTAGATTCCAATGCAAAGAAAGCAACACAATCTTTAAAACATTTGCGTGTAAAACAATTAGCTGTCAGTCAACAAGAGAAGAATAAAAACATTGCCCTGTAGAAAAGCAATCTATCCAGGCCAAGAGGGATGGGTGGCTCATGCCTGTAATCCCAGCACTTTGGGAGGCCGAGGTGGGCAGATCACCTGAGGTCAGGAGTTTGAAACCAGTCTGGCCAACATGATGAAACCCCACCTCTACTAAAAAAAAACAAAACCTAAAAATGAGCTGGGCATGGTGACGGGTGCCTGTAATTCCAGCTCCTTGGAGGCTGAGACAGGAGAATTGCTTGAACCCAGGAGGCAGAGGTTGCAGTGAGTCAAGATCATGGTACTGTGCTCCAGCCTGGGCAATAGAGTGAGACTCCATCTGAAAAAAAAAAAAAGAAAGAAGGAAAGTAAAGAAAAGTGATCTATCCAATAAATTAAGGAACTTAATATGTTTTTATTATTCTTTCCATTAGTCTAATAAATAGTTGGCAAGAATGATGGTGGGAGTGATCCAAACTTCGACAATGAAAACAGAGAGACACAAGGAAACAGAAATAGCACATGGGGTTATCCGACGATTGGAAAAGAAGCCTGAAATAATAGGGTAAAGCGCAAGTGAAGCGAGGAAGCGAGAAAAAAAGAAGCAGGAGTTGAAATGCCAGAGGTGTCAGCTACTAACAACACATTTAATGTGAGAGAGGCAAATGGTTGTGGAAGCTAGAGGTGATAGCCATTCAAAACAGATATGGGGATCACAGGCTGTGATGCTCCAAATGCTACTGCCAAGTGACAGCTACTGGAAATGCCACTCTGGTCATTGTATTACAAGATGTTCAAGGCTTGCCATTCATTAGTTTCAAAGGAATCTAAATGAGTAACCACATGCATTATAGAGACAAACAACAGATTATGAATATGTACTTTAATACTTTAGGGGCTGAAAGGAGAAAAGACCAAAGACAATAAAATTCTAATGGCTGTATTTAAAATGAACATTGTATGAGTCTAAGAAAGCTGAAAGCTCACAGTTCAGTTCGTCTTAAAAAATGTGTGTGTCTGTGTATAATGCTTACATTACATATATCTCATATTAACATGTTATATAATTATCATACATAATACCATTATGTATATATGTAGTATACATTATTATCCTTATATGTGGTTATTTGCTTTATACATTATATGCCATTTAATAACATTCAATGTGTTATAAAGATGCAATTTTAAATTACAAGTAGGTTTGTGACAAGATGATTGAATCCACAATTTATGTCAACAGAGGTTGGAAATTGTTGAGGCATGTTTCTAAACTTTTAAAACAGGTCATCATTTGAGTAGATGTTCTTTTTCTTTTTTCTTTTCTTTTTCTTTTTCTTTCTTTCTTTTTTTTTTTTTTGAGACAGATTTTCACTCCTGTCACCCAGGCTGGAGTGCAGTGGTGTGATCTCAGCTCACTACTTCTGCCTCCTGAGCTCAAGTGATTCTCATGCCTCAGCCTCCAGAGTAGCTGGGATTACAGGCATGTGCCACCGCGCCGAGCTTTTGTATTTTTTGTAGAGACGGGGTTTTGCCATGTTGGCCAAGCTGGTCTCAAATTCTTGAGCTCAAGTGATTCGCCTGCCTCAGCCTCCCAAAATGCTATGATTATAGGCATGAGCCACCGCGCCTGTGCTGTGTATATTTTCAAATATAGAATACTGAGTTCAATGCAATTTAGTCATATTTTGAAAATTCCTGCATTATTATGTTGTTGTAATGGAACATTTGGGGTTTTCATAGTTGTTTTGTTTTGTGTCCTCAAGGGAAGATGAACCTTCTTTGTGTGCTTGAAGAATACCGAACGTATGGGTCTTGGTGGTTGAGAAGACCATGGAAGCCTAAAAGAACAAATTTGCCCTCTCCCAGCCTTGCTTGCAATTAACTATTAAAGTTCTACGGGTGATACACATATGATCTAAGTTTACTGATAGAGGAAGCCAGAGCATAAGCCATAAGCACATGACCTCAACTGAGCCAATTCTAAGCACCAGACTGAGAACCAATAATGCAAGGAGAGAAGATTAGCAAAGGCTCCCTTTGGGTCCTGGCAGTTCACAGTGATACTTAAAGACAAAGGCAGCATAAGCTGAAGCAGCTAGTACTGAGAAAGAGTAGTACTGTTGTCTTCACCAATCAGGAAAGTGTGGAGTGGTTTTTGACTTTGATTCTGAGTGTCTAGACTTCCATTGTTGCTTCTGGTTTTCTGAGCCAGTATTTGAAAGCATCCCACAGTTCTATATGCAAACAGAATTAACTCTTAAAAAAATTCTGTTTTTCTTCAAATCCCCCAGAGTTAGCTTCTGTTGCCTTCAACTAAAAACCATGACAAGTACAGTAGATAAGGCATAGTTTGGGATCACAGCTTGATTTTTTATTTCAGGAATACAATTTAACTTGTGGAGAGACTGATGTTCTCTATCTCTCCAAAAATTGTTTTTGTTATAAGCTCTATTCATAAGTGAGTTGTAATGTTAAAGCGAAAAAAGAAAAGGATTTTAAATTGCTTTCTGCAGCAGAATGGGAGGCAGTAAAAAGGACAAACTGCTAAACAGAGAAAACAAGACAATAGAAAGGAAAGACGCTCTAAAGAGGAACTGACAGGGCTGCTATGAAAAGATGTAGAGTCTGGGTTTAAATTGCACATGTGACAAGAAAGATGGGATGGAAATAAAAAGGTTTGTTTACTCACACTCCCTCCACATCCCCACTGCAACACACCCATGTGCACACTCCTCTAAGGAAAGTTCACATTGCTGGATTTTTTTTTTTTAGTTGAGTGCATCGCTGCCTTCAATATAATATTTTGTCACATACTTGAACACAGTGTGAAGTCATAGGTATTTGTATATCAAAACAACAGCAGATAGGTATTTCAATATCAAAACAAAATTGGAGAAACCTGTGTAGTTGTAAACAGTACTGCATAAAATAAAGGAAGATTGAGGTTGGGTGGTAGAGAGGAGGTAAATATCAGGAAAGAAGGGAAGATGTTCATGTCTGATACGGATTTTCTCAGCTGTAAATGCTGAGGACTGTTTAGTAACCCTCCTTTTATGTGCTCATCAAATGGACATTAATATATCTATTTGTCATTGTGGTTTGTGAGATATATTCATATAGCAGGTAATGCTGTGTAGTACTGAACCTTGCTCTAAGTTATACAAAGAGTGGAGACAGAGATAACCAGTTGGAAGCCAGTTACGTCTAGGCCATGTGTTATTTCTCTATTTACGTAGTCTTCTCTGCGTAATTAGAACTGCTATAGGTGCTAACTGAAGGAGAACTTTAGATACTAGATATTATAAAAAATAAATACAAAATACCATTGCTATGGACTGAATGTTTGTGTCTCCGACATTTATATGTTGAAATTTAAGCCCCAAGGTAATGATAATAGGAGGTGGAGCCACTGGGAGGTGATTAGGTCATGGAGTTAGTGCCCTTATTAAAGAAGCCCCAGGGAACTGCCTTGCCCTTTTCACCGTGTGAGGACACAGGGCAGCTAATGATGAACCAGAAGGCCTTCATCAGACACTGAATCTCTTGATGCCTTGATCTTGGACTTTCCAGTCTCCAGAACTGTGAGGTGCACATTCCCACGGTTTGTAAGGCACTGAGTCTACAGTATTTTGTTATAGTAGCACAAATGGACTAAGATTACTATGGGGGCATAAATCCTCTAAAACAGATTTTCTATAGATATAAAAATTAAAAAGAGTTATGATACAAAGAGTCCCAATTTGCTCCATATCCCATGATTTATTCATTTGATCAATAAACATATGTGCAGGGATCTAGGTATAACAACATGAGAAAGTAACAATCCTCATGGAAATGGTGGAAGCAAGAGAAATTAGAATTTATAAAGATGTAGTGGTCATAAATGACCACTAGAGTATTTCACTAGAGTATTTATAATACTCTAGTGAAAAACACCACATGACCTGACTTAGTTGTTCTTAATCATGTTAATATTATAACTTCTTCAGAGTTCTTGCTTCAGAGCTCTCGCTAAACACAACAGCAAGAAAATCAGCCTCAATCAAGTTTAGGAGAACTTTTAACTTTGCCTAGCGTCAGTCAAACAAATATCCAGGAAGCTCATGTTATGCTCAGAAAACAGGAAAGGTCTGACCATTAGTCTGTGGTGTTTATCGTAGTTACCTTTGCTCTTTCTACTAAAAGGTGATGCTGAATGTTGTCCTCTGCCCTCTATTGAAACCCTGACCCTCCACACAGAGATCTTTAGAACCACAGTTTAATGGCTATCTTTTATGGTTATCCTATAGTCAGTTAACTAACCAATTGGAGGTGCCACAAGTGGACCAAATAAATCTTCATCGTGCAAAGGAATAAAAAACCAAACATTAACTGGACCCAGCCCTGACTAGGAGAGGCATGACTCCGCCTCTCCTCTGGTTGAATAACCATCCATCTTATAACTCCTTGCCTTTCAGAGTTCTCTTGTTTACTTCTATGTGGATCTACTTTTCCATCTCCACCTCCAAAATAGCTCCAGAGTAGAGTGGTCTGTTTTTCAAACTTGCAACCTAAGGACACCCAAATGAAAAGAGCTGAATGAAAGAATAATTCATGTAGTTTCTTTCTTGGAATATAATTAAGGGAAAAATAGCTCACATTCTTTCAAGAGGGAACAAAAGATAAATTAATACTGTACAATATTATCTGGTAACACATTCATTATTTACGTGGTTTTATTTGATTGATTGGTCAAAAGATTCACAAGAAGATAGTTCAACATACACCTCTGTTTTGAGGGTGAAACTCAGCTGAAATACACTGGAAACAACTCAGCTGAAATACACTGGAAACAATTGCTGTGAAAGTCTACAAGGCAATGGGAGTGAAAAGCATAATTTAAAACCATCATGTTTACTTAGTGATCAAAGACTTCAGCCTCTAACAGAGATTCTTCACAGTAGTTCACAAAAGAATGCCATACTGGGGACATAAAAGAGGGTGGGGCTGGGCACGGTGGCTCACGCCTGTAATCCCAGCACTTTGGGAGGCTAAGGTGGGTGGATCACAAGGTCAGGAGATCGAGACCATCCTGGCCAACATGGTGAAACCCTGTCTCTACTAAAATACAAAAAATTAGCCAGGCATGGTGACACGCACCTGTGGTGTCAACTACTTGGGAGGCTGAGGCAGGGGAATTGCTTGAACCCGGGAGGCGGAGGTTGCAGTGAGCTGAGTTTGTGCCACTGCACTCCAGCCTGGCGACAGAGCGAGACTCTGTCTCAAAAAAATAAAAAGTAAATAAATAAATAAAAGAGGGTAGAATGGGAGAGTTACGAAGGGATCCTATTCTACAGATAGGGTAAATGAAATGTTATGTAAGGTGGCATCGGTACCAGCTACTGATTATGCTAACTAATGCATTCCAAGTTACCAAATTAGATCTCTTATAAACTTGAAATTTTATGATTACGTGTTGCTAGTTTTGGTTTGGAAAAATGATCCAAAATTTATGTTACATAATTTATAATTAAAAGAAAAACATAGTACAATGATACTGTATTTTACCATTGAAGTCTTTGTGTTGGGATTAAGATTAAGAAGAAAATTACAGTTCAACATAGCAACTGAAAGGGTAAACATATTTAGATAATTACTTAAACAAGTGTAGACATTATTAATTCCAACTCACTCTGTATACACTTGCCAGTGGTTGCACTGCCTTGTTCAGATCACTGTTGCTTCATGTGTGGCATGGCCAATCAGCTTCATATATGAAGGATGAGAGGCAACCTGAACTGGCCAATCATGACAGCAGACTTTCCTAAAGGAAGTCCAGTCCATCATCGCCTTTTTCACTCTTCAGTTTCAAATATTATAAGACCTTTTATATGCTGCTGTCTTTGTTAAAGACGGGAGGCTCAAACATGTCATCACTCGGGCCTTCATAACTGACTCCTCTTTCAGTGTTTATGGCTACTGTCTTACCCTAGGCTTTCAATTTCCTCTTACTGGGACCATTTCAAGGGTCTTCTAACTGGACTTTCTCCTTCCGGTCTGCCCGTTACTCACTCCATCCTCCATATTTTCATGATGGTCATTTTTAAATTAGGAATCTAATCATGTTATTTGTCTGTCCCACTGCCAACAGCATAAACTACTAAGTCTTTTGTATAAAATTCAAGACACTCCACATTCAATCATGAATGATTCTTGTCCCTAAGCGCTTAGCACAGTACTCAACATGTGGCAGACTCTCGGTAGGTAAGTGTGTGCTAGGTAAAATGAATTAAGGGCAATTGAGTGGCCCTTCCACCAAATGATGTCTGGTGTCTAGAAATAGATAAATTTTGATTGTTTTCAGCAATTATCTTAAAGATTTCAAATCCAGAAACTCTTCAATTTCATAATTCTTCTGATTAGCCCATTCCATTTTATTCAGTTGCTTTGATGATAATCAGTAATAGTATTGTTGACTTTCACACAGAAGAAAAGAGGATAATATTTAAACATTTTTAATATTTCCAAAAGATGTTTTAGAATCATTTTAACATATATATTAAGTCCTTAGAATAGATTATCTGAAACAGAATTCCAGGACCAAATATTATATTGTAAAACGGTCTCTTAAAAAAGCACATCAGCTCAGACCCAGATTTATAATGTTCTAACTAAATTATAACACTTTATTTGATTGTCGATAAAAAGTACACTGTTTCACACATAACGCAAATTTAACTTTTTTAATTTAAATACCTTAAGGGGTCAGTTATTACAAAAAAGAGATTGATTCATTCAACAAACATTTCTTGAATACCTAATATGTACAAGACCTCATCCCAGAAAACTATATAGAGTTATAGAAATTAAATTAAGTGGAAAAATGAGTATGTAAACAATCAAAATTAAAAAGTTAGTTTGGAGTCAAATGAAAACATTTGTTCTTAAAAATATTATGGTTTCCTTGAGGATTATTCTTTAGTAGCACTTGCCAATTCTTTCTCAGAATGTGTTGTCCTATGATTTGCTTTTTTTAAATTTCACAAACGTCACAGGTACACAAGAGTCTTACATCTTTTCTTGCAAGATTTTTAAAAATCATATTTAGTCATCAAGACCAAATTTATCATCAAGCCTTAACTCCCAAAACCAAGAAATTTATGCATACATTTTATTTATATTTTCATTTCTATTTACATCTCAGCAGTGGCAAATTATACTTACATGGTTTT
Source organism: Trachypithecus francoisi (assembly GCF_009764315.1). Lineage (NCBI taxonomy): Eukaryota > Metazoa > Chordata > Mammalia > Primates > Cercopithecidae > Trachypithecus > Trachypithecus francoisi. The sequence continues at coordinate 12,801,254 of NW_022681469.1, read as the reverse complement.
ATGCATTTTGTACAGAATCACCATAAGATTATTGTTTTGATGTATCTAATATGAGACTGTCTAGTTAGCAAGATAATTGGAAGAATTTTACAAATTTCTCTAGTCTTTTAATTCTTATCTAATTGAATTAACTCCTTCGCTTCAAAGTTCCTAATAAAGACTATAAAATAATCAAAAGTATTTTTAAAAAGCTTTTAATTTTTAAAGTAAATGACACACAGTTTATTCACTCATATATTAAGAACTTGTGAAAACAAAATAGAAACATACTTCATAATGTTAAGTTACAATTGTTCTATTTTAGTTTTTAAATATTTTTAATTTTTTCAAGGATAAGTGTTAAATGAAATGTAACCATTAGTTTTTATAATTTTGAAAAATGTTCTCTCTTACTCTTGTACTTTAGAGAGCCACAATTTTCACAAATCTTTGACATTTTAAGTGGTTTCTTGATATTTTCCTAAACTAAAACCATGTTTATTCAGATTTATGCACATCTTTATTTCGGACAAACTATTGCTACAGCTTGGTTAAAACAAAAAGAAATATTTTACAATTTTTAAAATGCTGGCTTATATTAAAGTTGGTTTACATTAGCAAAACTCTCATAAGACTTGTATTGGAATTTGGATCTCCGTCTTCTACCAATAAATTCATGAAAACATTTAAAACTTTATAAGTAATCAAATAAAACTAAAATAATCTAACACTGTGTATTAGTCCATTTTTACACTGCTAATAAAGCCATACCCAAGACTAGGTAACTTACAAAGGAAAGAGTTTTAATTGACTCACAGTTCAGAATGGCTGGGGAGGCCTCAAGATACTTACAATTACAATCATGGCGAACGGGGAACCAAACACATCCTTTTTCACATGGTAGCAGCAAAGAGAAATGCTGAGCAAAGGGGGGAAAATCTCCCTATAAAACCATCAGATCTCCTGAGAACTCACTATCATGAGAACAGCAGCATGGAGGTAATCACTCCCATGATTCAATTACTTCCCACTGGGTCTCTCCAAGGACAGGAGGGGATTATGGGAACTACAATTCAAGGTGAAATTTGGGTGGGGACACAGAGTCAACCCATATTACATTGCAACACTGTTATTCTCCTTTATTCAATTGGCTAAATTTTAATAAATGATAATATGCCACTTTCAGCAATGACCTTGGAGTTAAGTACTGTGGCTTACTGCTGGTAGAAGTCCAAGCATGGCTTTTTGGGAAGGTTTAAATGTGACCTACCCTTTAACTCAGCAATTCCACTATTGTGAATTAATCTTGAAGAAGTAATGAGCATTTACAAAAATGTGTATGTATTTGTGTGTCAGTGCATGTGTCCGTGTATGTGCACACACACATCCGCATACAAATATGTGCCCACATGTAGTGTGTGTGGACAAGAAGTCAGAGGCAATAGATTGAGGAGTAAATGGTGACAAAGGCACAAAGGCATTGATTGTAAGCAAGTCTTCCTAGAAAATTACTTATGAAAGACAGAAGAACAAAGTAGCTGGAGCAAGAGGTAGGACCTGAGCAATCTTGTTTATGTTAGGGGAGATTTGAACCTGTTTAAATATTAATGAGAAAGAACAAATAGGCTAAAATAGATGAGACCAAGGAGGAAGCAAAGGAGGAGGTCACCAAGAAGCAAGAGGTATAGAATTGGCAGCACAGGTGGAGGAAGCACCTTTTACATTGGGATGGGACCGAGTAAGCTACAGACTGGCACATGTGTGGGGTGGTGAGGGTAGAAGGGTGAGTGAGAGAGAGAGAGAGAGAGAGAGAGAGAGATCAGAAGGGAGATATGGTGAGATATGGAAAATTTAACCAGGGGCAAAGCCACAGATTGCTCCTTTGGGAAATGTATTTTTGGTATTAAATGCCTCATGTGCAAAAAAACCAAAAATCCACCTGTATTATGAGGACTGATATTTTCCTAAGACTGCCTAATAATAATTAAAAAAAGGTTATTCACAACTTTAACTAAGCCAAGTATAACATAAAAATGTAAGATAATTTCTTATGATTTTGAAAAGGAGTTGATGATCTTTATCTGTAAAGTGCCAGCTAGTAAATATGTAGGCTTTGTACGCCACACAATATGTCTCAACTACTCGATCCTGTCATTGTGGTTGTAACACAAAATCAGCCATGGATTATACCTAAAGACATGGGGCTGGGTGTGTTTCAATAAAACTTTATTTATAAAAATAAACGACAGGCCAGATTTGCTAACCTCTGGTCTGAAATAAAAATCAGTGAAGAACTTGACACTGGTAAGGTCAAGTTTTTGTTCTCTCAGGGTATTTTTAGCTCATGCCTGATTATCATTATATGTTTTTGTGGATCAAAGAGATTTTATTCTATTTATAGCAGAACAAGGGAAAGAACATCTATTCTGCGGTCTGTGGTCTTGGATTTTAAGGATGACTCTTTTACTTGTACTGGCTGGTTACTTAAAACCTCCGAGACCTAGTTTCCTCCTTAGTAAAACAAGGCAATGACCCTGTATTTAATCCTCACAGATTAAAATGAGAATAAAATGTAAATACTATAAAAATCAGAATTATTTATACATAAGGAAATTATTTGCAACCAGATCAGAAAATGTTAGTTCAATCTCCACATGTGTAAGAGGTTGACATTATATATACATATGTAATAGTTGTAAGTATTAAGTGAAATAATAACGTATACAAAGTGCCTGGCTGCAGTGCCTCATATACCTTGTATGCTCAGTAAATGCCAGATAATGTTCTTAATTTCTAAAGGCTCATTAAAATTGTCCAGTGCTTGTGACACATAGCGCCTGAAGGGACAAAATCAAGTTATTCCAAGTCTAGCACCATGCTGGCAATGCCAGCCATGGGCAGGGCAGTCACAACAACATACCTTTCAAATAAGCCTCCTAGGGCTGCTTTGCAAATGGCGTAAGAAATGGATATTGACAGTTGTCACGGACCCCAGTGACTCGGAAGCTGAGTTTTGCGTTCTGAGTTGAATATCAGGAGAGAGTTTTCATTCTTCTGTGATTTGGAAGTTACAGCCCCAGACTAAAAGGAAGGCATCTGTTCTATTCTATAGTAACACAAACATAAAGAGACCAGCTGAGACGGCATAGCTACCCCGGGGCAGCTTTAAATTAAACTGCAAATGTACTCATCAGCCCTTTGGAGGAACATTTGCCCCTATTTGTTCAGTACGTGCAGTTTGTTCACCAGACCAGGGAATGCTTGGTTATTATGAGATTCCACCCCATTAAAGTTCTTCAAGCCACCCAGGAGGGGCAGGGTAAGCAGCAATCAGTTTTCCATGGATGAAAAAGGATTCAATGAGGGAGAAAGGTGCAGTGCAGGTGCAATTCTAACTCATTTCTGAGTAAATATATAGAAAACTTTGTGGTCAGGTGTGATTCATCAGAAGGAAAAGCATTCTCTATTACAGTTAACCTACATTTCGAGCAAACAGTGGGCTCTTTTTCCTTGTCTTTTAAACATTTTTATTTTTAGTTTTTATCTCAGCGAAATCAGTGGGAATCAACACAGATGCCAGGTTATGCAGTGTTTTTCCAACATGAACCTTCACCTGGAACACCTGTTATCTGCAACAGTGATGATTAGGCTTTTGGCATTTAATAAGCCATTTGCCCTCTACAGTTTTACATCCTAGGCTTTCCTGTAGACTTGTTTTTGACGTGGTGCATTTTTAGATCCTGAATATGAGGACTACATGCACCACGCATTTGGTTCAAACATCGAATACAGGTGTCCATTGAAAGTCAATTCTCCCTCTCACTTTCCATATCAAATAGATACAAGTTTTCACATTGCTCTTTAATCATGTTCATAATAATCATCTCAAAAGTTCATGACACATTGTTTATAAGGTTTTATTTTTAATCATTCAATTGTAGGACTTTTTAAAAATGTTAAAAACATATAACTTAACAAGATTATAGTGGCCATGCATGAATACAGGAAGGATTCAAACCCAGATCTTCTGACTCCAAATAACTTTTTAAAATAGTTTCTCTTACTCAGAATGATAAACTTTTACATAAATAAAAGCACTTAAAATAGAAGGGTATTGATATAAAGAATGATATGATACAAAGAACACAGAAAATATATTGTGTGAGAAGTTTGCTTCAGTCTATATTTCTTTCAGTGATTACTTCCAAAGCTGAAGATCAAAGTAAACCCACATGTGTGTGGGGTGTGTTCACAAATTATATTAAACTTGTGTCTCCCTTCTGGCAAATTGGCTATAGATAAGAAATGTAAATCACATAAGATGCTACACATTGGTTGTTTACATGAGCCTCTATATCTTCCTAAGCACACATATCCACTGGCAACCACAAGAATGCGATGTGGGCACAATACTAGTCAATTTAATGTGGTTCTATGATTCTTGTTTATAGAACTGGAGGTTTTGCATTTCGCATTCCTACCTAATTCAATAACTCAGATTGCCTGATTTACTTTTAGAGCAATGATTCCCTCCTGGGAGCAGTTTTGCTTCCCAGCAAAATTTGGCAATGTCTGGAGACATTTTTGTTAGTCACAAGAGGGGGTTGTGTGCTACTGGCACCTTGTGGGTCAAGGCCGTGGATACTACCAAATATCCTATGATGTGCAAGACAGTCCCCCACAACTAAGAAATATCCTGCAAAATGTCAGCGGCACCAGTGGAGATGAATGCAAACATGCTAACCACATTCCTAGAGACTAACACATGAACCAGAATGTCATTTATTAATTTGCAATGATAGCTAGAACTGTCAAGGGGACCAGGATAATAATATTTACTGATGAATGTGTTTACTCCCTCCGGAAAACCTATACAAAATGCCAAATTAGAACCAGACATTTATTTGCTAAACATAAAAGCAATTCTAAGAGACAGATACTCCTCATAGAACTTACCACAGTTAAAATTGATCATTTGTGTGATTATATATGTATTCCTCCTCTTTAAGTCTAAAAACTCTTTTGGGATATGGAATGTATCTCAATATGCATCATCTTAACCATGGCATCTAACTGTAATGCACGTCATGTAGTAGGTACTAACAAATGTTTATAGAATGAATGAATGAATGAACCTTTAATGTTTCAGTTTACAAATTCATATTAAACATATAACATATACAAAGCATGATTCGAAGCACTGGGATTACAAAATATAATAAGATAGTTCCTACTTGTGTGGAAGTTCCTGAATTCTGATGGACTAGATGGACACTGCCAGTTATGTCAGGCTGCTGAAGCCATAGCCCGCCCTGCCAATAGGCACCATGAAAGAGCTGAGCCTCAGCAGCCATGTTAGGTATCATGTGACTATGTGCCTTGGTCACATTTGAATGGACTGGGGTGAAAGTGTATGAAAGCAGGAACTGGCGGCATCCTATTATCTGAGCTCTAGCAAAAAGATGGACTCTGAAAAATCAGATTCCTGTGCTTGGGTATTTAAATAAAAATACTAAATGACTGAAATAGAAGTGTAAAGAGAAGTTGCAAAGATACCGTAGTGGTTTGAGTGGAGACCCCCCAAAAGACATCCATCCAGACCCGTGAATGTGACCTAATTTGAAAAATGTCTTTGTACTGGTAATTAAGTTAAAGATGTAAGGATGAGATCATCCTGGATTAAGTGGGTGGGTCATAAATCCAATGAGTGTGTCTTTATACAATAGACAGAAAGGTAGAGGACACACGGGAGAGATTCATGTGAATGAAGGCACAGATAGACAGTGCAGTTATGTAGCCACAAACCAACGGAGGCCTGGAGCAACCAGAAGCTGGAGGAAGGAAGGAAGGATCCTCCCCTGGAGACTTCAGAGGGACTGTGGTCCTGCCAACACCTTGATTTTTGAACTTCTGGCTTTCAGAACTGTCAGAGAATATGTTTCTGTTTCTTTCAGGCTCTACACTTGGTTATGGAGCCTTAGGAAACTAATATAAATGCCTAGAAAGAATAAATATATAGGAGTAAATGTCATGAACGGTGACTTGCAACCACTGATGTTATATTGAAGAAGCAACTGAATAAACAAAAAGCTTTGCAACAGAGAAATAACACAGTCTGGAGGAAAATACTGAGCTAGTCAGTGGTAAAAGACATGTGGAACTGGATCATAGAGAGCAGCCACGTCACTTCTCTGGTTAAGTTCTGGTGTAAAGATATACAGATTCCTGCTCTTGATAATCCTGCTGCTTTGGAAGGAGCTTCTTTTCCTGCTTATCTATTAGGAAGTCAGGCATGTTTGGGGTTTATATTGGTTTAATCTTACAGGAAACTTCCCACCATTTCCTAAGGCTGAAATATTTTGTAAAGAATTGTAAACAGAAAATTGCAATATGAAACAGAAAGTAGCAAACAAATCCAGCATGCCAATGAACTAACGGACTACCAAACAGAAATACTTGGTCTGGCTAGAAATTTCATGAAAGCTTCCTGCATGAATTTATTAAATTATCCCTGGCATATCTTGAGTGGGTTGAGTGGGTACTTTTCAACTGACTACTAAGAAATGAAAGGACAAGAAAGAAAAATTTTCAAAAAAGAAAAGAAAAAGAAAACTGAAAGCAGAGACACATGACAGCATTCGGGTTATCATCTTACTAGGTAATGGGATCGAGCTACGGGCACATGAGGGAGACACAGAAGCAAAAGATACTGAAATGTCATTGTCAATAGATTAGTATGCCCTGCCTCCCACAGACTCCTTTTGCCTCTATGATAAGCAACCTCTTGAGACAACTGTTGTGCCTATAGTTTTAGATGCGCTAATACAATTCCATTCCTAAGAGATTGCTTCAAAGTTACTAACTCAAGATATATTTGAAAATTTTCCATTTTGCCCCTTCTGCAGATACCTGAAGTAATTTCCTGCACTTCTTCTCCTGATCTTTTGACAAAGTAAACATTTGAAGTCCTGGGTGTCTTGAAATATAGGGAAACAAAATCTCTGTATTTTTCTGGAATTTGAAGTAATGCCCTTTATGTAACATCAGTGTGAAGATTACTGCATAGATGAGAAATCAAAGGAGAAGAAGAGTTTAAAAAATATATGTGAAAATAATCTATAAAATAGAGATGTTCTGTCAGACTCCCTCTCACTTAAAAAAATGAAAAAAGTGTGGTTTCTATTTAGTTCCTTTGGTTGTAAATATACGATGTGTCTAGTCTGTGCCAATCACTGTGCTAGCTTCTTAGTATAAAAAGGTAATTAAAAGTGCAGCTTCACCTAAACATAAATTATAATTTAGTGTGTCTTGAAGGTATCATTTTGCCTGACAGTATAAGCAAAAAGCAGAAAAAAGTAATTGATTAACCTTATTTTATAGTGATGCAGAAATCTAATAAACCCAAATTAAGGATTGAAATGAAGATAACAAAATTGAAGTAGACAATATTTCTGGTTGGTGCCCACTTTTATTACAGTGCTAAAAATACTCATTGACCTAAGAAAGGATAGATGAATGCCATCTTGTTATTTTCCAGCACTGAGATAGGTTTAGATGAGTATGTCGGGGATAGGAACATTAAGAAGTTGGTAGCCTTCGCACATATGATGAATAAAGATAGATCATTATAAATGGCTTCAAAACTCTTTTCTTCAAAGGTTCTAACTGGCCTTATAATAAAAGGAATAAAGATTGTTAGAAGATATGGTGTCTTCACTGTCTCAAAAACAATACTTTTTGAAACCTTCTAAAGAATATAGAGAAATGGATAAAGAACCTCTCTGAGGGCCGGGCACGGTGGCTCAAGCCTGTAATCCCAGCACTTTGGGAGGCCGAGACGGGTGGATCACGGGGTCAGGAGATCGAGACCCTCCTGGCTAACACGGTGAAACCCCGTCTCTGCTAAAAATACAAAAAACTAGCCGGGCGTGGTGGCGGGCCCCTGTAGTCCCAGCTACTCGGAGGCTGAGGCGGGAGAATGGCGGGAACCCGGGAGGCGGAGCTTGCAGTGAGCTGAGATCCGGCCACTGCATTCCAGCCTGGGCGACACAGCGAGACTCCGTCTCAAAAAAAAAAAAAGAACCTCTCTGAGAAACTCCTGTTGTCATTGGATTTTGAAATTTGTCATAAACCACCTCTGTACTTAATCTAAATAATGAATGCTGTCACCTTTGTTATATTTAATACATAAATATTGCTACCAAATATGTTACAATATTATGCTGTATCACTAATGTAAAATTGTGTCTTGTTAAAACAAAGTTATGCATTATTATTGAAAATGAATATGGAATAATATAAATGTTTAGAAGCTGGTTAGAAGAAATTATTCACCTTTCTCATAAAAGTTTTTGTTACTTCATTAAAAAATTCATTTACTTAAACACACACACACACACTTCCACACACTGTAATCAGTGTCTGTGAACAGGTAACTTTGTAGTCTCCTATTTATATCCACATTTATATCCATGTTATTAGAATTCTAATTATCTTATCTAAAAGTAGAAATTTCCAAGTTAAAATATTAGTATTATTCAAGTTAATGAAAAAATAATTTGTTCAGAATTTACACATGAGTAAGACATAAAAATAATAAGTATCAGTTATAAAAGAGGTAATAAAATTGCAAAGTATGGAGAAAAAGTAACTGTAGTAGTCATCAAAGAAATGCTAATTTAAATATGGGCACAATTTTTCATTCAGCAAAGTTATTTTACAACTTTTAAACAAATAATATGCATCATAAGTTTTAAAACATGCTTAAGGAATCAATCAATATTATAAATATATAAACAGGATATTAGACATCTAGAACAAACTTAAGAAAATATGTAATGTAGAAAAAAGTATATAATAATAAGTGAAAGGAACTGTAGAATTATAAATTATATACATACCATATTATGAATATACTATAATTATGTCATAAACATTGAAAGTTTAAAATAGATTAAAGTAACTATACCAACATGTTAAATGAGCAGTGTTTAAGTTAGCAGTAGGATTGTTATTGTGTATGCGTGTCGATGTGTGTGTGAATATTTGTGTGGACGTCATGTCTACCTTTTTTAATAAAAGCAGTTGCTTTTATCAGAACAATTTTTGTCTGACCAAATTGGAAAACTCCCAGATTCAGCTAAAATATGGCATATGCAAAAAACAATAGGTGAGAAAATACTTTCCAAAAATACTTTATGTAAGTGGAAGTTGTAATTGTTGTCTTTACAATTATCAAGAATGAGCCCTAAGTGAAGTAGCTGATACAAGCTTTTATTTTCTTTCCGACTTTCTTGTTTCTATATTTCTTCCTCCCTGCCCATGGATGCCTGCCCTTTTTTCACATCTCAAGGAATTAATTCCTATCTCACTCTTCTTCTGTCATTAATACTTGCCTTTTGACATTAAGGCCAGGTGCATTGCTGATAGCTCCCTTCACTTGGTCCCTCCTATCTTGTCTTGCAGCCACATGAATTAGGTACTAGTAATGAACCCTCATTGGAGAATCTGAGCCTCAGTGATTCTGGATTCTGTTTCCACATTATGTATCATTTGGGCAGATTTTCACAAGTAGGGTCACCAGCTGCCCACTTCATGCGTTCTTTCACACCTCCACCCCTAGAATCTGATCCTTATTTTTCTGGAATATGGTTTAGGCATAGACATTGTCAAAGCTCCTGGGGTTGTTTGGAGGCCCAGCCAGCTTTACTGACCTCTGACTTAATCCTACTGATAGAATCTCATTCTCCTTGCCATAGTGCTTGCTGCAAGGGTGGGAAGCTCTAAGCCATTCAGTGACCAGCCACAGGGACTGGCTTAGGAAACTTTTGAGCCAAAGAGACACTATGCAGGATTACCTGAGGGCTTCTTAGGGTGAGGATGGGAGCAGAAACTTCCTTTTCCTTTCCTGAAAATTTCCAGAAGTGACTGTCACTTCCTGGAAACCTTGGCCATCCTGCTCCCTCTGTGAGGATGAGGGCTGAGCTACAGGAATTACAGAGAGAAGGACATGGGCCATGGTGGGTCACAGCTCTGTGTTTAATTTTTCAGATCATCTGAACAAAAGTATACGCATTTTTTTGGTGTTAGTTCCAGTTTGATTCTTCTGTTAAAATGAGTGCATTCCAATGAACACAGCTTTCCTTGACACAGAGGTATAAAAAATTGATATGACATAATATGATCCTATAACCAGAGGTATTTTCATTTTAATAAAGGTTGAGTAACTTCCTACTAAATAATAAACCTTTTAGGGTAGAATTTTAAGCATCGGCGAGCTGATGAAGTAAAGAGGGCACTTTCCTGGCATTTCTAAAATCAATTTTAAGTAATTGAACACTTAACAAAAATACATTGAAATTGAAAGACTCTGATTCATATCTCAGTCTTAGCTTTTCACTTACTATATGTATGACTTCAGTTAAATTACTTAATTTCAGCCCGGTGCAGTGGCTCACGACTGTAATTCCAACACTTTGGGAGGCTGAGGCAGGTAGATCACAAGGTCGAGAGTTTGAGACCAGTCTGACCAACATGGTGAAACCCTGTTTCTATTAAAAGTACAAAAATTAGCCAGGCGTGGGGGCACATTTCTGTAATCTCAGCAACTTGGGAGACTGAGGCAGGAGAATCACTAGAACCCAGGAGGTGGAGGTTGCAGTGAGCCAATATCTCACCATTGTACTCCAACCTGGGCGACAGAGTGAGACTCCATCTCAAAAAAAAAAATAATAATTGATTTCTTTAGGTTTCCTTACTTGTAAAAGTGTAACTATATCATAGGATTCTGTTGAGGATAAAATATGAAATAATGTGCATAAAATTTATTAGTGCACAGTGGCTGGTGAATTAATAAAGATGGGGCATTCTGTTTTATTTTAAATTGGACCTTACCGTATGCCTGTGTGGTTTGTTCCTCTTAGTAACATAGTGGAGACCTAAAAGTGCCAAAATCAAAACATAAAGGAAGAGGAGAAAGAAAAAGTTTACATTAGCATTGCTGTTTGAGTCTCCATAGACGTGAGTATGTTCATCAGTGCTTTCCTATTGACCAGTCTTTCACTAGACAACTGATAGATATGTGAATACACGCCAGTTATGTATGGACTCATGACAATGCTACACCTAAATGGTCTCACTTATCCGTGATCTTTCACCTCTGACCTGACCTTTGTATCTTTTGCCCCCAGCATGGCAGCTAAAGGGGCAAAGGAGAAATGTTTTATAGCTGCAAAGCAAAGTTTGGTCCTCTGATGCTTGCAGACACTGTCTACGTACCTAGCTCCATCGACTGCATCGGTAACCTTGTCTGTCTCTCCTCCTGGTATGAAAAGATTATATGTAGGCAGAGACTTTCCAAACCTGCCAACACTTTGGATAATTGTTAAAACAGGTTTACTCTGTGGGTAAAATCGAAACCGAAACTTAGGACACAGAAAAGTGATTCAGGGAGGTGTATTTATACTATTTCACTTGATATTAATGAAGTTTTAAAAACTGAGATTATGTCCTAGAGTGACATATGTTTTCTCTCAGAAAAATCACCAGATAAGATTAGGGACTGTTTAGGAATAAGTTCCTGAGACATCTGGAATTTTCTGTCAGTGACACCGTTCCCTATCAGTTAAAGGCAGGCTACAATTTTAAAATGGGCAAAATTCTGTGTATGACTTTTGAGTAACAGATACTGTGACCATATTCTTGAAACACAGAATGCTATAATAATAGGTCAGAATATTTGAAGTTTTGAAACATCCTAGTGAAATTTGAACTACACATTGCTGAAGTTAGGACTTCTGTCTTCTACGTGGCACAGCTGAATTTGGTACATGATTCCAATGATTAATTTTAATATTAAAAGTTTTACATTTTAAATAAAACATGATCCTGAAACTAGAATATCACATCCTCAAATATTTATAAAATGCTCTGTCCTAAATCCTAGCAATTATTATAAGACACATAGCACTGCCTGAAATTATTTAGATGAACACAGTGAACATTTATGTAACCTTGTAGTAGGAAACTCGAGTTTTGTACTCTCTTCAATATAAGCTAAGACATATTTCCAGCTAAGTTGATATTTAAGTAAATACCACCTAACTGAACATTTTGTAAGTTCAAAGTCACATTTTATGATTTGGTATTATTGTGAAAACTTAAAAACATCACATATACCTTTGAAAGTGTCAAGTGAATATTGACTCCTAAATGAGGTATGCAACAGATCAGACAATTCCAAATCTGTATTTTACCATTTCTTTATAATACTAACATCATGGGAGAAAAATGAGTGGTTCTGATATATATATTTTTTTTTTTTTTGACAAGGCCTTGCTCTGTGGCTCAGGCTGGAGTGCAGTTGTGGGATCAGAGCTGACTGCCGTCTCAACCTCCCAGGCTCAGATCATCTTCCCACCTCAGCCTCCCAAGTAGCTGGGACCACAGGCTTGAGCTACTGTGCCTGGCTGGTTACAGATATTTTTAAAGAAATTAAGATGTATTTATTTGTTTTATTGGCAATTCTTAGTTTTATTTAGGAAGTGATTCTCAAAGTAAAAGTGCTAGCAAGGTATGGAATATGAAATATGAGAAGAAAAACTTAAACCTATTTCTTAAATTGTTATCTACAAATAGAAATAAAGTAAGAAATAATTCGGCTTTGCTCATATTTAATATGTGGATAGACATTGGTGTTTCCACTTCATCCATATGTCACATGGTCATATTTTATGTGTTGGTGCCAAGGTTTCCCAGGAAGAAGATGGGTTGACTATACACCTATTGTATTTGTCTCTTACATCTTCTAAAATGAAAGGTGCCTAAAGGAGATTCTACAAAAATGTCTCAGAATGAATGTTACACTAAAAATGCAAGCAAAATCAACAAGAAAACGACAGGGTTGTTATTTATACTCCCAATACAAATTTTTTCTTTGTCACATCATGAGGTAAAAATCAATGATGATTTACAAGGAATTGACCAGAGATAAAAAAATTACCTAGAAAGCAATTTGAAATGTGAATTAACCCACTATTGTTATTAAATCTGAATTTATTTGTGTATTATTGATGATTAGCTAGTGTTAGTTTTAGAATAGAAACAATGTGTAGAAATAGAAGTATTATTTTTCAAAACACACATTTTGGGAGAATGTAAACTCAATATTGTATCAATAGCATTGCACAATCTAAAATATTTGGAGATGAGTAATGTAGGGCCAAAATATATTACAATGACTTCACCTGGTGGCTGAAATAACACCAAAAACATGTATAGACATTTTGTAATTTATCAATTTCTTTCTAAATATATTATATATTAAATTACATAAAAGCTTGACAAGGTTGATGCTATTTTCCCCACTATATAAATGGGATAATCAAGATTTTGAAAGATTACAACTTGTCCATGGGCATAATTAATAAATTGAACAGCATAACCTGATTTCTGATCTTTTGATTCCAAATTCTATATTTTTCTAGCTTCCAGTTTTAGTGGCAAACAATTCACTTAGCTAAAACTGAATTTGGTTAATTGTCAACCAAGACTCCAAAACAACGTCTTTGTGTTATCTGATGTTCTTCATTTTTACTTTTTAAAGAGAATTGAAATGTCAATACTATATTGACAATAAATTCACCAGTTGTTCAGTGAGATTAACCTTCTTAAAGGATGATCAAAGCATGCAATGCAGGGGAGCCTGACGGGGTTTGACTGCTCGGTTTATCACTGAACAGGGCACAGGTAGGCTGAGTGATAATGCCACTCGTCTCTGATCAGGGACTCATTTGTGCCATCTGGATTAACAAAGATTTCCCTTCCATTTCTCTGCTCCCTGCCTCCCACAGGCCGTGACTATGCTTCTCGTGGTTTCATCGCTTGCTGCTGAACTGTGTTAATAACTACATGACATTTGGTTTCCCAATGATGTTCACCCAATTTTTCTCTAATATACAGATTCTCTGCACCACTTCTCACAGTAATTCCAGTGCTTTAGATATTTCTTGGACATTTATACAAAACTTATTTAACTCATTTCCCTGTAATATATAGTGTAGGTTAAGGTTCAAAAAGAGGAACATAATTTGCAAATTTTAAAATCGTCCTCCCTTTACTTTAAGCAAAGTAGGTATAAATAAAGAAGCCATTGACCCTGTCGATATTGACTTCATATAGACATGGATATTAATATATAAACCAATAATCTAAAATGAGTTTTGAAAAGAGGTATAATATAAATCCTTAACTAATTAACCTTGGCTATCATAAACACATTCACATTTCACTTGCTTATAGTCCATGACATGGAAAACTACTCGATCAATACTTATTATACAGAAACTTCTGAATCAGGCGGAAAGAATCTGGCTAACATCAATCCTTTATGTTAGTGAAAACTGTAAAATTTGTACACCACTGAGAAAACATTTAAGGTTTTGTTAAGAAGGTTTTATTAAGAAGTGAACCATTTTTACGTAAACTGTGAATCCTTGGGAAGAAAATGCTATCTTTCCCTTTTGGAGCAGAGGTGTCAAAATTTACAAATTAGGGTCAATAGTAGACTAGAGTTTACATTGACCAAGCTAAAGTTTTCTTTATTTTTCCCTCCCTCCGCTCCCCTCCCCTCCCCTTCCTTTCCTTTCCTTTCCTTTCCTTTCCTTTCCTTCTTTCCTTCCTTCCTTCCTTCCTTCTTTCCTTCCTTCCTTCTTTCCTTCCTTCCTTCCTTCCTTCCTTCCTTCCTTCCTTCCTTCCTTCCTTCCTTCCTTCCTTCTTTCCTTTCTTCTCTCTCTCTCTCTCTATCTCTGTGTCTCTGCCTGTCTTTCTATCTTTTTTTCAAGGAGCTGAAGTTTCCCAAGCACTTGGTTTATAGGGGGACTCTCTGTTTCATGGGCAATCGAATTTCTTGTAACAAAGTCTATGTGCTGAAGTGGGGAAAGCATGGGAGATTTGGAATCAGACAGAGCAAATGTGCTCATTTGCATCTCTAACTAACTTTGTCACTTGGGAGAATTATCTGCTTTATCTGAGTCTTAGTTCCTTCCTCTCTAAAATGAGAACAATGATAACTTCTCTCTCTCTCTCTCTCTCTCTTTTTTTAACTTTTGATGTTTCATTGATTGTGCATAAAACCTCCATCATAAGAACTGAGTTCCATCCACTTGTTGGTGACCGTGCAAAGCTAGACTGTGGAAAATTCATCAAGGTACATGCCACTTAGTCACACTCAGTCTTTGCAATAGAAACTTGGCAGAGACCAGTCTACCCATTTTTGTTGTCTTCAGGGCAATTTACCAAATCATTAAGAACTTTGCTTTTCTCAACACTCGCCATTCTTCATACTTAGCCAGAATGTTCTTTTGAAAACGAAAATATGATTTTGCCACTCCCTGTTAAAAACCCCTGAATGACTTCCTGTCATTCCTGAGACAACAGCCCAAATCCTTAATGCAACTTCAAGGACCTTCCTCGTCTGACCTCATTTGACCCCTACAAAAACAGAGCCATGATCCATGAACGTTCTACTGTTCACCTCCCTGACTGTGGAAAGTGATTGTCCTTCAGTCTTGACTTGACCCAATGCATTTCTTTAAATGTATATGTAATAATCAGAATACAGGAGCTGAGCACAGTGGCTCAGGCCTGTAAATACCAGCATTTTGCGAGGCTGAGGTGGAAGGATCGCCTGAGGCCAATAGTTTGAGACCAACCTGGCAACCTAGGGAGACCCTGCCTCTATAAAAACAAAACAAAGGAACAAACACAACGTTCCCCTAAAACAGGTGATGAGAACATCCCTCTGCAGCAAACAGAGCAACCTCAATAAGAAGAGCAAGTATTGCTAAGAGTCACCTAAAAGCAACTGCAAAATGAATGTGAACTTAAAATAAAAGCAAATAAGATAGACGGGGACATTTCTGTTGTTACCACCCTTTTCTAAAGAATAAAATGTTTTTAAATTATTCTTTCTGCCTTTTTACAAACTAACAAAATTTGATCTTCCTGAGGAGTGGGAAGGAGGGATGACTCATGCTGCTGAAACTCACATGAGATCAATTTGTGTGCTCTAAGATCAATTTAATAATTTACATTGGAAATATCTCTTCAAAGTAGGTGTCCCCACTGGGACATTAAATTAGCATTAGAAGACTTGCTTGGCAAATATTGAGGCCGACTTAGGCAGGTGCTGAGAGGCAGATAAGCCTGCTGAACTTAACAGGTTGCCTGTAGGGGCAACTTCTCCTTAGTGTTCTGAAGACATATTATGATTTCCACCCCCCCCCACCAATCCTTGTTTGCAAAGATATGAGCTTATTTTCCAACTCATTCTTACCTCCATGTTGACCTCAGGAAAAAGCTGAATGCTGCAGGGAGAGAGCTTTCAATAGATGCTCATCTTTTCTTAAGTCTTGTGACTTCTAATCACAAGCCTCCAACTAAGCAAAATATGCTTACATACACAGATACTGCCTAGATGGGGAGATTATATTTAGATATATTCGACCGCATAGAGTAGATATGACAAGATTCTCAAACTAAGTAATTTTCAAGTTTACTAGAATTTTGCTGCTTAGATAAAAGGTCCTGTTAATACAAGAAAGGACCAAAAGAAATCTCATTTGAGCCTTGGAATTCTAACTTTGTGTTAAAAATTATTATCTTACCTGGAAAAAGATATCTCTAAATGCTTTGTAAATGTTACATCTGTGCTTAAGTAGAAGTATAAAAACAGTTGTCTCCAAAAATTTAAATTTGTATTAAATTTTCTTTTATGTCTTAAAATTAGAAAATCGATTCCTATGTACTCAAGCAAATGATAAAGAATTTATGTTTTGGGCCAGGAGTGGTGGCCCACACCCATAATTCCAGAATTTGGGGAGGCCTAGGTGGAGGATTGCTTGACACCAGGAGTCTGAGACCAGCTTGGGCAACATAGGGACCCCGTCTCTACTAAAAATTAAAAAATTAACCAGTCCTGGTGGTGTGTGCCTGTGTTCCCAGCTACTCTAGAGGCTGAGGTGGGAGGATCACTTGGCCTGGGAGGCCGAGGCTACAATGAGCTGTTACTGAGCCACTGCACTCCAGCCTGGGTGACAGAATGAGATCCTGCCTCAAAAAAATAAAATGTGTTTTCTTGGTTTGACCTTTGGAGTGTACAAAAAGTCTTGGAAGTTATAGAAAACTTTATTGTTTTGGTGATTTCAGAATACATACAGCAGGTCTTAAAGTCTTTGATAGGTTCTTAGAAACTGTGACTTTAGGTGAAAGGCTGTATAGCAGGCCCTCAAATAATGTTGTTTGATTAAACATTGTTTCATTATAACATTGATGAGAAAAAAAATGTTTTATTTTATGCCATTTTACTTAAGTCCCAGTTTCCAGAAACCTTGAAGACTTACTCTATTTGAAAAATAAAATGAAGATTATTAATATCTGTTGACTGAATGAGGCTACGTAATAGCCCAATAGACTAAATTTTTAAAATCAGGAAATTATAATTACTACTGTATTTTATAGAACTGTAGATCACTTAATTACTTTTGTAATCTGCCTGTAAGTGTAAAGGCAAAGGGTAGAGTAAAATTGGTGCTTTTTCTTTTTTTTTTTTTGAGACAGAGTCTAGCTTTGTTACCCAGGTTGGAGTGCAGTGGTGCACTCTTGGCTCACTGCAACCTCTGCCTCCCAGGTTCAAGCAATTCTCCTGCCTCAGCCTCTGGAGTAGCTGGGATTACAGGTGTGAGCCACCGCCCTGGCTAATTTTTGTATTTTTAGTAGAGATGGGGTTTTATCATGTTGGCCAGGCTGGTCTGGAAGTCCTGACCTCAAGTGGTCTGCCCGCCTCAGCTTCCCGAAGTGCTGGGATGACAGGCATGAGCCACTGCACCCAGGCAAATTAATACATTTTATGCCATAGGCCTGACCACTCCCTCAGACAAATGGGAACCAATATAATGGCTGAAGAAATGACTGCTTATTTCCATTGACCTTGGTGCATAGTTTCTCTCTTACACAAAGAGTAAATTTAAATGAACAAAGTTAAGAAGGCATATTTTATGTTTATAAAGCTATGATTCATGGTACAAAATACAAGTTTTCTTGGAGAAACAGAAGCTATTTAAAATGTAGAATGCAGAGAGTTGCATTGAGCCACATTCCTTCTTTTATCTCTCTTGGGAATTAATAGACAATGACAACATTGACTGTGTTTATGGTTAATTTTCCCTCATCCTTAATATATTTTTCTGTTATGATTACCTTCCTTTAAATTTTTGAATAAAATTATTTAAAGAGTGCCATAGATAAGTGTGTTTTTACTAATTTTCATTATTCACCATTGTGGTATAAAATCAACAGGTACAAGTCAAATTAAGCGCTGCTGTCTGCATGGGTACTCATTATCAAATATGAGCCATTCGAACCTTCAGCAAAAGATCATTTATATTCCAAATCGTAGTTAAAATTAATTTACTCTTTTATCAGAACAAAGAAAATTTCACACACACAATCTCTTTTACTAAAAAATAAATTTCATCATAGGAAATTATTTCATTTTATATTCCAGAGCAGAAACATACGAAAGTAAGATGAATCTTTGTACAATACGTCTTTCTGTCAAACATTCTAAAACATCAATTGTCAATTTCATTTTTTTCCAATATTTTCAATATTTATTTTGTGTTTGGCAATAAATATAGAGCTAATACGACCATTTTTCTCTTATTCTTTGTTATTATTATTTTAAAAAGTGAAAACTTTTAAATCATATAGCTTGGAAGATTGCTGGCAGAATAAGGAAAGAGAATTTTATCTTTTGTATACATGAAAAATTTAAAATATCAAACTATAATAATTAGTAATTACATATGTAACCTAGGTTACATGTAGGTATGAGGTATGGCTCACACCCATCATCCCAGGTTTTTGGGAGGCCAAAGTTGGAAGATTGCTTGAGACCAGGAGTCACAGACCAGTCTGAACAATGTAGGGCAACACATCCCCAGGCCTGGGTAATTTTTTATGGCTCCATTTAAAGAAGCAGCGTGACAATGAACCTTAGATGTCATCCAGTTCAATTCTCCCACTTGAACATGAATCCCATCTTAACCCTCAGTTTAGCAAACCCGAACTTCACTCATGGAGAGCAAATAAATCTCAGCCTACTTCCATGAAGACAGAACTCAGAAATAGTTCTTCAAGGCACTGCCACTTGTTAAGCTGGTTCTTTAAAAAGCTTATCTGCCAATTCACAATTCTCAAGAACAGCAAAGCTGTTTCTATATTGGTGTTAATTATTTATTAATGCAGTGAAAACACTTTAAATACCAATTAAATTGTCACAAATTACTTGCAAACTAAAACCTAAGATGTTTCGTTTTCTGCTTCCTTTTGAGAAAATGTATTTGTTTCGCCATCTTTGAAGTCAGTTGTACTGTAAAGAGAATGTATTTTGAAATCAGAAAAAACTAGGTCGAAACTGTGTTTTCTTGGGCAAGGTACTTAAACACTCTGAACCTGATCAGGTTTTTAATTTATTACATAAGAAGTTCAGACTAATGAACTGAGTTAATCTGCATGTTTAATTTAAAACATATAGAATCCCTATGTTTCCCCCAGTCTACTCAAATGTTTTCATTGCAGTATCAATGCCAAGAATATCGTCACTATATAGCAAAGCATGGGAGTGAAGTAGCTGAGATTTGTTTTATTGATATGTGTTGGTTGCCTTAGTTTCAAAAGCTGTTTTTCCTGTAATACCATAATTCCTTTCTCAAACTGAGGCAACAGAAATTGCAGTAGAGTTCCCTTGCCAACTACAAAATGTTCCATTTCACTCTGCTTTTCTCCATTCCCTAGAATCAATTACGTCAATTTGAATCTAAGTAGACTAAGATAAAAAATGATGAATATGTTTGTGAAATAAAAACTTGACAATAAATCCTTAAGATTTTTCTAAGAAAGAACTTTATGAAACTTCAGAGAATAGGAGACTATTTGCTAATAAAAAATGGAAATCATGTAAGAAAAATCTTCCATCTTTTAATACAACAAACCAGGGGCCTGCAAACTGCATCCCATGGGCCAAATTCAGCTAGTTGCTTTTCTGTATAGCCCTTGGGCTACAAATGATTTTTAAATTTCTAAATGATTGAAAGAATAAAAGGATAATAATATTTCATGGTGCATGAAAACTATGTGAACTTCATGTCTCAGTGCCTATAAACTTTATTGGAACACAGCCATCCCCATTTGTTTATGTATCATTTATGTTACTCTGAGAGAGTTGAGTGGCAGCCACAGAAACCATATGTGTCCAGTAAAGCCTAAAATACTTGCTACTTAGACCTTTACAGAAAAAACTTTGCTGCCCCATGTTCAATAAACAGCTGAAGGCAGGGATAGTATCAAATCTCAGCACCTGCTTAACTACTTGGCACACAGATCTGCACACAATGAGTAACAGCAGAAAGAATAGATATAAAAAATTAAAATTATTTTCTCATTATAAAAAGGACCAAATATCTATAATTTTAAAAAAGCCAATAGGCTTACACATAAGATCTGTAACTGTAAAACTGCTAGAAAAAACACAGGTGAATATCTATGAGGTATAAATCTGGGCAATGATTTTTTTTGATTTGACCCCAAAAGCATAAGCAATAACAGCAAAGATAGACAAATGAGATTACATCAAAATAAAAACTTGGTGCACATAAAAGGAAACAACAGAATGACGAGACAGCACTGTGGATTGGGAATGAATATATTTGCAAGCCACGTGTCTGATAAGGGGTTAATATCCCAGACATATAAGAAACCCAAACAAATATATAGAAAGAAAACAAATAATTTGATTAGAAAATGGGCAAAGGAGCTGAATAGACATTTCTCAAAAGAAGACACAAAATGACCAAAAGGTATATGAAAAAATGCTCAGCATCATTAATTATCAGAGAATGAAAATCAAAACCACAATGAGATACCACCTCTCTCTTGTTAAAATGACTGTTGTTCCCCTCTCTTTGTCCATGTGTTCTCACTGTTCAGCTCCCCCTTATAAGTGAGAACATGAGATTTTGGTTTTCTGTTCCTGCATTAGTTGCTGAGGATAATGGCTTCGAGCTCCGTCCATGTCCCTGCGAAGGACACGCTCTTGCTCCTTTTGATAGGTGCAGCAAACCACCACGGCATGTTTACCTGTGTAACAAACCTGCACACCCTGCACATTTACCACAGAACTTAAAATAAAAATTTTAAAAAATGAGTGTTACCAAAAAGAAACAAGAGAACAAGTGTTGGAGAGAATGTGGAGAAAAGGAACTCTTAACACACTGTTGATGGGAATGTAAATTAATACAAGCATAACAGCAACAATATGGAGGTTCCTCAAATATTAAAAATAGAACTGCTGTATGATTGAGCTAATGGGATATGAATATCCTATTACTGGGTATACTGGAAACTGAAATCAGCATGTTAGAGAGATGTCTGCACTCTCGTGGTTATTGCAGCACTATTCTCAATAGCCAAGTTATGGAATCAACCTGTGTGTCCATGAAGGAATGAATGGATAAAGAAAACATGGTGTATGTATACAGTGGAAAGCTATTCAGCTTTACAAAGGAAATGTTGTCATTGGTAATAACATAGATGAAATTGGAAAACATTTTGCTAAGTAACATAAATTTGGAACAGAAAATCAAATACATTATACTCTCACGTATATGTGGAATCTAAATCAATCAAATTGAAAGAAGCAGAGAGTAGAATGGTGGTTATCAGAGACGCTGGGAGAGAGGGGAATGAGGAGATGATGGTGAAGGGTACAAAGCTTTAACTGCACAAGAGAAATACATTATTCTTTGGGATATATTGTAAAGCATGGTGAATATAGGAAATAACATATAGTACATTTCAAAATCACCAAGAATATAATTTTAAAATGTAAATGTAAATTTCAAATGTTCTCACCATAAAGTGTGCTAGTTAAGATGATGAGAATGGTGCGAACCTGGGAGGCAGAGCTGGCAGTGAGCCCAGATCACACCACTGCACTCCAGCCTGGGCGACAGAGCGAGACTCCGTCTCAAAAAAAAAAAAAAAAAAAAAAAAAAAAAGAACATGTTAATTAGCTTGATTTAATTATTCAACATTGTATTCACGAACTATAACATCAGTTTGTGGCCCATACATATATACAGGTATAATCTATCAATTTATGATTAAAAAATACATGAAATAAAACTGGGTTTAAATGGAACAGTGAACATTCTTCATATAGAAGACAAGCACAATTACTTCATTTTAAAATGTATAATACCATGAACATAGGAATTGCCAGGAGAATATTTAGGTTTATGAGACTATATCCATTGAAAAGTCTGTTGAACATTTTTTCTGAAGTTGTTCAGTTTTAGACCTGAATCAATTCTCTTTTATCACATTTAATAAAAATGGATGAGAAAAGCACCCTGTATAATTAGTAGTTTGACCTAGGCTTATATGATGGTTTATCGGTTATTTCAACTCCACAGCTGACTAGCAACATGAAACGCTCATGGAAAACCTGTTTATAATGAAGGATGCTTCTGACACAATACACACTATTATATCTTGATGGATAATTAACATTTAGTAACCAAGCACACTAGTACATTTGACTTACAGGCCATGCATTTTCCCTTAGGAGACAGTAACTTTGAATCTATCGCATTCATCTCCTCCAGAACTTTGTCAAACAGAGGTACATACAGCTTTTGATGCTCTCATTTCATTTCGCGTTGCTCTTTCATGTTTGGTTTGCTTAGCGCTTGTTGGGTTTCTTTTTAGTTCCTCTAAATTATCTAATTTGAAAAAATAACTATTATGAATAGACTCCCAAAAACTATAGAAAAAGTATTTTAAAAGGTAAAAAAAATCAACATGGAGACTTTCCACAATGTAAAAGTGGTTCTTTTTTTAATAAAGCCTTTTCCCTACTCATTTGAAAAAGCAGAGTTACAGGGACTGTCTTTCAAAATTTCCACATATAAGCAACCAAAAATTTGTTCTAGGAAGAGCACAGATGGCAGTTTCTGAAAAGATTTCCATGACACCTTTGATAAGAGTAAAAAGATCAACCTCATAAGGAATTTGTCTTCATTCACTCCCACACTTTCTGGACTGAGCTTTGCCTTCTGGCTAGTTATTAGAGCTGACACACAATTCCACAGAGTCACAAAGTGGAGAAGTTCTTTTTAAATACGAGTTAATGATTTTGTAAATTTAGTGCCTTAAGCAAAATTGAATTAAACATTCAGTCATTCATCTTAAGCATCCTTAAAAACTGAAAGCTTCACAATATGCCCAGAACCAAGAAATTCAAATAACTTTTAACCAGAGCCTACCCGGCAGGACTGCGCAAAGGATTAATGAGAGGAAAGGATATTTGGATGCTGCCTTCTAGGAAAGGTAGCCTGGAAGAGGAGAGGACACTAATAGACTAACCACTCCTCCAGAGGGGAGGACCACAGTAATCAGCCAATGTCAGCTGGTCCAGATCCAAACAGCTTTCTGCTAATGGATACCTTGTGTGGTTGTTATGTTAACTAATGCAAAGATATATGATTAATATACTTGTCAGTGCCCTGTATTTACAGTTTTCTCACAAAACATTTCTTATATAATTGAGATAATTACTTTCACTCACAATGCCATTGGTTTAAGTTTTAATTGATAATGATGACTTTACTTTTGAGTTTACTATTATAGACTTTTGTCATTAGATTACCATTCAGAGTCAAAGCCTGAACCTTAGAGAATTAAACTCACTTGAGATTGAAGTAGTAATCATTTCACACTTTACGGATGTATCCATGTTTTGAGCTAATTCCAGAATATTATCAGTCATATTGAGATATGATATAGTAATTTGGTTTTTAAGTACGATTTTGGAACCCTAGGTTACTAAAATAGTAGTTTAATTTTTGTTCACTAAAAGAATTTGTAACTGAAGCTTCCATTAGAGATTATATACTTTTGACTTACTACTTTCAGACATTAACCA
Organism: Trachypithecus francoisi; assembly: GCF_009764315.1. Taxonomy (NCBI): domain Eukaryota; kingdom Metazoa; phylum Chordata; class Mammalia; order Primates; family Cercopithecidae; genus Trachypithecus; species Trachypithecus francoisi. The sequence continues at coordinate 12,777,232 of NW_022681469.1, read as the reverse complement.
ATTAATTATAAAATATAGAGATTTTATGTTTTCATCTGCATATACAAAATTACCATCAAGATGAAAGTAATTGAATTGATTGTACATTCAGTTATGTAATTCCAAATTTAAGTAGACACAGGAAGTCATAAGTTTACATCCAAAAATTCACGAGGTAGTCAGTCATAGTCACTACATTTTAGCCAACAACTAGGGAATGTGTACTGTCATGTACTGTGAGTCAGTCCCTGTGCTGAAGATATGAAAACGAATTTGACAATCTGGTATAAAATCCAAGACTATTATTTGTACTGCCAGCCTCAGGGAGAGATGAAGAAAATGGGTTTGTAAGTTAGAGGCTGCAAAAATTGTTTTTTGGTTTGTTGGTTTTGTTTTTTGTTTTCCTGCAAAAGCATGTATTCAGGGTACAGGTGGATGTTCTACCCTCCTAGGTTTCTAGGCTGGCTCATCTTTATAACAATGCTCATAAAGATGTGTGTAAATAAGCACCATGTCTCAAATTTAGGTTGAGAATTGTCCTCCTAGAGTATTCAAATTTTTAAGAGATAAAACAATTAAAATCTAAAATACGTGATAATCTAAATAGATATTATATCTCCATTCACCCATTAAAATATTTTTTCTTGCTAATAAAAGAAAAAAATTATTGTTATGGATTTTCCTATCCCTCAGAAATAAGGATAATAACATTTTGCCTATTTTTAAAAGATATTGGTTAGATGAATCTTGTAGATCTAGCTCTATTGTTCCCATTCTAGAAAGCTTAGAATTATTATTCTGAAAGCAGAAACAATCTTTAAAAATGAAAACATTAAAAAGTTTACATAAATGACTTCATTTTACCTATTAAATTTTATTGCACACCACTGCACTCCAGCCTGGGCGACAGAGAGAAAAAAAAAAAAAAGAAAAGAAAAAAGAAAAATTTTATTGCTTTAGAATGCTTGACAGAGCAAAGTGAAGCTGCCCTCACAGGGTGAGCAAGCATTCTGGACAGAGATATAGTTAAAATTAAGCATTAGTCAGACTGCATTTTGACGCACTTCCTTGTAACCAAAGTCACATAGCACTGGATACTGACCATTTGCATCACATTGCTCCTATAGATAGGGTTCTGATGTAGGAGAGATAGGATCTCTGATGTTGGAATCACAAGGCTTTTTAGGAATTGCTTAAGCAGATCATAAATTCCAGCAAAACAGCGGACCCCAACCAGTTTAAAGACACTCACAGAGGAGCTGAGTCACATGAGAATAGTTTCTTTATCTCCCCATTCCATGACTTCACCCTGCACTCTTCAACCAATTCATGATCTCCACACTTCAGCCTACTTCAAAGCCTGTGAAAACCCTAGTCCCACACTCCCCAAGGAGATGTGTTTGAGGTTTCCTCCTGCCTCCTCCTTCGGCTGCCCTACAATGAAATCCCTTTCTTTGCTGCAACCTGCTGTCTCCATGTATTGACTTGTTGAGCATCAGGCACCAGACATATTATGATTACAAAAGCAGAATTTTTCTCTTGGGTGTTTAGAAAGCTCCCAGGCTGTTCTGATTTCAGACAGCAGACTTCAGAAGGTAGCATTCCTAATTTTCTCTGATGATGTTGAGGAAGTATGCTAACTAATAAGTTTTTGGTTATTGGATATTGTCTGGTTGTCCCATGCCCCAGTACAGCACACATTTTGCTTTGTCCTGGTAATTAACAATACAAACAATATACATCAATTTGGCCACATATTTTAGCACAAATAATACAGCTACAAATAATGGCCTGTTTATCATCCTGTCACCTAAATCTAAAGTACCGAGATCCAGATGAGATGAAAAAGTGCACATTTTAAGTTGCATAAATTATATATATGTATGAAGGCTTAAAGTTCAGATTTTCAGAAAACTAAAAAGTTCTTAGTCATTTTTAGAAAGTAGTTCTGCAAAGTACTGAGTTCTTTTGTGTAAAGATTAAAGCAGGTATTCTCTCTGTGTGTGTATGTGTGTCTGTGTTATTCTAATATTAATAGAAACAATAGAAATAATATTTCTTCTATATTACTTTTCAAGAAGATAGTAAAAGCCAAGAAGTAAAAGTGTTTTAATTCCTGAGCTGTTAATTCAATTTATTTTCCTTGAATGGTTGAATACTATTTCCATCATTTGTTCATTGTAACATTTTCCAATACTCATAGAATTGAAAATCATTAATTTACCAGTGCATTTCCTAATATGTCTATATTCAGATCTGTATGTTTTCTTGTTTCATAAAGAAAAAGTTATCTTCTTTTTTTTTCAAATTAATATCAAGGGCATAAAGTTTTATTGAACTAATAATCTTCAGTGTTGGCTATGAATTTAAATTCCATTTTATTGCCACTTTGGGAGATTAAAGACAGAAAGAGAAAAGGAAGAAATATAGATGGGTGATCAAAGTAGGTAAAACCATAAAGATGTATGAAATAAAAAGTGAAAGAGAAGAAGAGAGAGCCAAATGAGGAAAACAAATCACGGAAGAGAATAAAGGCATGTAAAGCATACAAAACTAGAAAAAGTGCAGGAAAGAGAAAGAAATAGGTAGATAACATAGAAAAAGTTTTGAAAGATTCAGTAAATGTGATAAGGATTCCATGTAGGTAATAACTGTCAGAGAGTTATAACTTTTATATATATTTCTTTGAAAAGTATAGTAATTAGCATTAATAGCTTTTAGGTTATTCCAATGTTTGTTTGTAGTCCTATACCCATAAGCACACCTTCTATAAATAAGCACATTCTTTGTGCTAGAAAGATAATGAAGGCTCTATCTGGTAACTTGTTTTCGAGGCTGAATGCTACAAACACACTCTAAAAGTGTTCATGTGAATGTGTGTACCCCTACGTACACAGATGCACACATAAATAAAAAATAAAAACTTTATTATATTAACTACTAGCACAAATATATGTATTTTGTTTGAAAAATACTCTGGAAAGCTTCTTGACACTTACTATAAAACGTGAGATGCTGTGAGCATGAAAGAAAGTGGTCATTAACATACCCAAAGGAAGAGACGATCCTTCTATGCCATAAGGAAAGGAAACTATTGGTTTTCTTACAGAAAACAGGAGGTAGAGTCAAAGAGGAATAGGGGAAGGGAGAACAAGACAAAAAGACAGTCTGGGATTTTGTGAAGAGCCACTATTTGCAAGTTGAATGTGGTTTTTTGTTTTGTTTTGCTTGCTATTATTGAGCTATTGTTCTGTGTCTCTTCACGAGTCTTCAAAAAGCCTACACTGTTCACAGTGCTTGGAGTGACAGAGTTTTCTTACAGAAGGCTACGTTCAAACATCAAAAAAGAATGTACAGCAGCTTAGCTCAAGAAACATAAGACATTATTAGTAAATAAATCACCCCCACAGCTTTATAACCACCCATCCCCTGCAAAACCTTAGGCAAAGTTTGGAAAGGATTTGACATCTATAATCTGTATTGTTGCAGTAACTGCAGAGTCTCAAGGCAATTTTGCCTAACTTTCTGAGGAGCTGAGGGTCACAAGGTTGCGTAGCCTTCTGTCCAGATGTGGGGCTATCAGGGGATTTGGAGTTTAGCTTTGTTTGGTTGTTTCCTATCTCATCAATTTACTTTTCACAAAATCTGCCTCTGAATGTTTGATCCATGGTGAATATGTTTGAAGCATGTTTTTGAATGCATGTTCAACACTGGAGAAAGTAGATTACACAGTTCTGCTCTTGGACAATGCTGGTCCAGCACTGCAGGTGGTGAATGTGAGTGATGGTGATGTGACCTCTTACAGAAGAATGATGTGTTAATTAATTTGAGGAATGGAAGAGCATGCCCTTGACAGTCACTCTGACTTGAGTTTGCATGCTAGCACCTCTGTTTGAGCTCAGATTTATTTACCCTGTAATTCCTGTAAAATATAGATGATATGCTGTACTTCAAAATTTCATTGTGAATATTAAAAGAAATAGTACAGTCAGGTGTGGTGGCTCACGCCTGTTATCTCAGCACTTTGGGACACCCAGGTGGGATCACTTGAAGTCAGGAGTTCGAGACCAGCCTGGCCAACATGGGGAAACCCCATCTCTACTAAAAATACAAAATTAGCCAGGTGTGGTGTCATGTACCTGTAATCCCAGCTACTTGGGAGGGTGAGCCAGGAGAATTGCTTGAACCCAGGAGGCAGAGGTTGCAGTGAGCAGAGACCATGCCACTGCACTCCAGCCTGGGCGACATGAGCAAAACTCCATCTAAAAAAAAAAAAGTTAGAAATAATACACACAATGTTTTTAGCAAATTCCTTGGTGCACAATTATATGGTAGTTATTATTATCAAAATTATTAAGTAGAAAAAAGTCTCAAAGCCAATGATTATTTATTTATTTTAGAGTTGGAGTCACAGAGTGCAATGGCACGGTCATAGCTCACAGCAGCCTAGAACCCCTGGGCTCAAGTAATCCTCCCATTTCAGCCTCTGAATACCTAGGACTAAAGGCATGGGTCACCATGTTGCTAATTTTTTAGTTATTTTATTTTATTTTATTTTATTTTACAGGCACAGGGTCTCACTTTGTTGTCCAGGATGGTCACCAACACTGACTTCAAGCAGTCCTCCTGCCTCAGTTTTCTAAAATGCAGGGATAACAAGCATGAGTGACTGCATCAGGCCTGGGAATTTACAGCCTAGTATATTATACAATTATGGAGGGGGTACAAATTATGTGAAATCTTCAGGAAAGCATACATTTTGAGAGAGAAATAAGTACAGTCTTAAGTCAGAGATGAGAAAAAGCATGGGAGGCTACCAGCTGAATATTAAAGGTAGGTGTAAGATTATAATGGCAGAGAATAAGTTTAGGTCTGAAGAATAGGTCTAGGTTATGGCAGACCTTGAACTTCAGAGAAATTTTAGCTAAATATGAAGGTTAGAAAGAGCCATTATACATTTCAGATCTTGGAAGTAATATAAGTTGGTAGTTTAGAAAGTTTCATCAATTGTGTTGTGCAAGAATAACTGAAGTTCAAAGAGATGTTTTTTGAGGTGACTGGAAGGATTTGCAGTTATCAAGAAATGAGGTGAAGAGGACTTGGAGTAATTTTGGCTGAGAAAAATAAACCTTTACATGCAGCTCTAAGTCTATAAGAACAAAGAATATATAATAATCCACATGTAGAGAATAAAATAATAAGAATGATATTACTACAACAGTAACGAAAAAGAAGCATCAGGTTTAATCCATAAATTAAATTGTGTCCTTCATTTAGTATAAAAAGATCTAAGGATTACGGTATAAATATTGCACACTTTTTATGTGGTGGACATGAAAGCAATTTCTGTGAGTTTAACCAATGGGAAATTGGTTCTCTTGGATAAATGATTGGCCCTATACTTAAAAGACATAATTTTGAGAGTTCCACTACATTAAAATTTAAGCACAGCTTACTAAAAACAGCCAGACTTAAGGGTACCATATTGCATAAAAATGTTATCTTTTCTATTATAAATGGTATGGCTGATAGATATTTAAGGGGAAAAATAACCTGTCTTTTAGGTTGGCTATATAGTTTCAAGTTTTCAAGTTATCGAAAATCAACCCATTTACTTATTTAAAACTCATGCTCACCTGCTTGGAGACAGAATTTGGAAATTTATAAGTTGTACATACAGCTTCATAAAATCTTAAGAAATAAGTCAAAAGAGGCATTATTGAAAAGCAGCAACATAAATGTATGTCATTGGGATTCTACAATGGGTTTGTTGTACAATGTAACATCATTGTACATTGATGTTAACTCTCAGTTTCCTGACAGCTAAAACAAAGAGAAAAAATTATTATAGGTATTAAAATGTTTATACAAATCATTGAAATCTGCAGAGATATGCATGCTTCTATTTAAGTGCTGAGGGTGGACTGTTCAACATGACAGATGATTATCTTTCACTTGAATTTTACAGACATGCAATTTAAGGCAACAAATACATTCATTCTATATAAAAGTTAAGAGACTATACTTCAGTGGAGGGATTTCCTTAAGAGACCAGCAGACTCAACATTCCACATCAACAGAATCAAAGCAAATGCTGTTTATAATAATACAATTTAGGGACAGTTTTGGCAAATTTTAATGACATTTCCAAAACCTATTCGAGCCTATGCACCTTAATTTGAAACACTGTGAAATGGACTCAGGATTAATTTGGGAATAGAAGAAAAGAAGACCACTTCCATAATTTCTTTACAGAAAATTATTTATCTTCTTTCCATTTAAGAAGATATACACGGTGTACACGGTGGCCAGTCACGGTGGTTCACACCTGTAATCCCAGCACTTTGGGAGGCTGAGACGGGTGGATCACAAGATCAGGAGATCGAGATCATCCTGGCTAACATAGTGAAACCCCATAAAAATACAAAAAAAAAAAAAAAAGAATTAGCCGGGCGTGGTATCGGGCGCCTGTAGTCCCAGCTACTCAGGATGCTGAGGCAGGAGAATGGTGTGAACCCAGGAGGCGGAGCTTGCAGTGAGCTGAGATCCCACCACTGCACTCCAGTGAGACTCTGTTGAAAAAAAAAAAAAAAAAAGAAGGAAGGAAGGAAGGAAGGAAAGAAGGAAGGAAGAAGGGGAGATAGAATATAACAATTTGAACAAAAAAAGGGGGAAATAGAATTTAACAATTAGAACTAAATACAAAGAAAGTCCTTTTGCTGCTACGAAATTCAATTGTGACATAGTGCAAATATGTCATTGTGTAATGGCTGTGCAAATTGCTTTTCTGCATGTTTGTCTTATATAATATTGATAGTACTACATAGTGTGTCAAAAAATTTAACTTGGTATTTTTAATGCTAAAAGGAGCAAACACTAATCAGAATGCCAGCAGGTACAATATCTTCGAATGAAAATAACACATTCCAACTGCTGTTTCTGTTCTCTTTGGTACACAGTCTGCATAGTTAGCATGATAAATATGAATAGAATTTTCATGCTGACATTTAATTAAAATGAAATTACCTATCATTGTTACCCACTACACAGAAGCTATTATTTATGTTGATATTATTCTAATATTGTATTAAGCTGAGATTGAATTTGTATCAGTGTTTTTTATGAATTGAATTATTTCTGATTCCTCAGTTGGTTTTAAAAGCCAAGGAGTAGATACTCTTGCTTTGTGCGTGGATAAAGCATATTTTCTTCTTATTTGAAAATTTAGAGGTGGAAATCAAGCACTTCAGTGTAACTATAACTGTACACTATTTTCCTGTTTTTTTCTTTTGTCTTCTTTAGATATTTTGATGCCTTTTAATGCATCTCCCTGTTGATGTACAATTTAATATCTGAGATAACACTGAGATTAATTTTTTAATTGTTAATATGTCTGTGATTAGTCTTTCCCTATATTATTACCATTGTGATTACTTTTACTTACTACCATCGAAGTAGCAACTTGTAGTCAGATAGCAGTGACATTCATGGTCTATCAATTTATCCATTCATCCATTTATCCATCTCGCTTTCCTTCCCTTCCCCCATTCATCCATTACGTACTGTGGATTTGCACTGAAGTCAATTGGAATTAAGTATTATAAAACTCTATTTTACTAATAGCCATATAAAACCTATAAGAGGCAATTCAGACATTCACGATACTTGGAATTTTAACAGTTACTTCTATTGACTATTACAATAGTCAATAGAATAATCTGTAAAATCACTCTGGCAAAAATGTGTATTTATGTTTTAGTTCTAAGGAAGCACCACTCAGCACAATGAAACAAAAAGAAATGCTAGTGATTTACATTGTCCTTGACTAAGTTAAAAAAAATCAATTCATTGTGATTCTGAAGCTTTCCCTTTAGGTCAGTTATTGTTATATTGAATACAAAGCAATGACACCACACAGTTGTTGTGTTCCACTAAATGTGATTTCCAATTTTACAAATAAACCCTTCTCCCTTTTAAAAAATATATACATATATCTGTTTAGTTGGACAAATGGAGATAAAGCAAATTTCTCTGACCCAAATCCAAGTCTGAGCACTCAAGTTTGGGTTTGTACAGTTTAGTTTAACTTACAAACAAGTGACTTATTCCTTTCTATGCCACAAACACCTAAAACAACAAATATTATACATCATTTTTGGTTGAGAGGAATGACTAAATCATTGATTCTAGTGATTGCCCCTTATGACAAATCAACATTGTTTATTAAAAATATGTGATTTTATAAAGGTCAGGCATGGTGGCTCAGATCTGTAATTCCAGCATTTGGGAGGCAGAGGCTGGAGAATCACTTGAAGCCTGGATTTTGAGACCAGCCTGGGCAACAAAGCAAGAACCCATCTTTACAAAAAAAAATAAAACGAAAGAAAGAAATTAAGAAATTAAGGAAGAAAGAAAGAGAGAAAGAAAGAAAGAAAGAAAGGAAGAAAGAAAGAAGAAGAAAGAAAGAAAGAAAGAAAGAAAGAAAGAAAGAAAGAAAGAAAGAAAGATTGATTGACTGATCTGAATGTAGTGGTGTTCACAACTAATTCATCACAACCAGTTACAAAGATTTATTTGTCCCGTCTCTACACCTACTCCTTCATTTAACTAGAAAAAAAAAAAATATATATATATATATATATATATCAGATTTCGTAAGGAAAGTGGAACATACAAATAATATTAAGTACTTATCTATTAGTTAGGGTATAGAAACTAGGGAAGACCAAGGAAAGACAACCAATATAAATCGTATTTAAACAACTACTCTAGTAAATTGATCAAAGTTTGATTAGCATTATCTGCTTTAAGTTCTTCTAAGGATTTTCAATAAGAGAAGACAGTCTCATTCCACCACAACCCAACCTATCCAATGTTTTTCTGGAAGACACTGTTAGCATCACATAAGCTGCCAGCAATGTAAAATCCCCTTATTTGCTGCCTTAACATTTGAGATAAAAAGTGTTGATACCATTATTTTTTAATCTCAGTCTCATTGAGGAACTTCCTGAATTTTCTAACGTCAATTTATTGCGAAAGATCTGTACAATAAAGTGATTTTGAATGTTAGGAACTTGTGATTATGGATGAGAGTTAGTTGATGAGAGGATTCGAAGCTCTAACATCTCAGAATAACCAGTAACACGTGTCTTTGCAACATAGCTTCGTTTCACTGTTAGACTTTGATGTGTTGGCTATTTTTTATGTGCGTGATTAACATATTTTATTGACAAATAATAAGTATGTATATCTGTAATTACATATATCTGTACAATGTGACATTTTATCTATGTAGGCATTATAGAAAGTTTCAATCACGTGAATTAACATGCCCTTCACCTTACCAATTTATCACTTTTCTGTGGCCAGAACATTAAAACTTTTTAAAAGCAAATCTGAAATATACATTATTATCATCTGTGGTCAACATACAGTGCATTACATCACTAAAACTCATTCCTTCAGTCTGACTAATTCTTTATACCTCTAATTAACATCCTCTCTTTCCTCATCCCTTCCCTCCACTCCTAGCTTCTGGTATCCACATTTCTATTCCTTGTTTCTGAAATAGACAACTTTAGAGTCCATATATAGGTGAGATCATACCATATTTGTCTTTCTGTGTTTGGCTTATTTCTTTTAGCAAAATATTCTACAGTTTCATCCATGTTATTGCAAATGATAGAATTTCCTTCTTTTTTAAGGGTATATAGCATTCCATAGTGTATATATACTGCATTTTCTTTATTCATCTGTTCCTGGACATCTATATTGCTTTCCTATCTTGGTTATTGTGAATAATCTAAAAGAAACCTGGGAATGCAGATATCTCCTTGACATACAGATTTCACTCCCTTTGAATGTATATCCAGAAGTAGGATTGCTGGATCACATAGTAATTCTATTTTTAGATTTACAAGTTACCCCCATGCTATTTTCCAAAATAGGTGTATTAATATATATTCCCATCAACAACATACAATGGTTACCTTTTCTCCACATCCTTGCGAAAACTTGTTGGCATCAGTCATTTTGATAATAGCCATTCTAATGGGCATGTGGTGATATTCCACTGTGACTTTAATTTGCATTTCTCTGATGACTGGAGATGTTGAGCAATTTTTCATGTATCTGTTGGTCATTCATATCTCTTCTTTTGAGAAATGTCTGTTCAGATTCTTTGCACATTTTATAATTGGGTTGTTTTCTTACCATGAGTTAAATTCCTCATATGACATGGATATTAACCCCTCATCAGGTGTATAGTTTGCAAATATTTTCTTTCAATCTGGTTTCTTTCTACACCGAGTTGTTTCCTGTGCTATGCAGAAGCTCTTTAGTTTGAGGTAACTCCATTTGTCTAATTTTGCTTTTGGTGCCGGTGCCTTTGGAGTCCCATCTAAAAAATCATTACCCAGACCAAAGTTGTGGAGCTTTCCCCCTGTTTTCTTATAGTACCTTTGTAGTTTTAGGTCTTACGTTTAAGTCCTTTATCCATTTTAAATTGATATTTGGGCCCAGCATGGTGGCTCGCACCTGTAATCCCAGCACTATGGGAGGCAGAGGCAGGCAGATCACCTGAGGTCAGGAGTTCGAGACCAGTCTGACCAACATACTGAAACCCTGTCTCTACTAAGAACACAAAAATTAGCCAGGTGTGGTAGCACATACCTGTAGTCCCAGCTACTCAGGAGGCTAAGGCAGGGGAATCTCTTGAATCTGTGAAGCGGAGGTTGCAGTGAGCTAAGATCACACCACTGCACACCAGTCTGTATGACAGAGAGAGACTCCATCTCAAAAAATTATACATATATATGTGTGTATATATATATTATATGTATATATACACATTTGTATTTCTAGTGATATGGGATGTGATTTCATTCTTCTGAATATGAATATTCAGTTTTCCCATCAGCATTTGTTGAAAAACATCTGTCATTTACCATTGTGTATTCTTGTCACCTTTGAAAATAATCAATTGATCACAAATACTTGAGTTTATTTTCTGGGCTTTCTATCCTGTTCCATCGGTCAGTGTTCCTCCTTAATCAGCCCAGTCAGAGATTTTAAGTACCTCTAAGTTTTGTGTTTGTCCAACCTGCTGTCTTTGTCCTTAGTGGCCCCAAGTTGTGCTATTGCCTTGAGAGACATTTGATAGAAGCCAGTCCCTAGGAATGTGGCTGGAGAGATTGGGGTGTTAGATGCATGTTCCAGGTCTTTCTGTCTCTCTTTCCAGAGAAGCTGAGAGCCAGAGTTTATTTCTCATCCATTCTGCCTACACCAAGGAAGGGGGCTGAGACAGATGCCTGTACTCTTGATCCAACTGCTCCCTTTGAACCTGGGGAGTTACCTGTTGAATGTTTGCAAGTTTAAAAGTCACCTTTTGTTCCCTGTGGTCTATGGTCTAGGAGATTCAGGAGTACAGAGTTCTGTCAACTCCCAGAGCTAGGTGATTTAGGAGCCAGTCCCCAGCAAAGACTGTAAAAGTTGAAGTGTTTGATGCATGTAGAAACTGCCTCTAGGGAGGGTCTTCAGATCTATGTTTACTGCTGGGTCAAGCTGGGGAAGAAGGTGCAGAGAGTGCCTACAGTCCTGCTTGAACATTCAGAAGATGCCCTCCCCCATAGCAGGGGAGACTTCTGGTCTGGGGTGTCCACTTTCCCTTAAGGCGTGAAGAGGTCTCACTGCTTCCTTCTAATAAGAGATTGCAGGAGTTTATCTCTAGAGCAAGCTGAGGGAGAAGGCACAGGAGTGCTATCCCTCCCAATCTTGTTGGGAGAAGACTTCAACTCTTCACAGAGAGACTGCAGGGCTGGGATTAGCACTGGAGGAAGCCGGGGAAGGCCCCGGGAGGTGCTGTGCTTCCTGTTTAGGCTCAAGTTGACTTTTGCTTTGTAGGCTCCCAGAGACTGACCTGTTAAAGGCCAAAACCACAGACAGCTGCTGTGAAGCCAAACCCTCTCCAGGAGGAGGGTGGAAGCTGAGCTAATCTAGGGACTATGGCTACTGAGACTGCCCGCAGAGGTAGTTCAAATTCCTCTTTGTTTTTGTGCTTGAGGGAAATCCCCCAACGTGCTGTCCCTGCCATTCTGCAAGCAGGGTGATCTAAGAGCCACTGCCCCTTGCAGTGATGGTAAAAGTTGGGCACTACAGGTGTGGTGCAAGCCCGTTACCCCTCAGAAAGAAGCTGGGAGTTGGGGTTTCTTTCCAAATGTAACGTGCTGTGCTCAGGGTGGGGTTATGCCTGAGTGTATCTCCTCTTTTTCTACTCATTTGGGTGTATTTTCATAGTTGTCAAGTGTGTAGGAGTCTTTGAGCTGGATTCTGGCTTTCTCTGGAAGAGAACTGATCCACTCGTGGCTATTTACTTGGTGTGTCTGTGGGAGGAGGGAGCGTCAGGAGTCTCCTCTCTGCCACCTTACTGACTTCCTGTATTGAATATTTTTGACCTGTGTTTATTTACATTTTGTTTACACATTTGTTCTTTCAATTAGTGATACTACAATTCATGAATTCTGCTTTATGCTATCAGTTACGAGTAGCCTTAGGTTAATTGCTATATTTTATTTCCTGTTACAGCTATAGCTTCTTGTGGCTTAGAATTGCCTTAGAATGTAATAATTCTAGCAACAAAAGAAAATAGATTGAAACGGGCCAGACAGACATTCATCTGTTCTCACTTTTCATAAAAAGCAAAACTAAAAAGTGCTTATAATTTGAGATATTGCTGCCCATTTGAAATTATAAAAAGTCTCTAAATTAAGACCTAACTGCTTATTTCAGTTTTTTGAAACAAATCAAGTAAACGATACACAGAAGATATATGATCGTTTCTCTCATGATTTAATTTTAGACAACGCCTTTTAATCTTTTGATTTCATTTTTAGTTAAAAAGGCCATTTGCCTTCTGTATTAATTAGTTTTATCAAGTGATCTGTAATTGTTTGTAGATAATGATAATGTATTTTGAAAGCAGCTTTTTTTGTTCTTATATACCCCATGTTACTTCATCACATTTTTATTTTATTTTTCTTTCTTGATCTTCAAGTGAAAGAGATAAAAGCCGGGTGCTTCCCTTTCTTGTCAGTTTTATAAATTAAAGGAGAGAGAAAAGAGGCTGAACAACAGGTGCAAGGGCAGATTAAGTGTCTCATTAGAGTCTTTTATGCAAATGCTGAACCCTGCAGTCTTGAACCGACAAGACATTTCACTGTTTGGGATCCTGATGAGCCAAGTAGAGACAAGGTAAGAGTCATATGGGTTATTCAGATAAAAGACTTAAACCAAAACATAGGGCGGGGAATTAGGAACCCAGGGGGTGATAAGAAATATTACATATTAAAAAAATTATGTCATAAATCTACCCGTAGTGGGAGATAACTCTCATGAAGCTGTGTTTGGTCATGAGAGGTTGCTAGACTCCACGGTGGAACATACTTAACATACATCCATAAGATATGTATTCGCAAAGGATAACCAAGATCTTTTCTATTTATAACTGTGTCCCGTATGACAGAAGATTTAAATGTGTTCAGGTTTTAACATTTATGTATTTATTTTTTTAATAAAAACTACTAATCCAATCACTGTGTGGCTTCTCCAAGCCCCTCTACTCTTTCTAAGAGCCTTCAGTCCATCAGAGGGACACTGTTGTGCTTTTCACCCACCTATGGGAGGCCATCAGAGACACTGAATCCAGCACGATAGGGGCCTTGTTCAGTGGGGACTCATTCATTCAATACATATTTACAAATCACTCAAACTAAACCCTTTCAATTAGAAGATTTTGTTATGTACCACTTACCATGATGGATAATACCACAACTTGGTACTTCATAGAGTTATGAAGATTGATAAACATTTGCATTTTCTTAGTCCCTTTTTGTTTATTCATGTACATTTTAATATCTGATTATCATGTTTGAATTTCCTTTGATTATAATGTTCTTTATAAATGTAATGCATTAAAATTAGAAATTGGCAGTTGACTTTGTAAGAATCATTACAAAATTTATAATTATTCAAACAACACAAGCAAATAGGTAATCATCTATACTAAGCTCAAACGTAAATTCCAAGGCAGGCTAAATCCAGTATACTGCCTTGTATAGTTTTGTCCAGTCTTTCTGATAATCCTTGTATAATTTGGCAATAATGTCAAGTGGAAAGAGAAATAAATCCCTCTTTTTCTTTTCCTGCATGTTGTACCTAAGAGCGTTTTTTCTTTCTTTTTTTATCCTTTTCTGACATTCCTTTTGTATAGTTCTTTCAGCAGTGGCAATTTATTCTAGTAAAGGCACTCATCACATGATCTGGAAACTACTGATTTCGTCTCAGTCTGCCACAAATACAATTAAGCTGTTCTGTTTCCATGGTTAGCCATCCTGTTTTCTAAAATAGGAGGTTTCTAAACCTCTCCATTTTCTACAAGTTAAAAACTGGAGCTATTCTTTCTTAATTGGTTCTTCTGTATTGGATCAAAGCATGCTATGAAATTACCGAGGCTGTCATATTGGCAGAAAGAATATGCAGAAGTTCAAGCTAACATTATACATGTCATCTTTCCTTGAAGAAGTACACACAGTTAACTCATTCAAAGCAAGGTAAAGCATTTTTTTTTTTTTTTGAGGCATTGTTTCCAATAAAAAGATGAAATTGGCTGGGCATGGTGGCTCATGCCTATAATCCTAGCACTTTGGGAGGCTGAGGCAGGCGGATCACGAGCTCAGAAGATCGCGACAATCCTGGCTAACATGGTGAAACCCCATCTCTACTAAAAATACAAAAAAGTAGCTAGGCGTGATGGCACGCAGTTGTAGTCCCAGCTATTATGGAGGCTGAGGCAGGAGAATCGCTTGAACCCAGGAGGTGGATGTTGCAGTGAGCCAAGATCACACCACCACACTCCAGCCTGGGCAACGGAGTAAGACTCCATCCCCCCCCCCAAAAAAAAGATAAAATTAACATTTTTATCATATTATTATTGGATGTAAACTAGTGATTATAATGATTATGAAATTTGTAGCAAACTGGATCACAGTTTTACACATTTAGTTCTGTTTTGATTGGGTTTTTCATATTTAAAATAATAAAGTATTGAGAAGACGACTAAAGCTGTTAAATAGTAAGCTTTCATCTTAAAACAATCTTATCATTGTAGATGATCTGATTTTCATACCAATAAAAATGCCATGTTACTTAATTGTCAATATATTATACAGATAAAATAAGACAAAATATATGTCACTTAAAATTTATAAAATGTCTTATAGGCTCCTGAAAATGATTAGACACATACTATCACTTTTTCCTGTGGCATAAAAACAGACTTAGTCTTCAATATTTAGAATAATTGTTCAACTTATTTTAATCCCTTCTCTCCCTATTTACAAACACTCTGTGTTTGGAAAACACACACCTCAAACAAAATGCAGGTATATGTAAAAGAATAAACAGGTCTTGTTTCAAGAGAGAAGATATAAAGAAAGCATTTAAAACAGTGAAGGATAGCATTTCCTCAACTGGAGTAATAGTGAAGCAGGTGTGGAGTGAGTGTATAAAATCTGTGTAACACAGTTGGCAATACCCTAATATTTAAATACATAAATTCTTAGGATGCCTTAGAATTCACATACAGAAATGATATATATAATAATCTTACATAATTAAACAAGGTAATATATAATATGTAGGTATAATCTTAACTCTTATGAATGCTTTGTAAATATAACCGATTGATAGCCAAAACAGTCCTTGGAGACAGATACTTCTATTATCCCATTTTACAGTTGAGAAAACTGAGGCACAAAAGGTAAAGTAACAGTCCCACCGTCACAGGTCCAACATGTCTTAGGGGTGGGATCTGAACTCCAGCAACCTGGCTCTAGAGGTGTTGGTCTCAAATGCCTCACTCTTTTTGTTCTCCATGATAAGCTGTGGCATTACAGAACCCTCCTTGTCATCAAGGTCAGATAACTTTTACTGCGCTTGGGTTTTTAATGCCTTTCTAAGACTTAAAATAATAATTTTTCCTTCTCAGCATGCATTTGATTTTGAATACATCATGCTATTGTACTCTAAGTCATGTATATAGATCCACAGCAATAAAAATAATTTTTAAAAACTTCTCATAATTTCACGCTGATAAAGGGGCTTACTGTCATATCATCATTTTCAGAGGTTATCATGTTAGTATAATTTAAAATATAGTAGTAAAAGCCTGAATCTATGTGTCTGGGTAAGACTTTCTCAACAAGAGAGATTTTAGTAGCCCGGGGTACAAATTGGACAAACAAATGTTAGAAAATAATACTGAACACATAATACACTCAACTCACTTCTTTAGCAAATGTGTTAAAGGTGTACAGCTCATATATTTGAACTCACATTTGTTTTGATTTCCTATACTCTTTGAAGCCAGACTTGACATATGGATGCATATTTAAGATGTGATTCCCTTCAAACATGAATTGATTATTCTGTTTGATGTTCATTAACATTAAATAATTTGAGTGGGGCACTGAATCTGATTTTGTTTATTTTAGTATGTGTTAGTGAAAACAGTTTTCTGTGTAACTGATCCAATGTAGGTGGATGGCAAGTGTCTGGAGTGTGTCTGCATTCCAATTGTTCGGGCATGACTGTGTTGTCAGCTGCTGGCTAATATTCCCCTTGAATGGCACCATAGTTCTGCTACATGAAGGGAGGAAAAGGTGAATTCATTCTTTTGATTTTACACAGTACACATGCCCATTATCTCTAATGTACTTCATAGGTAAGCAAAACAATGTAACTGTCACCCCCCACACCCCAGTTTTAGTACAAAAATCATTAAAACTCTATTAATGGTTTCATTTGGAAATAGACAACTGAATTAATATTTTTCTCCATTACTGCAGCAAAAAAAAAAAAAAAAAAAGACTGTGGGTATAAATAGTTTAAAATGTTGGTGAGGGTTATATCATTGAAAAATTGACATCATGCTTCTAAATTGTCATTTTTGTAATAATAAATCATCATATATTTAATTTTGAAATTTTTTCTAGCTATAACCTGAACTTTTCAGATATTATACCTCTGCAGTTTGAGGTTTTGTTTCTGTTTTTTATGGTGTTCTAGAGTGGCTGTGTTAGGTATACTCCAAAAAAGATGTTAATGCAAAAAATATAATGCCTATAGGATAAGGGGTATAAATAGTTCACTTTCTTTCCCTTCAGGAACAAGTTACATAAATTCATTATTACACTGAGACAGAATGTTATACATAATAAGAAGAAAATAGTACCAGACTAAATAGTACCTTTTGAAATGTTTCATTTATTTTCATGTTACGGTTGCAATATGTATTGATCTTCCTTCCCTTCTTCCCCTAGGAATCTGACTCTATGAGTCGAACTAATTTTTTTTCTTCCCTTTTAAGCATACTGAGGGTTTGGCGATAGCTCATATGGCTTTCAAAGTGGTAGATTGATTTAATTGACCAAAACGTAGCAGGGAGTAGTCATCTGATTATATAAGTATAAAATAATAAAGAAAGGGATTTTTTATTTCCACTGATACAATTCAATCAAGTTTCTTTGAGTTGCTGAGTTCAAACATTAAAGTTAAAAAAATATCAATTTATAAAGAAAATAAAAGTTATTTTCTAAATGGTTTGATTTCCAAGGAACGGGAAAAAAATGAAATATTGTTAAGATTTTCTGAACAATGAAATAAGTATTAAATAAAGTATTTATTAAGTAAGTATTAAATATTAAGTATTAAATAAAATATATAATATCTTTTAAAGAACAGATATCAGTTAAGGGCTACGAAAATTACTTTTGTTCTAGAGTTCTCATCGGAAGCTATACCGAGTTTTTCAATGTTTACAAACAGACCAATTTCATAATAATTTTCAAAAACATATAATAAGGTAAGGTATAAGGTAACATGATGTGATTTTTAAGGTCAGTAATATTTTTACCTTAAAGCTGATGATGCATTTATTAGGAAAACAGAAGGGAAAAATAGGGTGGCTAAAGTGAAACCAAAGATTAAAAAACAAAATAAAACAAACCTGAAGTTATTGAGTACTTAAATGGGGCATTATTTCCTTTGAGTATTTTTATTGTCATAGAATCAGATATAAATTTTGAAATAACTAAAACAGGAAAATTTTTAATTTGTTTTACTTTTAGTGATGGAAAGATTAGTGCCATTCTATCCAGTTTTCACTTTAAAAGTGAGAACATCCCTCTGAGCCTGTGGAGAGGAGAGAACTCACTGTTGTGGGTCTCGGATCCCTCCTGTTTAGTTTGCCTGAGTGCTTCACTGAGCTTGCACCTTCCTCCATGCTGAGAACAAAAGCAGGCTACTGAATTACCTTTGGAAGCACTACTTCCTACCCAACCCCCTGGGTAGAGAATATGGCAAATAACAGTGGCTGCAGCAGCCTTCAAAACAGAAGAGAATGGAGGATGGAATGCAGACTGGGCCTCAGTGTGATTTTGCTCCAGAATAAAGCAACAAAGCCTAAGTCAGGACATACCATGGTGCAAGGGAGTGATGGGCAAAGCTAGAAAAAAAGATGTTCTACACTTGACACACACACAAGTGTGGATGCTTAAAATCTCAAGAAGGAAAATGTTTTTCATCTGTGGCCACAAAGGCACAAGTGATCTAGTTTAAAATATCTAGAATGGATACCAGCCTCTGTATGAGATTAGTGGGGTCCATCTTTTTTTTTTTTTTTTTTTTTTTGCACAGCAATTTTACATAAGATCTGAAATTCTTTCCTTTGTAATCTAAAATTTTTCCGTTTTTAGATGTATCACTTAAATATGAAAAAAAAAATCCGGGAAAAGTAATTTCATTGTTTTAGTACAGGTCATAGACCTTTGAGTCCTCGTGATGGCCAGGCCATATGGAAATAAATTCATAGGAAAAGCCATGCTGTAAGGCCAAAGGGATCTGGAGCAGGTTGAGGGGAAGGAAGGCAATAGGCAACCTTCACTTTTTATTCTGCCTAATGCCAATACTACTGGTTTCAATCCAGTGACATGCATGTTACGGCACATTTTCGAGCTCATCACTGATAGCTGACTAAAACAGCCAGTATTTGCACTGTCAGATAAAGGACACTGCCTGCTTCCCAGTAAAGAATTCCCCTTTCCAGGTTTTAACAGGGCAAGGGATAGCTAACTCAGATGTGTGAGTTTTGGTAGTACCTCGGCTGACCCATTAAAAATGTGCATGATGTTTCGAGGCATTTTATGATTTTTACAAACATAATGTTTTCATTGGAAACGTAGCAGTTATCCAAATGTTCAGGGAAGGTTTTCTTCCAAATATTGTTGCTTGTGTCCTAGAATGATTTCATTCATAGGTGCAGTCTCAGAATGAAGCATACAAATTTAAATTGGGGAAATTTATTGGATCCTCTTTTATTTTTAGGGACCATTTTTCTCCTGTGAATAAGAGGAGACTGTTGTGTTCATTCTTTTTGGCTGGCTACGACAGTAACTGAAACTCAGTAGGGCTTCCCTCAATATTTGCTGAGTGAACAGATGAAAGTACAGTGGGGAAAGGAAACAGGGTATAAACACAAAAATGGATAATGACAGAGGTGGTGTTAATGACATTGAGACCAAAATAGAAAATCTCATTCTAGTGCATGGTTTATCATATGATACACATAATGGGGTATGAATTGGAAATCAGAGGGTGTGAATTTGCTTTTATTATAGTAGGAGAGAGGAGTTGATGAGCATTAGAAAAAATAATGAAAATGAGTCATTTTCTTGCAAAATACTCTCTTTCAGATAATATAGCATCATCAGAGTCTTTGGACTTAGAGCCAAAAGAGCCTTACATGCCATCTAATTAAATGTCTTGTTTCTAATGTGTGTAGGGAGATTTTCTGGAAAATTACCTATATGTGACCTAAAGATTTTGGAAATGCCATGTAAGAAGCTTTTCTTTTCATGGGAACTGGAAGGGATAAAAATCTGATTGCTTTTCTTCAGCAAAGTATACCAGTGTCCCCATTAGGCATGTGATTATGCAATGTTGAAAGGTTTTTCTTGAGAATGTTATTTTTTTTTCCTTTTCATTAATTATACTTTGTCTAAAGGTTCTTTGTCAAAGCTCCGGCTAGTACTTGAAATTGTAATTGATAGGGAATAAAAGAAAGTAAAATCTTTGATCTCTGTCTCTGGGTGTTATGCAATACCTTTATTCTTGAGATCAAAAGACTCCGAGTATAATGCTGACCAAACAGAGGCTACAGCACCGATTTTGACAGATGCCAAGGACAACAGCTATGAAACTTAACTGCTATATAGGCATGAAAATGACAAAATCAAAACAAACAAAACTGTGAGAGTACCTCTATGCTAAACACCCTTGCATCCATACATAACATAAATAGACACAATAATAATAAGTTCATTAAGTAGGTACACAATATTATCCATAGTATGGATATATGGTAGATCCATAAATAACATTGTTCAGGAAAAGAGATATCTCTCTTCTAGGAGAAACTATAGGATAAGCATATTTCCAGGAAGGCATCAAAATAAACATTTATTACAGAAAATCCTGAAGGACAGTTGAAGGTTTCTAGGGAAAACTGGTATCTAGAACACATAGAATTCATTATTTCATAATAAATGCTCATTGATTAAAATTGTTCCATTGCCTGTATCACTTGACCCTAAGTGCAATTATAAAGTTAATAAAGTTTATCTTTGATATAGTAGACATCCCTTTCTATTCTCCCAGCTTCCTTTTGTCTCAACTATTTATTTCTCATAATAAATAGAGGCCTAAAGACATTTATAGGCCTAAAGACATTTGTCTTATAAGGACTGTGCATTGGTAAACTAATTCTCAGAAGACTTAAAGTGACATCATGCTTTGCCACTCTAGGAATTATTTGAATGTAAAATACCCTTAAAATGATAACAAGTCTTGGGCATGATGGCAGGTGCCTGTAATCCCAGCTACTTGGGAGGCTGAGATGGCAGATTTGCTTGAGCCCGGGAGCAGGAAGTTGCAGTGAGCTGAGATGGCACCATTGCGCTTCAGCCCGGGTGACAGAGAGACTCTGTCTCAGAAACAAAACAAAAGAAAACAAAACAAAAAGAGTAAGGCTTAACCTAAGACGTCTGAAACCTAAGTAGGGAGAGTTATCATGGGGTATTGTAACCAGTGGTGCTCTCATTCAGTTAGAACCATGAAGGTACGTAAATAGACACACCATTGGTGGTAGTTTTGTTGTGTAATTCCTACCCACTCTCACAAAAACTTCCCCTGTGTCTCCTGCTTAAATTGAAGTTAGAAGTATCTGGTACTTTTCTCTATAGAGGTAGTAGAAATACTTAGATGACAGATGTAATACTACTTCCTTTCAGTATTACATTGATTCCTGAACATCTTTCAGCCAGGGTTCTTTGATTAAAGTTGAATCATCTATCATTTGATTCTATTTTTAATTGCCTTGCTTTTTCTAATAAATATATATTCCCCTTTTTAATGATACCATGAACTTTTGAAAAGGTTTCTTCCTTTGTCCTTCCAAAAGTTAACTTATTTCAGTAGGGAGGGCTACAAAAATATTGGAAGAGTAATCATATATATCTATGTGCTGATATAAAAGTATTTTATCGAAACCAAAATGGAAACAAACTTGAAATCAGTTGTATATGAATATGCAATTTTAGTATAATAAAATAGGAAGTCAAAAATCATGCGTCATTACTTAATAAAACAAATAATAAAACTGACAATATACTTGCTTTGGATACAGGTTCTCACTCTGTTGCACAGGCTGGATTGCAGTGGCACAACAACGGCTCACTGCATCCTCTACATTCTGTAATCAAGTGATCCTCCCACCTGAGCCTCCTGAGTAGCTGGGACCACAGGTGCACATTACTACAGAGACTTTTTTTTTTTTTTTTTTTGAGAGGGAGCCTTACTACGTTGCCCAGGCTGGTCTTGAACTCCTAGGCTCAAGCATTCCTCCTGCCTCAGCCTCCCGAAGTACTGGGATTGCAGACAATATACTTCTAATTCACGTTTGCAAAACATCGAATGTAAGACAATTAGAAAATAGAAAAATCTTGATGCATTTTAAAAAATTAAAACATTAGTTTATTAAAATGTACAATATATGTACAATATAAAGAAGTAAGAAGAAAAAGTCCTATTTCTGACATTGTGAATCAAAGCTAGTGTATTCAACTTACATTCTTCCCCATTCTGTGTATAGGTATTTCTCCAGCCAGTGAAAACTACAATATTCAGACCTACATGGCTTACTGAATATTGTCTTTCCTTTTATCCTCTTTTACATATGTTTTTATAGCTCTTTGTATAATTTCTATTTAGAATCCAGTTGAGAAACTGAAGGGGAAAAAGACAGACAGACAGACACTGCCCCCCACCCCCCACACACACAGAGATTAAATGTGAATATGGAGGTGAACATAGGCAGGACTAGCACATGGAAGACATTTAGTGAATCATTTTTTACTTCCATATTTCCTTCCATCGTCCTTCCTACTTTCCCTGCATAAGCAATTTTCAATTTTAAAAAAAACCTTTAAAATTTAAATTGGGTCAACAAGACACATCATGTGCACATAGTTCAGGTAATAATTAACTTCAAGATTAAATATGACGTGATATAATGACATCAGACATGTTTATTTAGATGTTGTCTAGGTATCCATCTGGCCACAAACTGAGCTTAATTTACCAATCTTCACAAGAATTGCTCAGGCTAGGAAAATATTAATTTCCCTGTTTATGTTGCATAAACCCTGAAAGTTATATTCTAACTAAATAGTATTAAGATCTAAGTTAATGATTCTGTCTACAATTCTAGGTAATTGTTAAGTGCTCAATGCAATGCTCAGACATGGCAGATCTAACAAATATTCTCACTGTTCAACTTCTCAAAATCCTATTTTACTAAAGATCACACACACACACGTACACATGCATGCACACACACACATGCCTGATAATGCAGAGGAAACAAACATATTTGTAGTGATGCCAGTGGAAGGACAGTTGCATTAATTTTTCACACATTTGTATACACATGATTCAGACAATCAATAAACTATTATTCTTGTTTGTTTTCTCAAAGTCTTCAAAAAGAATTAATGCATTTCAAAGTTTTGGAGCTAGCCTTGCATATCTCTTTTCCTGAGTGCTCCTGGATCTTTATTCCATGTCAGAGCTTTGTTGATCAGTTGCATGACCATGGATGCCATTTGCTGATAGCAAATGAATTCAAACAGCCCTCAATCCATGTAGGACAGGCAACTGGCATATACCTCTTGGTACTATTCCTTGTGTTGAGGTAATTAATTGAGGTAATTAAGCATTTAGTATCCCATTTACAATTTTGTGTATGTTGATGACACATCACAGCCACAGGAAACTATTAGAAGTGCATAGACCGGTCCATACACAAGTCAAACTTTTGCCACAATAAAAGCAACCCCGTGGATGAAAAGAGTGATGGCTTTTTATATCTAACTTATGACAGCTCTAGGTAGCACTACTGGCAGCCAACTCACAGAACTAATTTACTATCACCTTTGTGATTGAAACAGCTGATCCGAAATTTGTTAACTATGTAACCAGTTGGTTAACATGCTGCAAACTGGATGTCCAGTTCTTATGGAAGGAAATTCGCATTTCATTGATTATATTTTTTATGTTAATTATGTCAAAGAAAAAATATTTCTCTTCCTAGGCAAATACATAATCTGATATATTTTTATTCCCCCAGAGGAAAGTATAAAAATGGAACTATTGGCCTGTACAATATTCAAGACCATGGTGCCACTTATTTTATATTGCAAGTAGTAAAATCTGACATGGTAATAATATAGATAGTAAAATCTCATTGGGATGGAGGGATCAAGGGAGAAATTTTACTAATTCCCTAAACTTAACTCTTCAAGGGTATTTGGAGAAAAAAAAGAAAATATTTAATATTTATAGGACTCCATGGTTCCATTTCATTCAGTGGAGCCTACACAAAATTTTGATTTAAGAGCAATCTGAACTAATCAAATAGTAGACAGTGCTGTAAACAATATGCTATATAACTTTTTGTACACAACGAAGTGGTAATATTGGTTAAACACTAAATTTAAAAGAAAATTAGCATCAGGCAGACGGCGGAAGGCAACTCTTAAGTGATAAAAAGCAATTGTGTATCTGGTTGCACAGAAACAATGAAACTTTGACAAACACAAATTCTCTTCTATTCATTCTGCAAATTTTCACAGCTATAATAGAATGTAACTCCTGAAATACTACAAATGAAATTAAAATTTGAAAAGCCACATCCATGACTTATAGTTCATCTAGCAAGCAGTCCATTCATAGTTTCATTGCTTATCAACAAATACGAAGGCTATAAATGCCCAGTGCATTTTGAAGGTCAATTTTTATGGTGGCATAATTTTAAGCTAGCTCGTCCTCGGTGGCTTTTGTAATAAAAAGGGATGAATTAATGGCCTCTTAACTAAAGTGAACTTTTGATGCAGAAACAAAAAGAATATTAAGCATGTCCTATTTTAAGTAAAAGGATTAAGAGCTTTATTCCATGAAATAAATTGGGCAGGACCTAAGATTCAAGACTTTGCATTGGTTTCCAGGACATTAGAAAGGGTAACATAATGAGAACAAGAGAATTTAACATTAATAGAAAGAGGCACAAAAGGATATGGTATCTGTTAGAGGAAAGATTTTCACACTAGCTGACAGTAACTACAGGACGTATAATGGACTGAAGTGTTTTTCTCAGTTTAATCTGTGTCTTCAAAAGGCGGCCCCAACCCTTGGGCCACAGACTGGTACCGGTCCATGGCCTGTTAGGGACGTGGGCTGCGCAGCAGGAGGTGAGCAGCGGGCAAGTGAGTAATGCTGCCTGAGCTCAGCCTCCTGTCAGATCAACAGCGGCAGTAGATTCTCATAGGAGCACGAACCCTATGGTGAACTGCACCTGCGAGGGGTCTAGGTTGCGCACTCCTTATGAGAATCTAACTAATGCCTGATGATCTGAGGTGAAATAGTTTCATCCTAAAACCATCCCCTCCCGTTCCTGGAAATATTGTCTTCCATGAAACTGGTCCCTGGTGCCAAAAAGTTTGGGGACCACTGTTCTAAGATATCAAAACATTTTCTCCTTTGTTTTTCCAGCTTTATTGAGGTATGATCAACAAAGAAAAAAATATATATTTAAGGTATAAAAGTGATATATTAATAAATTTTTACATTGTGAAAAGACTACCACAAGCTAATTAACACATCCATAGTTCACTTAGCAACGTGTGTGTGTGTGTGTGCGCGCACATGGTGAGAACACTTGGAATGCATTCTCATAGCAAATTTCAAGTATACAATATATCGTTAACTAGTCACCACACTGTACATAAGTCTTCGGAACTTGTTCATCTTATAACTGAAAGTTTGTACTTTTTGACCAGTGTCTCCTCTTCCCTTCAGCCCCCAGCTCCTCCTAATCACCATTCTCCTCTCTGTTACCAGGAATTTAACTTTTGCTTTAGACTCCACATCTAGGTGAGATCATGCAATATTTGCCTTTCTGTGCCTGGGTTATTTCACTCAGCACAATGTTTGTCAGAATGATCCATGTTGTCACAAGTGGTACGATTTCCTTTTTCATGACTGAATAATATTCTAAAGTTTCTATACCACATTGTCTTTATTACTTCATCTGCTGAAGGACAAGTAGGTTGTTTCTGTATTTGGCTATCGTGAATAAATGTTGCAGTGAACATGAGAGTGCAAATATCTCTTCAAGACACTGATTTTACTTCTTTTGACTATATACCCAGAAGTAGGATTGCTAGATCATATGGGAGTTTTATTTTTCATTTTTAAGAAACTTCTACAATGACTTCGCTAATTTCCATTCCCACCAGCAGGACACCAGGGTTCCCTTTTCTCTACATCATTGTCAACAGCCATCCTGACAGTTGTGAGGTTCTATCACATTGTCATTTGGATTTGCATTTCCCTGGTGATTAATAATGAGACATATTCTCCTTGCCAAAACTACAACCAGACCATTTTAAAAATAACTTTAACCTATCATGTTCCAAACAAAAATACCATCCTCTCCATAAGTGGCTATGGAAATTATTTCTTCTTTTCTGTTCTTTCCCTTTTTATTTGTGCTTACATCTGACATATATGGAGGCTAGCTGCCCATTTGTATCTTTGCCCAGTATTTCTTCAAGCGTGACTGTTCATCTTACTCATTTTTTAAAATATATTTTGGGAGTCCAGCACAAGTCTTGCATATAGCATGTATTAAATAAATACTTGCTGACTTTAATTTAGTTTAATGTTCCCAAGTGTCTTTACCAATATATTGCTAGTCACTTTCACTTGAAAACCTCAGCTTCAATTTTTATTCTGTCAGTTTCTCTACTCTCTTGTTATGTACCAAATTCTAATGGTATTTTAAGTCAGTTGTATTGTCACCAACCAGCCTTTTTTTTTTTTTTACACGTCATTATTACTTTAACACTTTCTAGCTGACCTCCTTGCCTAACCTAAGGTTCTCCTAACTTGAAGGCATTCTATATACAACTGTGGTACTGAATATCCACATTACTTCCCTGCTCAAGCATTATATAACGAGTCTCCACTTCCTACTGCATCGAAGTGTAAAATCATTTCCCAAATTTTATACCCTGCATAATTTGGATTTTATTTTCTCCAACTTTATTCTTCATTACACTGAAATATTTTCCTCATCAAAAAACCTCATTTATTGATTCAACAAGTACTTTCTTATCACAGTAATATGACAAGCACTGTTTGAGATTCTGGAAACATCACAAAGTTCCTGTATCTTTTTTGAAGGTGGTGATACAGGTGGCTGTAAAATAAACCCTTTTCTCATAGAGCACACAATCAAATGTATCTATAAAAAATTGCTAAAATATGTCAAGTGGTGATAAGTGCTATGAAGAAAAATAAAGTATGGTACAAGGACAGAGAATAATGGGGACATGGAAGGTTTTATTTTATTTAGAGTGCTCAAGAAAAGCCTTTCTCATACTTCCATGAAGTGAGAAGCAAACCATACATATATCTGATTATTAAAGTTTTCATTGAAAGAGAACAGAAAGACCAAAAACCCTGAGGCTGGTTTGGCTCAGAGTTGGAGGAAAAGCAAGTGGCAATTTTACGGTGGCTTGGATTAAGGTAGTAGCAAAAAAAGTTGGGGGAAATATTAAAGGCAGCTACAATTTTTAAATTCGCCTATTGGCAATATGTGCTAGTAATATATTACATGTCCAGGCCAGCACAGGGAACTCATCCTTTCTTTTCAATTAGCCCAAATATAATTATGCCACGGATTTCTGGAGAAAAGTAATATTATGCTTTAATGGTTCTAAGGTTTAAAATATAACCAAATTGCCTATAAGATATAAGCAATGATCAGAAGGTGCTATTGAATAACCAATTATCATATAAATTATTCTGGCCTTTATTGAGTATATTCCATTTATCCAGGAGTGTGATTTCTGACGGTCTCAGTTATTCAGTATAGAGGCTCAGATCAGAGTAAGCAGAAAAGGCCTTTGAACATCAGAGAGCAGTTAGAACTGGAGAATCTACTTCCAGATGAGGGATTTATTACTCACAGATCTGGTGACTCATTGCTGTTTGGCATCTCATCCTCCAGGGCTCCTCCAGGTGGTCTGGGTTTCTTGTGGGATGAGGGGTTCTGGGCATCATACTTTCTCCATGGCTGCTGATTGGGCTCAGAGCCAGTGTTCCAAGGAAAGTTAAAAAAAAAAAAAAAAAAAAAAAAAAAAACCACAGGGTCTCTACTGACCTCACCTCTGACATTCCACATCACTCCTGCTATGTTCTGTTGGGGAAGCAAATTTCAAACATAGAAATTGGACTCTACTTGTCAATGGAAGGGGTAGCAAAGAATGTGCAGTCATCTTTAACTGGTCACACAGATAATGCAGAATTTAATGTTAATGCAATAGAATATAATTATTACATACATGAAGGTGCTTTTAATGTTTATTAGAACAAGTTAAAGTATGGTCAAAGAACTGTTTCACTAAAGGAAACAGGCTATCACATATTTTTAAAAGATCTTCATTGAAAAATTCAAAAGTAATCTTTAAATTCTCAGTTATTTATTACCACATACATATATATATGTGTATATATGTAAAAATATGTATACACATTTGTGCATGTCTATATAGATACACACACAAATATATATGGTATATTTATGCACAGATCCCAGTGATAAATAAATATATTTTATTTATTAAATTTGTTAAATAACTTAAATTTAAATTTCTAAAAATGTAGTAAAATTTGTATTACTGAAGGCCCAAAGTGACTCAGACTGTTAACTTTTATAATCGAATGCATATTTTTTATCTTGGGATTGTTTAATTTTAAAACTATTTATTCAAAAAGTAAACAGAGAAAAATAATAGTAAAACTCACGCATTCATACTGTTTATTTCTGCTGTAAAACAAAATTGGAAACAACAGGAAATTGATTGCCTAAAGGAAAATTTTAATTAATTATAGTGGCTTAAGTATTATATGAGCAGTAATAAAACGGAAAACGAATGTCCTTTGTTGTAGGACTTTGAGCCAACTGTTATTTTCATTGAATAATTTCTGATTTATTTATCTAGTCAATCAGAAATCAGCAGTTATCCTTAGAAATATGTCACATATTCAATTATCTCCAAGCATGAATTATCAGGAGATCTCAGAGAAATTTCCAAGTAGAAAGCTATATCTATGAAAGTCAGAATGAATTGTGAATACAGGCTTCCATTGTCTGTAAACAATGATCACTTGAGAATTAGCTGTTCACTAACATGCTTCATTTTTTAAGCCAACAGTAAATATTATTTAACATGAAAATAATTTTCAGTTTTACTTTTTTGGATACTAGATTCCTGTCTGATTTTTAATTCTGAAACATATCCCTAACCCAGAAAGTGTCTCATCTATGCATGTCCAAATATACTATGAGGGGTAAAAGGATTAAAATGCTCCCAGAGGGATTAGAACCTGAAGGCAATTTCTCCTTCTTCTTCTTCTTCTTTCTTCTTCTTCTTCTTCTTCTTCTTCTTCTTCTCTTCTTCTTCTTCTTCTTCTTCTTCTTCTTCTTCTTCTTCTTCTTCTTCCTCTTCCTCTTCCCCTTCCCCTTCCCCTTCCCCTTCCCCTTCCCCTCCTTCTCCTTCTCCTTCTCCTTCCTCTTCCCCTTCCTCTTCCTCTGCTTCTTCTGCTTCTTCTGCTTCTTCTTCTTTTCTTGAGATAGGTCTCACTCTGTAGCCCAGACTGGAATGCAGTGGTGCGATCTTGGCTTACTGCCATCTCCACCTCCCAGGCTCAAGTGATTCTCCTGCCTCAGCCTCTCGAGTAGCTGGGATTATAGGCGTGTGCCACTACTACCCAGCTAATTTTTATATTTTTAGTAGAGACAGGGTTTCACCATGTTGGCCAGCCTGGTCTTTAACTCCTGACCTCAAATGATCCACTTGTCTTGGCCTCCCAAAGTGTTGGGATTACTAGCATGAGTCACCGTGCCCAGCCCCAATTTCTTCTTGTAGAAAAATAGATTACATCAACCTGAAACTTCTTTAAGAGTCAAGATGATGAAGCTCTTCTTGCAATGTTGGGTGATTAGGGTGATGACTGTAATTTACTTCTGAATTTTCAAACATTTTATTGACCTAAACTATAAGTAAAGATGACTGCTCAGAGAAGCCAGTGAATATCAGAGTAGAAACACATGCCTCTTATCTCACACCCTGAAAAAAAGTGAGGATTAAGTATGTTAACTTCTTAGACTGTAACACACATTTAATTTCTTACTGAATATTAGTTTTCCACCGTGCACGTTTTTATGTAAGGAGAGGAAAAATCCATTTTCAAATCCAAGTCACATTTCTCTCTGAGTAATCATATTATTAATATCAGTTAAGGAGTATTTTATTTAAGGCAACAAGTGTTAAAAAATAAATTTCTAAATGTGTCATGTTTCAAACATGATAGAAAATGATTTCTTGCTCATTTACAAAACTGGTACTCTCGCTTGGTGACTCTTTTCAAAGCAATAATTCAAGGACTCTAGCTTATTTCCCCAATGTCTATGGAATCCTCATCGGTGGCTTCTAGGATCACCATGCTTATCTCTACCCGACTGAAGAAATATGGAGAACTGTGCCTGGAAACTTTTCAAGGGTCAGTCCTGGAATAAATGCATTTATTTAAAACTCAGTCACATAACCATGCCTATCTGCCAAGCTTCCAGAAAAATATAATCCCAATGCATGCCTAGGAAGAAGATAAAATAAGTTTGATGAATAGTTACCCAGTCTCCACCACAGCAGCAGAAGCCCGTTCTGTTTAAGATTCAGAGATCAACAAAATAAACTCAGTAGGCAGGAGGCATAGAGAAGGTTGGAAGTCCAAGAGCAGGTTAATTAAAGCATCCTGGCAGGGCGTGGTGGCTCACCCCTGTAATCCCAGCACTTTGGGAGGCCGAGACGGGCAGAACTCGAGGTCAGGAGATCCAGACCATCCTGGCTAACACGGTGAAACCCAGTCTCTACTAAAAATACAAAAACTTAGCCAGGTGTGGTGGCGGCGCCTATAGTCCCAGCTACTCGGGGCTGAGGCAGGAGAATGGCATGAACCCGGGAGGCGGAGGTTGCAGTGAGCCGAGATCGCGCCACTGCACTCCAGCCTGGGCGACAGAGCGAGACTCCATCTCAAAAAAAAAAAAAAGTATCCAATCAGTCTCCAACACTCGAGAATTATTTGTGAGATTCCTATAGAACTAAAATCTGTTAAAATCTGTCACTAGCTAGCTCCTCTGTCTTTTCTTTCATGGCACCTGAGAGTTTGAAAAATAAAAGGTTATGAATTGTAGGCATGCCATTTTTTTCTGTATTGTATGCATGAAACCATCAAAGATAGAATTCTTTCTACCTGTGTATATCCATGCCTCCTCTAAGAGATCTCAGGTCCCATGACAATGTCACCACTACTCCTCCTCCTCTGCAAGGGTAATGAAGAGGGTATCTCAGTGGAAGCAATGTATTACTTTCCCTCTATTGGATTATGACTTGAAAGAATGACATTCACACATTTGTGAACCTGTTCATGCCCCACTTCAGTTATCAATATTATTCCTCATTGCTTCCCTGTACGTGTAGCCTAATATCCTCACTCACCTTTTCTATTCTTGCACCCCTTCCATGCAGGCAAAAGGTTATACAGTTTTCAGCCCTCACTGATCACATCCCAAACTCCCTCCGCTTTGATGACTTGTAGTGGAGTCAGTGTCTCTGTATTTCTTTCACCCATAAGACTTTGAGTTCTCATTAAACTGTGAAGTCAGAGCCTATTACATTTTTATCTTTGCATCCCTAGTACCTAGCAAAATGTCTGCCAGCGGCCACACGCTCAGAAATTATTGGTAAATGATTTGAAGCTTTTCACTGACTATGCTGAGAGTCTACCCTGTTCTGAAATTCACATCAAAACCCATATGTTGAGAGTTTTCGTTATGACAAAAATATACTACGGTAAACATCTTGAATGTAGTGTTAGTTACAATGGTATATACAGTTTCTAAAATTTCTCCATATGCACATTGAAGATGAATACATTTTATTACATGTAAATTCTTAAGAGATGTAATTTTAAAAAGAGCTACTGAAATGCTAAACAAGAGAGAAAAATGTCCCTTGAGATTCTTGCTATTGAGTTGATGACCAAATTCAGGCACTTGCGGAGTAGTTGATCCTCTCTTAAGAAGGAGCTCTCCTCTGTGCCCTCACCATAAGACGGAGCCTGCCAACGTTAGATTTTCTCTTGAAGAGCCCTTTGGACTGTTGTTGTGTCTGGAGAGCTATTGCAGAATATCTTTGATAGATTTGCTTTTGACGGTTTTCTCTGGAGAAAGGTCTAATAGAAGAAAACAGTTACGCTTTTCCATCCTTCACTTTAAAAAAAAAAAAAGTCCCCCTTTAATATGATTTTCTAACTCTGTAGCTTCTTTGTGCATTTTGTTCCCACAAGTGTTCGTATATGCTTTTAGTTCACATCCATTTCCACACATAATCTGAATGTTTCTTACACCATAGGGAAGGTGTTAGAGACTGGATACTTACATAATATTGTTTAGGGATTGGGGAAGAGGGAGACTCTATTCCTCAAAACAAGGAACACAAAATTAAAAATATAAAACATGGTATAAAAGTAAATATTGGCCAGGCGTGGTGGCTCACACCTGTAATCCCAGCACTTTGGGAGGCTGAGGCGGGCAGATGACCTGGGAGTTTGAGACCAGCCTGACCAACATGGAGAAACCCCATCTCTACTAAAAATACAAAATTAGCCAGGCGTGGTGGCACATGCCTGTAATCCCAGCTACTCAGGAGGCTGAGGCAGGAGAATCGCTTGAACCCGGGAGGCGGATGTTGAGGTGAGCCGAGATCACGCCATTGCACCCAGGCTGGGCAACAAGAGTAAAACTCTGTCAAAAAAAAAAAAAAAAAAAAAGTAAATATTTATCTGTAGTGAGACAAGTAATCAAAAGAAAAACATGGAGCCTTGGACATATAGGTCCATTTCTTCTAGGAGCTTTCGTAATTTACCAGAAATGCTTCCATGGAAATACTTTTGATTTAAAGACTGATATCTCTTTCACCCAGAACTTTCTCTAAGTCCTTCTACCAGAATTATCTCAAGTTGATTATAATTTAAATGGAAAACATAAAACGACAAACTTTTAGAATACAACATTGAGGCATATTTTGGAGTCCCAGGGCCTGGTGACATGTTCTTAGACATGACACCAAAAACATAATCCATAAAGGAAAAAAAAACAGAATTAATTGGACTTTATCAAAACTAAAAATAGTTCATCTACGACAGTAAAACAATGTATGTATGCACAACAATCTGTACGTGATTGTTCACAACAGTTCTATTTTCAATGGCCCTAAACTGGAAAAGCTAAAATACCCCTCAATAAGTGAATAAACAGATCGCGGCACATCTATATCCTGAAATACTGCTCAGCAAAAACAAAACAAGATCTAACAACAATAAGAACAACAAAAGGTGTTGTTAGATGCACCAACTTGGATGGATCTCGAGGGCATTATGCTGAGTGAAAAAAGCCAGTCTTATAAAGTCATGTAATGTATGGTTCCACTATATAACCTTCTTGAAATACAGACAGTACTGGGATTGGAAACAGATTAGTGGTGGTCATGGGTCAGCCATGGCTGTAGTGCAGGGAGAGGATGGGTATGAGATGGAACAGTTTTGCATTTAGATTGTGGTATTGCCTATACCTTACACATGTGATAAACTGATATAAACTATATATATCCGTTGTATCAATGTCACTTTCCTGGTTTAAATAGTGTGCTATAGTTATGTAAAATGAAATCATGGCAGAAACTTGATGAAAAGCACCCAGGAGCCCCCTATCTTTGCACCTTTCTAGTGACTTTATAATTATTTCAAAATAAAAAAATTAAAGCATAAATGTGTAAGTTAGCACTTACACAAGTGGATTACTTTATTACTTCTGGGATATGTACAAATTTGAGCCCTCTTAGTCTCTCCATCATTTTACATGAGGTTTGTTCTAACATAAAAAAGAAAAAAATTACTTACAGAGCATTTTTAAAAGTGAGAAGAAACTACTGCTGGTTTGTAGAAGGACTAGATCCTAATCAGTAAGTAGAAAAATCAATTAAGATTCTAATCATCTTTATTTTATCTTGGAATGCACACGATTCCTGTTTTATTTTTTACTTTTTAGAGACAATGTCTCGCTCTGTCACCCAGGCTGGAGCGCAGTGGCATGAACACAGCTCACTGCAGCCTCCACATCCCAGGCTCATGCGGTACTCCAACCTCAGCCTCCTGAGTGGCTGGGACCGCTGGAATATGGCACGTACTTGGCTTTTTTTTTTTTTTTTTTCTTGTAGAGACGAGGTCTCACTGTGTTGCCCAGGCTGGTCTCAAACTCCTGGGCTCAAGCAGTTTGCCTGCCTTCCAGTCTCCCAAAGTGCTGAGATTATAGGTGTCAGCCACCAGACCCAGCCTATGATTATTATTTTATTCATTAGTCTTTACCAATATTTAAAAGAAGAATTTGTATCTTGCACACGTGCACCATTATACCTTACACATTAATGAGTTTGAAATGGTAAAACAGCAAACCTCTAGACTATGAAAACCAAAGATATGTATTTGATACTTGAAAATAGAAAATACTATAGGCAATGACTTTTGCAAAATAGTGAGATATTTTCAGGTAACATTTATTCTGAAGGATTTGTTTTCCTACCAATGCAATGATAGCCTTTTCCACCCTCTCACCACCATCTCACTTGCTGAGATGAGAGAGCAGAGAGAGGGGACAAATGGATATACAGATATATGGAGGGCGGGGGGAAAGAGAGAGAAACTATGTTTTCTGGGGTAGGCATAGGTAATGGTAACAGATACCTGTCCAAAGTACACACATATATTTCTATAGTCCTAGTTTTGCACACGTTTTACACTAAAGTGCTGGCATTTTCTATCAACCTGCTTGGTAGCAAATACTGAGGAAAAAACAATCACTGGATCTTGGAGCCAAGAGCTAACAGAGATGCTGTGCTTTATGTGTGAGCATTTAACTACTGTAGATGGAGACCTGCACATATTTAAATTGAATATTAGTCCTGTGTAAAGAGTGATTATTCTGATGCTTCTCTGCATCAAATATAAAGTTATCATGGAGTCCAAAGACCATCAATAGAGGATTGCTCGTAGCCCATCTAATTCTGGAAAACAATAGAGGAGTTTTCTGGTGTGAGGCGAACAGCCTGCTGTTTTCTTTGCCTGGAATGCATTTTCCTCCTGTTCTATGCTTCACCTCCACTCACCTTACCTACTTAATACCCACTCATGGCTCAACATTTGCTCAGCTGGTGTTTACCTACAAAGCCTTCTTATTCCATAGGTGAAAATCACTACTCCATGCCCCACTGCCCAGTCAGAGTTAAACAGAACTTATTTTTTTCTTTTTCTTTTTAGGAATATAGAGTCTTTAATACGGTCAGAATTAAGTTGCTATCAGTTTAAAGTAGCCTGTTGTAAGTGTATTTTATATAAGCCTCATAGTAACCACAAGCAAAATCTGTATTAGATACAGAAAAGATTTTTTTAGAAAAGGTTTTAGGCTAGGCACAGTGGCTCATTCCTGTAATCCCAGCACTTTGGGAGGCCGAGGTGGGTGGGTCACCTGGGGTCAGGAGTTCAAGACCAGCTTGGCCAACATGGTGAAACCCCTTCTCTACTAAAAAAATACAAAAGTTAGCTGGGCATGGTGGTGGGTGCCTGTAATCCCAGCTACTCGGGAGGCTGAGGCAGGAGAATCGCTTGAACCCGGGAGGTCTCTCTGTCTCTCTCAGTCATTCTCTCTCTCTTCCTCAAAGCTGTAACAAAATTCCATAAGGAAAGGAATTTCAATGTGTTTGTATTTGTCTCCATGCAATCTAGTATAATGCTATGTGTACATACATACACATATGTGTGTACATAGCACACACACACTCATATACACAGGGCTTGCACAGAGGAATAAATTCTGCTTTTAAATTTTCTATTTAAAAAGATACTTCAAAATTCCCTTCAAATTTGATGAAACCAAAAGCTTTGATTTACCCAGACTTTGAGGGTTTTTCTTCTATGGGACATACAATCATTCCATAGTGACATGTCCGAAGATAATTTTCATATTCTTTGGAGAAGGAGGCTGAAGGTAGGATTTTGTGAATCTTTGATAATAGTTACATGAATATTGAATGTTTGCATATTGAACTTGTATGTTCTATTAATACCATCTCTGGAAACAGGGTCATTTGGTTATACCAAGTTTTTTGTATTTATTTATTTCAAGAATATCTATTTAAATATATATAACTAGAGCTACTGGCAGATAACTTAGATCTATATGGAAATTATGAATAAACAAAAGTAGATGTGAATGAAGCCAAGAAACTCCTAGTATTATAACACAAAATCTTTACTCAAGCCTTGTTTAGAACCAGTTGCAGGTGTGATTTTACTCTTTTTGTACAATGGTCCACTTTGTCAGTCTGATTAAAAAAAAAATCAGAAAACACCCTCCTCAGAGTAATGCAATGTCATTAAATGTATAAAATGAAATACGTAGTGTTACAGAGAGAAACAAATCATATTGAAAGCCAATTTTAACTCAGGAGGCAGGAAACAGGATTACCTTTTTAAAAAAATTTTTTTGGTTAAGCAAACTTATCTTTCCTAACATCTAATACTTTTCAAATTTGTCCATGTTTGTTTGCTGCTTATGAAAACCAAATTAAAGCAAGAGGTAATGTTTTTTCCTGAATAATTTCATCATGACCTTATTCTTGTAATGAAAAAAAAAAAAAACAGAACACTAAAGCTAGGGTTCACAGATAAAATACAGAACATAGCTTAATTGAATTTTAGATAAAGAATTTAAAAACTAGTATTAACTATGTACCAAGTATTGCATGGGATTCTCTTACTAAAAATTTGTTATTTATCTCAAATTCAAATTTAAATGGACATTCTGTATTTTTATTTACTAAACAGGCAACCCTTCAAAAACCAGTCTATGGTTAACAAATGTTAGTGATCAAATTGCCATGATCATGCCCTAAGCAGGTAGAATCAGATCTACTAAGATTCTTATTTTATCTCTGCCTGACAAATATTAGCTTTATAGGCCGGTTTCAGAGCTGTCCCTACATCATATTTTATGAGTTTTGGGAAGGCAAATCTTTGCTAAAATAAGATTTAATTCTGTGCTTTAATGTTTTATTGATGATAATATAAAAGTGGTAATAAAAGAATACTTCACTTTTGCAGAAGGCAATTGAAGATACTGACTGATATTTTTCCCGAAAGTCTGTCTAGTTGTAGTGCCAAGAAGAAAATATCTCTTCCTAGATTATCTATTGAAATTCCTTTTATTAGCAAGAAAGTGTAATTCACTACATTTTCTCTTTCGCCTTTCTGTAAAAGACTAAGAGTTCAGATAATAATGTTTAATAGTTATTAAAGTGAACTTATCTGTCCTTCTGTTTAAACATTTTGAGACATGTCCACAGTTTATTTTCATTTTAACTATCTTATTTTATTCACATGATTATTCTAAGCCCGATCAATTTTTACAAAATGATCAGATTATAAGTCCTAAATGAAATGCCACTAATTTGAATCATATTCAGAATGCAATTTGTTAAGTGAGAAATTTTACAAGAAATGTGATAGATCATGCAAAAATTGTAGGTCTTAAATCCTACATATCTCTAATCAAATTATTTTAATACTAATTTTCATTACAATTAAAGGATTCAGTAAGGATTGTAAGTACTTTCGATTATGCTAAAGACTTGGAACAAGTTCTGATATTTTAGCATAGATGGCAGGATACATGCAATGTATCAGCATGTAAAATGAAGGAAAGATAAAAAAACAGTCACGGCAATTTTGTGCAGTAGTACTATCATGCTGCTATGAAAGTAAAACAATTTAATCACACATAACATAGTAATAATGCTTACTTATTGCTAGAAAAACAGGATTTTAATTATTTTAATGATAAATCTGCTTTATAATTAGGCGGAAAAGCAAGCTGTGAAAAAGCAACTTTAGTATTTAATTCTAGTGTTAATTTCAAAAACAAACAAATAAAAAACTGAAAAACAAACGAACAAAAAGACGTGCTGAAATGTTCCTGTTAGAGTATTACAAGCTGTATGGTGCTTTGTAGTTTACAAGTTTTATGCCCATGCCTGAATGCATTTTGATCTCAAAGCATCTTTTGGGGTAGGTGTGGCAGTCATTATCGTTCATTCCTACAGAGTTTAAAATTTTTTGGAAAATCATTTTAGTACTTTATTGAAAATGCTGTATTTGCAGCCTTAATTCTTGATGTTTGTAGCACATTGAATTATATTGATTGTAAGATAAGTTTATTTCATCTGGATTGTTTACAGTCAATAAACTCTAAAAATCATGGTCATGGAGGTAGAGTCAGATTATGCTTACCATTTACCTGTGTAGGTGCAAACCTCAAAAACCTCAGTCTTAAAACTTGGAGAATGAGTGTTCCTGTGGAAGATTATTCTTCAGAGACGATAGTGGAGTACTCTTTAAAACCCTAGGTACCAAATTGCTGGAGAAGTGTTTGAAGGATGTGATGGATCCAATATGTTTTACCAACATACTACAAGCTGAAATCAAAAGTTGACTGGTCTTACATAATTGCAAAGTCAGATGTCAGATGCCAACATCAAAAGCTCTTCAAAAATATCACATAACCAATGCTCTTTGTAACCCAAGGGATGACAGTGTGTGGAAAAGCGCAAACATCAAGAACTCTAAACCTAAAAGTTATTTAGACAAGTTAAATTCCAAATGTGAATTATAGACTGTTAATATATTTGCCTTGTAAATTTGTATGTATATGCATGATAAAAATCTATCACTAATTGAGAGTAAAAAACTTGCAACATATATAAGCTTTCTAGATATTAAAATGCATATCATTTAATTGAATAGATGTTTTCCCTCTTGTTACATAGAATAAGGTGTATCTATCTAATAAAGACATGTAAGATTTGAGTAACACTGTGCTAAATACTTACTATCTTGAGTCCTGGTTTGGAGCTATTTTGTCCCATTTATCTGTCAATTCTTTCGCTAGTATCACAACATTTCAATTATTTTATGCCTGTAGGGCATGCTAACATTTTAGGGTAAGATATTATTTCTCTATTATTCTTTATTTGCAAAATTTGCTTGGCTATTCTTTCATATTAGTTTTTCAAATGTAACTGCAGAATTAGAATGTAGAATTGCTTCTCAAGCACTCCACACTGCACAGCAAGTGAGACTGCACTGGAGTCATGAGCAGTAGGCATTTTCCACACTTGGGATCTAGAAACACAAGATGCCTTTCCATTTCTTCTGTTTTTCAAAGGTTACTGTGTTTGGTAAAGAAGTTTTTTCCTTTTTTTTTTTTTTTTCTGCTCTGGGCTATATATCTTTCATGTTAACTTAATTCTCTGATAGATTATTTCTTCTGCTTATTGCTGAAAGATGAACAACACATTTTATGAAGATTTGTGTAAGAATAGTGCATGAAAATTTTGGTAGATATTAGCATTTATTTGGAAACACACACTTAGAAAACATTCCCACTCTGACCAGACTAGAAATCTGAGGTTTGACAAGGGTGACTTAATTTCACACCTTTTCTCTCTCTTTCTCTCTCTCTCTTTGTAAAGAAAACAGTCATCAGCATAAGATTTAAAATCTTAAATGTGCAATATGTTTGACTCATCTGATACATTCCACCTTTGTTGCAATGACCTTCAATACAATAAAAATACCACACTCATGCATTAGAATCATCCGTGCAAACTAAAGTGTGTAAGTGTAAAATTTTAAAGAAATCACCAACTTCAAATAATTTGTTTTGAAAGAAAGAAAAGGAATTTGCAGTAATACCTGAAACATTTAAACTGATGATTTTTTAAAAATATGCTGTTAAAAATACGAATTTTTTCTAGATAATCTGAGATGACTGAATTATAAATTGTGTAAAAGGCAATTTAGAATTTTTAAATTATCAATGTATGTAAAATATAGGAGTTGTTTGTTGCATCCTTAAATTATTGCTTATTGTTTAAGAGCATAAAATAAAGCAAAGGCTGTGTTTCAGACCAATGTTAGTTTTTACTCTTATCTATATATAATTGGTAAATGGGGAAAATGTCAGTGACAAATCTAAAATGAAAATAAAATATGATTTTTTAATAAACTGCGCAATAATTTTTCTTTTGAAATTGTGAACAATATAAATATTTTATCATAGTTTTCTTTAGTTTTCAAAATATCATATTTGTGGATATAATCCATTTAATCATAAAAAATTATAAATGACTAATGATACAAGACGAAAGGAAATAGAGAAGATGCTATTGTAAAAAAAGTTGAAAAGCAGTGTTTACCTGCTATTTAACTTTGAAACAGAAAACTTTGTTTGTTGCTATGATTCTTTGGTATAATACCAACATTCTGAAGAGAATGTTTTCAGGTTACCATATCACCACATCAGCATAGCTAGAGACCAATCAAACAGTGCGCTCCAAACTATCTTTACTATATTGAAAACTCCAGCATACTATCTTTACCAGGGTAAATTATCCCTGTTATGACAAGTTTTTGTTTTCCTAAGTGATAATTTAGAAAACTAGAGGTCATTTAGTTTAAAAAAGTAGTTGAAATACAATTAGTTTCTCATATGTATCTTAAACTGTTGTTTCAAACAAACTTCCATCTTTTTGATTTTTCTTTTTTCTTTTTTTGAGATGCAGTCTCACTTTGTAGCCCAGGCTGGAGTTCAATGGCGTGATCTCAGCTCACTGCAATCTTTGCCTCTCAGGTTCAAGCCATTCTCTTGCCTCAGCATCCAAGGAGCTGGGACTAAAGGCATGGGCCATCACACCCTGCTAATTTTTGTATTTTTAGAAGAGACGGGGTTTCACCATGGGCAGGCTGGTCTAGAACTCCTGACCTAAGTGATCAGCCCACGTGGGCCTCCCAAAGTGTTGGATTACTGGTGTGAGCCACCACACCCGGCCAACTAGTTTTAACTAGAAATTACCTTCAGCCGGCAGTTAAACAATTCAATCCAATGGTTACATACCTTAAGAACATTTAGAGAAAACACCATAAAATTACTAAAACTTCGAGCAAAAATAATTCCCATGATTAGAAATACGAAAGTCTGGCATTAACTAAGTTGAGAAAGAGCAGTTGGAACAGTCTGGAGAATAATAGGAAATGTTATGTTGCAAGGTCATTGAACAGATGCTTCTGCATTTTTATAGTTAACACTACTAATTGGAATGGATTTAAAATTTAACAAACACTGAGTTCTTCAAGTGCAAATTGTTAAGAAAGAGAGGCATACATTCTTTCTAAGTGGCTTGGTGGTTGTACCTGATTATTATGGGCTAGATGTAGACTGCATAATAAGACATAAAATTGATAAGAGGTACCATGGCCTGATAATGGTACTCATTTTTTATGTGTATGCATAATTTAAGCTATGTTTTTCACTCACATGTTCTAATCACTTTGCATTTTTTCTCCTGTACTGTGTGGGATTTGAGAGGTGAGGTGAAAGGAAGAACCCAAAAAAAGAGATTGTTCTTAAAGGCATGTTAGGGTCCTTTGGGTTAATTATATGAGGTTGGCTGACAGCACCTGATAAGACCGTTGAGGTCATTCTGTTGTTGACATCTCTTCAATCTCAATACTCCACTAAGCAAAGGCCAAGGCAGATAGAGCTTTTCCACTATCTTTATAGCACAAACTGCTATGCTGAAGAGAGAAGACACACTCTGTCTCTCATTCTTACACCCACACAAAACCTGAGAAGCCCAAAATGCCATACACTTTGTTGATGACAAGGTCAGCATGATACCTTAGAACCATTCATTTCTTTCCACTCCACTTTCAATATGCAATTTTAACATCATAACTTTTACCACCAGAATTTTACAAAATGTCTACTAATTGCTATGTGTCCAAAGAGGAAACCAAAAGAGAATGGTATTTTGCTTTAGACATTAACAAAATGTAAAGGGTAAATGAAGCTATGTCTTACTAGTATGGGAGATGCACAGGAGCAGGGCAAGAAACAGTATGCAAGACATGAACTAGTCACTAGTCTCACTAGTCTCACTAGTCTCACGTTCTCTACTTGATGACATCATGCAGCCCCATCAATAATAAATGAATACATATTTATTGAGTGCTTATTAAGACCTCCACAAAGCTCTACCTCTGTATAAACGAGTGAGATGAAAGCACTGTTCTCACAGGAAGGTTATAAAGGATCTGGGGGAAACATTAATGCACAACACAGATCATAAGAGACAAACTTCATAGTAAAAACGGTAAAGAACACATGAGTTCCTCCAGTGCAGGGTCCCCAACCCCTGGGCAGTGGCCCTGGTACCTGTAGTGGCCTGTTAGGAACAAGGCTGCACAACAGGAGGTGAGCAGTGGTGAGCCAGGAAAGTTCCATCTGTATTTACAGCCACTCCCCATTGCTCTCATTACCACCTGAGCTTGGCTTCCTGTCAGATCATCTGTGGCATTAGAGTCTTACAGGAGAATGACTCCCATTGTCAACTGTGCATGCAGATGATCTGGGTTACTCATTCCTTGTAAGAATCTAACCGGCTGAGTGTCATGACTCACGCCTGTAATCTCAGCACTTTGGGATGCTGAGTCCAGTGGATCATTTGAGGTCAGGAGTTTGAAACCAGCCTGACTAGCATGGTGAAACCCCGTCTCTATTAAAAATATACAAATTAACTGGGAGTGGTGGTGCATGCCTGTAATCCCAGCTACTCAGGAGGCAGAGGCAGGAGAAGTGTTTGACCCTGGGAGGCGAAGGTTGCAGTGAGCACAGATCACAACCACTGCTCTCCAGCCTGGGTGACAGAGCAAGATTCTGTCAAAAAAAAAAAAAAAAGAGAGAGAGAGAGAATCTAACTAATGCCTAATGATCTGATATGGAACAGTTCCATCTTGAAATCATCGCCCTACTGCCAAGGTTCATGAGAAAATTGTCTTTCATGAAACCTGTCCCTGCTGCCAAAAAAGGTTGGGGACTGCTGTTCCAGAGGACTGATAGTGCATGACCATTAATGTGTGTCATGGGAGAAAAAAGATTTTTTATTTGATTGTTTTTTATTTCATTTTATTTTTTGGAGCCCCCTTCTGGGCAAGAAGGAAATGGATAGATGAAAAATATGCCTTATACACAGAACCAAGACGAGGTGGAATCAAATGTTCCTGCAGTTGGTAAGCCACCGTAGTTTGGAGCACTTTGGCATGTATCAAAGGAAAGCCAGGATAGTGTGGTTAGGAATCCATACTCTGTAAATAAAACCTGCTCGTGCCATTTGGCATGCTTAGTTCAATTATTTTGAATGCTATAAAAATAGAGATGGAGGAGAAAAAAAAGATTTCAAAGTTGGAAATGAAATAGGAAGAATGTTCAGGCAGAGATTGAGGCAAGAAGAGAGTAGAGCCCAGGCAGATCTTATCAATGTGAGTCAGTCTCACCATAGGTCCTAACCTCCCTGTTGGTAAAGCAACAGCTCAACCAAAGACCAGAATCGTAGGTTCCTGAAATTGAAGGGCCCAGTGAAGTCATCTTGTCAAGCTTCTGCATCTCTTGTATCTCATGGCTCCTACTGACTGGTCATACCTTCTAAAATTCTGAGATTTAAAAAATGCTTACAATAAATTATTTTTTCTGTTAAATTTCTCAGTCAGCATTGGCTTTTTTATTTGTTTGTTTTAAGACAGTCTTGTTCTGTGGCCCAGCCTGGAGTACAGTGGCATGATCTCAGCTCACTGCAACCTCCACCTCCCTGTTTCAAGTGATTCTCCTGCCTCAGCCTCCCAAATAGTTGAGATTACAGGCACCCGACAAAACACCTGGCTAATGTTTGTATTTTTAGTAGAGACGGGGTTTCACCATGTTGGCCAGGCTAGTCTTGAACTCCTGACCTCAATTGACCCACACTCCTTGTCCTCCCAAAGTGTTGAGATTACAGGCGTGAGCCACGCATTGACTTCTCTTGTTTCTTTCAAAGTGAAACGTTACATACCCACCACAGGAAATTCTTTAAATTTGAACTTCGGTAATTCTAAGAAGTCTGACTCTGAAACAGCTATCATCAGATGGAGTTTTATTAATGGCCCTGCAAGACTGAACAAAAATCTGTGGGCCCTTAGAGCTAGTTCAGTGAACTGGGAATGAGATGAGTTGTGGTTGCTAAAAACATAAACTTATTACCACTCTATGATATTATTTTTCCGCACTGGCTTTTAGTAAATATGAAGCCACAGGCCAGGTGTGGTGGCTCACTCCCGTAATCCCAGCACTTTGGGAGGCCTAGGTGGGCGGATCACCTGAAGTCAGGAGTTTGAGATCAGCCTGACCAATATGGCGAAGCCCTGTCTCTACTAAACACACGAAACAAAATTAGCTGGGAGTAGTGGT
The DNA here is from genome assembly GCF_009764315.1 of Trachypithecus francoisi. Lineage (NCBI taxonomy): Eukaryota > Metazoa > Chordata > Mammalia > Primates > Cercopithecidae > Trachypithecus > Trachypithecus francoisi. The sequence goes on along the minus strand of NW_022681469.1, from coordinate 12,733,011 downwards.
GAGCACCTGTAATCCCAGCTATTCAGGAGGCTGAGGCAGGAGAATTGCTTGAACCCGGAGGGTGGAGGTTGCAGTGAGTGGAGACCGCGCCACTGCACTCCAGCCTGGGCAACAAGAGCAAAACTCCACCTCAAAATAAATAAATAAATAAATAAACATGAAGCCACAAAAACATGGATTAAAGCAAGATTCCTACACATAATCTTAGGGAAAGTGAAAACAAACGAGGATTCTAAATAGTCCGCAAAATGTATATTAATTTAGAATTAATTTATTCAGAAATTTTACTTGAAAACTTTCCTCTAGCATGTATAACTCTTCTTATTTATGTTGTTAAGTGTCATGGTATATATTTAAATCACAGTTATTTGGAATAACAAGTTTGTTTTCACTTATAAACACTTCTGATGTATTAATATCATCTGCTTTTTACCTGCTATCAATAGGAACATTAACAGATAGATTTCGATATCTTGTCTCCTTAACATTAACCAAACAATGGGTGGTAAGATTTTTTTAAGAAAATTCTTTGTTCTTATGATTATATATAATATACTTAATTTATAACATTGTATATAGTGTATAATTTTAAAAGACAAAAACAATTGAGTAAGAGATAGACTCTCTTCTTTATAAGTTCATCAGTTTCAAATAATCTTGTATTTATTACCCTCCCTTTTTATTGTTGTGTTAATAGAGCAGTTGTAAATACAGCTGAGCTTAAAATCAAAATGTATTACTTTTCCGTTAGTTCATAGTAAGTTACCACAAGGCCTGGACCCTTTTTTAAAGGGTTTGCCTGATTAGGTCAGGCTCATTCAGGATAATTTCCACTTTGATTAATTCAGAGTCAGCTCATAAGAGTTCCTAATTACATCTTAAAAATTCTTTCACCTCTGCCAAATTCTATTCCCTAGAAATAAGTCACAAGTTCTGTCAGTACTCAAGGTAGGATGTGGGTGCAGAACGAGGTCATACATAGGTGTCGGTACTAAGGTGTGACAATCACAGATGTCATCATGGAATTCTCATTACCACATAAGAACTAATGCAGCAGCACTATTTTACGCCGAACATAGTAGCTCTCATTTCTAACTTCTCTCCTGTCTGAGCTACTTGTGACGTAATGAAAAGGAAAAGGAAGAGCTAATTGCGAACTTATGCATCTATAAAAATTTTTGTGTGAACAGAAGACTAAGGATCAAAAGAATTGAGAAAATAAAATAACTTTACTCGAAAAAAAGTTGCCATGAAATCTGATCACAGAAGAATTGGCTGATCAAATAAAAACATGATGTGTATTTTAAGGAAACAATGCAAAATTATCAAGGTTACCAAGTATACATCCGTCTAAGAATTTGATGGGTTTTTATGTTTGCTTATTTTAAAGAAAAATCAATTTGTAAGAATTTCAAAACAGCAAAAATGCTTCACATTGTACTTATATTAAATCGACATTAATTAAATGATGCCTACTTATTCCTTAGAACTCTATCTATGTAACATGAGTATTCTTATTAATGTCTTAGAACGTTTACCTGTATCATTAAACCTCTTTATTAAACCTCTTTGATTCTTCTTAACTTTTTTTACTGTGTTCAGACAGTTGAATTAACCATATTTTGTTATGATACAAAAACTCAGTTCCTGTTTATTGTGTTAACTTCGTGCTCTTTGTAAGTTAAATGGTTCTCATATTATATTGCCAAAGTCATTAGCATTATCTAAGTTCCTCTAAACTTTATTTCTGTAACAACAATGAGGAAGAAATACTGCTTTCTGAAACGATATTATGACTTCTTTGCTGTGGGGTGTATGATGTGAATCGTCACCACTATTCCCCAACTGTGAAAGGTAAAGTACAGTTTCTATCGCTTTCTTGGGTTTTAAAGCAAAACAATGTATTTGGAGAAGTTTAAAGACCTTGCTAAATATTGGTCTGTGTTAGGAAAGGCCCAAACATAGACACTATAGACAGAGGAAAGAAGACTTCAAAAGGTTAAGGACATTTTCAAGGTCATGACACTACAAAATGGCAGCGTTGGGGCACACACAGAATTTCAGAGTCAAATTTTTAATCAATTTTACTTTTTTAATCACATTAAGGGGAATTTATTTGTATTTACATGTTATACAGTATTCATCTTGTAACAGTGTCACAAGATTCATCTTGTATCAGCATTTTTCAACTGAAACATTTCATTCTATTTAAAATTTTTGTATAAATATAGCTGGAATTAAAATAATTACATACAACAATGTTTTAAATACTTTTAGCATGTTTCTTTTAGAATAGTCTTAGATGGATCTTGCACATGTATTCTAACAACGATACAATTGATTAAAAACTAGATGAAGCTATTTCTTGAATAATTATCTTTTTAACTTGTCACATGCCTTTTATTATCTTAAGCATGTAAGATTTCTATTGTTTGATATTAGATTTGATTTTTTGAAAATAAGCCTAAAAGTCATAGAAAACAGACTTGGTAGTTAAAATATATAACCAGCCTGAATAATACATTTCTTTGTTTTTCCTCAAAATGATTTCATAATCATTAATTGGCCCATGGCTTACTCCTTTGGTACCATGGTGTGTAAAATCTGTAACATTTCTATGAAATCATCCTCGTCTTTGGAAGATTTATTATAAACAATAACAACTGAGGTCAAAAAATGAAATAGATAGTCTTCTCTTATAATTTCAGTTAGCATAATTCTTAGATATGAGAAATATTTTAATAGGTCATGATGCTTTTATTTTAATTTCAAATCATCTGTGAATTACATATTTCATCATTTCTTCATTAATGCTTTCCTCAAATTCAAATTTTTCCCCCAATTTTTGGAAGATTGAGAGGAATGCCTGATTTACTAATTCTCAAATTGTTTGACAGATGTATTTTATAAATATTATTCATGTTCAAGTTTTCTTTAAGATTAGTGTTTTTATTTAAATTTAATTATTAGCCACCATTTTTAAAACAGTGATTTATTTTAATGAACCAAATAACAGACGCTTTCAAAAATTTTATTGGTTTTTTTGAGTCATCACCACTTCTTATATAATCAAGATCTTCCCCGTCTTCTTAAATTTTTTTTTTTTTTTTTTTGCTAGTCAAATATTGTTGACTTATTTATTTTTCTTTTTAAGCTTTGTTTGGGTGTGGGTGTGCACCTTCTGTTAGAAGAAATTGACTTCACACAAATCTAGTATTGTTTCTTTCACTTAAACTTCTGTCTACAATTTTTATGTTCAACTGACATCCTTGCATCTTCTACCCCAAGAGCAACCAGCAGAGAACTTTCACAAATTATTTTCACATCACCCATTTATTTGTCTCTTTGTCTTTTATTTGACTTTTTTTTCTACTTACTATTGAAGGACATCCCTGTGCTCAGTTAATGCAATCAGCTTCTCTCACTTTCCAAGAAATATAACTCTTCAAGTCTCTCCTCTTGGCCGGGCGCGGTGGCTCATGCCCGTAATCCCAGCACTTTGGGAGGCCGAGGCGGGCAGATCACTGAGGTCAGGAGTTCGAGACCAGCCTGCCCAACATGGTGAAACCCCCCCTCTACTAAAAATACTAAACATTAGCCCGGTGTTGTGGCGGGCACTTGTAATCCCAGCTACTCAGGAGGCTGAGGCAGGAGAGTCGCTTGAACCCGAGAGGTGGAGGCTGCAGTGAGCAGAGATCGTGCCACTGCACTCCAGCCTGGGCTGCAGAGACTCCATGTCAAAAAAAAAAAAAAAAAGTCTCTCCTCTCAATTTATCTTAAATGAAGATTTTCATCAGCATGCAACCATGTTTTAAGTAATCTTCCTTTAAAATATCAAAATAACAACAACCCACGCTCCCAGGAGCTGAATCAATCTTAATGGAGATGTCTTATTTCTCTGCAAACTTTACAACAAAACTCTTAAAAAAGACATGTTAGTACTATGGTTTTAATTTTTCTTGTCTCATTTTTAACAATTTACTCTGATTAGGCTTTTGTCTCCAACTTTCTACAAAAACTATTCTTGTCAATGCCGAAAATATGAATGCCTCCTCCTCACTGAGTCTCATGCCTCGTCCTCATCTTTCTTGACTCATCTCATCAGTAGTACTTGACATTGCCGAACTATTTTCATCCTTAAAACACCGTCTGCACTTGGCTTCAGACATTACTTGATCTTGACTTTCCTTTTACATTATGGATCACATTTGCTCTTTCCCAGCGTTCTTGAACTCCAATTGTTGACATGCCATTCTTCTCAAGGCTTAGGCCTCTTTATCTACATTCATGGATTGCATAGTGTTTTATGCATTTAAAAATCACCCATTCAGTGACTATTCACAAATTTATATCTCCAATTCTGTCTTCTCCTGAAAGTCTCAGACTTGTATCCCAACTACTTATGCGGCATTGTAGACTAATAGGCATCTGAGTGATAAAAAATTTTCAAATCTACAAAGGTAGTTTGAAATCCTCTTAAATAAGAACTAAGCATGGCAGTCAAGCTCCTTGAGAAACTTTACCTGGAAAGTAAGTTATATATCCATACACCTGAAAAAGGAAGTAGCTGTGCTGGGATTTGCAACCTCTTAGATTACTATGGCCTGTTAAAATAATAATAATAATAATAATAAACTCCTCTGTAGGATAAGAGTTATAATTATTGATCTCTATGAATGAGATAATATATAGCAACAAACATTTATTTAAATTGATTTACAATTTAAATTTATAATGCATTCATTACAACAAAAGCTGCATTTGTTCAAAACTATTGTTAGGCATAAAAATAAATACTATCTATTAACGTTAGCTAAGGCGCCATGGGCCCTTCACATATTCTGCTAATTTAAATTGAGGAAACTATTAGTAAGACTTCTGATTTATACCAGTTAGATAATCTGCAACCCTACAGAACTCTGTGCTGCACATTTAGATACCTACTAATAAAAAAAATTCAACACTAGAAGTCAGAAAAATCTATTCTTGTTCATTTTGCACTACTTACCAGTTATGTGACTTTGATAAGGACACTGTGAGCTTTAGATTCTAAACGTGTAAATGAACATACTGTTGCGTGGTCTGCCTTGTAAGGTTTTTATAAGATTATATATATAACATTAAATTTGAAAACACCTAAACGTGAGACATTATAGTTATTACTGTAGACACAGTCTAATTATTATTGTAGACACAGGTATATTTTATTCTCAGTTCCTATCTTGTTAGTCTTTTTTTTTTCTTTTTTTTTTTTTTTGACAGAATCTCACTCTGTCTCCCAGCCTGGAGTGCAGTGGTCCAATCTCGACTCACTGCAGTCTCCATCTCCCAGGTTCAAGCGATTCTCCTGCCTCAGCCTCCCCAGTAGCTGGGATTACAGGCATCTGTCACCACGCCAGGCTAGTTTTTGTATTTTTAGTAAAGATGGGGCTTCACTGTGTTGGCCAGGCTGATCTCAAATTCCTGGCCTCAGGTTATCTACCCACCTTGGTCTCCCAAAGTGCTAGGATTACAGGAGTGAGCCCCTGTGCCCGGCCTCTATTTTGTTAGTCCTTTAAGGGACTATAAAAGCATTTATATAGTGGGCAACTTGGTCTCTTTCTCTACAGATTCAATTTCTAATCATGAAGGAGGAGAAAGAAATTGAGCTGTGTTTATGGGCATATTCTCCTGAAATGAAATTCAGTAGGGTAAGGAGGAAAATATGAGGCATATCAATGGTGTAAGTATTTGTATTTTGAATGGTGTAGTTGGCCAAAGGATTGGCACTAGCTCCAGGTGTGTCCTACTTGGCAGTGTACAACTCAACACAGTTGGCTGTATGTATCAGTTTCGTTACATATTTAAATGTACAGTATAACAAGAGTCTCAGAGGATGCTGTGATTTCTAAAAGTAAGTAGGGTAAAAATGGGCTTGTAGTTTTAGTTGTTTGTCCTCCTTTGTTCCAACTGCATACACATCAAATCAAGTTATTCTTGTGGACTGTTTTTTCTTTATGTGTTCTTCTGTATCCATATAGAAGAAATCATAAACTTTAACAAGATGCTAATTTAAATATCAAAAACTTGATTTAAGCCATAGCAAATATATAAAAATTCATTTTTGTTTAGTAGGTTTATGTCTAATTAGCTGACCAACAGGGAGTGATGCTAATAGTGTCAGATAACTGAAGTAAACGATATTTAACAGCATGGGGTTCCAATAACACAGGAGAACACGGGAGCAACCTTCTAGGCTTTACTTCATTCAAGTGCATAAAGTCCCCTGTGGTGGCAGCAGTGCATATTTAAAATCAGTTAATCACATTACTTATGGGTGTTGGATACCTTTCAAAATGGTCTCTGGTAATGAGCTGTTTGTCCTGCATTGTGACAATAAGTCTCTTCCATAATCTATAAAGCTCATGCAGATGATGTTTAAAGATTCCGCAAGAAAATAATTCAGGGATGTTTTACTTCCTGCTTAATTCCTACTTAAAAACAATTACATACTATAAGTGCATTAATCTACATAGTCCAAAATACTTTTGTGAAATATCATTTCATTTTATTATGATGATTTTTACTTTTGTCTTGTTCAAGTAGTTTTAAATTTTGGATGTGTTGGTGGGTATAGGAATGATTAAAAGAGAGAAATGGCCATTGACCCAACTGGTATTTTTCATACTTTTTCTCCATTCTGTCATTGTTTGTCTTAAGTACTCTATGTTTTGTAAGCATTGATCTCATCTTTGCACACCGTAGTGATAAGGGGTATGCATATTCTTACCCATACAGCTTCTCCCCTGACTTAACTGAATATATCAAACAGGAAAAACAACCCTCTTTAGCTAAAAGTCTTCATCAAGGACATATACATGAAGTGTACATATGAATACACACAAACACACACACACACGGGAATATACAACCACACATTACAGAGCTCTGCAAACTCAAATAGCATTCTATTTTCTGGGCAATTGTAATCATAGACATCAGATGTACACTCAAAGACTACAAAGTTGTTTAAAGTTCTTCAATGAGAGACTCTAGGCTTTTAACCTGTGTTTATAATTCTAACAATCTTTGCATTTAGAATGCAAGATCTTGGCATCTAACCTTTAAGATGCTGGTTTTTATCCTTCAGATGGCTTCAGACAGGGCCCTGCAGTTGTACTTCCCTATTTCATATCCTTATTGCTCATTAAGTAATAGCTGCAAGGTTTAACCAAACATAGCCTCTAGATAAGTTCTTCTTCATTCGGGGGTGTGGGAGGTGTGTACTTCCTGTTCCAGTTCCAACTACAGGAACATTCTCTCTCAAACATTGACATGAGAACAAGGCAATGTGAGACAGCGGAATCAATAAGCTAATGAATGTCAATGCAAAGTGTATTCTTTCACCTCAATTTTAATGTGAAGTAAGATTAGTCCTTATTAAGAAAGAAAATTATGCAAAATGGATAAATGTGGCCATTTTGTTTTATCATTTTATTCAATTCATCCTAACTGAGCAGTTAGAGGTTTTCTAGAGTTTGGATGGGGAAGTGGAATTACGGTTTCATGTAAAATATTGATTCAGTTTTCAGCTTTACTAGATCTTGGCAAACCTTTCCTCCTCCCTTCAAACACACGCACGCACTTTCTTTAAACATTTTACTTTCCATTTTCCTTTAAGCTCCTAAGCATGACAACTTGGGAGCCCACTGTAAATGACTTTTCTCCAGGTCACTGCTTATGGTTACAGCTTCTACACAGAAAACAATTTTGCCAGGATTTCCCTCATCTCATCAAGCACAGCTTCCTTTCTGCAAAAACAACAGCATCCAACGTGCAATGACTAAGGTTATTATAACATCTTGTTCAATGTAAGCACAACTGAGTTCCTTAGAACATTGTTTGCCTAAAGGTCGGATGCTGAGGCTCAGATTGGTAAAGAAATGATATTGAAGGGACAAAATAGCAAACATAAGAAGCCACCTTTGCTCATTTCTGCTTCCCAGTGTAATTTCCCAAAGCCCGTGGCTCTGTGACAACATATAGCACTCCAAAAAAAAAAAAAAGAGGCTGAAACAAAATAAAACATACCCGCTACATCTCTTGCATGAGTCAGTATTCCTTGAGAAATAAATGACCCAAATCATTGCTTTTTCCTACACATAAAATAATGTTTGATGGGATTAAATATTATGCCTCTATAATCTATAATCAGATATGCTCTTATTAAAGCTTTAATATAATTTTACATGTACTAACCCCCACTACCTATATGTAAACTATATTCTGTATACAGCAGAATCAAAAATTGAGCCCTTGACTTAACTGAATATTTAAACAAGAAACACAACCATCTCTAGCTAAAAGTCTTCATCAAGGAAACAATTAAGAAGTATACACATAAAGGCATGCACACCGCCCCCCCAACACACACACAACTACACAACCACACATTAAAGAGTTCTGCGAACTCAAACACCATTCCATTTTCTGGGCAGCTTGATTTATGACCCATAGGCATCAGATACAGATATAAAGTAAAACACTATGTCAAAAGAGCCTGAAAAAACACCTGTCTACAAGATTTTCCTGGACTGTAGACTTTGGTCTATAGTCCTCAGGAAAACTTCTAAATAAAACTCACTTCCATTCTTTAAAAACTGAATTTTCTTTGAGTCAACACAGATCCATGGAGACTAATGAAAGAAAGATCAAAGGAAATTATTCCAGCTAGATTATGAAGGTTAAGGAAAGATGGTATTAATATGTATAGAGCTTCAATAACAGCAGGCTAAAGATTGTTGATTAGAATTCATTATTCTAGAGAGTGTTAACCAGTTTGAAGAGTGGTCTTTCTCTTTTTCTAATTTCAAAAGAACCCAACCACCTAAAGCAGTCTAAAATAGTGATGCTTCAATTAAACACTAGATTTAAAATAAATGAAGTTTGAAGTGATTTTAGATTAAGAAACAGAATCTACAAATGAGAAAGAAAGCCAGTAGTTTATCCTCCTCCTTTGTTTGGTTATGAGCTGGGGTGGGAAGGAGGTCTTGGATTCTGTTTCCACAGGTGAAGAAAATCAGGGGCTTGCTACATCTCCTTACTAGGATGATGTCAACAACGCCGGTTAGTCCTAAATCTTGTCTGCAAAGTCCCTGCTTTTATTTTCACTTTGTTGTGGTTGATCTCAATTAGAAAGACTATTTTATGGTAGAAGGAAGCTGTAGTCCCATTTATTTTGATTACACTACATGAGAAATTCTAAAATCAGAGGGTTGACCCTATGTTTTAGAGAGAATAGGAATTTTCAGAAGTGAATGTGTGAGACTGGGCAAAATGCCATTGTAATTAAGCCTAAGGCATGGACACGCCACTTGGAAATACATATAATTTTTATGTAATGGGTCTGGGAAGTTGAGGAAAACCTCTCAAGGCTTTCAAAGCTTTCTCTTCTGTGCTCAAGAAATAGGTATGAAGACATGAGTTAAGTTACTTTCATTCCTAAGACTTCAGTCATCTCATCTGTGGAAACCAGGCGCTTGGCTTTCACGATCTCTAAAGTCTATCTAACTCCACCATGCTGTCATTCTAACTCCTGAAATGTTTGGTAACCACAGAACACTAATGAAGAAACAGCATATTGTCCCTCATTGCCTTAGGGGAAGCTCCTGTTCACTGACAGATTGCCATGGCTAATTGCAGCTGCTGTCCACTCAAATGTTAACATGGATACAGGGCTTTATTTATTTATGGTAGAGTTGTAGGAAAACATAACATCTCTGTGAACATTTCACTATTTTGCTAAAATATTCTGAAATTATAGGCTCTGATAAATAATATGTTAGTATTAGTCTTATTATAATGTAATAGCATATTTTATGAGTTTAAATTCAAAAGTATCCCAAGTGACTTTGTAAGAGGAATTCTATGTGAATGTGTGTGTGTGTGTATGTGTGTGTGTATCTGCACATGCACATGTGAGCGTATGAAGTTTTGCAGAAGCAATAGAAGTTGTGATGATATCTCAAATAAATTCAATGACTTTAATATTCTTCCCTTTTAATCTAGAGTAAAGTACTGGGGTCTGACTGATCTCTTTGATTTGTAAATCTGAAAAGACTTTTCTTTGCTTAAGGGTTTCCAATTACCTTAGTATGAAGTGCAAACTTCTTAACATAAAATAAAATACACCTCAGTATCAGAATTCTGTTACCCTTTATAAGCTGTATGTCCACTCTTTCTCTACTTGGTACAATCTGAGGTCCAGCCATTCCGGCCTACTTTCGAATGCCTGAATTTTCTATTTTCTTTCCACTGTTAAGCCTTTCCAGTGTCCGTCTCCTTTGACAGAAGTACCCTTCCCTTACCTCCTTGCTCGCGAACTCCTTTCTATTCAGATGTCAACAAGATACATTTGACTTTCAGTGAGGGGATTATAATCCTTTCAAAATATCAGTTCTGCATGTGAGCACAAAGACAGACCTAAGATTTTAATTAATTAACTAATTCATATTCATTGAGCATGTGCTACTACTGTGTAAAAATGTCTCAAGGAAACGTAAATATGAACAAGATATAAAAACTCCTATTTAAAATAGAAATGTGGAAAACACAGACATATTAATAGTATAGAATATCACATGTGAAATCCAAGTGCTGTGAAGGTTTAGAATAGAGGGAGTTACATTTTACTGAATTTAGAAAGCAATCTATTTTGATATTATCCTATTCAAAGTTTGCAAGCTTTATTGGCCCCAAAGACCTTTAGCTCTGAAAGGTACCTCTCAGGCTACTCTTGGGTGATTTGGCCAAAGATCAAGTAAGCAGGTCTTGGATCCCCAAATTCTGGTTCATTTGGAGTAGCTCCACTGTGCTCTTGACTTAAATTTTGAAAACCACTGTTTCGACTAGAATAATAGTATATTATGACATTAATGGATATTCTCAAGGTGTTTTTCACTATCAAGAAAATTGATGTATAACAAATGTTTCCTCTTGAAGTGGCACTTATTTCCCAAGTCACTGACATGAAACAGTGATTTGTCAGTTCGTGGCCATAAGTGATACTGAAGTGACTCAAGACACTATACACTTGTCAGGTGCATTCATTTTCTTTTATTAGTATTTATCAGAAATTACATATAACGTCATGATGTTTAAGAACAGTTCAGTACCCAACGTTAATTGTAAACATGTCAATATTGTGTAGCAGAAATTCTGGGTTTTGAAGCAAGAGAAAAAGACGTTTCACTCAAGAACGACAAATTCCTGAAATACCTGTGGAAGAAAAATGACATCTTAACTACAGTACGACTGACCCACGAACTCCACAGGTTTGAACTGTGCAGGTCTACATACACACAGCTTATTTTTCGACCAAACGCCATTTGGAAATACAATCTTCTCAGGATGCTAAATTTGCATAGTCAGAGGACATACTTTTTGTAAATGTGTGTTTTGTAGGGCTGACTGCTGGACTTGAGTAGGTGCGGATTTAGTCAGACCTGGGGGTTCTGTAACCAGTCCCTCATGTGTACCAAGGGACTGTATTTTATTCACTTGAATATGTGTCATAGTACATGATTGAAGCTACTTTCAATTTCTGTCTTAATCCTGTTTTGAACTAAACTAAGTATGCTTCTCTAGGATTCAAGTGTTCACCGTATGAGGTAAATTAACTCTTCCAGTGCTCTAGGGTAGTCATTAATGCCCCAGAGGAGGTAAATTGCTAAATGGTACCCCACAGCTTTCTGAAGACTGATTCTGCGCCGAATGGTTGTGTTACTCTCTGGTGGAGAGTAGATTATTCCCAGTGGTTCTTTATAGGTCATTTTCAAGTGGGAAATTAGATTTCATCTAATTGGCAAGCTAAAGCTTCTGAAGTGTGTCATACAATAGTCATGATTAGACTATCAAAGACATAGATGCTGGTCATAGAAGCTCAAAAGGACTGTAAATAAATATGAAGACATGAAACAAAATATTGGGCAGTATTGCACATTTAAAGTTTTGTAAGCAAGTGATTACATGAGATTCGTATTTTATCATTAGCTGGAATTTTATATCTTTACTTAGAAGCATATACTATTTGTGGTACTCCACCAACATCACAAATAGTGTTCATTCCTCTCTTCATTTATTTAAAAATATATAAATAGATACATAGAAAAGCAGAAAACTTTTACTCTTGCCTTGTCTTTATGCATGGATTTGTGTGTATTGCTTGAATACTCTCACTGATTTTACACAATGTTTTTTCTACGGATCCTACTGTTTGGAAATTTTAATTTATTTTGAAGTAAAAACTACTTTGCTATATCTTATTTGCTCATAATGTACAAATAGTTTTGAGTGCCTATTAAGTATGAGGCACTACACAGTAAAAACAAAGCCTGGAATCCTGCCTTCTTGAGCTTTACATTCTAACAGAGAAAAACAAAAACAAAGCTACACACATAAATTATTACATTGTGAAAAGTGCAATGAGGAAAACAGGTAAGGTATGAGGTCCAAGGCAGAGAGCACCTGGGGTCAGGGAGGTGGGGAGCAGCCACAGATGAAGTCACCATTGAGTACCTGCTTCATAAGAAGACATGCTTCATCCCAAAGAAAGTGAAGGAGCAGCCTGTGAATGGCAGAGTGGGGTGGAGTGAATATGTGCAAAATCCCCTGAGGCAGGAAAGATGTTTTCATATCTGAGGAACTTCAAAAAGACCCATGTGACTAGAACAAGCTGGGTAGCATGAGTTCAGATGGAGGGAAAGTTGGTATCAGGTCATGTAAGGCCTTGTAAGCTCAAATAAAGAAGCTGAATTCTATTCTAAGTCAAGAGGAGGAAGGGTTTTAGGTAGGGGAGTGACACAATCTGAATTACAGTAAAAATAGCAATGATAGGAAATATTCACATAGCACTTTTTTTTTTGAGATGGAGTCTCGCTCTGTTGCCAGACTGGCGTTCAGTGGTACGATCTCGGCTCACTGCAACCTCTGCCTCCCGGGTTCAGGTGATTCTCCTGCCTCAGCCTCCTGAGTAGCTGGGACTATAGGCGTGTGCCACCACGCCCAGCTAATTTTCATATTTCTAGTAGAAATGTAGTTTCACCATATTGGCCAGGATGGTCTCAATCTCTTGACCTTGTGATCCACCTGCCTTGACCTCCCAAAGTGCTGGGATTAAAGGTGTGAACCACTGCACCCGGCCCACATAGCACCTATTATATACCAGAAAATAGCAATGATATTAAATATTTACATAGCACTTATAATAGGCCAGGTATTTTTCTAAGGAATCAACATATACTAATTTTTTCTAATAATCTTATGAAATAGAACTAAAGCACAGAGAGACTGCATGACTTCTGTAAAACTGTGGAGCTAGGATGCTGCAGAACCAGGATTCAAGCCTGGGCAGTCACTTACCTGTGCGGTAGCTATTGTTCTATGGATCTGTCTCTATCATCTGTCTAACTTCTCTATTACCAATCTATCTACATCAATAATTTAACTTTTAAAAGTTGTGCATAAGTACCATAAAAAGGCACTTAAGTTCATGGGAATAGATTATATTTTTCAGAGAAATAGTTGTTAGAACACCCAGGACTGAGCCCTGGGTGACTCTACCAAGTAGGGACTGGGTAGAATGATGAAACTATCAAAAGAAATTAAAATCAGTATCCCAGTAACAAGAAGAAACTCAGGAGGAAGAGATGGTGACGAGCTGAGATAGGGGAGAGTCCTAAGACAAAATCAGAGGTCAATGCTGCGGAGAGTTGAATCAAATGACAAGAGAATATTTGCTAGATTACATTGTGGGATGTGTCCATGACCCTGAGAAGGATTTTCATGAAGTAGGAAGTTGGCAGACAGGATCAAGGGAGAATGAGAGAGAATGCTGACTTAGAACAGGGAGGCAGCTCTTTCAAATTTGGTGTTGTGATAAAAGAGAAAAATAGCTGGAGAAGAATATTGGGTCGAGGGAAAACAGGGAGCCACTGGGGATGCAGAAGAGAAAATAATGAAAATATTGGCTATATAGACCTTGAAGGGACAAAGCAAGAGAGAATTCCAAGAAAAAAGGGAAGGTTCAGCCTTTGATGGAAGAAGGACATTCCTTGATCATCATACAACAGAAAAAAAAGATGCTTGCAGGGGTGATAAACGATGGAAAAGGGCGGATCATGAGTAAGATCTAATACCGTTTGTAAGGAACCACACTCTGCTAAATGTTTTACTTGCATATGTTATTTCAATTAATTCTTTCAAAAATTTAAATCAGTATTTTTTTTAATTTTTAATTAACAGCCAGTGGAACTTAGGCTCAGACGAATTAAGTGATTTGCACCCAGTTGCAAATCCACTAATTACTGGAGATGAAAAATGAAGGCAATCAGCCTCACTCTGAAGCATGATCAGAGAGCTAGAAATTTGCTTAGTTATTGACCAGTCAGTTTGAAGCCCAGAGAACTAAGGCTGCCTTACAGAGTATATGCACCTCACTGCTGACAGGGTTTGGTTTAGAACAAAATTCTCTTCACTCCTAGTCTAGTATTCTTTTCACTGTACTTACCTTTTTTTTTTTTCCAATTGCTTTAGAGGCAGTATACATTTTAAAGTAAAAATGTATGAGTATTGATTATAAACTTTATTCACTGAAAATGTAGTGATAATCAAGGGAGGAAATTGCAATGATTAAAATTATGAGAATCAAATATAATTGGTTTCCAAGAGAGAAAAAAATAAGTTAAAGGACTCTGTATGACTACTATAAATTCTAGTGAGTACACCAAGTATATACAATGAATTTTAAAAAAGAATTTTCCAAGTGCTTTATTAACTTTTAATCAGAATGCAAAGATAATTAGACACAGCCCATTTATGTACAGAAAAAATACAACGAAGGACAGGGTTCTGCTTTTTGGAAGACACATACACTACAGGAAGCTGAACATGCAATTCAGAGGAAGTTTAATCCTTCTGTTAACAAATCGGATTAAAAACAGCAGTGACAATTTTTCAAAAGCCATGTGTGTGTGTTTGTTAAATATTTCTTCCCAGTGTAATCGTTTTTTAATCTTTAATTTTTTTCTTATACATGGTTGTCAGATTTAAAGCTCTTACTATAAAATCCCAGGAGAACTTTTAAATTCCATAAGAAAACTTTATGGTTTTTATTCTTATTATTTGTTTTATACTTTATTATTTTACTCTTATTATTTGTTGTATACTTTCACTCTAATTATGTAAATGCGGTATCTTGCAGATTTTTTGGTTTCTTTCTTTTATCCACCTGCCTCCAATGCACCACGTCATATGCACATCTTTTACTCTAGCCATTGTGTGTTATCATAACCAATTCTACCCAGAGTTCAAATAGCTTAATACAGGTGTGACCTCCCAGCACCTCTGCTCAGATCCTGCAGACTTTGCCTCTCTCTAAGGATCCTCAGCAGAGCCCACAGGATTGAGCCCCTGCTCCTCAAAATGGTGGCCAAATTAATAATCCACCTTGTTTTAGTTTTCCTTTTTCCTTTTCATTCCCTCATTCCTCACACATGCTCTCCAGGATGGCAATTTCCAATGAACGAAGCACTAAAACACTGACAGTAATTAAATTCCTACCTGCAGAAGCATAAAGGACAGATACATGTGTCTTTACTCTTCATATCCAAGTGCCAAAATGAATCTTACCTCATCTCACAGACACACACAGAGACTTTTATGTCAATGTTTTGCAACTACTCGTCTAGGTTTGTGATTTTATAAAACAAATGTTTTAGATTACTTAAAATCTTGGAATTTAACTCATTATGCACAAAGGAAAAATGTGAACGATAATATGGCAATGAGTCAGTTGTGTTTTGTTTAAGTCAATCAAATGATCAAATGAAGTTCACAAAAGAGCCTGGGGCAAATACTTTTTCATATCTACCATTAGACATGAAAACATTCTATAAACCTAATAAGCCATAAATAAATCAAAGGGACTGCTTCCATTGGAAGTGGAAATGAGAGTAAGGGTGCAAAGTAACTGAAGTTGGGCTAAGAATAAATATAGCCGGGCGCGGTGGCTCAAGCCTGTAATCCCAGCACTTTGGGAGGCCGAGACGGGCGGATCACGAGGTCAGGAGATCGAGACCATCCTGGCTAACACGGTGAAACCCCGTCTCTATTGAAAAAAATACGAAAAACTAGCCTGGCGAGGTGGTGGGTGCCTGTAGTCTCAGCTACTCAGGAGACTGAGGCAGGAGAATGGCGTAAACCCGGGAGGCAGAGCTTGCAGTGAGCTGAGATCTGGCCACTGCACTCCAGCCTGGGCAATAGAGCAAGACTCCGTCTCAAAAAAAAAAAAAAAAGAATAAATATAAACCAGGGAACAAATTGATGATTGTTCAATACTACTTATTAAACATCTATATGTGCTTTTTGCTGTGTTAAGAAACCAGTGGGACTATTCCGAATTGCAGTTACACTAAATGGAAGAATTCTTACGATCTACATCAATGTTACATATTAAAATGTGTATTGGCACTAATAGTGCCTATAATAATGGGGTATCTTTATTTTTACTTCAATTTTCCTCTCATCATATAATTTGCTGTGTTCAATCTCAGATGAAATAAAGAGGGATGTAGATATGGATATTGATAGATATGTATAGGTATATAGACACATACACATAGATATTTGCATACTGATGGTGATTTTTGTGTATAAAAAAGTGATAATGTGTTTTCTACTAGATTTAATCATTTTCTCATAATTCTTTCTCATAATTCTCATTATGTCTGTGACATAGTGAGAATTTGGAGCTGATACATTTTTCTTAAAATAATTTTTTATCTATTAGTCTAGAATTTTTTAAATACCAGAATTATAAATTCATTTTTGAGTTTTTGGGAGGTACTTCTGATAATAACATTTTTCTAATCAAGTGTAAGTTATTAGAGTATTAAATACTTTAATAAGTATGAGTTATTAAAAACCATGTATCTGGACAAGGCATGTCAATCGCTTTGAATCCACAGGGAAGAAAGCGTGTATCACATTACTCTTCAGAAAACAATAATAAGAAATAAACCTACAAACACCATTCAAACTTCAAAAAAAATCCTTCACCAAAAGTATTTTTGAAATCAGATGATGGGCCCAAGAAGACCAAAGGGATTTAGGATGTGTGGTCAAAATTGTTCTTTCATGTGTGTTTGTGTATTCAGCTTGTCCATCCATCAAGAGCTCCACCTGTCTTGGAGATATTGTCCATCATTTATTTATGTGCAGAGAGACTAAAATCCGAATTGATCTTCATTTCAGTCATGTACTGAATATAAGAATTGTGGAAAACATTTTGGAGCTAAGATACACCCTTTTTTCTGAAAAGAGAAGTTGTACTTCACAGGCATTCTGGAGTCTTCCAGCTCAGATTTACTTTTGGAAAATGACACAAATTTCATAGATAATCCCCTGATCCATCTTTAGACAGACCTCAACATTTTGTCAGGTCAAATTATGAAACAGAATCTTATGTAAGTTTTCTCAATCATATCTTTCCTTGAAAGACTATAGTTAATTTCGGCTGGCCGGGCGCGGTGGCTCAAGCCTGTAATCCCAGCACTTTGGGAGACCGAGACAGGTGGATCACGAGGTCAGGAGATCGAGACCATCCTGGCTAACACGGTGAAACCCCGTCTCTACTAAAAAAAAAAAAATACAAAAAAATTAGCCGGGCGTGGTGATGGGCGCCTGTAATCCCAGCTACTCGGGAGGCTGAGGCAGGAGAATGGCGTAAACCCGGGAGGTGGAGCTTGCAGTGAGCTAAGATCCGGCCACTGCACTCCAGCCTGGGCAACAGAGCGAGACTCCGTTCCAAAAAAAAAAAAAAAGTCTATAGTTAATTTCAAAATAGACAGTACATGAAAATAGCTGCTTTGAGAAATATCAGTTAAACTCCAGCACTGTATGAGAACCAATGGAGAAACAACATTCTCATCTCTGCCAAAGTTTTCAAGGAGAGTGCATGATTTCTTCCTTTAGCCAAGGTGATTCATTGTTGATGACTAATATCATGGATGCTCACATTTATGGAAAGTACTGTATTGACACACATTGTACTATCTGCTTTATACACATCGTCTAATTTAATCCTCATAAAAATGCCATGGGGTAATTATTATCAAATATATTTTAGGTTAAGCAACCTACTCACTTATCTTGTAAGCGGCAGAACCAATGCAGTTATATATTTCATTCTATGCCTGCGTGATTCAGAAAAATAAAACAAAAACATGTAAGCCTTTGGTGTACTTATATATCAAAAATAAATTTCTTTAATATAAGAGTTTAAAAAGCTGTACATAATACTTACTGTAGATGAAACAAAGTGTTATGGAAGATAGAGTGAAAGGAAATGTGTTACTATTAGGATGCTTGCAATCAAATAATGGGGATAAGACAAGCGCATACATTCCTCATCTCTGTATAGACTTAACATTTTACAGAGTCCTTTGAGAGACTTTAATTTAATTTTATTGTATCAAATATTTCATGTCTAAGTTATCTGTTCCTTTCAGTCTATTTTATACGTAACTCAATTGCCTTTTTCCCTTGCTAACATAGAAAACCATTAAAATTTTTAAATTAATGGACATTTTAATTACACCTTCCTCTTCAGTACTAATAAAAATTTATATACTATGTATATGAATATGCATCTAGATGACTATTTCAATATTAACATATGAGGCGATAAAATGAATTTTTCACCAACTATGATTCCGTGTCATCTAAACATTAGCTTGCACAGGCCTTTTATTTTTATTTTTATTTATTTATTTATTTTTGAGATGGAGTCTCGCTCTGTCACCCAGGCTGGAGTGCAGTGGCCAGATCTCAGCTCACTGCAAGCTCTGCCTCCCGGGTTTACGCCATTCTCCTGCCTTAGCCTCCCGAGTAGCTGGGATTACAGGCGCCCGCCACCTTGCCCGGCTCGTTTTTTTGTATTTTTTAGTAGAGACGGGGTTTCACCGTGTTAGCCAGGATGGTCTCGATCTCCTGACCTCGTGATCCGCCCATCTCGGTCTCCCAAAGTGCTGGGATTACAGGCTTGAGCCACCGCGCCCGGCCGCACAGGCCTTTTAAAGAAAGCAGAGTGAGGATCCCTTGGCCAGTGCCCACCTTCTTTTCTCTCATAGAAGTAAGAAAAGAATCCATTTCATCAAAGGTTGAACCTTCCATTTCATCCATGAATTCTGTCTTGCTTTGAGTTCTTAGGTACATCTATATTAGATATCACCTTCTCCTCTGCATCCCCAATGCCCTTTTCCCTCCTCAGCATACCTGATGCTCTGTCCTTACATACCTTTGTGTGTGTGTGTTTTCTCCCTTGATGACATATCCCTCTTCAGCTATTGCTCTATTTCTATTCAAAATCCCAGCCAAGCAAAATAAATAGATGCCTTCAAGGCATAAGTGATTTAATTAGCTTGAAGTATTATATATATTTTCACCCACACTGACATACACATATATATGTATGTATGTATATAAAACAAATAAGATAAATAACTGGAAAATATATGCAATGAAGTCAGTGAATTAGCAGATGAGCGAAACATCCCAGATTGGTATGGTATTGTATGGTATGGTGTGGTGTGGTATGATATGGTATGGTATGATTTGGTACCACAAGGTCTAGTGTTTAGAGCTGTGTCTGCCAGTCACTATCCCTTTGATACTGATCAAATCAAACAAAATCAGTTTCTTCATCCATAATAAAGCCTTCCCTTGTTACTCAGAGTTGCTGTTCCAGTCAAAAATAAAATATTAATTTATGATACAGACCTTGATAAGCTGTATGAACCTTACATGATACTAATGTAGTAAGACGCACCACTGTTCATTCAGGTAAGTGTCCCAGTGATTCCTCAGTTTTCACAAAGTCATTTCCTATCTCCAGCTGTGTTTATTTGTGCAGCTCTGCATTTACCTAGAACAAGAATTGCTATATTCTAAGTAATTGCCAAGGAGTATGATAACAAATTCACTACCACTTGATTCTTCAGTGGAGAAAAATTTTATATATATATATATATAGTTTGCCTAAATGATATGCCATTCTACCATACTTTTAGACATCGTAACTTGTATTATTGAATTAAGCCAGCCACTCAAAAGCTTGAAATTAACCATAGTATTTTCCTATGAAATATATTTTTTTAACATTATAAAATACAATTTGGAATGATAAAAGCATTATGTGTGTGTGTGTGTATATATATATATAGTCATAACTCTTCATTCATTTTTGTGAATCAGTCTCATTGGTAGTTTTATTGTACTTCCAAATCTTCATTTTTCTTTGGATCATATTCCTTTGCCAGTATTACGTGTTGTGTGTGTATGTGTGTGTGCGTTTTAAAAGGGTCATAAGAGGAAAACAGCAAGGAGTCTGTCTCCTAACTTTGAAACCTAAAGTTTAGTTTTCTTTCCCTCAGGAAGTCATCTTGTGGATCTAATATTATTATGAAGTTATTCTCTTTTTGATGGACATTTAGGAATGTTTTGATGTTTGGTACAATAATTCAAGTTGTAAGAAAGAGGCACACACATTTTGAAAGTACATCTATGGGATATATTCAAAAAATTAAAGTGCGTTCTTTGTCTCTTAATCGATGATATGGGCATTATCTTGGTAGATGCTGCAGAATTGTCTTCTAATAAGTCATAGGAATTTATGTTCTCACTTAAAATGTATAACAGTTCTTAACAGAACTGTTTTTTAACAGAAAGGACTTTTGATTTCTATCCATCTGAATGATGAAAAATAAGTTATTTATTAAATTATTATTTACATGTGTATAGGGGAACACTGAGAATATGTTTAAAAGCTGCTTGAGTTTTTAAAAATCTGTAAACTGTGCTTTACTCATTTTCTTTATTGGCTGTTGGTTATTTTTTATTGATTTTTGAAGCCCCTATCTTGTTAAGAAAATAAGATTTTTATATCACATTTATCACAAGTTACTGTTTATCTTTGACTTTTCTTATTGAATTTTGACATACACAAATTGCTCATATTTATTCTTTTTATCAATAGTGTCTTTGTTAGTTCCTGGATTTGGGATATGCTTAGGAAAGTTGATCCTAAACAAAGATTTGTGTAGTTTTAATTTATTGTCATGTTTAAATTGTTGCAAAATCTGGAATTTATTCTGGAGTAAGAAGTGAAGTAGAGTTCTGACTTTGATTTTGTTTTGTTCTTATTGTTGTTTTTTTTCCCTAGATTTTAAATCTAGTTGTATAAAAACCAATGATTAAAAAAAAAAGTTTTTTTCTTGCTGGGCGTGGTGGCTTATGACTATAATCCCAGCACTTTGGGATGCTGGGGCAGGTAGATCACTTGTGGTCAGGAATTCAAGACCAGCCTGGTCAATATGGTGCAACTCTATCTCTACAAAAAAAAAAAAAAAAAAATAGCTGGGCATGACAGCATGCGCCTGTAATCCCAGCTACTTGGGAGGCTGAGGCAAGAGATTCATTTGTTCCCAGCATGCGGAGGTTGCAGTGAGCTGAAATTACGCCACTGCACTCCAGCCTGGGGGACAGAGCGAGATTCCTTTTCAAAAAAAAAAAAAAGAGAAAGAAAAAAAGTTTTTCCTTAACGATTTTCACTGTCAAAATTATTTTTTATTAATTAAATATGTGTGCATTTTACAAGATGTCAAGACTTTGTATCATTTGTTTGTCTATTCAGACACCAGCACCAAACTGTTAATTAATATAGCCTTAACATATGCTGAAGCATTTGGTAGAACTAGTCATCATTCATTAATCTTTTTTCTTTTGCATTTTTATCTAAATTTTAATATCAGCGTTCCTTGTTCCAAAGGAAACCACAAAACAATAAAGACAAAGACAAACGAAAAACCTCCCCATTATTTGTATGGCAAATGTGTGTACTTAGAGAATAATTTGGTGATTTATATTTGTTATGTTTATAATATGGATCCTTATCTAAAATGTGCAAATGCCCATTTTTATATGTACCTTAATAAAGTTTTAAGATTTGTGATCTATCAAATTTATTGTTAATTTAAATGCTTGATAGTCAAGCTATATAGTAAATTGTATTTTCCTTAATTATGTTGCAATACTAAATGTTGTTTGTATATGATAGCTAAGAATTTTAAAAATTTTAATTTTATATTAAGCATCTAAGATGAATTATTCTGTAAGATGTAATAATGATTTTTTTCTCCTCTTCGATTTTCTGTATAGCTAATCATACCATAATTATCATTAGAATTTTATAATTCTGCTCCATTCATTTTCTGGTGTACATCTGCTATTTCATCTTTTTGCCTATGGACTACCCTTGCAAAATGTTAAATAATAGTGATGATAGGAGCCTCAATAACAAGGCCTTTGCTACTTTAACAACATACAGTGCTAAAACTTAACTCTCTCATTCTACATGTATATTTACATATCTATCCTTTTTAACTTATGTACATTATTTTGCAGTATAATATATGCCAGTATTAGTTCTTTTTTTTTTTTTTTGAGACGGAGTCTCGCTCTGTCGCCCAGATTGGAGTGCAGTGGTGTGACCTTGGCTCACTGCAAGCTCCGCCTCTCGGGTTCACGCCATTCTCCTGCCTCAGCCTCCCGAGTAGCTGGGACTACAGACGCCCGCCACCACGCTCACCGCTTTTTTTTTTTTTTTTGGAATTTTTAGTAGAAACGGGCTTTCACCGTGGTCTCGATCTCCTGACCTCGTGATCCGCCCACCTAGGCCTCCCAAAGGCTAGTATTAGTTCTTTTGTGTCATTTAAAAATATTTTGCGGGCTGGGGCGTGGTGGCTCACGGCTGTAATCGCAGCACTGTGGTAGGCCGAAGTGGGCGGATCACCTGAGGTCAGGAGTTCGAGACCAGCCTCACCAACATGGTGAAACCCTGTCTCTACTAAAAAAAATGCAAAAATTAGCCAGCCATAGTAGCACATGCCTGTAATCCAAGCTATTCGTGAGGCTGAGGCAGGATAATCGCTTGAACCTTGGATGGGGAGGTTGCAGTAAGCTGAGATCGTGCCACTGCACTCCAGCCTGGGTGACAGAGCGAGACTCCGTCTCAACAACAACAACAACAACAAAAATAAATAAATAAATAAATAAATAAATAAATAAATGGTTTTCAGAATGGACACAAAAAGAAAACAAACTAAAAAGAGATGAACAAATAAAACACTTGAACCATTTCATACAAACTTTCTCTTGAGATTTGTCTATTTTTACATTTATTTACCTATATTACCATTGCTCTATTTACATGAACAAATAAAAGTTTATTGAAAAGTTCACCACATATTTTAAAAGCAACTGAAACCAATTTTTAGTTTCTAAGAAGTAATGTTATTTTTATGTTCCCAAATGATCACTACAAGTTAAGAGGAAAGTAAGAAGCAGTATAAGCTGTATTGTTAATAAACCTAGAAGTACCCTAAATGAAGACCCCGAGTGAGTGAAGGTTAGTAATTTACTTAGTAGAGTTGAGGAAGATCTACTCTAGGATTCGCCAAGGGAGGTAAATTCAAATGATCATTTGAAAAATGCTGAGGATGCGAAGAGAGAGAAGGCACCCAAAAGAAGGCAATTGGAAAGCAGTGGAGGTACAGAAAGACTTTTTTCCCTCAAGTTTGTGTAAGAGACAATAGAACCTTAGGTTCTCACTGTAAATCTTGCTCATTCAGATGACTACCCATCTTCCAGCTGTCTATGAGACAGATCACATATTACTTGAAAAAATTGTGTGAGGAGCTCTGGAGAAAGGCATGTGATCATAAGAAGGGGTGAGACTTGTAGAGAAAATTAAAACATTAAGGGAAAGTCAGCATGTTTTATTTATTAGAAAGCCCAATTAATTAGTAAAAGAGGCCGGAATCAAATAAGAAAGTGGTAGCTTTTATTTGCAAATATGCAAGCACTCTCCGGCGAGGTTCTCCGGTCCGCAAGCAAGGAATGCCAAGGAAGTTGCAGGCCGGAGAAGTCGTGCCAGCGCCCACCGGCGGCTGACTTTATGCCTTGCGACCGGGAGGGGGAGGGCAATGGGTGGGACAGGGGCGTCTTCATAGGCGTGGTCTGGTAAGTTTCTAGTTCTCCGGGTTGACGTCACTTGGCGCATGCTCAGTTGATTTGGGTTTGCCCGGGCGCGGGAAAATCTGTGATGAAGAACCCGGAAGCAACAGGAACCGCTGCATCTTGGCCACCTTCCTCCATTTTTATCCACTTCCCTTCACCCAAACAAGCACACTGAATGGTAAGATTATCCACTTCGCTGTATTTCAGAAACATGGCAGACGTTGAAAAATCCTTCTCAGGGTAAGTAGATCCACCTTGGAGAAAAGACATTTAACTGCAGGCATCTGAGGATCTTCCACAAACATCTAAATAACTAACTAATGTTTACAACCATGAAACCATGAAGTGGGCAGGATTTTCTTCAGTATCAGTGTCTCTATTTAGCTATTTGGTGCCTTGCTCTAAGCCAGAAACAGACTTCTGAGTATCTCCAGGCATTTGAGGAAACCTTCAGACATAAAAGGAGAGATAGTAACTTTACACAGAAAAATAGGAACTTACACACGCGCGCGCACACACACACACACATTTAGGCATGAGGTCAAACATCAAAGGAAGCAAAGTGAGAGAAGATTTGATGTCTTTATGAAAGCAGAATTTTCTTTTTTAACAAATATTAGAAATTATCCGGAGAACCTGCTCCCGGTGTTTAACGTGGGTTCTTTTCTATTTCCCAAGTGTCCCAGCTAGGTTGAGAAATAAAGGGGAAGAGCACCAGAGAGAGAAATTTAAAGCTGGGTGTCCGCGGGAGACATCACATGTCGGCAGGATCCCTGATGTTCCCCCAGCCATAAAAGCAGCAAGTTTTTATTAGCGATTTTCAAGAGGGGAGGGAGTGCACGAATAGGGTGTGGGTCACAGAGATCACACACTTCACAAGGTAATAAAATACCACAAAGCTAATGGAGGCAGGGCGAGATCACAGGACCACAGGATGGGGTGAAATTAAAATTGCTAATGAAGTTTCCCGCAGGCATTGTCATTGATAACATCTTATCAGGAAACAGGGTTTGAGAGCAGATAATCTATCTGACCACAATTTATTAGGTGGGAATTTTCCCATCCTAGTAAGCCTGGGAGCACTGTAGGAGACCCGGCTTATTTCATCCGTTCCGCTTGGACAATAAAGGACGGGCGCCTTAAAAGGAGCCGTCTATGGGCCTACCTTCAGGGCACATTCTCTTTCTCAGGGATGTTCCTTACTGAGAAAAAGAATTCAGCGATATTTCTCCTATTTGCTTATGAAAGGAGGAATATAGCTCTGTTCCGTCCAGCTCACTGGTGGCCAGTTCAAAGTTACCTCTCTTGTTCCCTGAACATCGCTGTTATCCTATTCTTTTTCAGAGATGCCCAGATTTCATATGCAAACACACATGCTCTACCATGTGTGCAGTGGACACAATCACAGGGTCCTGAGGCGACATTCATCCTCCTCAGCTTACAAAGAAGATGACGGGATTAAGAGATTAAAGTAAAGACAGGCATAGGAAATCACAAGGATATTCATTGGGGAAGTGATAAGTGTCCATGAAATCTTCACAATTTATGTTCAGAGATTACAGTAAAGACAGGTGTAAGAAATTATAAAAGTATTAATTTGGGGAACTAATAAATGTCCATGAAATCTTCGCAATTTATGTTCTTCTGCCACTACCTTAGCTGGTCCCTCCGTTCGGGGTCCCTGACTTCCCACAATAAGAAATATGTTGAAAAAATGGAGGCAATCTCCCGTAAGATACACCAGAAAGATAAAAGGGTGGAATATATGAAGGAGTATAAACTCAAAAGGTCCAAAATCCTAGAATTAAGATTCTTCGAAGAATAAAGCAAAAAAATGGTGGTAAGAAATGGCCATAGATACAGCAGAGAAAATATCCCCAAGACTGATAGACCCGAGTCTCCAGATGTAAAACATAATTGAGAAATTTTCTAGAATTGGGGAACGTAGGGAAGATCCACAATAACTTCCAGAAATAAAAGGTCCCATACACGTTATCTGGAATTGTATCAGAAACACCATTCTGAAAATTTGAAGTAACTGGATAAAATCTTTCAAAAAGTTGAAGAAAAATAGTTTCTAATCACATTCCTAAACAGGTTTGAGAATGTATTAAAACTTTCAATCATGTAGTTTTTCAAAATGTATGTACTTTTTCTGGTCCAAGGACATATTTCATTTAAACAGGGGTGTCAACCAAGAAAGAGGAAGCTATATGGAACAGTTGAAATGGTTGCCTTTGGGAAGCAAAACAGACAAAAAAGATAATGGTTACAGAACTAGGGTTGACTTTGTCTTTTTGTGTATGTTTTTAATCAAATTTGGCTTTTAAAGTTGTATATGTGATTATGAAAAAATAAAAGTGGCTTTAAATGTTCTAATTCAAAAAGAGGTTAATTAAAAATGTCTAAAACCACAAATGATAAAGAGCTTCCAAATTTAAAGCATTTATGAAGTGCACAGATTTTACCAGAAATTCACTTACAAATCTTAGCAATCTCGATAGTCATAGAAATATTTAATGTCTTCTCACTACATGTGTTGTATATCCTTGCTGTTAAAAGATCAATTATCCTTATACTTACATAAATATGGTACAAAAGTTAAGAGAAACGGGATGACTAGAAAGATATTCACAAGAGGCCACATGATCATTAAAAATTCACTTTAGCTGTGAGGAAGGATTTAAGGAAAGAGTGTGTTCTTAGTAGGAGGCCTTTGATGTAGCTGAATAAGTGTGTAACTGATGTGACTGGAACCTTTTTAGTTGACGCTTCTAGTGAAAGCAAATCTTCTGGGCTCCTCATCAATGTCAGAGGGCATATGGGAAATTAAATATTGTGTTTTAGCTTTTTCTAAAGCATATAGCGATAATCAAACAAGAGGCATCTTTTAAAATCTATTTGTGAGTTGATGCCATCCATATGGATTAAAATAAATATTACTTGAATATGTGTGGTTTTGGTGTATTTAAGGGTCTTTTCAACAATTTTATGATTTTGTAAATGGAACTTACAAACGAGTATGTGAATGTGCAACTGCAGAATTTGTTTACAATCTGATGAAGTATTATCAGATATTTACGCTGATATGCTAGTTTAAAATTTCTCATATGCTAGTTTACATATTTCCCTGAAGAAAATATGTTAAAAGGTCATTCAGATATTATTTCAACTGCTGATAGAACCATAAAGAAACATATTATATATTGCCTTTAAAAGATACACTAGAAAATTTATTTTTAAAACTTCTCTTGTGTTCACAAAATCTTCTTAAACCAGTGTCATTTCCCTCATTTCACTGTTTCAGTAAACAGTACATTGACTAACTAGTTCATTGCTTCTCTGCTACCAGACTATCTCTCAACAATTATTTCAACCAATGCTTTTACTTTTCTGGTTCAAAAGAAATGCTTTTGCTTTTTCTCTGCACTACTGTCACCACTCATATTGCAGAAGTATGGACTCCAGCCAGAATAAACCTCTGTGACATCTGCAGAGACATGTGGAGACCAGAGCAGACTCACCCAAACAATCACAGATAATCTTCTTCCAGCTAAAACCACACACTGAGCTTCAGCACCAGTCCTGTCAGAGAGGGGATTAGTGAGTGCCTTTTGCTGTTTGTGGTGTGAATTACATTCATCTAATATGAGGCTGGAATGAATCCTAGTCTTACAGTCCTCAGATGAAAGAATAAAAAAAGATTGTTGGCGTAAAGAATCTAACAGTTCCTATTCTCCGAATTATAATTAGTTATTATTACAGTTTATAGTTTCTTATGGCAAATTTTGTGAGACTTGGGGCATGTTTAATGAATAACTCTGATTGCTTTTAAAAAGGAAACCAAACAATGAAATAATAAATATTTTTCCCTTTAAGTCAGTTATTTAAACATACTTGATTATGTAGATGTAGATTCGATTTCATTTTGTGACCTAGTGTACAACACTGAATGATATTAAGCAAGGCCTCCTGATGAGAAATTCTTATGATCTCCTATAACTTACTCTTATGTAAATTCCCTTAAACTCTCCCTTCATCATTGTATGCCAGATACGTGGGAAAATCTCCCGTAGGTTAAAGCTTCACCTTCTCTTTGCCTTTACCCTAACAGAAAAAAAGTTTGCTGAAGAAAGTCAGACAACCAGCTTGACTGGTTTTACTTTAAAATCATGAGCATATAACTGCCACCAAACTGACACTCAGCACTGTAGGGTAATCTTGCTACCTCTCCCCAGTAAGATGGAGTTCCCACTCTCTTAGTTGGCTACTTGCCTTACGTTTCAGTAAAAACGAAACTATAAAAGAGAGCTACCATAAACTTCCCACAACCTAATTTACGAATTCACCGGTATACATATCTATAATCTTTGCTTTTTACCTCTGGATACAATGGGGGAAAAATTGTGGCTTCTTTTTTTTTTTTTTTTTTTTTTAAGTTTAATTGCTGTACTTGCTCTTTGAATCTCTTACTCTCTTGGAGTCTTAAAGATTTAACCTATTCGTTATCTCTGTTCTTCACTACTCATCCCTTCTACATAATCATTCTCTACCGAGTATTCAGAATACAACATGCTGTAGTATTTCTCACCCAAAGCAAACCCAGAAACAAAAAAGGAACAGTAAAACAAACAAACAAAACTTTACTTGACACTATAAGGGTTTTCAGCTTCCCTCATTTTTTGGCTTCTATCTGCCAAAACGTCTTGTAAGAGTTGTCTATATTGGCTATTTTTATTTTCTGTTATTTCATCTGCACTTATTGTTACTGTTTTTTTTTTTCCAGTTTACATTTTTTTTTAAAAAAAGAAATAATTCCCAGACCTTGGTATATTTCTCATGCCCCATGACTTACTGAACACATTGTTATGGGATGAATGCATGTGTTTACCTAAATCTGTATTGTTGTAACCAAAGACCCAATTAGATACTATTAATATTAAGAGGTAAGGACTTTAGGAAGTGATTATGTCATGAGGGTTCCATCTGCCCTCATGAATAGCATTAAAATCCTTATAATAGGTCTCAAAGGAACTAGCTAAGCCCTTTTACCCTTCTGCCTTTTCCACCATGTTAGGATATAGTGTTAGTCCCCTCTGGAGGCCACAGTATTCAAAGCATCATCTTAGAACCAGAGACTGGTTTCTCCCAGACATTAAACCTGCAGGTTCCTTGATCTTGGCCTTCTCAGTCTCCAGAAGTGTGAGAAAATAAATTTCCGTTCTTATATAAAATATCCAGTCTCAGGTATTTTGTTTTAGCAGCACAAATGGACTGATACACACATTGAAAATGCAATAAAACTCAGGAAAACTTGGTGCTCTCCACTAAGTCTAACTTCCATTCCATTTTGGCTTTCTCACTTAAACTGCTTTTATTGATGTCACCAGTTGCCTAGTTCATCACAGAGTAATGTGCTTTCTTTTTACTTTGAATCATACAATACTATGACACATTCTCTCCTATAAAAATTTTTCTATCTTAGCCCAAGTGCTCTACACTCGTCTCATTTTGTGTCATTCTTACTTACTTGGCCTCCTCAAGGTCCTTTTCTGTTTTCTGCTGTCTATACCTGCTGAGTGCCTAGGATTAGACTCCTTTCAATTTCTATTTACTCTCTTACTTTAAATACCACCTATATACTGATGACTACAAAGAGAATATCTCTGACCCTGATGGCTCCCTTAATCTTTTGGGTCATATATCCAACTGCATGCTTGGCAGTTCTACTGGATTGTCTAATGAGAACCTGAAACGTACCATGTCCAAGGAGTAATGCTAGTCCCCTCCCAGTCACCACCAGTCACTCTCTGCAGCCACTTGGTCAACTTTTTATCTTGCCAACTTCTCTATCTCAGTAAACATTATCTCTGTCTATCAAGTTACTCAAATTAAAAGCTTAGAATAAGAGTCTTTATTTTTTAATGAAGATATACTAATATATTTACAGATAAACTTATATGATGTCTAAGATTTGCTTTATCATAATTAGGGCAGGGGCTATAAAAGAAACATTTATCATGAGTTATTAATTGTTGAAGTTGGATTATGGGTAATATAGCATGCAAGTTCTGATTCAATAGGCCTAAGGTGGGACTCAAGATGCTGCACTTCAAACAAGCTACCAGTTAATGAGAAGCAAGGACATCAAAATCATCTTTGACCATTGTGTTGTCAATACCTCCTACCTCATCCACAATTCCTATGTCACTGTGCTACTTATTTTCTAAATGGAAATTTCATAATACTTATCTGTACTTATCTGTTATCCTTGTTTATTTTCTGCCTTTCCCCCTGTAAGGGCATGCATTGTATGTGGCTTATTTATCACTACATCATACCCAGCTCAGTGCTTGGAGAGGAGGTGCTTTATAAATACTTATAACGGAATGTTTTGGAGGGCAATACAGGAAATAACAACAGGTGAACAATAGGTGTTGATGATACTGGGTGCCATGAAACTGAAGTTTGTAATCTTGGTTGTGAGATTACAGATGACTGGTATTTGAATTTCACTTCCAAAATTCTGGATTAATTGTTTGAAATACTGCCTTTTGCAGAGCTTCCCAAACTAATTCTAATATACCAGCAAAGTCAAGAACCACTGCCTTAGAAGATGACGATGATGATGATGGTGATGACGATGACAACAACAAACCTACCATTCACTTTGCTCTTTACTTGGAGCTATTCCAAGTGCTTCATGTGCATTATCTTATATTATTATTATAAGAATCCTATGAAGTAGATACTGCTATGATTATGTTAGAAGTGAGGAAATTGGGATGTAGAAATGGCATATAATTTCCTTAAGATCAACCAATTTATACATCCTGAAGCCAACATTTAACCACTGTTTAAACCAAGGCAATCTGAGCCCATACCCTTAGCCATGGACTCAAGATGACAGCATACATGTTACAAGCACTGGGAAACAAATTTGTGTTCATTGTTATTTCTAACGTATTACTCATCTAAATGATGTGAAACACTGTACTCAAATACGGCAAATGAAGGAGTAAATTTTCTTGTTTTCCCTAAAATGATGACTTTGGGATTACTTATATATTTGCTGAAGCAAAGTAATCATTTTAGGTCCCAAAGTAATCATTTTAGGGAAATTAAGAAAGCGGAGAGACAGAGATAAAAATACAAGGACAATCATGAATTATCAATAACTCAAGAATTACCGTGCTTGGTTTGAACAACTAGAGCAACAGTCATGAGCCCTGTTCTTCGCAGAGATTGTTCTGGCCTTTTCTGGCTCTCCTTTGTCTGCATCACACTGGGCACAGTGTATATGGGGCCTAGGAGACCTACCTATCTTGAGCCTGTGCCGCTGCACATGTCTTTTAAACCAATGCTCTTAGTACCCAGGACCTTGGTATTTTCTGCAAAATGGGTGCCTCTTTCCTGAGTATGTTTTCTCACTGAAGAGTAAAGGTAATTGTTTGGGAGGAGGGAGAAATTGTAATTTGGACCAATCAACTGAGGAGTAATTTGTGTGTGTGCTTCAGAGGCTTATTTGGCATGTGTATTTGAGGGATGTCATCAGGGAGGAAATTGGGGTACAGACCTTGGACATCTACTTCTGTTCTCACCCTAAAGGTGCATCTGAGGTCAAATTCCAATTCCAGAGGTAAGGTTGACGAGTTAATCTTGAGAAAGTAAAGGATAAATCTTGAATTGAAGATGAGACTCTAGAAATACTCTGTTATCTTAGGGTATTTGGCCAATGGCAACTTCTTCCCTATTTCATTCTCAGACTCCTTGAGGAATTTGGTGATAAGTAACGCTACTCATTTTAAGTTGCTATAAGATAGAAAAGGGGCTTCCATTTTTCACTCTTCCTGTGTTAGGAGAGGAACCAATACTGCCGTTTGTCATCTTCTGGACATTACATTCTCACCAAAGAAGCGTCCTCTGCCTCCTCCAATTCTGTTTGACCTAGAGATTGACAAAAGAATCTTCTTAGGATCACTTGGGATTCTTTCTTCTATAGGCACGTGGGATGATAATTTGGGTCACGTCTTGAGATTTTAAATAAATTTCAAAAGTGCAATGAGGAGTCAGCCTTGTAAAAGAAAAAAAAGAATGACTTCCATAATAGGATTTTTTTGTAGCTTTCAAATTTAGCTAAGCATTTGTTTCCGACTGAATAATCAACACTTACAGAGCCTGAAGTTATAAATGTAAGCTGTTTTAAAATTATGTACAGACTTTCTGCAATTATTTTTTTCTGGAACAAGAAAGTACATTCTCTTTCCTTTTCAGGTAACTTAAAAAGAACTGAGTAAGTTGAATTTAATGTGCTTCATGAGAATGCTGACTTCTTAAATGAGAATAAAAATATTAATTTTCTGCTTAGAAAATGTTGAGAACAATCAGTCTCATAATGATGTTGCATTCTAACTGAGCA
Source organism: Trachypithecus francoisi (assembly GCF_009764315.1). Classification (NCBI taxonomy): domain Eukaryota; kingdom Metazoa; phylum Chordata; class Mammalia; order Primates; family Cercopithecidae; genus Trachypithecus; species Trachypithecus francoisi. Next base: position 12,700,481 of record NW_022681469.1, on the reverse strand, counting down.
TATCCCTGTATACTGCAAAAAATGCACTCAAATTGCCCATAGCTACCATAAAAGGTAATGATGCAGTACACTTAATTACTGTTTAGCAGTGCTTTTTTATTTGAGTATTTTGAAGTATTAGTAAAAGTGTTATATCTCATATTTTTATGAAGGACTTCAATAAAAATGTGTTATTGGAGATTGGTTAAATAAGAATTTCAAAACTAGAAGTGATTTTTTTTTCCCTAAAAGTAACTTATGTTGTCTTTTTAGAAAAGAGAAGAACAAAATTACCATTGAAAACATTTTTGGTTCTGTCTCTTCATTATTTTTGGCACAATTACCAAAGATGTTTTGAAGATCTTGGCCATCATAGCAACTGATCTTATCTTTAACCATCATTAAAAAGGTCTGGTGTATCAAACATACCAAAATATTTTTAAAATATTTTTCCAGATATTTGTTTTGCATTTCCCATTACTCTACCTATGTATACCATGTTGAGAAACAGGGACAAATTATTCTTTGTTTGTATCATTTCTTATTGTATTTACACATAAGTACATATGTTACTAACTTCAAAGAAAAAGAAAACTAAAAATATATCTAGTGGTCGGGTGCAATGGCTCATGCCTGTAATCCCAGCACTCTGGGAGGCTAAGGCAGGTGGATCACAAGGTCAGGAGTTCGAGACCATCCTGCCTAACACGGTGAAACCCTGTCTCTACTAAAAATTAAAAAATTAACCAGGCGTGGTGGCAGGTGCCTGTAGTCCCAGCTACTCGGGAGGCTGAGGCAGGAGAATGGTGTGAATCTGAGAGGTGGAGCTTGCAGTGAGCCAAGATCATGCCATTGCACTCCAGCCTGGGTGACAGAGCAAGACTCCGCCTCAAAAAAAAAAAGTCTTGCTTCCTATGCACATTCTTATATATTCACCTCCCACAATGACTCTGGGCTTGACCATGTTGCTTTGGCCCATAAGATATCAGTGAACACGTCACAAGCAGAGACTCGATGAGCTTTTGCACATTGGGACATGCTTTTTCAATCGTTGGCCTGAGATTGCCACATAGGATATATCAAATCTAATAGGGTTTTGTTCACAAATTCGAGAACAAATCTATAAGGATCTTATTGAAGATTTACCGTAGTAGAGTTACAAAATTAATCAAAAATATATTAATTTCTTTTTTGAATTTGATGAGACCATGTATCCTAGAGAAAGACTGCTAAATTTAGAATTCTGTCTCCTCTTCTTTCCAGATATAAGACCTTGAGGAAGTCATTTAAACTCTTTGTGCCTGCTTCTTCATTTGTAAAATAGTGATAATAACAGTGCCTACCTTGTAAGGTTTTTATGGGGAACTAAATGAGCTAATATTTTACAGTGCTTAACATAGTATATGGGGTACATAAACATAATATTTGTCAAATAAACTGACAAGGATTAGACACAGGGCTTTATGAGGACAAGCTCTTTGTAAAAGTTCGAAGACCTATATCAGTTACATAGAGAGTCAGGTACCAGAAAGAAGAGCTAAAGGAAAAAGCTTATAAGATTCATTTGATTTTTGGAAGGAATCTCAGGGACAGAAGTAAAGGACTAGAGAGACCAAGAAGGAGGGAAACATACATACAAACTTGTTTTTTTACTGCTGGTCCACTGGGCTTGATCTTGCCTAGAGTTCTGTAGACCGTGCCTTAGAAATGTCTGTCCCAGGGAAAACCAGAAGGCAGCATTTATCCGTGAGCTCTCCTCATTCCCTGATTAAGGTTTGCCCCTATATGATAATAACTTCTTTGGAATTTGAATGTTGTTAATAAAGCAGTTGTGGTTGGGTTTCTTCAGGTTGCCCTTGTGGTGGCATTAAAGAAAGCCTATTGAAAATATCAAGATATTTTTCTGCAAAGCTTGAGCAAGGTATTGTCAGGTTAAACCTATTGGAAACATATGACAAAGTAATGCATGAAGTAAAGGGTAGACTGAAAGAATATGAGGCAAGAACTAAGAGGATACAATGGGGGAACAAGTAGATTTCACCTAGACTTCCAGCTGTTTGCATCTTAACATTGCAGAATCAGGTGCAATCAAACAGAAAAACAAGAAAGAATGGTGCATAGAAAAAGGAAGGTGTTAACGTACTCGAAGAGATGGAAGGAATAAAATAATTTTCATGATAGACAGGAAGAAGAGTAATTGGGGAAAGTATTGACTTGCTGAATGTCTTCCTATGCTATTTCATTTTTATCTAATTTTTGATAGAGAAGTTTGCTTGAAAACAAGGTAATTTCTGATGTTTTTTGAAAACGACGTCAATGTTCACTAGGCTACACCAATCTTACTATTAACAAAATTGCATAATTACTTTATAAAGTACATATAATTACTTTTCGGGTAGCTCCATCTAGCAATTTAACAAATAAAATAGATAAGTAACACTTAAAAATTTTGAAACCAACCTGACCATGGAAATGCATAGAATTCTGTAAATAGGATAATTCACTTAATAAGCCAGAGGTGGCAATCCAATCTCCATATCAGGATGTGCTTAAACAAATAAAGTGAGCAGTTCTCATTAGTGCTGTGAACTGTACTTAGATGTTTTAGAACTATGCTGCCATGAGTTATGATTAACCTAGAAAAATGTATTCTATAGCCAAATGGAATCATAAAAAATATTTTTAAAAAATATCAAAGCATAGATGAAGAATTTGAAACTATATACAATCTTTGAACTTTAACTCCCAATGTAACCTATGAGTTTATTTTTAGTTACAAAAACATGATTTTCCCCTTTGCTGATAATTTTCTCCAAAAATCTCTTTCATTCTTTTGAAATCCCATTATAGCTGTAGAGGCTTCTGGCATAGCTGGCATTTTCACTGAACCCATCGATTAATTTGGTATCATGAAAACAATGAGAATCTGTGTGAAATAGCTGCAGATTGTGAGAGAAGTTGGTGTACTTTATTCTGAAATGTGAAAATAATATGCTGCACAAGTATGCTGATTTTAAGGAAGCCATCAGTAGCATAGACTGATTAATTCTGTGTAGCTTTGGCTGCTAAAATGTGCTTTCCGATCAATTTCAATCCAATTAATAAAAATTATAAACGGAATTTGAATATCTATTTAACATTAGGTCTTCAATGCAGTTTCACATACAGTGTATCACTTCACAAGCAGTATGGCATACTGGAAAGATCCTCAAAGTAGGAGTCAGGTAGCTGGTTTTTAACTGCATTTCTGATGAAAAGATCTGGTGGAAAGTTTGGGATACCTTCCTGCATTTACATATTGTTTACTTCATAAAAAACTCAGCTACATGATGTTGAGTACTCCATCCTTTCTAAATTGTAGGATATTATTTAATATAGATTCATTTTGTAATGTGACGTAAGTGAACCTGATCTTTCAAATTACTAGTTTCAAACTTTACACTTACACATTTCCCACTGTTTATTGGTAGGAAACTAACTTGGCATGCTTATTATTTCCTCCGTTTTCTGTTTTGTTTTTATGATTTTGATTTCCTTGGATAAATTCTGACCATAGACATTTTGAACAAAAGCACAACGTATCATTTGGAAAATAGTCTTGTTTTCACTTTGATGTTAACTATCCCTATGAAGGTGGAGATGCCTTTTTTGGAAGAGTTATCGTGTCTAGAGTCAGTATCCCTGGCTTTTTTATGTGTTAGCCTCAGCAAGGTTTTTGGTAGCATAATAAGTATCAATGAATTAGGTTACTTTTTTTCTTAAAGGATGGAAAAGTCTTACCCTCAGCCTGCTTGTTAGCTGTAATGGAAAAGAGCGTCACTGATTTCATAGTGAGCTTTGGCTCATGCTCAGATGGCTTGGACAGATGGGCCAAGCAAGGCTCTGAGAATCCAAAGTCTCCTGCCGAGAAAGGAGCAAACAGAACTCTCTGAAATTCACTGAGTATCTTAGAAAATACCCAAGGAAATATATCAGAAAGTAAAAATAAAATAATGCAAAATATGATATGTAAAGTGAATTGTGTGCTCTTCTTCCCAGAATAATTAGCAAAGTTAATGCTATTCTAAACCCAATCATGTTGTTAGAACTAGCATTGTACAGAAATTATCTCTGCTTCTTGAAATATAAAGCTCAATGGAGCACAAGACTCCTAGCTTGAAACATTTGATCAAGCAGTGAAGACACCCAGCATATATAAAATGAAAAACCATGCTGAAGGAGTTTGGTGATTTTAGCCTTTTCTGAGTCATCAAAGACAAATGCTTAATAATAGAATCACAAGTTATAATTTATTATATAAAATTTCGGTTTTTATTTCGAGCTACTCTTTCCTCTGTAAGTATTAAATTTATTAGTATTTAAATATTTGAAAATAAACCAAAAGGTCTTTGTTCCCTATATCTTTTTGAATCAAGTATCATTGTATAATCCTATGTAGAGAAAGAGTGCTTCATACTTGATCAGTTTATTAGTATGCAAAATGTTTCTTACAACAGACAGCCAAGAGTAATGGTTAAAAATAATTGTACATACACACATATTCCTCAGTGAAGAAACGGAATTGGGTTTAAAGTAGGGACTATGCCTTTTGTCTTCTGAAAGGCCTTTTGACTCCTTGATTGTGTTAGTCTTTTTTCAATGTAATTATTACTTTTCCTACCATAATGTCATCACACTTCAATAGTTTATTTGCCTGATTGAGCATAACAATAATTGAGGGCAGTAAATGGGATGATCTGGTTCACTATTTTATCATCAGTGTTTGGAACAAGCCAGAAACATAGTTGGTCTACAGTTGGTGAATGAATACGTCCTTATTTGTGCAGTCACTAGACTAGACATTGTATATCAAAGTGGCTCAGCATATACTTGTTATGCTGAACTCAACTTTTCACTGATTCAGTTGGTGCTGCACCCTTCCATTGTATCAAATCACCATATTCCATGTTTTTCTACCACTAGGTTTCCTTCCAGCTCTAAAATTTCTTAATTCTACTCACATAAATTATTCATAATTCCTATTGCTTGTAATCTTGTTGCTCTTCCAGAGCTAGAAAAGTCCTAAAGGGCTTGCCTAGGGATTACTTCCTAGGCAAAGTTACTTCCCTACAGTATTCCCACCTGTACAGAGTCATGGCTTGGGTAGTGCTGCCCCAGGGGAATAATCCTGGTTTTATCTTGGTTTTAAAACCAGTAACTGAAAACACGAAACAAAACAAAATGCAAAGAATACGCACGCATGCCAATGAAGTGGCATATATGAATGTTTGTTTCTAACTCAGCTAGGAATACTTAATTCACATCATGCCTCATGATTAAGTGCAGCCACTTCAAAATGTGAAATAAAACAAAAGATAATTTAAAGTCAAGCCGAGTAATCGCTCTTGTACTTTAAGTAGGTTGAGAGTTATTTGGTCTTCTCACCTAAATTCCATTTATAATTAGGGATACTCTTGCTTTTCTGCTGTCTCCACACTGGAGAACCAAACGGCTGGAGATCCACTGATCACTGATCCCTTGGGGTTTCGGAGCAGCTGCTTTCTCATAATATAAGAGTTAAAATAGCTTTCATTCCATAGAAAAGATATATGTTTTAAAATGCTTACAGTAATGGATTTTTGACTCTATCTTTCCCTGGATGAGGTTTCTATAGTAAGCTGTCATTGTATTACAGCTGTTTTAAAGGACGGAAAAAGTAAACCACCTTCTAGGTAGCAAATGGCTAAGAATGTTGTTTTCATTATTGAAATTTTGTGTTCATAAGCATATCACATACAAGTAGTTTAAAATCAGATAGTACTAAATCAGACTTACAGTGAAAAATAGCAGACTTTCTGGCCTCATCCTCTGCTGGCCTTTTACCCAGCAGGACAACTTGCTGTCCTGCTCCCTGGGTCAAAAGCTTTCACTTTCTTAGCTGTTTCTTCTGGTGTTTACTCTTATATTCATGAATAAAATATATTTACTAGTATTTCTGAATAAATATATTTTATACATATATTTACTTTCTATCCTCCAACACCTAAACTCCCATGCTCATCCATCCTCTCCTCCATTTGTCCCATTATAGAATATATCAAAAGTTTGAATTAAATCAATGTTCAGTGCTCACATTATTTTGGTTACATAGCTACTGTTTAAAATTAAATTACTTGGAATACTGTAACTTCACCTTATTTTTTATTTTTATTAATTTATCTTTTTTAGACAGAGTCTGGCTCTGTCCCCTAAGCTAGAGTGCAGTGGCGTGATCTTGGCTCACTGAAACCTCTGCCTCGTAGGCTCAAGTAATTCTCCTACCTCAGCCTCCTGAGTATCTGGGATTACAGGCATGCACCACCAAGCCTGGCTAATTTTGGTACTTTAGTACAGATGGGGTTTCACCATGTTGGAGACTGATCTCGAACTCCTGATCTCCAGTTATCTGCCCACCTTGGCCTCCCAAAATGTTGGGATTACAGGCGTGAGTCACCGTGCCTGGCCCACGTTCTGTTTTACATAACTTGTTATTGTCTTTATTGTAAATAATTGCCTCGTTTTCATATTGGCTATATTTTCTCTGTATCATTCGTTCTTTGCCAAAAATTTTAGCAGAATCATATAATGATTCAGAGAATGATGTAATTCATGAAATCTGTAATCTAGCATGTTATTTCCTCTTTGAAACAGTGTGTCCCTCAAATACCTTCACGTTTTCCTTTAAGGTTATGATTTGAGATAGATGGAAGGCTGGACTCATGTTCTTGTTTGTTTTCAAGAACTCACCAAGTGAAGGGAGAATGCCCCTAAAATAGAGAAGCCAAAGACACTCTCACCCAAAAACAAACCCCAAACCACAGTCCCCACCCCCACCCTACAAAAAGCACTCCCAAGTCAAGCCTCCTTTAGGAAAGCAGAATTTGAGGAAAATATCTTTTAACCTGTAATTTACCAGCCCTTGATCTTTGAGGAAGTTGAGAAGTGAATAATGCCCATGTGTTTTTCTCACTTTCCAAGTGAGATTTGGGGTTTTTAGGTTTTCCTGATTTAACTTTCAGAACACCTGCACTGGAGGTCATAGTTAAAGCAGGAACTATTCTACCCAAAACCACCAGAGAGGACAAAAGCAGACATTCAAGATCCTTGTCAGCTGCCTGCTGCCCCAGGTGACTGCCAAAGAATGCCTTTAGTTTACCTTTCCTCTCGATGAATCTAGGCATCTAGGGAAAAATAATTTTTCTTCAGGATGCTAATGCTAAAGCTATTATTTTACAGTGTTCTGTCATCTTTTTTTTTTTTTTTTTTTTTGAGACGGAGTCTCGCTCTGTCGCCCAGGCTGGAGTGCAGTGGCCGGATCTCAGCTCACTGCAAGCTCCGCCTCCTGGGTTCACGCGATTCTCCTGCCTCAGCCTCCCACGTAGCTGAGACTACAGGCGCCCGCCACATCGCCCGGCTAGTTTTTTGTATTTTTTAGTAGAGACGGGGTTTCACCATGTTAGCCAGGATGGACTCGATCTCCTGACCTCGTGATCTGCCCGTCTCGGCCTCCCAAAGTGCTGGGATTACAGGCTTGAGCCACCGCGCCCGGCCTGTCATCTTATTTTTTAAACGACCTATTCTGAGTTCTGATTGTTTTATATCATGTGTGTGCATGAGTGTGTGTGTGTTCTTTATTTGGATTTTCTAAAAGCTTTTGGCATCTTCTCTTGATTTATTTTTATTTTTTTCTTCTTGTGAATGTTTTTGGCCTGGTATGAGGTCTCACGTTTGTAATCCTACCACTTTGAGAGACCAAGGCAAGAGGATCCCTTGAATCCAGGAGTTTGAGACCAGCCTGGGCAACATGGCAAAACCCTTTTTCTACAAAAAGAAATATAAAAAATTAGGTAGGCATGGTGGCACATGCCTGTAGTCCCAGTTACAAGGAAGTATGAGGTGGGAGGATCACTTGAGCCTGGGAGGTTGAGGCTGCTGAGAACCATGACTGTGCCACTCTACTACAGCCTGGGTGACAGAGTGAGATTCTATCCTTGAAAAAAATATTTGTGGGTATATAGTAGGTGCATATATTTATGGGGTACATGAGATACATTGATGCAGGCATGCAATGTGGAGTAAGCCCATCATGGTCAATGGGGCATTCATCCCCTCCAGCATTTATCCTTTGAGTTACAAACAATCCAATGACACTCTATAAGTTATTTAAAAGTGTACAGTTAGATTATTCCTGACTATAGTCACCCTATTGGGCTATAAAATAGTAGGTCTTCTTCATTCTTCCTATTATTTTTTGTACCCGTTAACCATCTCCAGCTCCTCATCAGCCCCCCCACTACCCTTCTTAACATTTGGTAACCTTCCTTCTACTCTCTCTGTTCATGAGTTCAATTGTTTTGATTTTCAGATCTCACAAATAAGTGAGAATGTGCAATGCTTGCCTTTCTGTGCCTGGCTTGATAGTAGATCTCGGTGTGGCTCCTTTCAATCTGTTGTCAGAAGAAGATGCAGAGACAGGCATCTAGAGAGGAAAGAAAAGTCACGTAACACGCAGGGGAGCCTGACTTCAGAAGAACTGGCTTCCCAAGCAAATTAATAGCACAAGTGTTGAAAGACCAAAACAAAACAACAAAAACTACAAAATTTCTAAGTTTACTAAGCCTAACAGCATCTTTGTCACATGATTATTATAAATTATTATGTTCACAAAAGGCTTGACTTATTTTCAGATGCTAATATAGCAAAAATCAGGCACAACATTATTTTTATTATGGAGCAAATTGTAGGAAATAGTAACACACACACCCTATTTTATTCCCTATATAAACCTAAAAAGGACATGTGTGTTCTGGTTTTGCTTCAAAACTAAAAACTGATGTTCTTAAGTTCTGGAAAATTTTATTAATTTTTCTTCTTCTTCTTACCTCCACCGTTGTCTTAATTCTTTTTGGAATCCCTAGAATTACTTTTTCCTACTATCTTTTCTATCCTTTTTTCTGTCTTTGTCTTTTTGTTATTCTTTCTGGAAATTTTCCTCAAATGTTGTCCAATTCATACCAACTTTTATTTTCAATTTTAAATTTTAAAGCTTTTATTTTAAAATAAGAGCTTTTTCTTATTTGTTTTCTTTCCCTCCTTTTTCTATAGCAGCTGTAGACTGTTTTTATACATGTAACGTTTTTATGATGCCTGCATTATCTTTCCTCTGAGCCATATTTCTTTTTTTCTTTCTTTCTTTTTTTTGAGACAGAGTCTCACTCTGTAACCCAGGCTGGAATGCAGTGGTGAGATCTCAGCTCACTGCAAGCTCTGCCTTCCGGGTTCAAGCAGTTCTTCCTGCCTCAGCCTCCCAAGTAGCTGGGATTACAGGTGCCCACTACCACGCCCAGCTAAATTTGTATTTTTAGTAGAGACGGGATTTCGCCGTGTTGGCCAGGCTGGTCTCAAACTCCTGACCTCAGGTGATCCTCCCACCTTGGCCTCCCAAAGTGCTACGATTACAGGTGTGAGCCACAGTGCCCAGCCCCATATTTCTTTAGTTTTGGTCTCTGCCTTTCATATTATATTCTGGTCTCACCCTAAACTTGTCTAATAATTTTTAGTAATTAAAAAGTAATATTTTACTTTTAGTAAATATTACAAAAGTAATTTTGTAGTATTACTTTGTAAATATTTGTAAATTTACTTTTACTAATTAAAAAAATAAATAATTTGCTCTTAGTAAATATGCAAATACAAAAGTAAATATTTTGTAATATTACTTTGTAAATACTTGTAAATTTACTTTTAGTAATTAAAAAAGTCAATATTTTACTTTTAGTAAATATACAAATAGTACAAGGCATTAGAAAGTAGGCTGCCACCTTAAATGGGTGATCAAACTTAGCATCACCACTAATGGAACATATGGACACGATGGACTGCAGGATGAGACCCACTGAGGACTGCAAACCAAACCTAATCAGGAGGAAATGATCAGGCCAGTCCAGACTGTGGCAAATTCTACAAAGCAACTCGTTTAAACTCTTCAAGTATGCTATTCATGAAATAAAATAATACATATTATTATATTATTATACATATTATAATATACATTTTAGCTGGGCACAGTGGCTCACGCCTGTAATCCCAGCACTTTGGGAAGCCAAGGTGGGTGGATCAAGAGGTCAAGAGATCGAGACCATCCTGGCCAACATGGTGAAACCCCATCTCTACTAAAAATACAAAAATTAGCCAGGTGTGGTGGCGCATGCCTGTAGTCCCAGCTACTTGGGAGGTTGAAGTAGGAGAATCACTTGAGCCCGGGAGGCAGAGGTTTCAGTGAGCCGAGATCACGCCACTGCACTGTAGCCTGGCAACATAGTGAGACTCTATCAAAAAAACAAAAACAAAAACATTTTATTATATATCATAAATATATGTTATAGTATATATTTAGTATATCTATTATTATATATTGTATATATAAATAAGCTAGGGATATTCTATAATTAAAAGGACATCACAAGTAAATGTGATGCCTGCTTCTTGATTGATCCAGGGATGAAGTGACTGAGAAACATGATCTGGGGTAGCTGATAAAGCAGCCTGCTGTGATTCTGTCGGAAGAAAGGCTTGCTTTTTGTGCTGGAGCATCATCAGCACTTAGATGATTTGAGCTTTTCTACAACCCAACCATCTGCTTTTTATCTTTCAAAACATCTCTCCTCATATCTTATACACTATAGCCTCCCCTGTGTGTTTTTTGTGGGTTTATATTATTCTTATTATAGTTTTATGATATTGCCAGAGGGAGAAATAATTTATGTTCAGTATGTCTTATTAAATGGAAGTCAAATATATTTTTAATGATTTACTTCTTTTCTGCAGCCCCAACTTTGATCTTATACATTAAGCATAAATCTAAGCTAATTTTAATTTCTAGTCAGATGTTCAAATGACTATCAATTCACTTGAACAAAATACACACCTCTGGTATTTGGTTTTCTGTTCCCGCATTAGTTTGCTACGGATAATGACTTCCAGTTCCATCTATTTCCCTGCAAAGGACATGCTTTTGTTGTTGTTGTTGTTTGTTTTGGTTTTTTTTTTTTTTGGCTAAAAGATGAGAACTCATGGACACATACAGAAGAACAACACACACTGGGACTTTTTGGAGGATAGAGGGTAGAAGGAAGAGGGGATCAGCAAAAATAATGAATGGGAACTAGGCTAAAACCTGGGTAATGAAAGAATCTGTACAACAAACTCCCATGAAACAAGTTTATGTAACAAACCTGCACTTGTATCCCCGAACTTAAAATAAAAGTTAAAAAATATTCTTACCAATTGAATTGCTTTTAATTAATTTTGTTGAGTAGTTTTGAGAAATCATATGTATTTATATGACAATGGTTAAAAACTTTTGTTCAGGTATGTTAGAATAACCTAGAATTTAGTACTTTGGTTAAGGTCCACCTTGGAGATTGGTGTACGCCTTAAGTTTCAATTTTCCAATTTTTAAATGTCATTAATAATAATGATAAATATTTCACGGTCTTTTTGAGAAATAATACACGCTAATAACTTATGACATTAATAATTTTTATGATTTCTATAATATCTTCATAATGATCAATGATGTAATATCACTGAGAAGTATCAAAAAGTAGACATGTTTCACAAACAAATAAAAAATCAAACAAAACCAAAAAGTGGAATGTGCATTATAATGATGTAAAGTGTAAAGAAGGATGAATCAAAATTAATTACAAATAATCCTCTAAACGTTTGACCAAATCAGAATTCATATTTCTCCTTCAGATAAATTTTCTGTTTTCCAGTTGAAAGCACAGAGAAATAAAGTGGAAATTTCAGATGTTGGAGAAAATATTTGGAATTTGTGTGACACTGGATAATACTAAATGCTCATTCTGGTAACTGCAACCTTCTTTTGTATGGTTAATATTTCTCTTTCCTAGTAAAACCTTAAGCATCACACAACAATGTATGTTTTCTTCTGCTTTTCTCCCTGATTTTGTAACAGTTTCTTAACATTGACTGAAGAAGGAATGAGTTTGGGAAGCGTTGAGGTGTGGGAGAGATTAATTGTGCCTTCAAATAAAGACTCTTAGAAAACATCCTCAGGCTAGTATTTCCAATCATCTTCAAATCTTCCTTTGAAAGAAAGTGACTGCTGAGTAATCATTTGCACTCAGAGTTTTGCAAAATATTTGAGATTTAGTTAAAGAAAAGAGGAAAGAAGAATCCAGTGCTACTGGCAACCGTGGTACCCAGACCAATGACAGCAAGTGCATCTGTGGGTTCATCTCCACAGCCTCCAAAGGACAGAGCATCAATGAAATGAAGAAAATAGTGCTTTCTGTGCTTCTGTTATCTTCTAACTGATAACGTGCATACACTGTTAGCATTTTTCCACAAAACAGTTTATGTCAAATACTTAGGCTAACAGCACCTGTACTGAGAAGACTCTACTCAGGTGCTTAGAAATTTTTCTACTGAAGTGTTTTTCTGCAGTGACAAAGTTCTTTCATTTTCTTCCCACCTGGAAACATAATGACATATTCACAGTTTTCACCCCCAAGGTAATATTAGGTATGACACAATAGATGCCTCATCCCAGCTAAGAGTTGCGAAATAAATAAATAAGTATATCCACCTGGGAGAGACATTTATAGTGGTTTTGGGAAATGTTTCTTTGGCAGTAGAGACCTTGATAAAGCAGCTTACTGTAGCCATGATGGTGTCTTGTGTTGTGAGGTTCATAGGACCAATCAATGGGGATGAATTATGGTTCACCTTTACAACATTTTATCACCACTTTGCTGATATAGACCTGAAACAGTGTATCTAATTCCTTTTGGAATTCTCTAATGGAGCCTCCCTAACTCAAGCTACTATGGGATGGGTAGATCCTCCAGTGCAGCTGAAAGCCTCCTGTTGGGGCCTCATTTGTTTAGTTTGTTATCTCTTGATACTTGCTTAATTCTCTGGAATGTCTTCATAGATGTGGCTGACAGGCAATGCCGCTTAATCTTTTTTTTTTTTTTCCTGGTTAGCCTTATAGAAAATGTTCCTTTTTTTCTGAATGATGAATGCATAAAAATTTACTAAATATAATCATTTAAAGATAGAGTAATTTAAAAGAGGCATAAACCTAAGTATATCTCCATGTAGCCTCTGCATTTCGTTCAAAGATGTGTGTACATTCAGCGTAACATAAATGGAATATTTGTTGACGAAGGAGTAAAAATGTATTGTTAACAGGTATTCTATGAAACAGTTGGCCAGTTAGCAACTAGTTTTCTTCAGATCTTTTCAAAGCCTGCTTGTCGTTGCTTTATCCAAAGGAGTTGATAGATGTGTATGAAGCATTCTGGCTGACCCATGGCGATTTGTGTTTGGAAGAATGAGATTTAGAGCCAGGGTTAGTACACTACGTGGATTACCACGGGCATTATTTAGGTGTAGATAAGCTTATCTGAAATTGCATCTGGATTACCTGACTAAAGGAAAGAAAAGTAGAGACCTGCTATGGAAATAGTCATGCAATAAAGGTGTGCTAGGGGAGAGGTGGGTAACGAAATGCTAGTTTGTAAATAATGTTATATCAGACTTGAAAGATACATAGAAGATAAGACAGACCTAAGAGTTTGCTAGCAGTTGGATCAGGATTCTTGCCAGGAAGAATCTCAGTCTATCCTTTATTACTCAACCCAGAGCACAAGACTAGTCTCCACATTTTATAAATATAGAGTCTTTTTTGGAGACTGTGAAATGTGGATACAGTGTTTTATTTCTCATTACTGTTTACAGGTTCATTATGACCTTGGCCTGTATACATTTTCAGGTTAAGTGAACAGGGGTTAAAGGAGGCAAACAGAGTATTTAATCAAAGTTTACTTTAATTCCTATATTTGTAGTTTGTCTTATCTCCCCATCAATAATCAAAATATCATTTATTGTATGTATTACAAAATGTTCTAAGTGCTTTATACGCCTAATATTAGTATGGTTATTTCACTCAAATGTTATGACATCAAATTTCTTTTTTTTTTTTTCATAGATTTGGAGGTACAAGTGCAGTTTCATTTCATGTATATATTGCATAATGGTGAAGTGTGGGCTTTTATTATAACCATCCCCAGAACAGTGTACATTGTACCCATTGGGTAATTTCTCATCTCTCACCCCCTCCCACCTGTTTGCATCTCCAGTGTCTATTTGTCCGCTCTCGGTGATCATGTGTACACATTATTTTGCTACCACTTATAAGTGAGAGCGTGTTGTATTTGACTTTATGTTTTTGAGCTAGTTCACCTAAATAATGATCTCCAGTTCCATCTGGGTTGCCACAAAAGACCTGATTTATTTCTTTTTGATGACTAATATTTCATGATCTATATACATATATACCACATTTTCCTCATCGCACCGTCCACTCATGGACACGTAGGTGGATTTCATATATTTGCCATTGTGAATAGTGCTGCGATAAACATTTCAGTGCAGGTATCTTTTATAGAAACTTTTATCACCTCTATTTAACAGCTAAGGAATCTGAGGCTCAGAGCTAGTAAGTGGTGGGTGTGGGATTCAAACCCAGGGAGTCCAATGCCAGGGTCTTAACGACTTCACCAGAAGCAGAGAGAAGCGGAACCATTTTATTATTCTTGATTTCAAATAAGTGGTAGTTTACAGATAGTACTGCGTACACATTATATGCTCCACACATAATAATGCTAAATAGTTCTTTTGTTGCATCCCTATTCAGGATGGGGGTTAGGTGAGCCCTCCTCTCCCAGTATTCCTCATCCCTAGAAATAGGCACTAAATAGTTCCCAGATCACAGTTTAAAACTATTGCTGTGGAAAATGAATTGAACAAATCATGTGCTTACCTTCAGCGCTAATATTCTAAATAACCTTAATGCTGGTATATATCAAGACACTTAAAAGGTGCATTCGATGTAAATAATTACATTGACAAGTTCATAAATAGCATCACAACAATGAATTCCACGTAAGAGCAGAATATAAAGTAAAATGAAATGATGATCTAGATAGACAGATAGATGATAGATAGATAGATAGATAGATAGATAAAGAGAGAAAGACAGGGAGAGATTAGATGGATAGGTATATAGTTTCACCTATAAACAAAGGCCAAAATGAGTATCTCAGAAAGGCAGATTTAAGGACCACTAAGGTTTTAAATTGCATCATTCTGTAAATTGGAGAATATTATCACTTACAGTACTGTTGCAAATTTCAGGTAAGTTAATATTCCTGAATGTTCTTGGCACAGCATAAATGCTCAATATATTCAATTACCACACTCTTTTCCTTTCATCCCTGCCCTGACACATGATAGATCATTTCTTAAAATATGCTACAGCATGTATTAAATAATATTTCTACTGCTCAGTTTTCTGGGGGAAATAGTGTTTAGTTAATTTCTAGGTTTTGTTAAGACTTTACAAAATATATTTCATAAATATGCTCTTTTCCTTTCAGAAAGAAATGTACGATTTTACTCACAACATTTCAACAACTTTCCTAACTTGCATACTTCATTTTTTTAGTGTTTCATAAAAATTCTAAATTTAATCATATGATGTTTTAAAATAAGATATTGAGCAAGAAAAGACAGCATCTATTGTATTTTTTAAATGAATCTTATGGTTTTTATTTTATTATTTCAATTACTATTACTAAATTATTAATTATAGGTTAGAATTATAAAGCATTATCAAAGATAACAGTAGATTGCAATTGCAGTTTACTTGATTAGGCAATTATTAAAAAATGGACGTTTTTTCTGTGTCAACAATGAAGTCAGTTAAAATGTTTTGTGGAGCTAATATGCTAATAGCAATGCTGCAGAATTAAAAGTTGCATTATAATTACACAAACATTTTGCTAAAGTTTGGAAATTATTTATTGGGGTTCTATTAGTTTTGGAGACTTTTATGTGTGTGTGTCGGTGTGTGTGTGTGCATGTGTGTATAAATATCCTGCAAAATGTAGACCTTTCCTCTTAGATCAGTACTAGCATGCTAAATATTTTATTTTTTAAATATGTATTAGGTAACTGAAACAAAGAAAAAAGATTTTTATTTGCTTAGAGTGATAACAATAATACTTAACTTGTAAAATATTCCTTTGATACATTCATAAATAAGAAAATATGCTTTCTAATTCTTATCTGAGAAACAGCAATCTACTTTTTAGAAGCTTATACATTATTGCATCCTTTGATTAATACAGTACATTTTTTCTCACAATTTATAGTGAACTTCCCATAATCTTGCCTTTGAAACTGTATTTGACCTCCATTATTTTACTTTCCAATTAGAATGAAGAGATGGACTAATACTTGTAGTTCACTGTAGAGGCCTCATGCTCTCTGAAAATTTCAGACCCAGTGGCTTTAATAGCATTTTCAACTGATTCTGGGTCCATTTTCTCTTGATTGACATATCTACTTCCACATATAATGGTAAATGCCTTGACTTTTTGGTTCCTTGTAAGTAGATTGGTTTGCAGATTTACATAAACACATTTCCCAGAGACCACATTTACCACATTTGCTCATGACAGCAATGATCCGTGGTCATTTCACATGCTGTAGTTACATGCCATTCAGGAAGCTATTGTTGACTGCCTGTTATTTCTCCTGCCTAGATGTCATTCAAATGGTTTTTTGTTATTTTAATGTATATGCATTTGCACATTAAGGTCAATTAACCTAACAGGGCCACACAATGAATCAGGTTCAAAGGAAAGTTGCAGATATTACTTGTGGAAGTTACCATGGAAGATGATGAGAAAGGAGTTGTTATGACTGACCTATGGAGTTAAACATATTTGTTTTTCCAATTATCTCTACTCTTTATGTTTCCAATAGTTTAAATGATTTTGAAACGAAGTTTTTCAAAATATCTGGAAATACACACCCCTCCAAATTTACACCCAATACCAGTTTACGTTACTTTAGACATGCCAGTGTGTAAGTAGGAATAATCCGTTGTTATACAAGCCCCAAAAGAGAAAGAACAAAATTTGAGGGAAGATTAGAATAGCTAAGATATTTTATGTAGAACTATGTCAATATTAATTTTGTATACCAAAATTTTACAGACTTTTTTTTGGGGGGCCTTGGTCTTGCTTTTTGGACAGGCTGGAGTGCAGTGGTGTGATCTCATTTTACTGCTGCCTCAAACTCCTGGGCTCAAGCGATTCTCCCACCTCAGCCTCCCCAGCAGCTGGGACTGCAGGCACACACCACCACACCTGACTAATTTTTGCATTTTTGTAGAAAGCGTTTCACCGTATTGCCCAGGATGGTCTTGAACTCCTGGGCTCATGTGATCCGCCTGCCTCAGCCTTCCAAAGTGCAGTGCAGTGTAGGGACTATAGTTGTGAGCCCCTTTACCCGGCCTCAAACTTTTTTGTCTTTTTCTTTTTTTTTTTTATATTTTTTATTTTTTTTTATTTTTGGAATACAGTGTATTAGTTCATTCTCCCACTGCTGATTTGTAAAGTAAAGAAGTTTAATTGACTCACAGTTCCACAGGGCTGGGAAGACCTCAGGAAACTTACACTCATGGTGGAAGGGGAGACAGGCATGTTCTTCTCATGGAGGCAAGAAGAAGAATGTGAGCAGAGCGAAGGGGGAAGACCCTTATAAAACCATCAGATCTCATGAGAACTCACTATCATGCAAATAGTATGGGGGAAATCCCCGATTACCTCCCACTGGGTCCCTCCCACAACACGTGGAGATTATGGGAACTACAATTCAAGATGAGATTCGGGTGGGGGCACATCCAAACGACATCAACCAGAATCTTGTATTGCATGTTTTTCTGAATTTTAAATCATGAAGCTATACACTGCTTTGATAAACATCTAGTAGGTGAGAAGTAGCTCATCTCTGGAGTAAGACTAAACTGGGTCTATGTTTTATATTCTCTGGACTTTGAAATATGTCTCTTGATATTAAACTAGTTAGGTCTCTCTGCTTACTCTAAAATATATATATATATATTTGGCCTGTAAAAGTTTAAGGCCCACCAGGGCAGAGAGAGGCTGGAAATCAATATTTTTCTTCTGAATTTAAAATTTTAGAAAACATTTCTTTTTGAAATACTTAATACTTAATAAAAAAATACGGATTTCTATTTTCTATCCTGTCATAATAACATGTAGGTAGAATTGCCTTGAACTTTCTTTTTCCTCTATTAAATATAAATGTTTTTACTCATTTGTTTGCTGATAGTTATTTTTGTATAACAGAATATATTTTCTTTTTTTAAGAACTTTTTAATTGACAAATAAAGTTATATATATTTATATATATATATATATACACACACACACATATATTTGTGGTATACCGCGTTGTGTTTTAGTATGTTTACATTGTAGAATGGATAAATAAAGCTAATTGTCATATGCATTAGCTCCCATAATATTTTTTGGATAATGAGAACACTTTCTTAGCAATTTTCAAATATGCATTTTTATTAACTATAATTACTATGATATACAATCAATGTCTTGAGTTTATTCCCACTGTCTAACTGAAATTTTGTATCCCTTGAGTAACATCTCCCCCAAACCTCATCCCTTCCATCCAGTCTCTGGTATACAGCATTCTACTCTATGATTCTCTTAGTTTGATCCTATTATGACTCCACTTATACATGAGATCTTTGTATTTGTATTTCTGTGCCAGACTTATTTCACCTAACATGATGATCTCCAGCTTCATCGATGTATTTGCAAATGACATAAATTACTTCTTTTTAAGTCTGAAGATTATTCCACTGTGTATATATACCATATTTTCTCCATCTGTTTATTTGTTGGTGGACACTTAGGTTAATTCTAAAAGTTGCCTGTTTTAAATATGCTGATGAACATAGGTGTGCAGATATAGCTTCAACATACTGAGGTCAGTTTCTTTGACTATATACCTAGAAGTGTGATTGCTGTACCATATGGTAGTTCTATTTTTATTTTTTTATGACTCCATATTGTTTACTGTAAAAGCTGTAGTAATTTATATTCCTATTAACAGTGCACAGGGCTCTCCCCTTGCCACGTTCTTGCAACACTTGTTTTCATCTTAATTCTATTATTTCTACTTCAGGTTCCTTAACTAAGAAGAGAAATAAATTTGCTCGTTGCTTATTTTAAGATGGTCCCACAATTATTATACTAATTTTGTTTAAATAGCATGGTTTATAACACTCATGGAGTCTTTCTGGGAAAACAGAACTAGGTGGTTAACTGTGGTTCCAGGAAAGACTAGAAGAAAAAGTCCAGTTTTAGTAAGAGAACCCTCTTCCCTGGACTAGGTATGGTTCCTGAGGCAAACCTCCCTCCCTCCCTCCCTGTCTCCTACCATGGTGAACAACAATTTCCTCCATCTGTACTGTTCCATCATGCTATGAGTGACTCTTAACTATTCATGGAAACTTCTGGAAGCAAAATCCTGAATTTGTGCAATGAGTTAACTGGAGAAAACTATTCTAGTAAAAAAAATATGAAAAAAAAGAGGCTGAGAAGCAGCAAAACTTCTTGGAATTACCATTTTCTTCACTAATATGTATTGTCCTCGACCTTGTTTCTGCTATGGTAAAATATATTCAGGTGGAGTAACTAGACAGGCATAAGAATTTGATGTAAAAGAAAGCATGGATAGTCATCACATTCAAGTTGTTTTAGTAATCTCTTATCAGCAAAAGAACTGAGAAATAAGGCTGTCACATAACTAGATAGTGAAAGTTAGTGAGAGAAGGAACAGGCTGCGATCTTCGGAAAGGAAATTTCTATTTTTGCAGAATTGCTGAGAATAGTGAGTAAAAGTCCCATAAGACATACCAAGTGAGAGTCTGGGGTTGTTTTCTTTAGGCCCATGACATAACTAGCTTTGAATGAGAAGTTAACAATGTAATCATTGTGTGTGCCTAGAATCAGCTTTTTAATTATTAGTTGTTGATTGTGCCCTGGGAAAGCTTAGCGGGACATTGAAAAATGAGTTAATGGTAAATACGGAGTTGCAGAGACTGACAACTTTGGAAACTCTGGGCACAGGCATCTGAATAACCTTGCAAGAATGACCTGAAAATTCTTGGATTAGTAAGGAAATTCTCTCTTTACAGAAGATGGCATGCAGATTATTAAAAACTGAGAATCTTTTTGGAATCAATGGCAAACCCAAACTCACCCAATCTATGTCATAATTTTAGTGACTTGGTATTGTTTGATGGTAATTACTAACAAGCAAACCAGAAAGTCTTCCAGAACACAATTAAGAAATCAGGTAAAGGGCTATAGATGAAGAACAAACAGCACTATTTAAATTTTATTACACACCTAGGACTATGAAAAATACTACTTTGTAGTTTTCTTGAGTCTATGTAACTTTCCTAATGTTTTCTGTACATACTCCCCACCGCTCAGCTAACAGCTAGAAATCACTTTGTAGAATAAAAGGGCAGTGGATTGTATTTATTTCCAAGACAGTAGGGCAGACAGAGGCTAAAAATCAGCATCTCATTTTTCAGTCAATATGGCCAAAGACTAGGCAAGTAACAGAGCTGGTGGCAGAGAAAAATAAAAAATAAAAATAAAAATAAGTAGATTAGGGAGAAATGGAAAAGAACAAAGGCAGCTAGGGCAGGTCAATGAACTTGACAGAGAGGAGGCTTCTATGTTCCCTCATTTTTGCCCCTGGCACAAGATTTTGTGATTTGACATTTATTTGATACCCCATCAATCTGTTCCTTGAAACACTTGTAGTATAGCTGATTTTGTAGAGTAGCGCATGCTTATTTCTCACATATATAAATTGTGTCTTCAAATAGTATCTTTATGGTTTGCCTTCTGATGAATGGGTTCTGAGGATATTTTGCTTATCCTGATGAATAATTTACATCTGCCTTGTGTGTTTTGCATTTTCCTTTGGCTTCAATTTCATTCCATGAAATGTTGCAAGATATGTTCTCTCCTTTACGTGGATGTGAATTTCTTCTCAGTGAAAAGCAATCTGGGCAAAACAGTGTAATTTATTAGCTATTTTTCTTAAAAATCTCCTCCAACAAAACTTTATTACATCACTGCCAAGTAACATCTCCAGCCTGTTTTATGCAAAAAAAATTTCATATCCTGATTGGTCACAGTGTAAAGTTGGTATTTAAGAAATATATTTCTCATATTTATAGCTATAATGTAAAAAGCACAAAACATAAAATATAAAAATGTGTTTTATTTTCAACTAAGGGCATGAAATAAATATAACTATTATAAGTATTATATGTAGAGATGAATTTTCCTCAGAAGTTGAAGATCTTCCATAAATGTTTATATATAATGATCTTTTATACAATTTACATTGCGCAACTGTACCACTTATATTCTTAATAGATGAGTGTGTGTTCATTTCATATTGTTAATATCTGCAATAAACCTTCAAATTACCAACTATTTTATTGATACTGTGTTTTGTAGAGCACCATCAATGTGTGATGACATACACTTTGTGTGATGACATACACTTTGCATGTCAATTTTTAGTCTGTATTTTTGTCAATACAAAAGAGATCAGAGAGAAAATCTCCTGCTTGGTTCAGGGACCAGAAACACAGTAGGTTCTATCCAGAGTCATCAGTAGCCATGGTTCTTTTTATTGTTCTAAAATGAAATGTAAAACCATAAGAATAGCTTAATCATACCACAGATGAACTTACGTTACAAAAGAAATTATTTACAGTAACACTCTAGTTATATCTACCTACTGAAAAAGTAAGCAGATAATTATAAAACAAAGTGATGAGTCTTTAAGTAAGGTATACTGTGAGATATTCGAATTGTTTTTGCAGAATTTGAAACGGTTCCCTAGAGATAACTAGGTTTCCATTTATTAGCCTATATAAACACAAAAATAAGAGAAAGAAGTGTAAGTGGTAAAATAATTAGACTTGCTGACTACATCAAAATGTTTTATTTAAAACTTTGGCAGATTTAATAATAAATTTCAGTGAAGTTTTT
This sequence comes from Trachypithecus francoisi, assembly GCF_009764315.1. Classification (NCBI taxonomy): domain Eukaryota; kingdom Metazoa; phylum Chordata; class Mammalia; order Primates; family Cercopithecidae; genus Trachypithecus; species Trachypithecus francoisi. Next base: position 12,678,465 of record NW_022681469.1, on the reverse strand, counting down.
ATAGATCTAAACCTTCCAGTTGAATTCTTGACTTCGAATAACTTAATCAAATACTGCTCTGGATTGCATAATTATAATTCACAATTGTAAAATTGCATTTTTGTACTTTTGTCTTATTTGAATCATTAAAGTAATTCTTTATTATTTGTTACACTATACATTGCAATTAATGACCTGGTCACACACTCACTTATATATATTTGTATGTCTTATGGAAGCTATTCATACAAAATGTTGAGATTTTAATGAATTCTAATTGATACTCAAACTTGTCATCTTCATTCTATATGTATTTTGTAATTTTTGGTAAGGGTATGACTACAGAGGTTAGCCAATTCACATCAATTTTTAAATTATATACTTTTTCAAAAACTATAATCTACTCAGTGTTACTAATTATGAAATTCATAAAATAATATCCATGAAATGACTTGAGTGATAATCCAGTAATTATTGATAGTCACTTGCTATCATGCTCGAATGACGTAGTTATAACTTAGACTAACAAAGTTTGAGTCATTTGATGAATGGGTGGCTTCCTTTTATTTTATTACAATTATGAAACTTGTTAATAATTTATAGAATTTGTGTAATACTAGGTTTACATTTATTTTCTGTTGTGATTTTGTTCGTTTGTAATAAAACTATGAAACACCCTATTTGAGATAATGTGAATTCACTATTTTTATTTTTGATCAGTTTCTAATTAGTATATTTACTTTTGGGGGGAAAGTTGACCAATAATTAGCTGAAATATTGCCTTTAGCCCTAATAAAATACATTTGGAAAACAAATGTTACCTTAAAATGACAATAACAACAATAGCAACACAAACCTTCACATAATAAGAACCCAAATGAGAAGTTTAAATCTAGTTTAAACTCTACTTAATAAACAGCAATAATGTATAACACTATTGGACAAAAGAAAACATTAAAAACCTCTCCAAACATAGGTCTAGAACAGAGACTAGCGCTGTATCCACAGGGATAGTCATGAATTTCCAGTTTTGCTGTACTAAGATTCAGTCAGAACTTTGACTTAAAGAACAAAGAACATAGCCTCTTGGTTTTAGTGACTTGGAAATAAGAAGATTAAAGATGAATACTCATTGAAGAGCTCTTTCTTTCTCACTCTCTTCTGCGTCAGTGGATTTCAAGGAGTTGTGGAGTGAGTTATGCTGAAGCAGATGGGGATGCAGAGAAGCCAGTAGCAGATGGGCACATCCAGGTTACACTGCATGGTTGGGCTGCAGACCATGGCCTGGGGTGGAATGGAGAAATCTGTACACATCCTTTTGAGTTGTGCCTTTTAGCAGGCATAGCATCCCTAGCAACATCCTCAATGCTGTCTCCCCAGTTAAAGCTTAGTTTCTCACTTAGACTACTGTAATAACCTCCTAACTGATTTCTCCACCTCATTTTTTTCCTCCTCCAATCCAATTTCAAATGATCAGTCATGATGATCATTTTGAAGTGCAAATCAGCTTGCCACAATAAGTTATCCATTGGTCTGAGAAAAAAAAACCATTCTGGAATAACTACAAAGGCCTGCAGGATCTGGAACCTGCACGCCTGGGGAGCCTCGATTTTCCTGCTCAGCCATCCCTTCCTTCCCCATCCCTTCTCATTTGTGTCACTCCAGCCCACTCGCCATGTTTCTTCCTTCTTCATCCTTCTGCTGGAGTTGGCCTTGGGCTTCAAAGCCTCCCAAACTTCTGTACTTAGTTAATTTTTATTCATCCTTCACATCTCATCTCAAACTTCATTTCCTTTGAGCAGTCTTCCCCTCCATTCCACATTAGTTCTGATCTTCTATTGTAGCTTTTAGGTTGCCCTGTATATTGTCATATTTGTAATGACATATTTATCAATGATTAGGTGATAGGTCTTTCTAGCTATAGAGTTACTGGCCTCTGAGAACATGGCTTAGCTCATGACCAAATCTGAGCCAGTCAGAGACTTCCTTCAAGATATTTGGAATTGGAAGTAAAAAGGAAATATATTTCCCATCTGGTGCTCAAAGCTGACAAGGATAAATGCAAAGCTGGAAGTAAGAGAAGTGGAGATGGTCTAATGAACCTTGTGGTTGTCCCTGAAGCCACCTGCAGCTCTGTCCTGATGGTCATTTAGGTTGTAAGTCAATAAATATCCTACTTTTATTTCCAAGTTTGTTGACTTGGGTCTCTCTCACTGGCAAGAATAACAACCCTGACTGAAAGTATCCTTATGTTATGAAACTGTAACTTCCATGAGGGCTAGAATCTTGCCTGCTTTGCTCAGCGATGTTGATACCTAACAAAAATTTGTTAAATGAATACGTGTTATGCAATAATCAATTCATTTTAAGTTTTCTGAGAGATATAGCCTATCATCACACTTTAATTTGATGTGATCTGAAGAGAATTTTTCTGAGATATGTAAGGGCCACTGAATTTAAAGATAACATTATACTTAGGTATTATTTCTCTGTGAATTTCTAAAATTATGCATACAGAGAGAACATGATTAAGAAAACAAATACGTAACAGATAAGACAAATTAAACTGGTGAGTGAATTTTTTGATACTTGGAAAAATCAGATTTTAAATTTGTGTTTGAAACAAATATTCAGAATTATCGGGACAGGTTGCTACAGGGATTTTAATCTGATTCCTTCACCAAAATCATTTTAACATTTAGCTATAAGATATACAAATCATATTTACACCTACTGGGTTTTTTAAAAAAAGTTTAACCTTTTCAGGACAGAATGGGGCCAGTACAATCAAACTTATATAAGAAATCCCCAAATAACCTTCTTTTGTCACGATGACAACTGGGGGCAAATAATATTTAAAGCATGAGTGAGTAGTTGGAGGAGTATTTGACAGTTTCTGTGAGGAACCATTGACTGAAAACAGTGATCAACCCACTAGATCTTTTAAAGTAAATTTAAATGAGCAAATCACAGTTCCTGTCACTGAGATGACAGCACTAATTGTCAAAGTGTGGACCAGAGGTTCAGAGCTAAGTGGATGTTTAGTTACATATTAATAGAAAAATGCTTCCTAATTAAGATATACTTGAAAGTTCTTTGTCTCTCATCTCTATAGCCTATATTTAAATATCCTGACTCTTCATAAATATGTAGTGGTGACCTTAGGACAGGGCACTGTTGAGCAAATATCTTTTTAAATCAGAATCCACAAATTCTATTTTTTAGCAAAATGTTTTATTGCATGATTCTCCTTAGGTTTTAAAAACATACATACACATTTAATGATAAACCAATGATTTAAAAAGGCATGTGAACTGCTTCTCTTCAGACAATGGTTGAGGATCTTTGAACATGACACTTAATATATTCCTATCTAGGACAGTCACGGAACTGGACTTTTCTTTCTTCTTCATGTGGTTTATTAAAACAATAAATCAAAGCACACAGAATAAGGAGCTGAGATCTTGAGAGGCTGAGCTGCAGAAAAGCTGAGATATTGGCAAGGCTTAATCGTTGAAGCACCCAGTCAAAGACTCAGTCAGAAGAGGAGGTGGAGGGGAACAGCCAGGAGGCCAAAGGGGTTTCAGACTTGGGCTGAACCTGGCATCACACACAGGGGACTACACCTCCTCTTCTGAGGACTGCCTTGAATCTACGTCGCAGAACCTTTTGTATCAGAGTAAGGTACTGGAAAAACCAGAGCAGCTGCTCTAATGGTTCCGGGCTAGCATCCTTAGATCTGAAGGGTGGTGGCTACACATGCATAGAATATGGAAAGCAGCCAGGTGAAGGCATCTTCCATTGGCTCTCATCATTCCAGTGTATGTTTTTCATTGCATCATTTATGTCAGAAGTGTTTGAAAAAAGCTCTCACAAAGTTAGGCCTTATTTTCATAGATCACTTTCTAAGTAAACATGGTCTAAATTATAAGATGCAAGGTTTGATCAATAGCATGCCTGCACTGGGTGCTAAAATAGTGCCTGGGGTACTCGATGGCAGAGGACAGCAGTAATGTGAAGAAGGCTATAGAACGAAGCAACAATAGACACGGAATAAAACTGTACTTTTCTGATTTTGCCCAAGGTTTTCATTAAAAAGAGTCAGGACAAAATGGATAACTTTATTATTTCCAGGAATAACAAAATAATTGGTATTTATACTTAATTTCTAGCTGTTTTGTGTCTTGTGGAAAAAGCATAATCAGTTAAATATGGTCAAATAATAAAAATGTGGAGATAAGTATAGTGAGAATCATCATTACATAATTTGGTAGTTGGTGTCATGTTGTTACTACTGTGTTGGTTCTATATTGAGCAAACATGCACGTCTCATGAAATGTGCAATTTTACCAACTCAAAATATAAATATCTTAAGACAGGACACATTAAATTCACTGTTATAGTGTATTAGTATTTATAATGTGAGTTATAATCTTGTGCAGTCATTTTGGTGTGCCATGGCTATGCAAGCTTTGATTGAGGAGAGAACTGCAGATAATGAACTCAGCTGGTACAGAAAGCGAATACAGACAACCTCTTCCAAGAAGCTGCTGGGATAGTTATCAATGCAGAAACTCCATTTGCCTCCTAATCATCTACTGCCATTTCCCCAGAAGCTCAGAAATGTGTGACTTCACATGGTCAATGAACATTGAATATACAGTTGACTCTTGAACAACCTGGTTATGAGCTGCACGGTTCACGCTAATGTGGATCTTCTGCCTCTGCCACCACTGAGACAGCAAGACCAAGCCTTCCTCTTTCCACTCCTCCCCAGTCTGCTTAATGTGAAGATGACAAGGATGAAGACCTTCATGATGATTCACTTTCATGTAATCAATAGAAATTTTTTCATTTTCTTAATAGTATTTTCTTTCTTTTAGCTTATGTTATTGTAATAATACAGTACATAATACTTATAAAATAAAAAAACATGTTAATAGACTATTATCAATAAGGCTTCTGGCCAACAGTAGGCTATTAGTAGTTATGTTTTGGGAGAGTCAAAAGTTGCATTCAGATTTTTAACTGTATGGGGAGTTAGAACCACAACCCCCATGTTGTTCAAAGGTCAACTATATCTGGAAAAAGTCACACAAATTTTCTAAGATAGATGAATAAAAAGTTGAAGCGTATTAATTGCTTCAAGCAAAATTAACCACTAAAAATAAGCAATCCATTGCACTTTATAGAGACTATTAACAGAATACGTTAATGAAAATAGGACTTTTCTTTCCTTGAGTTAAGGACGATTTAGTAAAATGAACTGGTTGCAAAAAATGTACACAACAAGCAGCACTTATACTTTCTTTAGCACAAAAGGAACTGTCTCAGAGACCTCTTTAAATTCTTAAGGCAAATTTGAAAAGTTGACAATTTCCTTGAAGGTGAACAACTAATAGAGTCAAGAAAAGAGAGGGTCCTTGCACTCATGTGGGCCTGGAATCAAATCCACACCCAATTCACATGCCTTCCTTGGTCAGCTTAGCTTCAGAACCCAGCCTTCTCATCTAGAGAACAGACACAACGATGACAATTTATATAATAATCTCGGCCGGGCGCGGTGGCTCAAGCCTGTAATCCCAGCATTTTGGGAGGCCGAGACGGGCGGATCACGAGGTCATGAGATCGAGACCATCCTTGCTAACACAGTGAAACCCCATCTCTACTAAAAAAATACAAAAAAAAAAAAAACTAGCCGGGCGAGGTGGCGGGCGCCTCTAGTCCCAGCTACTCGGGAGGCTGAGACAGGAGAATGGCGTAAACCCGGGAGGCTGAGCTTGCAGTGAGCTGAGATCCGGCCACTGCACTCCAGCCCAGGCGACAGAGCGAGACTCCGTCTCAAAAACAAACAAACAAACAAATAAACAACAAAAAAAATCTCATTTAATCCTTGCAATGATCCTACAAATTAGAATATTGTAGCTGTTTGTTTTTGTATTTTACTCTATATTTTCTTACCCGTGATAAATAAATTATGTTGTACATCACAACTCTACTTGGGGAATGTAAATAAATTCCGTGAAGTCATTCAAGAGGTCATTTTAATTTTGAACCAATCAGTGTTTCTTCTCCAGAAAAATCAACACAGTATTAAATATCTAAAGGTATAAGTCATTTTGCAAGGCAAATAAGATTATACCTTTTATAATTTGTGATTTAAAAAACCATTGCTTGAAACAAATCACTTGAAATCACCTAAAAACTAGCCAATCACTTAAAAAGAAAACAAATTTTAAATAGAGTTTTAGTAGCCATTAAGTAATCTTTAAGGATAAATTAGAAATGTTTATTCGTTGGAAATGCTTATCCATATAGCACAGGATAAGTAAGTGATTACATAATTCAAGAAGTAAAGCAGAAAACATTCAACTAATTAGAATTTTTGAACATCTTGTCCTTTAAATGTCAGATATGTCAATATGATAAATAAATGATATATAAAACATCTATCACAAAGTTGGATAATAAGAATATTTAAATGCTAAATTTGTTAGCTTTTCTACTTTTCTCACCTTCCCAAAGGTAAAATTATGCTTATATTCAAGATTAATCACTGCATTCTCCTCCCCAAAGACTTTCTACCCTTCCACTAAGATTTTTTATTCCTAATACAAAGCCAAAAAGCCTTTACAGAAAACACTCTTCGAAAACCACCTGGGTCAGGGTGATAGAGAAGAAATAGTAACGCACCAGAAATTATCGTTCCAAATTCTTTACATCCTTGACATTTACAACTTCAAGGTCTCAGTAGTATGAAAGCAGGGCAGTGGTGTGGATACAATGACTTTCAAGGTCCTTCTGATTTGGTCTTTCTGTGTGTCATCTGTACTCTGTAACGATGACTTAGAACACCCCATAAGTGAGAAGGTTGGGGCTAGACAGAACCTAACAATCAAGGACCTGGCATATTTAGAGTAAAGTGTCTATTCCAACGCCTCTCACTTTTCTCTCTTGTCTCTATTCTGGACTTTCTCATATTTATTTTGATGCTAATATTCAGAGTGATGTTGATGTCATCACGAATGCCATTCCCTAGAGCGAGCTTGGGCAAATTACTGCCTGTGAGCCAAATTCTTTCAACCTTCTGTTTTTGGAAATAAAGTTTCATTGGAACCCAACCATACCCAATTGTGTAGCCTTGTCTCTGGCTGCTTTCATGCTATGTGGGAAAAACAGAGTAGTTATGACTACTACTATGTAGTTAGCCTCTATGGCCACAAAGTTTAAAATATTTACTATCTTGCTATTTACAGAAAATATTTGCTGACCTCTGCCCTACAGAAACATAAGCAAACACCAGTAATCACTAATATCAATTACATGGATTTTATTGGGACTCTAAGAGGCACTTTATTTATAGATACCTTTTTTTAACTTATATTTTAAATTCAGGGATACACATGGAAGCTTGTTTTACACTTGTGTCATGGGAGTTTGTTGTACAGACTATTTCATCACCCAGGTATTAAGCCTAGTAACAGTTATTTTTCCTGATCCTGTCTTTCCTTCTACCCTCTACTGTCTGATAGACCTGAGTGTGCGTGGTACCCCTCTATGTGCCTATGTGTTCTCATGAGATATTAATTTTTATCTTTGTGAAATTTTGTATCCTTGACCAACATCTCCCCAATCCCTCCACTCCCCAGCTCCAAAAAACCACCATTCTAGTCTCTGCTTCTCTGAGTTCAACCTTTTTAGATTCCATAGATAAGTGAGATAATGTGGTATTTGTCTTTCTTGGCCTGGCTTATTTCACACAGCATAATGTCCTTCAGGTTTATTCATGTACTTGCAAATGACAGGATTTCCTTCTTTTAAGGCTGAATACTCTTCCATGGTATAAATACCACATTCTCTTTCTCCATTCATCTGCTGAAGGATGCTTAGCTTGATTCTATATCTAGGCTATTGTGAATAATGCAATGAACCTGGAAATAAGTTCAAGACGTTTATTATACATCACAGTGACTATATTAATAGCAATATACTATATACTTGAAAATTGTGAATAGAGTAGATTTTTTTCTTTTTTCTTTTTGAGATGGAGTCTCACTATGTTGCCCAGGCTGCAGTGCAGTGGCACGATCCCAGCTCACTGCAACTTCTGCCTCCTGGGTTCAAGCGATTCTCCTGCCTTAGCCTCCCGAGTAGCTGGGATTACAGGCATGCAGCCACCACTCCTGGTTAATTTTTGTGTTTTTAGTAGATCCAGGGTTTCACCGTGTTAGTCAGGCTGGTCTCGAACTCCTGACTTTGTGATCTGCCCACCTCGGCCTCCCAAAGAGCTAGGATTACAGGCATGAGCCACTGTGCCTGGCTAATACAGTAGATTTTAAATGTTCTCACCACAAAAAAATATGGTAAGTGAGGTAATGTTAACTAACGTATGTTAATTAACTTGATGTAGCCATTCCACAATCTACTCATAGATCAAAACATCATATTGTACACTATAAATACGTATAATTTTATCAGTCTTTTAAAAATTACTAATTTTTATTAAAACGGTTATAATAGTTCCAATCGTGTTGTGCCTAGATTCACAACCATTAAAAGCTACAAACTGCCACATAGAAAGGGTGGTATAATATAAAACCAGTTTTAAAGAAATTGGCATGTCATTTTGTAATATATTTGGAACATGCTCAACATTCTTATTTTTATTTTATTTTATTTATTTATTTATTTATTTGAGATGGAGTGTCTCTCTGTTGCCCAGGCTGGAGTGCAATGGTGTGATCTCGGCTCACTGCAACCTCCGCCTCCCTGATTCAAGCAATTCTCCTGCCTCAACCTCCCAAGTAGCTGGGATTACAGGCATACATCACCACACCCAGCTAATTTTTATATTTTTAGTAGGGATGAGGTTTCACTGTGCTGGTCGGGCTGATCTCGATCTCCTGACCTTAAGTGATCCACCCACCTTGACCTCCCAAAGTGCTGAGATTACAGAATTAAGCCACTGTGCCTGGCCAACATTGTTATTTTGAAATGTTTGTGTGAGACTAGAACAAAGCAGCCGCCTTCCCCCTGGAGCCCTGCAGTTCAGCTCCGGCTGACCAGGAGCCGGGGCCTGGCCAAACGAGTAAGGAGTCGCCACACACTTCACAGCTGCAATGTTCTTATCTGTAAATCAGACAAAATGCTTGTGTATAAATGTCTGCAAAGATGTTTCCAATAAAAGAAAGATTAGGTTTGTGGATGTTCCTTAATATTCTTATTAGTTTGGGGCTAGAGACAAGAGAAGAGTCTCAAGGAAAGAAATTCCTTGTTTGAATTAATTTAGTCAATCAGGTCAGAGAATCCAGAACAAGACTTAGATGATGTTTCTTCAGGGCACATATGTGACTGCCTTTCCACTGTGAATAATATCTACTCAGGCCATGTGTTCATTCTACCACTTGTGAGATTTATGTAGCATTCTTCCCTCCATAGTGCTAAAGATGCCTGGTAGGGAAGTTTAAAGTTACTGCAGCAATTTCTTTTAGGTGCATATTAAAGTTGTGGTGCCTTATCTATGAGGCGGAGCTGTAAGTCGCTGTGATATCTTGCTTAGAATTAATTCACTAGTTACATTCAACTGACATAGAAGTAGAGTTTGGCAGTTTAGAAAGCTGGCAAATTTTCTGTTGCTCCTCAAACATTCCTGTAAAATTTGAAAGCTTTAATATGAAGGGTTTCAGTTTAGTCATAGAGTAAACCTAAAATCCTGGGATGACTGCTTCATTTTTATCTATGCCTCATGAAAATGGAGACTTTTTTATACCTAGTCAGATAGACTTTTAAATTCCAGTCGTATGAAAATGAAGACCCCCTCAGTTAGAGTAGACCACAAAATATGGTTGATTGTTGGTGAATCAGGCTATTACAGTTACACAAACTGGGTTGTAGAGCAAAAAACAGAAGAATCATTTTTATTGTAAGTAATGAAAAAGCAGCAAAATACAGCCACACCGTGGTAAAGAAATGGGACTTCTCTAGTATTTAAAATTAAAAAGGCCCTTGACTAGCTGAGCTTGGTGCTTAACACATGAGAAAGATGCAGGAAAGAAAATGATCAAAAGGCATGGTCCAGCCTCAGGACAGAAGAGGGTCCGCATGTCGTGAGGGCCACTAGTTTAATCCCATTTGAATCATATTTCATTACTTCAGGTTGTGCTTTCCACTTGCACCTTGCTGTGGAGGTGCTCTTGTGCGAGTCCCAAGATCCCAAAAAGGAAATAAAGGAGTTTAGGTGTTTTTCAGCAAAACAAAGTAAAAAGCTGAGTAAGGAAACACTACACATAGGTGGAAATAGGTTATTTTCTGTTTATAGACAAAGAACAATATAAATAAAGCTTGAGATCATCTGGACAGGTTGAAAATAGCTTCAGTCTCAAAACAAATACACATCTGATCTGATTTCATCACATTTTAATTTTTCTTCCTCTGCCTCATCTTCCTCCTTCTACTTTTCTTCCTTTTTCTTCTTCTTCCTTATCTCTGTCTCCCTGTTTCTCTCTTTCTCCTGCTCCTCCTTCTCATACCCTTGTGCATTTGTGCTGCATATGAGATTTCAACTACTCAAATGAATTACACTTACAATTTTCCCAAGTGGGTCAGGGATGGAGGACTTTCAAAATAAGCCTTTAAAAGGCAAGCACTTTTTACCTATATTTTTCTTTTCTTTTTTTCTTTTATAAAAGTTGAGCTTATAAGATCATTCCTGGTGAAGCTGTGTTCAACCTCTCCTCACAGCATTGCTGGAAGTATTAGAGTGCTAATGACCTTATAGACCAGATACTTCGTAGCCTCCTTTACAGTTTGTCAAGTTGTTAAAAATTGATACAAGAAAACTTAGTTGTTTCTTCAGAGTAAAGCTGGAAATGTGAACTATGTTAACCATAAAACTTGCCTGTCTTCTGTTTCCCTAAACAGCAAGGTTTGAAGCACAAGAGCAAACCTATACAGCTATGTGTGTATACACACGTTTGGATTTTATATGCGTATATTTGCATGCATGTACAGTTTATGTAAATTTATTCATGATTCTTAGTGATTATCAACTAAATATGAAGCAGTGTTCTAGCTGCTTAAAGAGTTGGAAGAAGAGGGTGGTGTCAACTCTGCGATTTTGCTGATCAAATCGAGATTACAAATACATATTTTGCTTAGCCCACATAGGATTGTTTAAAATTACAGTTAGCTGTGTTTCTGCTTTTAGAAGTTGAGAAGTGCCCCATGAGTATCCAGAGCTTGTAGCTTCTCTTGAGAAATATGAAGGTCTTGCAAGACTAGACCTGTGGCCTTCCCCAGCAGCAACTGTCATCTGGAAGGTGATAGTTGCTACTACCCTGAGTCAGGGGAGACTCCATTTCTCCATAGTCCTGGCGGCTGCCTATGGCATTATCCCCAAGCTTCACTCTTTGTTTTCTGATCTCACCCTATTGTTATTTCAAGTTCCTCCTCCTATAGATCTATACGGGGTGACTGAAGGGGTTTGGAAAAAGACTAGGATGGGGGTCAGTTGTGGGGTATTGTGGCAAAAGTGCTGGGTTTGGAAGTAGGTGGTCTCTCTGATGAGCTTGCTTAAGCCTACTATGCACCCATGATGTTTGCAACAACAAAAACTAGAAAACACTTTCCAGTACCTGGGAGTGGAATAATAGGCTTGAGAGAGAGGTCCCCTTTTGGTTGAGAGGGGTGCATTTAAAAGCCTTTATTCTGCTGCTAAATACAATTTGAAAGAATAAAATAAGTGCCGTCTCTTTTCGGGGGGATAGGGTGGAAAAAAGGAGTGTTATTTGGAAATACTTCAAAGTATTCGATAATGACTAATACTTGTAAAAAGTAACTTAGGAACCCTGGGCAGCAAAGGGCAGAATGCCATCGGTTTATATTGCAAGTTTTGTGTGCCTAGTGAAGCATGTTAGCTTGTAACCGTGCCTCAACTGGAAAAATCACAGTTGACAGCTTCAGCTCATAAGCAGCAAAGCACCACAAGTCCATGAAGAAATTAACTGCCGTGGTGAGCACTCAGCATCAGAGAGAAACACACACAAACACACACCACACACACACACACACACGTACACACGATCGCTTTCCTGGAGGAAGAAGAGTAGTGAATCTTGAAATGCATATTTTTTATTTGTGTTTTTCTGTTATTGCCAACTTTAAAATGTACTCGTTTTCATTAAGCTACTTTGTGTTACAATATTAGGAATTAATTTCAAACACATTGTGTTTTTATTTCAAAATAATTTACTTCGAAAAAATCTTTATGTGTATTTACAAGAATAGTACAGCTAGTAAAATGACACTGTACTGGCTTTTATTGCCAAAAGAATAATTCAGTGTAATGCTTAATGAACCCTTTGAAAATTTTAACTGTTGGCAAAATGCAACTCATTCTGATTTCCAGTACATGTATCTATTATATTTGACCCACATAGTTTAAGAAACCTGTAATTAAGACACTTTCCACTTAAGAATCATAGGAAAATCTCTACATCTTATCTTCCTTACAAGTTTAATAAAATAAAATAAAAAATTGCACCAAAGTCATGCTCTTCCTTATTTTAATGCCAATTTTCCTAGTATTTTCAATAAATTTTAAAAAATTACAAATGATATTTATATATGTAAAATGAGGGGAAATTCTACAACTCTAAAATTAAATTGTTTTCATTTCTTAGGAAGTCAATATAAATTGATTTTCAGTTGAAAACAATGTCTATTCACTCACATCAATAAATAATTTCATAATTCCATGGCTCTTTATCCAACTGTGTTTTAAAGAATAGGTGTTTTGTGATAGTTTATAAATTAAAGGATAGGTATTCAAAGTCACATCAAAAATATTTGAGTTAATTACAAAGTAATCATGGAAGAATATTCCTTACATTTCTATTTATTATTGCATGAAAATGGATAATTTCATAACTTTTCATATATAAAATTCCATCTGGCCTTCATTTCATTGCATATAAAATGAAAAATGATGAGTTGATCTGACAGCATAGTCCAAGTTTTCAAAGTTTGACAATGTGATTGTATTGTCAACACTAAATGTTAAATACATATATTATATATAAAATGCTGAGAATATAAATGGTAAGGATATACATCCACATTTTGACCCACTCCATTTCTGACCTGGGTCAGTTCACCTCTCTTTTGCAACCGTGTTTTACACAACTCCTGAGAGGTCACCACGTTGATGCCAAATAGTGCAGACACACGATCAGCATGGCACACTACAACCAGGAGCTCCCAGGCCCAAGCAATCCTTCTCTCAGCCTCCTGAGTAGCTGCAACTAGAGGTGTGTGCCATCACACCTGGCACATGCATATTTTATTTCTAATTTAATTTTTTAAAATATGCAGCTTATTATCTAAAGAAAGGCCTTTCTAGCCCTTCCATTTAAAACCATAAAATCATACAAAGGCAAAAGGACTTCTTGGAGCTCTGTGGTTTTCCTCTAGTGGCTAATTGTGGTTAACTCTGCTTATCAGAGTTCCTTTTATCTGGAAATGACTATCTTTCTAGTGCATTTCAAATATCATCTACTTTAAGTTCTGATCACGTTTCATTTACCACTTATATTTGGTGTGAATACAAAGATGAATCAATTACCCAATTTCACCATCTTTTTAAAATGCATAGCATCTATGCACTAAAAATACAATACAATAATGCACAACTCAAAATATTTCCCAAGTGAGAAGACTGATGATTTCTTAAATATTATGTGACCTTCTATCCCCTGATTTTAGAAACGCTAAGTGAGGACAACTTGGATTCTATCCTAAAATATTACGCTGTGGACTCACTCTCCATGTATACAATAGGTTTGACATTTGATAGAAATTAGGGGACAGCAGAAGAGAAAGAATTCTTAACTATGTCTGTACATATTTAACTACCCAAAGGCACTTTAATTCTTGTCCATCCTTTATTCTTGTAAAACTGTCACTGAATCAAAAGATATATCTGTATAAAGATCTCTGTACTGTCAAAAGTAAAGCTACTTGGCAAAGCTTATGAGACTTTATGTCAGTTTTCTACTTGAATTATAGTTATTTCACTAACTAGTTATCTTTTTCACATCTATTGTGACTAGAGAATGAGATGTAGCAGCAATCTTTGTTGCATGCCATTTGTAAACTAAATTTATGTCATAGATTTGCATGCTAAGTACCTCTCTGGTAAGAAGAGCTCTCAAAGGCACGTGTTTATGCCACCATTTGTGATTAAATTGGAATTCTAAAGCAGACCCAAGTTAAACATGAAGACAACTTTAGATCTTGGTCTGAAGTCAAATATAGACTGTTTACTTACCATTGGAGTTATCTTCTTCTGTTTTTTTTTTTTTTTTTTTTTTTGTAGCTGTTAGCAAGATAATTGGGATAGTTTTTAATCATCTCTCTTTTACTAACTTCTTAGTTTTAAAATTTTATGTGTTTTGGTGTTGGCATAAAAGGTATGTGTTCAAAATTCATGACTGGCTAAAATAATAATATCTGGAGTTTAAAAGTAGTTTCAATAGGTGATTTAGTATATAAAGTTACATATACTTACATATACTATGTAGTTCTTTATTAGCTACCAGGCTATTGTCATCACATAAATCATAAACATCTTTGCCAGAAGTTTTCACTTATTCATTCATTTAACATATATATGTTGAGTGTATATGAGGCACCAAATGCCACACTATAGCTGTCAGGCGCCACGGTTTACCAGATGCACAAGGCACTGGTCTTGAAGTGCTTACCTTCCAGTCATGGGATATAGAAAAGACACAAACAAGAGAATTAGTTAGAGAAGCAGACTGTGTGAAATCACACAAACACATGGACAGCTGGATTGACATGTTGGTCCCATTTTTCACTGTCATTTAACTTCTCAGTCTTCCTCATCTGAGAAAGAGAATAAGAATATGTGACTTACCCTTTTTAAATGACAATGAAACTCATCACAGTTTTCAGGTAGGGGCCAAAGCCCTGAGTTCTGTGTGCATGAGTGATCTCAGCCTGGAGTTCTCTCCAGTTGCTCTGACTTGCATAACTCTGTTTCACTGGGCCACAAATTAAGTTGCAGGGCATATCCCAGCACCTGCTTAACCTCCCTTAAACAACCCCAGTGAGGGTCTCCAGGATAATTTTTAAAATATGAAATTAAATGATTAATATTTTTAGATAGAAAGGAAAGAAAAATGAATAAAAGATGAAATCTCTCTGTACTTCTTTTGCAATGCTTCCCCAGAGGGAATTACTATCAACTGTTGGCTTTACTTTTTTCTATATATTTTCTAAATAGTTTTTTAAAAAAGAAAGTACAAAACTCTGCAACTTTTTGACTGGTTAATTTTCTTAAATGGGTGAATAATGTGCATTTATTTTTTCATTATTAACTATTCAAATACTCTAAAATATATACAGGGAAATCTTTCTTCAGTACCCTTCTTTCTCTCACCTGTAACCCCAGGAAACCAATGGTATATAAAATACTATAGTGTCCTCTACAAAATATTGCTATGATTTGAATTGTGTCCTGTCTTCCTAAAAGATGTTGAAGTACAGAGTCTTTACAGATGATCAATTTGAGAGGAGGTCATTAGGGTTAATCCTCATGACATAGACGCTGACATGTACAGAAGGAAGATGAAGTGAAGACAGGAACAAGATGGCCATCTACAAGCCAAGCAATGCCAATAACTACCAGACACTAGAAGAGAGGCATAGAAATATTCTCCTTCACGGTAGTCAAAAGAACCAGCCTTGTTGATGCTTGATTTTGCACTTCTAGCCTTTTGTATTTGTCCATTTCCACACTGCTGATAACGTCATACACGAGATTGGGGAATGTCTTTATTTTTCTATAAAGAAAATGATTTTTTATAAAGAAAAAGAGGTTCAATGGACTCACAGTTCCACATGGCTGGGAAGGCCTCACAATCATGGTGGAAGGTGAAAGGCACATCTTACACGGCAGCAAACAAGAGATAATGAAAACTAAGCAAAAGGAGAAACCTCTTATAAATCCATCAGATTTTCTAAGACTTATTCACTTCCATGAGAACAGTATGGGGGAAAATGCTCTCATTATTCAATTATGTCCCACCAGGTCCCTCCCACAACACGTGGGAATTATGGGAGCTACAATTCAAGATGAGATTTGGGTGGGGACACAGCCAAACCATATCACCTTGGGAATGTAGGACAATAAATTTTTGTTGTGTAAGCCACCCAGCTTGCAGTCCTTCTTTATGGAAGCCTGAGGGAACTAACAAAGGTTTCATACCTATATGGATTGGCCATTTTCATTCCAGTTATTATCAGAGGACAAGAAAAGTGACCAGAAATATCTTCTTTTTATATTTTTTAATTAAAAAAATTCAATTGTAAATGGGCAAAAGAGCTGAATAGACATTTTTCAAAAGAAGACATACAAATGGCAAAGATATGAAAAGGTGCTCAACAACACTGTTCATCAGAAAAAAGCAAATCAAAATTACAAACAGGGATCATCCCACCCCTGTTAATATGGCTTCTATCCAAAAGACACAAATACTGCAATGTTTACACTCCTGCCACCAGGCTGCCCACAGTTGTTTTGAACACTGAACTTCTTTGAAAGATGACTGACGTCTACATCTTTTATGCCCCTAACTACTATGGTGAGTATCTCTGGAAATCTGAATGTAAACATTGTCCTGGTATTGTCAAAACATTAGATGAATTTAAGAAAACAATATGGAGAACTTTTTATACCCTGTATACAGATAAGACCTGCAAAAGTCTCTCCATATAAAAAAAGGAAACATTTTATTGACAGAACTGTTTTCCCTTTGGGCCACCCTCTAGGAAAAGAAGAAACAGAGCTCCGTTGAATAACTTTTTCGTAGCTTCCTGTAGCCCAGAGGCATCTGAGAAATATTTGTAGACATGAAGAAAAGGAAAATGGAGCAGTTGTCAGTACTTTACTCCATGCCCTGATTTTAACTTACACAGGTAACTTCGAATTGGTTTAAAAAAACAGGCAATTTGACTACAGCTCAGCTATTGGAATCTCACCTTCAAGCCTGAGAGTCTTGAGTAAACTTATTGTTTGACTTAAAAGGACCTGATTTACTTTTGCAAGTGCTTCTTTTGATGAACGAAGTCTATGTCTGCCCCGCATCACTGCCTGCTCTAAAATATCTTATTCCTTGAGTTTTGTCCATCTTTACCAGATCACTGGAGACAGGTGCAATAGTGAATTTGTATTTTTAAAATTTGTCAGTCTAAGTTTTAAGATCCTATTATTGAGAAAAACATATTTCTAATAAGTTTTCTGGCAATCCTAATGTGTAGGCAATAAACTAGGAATGGCAGTACACCTGCAAGCAGAAGAGAGTTAGATATGGTCTTTGTTGTCCACTATCTCACCCCAAACTAAAGTCTTCTCTACAACAGTCCCTGTAGGTGGATGTCTATTTTTCCATTGAATGTTTCTATTGATAGAGAGGTGCTAAAGCTGCCTGATTCATTTTACTGAGGCTTAAAAAGTATGTAATGTATTCATGATATTACAATAATTCCATTGAGTTATATAAGACACATCATGAACGTAGGAATTGTAACATTTTCATTGTTTCATTATTGAACAAATGATGTCAGTAGCAATTTGTAGGCACCCAGATCTATCTTTGGGGATTAATGAATGAAGAAAGAAAGAAAAGTTATGCAAGCTTTCACACTGGACTGTTCAGAATATCCTGATAGTCACATTCTAGCTGTTTATGATGATAACATATCCACTTTATTATGCAAATATTTTCTGCATTTTATGAGGGTTTATTAGGAAAAATGAACTTCAAAGTGAAAGGACAATCACAGGTATACAGTGAAAAAAGGTATGATGTCAAGAAGAGTACAACTGAGCTAAACATTTTTGAGCTTATAGAAATACTGTAAGATTTGTCATCTGTTACATCTCCACTTAAAATGATGAAACCGTATAATGGAATTTATTTTGATATTGACCACATTTGTCCTTTAACAAGTACGTATACCATGTTATTGATACAGAATTAGATTAAACTGTTACTATAGCATCAAGTTGGCTATCAATTGTTTTATTTAAATGTATAGAGAAATAATGAAGCATAATGCTAGTTGTGAAAAATGTAAACAAAAGTCCCTAGGCTCTTGCTTAATTAACTTCTAATCTATGATGGATTGTAATGATTAGTTAAAATAATATTAATGTATACATACACAGAAGATTTTACGGAAAATGTGATTGATTTCAAATTAAAATTGAATTTTACAACAGGTAGAAAACGCAGGTGCAAATGATGTTCAGAAAATAATCATTTAAATGTTTAAATAGTCATTGAACTATTAGACATCTACATAATTTTTCATTTAAAGTTAATGATGTAAATATTTGTAATTATCAATTAATAAGCAATGTTCAGAATATTGCAAATATCTAGATGTCTTAAAAGTGAAATCCACATTTATTACATATAGATGAAAGTGAATATGCTAGAACCAGAGAAGACTTCAAAGACATCTATAAGATAACGTATACTGAGTCTTCTTTCTACTCCAGGGAGCTAGGCTCCCTTCATAGAAATAACTAAATCATTAATTTCCTTTGTATCTTCCAAAATTTCCCAATTATATACTCATATACATGAATTTATATATAAATATATATAGACAGATTTTTTTTTTACACATTGGACTTTTCTATGTATTATAGATGCTTGTTTCACTGAAGAGTACAACTTTAAGATCTTTTTATATTAGCACACAGAGATCTACTGCATTCTATTCAACAAAAGTGGTACCAATGCATCATTTCCCTACGGAGAATTTGTTTTTTAGTATTTCCATATCAACTGTATTATTTATTATTTTTTAAAATTAATTTTTATCTGAATAGCTTTTGGGATACAAGTGGTTTTTGTTACATGCATGAATTATATGGATGTGAATTCTGAGATTTTAGTGCACCTGTTACCTGAGTAGTGTACATTGTACCTATGGAGGATACTTTATATGATGTTTATTACAGAAAGCATTGCAATAAACATTCTTATATATGTATATTCTCATTCTCATGTAAGAATACATATATATAAGAATATATACATAAGAATATATATATATATTTATATGTATATAAAGTCCGCCATTTAAGTCACAATTCTGTGTGTGGTCTTTATTTTCTACCTTCAAATAAGTTGCTTATGCTATTTTGGCATTTCCATAATTGAAAAAAATTCCCTGTGTTACCTGAAAGACCACATTTTGTTTTTCCCATTTGACATTTTCCATCTCTACTCAAAACACTCTCTATCAAATGCTCAAAGCAAGACAATTTATAAGAGTAAATTGCCTTGTAGCGCTTAACACAAAATATCCATTAATACCAATGCTCTGTTTTATTTTTACATTTTTAAATTAATTTATTGATTCATTTTGGTAGATACAAGGTCTTTCTACATTGCGCAGGCTGGTTTTGAACTCCGGGGCTCAAGCAATCTGCCTGCCTTGGAATCCCAAAGTGCTGGAATTGCTGACATGAGCCATCACAAGGCATACAAATGCTTAATTTTTAAGGTAGTGGTAGTCTGCCCATCCAAAAGAGAGGCTACTTTACTTATACTGTAGCAAAAAAAATTAATTAAAATATGCCTTATTGGAGTTATATGTAGTGCATCGTAAAAGGGATGAAATATAAATGAAACTCAAGATTAAGATATTTTCTGTCTTCAGCTCTCTGTATTTTCTATGAAAAAATACTGTTACAGCACTATTAAAATTATTTTCTGGCATCTTGCAAAATGTACCCAATGCTAGTTATTTAATTCTTGTAGTTAACCACATTTTCATATGTATTTTCTGTTCTATTTTATTTTACATTCGTTTCTTTCCAGTCTTTTTATCTCTTGTGCAACTTTTCTTGTTATGGTTCCAATTTTCATTGCTTTATTTGTTCTTCCTTGGGGAGGAAGAATAGTCATATGTAAAATAACATTTTGAACTTTGTGTCTTTTAAATATTTAGTGTGTATTATAATTACAGTAGAGATCAAATTATATGAATAGATTTTTTTGTTTCCTTCGCTGCTTTGTTCATATTTATTTTTTCTGAAAATGAATATTATGGCTCTTCCACTCAAGAATTTTATGATTAATGGATATAACATTATCAATAATTGGAGAAAAGAAGTACAGATAAAAGTCATGGAAGAAAACGTCAGAAGTTTTAGAAGTGTGTGTGCAAGGAAAAAAGGGCTAGAGAGGTCAGTGATCGATTCTGACTCTCTTCCATCTTGAGCACCTCATTGACAAAGGCAGGATATTTGTGCTCTAATTTTTAGCAACCACCTGATTTTCTGCTCCCGAAAGGGGAATACTAGTGACAGCGACATATGAGAAGAATGTCCAAATGCTCTACATCATGCGGACTGGCCTCTTTGTGTCTCCAAGTGGGTCTTCTAGGCATGGCATTTCTTTACACTAAGCATTTGTTTTTCTCAGCGGCACTTAAATTTATAAAAACAGTTATAGCAAACATTTCTAGAATATATCAGAAAACAGATCTTTTCTTTTTAATTTTCAGGAAAAATTACACAATATAATTGTGTATATAAAGTCAGATAAATCTTAAATTCAGATAATAGAGCTATGAAATATATCATGTTCCTCAATTTCTGTGATGTTTCTGAGCTTTTTGTTATAGGCATGCTGGAGACATGATGTGACCCTCCTCAATTAATTCTTTTGAGTATTAAATGAGATAATATGTCTGAATCACTAATAAAATTTAGTAACTGTTAGTTTTTTTCATAATATCCTCAAGGAGAGCTTGGGGGAAATTTCATGATGCTCCCAATTTATGGTGGTAAAATGAAGACATTCAATGTCAAAATTAATCTAAAATGATGAAACAGCTGTACTTAATGGGATTCATCTGCCTCGAATTCTCAATAAAGTTGAATTGAACTACGCTTTTGAGATCTTCAAACTCCCCCTGGCCCATTTTCTGTAATTCACTAAAACTCACAGGATTGGGCACATAGCCAAACTAATGGCTATGATTGATTACAGCAGAAGGACACAAAGCAAGATCAGCAAAGGGAAAAGCCACATCCAGAGGAAATTCAGTGCCATCTTCTGAGAAGCTTCTCGTACTGGAGTCAGATTGGGAGACACGTAATTCCTCCAGCAATGAGTTGTGACAACGTGTGCGAAATGTCTACTAGGAAATCTTGCTCAAGACTAGAAGTCTAGGATTTCTATCATGGTTCAGCAAACGCCTTCTGTCAAGTACATACCAAATTTCTAGCCTTTCAGGAGTTATTCAATGTAAATTATTTAGTTTTACAAACAGTTTAAGCACAATGGGCTCCTATTATCATTTAGAGAAAGTTTTATATCCGTGTAGGGAAATATTTACTCTTCAAGTTACTGAATGCCAGTCAAGCACTAACTTTGCAAGCCGTCCATACTAAGAATATCAGTCTCAAGCTTACTATGTTAATTTGTTTCTGCATAGATTTCATCTAACAACAGCAGAAAAGAGTTTAAGGGAAGGGCTCAGAGAGTAGAGCCAACATGAACAGCAAATCTATTATTTAAATACTAGTTCTCTCCTATGTAGTCATTAAAACATTGTCAATAAACAATTGCTGCCAACCTCTCTGACATATTGAAAAAAAACATTTTACAAATGAAACCTTATAATTATCAGTGGTTCACAATCTAACACATTTTCAATTTAGTTACATTTTGTTATTAATCACTAGGAATAAAAACAAATTCAGCAGGGGAAATGTGATAGATCCAACACGACATCCATAAACACAACACCAGATGTAACAAACAAACAAACAAACAAGAAACAGAACAAATAATAATGAAAAAGCTCTTTTCTCCAAAAGGATGTTTTTAATTTAGCTTTGCATTCATTTGGGATTTGGTTATTAGAATATCCTCACCCTTTTCTAACCCTTTCCTGATACTTTTATATTTTTTGGATATTTTAATATTATGTCATTTGTGGTTTTTGATGACTATAAAACCCAACTTGTTAGGAGAAGAAAAATCTCCATTACCTGAACTATTGCCATAAAGCTCCTAGGAAAGTAGAAAATGTCCAAAGTTATTTTCTTTTTTCTTCTCATAAAAACCCCTTTCCAATAAAACCAAAGAATTGGCAAGCAGGCATTTTGAGAGCAATCAGTATTGGTACAGCTGATAAAAAGGGAAACATCTTTGAGGCTGTGGTCCCTTCTCTACTATCCATGTACTTTAGTATATCAATAATTATTTTTCGCAGAGTGAGATATTCAGGATGCTGGGCACTTTGCTTTCCTAAGCTAAGGAGATAGGGCCCAGAATGTATTTTCTTATATCTGAAGACCCTTGTGGATGATGAAGAAATTGAGATGCCACAGTAACAACAATCACAAGCATAATCATTGACTAACACTCTTGAGGGATAAGATGTGCCAGACTGCGTTCTAAGCGCTTTATGTATGTAACCACGTGTCATTCTCTAAGTGAACCCTATGTGGTAGGTTTTTATTATTATGATTATTGTCTTCCACATTTTGAGGATGAAGAAACTACAAGCAAACAATAAAAAAATGAAATTTAAATTAAAAGTTAAAAAATAAAAATAAAAAGGCTGGCACCGCGGCTCATGCATATAATCCCAACACTTTGGGAAGCCAAGGTGTGCTCATCACCTGAGGTCAGGAATTTGAGACCAGCCTGCTCAACATGGTAAAAACCCATCTCTACTAAAAATACAAAAATTAGCTGGCCGTGGTGGCGCAAGCCTGTAATCTCAGCTATGCGGGAGGCTGAGGCAGGAGAACAATTTGAACTCGGAAGGGAAGGTTGCAGTGAGCCAAGATTGTGCCACTACAGCCCACCTGGGCTACGGAGTGAGACTTCGTCTCAAAAAAAAAAAAAGTTAAAACTTAAGAAACTGAGATCAGGTATCTTTACCCAAGTACCCACTGCAGGAGCAGAGCGGACATTCAAGCACTAGCACCACGGTGCCAGAGTTCATGTGTTACTGTTTTAGGCTCACGTTTGCCTCAGTGTCTTTCTGGGGTGTTTCTGTGTGCAGGTATGAAAGTAAAGTATGTGTGTATATACACACACACACACATATATATGTGTGTATATATATATAAAATATGTGTGTGTATATATATGTGTGTGTGTATACACACACATATATACACATATATATGTATTTGTACATATGTATATGTGATAAAACATTTTTAAAACTTAAAAAAATTTGAGAGCATTAATCACTTAAATCAGTTTTAAGCCAAAAGTATTGCAGTGACTGATTTCAATAACGCCTGCGGGAGTAGGAGGGGGAAGCAAAACACAGCGAAACTTACAAAAAGAAAGAGTAAAATGCTAGTTACCAGAAGCCAGAGGTTGGGGAGGTGGAAAGATTGGAGACATGTTGGTCAAAAGACACAAAACATCAGTTAGAGAAGAGGAATAAGTTCAAGAGATCTATTATTCATCACGGGGACTACAGTTAATGTATTATGTACTTGAAAATTGATAAAAGAGTAGATTGTAAGTGTTCTTACTGCACACACACACAAAACAAACAATAATAAGTATGTGAGGTACTACATATGTTAAATAGCTTGAGGTAGCCATTCCACAATGCATACAAATATCAAAATGTCATGCTGCACACCATAAATATATACAATTTTACTTGTCAATGAAAAAAAATTGCTTATTTTCCACTATTCATCTAAAATAAAAAGAAAACAAAAACTGTTATAGTTAAGTGCTTCCACACATTAAATATCTGAAAAGCAGATATTTTTCAGACAGAAAGCAAACCTCTCCTCCATGATAATTAAAAAGATTATTTACATATGCATCTTTAAATAGATTGCCTTTAAGTTTCACCTCCAAAGTCATATTTACTTAATGACTTGGAAATAAGTGATAAGATAGTCTTTACTGGAAATGATTTAATTCTCTGCCACCTAGCTAAGGGACTAATATTTTTGGGAAAGAGTCAGATAGCAGATATTTTAAGTTTCATGGGTCAATCTCTGTCACAACTCAATACCGCCATTGTAGACATACATAATATGTAAATAAATGTGGCTGTGTTTCAAAAAAGCTTTATTATGAATGCTAAAATTTGAATTTCACTTAATTCTTTCATGTGACAAAATTTTATTCTTCTTTTGACTGTTTTTGTTGACCATTAAGAAACATAAAAAGCATTCTGAGTTTGAGGACTCTAGAAATCTAGCCATTGAACAGAATTTTGCCCAAGAGCCATAGTATGTTGATTCTGGATCTGGATAACAAGAAACTGCTAGGATTATATGTGATTGCTTTGCCTTGCTAAAGTCTTTCTTTTGCCTATAGTTATATACTTTATGTTGTCTGTAGTTATATATGCTTATTATTTTATCAACTAACATATCTATTTTAAAAAATTGTTTTCAACTTTTAAGTTCAGGGGGACATGTACAAGATATTTAGGTTTATTACATAGGTAAACATATGCCATGGTGGTTCCTGCACAGATCATTCCATCAGCAAGTATTAAGCCCAGCATCCATTAGCTATTCTTCCTGATGCTCTCCATCTCCCCGTACCTCCCACAGCACCAGTGTGTGTTGTTCCCTGCCATGTATTCTCATCATTCAGCTCCCACATATGAGTGAGAACATGTGGTATTTGGTTTACTGTTGCTGCATGAGTTTGCGGAGGATAATGGTCTCCAGCTCCATACCTGTCCCTGTAAAGGACATGATCTCATTCCTTTTTATGACTGCATAGTGTTCCATGGCATATATACACCACATTTTCTTTATGTGGTCTATCATTAATGGGCAGTTAGGTTGATTTCATGTCTTTGCTACTACTGTGAATAGTGCTGCAATGAACATACACATGCATGTATCTTTATAATAGAAAGATTTCTGTTCCTTTGGGAGTATACTCAGTAGTGGGACTGCTGGGTCAAATGGTATTTCTGCCTCTAGGTCTTTAGAGGAATCACCACATTGTCTTCCACATTCCCATCAACAGTGTAAAAGCATTCCTTTTTTCTCCAAAACCTCGCCAGCATCCGTGGTTTTTTGACTTTTTAATAGTAGCCATTCTGACTACTATGAAATGGTATCTCATTGTGATTTTGATTTACATTTCTTTAATGCTCAGTGATGTTGAGCTTTTTTTCATATAATTGTTGGCACATGTATGTCTTCTCTGGAGAAGTATCTGTTTATGTTCATTGCCCACCTTTTAATGGGTTTTTTTTTTCTTGTAAATTTGTTTAAGTTCTTTGTAGCCTCTGTATATTAGACCTTTGTCAGATGGATAGATTGCAAAATTTTTCTCCCATTCTGTAGTTTGTCTGTTCACTCTGATGATAATTTCTTTTGCTATGCAGAAGCTCTTTAGCTTAATTAGATTCCATTTGTCAATTTTTGCTTTTGTTGCAATTGCTTTTGGTGTTTTCATCATTAAATTTATGCCTGTTTACTATGTCCTGAATGCTATTGCCTAGATTTTCTTCTATGACTGTTATAGTTTTGGGTTTTATATTTTAGTCTTTAATCTATCTTCAGTTAATTTTTCTATCTGGTATAAGGAAGGGGTCCAGTTTCAATTTTCTGCATATGGCTAGCAGGGAATCTTTCCTCCATTGCTTGTTTTTGTCAGGTTTGTTGAATATCAGATGGTTGTAGGTGTGCATTCACATTTCTGAGTTCTCTATTATGTTCCATTATGTTCCATTGGTCTATGTGTCTATTCTCATACGAGTACCATGCTGTTTTGATTATGGTGGCATTGTAGCATAGTTTGAAACCAGGTATTGTGATGCCTGCATCTTTCTTCTTTATGCTTGAGATTGTCTTGGCTATTTGGACTCTCTTTTGGCACCATATGAATTTTAAAATAGTTTTTTTTTTTACTTCTAATTCTGTGAAGAATGTTCAATGGTAGTTTAATGGGAATAGCATTGAATTTATAAATTACTTTGGGCAGTATGGACATTTTCATATTGATTCTTCCTATTCATGAACATGAAGTGTTTTCCATTTGTTTGTGTTCTCTCTGATTTTTTTGAGCAGTGGTTTATAGTTCTCCTTGAGGAGATCTGTTACTTCCCTTATTAGCTGTATTCCTAGGTATTTTATTATTTTTGTGGCAGCTGTGAATGGGAGTTCATTCATGATTCTGCTCTCTGGTTTCCTGTTGTTGGTGTACAGCAATGCTAGAAATGTTTTTACATTGATTTTGTATTCTGATACTTTGCTGAAGTTGCTTATTAGCTTATGAAACTTTTGGGCTGAGATGATGGGGTTTTCTAGATATAGTATCATGTCATCTGCAAACAAAGATAATTTGATTTCTTCTCTTCCTATTTGAATGTGCTTTATTTCTTTATCTTGTCTGACTGCTCTGGACAGAACTTCCAATGCTGTGTTGAAAAGGAGTGGTGAGAGAGGGCATCCTTGTCTTGTGCCCGTTTTCAAGGGAAATGCTTCCAGCTTTTGCCCATTCAGTATGATATTGGATATGGATTTGTCATAGATGGCTCTTATTATTGTGAAGTATATTCCTTCAACATCTAGTTTATTGAGAGTTTTTAACATGAAGGAAGGTTGAATTTTATCAAAGGCCTTTGTGCATCTACTGAGATAATCATGCAGTTTTTATATTTAGTTATGTTTATGTGATGAATCACATGTATTAACTGCATATATTGAACCAACCTTGCAGCCTGGGGATGAAGCCAACTTGATCGTGTTGGATAAGCTTTTGATGTGCTGCTAGATTCAGTTTGCCAGTATTTTATTGAGGATATTTGCATGAATGTTCATCAAGGATATTTGCCTGAAGTTTTTTTGTTTTTATTTTTGTTTTTGTTTTTTTTGATCTCTGAGAAGGTAGCTCTTTCCCACCTTGTAGTCCTACTGAACAGTCATTAAGAACAAGAAATCCTGTCCGATGCCCTATTGTAAAAAGTAAAATGCATGTCTTAGTGCTTTAAGAAACACCAGTGCCTGGAGGAAGTCTACTAATAATGCACATATCCAAATAATCACAGAAAGTATATCTATGTCTTTAAAAATCTGTAATTTTGTTCAAAATATTTTTTGGGAACTAGAGTATCTTACAGCAGTAAAATATTTCCTAAGGTAAAACCAATTTTAGACTATATACCACTTGTAATATAACCTACCTTTCACTTGGTAGTCTTCATCAAATCTTTCATAGAAGTAGACAGGATATGAATGAATGAATACATAAGCAAAGGCAGACATTCTCCTCATTTTATGGAGGCAGTGACAGCTATTCAGTGATGTTATATAATTTACTCAGGATCTCAGAACAATTAATCAGCATGGCCTGGCTGCACCTCAATTCTTCTAACTACAAGATACTTTAACACCTAAAACAGCTAACATTTAATTGACTGTTTTAATAGAAATACAGGGTGATTACCAATCTACTTGATCCTTTTTCAACTGTAATTATATTTCTACCAAATAATTGCATGTTTTGAGAGTTTCTAAGTACTAAACTCTGTGTATAAGTCAATGATTAATTTTTCCTTGATTTTAATAATGAAAATAGAGCTTCATATGATCAAGAACCTGAAATAATACAGTTCAATTAACATAATTCCATTAAAAATAAAGGAATTGAACAGTTTAGTTAATCTCTTCTTCGCCATAGTGAGACATAGCAAATGTTCTGTTGGCAGTTTGAAATATTAGAAGTATTTCATAAGGCTCCTATATCTGTTTTTCTAGACTACATATTGAGAACTGCTGTAATTGTCCCTTTTTCAATGTTAGTAAAGTAATAGTATTATCCTCAGTTTTAGATGTAAAATTTTAAGAAGAATCTGTCCATCTGGCAAGAGGAGGTAAAAGTTTGTTAGAGTGGGCAGAAGTTAGGTCTGATAGCTCCTAGGTCTAGAGAAATGCAAAGTCCAGGTAATACATATATTCTAGTAAGATTTGCTCCATTTAAAAAATATAACCTCATAGAATTAGAAAGGCACTTATGGTCATTTAGTAGCAAGAAATGCCTTCTAATATCTTTGAAAATTTATCATGCATTCTCTTCTTAAACATCTTCAGTGTGTACAGAGTGCATGGTTAATAATAATTTTAATTATTAAACAATATTTCCATTGATTTCACTTAAGTCTGTGGTCCTGCAACCTCCATTTGTTGACTTTTGGCTTTGCCTTTTGGAATAACTGCTCAGAGCTATCTTATCTTGTATATAAAATTGCATTATTCTTCATATGATTTCTATGTTTATGACTGCAATATTCATAGTCAACCTATGAAGTGTGTACTATTTGCCAGGCATAATTCTATATGCTTTATGTGAATCAATGATTTAATTTTTATAATAGGTTAGAGAGTTAAGTGGTATTATCATTTCCATTTTTGTAATGAGGGGATTGAGTTATCATCAGATTTAATAGACAAAAGTCACACCAAAGTCACACAGCTGGTTAGTGACTTAGAGAAAGGTTTGACAATTGGAACAAAGTATCACAGCTAGTTAAACAGGGAGCCAGAATTCAAACTCAGACAGCCTGGCTCTAGACTAAGACGTTTATTTTGTGCTTTATTAAATACCCAGTTATTGGATTATCTTTCTGGCTCTAAGTTCTTTTTTAAAAATAGCTTTCCTAGAATCTGAGAAATATTATTACATCAAACATATTTGTTTGCTGTCCTTTGAGATTTCACACAAAGGAAAAACATAAATGCTCAATCATTAAAGGTGGCGAAGATAGCTCTTTCCCTCCTTGTAGTCCTACTGAAAAGTCATTAAGAACAAGAACTCCTGTCCAATGCCCTGTTATAAAAAGTAATAACAGTAAAGAAATTCTTATGAGCAAAACCAACTAATTTCAGCAGTCACAGTGAAAAGTCAAACTCAGATGATTCAATTGACTCATTGATGTAGAAACAGGAAAAAAAAGTATTTGAATTAGATGATCAATGATCAAGGAATGAGGTGTTTCCTGTTAAATAATTATTAATTAAAGAGGAATGTTTTTATAGTTTTTCAATAGAACATCTTGCTATGTATTATTATCTTGAGTCATGCCCACTATTTTTACATACTATAAAGTTTAAGACATGTTTTACTTTCTTGTCTTAGGAAGTTCAGTAAAATATATAAATTGAATTCTGTATTTGTTGATCATTAAGATTTCTAGAATTTTTTATTTTCTTCTAAATATGAATTTTCATTATGAAATTCTGTAAATGTACAAACTATGGAACAAACAATATATAGAATGCTCTTTGGTGATCAAAAGAAAATCAGTCTTTTTCAAATGATTTTGAAAATGTCCATTCTAGTGGAAGGAATGCTAGCCAGGTAGAAAATGAGGGTTCTAAACAAACTCCGTCACTAATTCACCTCTTTCTTCATTTGTTAAAATAAAGGAATAGGGTTAAGTGACCACAAATTCCATTTAGTTCTTTAGTTGCATTATTAGATAAGTGATATTTGTTCCTTATTTTTAAAGTATGAAGAGCAAAACCAAAACTGCAGGTACTTGAAATTAGCTGTACTCTCTTTAATATAGTTTATTGTGTTAATGCACTGGCCTCATAAGAATCAAAGCCTGTGTTCTCCATGCCAGTTGACTTTGGAGCACTAATGAGGTGTAAGTGTATTTATTAAACTAGTATCACGCCATGGCCTAGGCCTTTCTCTACAGAGAAAAGAGCTAATGAAAGGAGCTAATGAAAGAGACTGGAGCTAATGAAAACAAAAATCAACTCAACCCCCAAACAATGGTGTCTGGAGTAGCTGAATTATCCTTCCTTCTAAACTAAGAAGTGTCTTGCATTTCCAAACCATCAGTACTCTATTGTAATTGCTTTTGTTTGGACTACAAAGTGTTTGGGGGGCTACAGAACATAGGGTGATTAATGATCCCAATATCCATGTTCTCTCTGCTAAATTGAATTTAGCATATTTGTTACAGGTGATCTCCGGGGACTTTGTATGCAACAAAGAAATCAAATTAATAATTCAAAACATAAAAGCTATCTCTTGGTCTCTTTTAACTTAAGTTGTTTGGGGTCAGGTCCACACCTTCTAATTCAAAATGCGATTTCAGTGACTCTTGAGCTGTGATGCTCAGTAAATGGAGAGTAGAAAAGCTCGAGGAGACAAATCTTAAATATAATGAAACCCACAGTGGGAGAATTTCCATAATGGGATTTGGATTGAAAATACAGATTGACAAAGACATTCTCTTTACTTCTGCTTTTCACAATATAAACTCTAGGGGGTGTGTGTGTGTGTGTGTGTGTTCTTTCAGACTGCTGTAAAAATTAGTCTGTGGATCCGGAGAGTCCATATATAGCCTAGCAGAGGAATGTGGAAGATGAATGAGAAAGCAAGCATGAAGTCATGAGTTCAAAAAAGGTTGCAAAATGCTTCTCTATACAGATGGTCTCTCTTCCCGCTGTGTTGTGGAGTATCGTACAGAAAACTGTGAAAACATGGAGAGCAGAGTCTTGTGTCTTGAGCCATGCATTGCCTGGTACAATTGAGAACTCAGTCATGATATGTTGAGTTGAATGAATGTATGTACACAAATGTAATCATTTTAGAAGAAGCCCAGTCTTACAGGCATAAGCAGCAAACCTAACCACAGCTTCCACCTTTCAAAAATCCTTCTTACGGTGCTGAAGGAATTTATTTTGCATTGGTTTGCTGGAAAGAAAATAATGGTCTTGACTATTGTGGCTCTTTACTTTCTTCCAGAAAAGCAACCATGGCCTGGGTATGGTTTTCAGACCGCATTTTTACAGAGTATTTAAGGGCAAAGGGCATTTATTTTTGCCAAACAGACTGAATTTCACAAATGATACATGAGGATTAGTGAATGGTGTTCACTGTAGCATTAAACTGCTTTTTTTATGGCCAGATACCATTCCAATCTAAATCTGCAGGAGCTATTCATGAGAGAATTACACTGTGAGGTTACATTTGGGTTGGTTCTACTCAATAAAGTGACATAAAAAGAAGAGCCAATGTAGTCAACAGAATTTCTAAGAGGCAATCTTATTAGTTTTCTTCTTTATTAGTGTGGCTAAAGCATTAGTGGTACTTTCAAAGATTTTTTACCATCCTGAATGCATGTTGTCAGGGGACTCTCTGGATCCCTTGGCAAATTTTCACAGCAATCTGAAATTTTCAAGCATGGATTAAAATTACACTTACCTTTATCTTACTATTATTTCGTAACCGTCAACATTTATGTGAATAATCTAAGTTTCTTTATAAAACATAGAACAGAGTTTGCAGGCATGATACGCTTCAGAAGAGGTGTGAGCACAAATTGTAGGCAGGGGGTGAAGAAATATTGAAACAAATTCTGAATCAAAATTTGTTTAGATTACAAAAAGAGAAGATGATATTGTTAATAATAATGGCACAATTATGTAGTTTATGCTTAACTGTTTCAGCAATGGATTAAAACAACATTAGAGAGGGTTAAAACAATAGAAATTATAATAGCATATTTCTTTATAGTAAATTAGAAATTTAGTATATATTGCTTTGTACTTAATTCCTGGGAAAAAGAAAAAGAAACTTGTGGCAGTTCAGAGTGGATTGCAAGAGGATTTATTGGATTCCCTATGTGTGCCAGGCACTCATTCAGGGCCACTCTGCAGGGCTTTGTGATACACAAATCAAAAGTGTGCAATTCACAGAAACTTCAGTGCAAACTTTTTTCTGTCCGTTGTGCAACTCAGGAGCCCTGAGAGTTTCTTATTTGATATAGAAAATCAAAAGGTATAGAAGTTAAAGTTTCTGCTTTTGAGAAATTTCTAATTTGAGGGGAATAGATGTTACTTTACAGGATAGTCTCATGGTCAGAGGGTTAATTAACTTGCCTTTGGCCAACACCACTAGTGGGAAGAGTATATAAAATCTGAAATTCAGACGGTCTAATTTAAAATTTAGCATTATTAACATTATATTGCACTAACTTCTTTTAACCTAAAACTTTGCACCAATAATATAACTTTTCTTAGTTATAATTCTCATAAATTTAACTCCTCTCTCCACCACTGCAAAAAGTGCTTGACAATGTGAGTACCAGCTGCTTTTAGATCCTACTAAAAAACTGTGCCCAACATTTTGAGTTTCCATTTCAGTTCTGCTTCTTGTGACTTCTAGTTAAAAGAATCGTGTGCCTTTGTAAGGGTAGAGTTTTTACGAGCAAATGATGTGAAATGAGTTAGACTTAACATCTAATTTTACATCCATTAGCTATTTATCAGCCATAAACATCTCTAGTAGAACTTTAAAATCTCAGTTCCTTATTCATAACGGGACATTGATGAGACCAGTGTTTTGGAGATGTTTGGGAGTATAAATCAGGTAGTATATTATATAGGCACTTAGTGCATCTGAGAGACTTGATAAATATGTGTGTATGTCATGTATGCTAATCAGTTCTTAGTAAATATATATTTCAAGCCCCTTTATTTAATGCTTTTATTTGGACATATGTTGTAGGAGTCATTCCTCTCCTCACAACAAGATATGATCATGGTATCATATATTTTAAAAAATTAAGTTAGAAAATGGAGTCAATTCTCAAAAGGAGCTGTTCTGCAGTAGATTGTTTTGGTCAAATCCAAGATATACATACAGCTAGTAAATAACATACTTGGTAAATGATATGCCACGATTTGGCTGAATCCAAAGCCTAAGCTTGTATATTTCCCAGTATATACTTTCTTTTTGCAAACAATCCAGTTATTGATCACATTTCCCTATAATGCAGATGAATTATTCAGAAAAATTTGACAGTTTAGGGAATGTCTACATTATTCTGAATTTATAGTATAGAAGATACTGTTAATCACCTATAACTAGCACCATGTATCTCTCTTAGCAATACTGTCAGAATAAATCATAGGGTTATGTCCAAATAATACTTTGGAGATTTTATGTTTTTTAGTGATGTGTGAGTAAAAAAAATATTCATTCCCCCTTGCAAATAGATGATTTTTGACTTAGATTAATAATCAGGGTCTACAAAAGAGGTGTGCTCTTATGCTCTTGCTATTAGCAGGCATGTTAGTGTGGCTATATATGTTGCAGTGGTGATAATAAAAATGTGGATTCATAATTTTTCACATGGTATATTAGAAAACAACATGTGAAAATATCTGTGTTGACATATTTTCCAAATTTAATATAAAACTATTTTAGTTTCAAAAATAAGCACCTAAGTAATCACAATAACTGGAGACAATAGGAAAATTTAAAATTCACATACTTATAAAATACAATAGGTGACATAAAGCAAAATGATAAATATTTACAGAAAAGCTAAAAACAATAAACCACAGTTTAGAAGAAACAAAAACACAGAGATTATTTGTGTACTAGAAACAGAAACCTCTAAAACTTAATAAATATTTTATTTATTTTTTTTTTATTTTTAGTAAAGACGGGGTTTCAACGTGTTAGCCAGGATGGTCTCGATCTCCTGACCTCGTGATCCGCCCGTCTCGGCCTCCCAAAGTGCTGGGATTACAGGCTTGAGCCACCGCGCCCGGCCAACTTAATAAATATTTTTAAGAACGTAACTTTAATTTTGAAGGATGTACTGTGAAAACAATTTATGAAATTTTTTTAACAGGACGATAGCAAGTGCTTGGTGTATAAACTCTATGGAACATTATAAACATGTTATTCTGTGATATTAAAGAATGGAGAATATAAAACTGAGACGAGGCAAAGTAGATTACCATGTTGGCAACCAATATCTAAAGCTGCATTGTTAACACTTGTTAGCATTGTAGAAATATTAGAAGGACAAGAATCTCTATAAATTGTGATTCTAAACCAGGGATGTCCAACTACCGGGCCACAGACAGATGCTGGTGTGTGGCCCGTTAGGAACTCGGCCGCACGGCAGGAAGTGAGCGGTGGTAAGTGAGCATTACTGTCTGAGCTGGCCTCCCTTCAGAGAGCGTTGGCGTTGGATTCTCATAGGAGCATGAACCTTACTGTGAATGTGCATGAGAGCGATTTAGGTTGCACGCTCCTTATGAGAATCAAGCTAATGCCTGATGATCTTAGGTGGAACGCCTTCATCCTGAAACCATCTACCCCAACCTCACCCTCCTGTCCGTGGAAAAAATGTCTTCCATGAAATCAGTCCCTGATGCCAAAAATGTTGGGGACCATGTTCTAAACAACAAAACTGCTATTTCAAAGATGTAAGCATAGCTCATGTATGTATGTGTGGGTGGCACACTATATAGCACAGAATAAAATAATAAATGCTATATTGATTCAAAACTATATTTCGTATTACTTAGTGAAATGTGTACCATGTTTAAGGTGACTAGACATAATTTTGGCATCTATTTACCCTTCTCCCTTGCATTCATACAAACATATTATGGTTGGATTATAAGTGCATTGCTCAAAAATCCTTCTCATTAAACATAAGCTTATTTAAACCAGTATTTCTTAATTTGTGCTTCATTGACACTTAATCCTATAAAATGGCATACTAAAAAAATAATTGTACACTAAAATAAGTTTGGTAAATAATGAACTTTAAAATTCCTCCTTAGATACTGTGATAAATATATTAATGCCTGCTAAACGTTCCATTTGTTTCCATGTATTTTCTAGCCTGTTTTGGGCACTCAACTTTGTGAGCAGTTATGGACAAAAAAATGTGATCAAAAGTGAAGTGGTTTTTGGACTAAGACACTGGAAAACTCCTGTGCAATTCCCCAATCTTGTTTTTTTGTTTGTTTTTGTTCCCTTTCTTACCGGAGTAAGAGAGGAAGCCCCATGTTGCAGATAGTGCAACCACAAAATAGCAGTACCTGTATTAGCCAGGGGTTGTTATGGAACAGAACATCATTGCTATCCCATGATGGGGACATAGCATTAACAATATACACATCTTTATTGTTAAGCACCTAGGAGTTCAGGGTTTGCTATCGAGATATAATCTAGCTTACATTGGTCATATGTTATATATTATACATATGTATATCTTAATAGCAAGCCCTGAACGCCTAATGCACATATGTGTAATTCGTATCGTATAATAAAAACTCTTAGTTTTCATGCAATACAGGGAATTCTCAAACTGTTTCTGTCACGTATCCTACACTTATTTCTCCATGGAAGCTTTTTTTAAAGAATCTATTCATATCCCCTTGATCTAGGGTTCCATGGAATACAGTTTGTGAAACACTGGTTTTAGGTGTTTTTTCAACTTATTTATTTCATTATCCTTTTTAACAACACGGGATCAAACACTGTGAAGGTTTACTCTCTACTGGATAAGAGAGTAAGTCTATATTTGCCCAAATATTACTTTCAGGAGTTTGGGCTACATATTTATAATGAACTGAAAACTTGTGTCCATATTTATATTTCTTTTATTAGTTTGCATTTTAATCGTATCTCATTTTTCACGTTTTCAGACATGGTAGGTTACTTTCATGAAAATAGCAATAATAGTACTAAGGTTTCTTTTTAAATAGTTTTCCAAGTCTTTAATTAATTTAGTTGTTCTTTCCTGGATTTTCTAGAATTCTCTTACTCATAATTGAGCTACAAAAACTTTTTTACAATGGTTGTACAATATGATTTCTAAAAGACTAAGATAGGTATTTTATTGAGCTTTGGTTGATATCTCAAAACATTTAGAGTGGACACCAGGGAACACTGGAAAAATAGGGATTCATTTTGCCATCTGGTTCTTTCTCTCCGGCACAGACTTGGTGAACAAGGTCTGTCATCCTGAGCATAGATTTTAATGCCTCTAAAATCATTTCTATTCTTCAGGCTATTTGCATACCTTAAGAAGTTATTTTTCTTATTTATTCATGTTTGCTTTACATTGCATTTTCAAAAACAGTGTGGGATTTCATTATATCACTTTTTGGATTATTTATTTGAAAAAAATATATAGTACCACCACAGGTGGATGGAGTATCTTAACATTAATACATCTGTTTTCTTTTTTAAAACTAGAGAGCACATTTCTGCCCAGAGAAGGGGAATATTTATCCCTTCCTTATATTTCCAGTGTTTAAGATATTCATTTTTTTAAAAACACTCTCTTCAGTTTCAAAGACATACACCAAAGTTATGTTTTCTCTAATATAGTATGCTTGTCAAAGTGTTTAGTAGCTTATCTATTGATGTAGATGCCAGTAACTTCTTTGACATAAAAACAGTATTTCTTATTCTTTATTTCTCATACTGCTTTTACAGCCAATAGCTGGCCTTCTTTTGTCCCTTAAGTTTCAATATTCATCAAGGAACTTGTTGGACATTTTTTTGTTTGTCTTCTCATCTTTTCTCCTAGTATTATATATATTACTTTAGCCTTAATCATTACTTCCAAGTAGATTATTTGAAAAGTATCTGTTCTGTCCAAATCTCATCTCAAAACTCACCCCATATTTCCAGATGCCCCCAAAACAAAATGCCATCTGCATCTACTTCCTCCTGTTTGAAGTTTAATTTCTAAAATTTTTCCACAAAGCAGATTTTTTCCCCTTATTTTCACATATATGGGAGCAGAATGACTCTTTTCCTAGTCACAAAGATTCCAACTTGATTAAACACTTTAGAGAGGTACTTAAAAAAAAAACACCTTTCCTTACGTTATATGCAAAATTAGTGTATTTTTTTGGATTTATGAAACCATCCCACATTTAAATAATCTCTCAGCCAGGCATGGTGACTCATGCCTATAATCCCAGCTCTTTGGGAGGCCGAGGCGGGTGGATCACCTGAGGACAGGAGATCGAGACCAGTCTGGCCAACATTGTGAAACCCTGTCTCTACTAAAAATACAAAAATTAGTCAGGCGTAGTGGTGGAAAACTGTAGTCATAGCTACTCAGGAGGCTGTGGCAGGAGAATCGTTTGAACCCAGGAGGCGGAGGTTGCAGTGAGCTGAGGTTGCACCACTGCACTGCAGCCTGGGCAGCAGAGAGCGACTCCGCCTCAAAACAAAACAAAACAAAACAAAACAAAACAAATAGTCTGTCCTATATTAACATAAGTATATTAAAATTGGACAGACCCATTGCTCTACTTTTTGGATTGGTTTTTGAAAACATAGACTTTAGTAATAAGAAACGTAGTGGAGACAAAGTAGATGAAGATAAGTACTTTTAAAATTTCAAGTGTGGTCAGTTAAAACTTATTTAACCTAACGTTCAATTAAGTGTATGAAAAGTGCTGAGATTTACCCATTAACTTTTCTCATAAGAAACTAGATCATGTATTTCTCTTTTACCAAAATTCTATTTGACATTCAACTTAAAATCCAAAGAGTATAATGAAAGCCCTTAAGATAATGACCGTGAAATAGCAATATAGCCTGACATTTAATGAAGTGGATGGGTATGTCTCTTACCTAAAGAGAAAACGTGAAAATTTAAAGTTACACTGGTTATACGTCTGTGCGTATATCTTCATTTTTTTTTTAATCAGACTCTTGACAATTTCATTACTTAGCTCTCCAGCAAAACAATGCATCTGTGCAAATATTTCACAATTTTCCATTGTTTTAAAGTTTGCTGATGAGAGGTTACTTAGTATTGTTTAGTATTTTCCCCAAATCTTTTATACCACAACCCAGAAGTACCCATGCCTCACTTGTGCTAATACAAATACCTAGATTCATATTTCCGATTCTGTTATAATTATTATTTTACATAAATATCTTGTCTAGTTACCCGAAAAACCTAATATTAGAATTTAAGATAGGGAGATGTCAGTTCAGTGAAACAGTATCTTCATTACCAAATATGTAATGTGATTGTTGATTATACATTTGGAATGTCACACAGTTCATTCTTGTTCCCACTGGATATAAATCAAAATGTTACATTGACAACTTGTCCTACATGTCTAAAATAAGAGTCAGTTTTGTCAGAATTGTAGGTGTTTTTCACTTACTCATGCAGTGAAGATTTTGGAGAGATGAACGAGGTGATCAGAGGGTACATTCAATAATGTTTTTGACCTTTATTTAAACCCTGTCAGTATGAAAACTTCAGAATAAAACTATAAACATATGTAATGAGTATGACTGCCAGGTCAAAAATTCAGCTGTGCAAAAACTCTTCTCTGGAAGACAACTTAATATCTTTCTTGAGTCCCATTCTTCTGGGTTGGCAAAATAAAAAATTTTGGGGGGGTTTGTGACTAAGTTTCAGGGGGCTTTCATATTGCAAGACAATTAATATGCAGGTGGTCCTCAAGTCATCTCTCTATGCAGGTATCTCCTGAAAGATCTGTCTCACTATATGGTCCTCAATTACAAATACACATCAACTCTCTTCCCTACCCGCCTGTTCCCTTCATTTAAAGTGGCCCACTCTGCTGCTGATTACATGCATGGCCATGGAGATCATTCTCTGATTTCCATCCATGGATGTGAGTGTCTACAAGATGAGTTCATTGGCCTAAACCCAGCAAGCATTTCCTCTTGCTGATGCTCTGGAGTCTACCGAGGAAGGTCCTCTTCACTCCTGAATCTCACATTCCTCTCTGGGTTTTTGCCAATTCCCAAAAACTCTACCTGAGAAGGAGGCATGGAGCTCCTCTCAGCGTCACCTCTCATCCCTTCTGCTGTGTCTCTCTTGTCTTCACTCCTGTGTCTCCAGCAGGAGACAAGGACACAGAGATGATCAGAAATTTACTAGCTTCTGCACTATTGTCTCTTTCCCAAGAAGTCTCATGGAAGAAACAAAAAAAAGGTAAAATTGGAAAATATAAAACATGTAAGGATGTTAATTTTTTGTATCTTCCTTGCAAGCTTGACAGTACATCATTCTCATTCAAAACACAAAGGTGTTGTCTTGTATTTGCACATCCCTCATGTCTTCTGTCATTATTTACTCTTCTGGAATTATTTTTTCTCTTGCTGGGGTACTTTCTCTGAGTAATTTTCAAATGCTGTTTGTGTATATTTCTGTGTGTGGCAAAACTTTTGAAGTCTTCTATTCCCAAGAGTATATATATTTCAACCTCACTTTCAAGTGATGAAATAGCTATATGTAAAACTGTAAGCCACAAGTTCTTTTTCTTTTACACTTTAGAAGGGTTCATCCTTACCTTCTTGCATCCAGGGTTTCTTATGCCCAGCTAATTTTTGTTCCTTGTTTCTGGAAGCCTTTTGAATGTTTGCACTTTCTTTACTTAAAATAGACTATGATACATTTAAGCGTAGGTTTTAAATTCTAACTGTTATGTGTGTTCGTGGTGAGACAGGTACAAATGCAATAGAGGACACTAGGAAAAATCCTCAGAATCCATTTGGTATGTGAGTGTGTCTGTGTGTGTGTGCACATGCATGTGTGTATGTGTGAGTGTGTGTGAAACACCTTCCTCCACATTTTAATCTTACAGGTCCTTTTGCCTCACAAAACAAAAAACAAAAAACAACAACAACAAAAAAACTCAATAGGTCAAAAACTCTCTGTGTTGAATTGGTACCTCTTGAGAGAGCCTGACAGCCAGCTAACCTCTGTGGTCCATCTTGAATGGGGACAGCTTATCACAATAGAAGGAGCTATTGAGTGTGACTTATCCTTGAGTCCCCTCCTGCTCACTTGATGTTTTGTGGTATCCTACTAGCCCTGCACAGCACACCTAGACTTGTTGCGTGGATTTAGCCTTCAGAATTCCAACATCAGTACTTGAGGCTTCAGGACTGAAGAGGTGAGGGTAAGTGCTGAGCATTCTTCCTCTCTTGGGTGCAGATTTCACAGCATTTCCAAAGATTCGTTCATACTCCATGGCTTGTGCTTTTGAAGTTTTGTTTTCATTAAAAATAAAAGCATGGTCTGGGCACGGTGACTTACGCCTATAATCCCAGCACTCTGGGAGGCCAAAGCGGACGGATCATGAGGTCAGTTGATGAAGACCATCCTGGCTAACACAAGGGGGAAACCCCGTCTCTACTAAAAATGCAAAACATTAGCCGGTCGTGGTGGCGGGCACCTGTAATCCCAGCTACTCGGGAGGCTGAAGCCGGAGAATGGCAGGAACCCGGGAGGCAGAGCTTGCAGTGAGCCGAGATCGCGCCACTGCACTCCAGCCTGGGTGACAGAGCGAGACTCAAAATCGATCAATCAATCAATCAATAAATACGTGGTCAGGTTTTGAGAAAGCAGACATAACTAAAAATAATTATATTTTATGACCATCTCTTTTCTCTGTAAGGTTAAATGGAAATTGCATAATCGTATTTAGAATAAAAGAGAGTTTCAGGGTGTGCCTCTGCTCTTTCCACTCCTTTCATTCATACCACTATTCTCAGGCCTCCCTGTTTAGGAATTTGGGGACTACTACTGAGATACAGAGTGAGAAGAAGGAAACATTAGGACAAAGCTGTAATAACTTTTACTGCTCCCAGTATTTACATTAATTTTTTGTGTTAAATAATTTAATCCATCTAACATCTAGCTCATAACATTACTTACCACAATGTCATCATTTTATAACAAAGGCTATTTGGAAAATTACCAAAACCCAAAATTGAGTAAGTAGGATAGCTATATTTTATATTCAGGTTTTGTCTGCCTGTGAACCACTTTTTATAAAGAAGACATCTAGATTAAGAGGCAAAAGACAGAGTTGCTATCCTAGCGCTGTCAGTAGTGTGATCTTCTTTAAGCCACATAACTTCTCTGTGCCCCAATTTTATCTTTGTTAATTAATAATATAAGGCCCCATTCTAGCTGGTTTGAGCATTAAGCAGAATGAAGTAAGTATCGCCTATGAATATGGCCAGTATTATCACAGTGTTCTGTATACATTAGCTGAATTTCAGTTTGTGAAAAATTAATCCATATCCCATTTTCTCAATAGAATAAACTGTCTAGTTAGTTTGTATTTATCATGTTATTGATTTATTTATTAGTTTATTTTTGACAGAATCTAGATCTGTTGCCCAAGTTGGAGTGCAGTGGCACAATCTCGGCTCCCTGCAACCTCCACCTCCCTGGTTCAAGCAATTCTCCTGTCTCAGCCTCCTGGAACTACAGGCACTCGCCACCACACCTGGCAAATTTTCGTATTTTTAGTAGAAATGGAGTTGCACCATGTTGGCCAGGCTGGTCTCAAACTCCTGACCTCAAGTGATCCACCCGCCTCAGCCTCCCAAAGTGCTGGAATTACAGGCATGAACCACTGCACCCAGCCTATCACATTTTTTAACACAGTACAAATGAACTGACTTACATGAATCAGAAACTTGTGTAGTGTAAAGATTTACTAATAATTTAAAGTGTAGAGGTAATACATAGATGCAGGTGGTACATGGCCTGAAGGGCCCAGGATTGTCCTAGGTGGATAGATACATCCTGGACTGGATACATCTACTGGAGCAAAGTCATAGATGAACCATTGCAATGAAGGTTGCTGTTCACCTCATATAGCCAGAGGTATCAAGAACTGTTGCCACTTTACTGATCATTCAGGGATTACATGACATTTTCTAAGAGCACATGCTTCATAAATCCATAGATTCTCTTTT
Organism: Trachypithecus francoisi; assembly: GCF_009764315.1. Taxonomy (NCBI): domain Eukaryota; kingdom Metazoa; phylum Chordata; class Mammalia; order Primates; family Cercopithecidae; genus Trachypithecus; species Trachypithecus francoisi. The sequence goes on along the minus strand of NW_022681469.1, from coordinate 12,636,853 downwards.
TTTTTTTTTTTTTTTATCAGCTCACTGCAACTTCTGCCCCCTGGGTTCAAGCGATTCTCCTGCCTCAGCCTCCTGAGTAGCTGTGATTACAGGTGCCCGCCACCACGCCTGGCTATTTTTTGTGTTTTTAGTGGCGACGGCTTTCACCATGTTGGCCGGGCTGGTCTTGAACTCCTGGCCTCAAGTAATCCACCCGCCTCAGTTCCCCAAAATGCTGGGATCACAGGTGTGAGCTACCCCTCCCAGCCACGTGAGTCACCGCACTCAGCCCATGGATTATAAGTGAGTTCACCTAAGTGGTTCCACACCAGGGACATTCTGTTCAAATCATTTCATAAACAAGGAACTTCCTTCTAATAGACGGCACAGTTTCCAGGAAGGGTCAGATTTTATACCAGAGTCACCAAAGCTTTTTATCCAGGGAAAGAAATAAAACCAGGCTGTGCTCAACCCAATCCTCTCCATGTGGCCAAAGTATAATGAGATTGCTGTAATAAATACTGCAGTAAATATTACGATTTTGTTCTTTATGCCTGATGTTGTAACTGTAAATGGGGCAAAATCAAGTCAAGTATCATAGATTGAGTAGCTGTTGTATACATGGTAGCTTTGAACAAAAGAGAAATTTACTTGTGATCAAAATTCCCTTTAATGTCTAGAAATGCTTGCCTCTCCTTATGACGTGACACCATTCTCATCTTTGAAACAGAATACCTTATATGATAGAAACCTAGAGCAAGCAATTTCACATGAGGTAACAAAAGAGTTCCCAGAGTTTTTCCAGATCACTGGAAGACTTAAGTACAGGATGGAGGGAAATTTTAAAATTGTTCAAGACAAGAAAGCATTTCCCCATGAGAGAATCAAATAACTGAAGAGAGGGTGTGTGTGTATGTCTTCATAGTTTCTTTTCTTCTTGCTGTTTATGTGCTTGCATTATCTAGACACTTTCCCAATAGTTTATTTTCGTAGCATTTTCAAGATCTGTATTAAATAAAGATAGCAAGTAGTAGAGCAAGATGAATGAGGGAGGGAGAAAGAATGGATTGGTAATGGAAGCAACATTTCCTACAAGCCTGCTTTATTGTAGCACTGACAGTAGGAGTTCTTATAAATGCTAGGTTAACTTGAAATTCTACCGACTGTCTGTTACTGTTTGTTTTAAATAGAATTCTAGTATCTTGGGTAGGAAATTTATTACAGGCAACCCTAAGAAGATATATTCCCTAAATTATCCTTCAGGTGATGAGATTAATCTTGGTAAAGCGACTAAGTTGCTTCTTGCTGATTGGTACATTTTGAAAAAGAAGAATCACATTAACTCCAGAGCAGAAAAGAGCCATAGATCATTCTTACTAAATTAATTGGTCTTACATGTAAATTGAGAAAGATTGCTGAAGGCAAGATTGCCCCAAGGAATTTAACTTGAAATCATGAGGTTATGTAAATGCAAAGTGCTACTGCTTAAATAAAAAAAAAATTATGCTCTAATAATAATCATGATAATATGACACAGTATGAAGCAAATATATTGAAAACTAGAAAACAATCTTGGAAACAGTTGCTATACTGTATTATAGGACTAAATACTATACTATATTAAGGACTAAATCAATTTAGAGAATGGTGGCTGTGAACATTTTAATATCCCACTGAGCTCCAAATTATCTAGAGAAATCTTCCACAAATTCTACAGTCTAGAAACCCCTTTCTTCAATGCCCAAGGCTGAGGGTGTTGCAGAAAATAAAAGAAAAAAAAATTATATTTGCAACCAGACTAGTACTTTCTTCAGAACACTATGATGTCAGATTCACATCAGTGAACATTTATTCTTAAAAACAAATCCCTATTATTCTTTGCCTCAGTGGTCACCGAGCTAAGAAAAAGACCAATTGGTTTTAGGGGAAAAAATGAAACAAAACATGTGAGACACTGAAACAGTGAGTGAGAAGTTGCTGAAGGTAAATCCCAGGTGGATTCTGTCACATGCTGATTTGTTTTCAACTCTGAATATTTAGCATTTCACAGAACACTTGAGCAATTCTTGAAGAGCTTTATTTAGATGCCTGGAGAGAAATCTTCTTGAAATATACAGTATATTCACCTGTGAGTCCTGCCCTACCTCAACAAATCATTCCATTACTTTTACTGTTCTATATCACATAAAGGCCCAAAAGACTATGGAAGTGGACTGCTTACAAAATTTATCTTAGTCCAGCTCTGTATACAGCATATTAATTTTAGACTTTTTAGGTATTCAAAAAGTAGAAATCTATACTAACTATGGTTTCAATGCATAGCAATATTAATTTTTATTTTATTGTTAATTTTGCTTTAAAAGTCATCTATTATAAAGAGATAAATTCAAAACAGTATCTTATAAATGCACTGGTCAACTTGCCTAAGAATACAGGTCATATTATGCTATTCAAGTTACATTTTAGATGAATATACTTCTGCTAGATTTATGCTGCATCTAACATTTGGGGGAACAAATGGATGTATTAATATGATTTTAAATGCTGCTCTGTGCTTAACTTTTATTGCTTAATTGAGAGTGCATGCCACAGCACAGTTATGCCAAGAATATGGTTTCAGTGAAAGAAATGAGCTATTTTATTCTCTCAATAACTAGCTCTTTTCTTATTTGATATTAAAGAAAGAAATGTGCATTTCTGAAGTTGAGGTTCAGCAATGCATTAGTATTTGCCAAATTATGAGTGACCCTTCTAAAGGCTATAATATTTTAGTTTTACCTGTTGTGTTATATTTATTTTAGAGCCAATTTACAATTTTTAAATTGTTTCCTACATTTTTATTAGTTTATGATGTAACATAGAGTATATACTGACAAAGACAATTTTCTTTTCTTTGACATTATGTAAACCAAAAAATATGCATTATTATAAAATATGAGAATCTTGCAACTGCAAATCAGACTGGAAAAGTTTTCATGCTTCATTAACACCTGTGCTACAAATTCAGGTTTAACAATTTGATAAAGGAATATTTCAGATTGCAATAATCACAGAAGTATTTATTGTAATAGTTTCAAAGGCCAAGCAGAAAGCTGTTACAGTTAATATAAACATCCTAAAATGGTTTGTGTATGATAAAAGAATATCTGGTTTTTGCTTGTTACTCTGGGGATTGAAATAGAATCATAAAAAAATCTGTCTTTAAGTTCCATATGCATTTGTTCCTTAATTCTCAGTGTTTTGAATTTACATAATACGCACATCTGAAAAAATGTGGATAAAAATTTGTGACCTTTTGTTAATAATATTGGCTTCCAAAATTGGATGATAATAAGAGAAAGTCTCTAACAGCTTATCTTTTTCAACAGAAAGCTTCTTCTTATTCTTGATTTAATTCCCAAGGTTCCCATGAAGTATGTAACTTGAAATAACATTTACCGAGTAAAGAAAAATGGTTAATGCTACCAACACCAATACATATTTAATGATTGAGAAATGAGTTAACTATGACAAAATTATCAAATTATAAATTAAGAGGTGCCTCAGAAATCAACTCTCATCCTTTTATTCACATTTAGGGAAACAAAAAACACAGAAAAGTAATGACAATTTTCTAAGACAAAACAGTTTGTCATTCCATAAAGTGGCTACTACAATTGGGTCTCCTGCCTTCCAGCTCAAAATATTTCCCCTATACTCTGTAATTTCAGAAGGAGGATAAAGAATATAGGATTTTTACAGTAAGTGTTTGTTAAAACATTTCATTTAGAACTTATTATAGATCCATGGAAAGCTGCAAAGATAGTACAGAGATTCCATGCATTCTTCAACTACTTTCCTCCAATGGTTATATCTTACCAAACTAGTATAATAAATGGATATTGGTATGATGTTTGTATAATATCAATCACACATGATCATCACTGCAATTGGAATATAGAACTATTCCGTTAACACAAAACTTTTCTTCACACTACACCTTTATGGTTAAAAAAGTCACCCATCAGTCCTATACATACAACTTATGTCAGTCTGCTGCATGTAGAAACCTTGACTCCCTTTAAGTCCTTTTCAGCTTTGATTATCCCAGTTCCAACCTCTTTCATCTCTTTTTCTTTTACTCTGATGACATGAATGCTAAATCCTTTATTACAGTCCTACAGCTCCCTAAGACTCTGTTAATTTTTATTTGCAGTCTTTTTGTGTGTGTTGCCCAGACAGGGTCATTGATACCATTCTATCTTCTAATTTACTGATTCTTTCCTCTGCCCTATACATTCTACTGTTGAGTAGATCCTATTGAGTTTTTTATTTTGCTTATTATATTTTTCAGTTCCAAGATTTTCATTTGGTTCTTCTTTATATCTTCTATTTCTTTGTTGAGACTTTCTTTCATTGGTTTCAGGACTGTTCATTATTTCTTGTTAAAACATTTTTATGATGGCTGCTTTAAAATCCTTGTCAGATAATCCCATCTTCTGTGTTATCATGGTGTTGGTATTTTTCCATTATATTATGTAATTTTTGGCCCTTTTTTCCTCCTGTGCATGCTGGTATTTCTGGGTTATTGGCTTCTCTCTATAAGAAAATATATGAAGCAAAAAGAAAATCTAAGGAATTCCCTGCCGTGTATCCTCAGGTCCCTATGTCCCTAATGACTCTACCTTTTCTCTGCTTTTCAGAATCTTCTTAATGGATGTTTCATCTACAGTATCAATGATTCGGGGCTGCAGTTAACAGAAAGAATAGAGAAATTATGTGTACTCCATCTTGGAGTTGAACTAGTAGCCCTAGCTAGCCCTTTGATACCACAAACACATATGTGATAATGGGTATTATTGAAAGAAAGGAAATATACTTAAAAAGACATTTCAGATGGCTCCTTAGACAGATTTTTGCGTGTTTCACGAATGTCTCTAATATTAAACTGGTTGATATGCCTTTTAGTATGATGACAAGCTTTAGCTGACAGCAATATAAAACCTGTGATTTTACAGATTTCAATCAGTGACGATTGAGAGGCAGCACCATCCTGTCAGCGCAGAACCATGTTCCATGTATTCATGTGAATGAAGATTATTTTTGTTAGTGATGTGCAATCCAACTGATTTCTGTGGAGCACTGACATCCAATCTGCCTAGTTACAGTGATCAGTCCACTATTTCTACACAGAACACAATTTTAATCTCATTCCTGCTGTTCCTCGGTATATCCTTACATTATTAAATACGGACATTATGCAAGGTGTTTATCAACACTGTTTCTATGTTGTGTCTTTTCTAAAAAGCTTTTCTTTTCCAAGGAGGTAAAACAACAACGACGACAAAGGTAATAGTCGTAATTCCTTTTAATAATTAATAACATGATCTTTGAGCTACCTTCAAGCCAATATTGCATTTTAAAGTAAATATGACATTTAGATATATTAATACTTTGTGTTTTATATCTTATGGCAGTTTCAGTTATCTGTTGCTGCATAGCAAACCACCCCAAATCTGACAGATTTTGAATGACAATAATTTATTTCTTATAAATTTATAAGTATGGAATTCTGTCTGGGCCAAGCTGGTTAGGTCTATTCCACAAGGGTGGGCAGGATTTACTCATTTCCTGCATTAAGCTGATAGCTGGGATGAAATTTCCGAGAAAACTTTATTAATTTATATGGTACCTAACTTCCTCATGTGGCTTCTCTACTTTGTTAGTTTTGTTTTCCTTAAGATTCGAAACAGACTTCTAAGAGCAAACAAAAATGAACCCTACAAATCCTCTTAAATGAAGCCACATGTTTTCTATTCTGTCATATTTTACCGGTGAAAACAAATCACTGAGCCAGCCTAGGTTTAAGAGAAAAGGGATAGACTCCATCTCTTGATGAGGGAAAAGACCCAATTTTATTGTAAAAGGCATGTGGAATAAAAGATACTGTTTTGTGATCTTATCTTCCATTTTTTTCCCCTTGGAAAATTAACATTTTTGAATCTCAGGGATTTCTACAAATAATTTGTAAATTCAGTAAGCAATTTTCAATCTTTTAAAATAATACATCATGTAGATTGAGTGGAATTGCTTATTTCATAATTTGTAAATAGAGATGCTGTTATTTTAATAGTAAAACTGTTTATTTCTAAATAATTGTAATCGGTCAGTGCAGTTGAGCCTTTATAATGTTGTTTAGAGAATCTATGCCCAATAACAGAGATTTTGAGAGTATTCAGTCAATTTCCCTTTTCTCTGGCATTAACTCAATCAAACTGTCTCACTCCTTCATGTGTTGTATATATTTTCCAGGCTTATCTCAGACCTTTCCACCACTCCACAGTGTATACTCTCGACATAAACAACAAGGCCAGCTCCATAGGGATGCGGCCTATGCATTCCACAGGGTGCTGAACTCAAATAGGCCTCATATTAGGTTTAATGCTGTGCTGTCACTGTCTTGAAATTCTTAATCATTTTTTAACAAGGGGCCCTACATTTTTATTTTGCACTACACTGCACAGATTATAAGCCAATCCTGTTTTTATGTCTAGAATGAGCTTTCTGTACCTCACAATATTCTACTTGACAAGTTTGCAAACAGTCTTCAAGATTCAGCTTAAATATCATTTTGATTTTTAAAATTATTCTGATTCCCTAACCCTAGCTATAGAAGGAATAAGAAGAAATAAGGTCTCGTATATGTGTGTATGTGTATTTACTTATTATTTATTTATTTATTTATTTGAGACGGAGTCTCACTCTGTCATCCAGGCTGGAGTGCAGTGGCACAATGTCAACTCACTGCAACCTCCAACCTCCGCCTCCCGGGTTCAAGTGATTCTCCTGCTTCATCCTCCCGAGTGGCTGGGACTACAGGCATGTGCCACCACACTCAGATAATTTTAGTATTTTTAGTAGAGACGGGGTTTCACCATGTTGGCCAGGATGGTCTTGATCTCTTGACCTCATGATCCACCCGCTTCGGCCTCCCAAAGTGCTGGGATTATAGATGTGAGCCACTGCGCCCCGCCTCTTCTATATACTTTGTCTTCATACCACTTACCATAAACTTCTATTATCATAATTATTTTATTATTATTTGTGTATTCATTTTCATCCTCCATTAGTTGGGTTTAAAAAGCATACTACTCATTATTACCCACTTAGCATTTTCCAAATACAGAATCTATGACATGTATAGTAAATATTCAATAAATATTTGATTGAATCAAAGAACAAGTGAATAAATTAATACAATGTAGTCATGTATCCTTTAAAACACTATACATTGAGATACTGTACAAATTTTCTTGATAACAGTGTTTGCCTTCTATCTCTAGTGAAACAGCTCAGTTATATTTTTGTCTAATTCTCTTTGATCCTCACTGGAAATTTAAGACATATTTTGTTATCAGTTATTCAATATCCTTTATACAGTTATTGCTTGAACTTAAATTCTTTCTTTAAAGTTAACTTCTCAGAGATAACAAAAGCCATGCACACTATTCACAATAGCAAAGACTTGGAACCAACCCAAATGTCCATCAATGATAGACTGGATTAAGAAAATGTGGCACATATACAACATGGAATACTCTGCAATCATAAAAAAGGATGAGTTGATGTCCTTTGTGGGGACATGGACGAAGCTGGAAACCATCATTCTGAGCAAACAATCGCAAGGACAGAAAACCAAATACTGCATGTTCTCACTCATAGGTAGGAATTGAACAATGAGATCACCTGGACACAGGAAGGGGAACATCACACACTGGGACCTGTCGTGGGGCGGGGGGAGGGGGGAGGGATAGCATTAGGAGATATACATAATGTAAATGATGAGTTAATGGGTGCAGCACACCAACATGGCACATGTATGTGTATATATATATATGTATGTGTATATATATGTAACAAACCAGCACATTGTGCACATGTACCCTAGAACTTAAAGTATAATAAAAAAATAAATAAACAAAAATAAAAGCCATGCATGTGGTTTAACATTTACTTTTACTTAACATTTGCCATTCTGTATGTTTTATTAACTTATATTTGGAAACTCATCTACCACTAGATTCTAAGTCCTTGTAGAAGCTTTTACTTCTGGCCAAGGTGGAGTAGCAAGGACCAAATTTGCTCTCCGCTCTGAAGAAAACATCAACTCAGAGAAAAGAGAATATGAAATAGTGATTTTGCAAGACATTGAACATGAGTCCATAAAGCTGTAAATGAATAAAGTAGCATGATCTTTGATAGACTGGAAACAAATTAGAAGAGACCTACAACAGCCCCAGCTACTATGTGGAAAGAATGATTCCAGGATGTCATGCAGGTCCAGGAGGCTATGTGGAAAGAATGATTCCAGGATGTCATACAGGTCTAGGAGACTGTCCGCTCTCTCTCTGGGTTGAGGCAGAGCAGTCTTGAAAGGCCAAGCTGGCCATAGTCCTTAGAGAAGAGTGGCGGAGAGGAGAGCACTGCACAGCAAGGGTGCTCCAGAGATCTAAAAAGAAACCCTCTGGAATCTTCAGTGGAGAACTGATTCGGGAGTGTTTGAGGAAGCTATCTGAGGCAGGTAAATAACTACTGAAATGATTAAAAGGAACAATTCCTGAAGTTCGCATAGAGCTGTAACTACCCACTGCTTATTCCCACCATCCAGAGAGAAAAGTCTCATAATTCATGGGACATGGGATAGAGTTTGCATCAGTAGTAAAGCAAAATTAGCCCTACACTAAATGCTGCTCTGATCTCAACTAACAACTTTCAAGCAAGACCCAAAATGTTTCCAAGTAACTTAACTTGTCATAAACGAAGCTTGGATTATTTCCAGGAAACAAAAATGTCCACACCCAACAAGGTAAAATTCACAATGTCTACCATCCAATCAAATATTGCCAAGTATGGAATAAACAGGAAAATATAACCTAGAATGAGGAGAAAAAAATCCAAAGCAATCAATCAATACTGACCAAGAAATAACACTGATAATCAAAATAGTAGACAAGAACATTTTTGTTTTATTATTGCATTCCATATATTCAAGAAGTGAGAATGATGAGCGGGTATGAAAATCAGAGATATGGAAGATATAAAAGAGACCCTGATTTAACTTCTAGAGATTATAAAATGCATAAGCTGTGACTGTTGGCAGCTTAGAGATTGTAGAAGAAGAGTGAAGTTGAAGACTGCAACAGAAACCATTCAAAAAGAAAAAAGAAGAGAAAAAAAATGACTGACAAAAAATTAACAGAGCATCAGTGAGTTAAGGGGCAACTTGGGGTCCTAAAAGGGTGGAGAAGCAGAAGACATGTTTGAAGAAATGAGGAGTGAAAAATTTCCAAATTGGATGAAAACTATCAATTCAAAGATATAAAAATTTCAAAACAACCGAAGTTCGAAAAAAATGAGAAAAGCTAAAGTACATCTTTATCAGATTGGTTAAATCTAAAGATAAAGATAAAATATTAAAATTATGCTATAAACTTCTTGAGTAGTATTGAATGTAGTTCAACATAGTGACATACACAAAATGGCTACTTATTCTATACTAGTAGATTCATTTTATCAAATCAAATCATTTCTTGCTATAGATATTTTTAAAAGCTTAGATCTGTCGGTCATTTCTTAGTATTCCTTAGTATGAAGTATTTCTTACCCCTTTACATATTTCTAGGAAGGTAGTTGACATATAACAAATAACTTTGAAATAAAAGTTTTAGTTCCAGTTTGTTTATGCAGAAGCAAGAGATTTTGCAAAAGGAAGACTTGTTTTCAATAATGTAATGGACTAGCTGATGGTCAACTGACTCAACTTTTAAAATTTTACTGTGTAGTAAGAAAGTTGGGAAGGTAGTGTGACTCCATTTACTTAATCCTGGGACATGTCAAAAAGAGAACTTTATGAAAGTCCTCTTTAGTGTATAAATAAATAATACTTTTTGAAGTATTATATAAATAAATAGTATATACATTATAGTATATATAAAATAAATAGCATATACATGAGTAATACTTTATGAAGTATTATTTTCATAAGGCAGCTATATTGAATGCATTGTTGAACTGTAAAACTGATTGCAAACCAAAATAAGAGAGATAGATAGATAGATAGATTGGATAGATAGATAAGATAAATTAAATGATAGATAGATACATAGATACATAGATAGATAGACAGATAATAGATAAAAATAATTATTTTGCAGAAATTTAGAAATAAAGTGAATATAATAAATGTATATATTAGCTTAGAACTGGCATCCATTAATGGAAAAATTATACTAAAATTTTCCCTCATATTTCCTTACTTTCTCTGAAACCAGCCTGTGTATAACAATAGCCAGTCCTTATAAGGCTGTGCAGTTTATCCTTATGCAGTTACTCACCTTCCTTTGCACCCTGAATGTGGGCTCTTTGAGACCCACTGCTGTTACCACCATCTGGAGACTCCTCAGGCTCTTCTCTCAGTCTGTGGTTTTATGTCAAATCCTTTTATCCTTTAATTTCCTCATCTGTACATCCTCCTTAGCACTAAGGCATCTTATGATAATGATTATACGCATGTGACATTGCCCTAGATGTAAATCAATCATGGCAAATACCCTGGCAGAGAACAGTATTTCTCTATAAGGGCATACAAAAGGAAACTGTGTTCTGCTTGAAAAGAAATATTCTTGAGATCACTTTATTCATGATCTCAGAAAGTCATTTTAATCCTGAATTTTTATTCACGTATGCATCCTTGTATCTGCCATCTCTTTCTACCCTACATCCTTCTATTTTTCCCAGGGCTAAGTATATGTGTGCTTTTCCCTTCTATTTCAAAATGTCCATTCACAGTCTCTCCTATGTGGGCTAGATGTTGGGACACAAGTACTAGTTTGGAACAAACATCTGTGTCCTTTTCAGGCAAGAAGAAATGAGAGTGAGGTCAGGCATCTGGTTAAGGACACAGGAGGTATCCCTGTCTTGTTTCTGAATTAGTTCTTCTAAGATCTTCTTTGATTCCATACATAATGTTTATAATTTAAAATTCATAGGGTCTTATGTGGAAAGGAAGAAACCACTGTGTGGAATATAAAATAAAAACTCATTTTACAGTGGAAAAATAATTTAATCTATCCAACTTATTATTTTTCCTGGGCATAAAGAAAATACAATAATTAGGTAGCTGCATATTTTAATAGCTTTTAACGCTCATTGGAAACTCGTTACCGAAGAAAATAGTGGTCAGTTGTTCTTTGTATTTTTATTAAGGAAAACTGCCAATGAGAGGAAAAGTAATTTAAAAATCATACAAGAGTAACCTTAAAAGTGACTGACAACATGAAATATATAAAACACATAAGCCATTTATACTGTTATAAGTTTCTGAAGTTATACCATATTGGCTATAAACCATGAATTGATATGAAATCTGAGCACATGCATACATATCACTCACCTTTGTACAAGTTTTTTAAAGAGTTTTATCTTAAAATTTCCGGAAATGTTTATGTTTCAATATACTTGTTCCATTCCTAATAAATGAAATTCTTTGCTGATCTCAACAATGGAAATTCTTGGCTGGTGTCAGATTAAATGTGAATTTTTTGAAGTTTGTTAATGCCAGAAAAGAAAATGTGGTTGATTTCCAAAATCAGAAGTAAGATATTTTTGGTATGTATGTATACATGTATTTTAATGTTTTCAGCAAAGCCAACTAGAAACACAAAAAGCAACAACAGACTCACAAATCATAACAAGGTTTCCAGGTAAGTCTGGTGGTCAAACGAAAGTTCTTATCTACCTATGATTTGGGTGTAATTAGGAAGGCAAGTTGCTTGAAAGAACTGAAAATAGAATGAAAAGGTCCAGATTCATCCATATCTGAAACTTTAGGTATGGAAAACTTCCTCTGCTTGGGCTTTATATAAATTTTCCGAAATCTCACAAATCCTTTCAAAGGGTTTGCTGTTACTGAGAACAGGAATAAAATCTCCGGATTCCTCAAAATCTGAGCAGTCTAGACCTGGTTTTCTTATTCTTTGGGGGTTTTAATCTTTACATAATCTCCCAAATTTCCCAAGTTCTCCCTAAGGCCTCACAATAGTTTTTCCAGCTGTGATGCTACTAAGCAATGCCTTGTCAGCATCAGGCGTAAAAGAGGTCAGTACCCCTTTAAAATAAATCTTAGGGTTTCACTCAAAAACTAAATATGTCTATAAGCATTCAGCTGAATGTGGATGATTTATGCTTCTATACATGCAATAGCCCATTTATAATTTTGCATTAATGGGATAGAGAACAGATCTAATTAGTATAAAGATAGGTAGGAAAAGATATTCTTAGAAATTATCTAATCCACAAAGTATAAATGACAACTTTCTATTCTTCATCCACATAAATTTTTTATGTAATTTAATTATTATTTAAATTTATTTTTTTTCAAACTGCATTGCATGAGACCTTGATCTTTATTCTACCGGCCTTATTCAGATTAAAGTATTACAGATTTTGATGTGGAAAGCACTATGGAATCAAGCCTGAGAGATCAGAATCATCATTTGTCATTTGCTAAATGCAATATCAAGCTGTAATTTAAGATAAATGTCTTAAAGACAACTCTGCAATCACAGATGCATTTTTAGAAGTGTTGAATTAGATTTCATATTCTCAACACTTCTGTGATCTTTACAGAAAGCGATGAACATATGAGGTACATAAAGTATAGATAGTTATGATTGTTTTAGAAGCTGAGGCAAAGTGTAATGTCATCAAGAGACTGCACGTGATGAATAAAAGTAATGAACAGAAAATTAATCAGGGTTAGGGTTAGGGTTGGAAAACCAAACACCTCATGTTCTCGTTTATAAGTGGGAGTCAACGTTGAGAACACATGGAAGGGAACAACACACACGGGGGCCTGTCAGGGGTATGGGGGGATGAAGAGCATCAGGAAGAACAGCTAATGGTTGCTGGGCTAATACCTAGGTGATAGGTTGATCTGTGCAGCAAACCACCATCGCACACATTTACCGCTATAACAAACCTGCACGTCCTACACATGTACCCTGGAACTGAAAATAAAAGTTGATGAAAAAGAAAAAAGGACTGTGAGATACATGTTCAATTCTTGATATATAATTGATTTCATTTAATAAATGTCTATTAAGAAAAAAATTCCATCTAATTAACAAAAACAGGAATGTACAATAACAAAATCAAACATTCAGTCACCCTTACATGAATTTCTTTTCTGGAATTGGGGTTTGTAGCACATACTACAACATTAGACAGTAGGGTTTATGTGGTACAAGAATTTTTGTGGAGCATTAGATTTTACAAGTGTCCTATACACATCCATATACATACATACGAATATATATGTAAAACCTGGTTCATTTTGTGTGCCAACTTGACTGGGCCATGGAGTACCCAGATATTTGGTTAGGTATTAGTCTGGATGTTTCTGTGAGGGATATTCGGGAGGAGACTGATATTTCAGTTGGTGGGCTTTGAGTAAAGTAGACTGCCCTCCATGTCTGTGGGTCTCCTCCCATCAGTTGAAGGCCTGAATCAAGCAAAAAGATGGACTTCTCATGAGCTAGAAAGAATTCTCCTTCAGAATGCTCACCCTGCAGACTTAGGACTTGCCACCCTCGATGATTTGCTGAGCTAATTCCTTGTAATATGTCAATTTCTCTCTATGTACACACATCGTATTGGTTTTGCTTCTCTGGAGAACTCTAATACAATACCCACCTAAAATATTTCACTTCTTGCTGGCTATGAAAATACTCTTGAATATCAAAAACTCTCTCAGCACCAGATACTACTTAACGATCAGAAGGCAACAAGATTAAATTTCTTTCCGATGTAACTCACTGATTCCCCTTTTAATTCCTACGAGGTAATGGAGAAATCAAGCCTGCTTCATTTACATCATCTTTACATGACTTCTACTTACTGATGAAACTGATTTTCTCAAAATAGCATCAGGATTAAAATTTGTCCCATGGATGCTGACTCCTTCCATGGTTTTCCAAGAAGGAGAAAATATATAGATTATTGTGTGTAGGTCCATGTGTGTGCATTTTAAGAATCCGAATTTCCACGTGCTGTTAGCACCACTCATGTGATATTAGCTCAGCAGGTATTGCCACCTCACCTCACTCCCTCAGGTAGCTCCAATTGCAACGGTGATAGAGCCAAGACTCAGGAATGGAAACCGGTTAGAGTGTCAATGTCACAGCACAAACTGCCTGTAGCTCAGGTCACTCTCTTTCTTTGTCTCCTTGCTTCGAAGGAACTACCTTCTTGCAAATTTACCCAAGCCTAAAAGGTGCATGGAGTGTCAGAGAATAAAATATTTCCTGAACATAACATTTGGATAAAGTTTGATTGTCTAATTATTATGGACAGAGGAAAGGGAAGAAGGCACAAAAAGCCACAAGGAGGTTTTAAAACAGGAGCCACCAGCCAGGTACGGTGCCTCACGCCTGTAATCCCAGCACTTTGGGAGGCGGAGGCAGATGAATTGCTTGAGGTCAGGAGTTCAAGACCAGCCTGGCTAACATGGTGAAACCTCATCTTTACAAAAATACAAAAAGTAGCCTGGCATGAGGGTACATGCTTGTAGTCCTAGCTACTCGGGAGGCTGAGGCATGAGAATTGCTTGAACTCAGGAGGTAGAGGTTCCAGTGAGTAAAGATCAGGCCATTGCACTCCAGGCTAGGTGACCGAATGAGACTCCATCTCAAACAAAAAACAAAACAAAACAAAACAAAAAACAGGAGCTACTGGATGCTTGTGAGAGGCAGAACAGAGGAAGTTTAACAACAAAATGGTGGCCAAGCTTGGGATTTACAACTATTGAAACAAGATCAGATTTCTAAACTGACCAAATCTCAGGAGGATGTTGACAATACCTGTGATAGCTTATATATAAATTAATATACAAATTTTGAAATTGTCAGGAGAATGAAGTCTAGCTTCACAGCAAAAGCAGTTCAAAACATTACTTGTTTTAATAAAAAATTATAGCAAGGATTACTAATTCTTATTGTTAACAAGGATGTGGAGAAAAGGGAATTCTTGTATACTGTTGGTGGGAATGTAAATCAGTACAGCCATTGTAAAAAAGACAGCATGAACGTTTCACAAAAAATTAAAAATAGAACTACTCTATGATCTAGCAATCTTACCTCTGGGTATATATCCAAAGGAAATGAAATTAGTATGTCAAGGAGATATCTGTATTCCATGTTTATTGAAGCACTATTCACAATAGCCAAGATATGGAATCAACGCAAATGCTACTGACTGATAAAGGGATAAATAAATTGTATGATACATATGTATATATACTACAACATACACATATATAACGAATATACTACAACATGCAATGAAATACTATGCAACCTTTAAAAAGAAGGAAATCTTGTCCTATGTGATAACATGAATGAACTGGGAGGATATTATGCTAAGTGAAATAAGCCAGGCACAGAAAGACAAATATTGAATCTCACTTACATATGAAATCTTAAAAAGTGAACTTACAGAAGCAGAATGTAAAATTGTGGATGTCAGGGTCTGGGGTATAGGGCAGGGAATGGGGAAATACTGGTTAAGGGGTACAGATTTTCAGTTACATAAGATCAGTCAGTTCTACAGATGTATTGTACAACATGGTAACTATACTTTAAAATAATATGTAACCATGTATTATGCTTTTGAAAATCTCATAGATCCCAAATGTTCTCAGCACAAAAACAAGTATGGGAGGTGATGGATATGTTACTTGGGTGAACTTAATCATTTCACAATGTACACATAGCTCAAAACATCACTACTATACACCGTAAAAATATGTAATATGGCCGGGCGCGGTGGCTCAAGCCTGTAATCCCAGCACTTTGGGAGGCCGAGACGGGTGGATCACGAGGTCAGGAGATTGAGACCATCCTGGCTAACACGGTGAAACCCCGTCTCTACAAAAAACTAGCCGGGCGAGGTGGTGGGCGCCTGTAGTCCCAGCTACTCGGGAGGCTGAGGCAGGAGAATGTCGTGAATCCGGGAGGCGGAGCTTGCAGTGAGCTGAGATCTGGCCACTGCACTCCAGTCCGGGCGACAGAGCGAGACTCCGCCTCAAAAAAAAAAAAAATGTAATATTTATTTGTTAATAATACCTTAATGAAGCTGGAAGACAAAAAGAGAAATTTAGTAAGAAGATACAGTAATAACTTTTAATAGCATTTATTTATTGTTTTGCAAAAATTTTTAAAGTTTTAAAATAAATGTGATTCTCATAGAAAAATTATCTAAGGGAGTTAGAAAACTGTAGCAGAACGTGTTTAGACAAGAATAGGTGAATTGTCTGAATTCAGATCTGGTGAGGAGTAGAATCAGATGTTGATCCCTTATCTTTTGACTCCATACACTGTATGTGGTAAAGAATACATGAAAAATAGGATTCAGTACCTGTCTAAATTTAAGTGTATTGGGAATAGACAACTTAAATACCCACACTAGAGAGCATTAAAAGTCACATAATGCTTTCACATAATCATTTGTAGGTCAGTGTTCTGGAAAAAGGAAAATCAATGTAGACTAGGCTATTTTTATGTCAATGTAACCTGTCACCAGTAAAATGAACCAGAAATGTGAAAGATAAAATCTTTTCTTGCTTCCTAACGAGCCTCTCCCACGCTCCATGGATATTTTTATTTTTTGAATACAGTGCAAACATTACTTTAAATATTCAAATTTTTTCTTAGAGTTTTTCATTGAAGAAACTTCTATTTGACATAGCGAAAAGACATGTTCTCTGAGGCTTGAATGAGTTAGAGGACCGCCCAAAAATAGGTGATATAATCCAGAGAATAGTTTGGAGCCAAAAAGAATAATACCACATGTCACTACCTGGGGTCATTAATACTTCTTGGTGTATAACACACTGTTTTATCTCTACTTAAACCAAAGTATAGCCTTGTTTTGTTGTATAATTTATCAGTTCTCTTTTCTTCTTTGTTACTCCTTTACAATTTTTCTTCTCTTTCTCCAGGAAGAGACCTGAATGAGAATTAGTATGTTTACTAGCTCTGACTCATATGCAGAGCCCTGATAAAGAAAACAGATGATCCTCTATTTCTCTGCACAGCCACATTCTCCCCCTTCTAACTTCACACATAAAGGGAAGTCTATTATTATCTAGACACTGTCTTCCCTTCTGACTTCGGTGTTTTCCTTTCCAAGCATCTCAGGATAATAATCACTAGTTGATCTCTTTATTAAGGTAATACTGCTCTTGATATTGGTGTGCGATGCACTCCATTAGTACGTTTTGTTTTCAGAATATCTCTTATTAAAGCCAGATATAATATAGCACACAAAATAAGATGTGTTCTGCAATATCAGGACAGGAGATTTTTTGTAGTCAAAATATATCAATATTACTGGATAAATACACATGAGGCCCACGCAGAGTTCTTGACATTAGAAAAACGTATTTGCTCCTTGTAGCGGGGAATAGTTTATTTACTTAATTAGCATTGTGGATCACATTATTAATCCCTTGCAACAGTTTGGGTATCTCTCATCACTTCTTTCTGAATAGTTCGGAAATTAGTAATTGTTCTAAAAATTATTTAAATTGACTAACATCAGGCTATTTCCTCAAGTCTTCTTTAGAGGGAAATAACCAGATTGATGGAGGAGGAAACAACACATCAGATATTAGCCTTCCCCCAGTTCTTGTTGGGAGCAAGGGAAGGGGGAAAAGAGGAAGTTGGATAGACTAGAAAGTATTAGAGGATAAATGGGAAGAAATAGAGGGGGAAAAACAAAACTAGAAATAAAAACTTAAAATAGAAATAAAAACCAAAAGGACAGTGATGAATACAGGAAGAGAACTATTATCTTGCTCAATTCTTCCTGTCTTTGATAATCTATTCTATGTTTTCTCAAGGGCTTTGTTATATTAAAAGAGTTTTGCCAGAATTATGAGTACTGTTGCCACGATCTCCATGTATTCACCTTTCTTTCTGAATTCTTCTGTTTCTTCCTCCTTCCCTTCTTTTTGTCTCCTGCTACCCCCATTAGTTCCAAATTCTAAGCAAAGGTAATCTACTCTTCAATATAAAGAAATGTTTCTGTCCAGTGGAATCAGTATGTTATATTATCTTGCCAACCCATTAACTACATATCAGGAACATTGTTCTTAAATGCAGTTGTGACAAAGCAACTAGCAGTCACAGTATACAAGTAATATATACAATACACACACATACATACATGCACATGCATATATGCACATGTGTATACATATATATGCATGTAGACATACAAGTAATATATACATATATACACATACATACATATGTACAGGTATGCATATGTATATACATGTATACAGATATGCAGATGTATACATATGTGTATATGTGTGTATATACATACAGACAGAGTGACCTAAAATATTTTGACAAAAATAATTTTTCATCAATACTAGATTCTAATATAGTGTTAACAAGTGCTAAAATTAAAAAACCATGGGAGAGTTGTAAAAAATAATAAAATCCAATCCATTCACTTATCTGTTTCCCATAAAAACAGAAAAAGGTTGATATCCTTTGTTTGGTGTGGATCACTATTTTAGGTGAGCCTGGGAAGAATGATTTGAGAAGCAATGCTTTAGAGTATCTGAATTTGAGACCAGATCATGAAACATGGATACACAATGTGTTTAATCCTGCTATTATTTTAAATTGTATCCTACTTATTTTCTTATATTCAACTTGGTCACAATGCATTTTCAAAACAAAGCGCTCATTTTTTGACCACAAAAAAAAAAAAAACAGTTCATTAATGAACCATCTCAACAGAATACTTTTATTTTGCTCAATGTCTTTCCTTTGAAACGTTTTTTTTGACTCTTTCCTTCCTCTCAAAACAACAAATAAATGAAACCGCAAAAACCCTGCCAATAGAAGTAGTGTTTTTAAGACAGATTTATTTTCTTTCCTCCTCCCTATCAGAATATTTAATAAGGGTGTGGCTTTGGAGGGAAATTGTCTCAGTGATGGCAGAAGAAATCTACATAACAAATCAAACTGAATATATGTCCCTAAAATGAATTATTTTACAGAACAGAAGAAAACCTCTTATTCGTTAACTCATCTGTGTTGGGGAAATTGGAAACCTAAGCTGATTAACAGTAATCCATAAAACCCATTAGATGGGTAGATAGGAAAATTACTTTTTGAAATAAGTCTATAAATACATAGTTGCATCTTCCTCCCTCTTTTCCTCTTCCTCCTCCTCCTCCTCCTCCAATTCCACAGCTAATATTTTCACTATTTGCGAATTTATCATCATTTTTAATACTGAACACGTTATTCTGAAATGATTCATCATGCATTCTAATATTGAGCGCTTCATAAATGAGCAGCCTAGCACCACACTTAGCACACTATGTTGGAAAACCTTATAAATGATTTTGATCACAAAATATGATAAGAAAAAGTTGTTTCTGGATTGGCTGGGCAAGTGGGAATGAATTTGAGAGTTGTTTCACTGTATCATTCTGGTTGCAAATACTCTCCTGAATTTTAATGATTTCGGAGCCTGCCTCAGTGCTGGGACCCCATCAACTTTACTTCCATTTTTCTAACTGCCTTTTTTGCAGTCTGTGATCATTCCGTTTCTGGACCTAGTCTGATGTCTGCTTTAACTGGTCTGCTTTTGTGATTTGTTCAGTTATATTGGAGCTTTTCAGAAAGATGGTCAGAAGCCCTGCCCATCACAGTATCCCCAGCTGAAGCATCTTTGACTAGTCTAAACACACACATGCGCACACACATAGCCCTTTATTTGTGTTTGTGTTTTCTAGTGCAAGACATTGCACTAGAAATACTCACAGACTATAAAAGCAACAGTAGCTAGCTAAATTTTTCCCCACTAAAAAACACAGATTATGATGTTTGTTTTTTTAAAGGGATTAAAATGTGACAAGATAGCAAAAAGGACTCATATTGCAGAGTGGCCTTGAACCAAGCCTTAAGGTGCAAGTCTGCAGCATAGAACAGTCGGAAACCGACCCGGCTGCAGGTCATGTTCTCCTGCCATCTAAGTTCCAGAGCTATTAGCAGTTCCAGTTCTAATTATTCAATGTGACTTTTAGTGAGATGTGTAAGGTAAATTGAAGTCCTAGGACTCATTTGTAGAAAAGTATTAGGTCGGCTGTTCCCTAGTCTCTTTAAATCATCAAATGGTAGAATTTCTGTGAATTTCATGTATGTGTGACAGAATCAGTTCCCTTTACACGGGATGGTAAATATTTAACCAGCTTCTGGAGAGGCATTTAAAAATGGAATATTCTGAAGCTTTGCATGCTGTCTTCAGACCTATGTTGTATCAGAGGTCTAGAGACTGATACTGTAGGATAGGTTATTATATGAAACATATTTTTATAGTCCAGAAAATGAGAACTTATTTGGTTTATGTTGTTTTTTTTTATGATTCTTTGGCTAAGACATTTAGAATCTAATCTAGTTATTGAAATCAATTTTGTCAGGAATTATCATATATATGGTGTGTGAAAATTATTATTTGGAATTTGGAAATTATTTTCTTTACTTTTTTGTTGAGTCACTTATTGACTTAAATAGTAAGTGTTTGCTACTTACCTGAGTCGTGGGCATTTGAATTCAAGGTCTTTGATTGGACCTGTGGTCTGGTTTTGACTGCTTACGTTGAGCTGTACCATAAATCTGGTTGGGGTCTAAAGACTGAGGGAAATGATGATTCAAACCAGAATGAAAAAGTTGCTTTTACTTCCAACTAACCAGCAAAGAAGCAATGAACCAAGAATACCAAGTGAGGGGATTAGGTTCCCTTCACTTCCGTTTCTTTTTGATAAAAGCTGATACAAAGAAAAGGATACACCAGGTCAGAGGATCTGAGATGTGAGAATTCTGACTTTCATGTGAGTGGCTGGGAGTGGCTTTCAAATAGGTTTTTGCTAACACCGCTAATTAGGAATTCGGTGCTGTTTTGTAGAACTTCATCTTTCCTACACACAATTTCATTGCAGCAGGGCTGCATTTGAACTAAGACAATGCTTACCAAATGTGTTTCAACATACTGTTGTTTTCAACACTGGTTAACTCTGTTAAATTTTACCTAATACAAACTGATAGAAAGGGTCGTTACTACAGATTAGTGAGTACCTTTAATCTATCTTTTCACCCTTTCCCCATATTCCCTTTCCTTTATTCATTTGGACAACTTTCCCCAATAATATTTATTCTAGATTCCAGTAGAAAATGCTGATTTTGAAGTAATCAGGAATTTAAAGCATAATAAAAGAATAATAGTCTTAAGCATAATAAATGACTGAAATTGCTCATAATGGTTTGATTATTTTAGTCATTGAAAAGCCTGATTAGGCTTGATCTTCTGATCAGACCAATTGTTGAATTATTGACAGACAACTAATTAATCCCAAAACGAAGGAGTCTGATCTAAAACATCCCTACTTCATACTTTATTGTGCTTGGCACACTACTGTACCTGTGAAGACAGCTATAGTTTTTTGATGATTTTGTGCATAGTTGTGAAAATTAATATGGTTTACACATATCTCTTCAGTAATACATTTTTCATACATTCAAATTTCTTTCAATATACTTTTATTTTGTCCCTCTTTAAACTGTTCTAATTACAAAGCAATATCATTGGGGGATTCATGGCTATTTAATAAATTAATACTAACAAATTATAATATATGAAAGACTTCCATCATTCAAGTAGCCTAAACTATTTGTAAAGAATTTCTGAACTCTTTCATATTTGAAAGTTACTGTATTAATTTTAATAAGTTTTCAAGTATATTTCCACTTCTTAACTATATTACTACCATCTGGTCTGCTATTCCTTAAAATGTAGAATGTTCTGGTAATTATTTTGCCTTTAAGAAAAACTAATACAAAAACAAAGTATTTGTGATGGAGTCATTGACATGACTGAGTTCAGTGTCTCTAAGTAATTAGTTAAAGAATGCTTGTCGCTTTCATTAAAAGCAATATTACACAGACTAATGCAAAAAATGACGGTAGTAAATAGGCTTTCAGGTCATTTCTGATCAAGTTAAATGCGGTTGTCATTTCAATTGATCATTCTGCATCTTTTCCAGACTGTCCATCCATCTCTTGGAACAGCCTGTTCAATAAATTCTACAGGAAATAATTTGGGTGATTTTAGAGAAAGTGCATCCTTAGATTAAATGGTTTTGGGTGCTTTTATTTACTTCTATGAATAAGAATATATTTCAGAGTGCTAATTTTCTGATTTATAATTATTGAATTTCCTTGAAAAATAACTATTTGAATAAATCCCAAATGAAATACAAATTCTGTGCATCTGAAGTAAAACAATGAATTCAAGTAACGTTGATCTAGTACTCACATAACTGTATTTACATATGCTAGATAAAATTATTGATTATTTAGCACAAAGTTATAATACTTTCATGTTATTGAAATATTGAATAATACTTTGGAGTAGTGAGAGCAATATTGTTCAGTGTAATAGTAATTGATTAAAAATACATGCATACATGGTAGACTTAACAAGCATCTTATTTTTATTTTGGGAAAAACTTGTTCAAGAGTTAAACAATTTCATAAAGAAGGTGCATTTGTGTTCTCTAATACAATCAGGTAAAAGACAAAAGGTAGCTAGAGATAAAACAGAAATCTTTATAGACAGCATAGAAAGATTTTGGGGGCAAGGGAAAGCATAATATTAGACATTTAAAATTTTTTTAAAAGTACATCAAAATTATCTCAATCTGGAGAAAGTCAACGAAGAAAACTAAGAATAATAACACAGTATAAAGACCATGATCCCCCACTTGTAGGTAAGAACACACATCATGGACGTAAAGATGGAAACAATAAAGTGGTGACTACTAGAGCAGGGAGGAGTAGAGGGGCAAGATTTGAAAACCTGTTAGGTACTATGCTTAATACCTGGGCGACTGGATAATTCATACTCCAAACCTCAGAATTATGCAATACACCCAGGTAACAAATCTGCACATGTGCCCACTGAATCTAAAATCAAAGTCAGAAAGAAAACCCAAAAAAAAGAAGAAGGCAATGATCTAAGTAACACAGGAAGTGCAAAGAGAGTGTACAACCCAGTCTAATGAGTTTCAAGGAAGTGTCAAAAGACTGTGAGATTGAACTGACTCTGATAAATATCAGTAGGAATTAGTTTTGCTGTTGTGTTGAGGTTCATGAAAAAATGCCCAACACATTGTTTGTTTGTTTGTTTGTTTTTGGTTGTTTGTTTTTTAAAGAATTTCGACAAAAAAATAAGCTATCTGCTTTGGAAAGTTGGTAAAATTCTAAGATGCAACTTAAAAAAGATGGCAAAGCTGATTCATGTGTTGCTTCTACCTTCCTCAGCAAGAATAAACAGTTGGGAATCTAGAAGGAGTTTTAAAAACTCTGCAAAATGAAATTATAGACTGAGATAGTGAAGCAAAAATAAGGGAATGCACAGATTAAATAAGATTAGTCTCTAGAACCTAATAATATGCCTAAATACTGAAGAATCAGAAAATATGTTAAAAAAAATCTGTGGAAGAAAAAGAGGCACAGGATACTGTATAGAACGCTTGTTTTCTTTGTTGTCAAGTAAAAGAAATGATCAGATTCTAAAGGCAATAAATTTATAAGTTGGGGCAATTTTTAAAACGTTTCATAAAATACTGTGTTGTTGCAAAGTAATATGCAGCATTCAGCTCTTCCTTCCAGGAAGGTCTGCTGTCCCAGTTGCAGGAAGTGCTGAAGGTGAACTGCCTTTACCTGTCACCCCCTTTGGGGACAACCTCAGGTACATCAGATCATGCCTTTTTGAGGATGGCTCAGGTCTAATGACAGATGAGGGAGAATGAAAATACCCAACCACTTCCGGCCATTCAGCTTTGGGGTTCCCTGAGAGTCTGGCTGAGGGTCAAGCCCACATCACAGCAACCCTTCTCCTTCTGACCAATCTAGCTGCCTTCCCCTCCCTTTCAACAGTATTTGCCCCAAAGCAAACTCCAATAGCCATCCTGCACATGAACTCTGTCCCAGAGACTGCTTCCTAAAGAAGATACCCTGAGAAAATGTTGAAAGTATTAAAAAAAAAAAAAATAGTCCCACTGCCCAGTTAAAGAAATGGAATATGTATAACCATTTCCTTTGAAGCCCATACATGCTCTTTCTCTTCTCAAATTGTTTCCACCAACTTCAGAGGTAACCACTTTCTTAATAATTGACCTTTTTTTTTTTTTTTTGAGATGGAATCTCGCTCTGTCACCCAGGCTAGAGTGCAGTGGCGCAATCTCAGCTCACTGCAACCTATGCTTCCTGGGTTCAAGTGATTCTCGTGTCTCAGCCTCCCTAGTAGCTGGGATTACAGGCGCCTGCCACCAGGCCTGGTTAATTTTTTATTTTTATTTTTAGTGGAGACAGGTTTTCTCCATGTTGGCCAGGCTATTCTTGAACTCCTGACCGCCAGTGATCCACACGCCTAGGCCTCCCAAAGTGCTGGAATTACAGGCGTGAGCCACTGATTCCGGCCTTATTTGACTTTTAAACTAATCACTGCTTCTGTTTTTCTTTATAAATTTAATCACGTATTTGTATTTGTAAACATCATGCTTTATTTTGCATATTTTTGAAATTTATATACATAGAGTTAGTCTGTTGATATTCTTTATTTTGTTTTCTTTACCAAGGCAACTGAAGGTGCAAGGGAATAAAAGATTAGTTCACAAGGAAACAATAAAGAGACAATAGATAAACATGATAAAGGAAGGGCGTATAGAGAAACAACTTCTACTTGCAAAATGCTTAGCACATATGACTCCCACTACCTGATATGTTCCTTTCTCCTTTCTCTGCCTGGTGGAGACTTGCGCAGACATCTCCTCTTCTTTCCTGAATGAATCTTTCTAACTTTTCTTGGTTGTGTTTCTTGCTATCCCTAATTGCCGTATTCTATTTTATTTTTATTTTATTTTATTTTGTTTTATTTTTTGAGATGGAGTCTTGCTCTGTCACCAAGCTGTTTTGCAGTGGCACAGTCTCAACTGACCGCAACCTCCGCCTCCCGGGTTCAAGCAATGTTCCTGCCTCAGCCTCCTGAGTAGCTGGGATTATAGGTTCGTGCCACCACATCCAGCTAATATTTGTATTTTTAGTAGAGACAAAGTTTTACCATGTTGGCCAGGAGAGACTTGATCTCCTGATTTCAGTATCTGCCTGCCTTGGCCTCCGAAAGTTCTGGGATTACAGGCATGAACCACCACGCCCAACCCATATTTTAGTTTTTTATCTAAATCCCATGTATCTATTTTACTAAACAGCCCAGCCAGATAAGAACAAGCCTCACTAACAAGAATTCTGTAAAAAGCCTTACCACCTTGGCTTTCAGAACCATGGACCCAATTACCAATTTTCTGTTTGTAACAATACGTACATGGGTTAATAAAAAATATAACATTCACAGAATGTTTGGGAGTGGAATGAGAATCACATATTATTCCCCAAAAAGAGTTAGGTAAACTATAAGTTATATTGAAAACAAGCAATAAACAATACAGGTGGATCTGATAAAAATCTTAATCCCAGTTCACTAGAAAATTTGATGAAAACATGATCTGGTTGAGAACTTGTTCTGCATTGTTTACTGGCCTTCTGCTGTCAGGTCACATCCTGCAACATGGAAGTCACTTCCTTGAATCAGAGTTTCAGACAAGTCTTAGTTTCTCATCTTTGATAGCTTGCAGTTCTTCTTAGCTTGTATGAGCTGTATACATTTTTAAGTCTTAAAATATTCTTGGTTCTCTGCTTCTATGCTATAAAGCATACCAGCTGTGAATCAGCAATGGAGAAATAGCTGCTGGGTTTAATCAGACCCAATAGTCTTTTTTGATGGCAAAAATGTAATGAGTTCCATGATGTTTGCTGTGACAGAGCACTCCTTTCTGTTCCATTTCCATGTGGCCTTGTGCCAGCATAATGAATGCCTCACACATAGTAGTTTCTCAATTTGTGTTTGCAGATTCAATAACAAATGAATGCTCAAATGAAATCTCAATAAGATAAATTGCGTGTTTGAACTTATCATGTAACACAGATATAGTTAACACAAAATTATTTTAATGATAGCTATTTAGATAGTTTAGGCACATTTCGAATTATCCAGAAAATTGACTTTTTAATTCCTATAAGTGAGTGTTGGCTATTACCTAAATTTGAGAATTGCAGGAATTCTGTGGATAGCAAGTGATTAGAAATTAAGATCCATAAATCATTTTTTTTTTTTTTTTTGTGGGAAGTGGGGACCAATTTTGGTAGCTGAATGAAGAAAATTCCAAAAGATTCTGTCAGTTTCCCAGATTTCTTAAGAATCTGAAATGAACTTGCAAGTTTGAATGAAAATGTCCCCTAAGTAGCAAAAATAAAAGCTCTCATGGGCGTCCTGGCTTGGAAAAATATTATAAACATTTTATGTAGCTCAATTTAGCTTTCCTACATTATCATCATTCTACAAATGCACCGTTACATGGGCCACTGTTCTGTATGGTGTTTCAGGTAGTTCTGTTTCACAGTGGGTGGATATGACTACACAGTTCCACATTAATATATTTATACCTAGTGTAGGGAATATGGAGGGCTATGCTATATACGGCTCATAAATCAGTAAGAAGTGAGTCCACATTTATGCACCATTTACAGTGAAGTTTTGTATATTCTGTATCCAAATAATTACACTTATTATGTCCCGTATTTTAAAGCAAAATCACATCTTTTCTGCTGTAGAAAATTGCTCTCTAAATAGATAACAGATTTCTGAACTAAACATAATATGCAGCCTTAAAGTTAAAGCAATACACTTCCATTGCACTCAGATAGCCACAAGGACCTCAGAGCATAATAGTTCTAATCAATTTTGTTTCAGACTATTTGTTCGTCATTAATCTAAAAATGTATTTCTACCCAACACTTATGTAACCATACGATAAATACGAAAAAGTAAAATCACTACAGCTAAC
This sequence comes from Trachypithecus francoisi, assembly GCF_009764315.1. Lineage (NCBI taxonomy): Eukaryota > Metazoa > Chordata > Mammalia > Primates > Cercopithecidae > Trachypithecus > Trachypithecus francoisi. Next base: position 12,609,789 of record NW_022681469.1, on the reverse strand, counting down.
AACAATTGATGGAAATATATATAGTATGTGTATCCAAACTTTAAATCAATATAGATTATCTACAAGCACATTCAAATATTTTCTCTTGCCTCTTTCTTGTATGAAAATACGTTTTACACAAGATTTGAGTATATTTTCCTTTCTTAGTCATATAGTTGTATTTTGCAAGGTCAATCAGCCTAGCTAAGAGTCGAATTAATTTGAGTAGATCATACTCGCACAACCCAATGCACTTGTAATTCTGCTCCTTGAGCTTAGAACCTCTTTTAATATTATCATTTTAATATATTATAATGTTACATCTTTTCATTTTAAATGTAATGGCATTAGCAGTGGGATACTAGATATGTGAAGCCAAATAATAAGTGTGCTTAACATTATTTGCAGAATTTGTAGATGTTTAGAGAGGATAGGGAAGAATTATATTTATATTGAGAGAAGTAGATCTATATTTGGCATGAATTTTCAACATCTGAGATTTAAAGAAATGTTGAGCCTACACCTTAGTCATGGGAGTTTTTCTGCCCATGATCTAGCATTTCTGAAGGAACGTCTACAGGCTCTGTGGGGAAAAATTTCTCTGGCTGGGTCAGGAAAAGAAAAGACTTCAATTCCTTTCAGTCAATGCCCACGGTGACCATAGACAACTCTAGAAGCACAGGAGTGGAAAGAGGTCGCTGGATAATACGTAAAACTGTCCTAAGGGACATGTCTTATTAGGTGATGTCTAGGCAGAATGTACAAAAAGATAAAAAGTCCTTGAATTATCTCATGCTTTTCTGGCTTTTATCTTACCTCTTTTCCCTTCTTCTTTTCCTTTCTTCTTTTCCTATTTTTTTCTTTCTACTACAAAAAGTTCAAAACGGCCCACTTCGATCTTTCTTGGTCCTTCAGGAAACCAAGTAACTCACTGAATGTTTGAGTTGAATTTGATCTAAACCATTTCTTGATTTCCAGGGTGACAATGTTCTTCTTTCTTCCTTGGATATTGTGGTTTACTGAAGAAAATTCATCTCAATAAATCCCCCTGGATTTAAACTATTTTTATCACAGTCTACTTCTATTCAGTTAGTGTTCTTTCTACCTGCAACTAAAATTATGCAAACCTTAGGCATTTGTCTTTGTGATTTTATCTTTATCTCCTAGTTTTACTTTTTTAATTTTACTTTTTAATTTTACTCCAATTTATACTTTATCTCCCAATATCTATTTTGTATGGTTTTTTCCCCCCATTTTTCTATTCAATTCAGTAATCTACAATGGGATACAGTCTCCTGGATCCCACAGGTTTGTCTCAAGTGTTCCAAAAATAACATCTTCAAAATTCATATTTACATTATGATTACTTCTGTCTTGTCAAAAAAAGATTTCAGGATTGTGTCCACAGTACAAAAATCAGCAATTTATTTTTAGTCAGAGCCATCTGTCAGTAAGAATCTGACCTAGCTAACCGGGTGGATGGCCGAGGTCATTTTAATGTGGTTGGCTAGTAAACGTGGTTGGCCTCTCTACCCTCTACAGAGGCCTAGGTTGGAATGGACTCTCCATGACTGGGATAAAGATTAAACTGGAGTGTTTGGAGATTCTGAATGCTAAATCAATATTTCTGCACATTGTGTTCCATATATTTCAGGACTTCTGTGTAGGTATTATTTCAGTTTCAAAGTGTACTTATATTTGTTTCATTTTATTAACCTACTTTTCCAAATAAATGATTTGTATCATATATATAAAATTATATATATATATATTTCATTTTCCCCAAAGCATATACTTACCACTCATCTCGGTACAATTTTGAGGACCTTTGCTAGAATTTTTCAGAATTCTTTCTTATTTTATTTATTTATTTATTTATATATTTTTACTATGGTCTACCTCTCTTCATATATTCCTTCATGTATCTTCTCAAACAGTGAAGGAGAATGCTGTTGTTCTTTACACAATTTGAGCTTTAGCACTGGAGGAAGTTGGCATTCTATACTGTCATATTTCCTGTGTTATATACAATATTCTGTTATTGCCAAAAGAATCATTATTGATTTTATATGAACTGTAAATCATCAATTGATCTGAAAATAGCACAGCCTTAGTTATAATTATGAAAATAACACATCTTTAAAAAAAAAAACTAACATCAGTTTTATGTTAATTGTATTTTATGTAAGAATTATAGTGTATCATTAAATAAGCAAAGGAAAAATAAGAGTAGACCTGACTGTTTCTAGATTTTGAGGAAAGATGTTGGCATTTATGTCCAGGGAGAAATGTATTGCTCAATCTGATGCTGCTTCTCATCTCTGCTTATCACTGTAACCAGAGGGCCGGATTTAAGACTTAACTGCCACCAGCTTAGGTGTGGGTAAGTCACTTGTGTTCTCTGGAGCTTAGATCCCTAACCTGTAAATTTGGCTTGAAACATATACTTGAGTGCACACGTGCGCGCGCGCGCACACACACACATACTTACATTTAAATAAATACATACGTGCTATATATTTGTGTGAAGATACATATATAATTTATTTTTCTGCAGAATGGATGTCAAAAAAGCACATATTTGAAATATTTTGAACTTTTGTGTAACAAATTTACATGATGATGTGATTCTAATATACTGGGTATGTTTTCTAGCTGTTCTTAGCTTGCTGGGTTCAGATTTCTAACAGGTCACCTGGCACTGCAGTGATTAGAAGAAGCTTCATGGAAGAGATGGGGCTCATGTCTTAAAGGGAGAAGAGGATATCAGTTGGTAGAACAGAGGAAATTCAGTTCAAACATAGAGAAGGAAAGCCCTGCATTAAAATTTATTATAGTACATCTTGAGGATGAGAAGAGACCAATTTCAATGAATGAAGTGGTTTTCATTTGGAAACGGGCAGAAAAAAATTTGGAGTGCAGAGGCCTTTAGGATCAGTCTGTGTTAAATATTAGTTTTCAGGAGGCAGGGCCAGCCATTGAGTGGTTTACACAGGATGGTATAATGATGAAATTGAAGTTTGAGAATGATTATTCTGGCAGTGAATGGTATACAGTCAAGATTTGGGAGACCAAGATTGACAGACGGAAGATCTCTGGGAAACAGTTGTAATCTAAATAGGAAGTGACAAGAGCCTATATCACAATAGTGACAAGAAAAATGAAAAAGAATGAGTATATCTGGGATAGATGGCAAGGAGGTAACTGACAGTATTTGATCATATTTCCAGTCCTCCCAATACCCCAAAATATCACATATATTTTTGGCTAGGGATTTGGAGCTAATGATGTTGTCACAGTTTGACAGCAGACATGAAAAGTAGAAGTCTTGGAGAAGCTGAAGAATTTAGTTTTCAACTAAATTTATGATTTTTATGTTGGGAAATTTAAAATATCCTAAAGGCACTCTAAATTGAAAGGTGACCCACAGGAAATGTCAGATGAGTTGATATTGATTAGGAAGCTCTCTCTACACAGGTGATTGTTGAAACTGAAAACGGAATCAGCCCTCACTGAAATGCGTTCCCTATTAGGCTTCCTACTCCTCAGGATAAACCTAGTCATTTGTACTAGTTTCAGGTAAAGTCAAGTCTCCATTTCACCTTTATTTTTCTCTCTTTTGCCTTTAAGTACAAATGTAAATTTTTTCTTCTTTAGTTATAAGAACAAATTTAGAGTAGGTTGTCAATGTCTATTGCCAAGTAATTGCAATATTCACCCAAGGAATGTTGTAATATTTTATACTCATTAGCAATTCCATTTGATATCCAAAATTTCAACAAAAGGAAAATTATACACTTGTTTATCCAAACTGAAGACTTTTGAAGGTACTGCAGAATTTATAGCTGCTATGGAAAATAAAGGCAGCATAACTCACTCCTGGTATGAGATTTGAGTTTTTATTTCTTTTTTGTATGACTGTAATTATTATAATTTTTTTATTTTTGGAGAGGCAAGCATTTTGTGCTATGAACTGAACGTAGCGTTGTACTCAGAAAATATTTGTTTTCATGTTTCCTTTCCCTAAAATGCCTGCTAGAGTACAGATGAAAATTCTACCTAGAAGGAAGATAATCTTTTTTGAAACAATTGGATAAGATTAAATTGATTTGGTTCAAATAAGACCATATATGGAGAATCTAATAAATATTGAGACAAGTAGATATAACAATAGTTTAAAGAAGAAAAACTGAATATGTCCTATTAAGTGCAACCTTAGTTAAAATCTCATGAATGAAATTACTTGGAGAGTAGGGCTACAAAAAATTAGGTAAATCATAGACACACATGCTCTAGCAACTATGGCTACACAAGCACTGCTGCTTCCAAAAGTTTTCTATCAATTTTAAACGAAGGTAGAGAATAAAACTATGAATACTGTCTTAGCAAGTTTTCCTACTTTTAAAAAAAGTAAGATTGCTAGGGCTGCATGAACTATTTATTTTCCCCAAACACTTGAGTTGCAAAGTATTTTATTTCATGGAATAATAGAATATATTAACTATGATCCTAGAGAAGGAGAAAGTTTTCAATTAGTTAGTATAATTATATCTGTTACAAATCGATCAGCAACAACTCAGTATTTGGAAATTCAGGTTCTAGTTTCAACTGAACCACTACCTAGTCATGAAATTGAGGAAATGAACTGATCACTAAGGACCTCAGCTGGCAGTGTAATATTCACTCAGATAGATCAAAACAAAACAAAACAAAACAAAATAAGGTCATACATATAAAATGACTGTGAAGACTCTAACTGCTTTGTGAATGTGCTACTAAGATCATTCTAGTTTTATTATTTGTCTCATCAAGGATTCCATGATATATATTTTACTTTTAAGTGAGTGATAAAATGTTAAGCTTCCTAATGTTTTCTGTGATCTCTAGCACAGAGATTTGTTACAAAAAGGGATGCCATATTATCTATGTAATCTTTTTACATAATACATGAAGTTGTATTGGATTAATCTCAACCACTTTTAATTTAACTATTACTTTGTAATTGAACTTGAGCTTCCTCTATTCAAAGATTCCAGTAATCATTCTTCTTCAGCAAACACACACACACACAAACACACACATACACACGCACGCACACACACACTACACACACACACATCTTCTGGATTGTATGCTAAAAATTTATATATTTTGGACTGAAATTAATTTGTAACCAACAAAGTTTATTATTTAGAGACTGTGATTCTGCACAGATTAAGATTTGTGGCGTTATGTTTAAAAGGAAGACAATAATACCTAAATTAGATGATCAGTGTTAGGACTAAATGAGATAAGGGTTAAAAAGTGAGTAATACAATGCCCAAGTTATAGCAGGTATTAAATTATTGTGTGTGTTCCACCATCCTCCACAAGTACACACAGCCCCTCATAACACAAAATAAGCACTGAATATAAAAGCCTCAGAAAGACTAAGTGGTAGGAAAAGTTACTTTAACTGTTTTGTAGCCCCAGACAGAGAGTAAGTTTGGAGTTTGGTTAGGAAAGTATCACAGGTGAGAAACATGAATTTGAGGCAGTTTTATGGCAGAGTGTGGAGGTTTAGTCTGAGTTTGGGGATCTTCTTTCCTCATTCATATCTCATCAATTAATTTTCCTAAGGACCCATTCAAGCCTGAGAGAAGAGTACAGAAGAAATCAAAAGAAAAAGTGGAGACACAAAATGAGTGGAGAAAGTAAGAGGAATGCAGGAAATAAAAACCCAGCAAGTAGCAGGGAATGGTGAGAATAAAGAAAAAGAAAACAAATGAACAAACACACACACAAACAAACAAAAAACCACCAGGAGAGGGTGATCAATATCTAACAGCACTAATTAAGTTCTAAGCTGGTTTGATATTTTTGCCTCCTGGACACCAAAACCCTCCGAGTGGGGCCTCTTCGATTTGGTCTCATATCAGTAATGGGCTTTGTTATGAGATCTCGGTATTAGCTCCACATGTGGAAGATAGGTTAATTTGACTAAATATGTTTTTAAAATTCTCCACACCAATGAGTCATCTAAGTGCCACCTAATGTTCTGCTTAGCTTCTCCTTCAAGTACAGAAATCCAGATAACCAACCCCTCCCCTCTTCCCTGCTACACACATGCACACACACACGCACACACACACACAGGCATGCATGCATGCACAGCACATATTAAACACACAAATGAATAAATAGTAGAGTCCATGGATTATTTAGAGACATTTGAAAAGTGAAAACTTTGGGGGCTCGAGTAATTTAAGGGAGTTTTCTATTAACATGTAGTTTAAAGTTGTCCTTCCAGTTAATGTAGTTATATAATATGTAAATTAAAGATGAGGTCTACTTTCTAAGTAATTATTACAACAAATAGTACCCATTATTGAAGGTAAACTCCTTCCTTTTCTGTTCTTTACTCAATGCAATACTTTTACAATTGCGTATTTAATATTGAAGCAGGAAAAAATAAGAACGTTGATACAATGAAAGAACTTATTTCTGACTGGTAGGTGATGATAGGATCTGACAAGGAGGTGCACTTCAGAGAGATTGTCAGGATTCTACACTCTTGTCTGTGCCTAGGAAAACAGCCCAACCTACTCACCTTTAGTTTTGAGTGGAGGCTGCAGGATGTTACTCATCATTGCTTTTAGAACAAACACTTTCCTGCAAATGGTGTCACATCACTGTTACCATGGCAACAGACACCCTGTAAAGATGAGTTATCTATTAATTGTGCTTCTCTTCAATAAACACATCTCTTAAATTCATCAGGAAAAAGGTTTAATAGAGGCATTCTATATATTGACATTTCTTAAACTAAACCTGTCTGATGATAAATATTCATTTCATTAAAGTGTTTAATTTAGGTGTCTTTCATATTAGCTATATCACATAAATCTATAACATTTTAATGAATTTAAAACAGTTGTATTTAAAAAATGATGTATTTACATAATAAATGAGATTATTATGCTAAAAAGCATAAAAAGTAAAAAGAACTCTACTCTGTGTCTAAACATATAGCGAACAATTAATTTATAAAAAATTAAGTTTATCAACTTTATAGACAAATAATTTTATAAACTTTATAAGTATAGAGTCAACAATCAGCTTAATGGACCAAACAAAATAAAACAAAACAAAACTTGCTTCAAGTTAATACTTTTTAGAAGAATACAGTTAAGTAGGTAGAAATCATAGCCCCGTATATTTTATTTATTTTATTTTTTATTTTTTTGAGCCAGAGTCTTGCTCTGTCCCTCAGGCTGGAGTGCAGTGGTGCGATCTCAGCTCACTGCAACCTCTGCCTCCCGTGTTCAAACGATTCTTCTGCCTCAGTCTCCAGAGTAGCTGGGATTGCAGGTGCCCGCCACCACATCCGGCTCATTTTCGTATTTTTAGTAGAGACGGGATTTCACTGTGTTAGCCAGGAAGGTCTCGATCTCCTGACCTCGTGATCTCTCCACCTAGGTCTCCCAAAGTGCTGGGACTACAGGCATGAACCACCGCACCCAGTCCCCAGAACCTGGTATATTAATGAAATGATTTTTTTTTGAAATCTCAGAGGTAAAGACTAGATAAAAAATTGAGTCACCAAAATCATATACTTCTCCTAACCTGAAACTGCCAGCCAGTAGTAAATGGTTTATCAACTCCTCTGAGCAAGTGAAATACATCAATTAATACTATTGCAACGTAAATTGGTATAGTGTAGCTCAATTGGTTTATCTCCCAATATTCCTAATTTTCCTTTTGTAGTTCTTGTTAATCAGTCCTCACCAGTCCTAATCAACATTTTATTTACATTTTACATATTCGTAGCATTAGAAGACATGTTTGGGTACATTATCTGTATATACAGGATATATTTTCCAAGGCAATGTAGCACAGTGGCTCTAGAAACAGACAGATCTGAAGTTTAATGCCACGTCAATCACTATGTGACCTTTTGCAAGTTACTCACTGTCTTTTATTTTCCATTTCCTCAGTTGTAACATGGATATAAGGAAACCATCTACTGCATAATGTTTTTTGTGACAATTGAACTCAATAATACTGTCAAGCACTTAGAACAATTTTTAGGACATAATAATTGTTCAGTAAATGTATTCCTCCTCCTCCTCATCATCATTGGAATTATTACGGTTATTTTCAACCATTATTCAGATTCTACTGAAAGGTTTAAGCCTTGTAGAAAAATATATGCAATGAGTTTTACTGTTGCTTGGAGTAACAGATTTATGAAATTAATTATCCTTAGCTCCTTGTGCTAATATTATATTATCGCTTTAGTCATTTTAGCCTGGAATTACACTCTTAAATACAACCAAGATCCAATGGGCTACATCATAAGGAAAAAGTAGAGGTGGTGTTGAGGGGTGTCTCCTGTAGACAAGAACAAGTACACTAATTTACTTGACTTTGACTTTGAATAGAGGTGAACACTTCACCAAGAATTTATTGTAAGTGTCCCAGTTGAACACTGAGGGCCTGTGACAGGCCCTCAGAAGCCTGTCTAAAGCAAACACAAATCTCCTCTGGAGGAAAGCACCTTCAATCTCAGCTTCAAAGCACGCTATATATAAAGCGCAACTTACTAGGAGTAAAACTATCAATAATAAAAAGTAATGATAACTTAAAAACATAAAGAAAAGCAAAAACATTGAGTGAGTCAAAGCAACAGTCGCAAGACTCCAACCCAGATTCCTAGCGGGTGCTTCATAAAAGTTGACAAGCTGAATCTAAGACCTAAATGAAAGAGCCAAAGGCCAAGAATGAAAAAAAAAAAAAAAACCTCCTGTAAAATAAAAGTTACAAAAGAAGCAAAAGAGGAGAGCTTTCTGGATAGTACAGTGTTCGTGAAGAAAAGGTAAATGAAGGGTATACATTCATTTTGGATATAGATGATTTTACGTTTTGTATGTGAGTGCATATAGAGGAATGTATGTGTGTGTGTATGTGTATATATATATCTGTGCATGTGTATACACAAGCATACACTCATACTCACATTAGGCCAGGCACAGAGGCTCATGCCTGTAATCCCAGCACTTTGGGAGGCCAAGGCTGGCGGATCACAAGGTTAAGGATTGAGACCATCCTGGCCAATATGATGAAACTCCGTGTCTACTAAAAATACAGAAATTAGCTGGGCGTGGTGGTGCACACCTGTAATCCCAACTGCTCGGGAGGCTGAGGCAGGAGAATCACTTGAACCTGGGAGGCAGAAGTTGCAGTGACCGGAGATCACGCCATTGCACTCCAGCCTGGTGACAGAGCGAGACTGTCTCAAAAAAAAAAAAAAAAAAAAAAAAATTGGCATAATTTAAACACAAAATATTTTCTGAATATCAGATTTAGAAGAACAATAGACCTTGACTGAAGAAATAGATATTATGGGATATTATATATATGGTCAGGAATAAAAAAACCTTCCAACAGTGACATTATTTAATGTCCATAAATATTTAAATTATTAAAAGTGTTTCTCATTTACTATCTCTTCAATACAATATATTTTATTTGCACTGGAAATTTAAAAAAATATTTTTAAGCACAGAGTTGTGAATAGCATGCATTATTGCATATTGAGACACATACATTATTACATAATTTTACAGTTAAATAAATGAGGGTCATACATATTGCCAAAGGAAGAGTTCAAGAGCTGGTTTCTAACACAGGTCTTATTTTTAAAGCCTATTTGTGTGTGTGTGTGTGTGTGTGTGTGAGATTTTTCTGGTTTCCTAGTAATAGGGAATTTTGGAAAATTGTGATCTCAATGTGCTCTTAAAATTAGTTTATAAATAATTCCAAGAATAAAAAAAGTTTTTAAATATAATAAGGAATCTTAACCAGGTAAATGTACGTCTTATTTTTTACAAAAACAGTTTAAAAGTTAAAAAGAAAAATAGAAAAAATTATAAAATAGGGATATAAAGAAAATATTTTTGTACAGCTGTACAATGTGTTTGTGTTTTGAGTTAGATTTATTACAAGAGAGTCTGAAAGTTAAAGAAGTTAAAAGTTTGTAAAGTTACAGTAAGCTAAGATTAGTTTGTTACTGAAGAAAAATGTTTCTTATACATCTAGTATAACCTAATTGTATAGTGTTTATACAGTCTATAGGAGTGCACGGTAATGTCAGCCTTCACATTCACTCATCACCCACTCACTGACTCACCCAGAGCAACTTCTAGTCCTGTAAGTTCCTTTCGTGGTAAGTGCACTATACAAGTGTACCATTTTTTATAATCTTTTATACCATATTTTTACTGTACTATTTTTATGTTTATGTATATTTAGATACACAAATACCATTGTGTTACAATGAACTATAGTACCATGCTGTGTAACTTTGTAACCTAGGCACAATATGCTATACCATATAATCTAGGTGTGTAGTGGTGTGTACCATTTAGGTTTGGTTAAGTATGCTCTATGATGTTCACATAATGAAATTCACCTAACACCACATTTCTCAGAACATTTTTCCACTGTTAAGTGACACATGACTGTAGTTATGCTCACCAAAATTCAGAACATAAAATTGTTATTGCCAAGTAAAAAATATTATATTGGAAAAGTCTGAATGCTATCTAAAACTAAGAATTATAAAATAAATGGCGTTTAGGATCTACCTCCTTTATGTATGAGATTTTGTTTTAATTTTTTTGTTTACATTCATCAGATTTGCAGGATAACATAAATACCCACATTATCCTGAGTTATTTATATTCAAAAAAAGTTGGTAAATCTTTTTCATAAGGATGAAAATAGGAATAGACAAAAAAGACATTATACTAAAAAAAAAAAAAAACTCTGAAACTGCATCAGTAAAAAAAAGAAAGAAAGACAGAAAAAAGAAATACATGTCTGCTTTGAAAGCACACTTGTTTTGACTTTTGGAAGGCAGAAGCTTTGTTAAGACCTAAGTTGTCTTATTGCTACACCCCATGGTTAGAGATTTATTGTGGCATATTTCTTCTTGACCCCTTGCTAAAGATTCTTCAGTCTGCAAGTTGGAGCATTACGATTTTCCTCCAACCCTTACATATTTTTATTTTTAAGGTATAGTTTTAAAAATATAGTTATTTTCTATTTTCTTTACTCTTGGTTCAAAAAGCATAAATTTACAAATTGATCATGCTGATAAGAATACAATGGCCAAAGATAAAAATGCTTTTATTATAGCATTATAATAATGTGTGTTATGCATGAAAAAGAGCAAGACTAGGTTTTTTTGTTCTTTCTGATTTTGCCAGGTAACCTTACAAATGGCAGTAATTATCCTCTTTTCTTAACTTTAGGCTTTTATGATCTTGCAAAGATATGACAAAAATGGGAAAGTAACTACTAATTGCTATATATATATTTTTGCAATGTTGGAAAGTACACTGTAGCAATGTTTAAAAAAATCAAACAGAGAGTGGAAAGCACATCACCATCATCAAGCAGCCTTTATTAACCACTTGTTCATAGGGGGATGCCATGGCAGACAGGCAGGCTGGTAGGGAGGATGTAAGATGCGTTAGTCATCTGTGCTATGTCCTGTGTTTTTATTCTATCCCAATGAATGTCCACAGCAATTCTAAGAAATTTGAATAATGATACCAACTGGGAGATGAGGAATGTCAGCTCAGAGGTATAGCAAAATTTCTTATGTGATACACTTACCAGTGATAAATGGTAGAGCTAGATTTGACCCAGATGGGTCTGATTTCTGAACACATGCTCTTTCCTTCATATTTCCTGTCATGACGGAATGCTTACTTTTTTGAAAGATGCAATTCCCAGATAACTTTTCAGAACATAGAGAAAAGATAATCCCATGAAGCTTTTATTTTGAGACAGGGTCTCGCTCTGTCACCCAGGCTGGAGTGCAGTGGCGTGATCTTGGCTCACTGCAGCCTCCACCTCGACAGGTTCAGGTGATCCTCCCGCCTCACCCTCCTGCCATGAATCTTCCTTAAATAATAACAGAATGATGAAATAATCTGTATAAAAAAACCCCATGACACAAATTTACCCATTCGGAAACCTGCACATGTACCCCTGAACTTAAAATAAAAGTTAAAAAATTAAAAATTGATATAGAATCTATCCATATAGTTAAATAGATTTTAAACTTCATAAAAATATGCCTTTCAAGTGTAAGATTGCTTGTTTTTCTTTGTATCAGTTAGTAGTACATTCATTACAAAGAAACCAAAAATGTACCCAACTCACAGCAATCTTAAATAAGATAAAAATCTGCTCTGCTCTGTCTAAGAAATGTCTAAGAAATGTCTAAGAGATAATCATGCTAGGGTTGTATTAAAGCTAAAAGAAAGAAAAAAGAAAAAAGTTGTCTGAGACACAGGTGCTTTCTATCTCTTCTTATAGGTTCTAGAGTCTGGAAGAAGGGATTATGGTGGGATTGGTTCTGGCTGCTACAGCGTTAACTTCATTAGGAGAAACTCTGGGTAGGTTGGATACCCAGGCCATCAGGCCATTGGCCAGTCATGAAATAACAGATACCATAGAAAATCAGAGCGCCCGTGGAAGCCTGTTGTTGGAACTTTACGATGATAAATGTGACAGGTCTGGGAGCAAGTTTAATTGCCAGGACAATCTGGAAAGCTGGAGGCATATACTTTCGGGAGAGCCAAGAGATGTGCTTGACAGATGGGACTTTGCCTCAAGCCTGAAAGAATCAAAAGGTTCCAGTCTCATTTTTTCAAATCTGTTCCTGGCTCCCTAAGTATTACTTTTCTATGTATTCCCCTCACCTAGATGCCAAGTGTTTTCTATAAGAAAACATTGCCTCTTTTCCAGCTGTACTGTAGCTTCACTCTGCGACTTGAATTGAACGCAATGTTATTGCAGATGAAAATGAAGAGGTCTTAAGATGTCTCTCTTATGCATGAATTACCAAAATGACATTTCTAAACTTAGAATAATGTTTTCCTTTAGAGAATGAGATTCGCTAGGACCCACATTCTCTTCAATTAAATATTAATACGTATAAGCCATGATCTCATTGAAATAAGTCATTGATTCATTTTTTCCATATTAAAAGATAACGAAAACTGATTATGATAGACTAGAATGTAAATTCTAAGTTGTTTCAGTGCCAAACAATGATTGGTACTTAATTTTATTAGGAATGTTACACTAATGCCCAGTTTATTCTGACAAGCGTGTCTGGATTTATTTGTAAATAGAGAGGTTAGTTAATGGAGACATTTAAAAGATTTCTGAATGTACCCAAGAAATAAAAACTGTAAGAAATGAAATCATTGCAAATATATGTCTTGTAGTTGACAAACTCCTCTTTTAAAAAGGAAAAGTGCAACGTCCTCCTAAGGAAACTATGCTTATCTCTTCCTAGAGTGATCTACAACTTAATGCTAATATCTTTAATTTCTTTAACGAACAGTTTAGGTAAGTTATATTTGAGAGTGAAAAGTGAGGGCAGAGGAGGGACTTGGTGATCAATGTTCCCCACAGCAAACTGAGAAAAGAAAATGAACATGAGATAGTTGACATTCAGAATGTTCTAGAAAATTCAGAATATATGATTGCCATGAAGTCTGGGGAAGAGAGGCTTATGCAGCATCCTAAAGCCAAGGTAGTGTACTAGAACAGGTAATGAGTGAATGGTGTTCAGTTCATGGGCACTTGGTACTCAAAGAAGCACAATGAGACAGAAATAAGGAAAAGTAAGCAAGAGCCCAGCTCCACATGGTTCATTTACAATCTTGCTTAGAGTCAGCCCTGTTTAAAATGGAGGTGTGGAGAGACAGAGAGAGACCCAAACCAATCTATAAGGGACATTAAAGGTTAATAGAATTGCGGGTCAATGTTCAAAGATTTTTTTCAACAAGTCTGAGAAGTGTTTAAAAAAAAGACTAATGACTAAAACCAAATATCATTTATCTAGATTTAGCCAACTCTTCAGAGGTCTCGCTTTGTTTCAAATTTTTGAATCTGTTAATTTTGAGTATTTGGAGCATACCTTGCATTTTTTCCATCAAATTGTATCACCACATCTAGTCAGACACGTGGTTTGACCTTTTCTTTCTTTAGTCTTGTGCACATGAGGAATTTCCACTGAAAACAAGTAGAAAATCAAGTAGAAAGCTATAAAGAGCTTTACAAAAAGTCAATTTAGTTTTTAACTTGTCTAACTGAAAACAGAACCTTTCTCTTACTGCTCTTTTATTAGTAATAATAATGTGTATGGTTCTTCGAAAGACTGTAAAATATAAATAAGTTTTATGTTATCCTTACATCAGAACTCTGTGTAACACTGATGCAGGAGTTTTCTCTACCAATTTGCCAACTGGGGTCCTCCACGGCCAGTGACACCCCCCCACCTGCTACCAGGGCCTCACTTGGCCTTAGACCTGCCATTGGAAGTGCCCTGCCCACTTGGCTTGTGTGTGCAACAGCTTGTACCCATGTTCTGCCGTTCCCAAGCTCTTGTCCCACATCCAAGAAGAATAAGGATATGCTAATAATTCAAAAGGTGATGAGTGGAGAGGAATTTTATTGAGCAAAGGAATACCTCTCAGCAGAGAAGGCATGTGGAGGTGGTCTCCTACCCCTGAAGTCAAGTGGTTTCTTTCTCAGTGTGGCTGAGTTCAGGACTTTTATGGGCTCAGAATAGGGGAGTGTGCTGACTGGTTTGTGAGTATGCAAAAAAGGTTAAAACAAAAGCACCACTTAAAGGTGCGCATGACAGTTTAAAAATGAATTAGGGGGGCGGAGCAAGATGGCCGAATAGGAACAGCTCCAGTCTCCAACTCCCAGCGCTAGCGACACAGAAGACCAGTGATTTCTGCATTTTCAACTGAGGTACTGGGATCATCTCACTAGGGAGGGCCGGACAATCGGTGCTGGTCAGCTGCTGCACCCCGACCAGCGAGAGCTGAAGCAGGGCAAGGCATCACCTCACCTGGGAAGCGCAAGGGGGAAGGGAATCCCTTTTCCTAGCCAGGGGAACTGAGACACACAACACCTGGAAAATCGGGTAACTCCCACCCCAATACTGCGCTTTAAGCAAATGGGCACATGAGGAGAATATATCCCACACCTGGCCGGGAGGGTCCCACGCCCACGGAGCCTCCCTCATTGCTAACACAGCAGTCTGCAATCTAACCGAAACGGCAGCAGCAAGGCTGGGGGAGGGGCACCCGCCATTGCAGAGGCTTAAGTAGGTAAACAAAGCCGCTGGGAAGCTCGAACTGGGTGGAGCTCACAGCAGCTCAAGGAAACCTGCCTGTCTCTGTAGACTCCACCTCTGGGGACAGGGCACAGATAAATAACAATAACAAAAAAGCAATAGAACCTCTGCAGACGCAAACGACTCTGTCTGACAGCTTTGCAGAGAGCAGTGGATCTCCCAACATGGAGGTTGAGATCTGAGAAGGGACAGACTGCCTGCTCAAGTGGGTCCCTGACCCCTGAGTAGCCTAACTGGGAGACATCCCCCACTAGGGGCAGTCTGACACCCCACACCTCACAGGGTGGAGTACACCCCTGAGAGGAAGCTTCCAAAGGAAGAATCAGACAGGTACACTTGCTGTTCAGCAATATTCTATCTTCTGCAACCTCTGCTGCTGATACCCAGGCAAACAGGGTCTGGAGTGGACCTCAAGCAATCTCCAACAGACCTACAGCTGAGGGTCCTGACTGTCAGAAGGAAAACTATCAAACAGGAAGGACACCTATACCAAAACCCCATCAGTACGTCACCATCATCAAAGACCAGAGACAGATAAAACCACAAAGATGGGGAAAAAGCAGGGCAGAAAAGCTGGAAATTCAAAAAATAAGAGCGCATCTCCCCCTGCAAAGGAGCACAGCCCATTGCCAGCAACCGATCAAAGCTGGTCAGAGAATGACTTTGACGAGATGAGAGAAGAAGGCTTCAGTCCATCAAACTTCTCAGAGCTAAAGGAGGAATTACGTACCCAGCGCAAAGAAACTAAAAATCTTGAAAAAAGAGTGGAAGAATTGACAGCTAGACTAATTAATGCAGAGAAGGTCATAAACGAAATGACAGAGATGAAAACCATGACACGAGAAATACGTGACAAATGCACAAGCTTCAGTAACCGACTCGGTCAACTGGAAGAAAGTATCAGCGATTGAGGATCAAATGAATGAAATGAAGTGAGAAGAGAAACCAAAAGAAAAAAGAAGAAAAAGAAATGAACAAAGCCTGCAAGAAGTACGGGATTATGTAAAAAGACCAAATCTACGTCTGATTGGGGTGCCTGAAAGTGAGGGGGAAAATGGAACCAAGTTGGAAAACACTCTTCAGGATATCATCCAGGAGAACTTCCCCAACCTAGTAGGGCAGGCCAACATTCAAATTCAGGAAATACAGAGAACACCACAAAGGTACTCCTCCAGAAGAGCAACTCCAAGACACATAATTGCCAGATTCACCAAAGTTGAAATGAAGGAAAAAATCTTAAGGGCAGCCAGAGAGAAAGGTCGGGTTACCCACAAACTAACAGACTAACAGCAGATCTCTCAGCAGAAACTCTACAAGCCAGAAGAGAGTGGGGGCCAATATTCAACGTTCTGTTTTTTTTTTTTTTTTATTTTTTTATTTTTTTTTTTATTGTACTTTAAGTTCTAGGGTACATGTGCATGACGTTTATATCATGTATAACTTCCCAATGCAATCCCTCCCTCCTCCCCCCTCCCCATGATAGGCCCCAGTGTGTGATGTTCCCCTTCCCGAGTCCAAGTGATCTCATTGTTCAGTTCCCACCTATGAGTGAGAACATGCGGTGTTTGGTTTTCTCTTCTTGTGATAGTTTGCTAAGAATGATGGTTTCCAGCTGCATCCATGTCCCTACAAAGGACGCAAACTCATCCTTTTTGATGGCTGCATAGTATTCCATGGTGTATATGTGCCACATTTTCTTAATCCAGTCTGTCACAGATGGACATTTGGGTTGCTTCCAAGTCTTTGCTATTGTGAATAGTGCCGCAATAAACAAACGTGTGCATGTGTCTTTGTAGTAGAGTAATTTATAATCCTTTGGGTATATACCCAGTAGTGGGATGGCTGGGTCATATGGTACATCTAGTTCTAGATCCTTGAGGAATCGCCATACTGTTTTCCATAATGGTTGAACTAGTTTACAATCCCACCAACAGTGTAAAAGTGTTCCTATTTCTCCACATCCTCTCCAACACCTGTTGTTTCCTGACTTCTAACGTTCTTAAAGAAAATGATTTTCAACCCAGAATTTCATATCCAGCCAAACTAAGTTTCATTAGTGAAGGAGAAATAAAATCCTTTACAGATAAGCAAATGCTTAGAGATTTTGTCACCACCAGGCCTGCCTTACAAGAGACCCTGAAGGAAGCCCTAAACATGGAAAGGAACAACCGGTACCAGCATTGCAAAAACATGCCAAAATGTAAAGACCATCGAGGCTAGGAAGAAACTGCATCAACTAAAGCAAAATAACCAGTTAATATCATAATGGCAGGAACAAGTTCACACATAACAATATTAACCTTACATGTAACTGTACTAAATGCTCCAATTAAAAGACACAGACTGGCAAACTGGATAAAGAGTCAAGACCCATCAGTCTGCTGTATTCAGGAGACCCATCTCACATGCAGAGACATACATAGGCTCAAAATAAAGGGATGGAGGAAGATCTACCAAGCAAATGGAGAACAAAAAAAAGCAGGGGTTGCAATCCTAGTCTCTGATAAAACAGACTTTAAACCATCAAAGATCAAAAGAGACAAAGAAGGCCATTCCATAATGGTAAAGGGATCAATTCAACAGGAAGAGCTAACTATCCTAAATATATATGCACCCAATACAGGAGCACCCAGATTCATAAAGCAAGTCCTTAGAGACTTACAAAGAGACTTAGACTCCCATACAATAATAATGGGAGACTTCAACACTCCACTGTCAACATTAGACAGATCAACGAGACAGAAAGTTAACAAGGATATCCAGGAATTGAACTCATCTCTGCACCAAGCGGACCTCATAGACATCTATAGAACTCTCCACCCCAAATCAACAGAATATACATTCTCGCACTTATTCCAAAATTGACCACATAATTGGAAGTAAAGCACTCCTCAGCAAATGTACAAGAACAGAAATTATAACAAACTGTCTCTCAGACCACAGTGCAATCAAACTAGAACGCAGGACTAAGAAACTCAATCAAAACCGCTCAACTACATGGAAACTTAACAACCTGCTAATGAATGACTACTGGGTACATAACGAAATGAAAGCAGAAATAAAGATGTTCTTTGAAACCAATGAGAACAAAGATACAACATACCAGAATCTCTGGGACACATTTAAAGCAGTGTGTAGAGGGAAATTTATAGCACTAAATGCCCACAAGAGAAAGCTGGAAAGATCTAAAATTGACACTCTAACATCACAATGAAAAGAACTAGAGAGGCAAGAGCAAAGACATTCAAAAGCTAGCAGAAGGCAAGAAATAACTAAGATCAGAGCAGAACTGAAGGAGATAGAGACACAAAAAACCCTCCAAAAAATCAATGAATCCAGGAGTTGGTTTTTTGAAAAGATCAACAAAATTGACAGAGCGCTAGCAAGACTAATAAAGAAGAAAAGAGAGAGGAATCAAATGGACGCAATAAAAAATGATAAAGGAGATATCACCACCGACCCCACAGAAATACAAACTACCATCAGAGAATACTATAAACACCTCTACGCAAATCAACTAGAAAATCTAGAATTAATGGATAATTTCCTGGACACTTACACTTTCCCAAGACTAAACCAGGAAGAAGTTGAATCCCTGAATAGACCAATAGCAGGCTCTGAAATTGAGGCAACAATTAATAGCCTACCCACCAAAAAAAGTCCAGGACCAGATGGATTCACTGCTGAATTCTACCAGAGGTACAAGGAGGAGCTGGTACCATTCCTTCTGAAACTATTCCAATCAATAGAAAAAGAGGGAATCCTCCCTAACTCATTTTATGAGGCCAACATCATCCTGATACCAAACCCTGGCAGAGACACAACAAAAAAAGAGAATTTTAGACCAATATCCTGATGAACATCGATGCAAAAATCCTCAATAAAATACTGGCAAACCGGATTCAGCAGCACATCAAAAAGCTTATCCACCATGATCAAGTGGGCTTCATCCCTGGGATGCAAGGCTGGTTCAACATTCGCAAATCAATAAACGTAATCCAGCATATAAACAGAACCAAAGACAAGAACCACATGATTATCTCAATAGATGCAGAAAAGGCTTTTGACAAAATTCAACAGCCCTTTATGCTAAAAACGCTCAATAAATTCGGTATTGATGGAATATACCTCAAAATAATAAGAGCTATTTATGACAAACCCACAGCTAATATCATACTGAATGGGCAAAAACTGGAAAAATTCCCTTTGAAAACTGGCAGAAGACAGGGATGCCCTCTCTCACCACTCCTATTCAACATAGTGTTGGAAGTTCTGGCTAGGGCAATCAGGCAAGAGAAAGAAATCAAAGGTATTCAGTTAGGAAAAGAAGAAGTCAAATTGTCCCTGTTTGCAGATGACATGATTGTATATTTAGAAAACCCCATTGTCTCAGCCCCAAATCTCCTTAAGCTGATAAGCAACTTCAGGAAAGTCTCAGGATACAAAATTAATGTGCAAAAATCACAAGCATTCTTATACACCAGTAACAGACAAACAGAGAGCCAAATCATGAATGAACTTCCATTCACAGTTGCTTCAAAGAGAATAAAATACCTAGGAATCCAACTTACAAGGGATGTCAAGGACCTCTTCAAGGAGAACTACAAACCACTGCTCAGTGAAATAAAAGAAGACACTAACAAATGGAAGAACATACCATGCTCATGGACAGGAAGAATCAATATCATGAAAATGGCCATACTGTCCAAGGTTATTTATAGATTCAATGCCATCCCCATCAAGCTACCAATGAGTTTCTTCAAAGAATTGGAAAAAACGGCTTTAAAGTTCATATGGAACCAAAAAAGAGCCCACATTGCCAAGACAATCCTAAGTCAAAAGGACAAAGCTGGAGGCGTCACGCTACCTGACTTCAAACTCTACTACAAGGCTATAGTAACCAAAACAGCATGGTACTGGTACCAAAACAGAGATATAGACCAATGGAACAGAACAGAGTCCTCAGAAATAATACCACACATCTACAGCCATCTGATCTTTGACAAACCTGAGAGAAACAAGAAATGGGGAAAGGATTCCCTATTTAATAAATGGTGCTGGGGAATTGGCTAGCCATAAGTAGAAAGCTGAAACTGGATCCTTTCCTTACTCCTTATACGAAGATTAATTCAAGATGGATTAGAGACTTAAATGTTAGTCCTAATACCATAAAAACCCTAGAAGAAAACCTTGGTAGTACCATTCAGGACATAGCCATGGGCAAGGACTTCATGTCTAAAACACCAAAAGCAATGGCAGCAAAAGACAAAATTGACAAATGGGATCTAATTAAACTAAAGAGCTTCTGCACAGCAAAAGAAACTACCATCAGAGTGAACAGGCAACCTACAGAATGGGAGAAAATTTTTGCAACCTACTCATCTGACAAAGGGCTAATATCCAGAATCTACAAAGAACTCAAACAAATATACAAGGAAAAGACAACCCCATCAAAAAGTGGGCAAAGGATATGAACAGACATTTCTCAAAAGAAGACATTCATACAGCCAACAGACACATGAAAAAATGCTCATCATCACTGGCCATCAGAGAAATGCAAATCAAAACCACAATGAGATACCATCTCACACCAGTTAGAATGGCAATCATTAAAAAGTCAGGAAACAACAGGTGTTGGAGAGGGTGTGGAGAAATAGGAACACTTTTACACTGTTGGTGGGATTGTAAACTAGTTCAACCATTATGGAAAACAGTATGGCAATTCCTCAAGGATCTAGAACTAGATGTACCATGTGACCCAGCCATCCCACTACTGGGTATATACCCAAAGGACTATAAATTATTCTACTACAAAGACACATGCACACGTATGTTTATTGTGACACTATTCACAATAGCAAAGACTTGGAATCAACCCAAATGTCCATCTGTGACAGACTGGATTAAGAAAATGTGGCACATATACAACATGGAATACTATGCAGCCATAAAAAAGGATGAGTTTGCATTCTTTGTAGGGACATGGATGCAGCTGGAAACCATCATTCTTAGCAAACTATCACAAGAACAGAAAACCAAACACTGCATGTTCTCACTCACAGGTCGGAACTGAACAATGAGATCACTTGGACTTGGGAAGGGGAACATCACACACTGGGGCCTATCATGGGAAGGGGGGAGGGGGGAGGGATTGCATTGGGGAGTTATACATGATATAAATGATGAATTGATGGGTGCTGACGAGTTGATGGGTGCAGCACACCAACATGGCACAAGTATACATATGTAACAAACCTGCACGTTATGCACCTGTACACTAGAGCTTAAAGTATAATAATAAAAAAAATGAATTAGGGAAAGGTAGGTATATGTAAAATCAGTGATGGGTGGGGATCAATCAGAAGAAAGCACATCATTGGGAAATTGGGTTCTCAATCCAGTCCGTAGATTTGACTTGTAGCTTTGCTTTCAGGCTTTAAACTGTCTTTGACTTGGAGGCAGGATTTCACTGGGTACCTGCCACTACCTGCCTAGTCATTTGTCTGCCTCCTGCCACTATCAACACCTCACGAGTTTCGATAATCATTAGTTGTTTTTTTTAATTCAACAAATATTTATTGAACAGCTACTATTTTTTATATTTTAAACACTGTTTTAAGTACTAGGAAAGAATATGGCAGTGAATAATATAAACATGTCTGTCCTCATGAAGCTTATATTCCAAAGGAAGAAAAAGGCAACATACAAGAGAAATTAGAAAAATATATACTGTGATAAGTATTGGTAAAGTAGTAAAGAAAAAACAATTATGGAATGGAAACACGAAGTCTAAAGACTGTGGGTTTGGATAAAATGGTCTAAGCATGTTTTCCCATGACATAACTTTTGAGTAAAGGCTGATAAATGTTTGCTGAGTGAGACAGGTATAAATAAAAACAGTAAGACATTTAAGTGCAGAGTTCAATTTAACATTTTATTTATACAGCACCTGCTATATGTAAGGTTCTCAAGTACCCAATGGGAAAATACTAAGATAAAAGTGTATCTGCACTTAAAATATCATATATATTTGTTAATACATAATTGATCACTTTAGGTAAAAGTAAATTCATATTTTTAGAGTTCTTTTTAAATTATCTTTAAATTCCCAAAGTAATACTGGAATTTGAAGTAGTTTATTCACCTTACTGAACCTCAGTATCCACTTTAAAAATGAGGATTTTCAATGAGCAATAAGATTCTGTATCTATCATGGGAATACAGTACTGATAAATGGTGAAGCAGATAATTTTTTCTCACTTTGTAATGGTGACTTTACTGTCTAAAATCTAAGCTAATTATATAATTATCCCAATGGAAAAATATGCTATAATTAGTTGTAGACATTTATTCGTAAATATGATTTTTTTCTTTCAATCTTTTAAAAATATATTCTTTCTAGAGTGTGTGTTATATAAAAGAGACATAAAGATTTTTGCAAAGCACACTCCCCCCCAAAAAAACAAAACAACAAGAAAACAAAAAACCCAAAGATGAGAAATTAGAAGGCTGTTATATTAAAATAAACTCTCTATGTACAACTAAATAATTCTAACTACAAGAAGACTTCACTGGCATTCAGAGCATGGAATTTCATCACAGAATGGAATCTTGTAATTGCTCCTTTTAACCCACACCGCGTGAGCTTTGGAGGGTTGGGTTCTGCTCACTTCTCTGGTGTAATAACATAACAATGCTCATGGGAAGGGTATCATCATGTTTTTTTTCTTTTTAAGGAAAAAAATATGATCCTAAAGTAAAGAGAAATCAGAAAGTAAATTTTATTTCCTTTAATATATTATATATATTTTTTTCTCATGGGAGCTTTTGCAACTCAGATTAGGGCGTTTTGGAATTCTTATCTGAGCCACAGTGTCAAGAGACTGACTCCCCGAAGATTAACTCCCCAAAGGGTATAATGGTGACTCACACGAAGGATGCACACGAAAGGCTCTGTCACTTCGGTAATTGGAGAGCATTTCTAGAGGGGAGTCCAGGCACCCATCAAAACATTCCTGCTCTCTTACAAACCCAATGCTGTTAGTGAATCTTCTATGGATTCAGAAGCTGAGATGAAACTAATGCCTCATATCTGCGGATACAAAAGAAGTAAAGAAAATACTGATTTTTTTTATTTTGAGTTGGAAATTGTGCAGTCAGCCTCTACCTACTTCGTGAAACAAAATTTCTCACAATTTCCAGAAAAAGGTAATTCATCTTCTATTACGTGTCTGCTTGTGGGAAGTTCTATATAAGCCCGCAGAAAGTGATACCTCACTGAAACTCTGTATCCTTAATCTAAAGATATGAGGATGCATAAATGGCTGTGACTGTTGGAAAAATAAGAGAAGCTTATTATCTTGTTTTATTTTCTGAATTCCAAGATATTAAAACTGCTCTGATTTTCGATAGCTAAGAAACACAATGTCTCTAGAAAGGCGGTGATTTGAACGTGAGTAAAAATAAACATGAAAAGTTATTTTCCTAGTTTTCATCTTTGTGCACACAATGGTGCACTGCCAATTGGAAATGTTTGCTAAGCCCAAATACCTATAAAAGGTTGAGAGAAGACGGGGGTTGGGGGGGTGGCGTGCTGGAGGGGGGAGAGAGAGAGCGAGAAAGAGAGAGAGAGAGAGAGAGAGAGAGAGAGAGAGAGAGAGAGAAAGCATGAGTAACTAATACGATTTCCAAAATGTAAAAATAGAATTTGACAAGCCAACATTCACTTGGCAAATACTGTGCCCTTCCTCACATTCATCTTGCTCATAAAAATGTCTTTGGGAAACTATTTTATTAAGGTTATGCATCACAAATCAATCCACCTTTTAAACATTTGGAGTTTCATCTTAGTTCCTTGGTTCTTCCTTTGAGTTGTTATTCTAAACATCAATTTGTAAATCTTTTCATATCTTCTTAAGCAGGTGTGAAACCAACTCCTTTGGCAGAATTCCAAAAGCAACTTGTAAGCAACTCTAAAACAGATGAGTATATGCAAGATTCAGGCTTCATCTCTGCACAGAGATGAGTGTGAACTAATGTTCATGCTTGTTTCATCTTGCTTTAGTTTTTCAGTTGCTTTATTTGTTTTTAAATAAACTGTATTGTGTATATTGAAGCTATACAACATGATGTCATATGATATGCATATACAGTAAAGTGTATATTATAGGAGAACAAATTAAAATATCCATCATCTTAAACATTTTTTCCTTTTGTGGCATAAGCAGCTATAATCAACTCATTTAACAAAAATCCTGAATGCAATAAAATATTAATAAATATTTTCTGTGATTTTATTTGAAGTAGTTAGTCTACAAATATTTACTAGGTCTTTATTTCTTCTGAGTAAACAACATCAAACAAAATGAGATTTGTGATGTAATGAATACTTGAGTAATCTAAGAGCAATTTAAGGATAAGTCTATAATCCAGGCAGACACATTTAAATAACAACCCTTGTAAATAAAGTAGTCAAAGGAAGCACACGCTTTCTAACTTACTTTCCTTGAAGTGAACTCAGTTTGAGATCAGTCTTGAACATGACATTTTCTTTTTATCTATATACCTCCATTTATCCACAAGTATTAAGTCAAAATTGATTTTAGCAACAGAATAAAGCTCTGTAGGTTCTGTTCAATGATGTCAAATCTATCCCTGGCAAGTGTCGCATTTTTGCTCTTCCTGGATAGCATGGTTTCAAACAAATCTAGAAAATGAAATATTCTATAACGCAGAAGTTCAATAGTGTTGAATCTCTAAAATGAGTAGATTGTTTTGGAGTCATATTTGTGTCTTGAATCACTTTAAACATTTTGAAAACAAAATGTGGTAGATTTTGAAAAAGGTTGTATTGTTATTTCTGTTGTGGTTAAGGCGGTGCTTCCTGGAGTGATCTAAAAAGAACCTATGAGGAGGTGAAATAAGAGAACTAGAAAACAGAAGACAGCATGTTTCTAATCCCAGAAATTAGGTTTCTGAGACAGGTAAGGAAAATAAAGAGCCCAGGTTTACAAAGTCGATAAAGAGCAAGGATTATTAAAGGTAGTTAAGACAGCCTCATTTTCTCATCTAGCATCTCAAGGCATCCATTGTCTCTGGGTGTGTTCTTGCTAAAAACAGACACTTAAAAGTTTATTACCGAGAAAAAGGAAAGAGAATAAGATAAAAAATACACAGTCTTTTGAAAAACATCTGCTCAATTTTATTGACAAAGTTCACCATGCATTTCAATATAGAATGGGGAAACATTAAATTAGCTATTATTTGCAAAAGAAAAATGTTTTGTATGAGGGAGAAAACACCCTATATATTGAGTAGAGTGTGCCCTGCTTCAGTGGTAGGTGCACTAAAATCTCAGACTTCACGACTATACAATTCATCCATGTAACCAAAAACCATTTGTATCCCCAAATCTACTGTAGTAAATAAAAAAATTTTTAAATTAAAATGGTTTGTATGTAGTAAAACACTAAAAGTTATGAAAATATTAAATAATATTATTTTAAGGAGTGAAAAATAAAATAGTTTCCCTGAAAGCATAAAGAATATCTTTAAAATTCTGTTACAGAAGATTTACTTATAAATTTTTTTAACGAAATGAAGTAGCATTGATACCCTGTCTACAGAACAGCATAAGACTTGAATCTGAAAGGCAAATAACCAACAGTCAGGAGGGTATAGTACAGTGTGATATATGTATGACTGCTATAGATTCATTTATACGGATTGAAATACATGTTCTAATTAACCTGAGTGTGGGTCTCAAAGGATTCCTGTTCAACTGTTACACGGCAATGTATTCTACTCACTTTATATTTAAGTATACCCCCTTTAAAAGGTAGAATGCTTTAAAATACATTTACTACACAGGCAATTTGATTAATATATGTTTTTATTTTCCCTTCAAAAATAATTCGATGAGCTATCTTATGAAGGCAATGCATCTGCACATTTAGGAATATGTTCCAAATCTAGTGTATGTTTCCATGAGCATTTACCAACTGCATGTAACCCTCACAGCAAAAGCTAAACAAGATTAGTGATTCCCAACTACCAGAGGATAAAATCAATTTATCATCCATTCTAGCAGAAGCCATGGAGTTTTATAAGTGATTAAATTGAAGGAGGCGCTTTGGGCAATGTAGAAATAGAGCATTTCTTGATAAAATTATGACTGAGGTTGTCAAATCTGTGATACGCCTGTGATGCCGGCTCGGCAGGTCAGCTCCTCTGGGACCCTAGTTACAATGGCATTTTCTTATGTTTGACATGTCTCTGGATCCAAGGGAGAGAACAGATTTCCCAAAACAACCCTTTATTGTTTTCTCATTTCCATGTAGAGTAGGTAAAGCATATATTACATATTTGTGTGTTTGCTTCTGATTAAGATTTGTTCTAGCTGATCATAGAATAGAGACAATAAAAATTCATGATGTGGGGGAAAGTTAACTGGATTATATCAGGCGAATTGTTTGTGTCTAGGCCTTGCCTCTGATAATTAGTCACCTTATGACCTTAGGTGAATCACTTTTATCTCCTCATTTTCAGTTTCCTCCCCTGCAAAATAATGAAGGCAAGCAGAATCAAATGGAAGGTTTTTGCCACCTCTAACAGGTCTTTTTTTTTTTTTTTTTTTTTTTTTTGTCTTGGTAAAGCATTACAATACAAGCATTAAATTTACTTTTGTATAGTGAGTATTTTCGGGATGAGAATAGCATAGGGATAAATGTATGCTTGGTTTTTTTTAGGTTGAATGGTAACCTTAAATTTTTGGTTGTTGTTATTTCCATTTGCATTCCAAGACTAGCTTGTGCAGAAGTGTAGATGATGGTGAAGAAATGAGAAAGGGTAAGGCAGGAGGATAAAGACATAGGAGAGTAAACAAGGTAGGCTTATGGGTACAAGTGGTAAGGCCAAATCACCTTCTTCAAAGGTAGGCCTCAAAAAACACCTTGCTGGAATTTCAAAAGAGGGTCAAAAAAGAGGAAAATGAGCAGCAAAGATCTACTCAGCCAAATTGTGAGTACTGGATCAGGAGGGAGTGTGGAGTGAGGCGCCTTCCTACATCTTATATTTGCCGGGTCTAAACAGAGGCCCTGAGTGTGCCTTGATTGCAGATGGCAAAAAAGTGTGAACGCTCTGTTGAAAGGGACATCGCCATAGCCCTTCACTGCTTGATGCGTATCTCCAAGTGTATTTGTAACCCATGCAACTTGAAGAAAACATAGAGCCTTCTTGGGTGATGATCAAGTCTGCTAAGCCTAAATGGTCTCTAGACGTGGCTGAGTTCAGGTGGAGATGACTTTCTCAAAAATGCACTGTGTGCGTGGACATGTGCTGATGTCCATGTGGAAACGTGCTAAAGGAAAGGAAAGTTAGAAACATAAGAAGCTCTCCATTTACTTTGTCAGTTCCTTGAGTTTTAAAAATCGATGTTTTAAGAGACATTCACCCATTTAGCAAATGATGGTAAATACACTGAATTCAATCCTGTCTGGTTTATGGCTATTAAAACAATGACTTGACTTTCCTTTTGTGATTAGGGAAATTTTAAGGGAGAACAATTGAAACTAAAATAAAAATTACAGTGAACTAGAATAAAATAGCACAAATTAATTCTGCCAGTCAGAAATGAAACTGTAAGATATCCCTTGTGATCTTCTCAGAAGGGTTTTGTTTTCCAAGGCTCTGGCAAGCTGATTGGAGGCTATTGCCTTCCTGGTTTTCACTTACTTCATCCCCCAAAAGTCTTCTTTTTTTCCCATATCAATATCAAAGACCAAATCCATGTCTACCAGGCACTTCGTCGACTTTATAATTTATTTCATGGGGATTGAAGAACTATTAGATGATATTTGAGAATAACAGCCAAATGAGCATATTAGACGTTCAGGTATAACAAAAATGGAAGTCAGCAGTCCATCTTTAATTTTGTCACATTCTATGGAGTTAAATCATCAGACTGCAGAGCACCTGTTAATGTGTCCTCAGTTCATGAGTTATATAGTTAATCTAATGCCACTTACCCTACTAAGGGGTAAATTCAGAAACTTCCCATTGGAATTGTACAGTGGACATTAACCTCTAGGGAATAACAAAGTACACAGTACATGTAATCTCCTTTCCACTTCTTAATGACCCTATTTTATTGTGTTCATTTTACCATCGAGAAAACTGAGGCTCAGAGTGAGCAATGTGTCCATGTGTCTGTCTCTGCTCTTCTTGTACATGCACCTCCTTACCACTTCTGCTTATTGAATCTGGTCTCAAAACTTAGTACTTTATCTCCTCTGTTTCTAAATTTGGGTTAAAGTTGTGCCTATTGATTAAAAATCTTAAACACTGAAAAAGTATGAATGCACTTAAATTTCCCATTTCTGAAAAACATTTACTAGTTTTCTGCTTAAAACGTTGTTTATCTGTATCTGTGGTTTGTATAATCATTTTTATCAAGAGTTGAAGGTAATATATTTTCCAATTAGAAATGTATACTTTAATATTTATTAATAAATAAGTCATATTTTAATATGCTTATTCCTTCCAGTAAATAACACTTTTCTTTTTTTGGAGAATTCAATGATTTTAGCCAACTTCAGGCTTCTTAGTTCCTGATTCTATGGTATAGTTCACCCAAACTTGTCTTCATAAGTAAATCCTTCATAATCCGTATTCATTCTATACTTTCTCTTCTCCAATAAAATTCTTACCTTTCTAGTGTTCTTCTATCCATCAGAATTAAAAGATGTCAAATGGATTCTTATTGAATATTTCATGATGTGATTTCTCAAGTTCTCCCTAAATGATATTTTTCCAGTTATTCTAACATATATATGATTACTTACTTTTAAGCAATATATGGTTACTTACTTTTAAGTAATCATATATATGATTTATATATAAGCATATATACAATTATATATGTATATAATTTACTATACTATATATTTAAGTAATCATATATATGGTTATATATAAATATATACAATTATATGTACGTTTATTCTAACATATATACAATTATATATGCTTATTCTAACATATATCCACAATTATATATATGTTTACTCTAACATATATACACAATTATATATGTTTATTCTAACATATACACAATTATATATATGTTTATTCTAATATATATAATTGATTACTTACTAAAATACTGTACAAGAGTTGAATAAAAGAAACTAGAGTTAAAATAAAGAAAAAGATACATGGAACTCATAGTAAGAGAAGTTAAAGGTACAATAAGTAATAAATGGCACATAGTCTATATAGATAAAGAATTAATTGAATTCAGAAGCAGGAAATACATCTGGAGATGATGATCTTGGAGAGCCTATCAATGCAACTAGCATTCACACTGCTTCTAAAAGAAGAAGGATTTGGAAATTTAAATATGAGGAGGAATATCTGAGGAGAAATGATAGCATGAGTCTGCCTAGACCACATCTGCATTTCCCCACAAAGAATGGGACTTCAGGAACTGTGATGAAGAATTTGGGAGCCTCCCTGGCCATCTTCCAATTACTTCATAGAGAGAAACATCAAAATTGCCTTCCCTGTAAGCCTGCCCTAATTTGTTTTGGTTTTATTCTACAGAGCCCTCCATTTTTAGCAGAAATCACCATAGATTGCAATGCTTGAAACCAGGTTGTATTTTGTGAAAAATACTTTTTGTAAGATAAAACAATTTAATTCACATTACTTAAAATCTATGTGCTTTTACCCCAAGACTCAGAGAATTGGATCAAACTGGACTTTAGAAATGTTCATTTTCAATTCCATTTACAATAAGTAATAAAATTAAGCATTTTAGATGGACTTTTTCTTTGATTCATTTATATACACTGTGAACAAAATAATAAAACAAAGTTGTATAGGAAGAATGTTGCAAAAAAAAATCATGTCAGTTCAGAGTTCATTTAGATAAAGGCCTTTTGAATCATGTTCCTTAGTTTCTGGAGAGGAGAACTAATTTTCACTCCAGTAGATGGTTCATATATCAATTTAAAGAGAGAAAAATAGCACAGAAACACACTTCCAATGGGGTTGAAAAGACTTAGATTAATTTTCTCTCAAGAGCACTAATATGCTAATCTAGCCAAATAGTCTGCTAAATGGTAAGATCAAGAAGTATGATTTATGATGTCATGTTTTTAAAAGTACACATAGTATTCAAAAGAAATCTACGTGTCTCAAAGCAAGTCCTCTACACTCAGCCTTCCCTATAATTTCTTGTTGGCTTGACTTCTTCATATTCCATCTTAAACAGAGTATCTGTACTCTGCCAATGATCTATTGACATGAATTATGTTTCATTTGTATATATATGTAGAAGCTGCAATTTGAAATCTCTTTTAGTCTTTTAGCTTCACAAAGCAATGCGCATACAGTCACAACTCACTTCTGGGGATAGATTCTGGGAAATTCATCGTTAGGCAATTCTGTCATGCAAACATCATAGAATATTCTTAACCAAACATAGATGATATATCCTACTACACACCTAGCCTACAAACCTGTACATGATGTAACTGTACTTAATACTGAAGGCAACAGTGACACAATAGTATTTGTGCATCTAAACATTTTTAAACATTGAAAAGGTACAGTAAAAATACAGTATTACAATCTGATGAAACCATCATATAAACATTCTGCCACTGACTGGAATATGATGTGGAGAATTACTGTGTATGCGTTCTATACTTGCTGAAACAATATCATATATAACAAAGTAGGACTTTTTTTACACCACCATTTTAAATAAACACTGGCAGACATTATCTTTAGACTAATACCACATATAGTCTCTCTCTAAAAATTTTTGTTTAACAACAAAAGTTTACTGCTAAGAGAATCAAACACAGGAATAGAAGTCAGAAGACAGTTTCACTGTTGTTTAAAAAAATTTTTTATTTAGATTCACGTACCATAAATCCACCATTATAAAGGGTACAATTTAGTGTACCCTTTTAAGTATATTTAAGTATATTTAAGTATATTTAAAGATGTTGTACAATCAGTTTCACTATCCTCAAGAAAACCCATACACATGAGACAATCGCTCCACATTTCTCTGCCCATCTCAGCCCCTTGCAACTATTAATCTAGTTTCTGTCTCTATAGATTTGATATTTCTGGATGTTTCATATGAATGAGATCATGTAATGTGTAGTCTTTTGTGACTGATGTCTTTCACGTAATATTTTCAAGGTGCATTCGCGTTGAATGTATTTGTACTTTCTTCCTTTATCAGTGTATGGATATGTGTATACCAAAATGGATATACCACTTATGTTTACCCATTTGTCACTTGAAGAAATTTGAGTAGCTTTGACTTTGGGGTCATAATCGATAATGCTACTATAAACTCCATTACAAGTGTTTATGTGTACATATGGTTTCAATTATCTTGTGTATACATGTAGTAGAATTGCTGGGTCTTATGGTAACTCTATGTTTAACATTTTGAGGAACTGCCCAACTATTCTCTAAACTGGCTGAACTGTTTTCCAGTTCGCCAGCAATGTAAGAGTATTATAATTTCTTTGCAGTCTAATATATATCTATATATTTATATGTAAATATATAGATATATTTATAGATATATCTATATAGATAAGTATATAGATATATTTATAGATATATCTATATAGATAAATATATAGATATATATTTAAACAGAGTTTTGCTCTGTTGCCCAGGCTTGAGCGCAGTGGTGCAATCTTGGCTTACTGCAACCTCCACATCCTGGGTTCAAGCGATTCTCCTGCTTCAGTCTCCTGAGTAGCTGGGATTACAGGCACGCCACCACACCTGGCTGATTTTTGTATTTTCAGTACAGACGGGGTTTCACTAATCTATAATTCCGCTAATGTATAATTCCACTAATCTATAAGCCAAATCCCCAAGCCAGCACCACACTGTCTATTATTGTAATTTGGTAGTAAGTTTTAAATTGGAAACTGAGTTTCACAACTTTTATGTCCTAACAACATTTTGACTATTTTGTGTCATTTGTATTTTATATGAATTTTAGAATTATCTTCTTTTTTTATCCCTCCCCTTGCCCCCACCACACCCCAAAAGGCCCTAGTGTGTGATCTTCCCCCTCCCTATGCCCATATATTATCATTGTTCAACTCCTACTTATGAATTAGAACAAGTGGTGTTTGGTTTTCTGTTCCTGTGTTAGTTTGCTGATAATGATCGTTCCCAGGATTAGCTTTCTAATTCTGCTATATGTTCTGCTATAAGCTATATGCCAATTTGAGGAGTATTGCTGTCTTAACACTGTAGCTCTTACAGTCCATAAACACTGAATATTCTTTCATTTGTTTGGGTCTTTAAAAATTTCTTTCAACAACATTTTGCAGTTTTTAGCATACAAGTCTTACACTTTTGTGTGTATGTGTGTGAAATTTATTCCTAAATATTTTCTTTTTTATATCATTGTAAATAAAATTTTGTATTAATTTTATTTTCAGGTTGTTTATTGCTAGTGATTTTTTTATATTGAGGTTGTATCTTGCCATCTTGCTGAACTCATTTATTAATTTGATCTTTTTTGTGTGAATTCCTTAGAATTCCTAAATATCAGATTATGTCATCTGAGAACAGGTGTTACCAAAACAGCAGGGGTTCAGGCTAGGTCCTGCAGCTTGCAGCACAGAAAGCCAATTACTGAGATGATGATCATTGCAAAGGAAGAAGGCTCTAATCAGGAGCTACAGTCAAGGAGATGGGAGTTCAGTCTCAAACCATCTGCTGGGCAGACTAAAAATTAAGAGTTTGTATAGCAGGGAAGAAATGTAACTATATATGAGAAAACAGAGACTTCGTTGCAGGGGAGGTAAGGGAGTAATCATGATAAATGAGCGGACCAGAGTCTCATTGTCTGGTTGCTATAATCTGGTGAGTTTCAGTTCTTTCATACTTTTTGAGAGGGCTGGAGATCTTTTCCTGAGGAAGGAACTCAGATAAAACAAGCGTAGGGTTCAGGCTTTAAGACCAGCAGGGTCAATTTCTATGTTTATCCAAAGACAACTGTCTGTGAGACTGCTGGGTTGGCTTCAAAGGTATGGTTTTACTTTTTTCTTCTAATTTGGGTATCTTTAATTTAATTTTCTAGCCTATTTTGTCTGGGCAGGACCACCAATACAGTGTAGAATGGAAGTGGACAGAACAGATATTTATGTGTTGTTCCTAATCTTCAGAGGAATGCATTTCATTTTTCACCATTAATTATTGTGTTAACTATGAGTTGTTCATTGTTGACCTTTGTTATTGTGAGGCATCTTGCTTCTATTCTTAGTTTGCTGAGTCTACTTGTCATGAAAGGGTGCCATATTTTGCCAATTTTTTTTTTGTATCTATTGAGATGGTCTTGAGGATTTTTTTCTTAATTCTATTGATATGATATACTATATTCATTGATTTTCATATTCTAAACTAACCTTGCATAATTGATAAAACTTATTTGGTCCTGGTGTATACATTTTTGTATATTTTCTGGATGCAGTCTGCCAGTATTTTTGTTGAGTATTTTTACATATATATTAATAAGAAATATTGATTCATAGTTTTTTCTGTGATGCCTTCATATACTTTTGGTATTAAGGTATATAGAACTCAGAGCATGACTGGGAAGTGTTCTCTTCTATTCTATATTTTGGAAATGTTTGCAAAGGATTACTGTTAATTCTTTAAACATTTGGTAGAATTCACCAGTGAATCTACTTTGGCTTGAAATTTCTGTTGTGGAATTTTTTTTATTACTAATCCAATCTCTTTATGTGTTTTAGGTGTATTATAATTTTACCTTTCTTCTTGATACAGTTTTGTTAATTTGTGTCTTTCTAGGAATTTGCCCATTTTTCCCAGTTTATCTCACTTGTAGGCATAGGATTTTTATATTATTCCTTTGTAAGCCTTTTTATTTGTAATTAAAATGCTGCTGGTAATGTCTAGTAATATTGCTGTTGACTTCTCCTTTTCAAACTTAAGTAATTTGAGTCTTCTTTCTTTTTCTCTTTGTCAAAGTAGTGTGTTGGATAGTGGCCTTTAAAAATATATGCCCACCTAGAATTTGTGACTGTGAAACATTTGATAAAAGAGTATTTGCAGATGTAATTAGTTTAAGGATTATGAATGAGATTATCCTGTATTATCAACGTACATCCTAAATTTAATGACAAGTGTCATTATAAGAACAAAGCAGAAGTAATTTGAAACAGACAAAAGAGAAGACTTAGACAAGAGTAGAGGGAAGGCCATGTTAAGCTGAAAGCAGAGATTAGAGTTATGTATCAACAAGCCATGTAATGCCTGGGGCTACCAGAAGCTGAAATAAACAAGGAGGTATTTGTTTGTATACCCATTAACCGACCTCTCTTTACTCCTCTCTTTCCCCTATCCTTCCCAGCCTCTGATGACCACCAATCTACTCCTAACTACATGAAGTGAATATTTTTAGCATTATATATAAGTGAGAACATGTGCTATTTGTCTTTATGTGCCTGGCCTCTTTTACTTACCATACTGTCTATTTCCATCCAAGTGGCTGCATATAACAGGATTTCATTATTTTTATGGGTAAATAATATTCCATTGTGTGCATATACATATATGTGTGTGTGTGTGAGTGTGTGTGTGTGTGTGTGTACATTTAGGTTGATTCCATAGTTTGGCTGTTGTGAATAGTGCCACAATAAACAGAAGTTCAGATATCTCTTTGATATACTGATTTCCTTTATTTTGGTTATAGAACCAGTAGGGAGATTTCTGGATCATACTGTTGTTCCATTGTTAGTTTTTTGAGAAACGTGTATACTGTTTTCCATACTGGCTCTATTAATTTACATCCTCACCAACAGTGTTCGAGTGTTGCCCTTCTCATCATCCTTGCCAACGTTTATTATTTTCTGTCTTTTTGATAATAGTCATTTTAACTGGAGTGAGATAATATTTCATTGTGATTTTGTTGTTGTTGTTTTGAAACAAAGTCCCTCTCTCTCATCCAGGCTGGAGTGCAATGGCACAATCTAGGCTTACTGCAACCTCTGCCTCCCAGGTTCAAGCAGTTCTCATGTCTCAGCCTCCCGTGTTGCTCAGGCAAGCTACAAGCGTGCAGCAACTTTTGTAATTTTGTAGAAATGAGGTTTCGTCATGTTGGCCAGGCTGGTCTTGAACTCCTGGCCTCAAGTGATCTGCCTGCCTCAGCCTACCAAAGTACTGGGATTACAGGCAAGAGCCGCCTCACGCTGCCATTGCTGTGATTTTGATTTGCAATTTTCTGATGATAAGTGAGGTTGAGTATTATTTTCATATATGTGTTAGCTATTTGTTTGTCTTTTTTTGAAAAATTTCTTGTCAGATCTTTTGCTCATTTTAAAATTGGACTTTTTTTTTTACTATTGAGTTCGTTATGTAGTCTGGTTATTTATTTTTTGTCAGATGACTATTTGGAAATGTTTTCTCCCATTCTGTAAGTTGTAATTTAATTTTATTGATTATTTCCTTTGTGGTAAAGAAGCTTTTTTATTTGATCCAATCACATGTAATTTTTTGTTCGTTCGTTTGTTTGTTTGTTTGCTCTTGTTATATGTGTTTTTGAGGTCTTACTAAAAAAATCTTTGCCAAGATCAAGCTTGTCCAACCCGCAGCCTATTGGCCACATACAGCTCAGGATGGCTTTGAATATGGCCCAGTACAAATTTGTAAACTTTCTTAAAACATTATGAAATTTATTTGCAATTTTTTTTAGCTCATCAGCTATCATAAGTGTTAGTGTAGTCCATGTGTGGCCCAAGGCAATTCTTCCAATGTGGCCTAGGGATGCCAAAAGATTGTACATCTCTGCTTTAGATCAATGTCCTGAAACATTTCTTCAGTGTTTTCTTCTAGTAGTTTCAGAGTTTTAGGTCTTACATGTAAGGTCTTACACTTAGGTTTTAATCCATTTTATTTGATTTTTGTATATGGTGAGAGAGTGGCTCTACTTTCTTTCTTCTGCACATAGTTATCCAATGTTCCCAGCACTATTTATTGAAGAGACTGTTGTTTCCCTAATGTGTGTTTTTGGTGCTGTTATCAAAAGTGAATTGGCTATAAATGCATGGAGTTATTTCTGGGTTCTCTATTCTGTTCCCTTGGCCAATGTGTTTGTTTTTATGCCAGTACTATGTTGTTTTGATTACTGTCAGGTTCCAACCTGAGCTGGGATCTGAGGGGACAGGGGGCAGATAGCTAAAAGAACACTCAAGGGACCATAAGCAGTTGGGAAATGGTGTTATTCTCTTACCTTCATACAGAGTCAGCAGTGCAGTTATATTTCTCACAGACGAGAGTGGCTCAAAGCCAGATACGAGCTCACACAAACAGGTTACATTAAATGGCTACAAATGTGATTACATAGTGCATGGGATTGTGCGCCTGCACTACAAACCCACTGTGTTATGCTGTACCAGATGTCTGCCTCGGCCTTCTCCTGACAGAAGCACAGCCACTTTCCTTACACTCCATCCTCTAGGCCAAGGAAGTTCTCCTAGCAGGAAGATATGCCCATGGGGCAGAACCCTGGACACAGAGGCCACAGCAGCAATGCAGTGAGCAACAACTCACTACTAGTATTCCTGCTATGCTGCCCACAATTATTAGGGTCCAGCATAGGCCAGAGCCCAGAGACACCCACCGTGTCTGTAGGGGGGTCATCAATAAGGCTCTCAGCTGCCTTGATTTCCTGGGAAACTCCTTGCAAAGTTGCTGTTATGTTTTGTTGATTGTCAGGGATTAAGGTACAACGTGGCATTCCCAAAAGAACACAGGTGCCACCTTGGGCAGCGGTTAACATGTCTAAGCCTATCTGGTTCTGCACTACCACTTTCGTGGTTTGATCAACGTCATCTGTCAACAGAAGGAGGGCAACTTGGGTGTAATTCAAGGCCCGAGTGGTATGCTCCAGAAGGGCCATAACTTGTATTTCTACAGTTATGACACCTGTTCCAGGGATGATTAGTGCTAAGAGGTGGGCCCACCAGGGGGCTCATCACACTTGCAAAAACCAGGAAAGTAGCACCCTCCAGTTATGTGGGTCTCTAAGGAATGTGGAAATAAAAGTGGCAGGCACATAAGGCCACCCCCTGGTAGAGCGGCCAATCCTATTTGCTGGCAAATATGACCATCCCGTGTCTCCACAGACCCATAAACTCCCAGGGGGCACAAAATCCTTTGAGGCCCAGCCTTGATGAGGCCACCTATTCCATCACACCTTTGGTGTGGTGACACATGATATATGTGTTTTCAGACTATGGCAGACAACCACTCCACAGTGATATTACTCCAGTGTTGCTCTATACATCATGATACCTGTGTTGGGGGCACCATGTGTTCTCCCACTAACCAGCCCCATCCATCACAGATGTTATAGGTCAGCCAGGAAGCAGGCATGCCTTGGGTTTTGTGGCACCCCCTATCCAAAGCTGGCCATGTTGCATTCCAGATGTCAGCCATGGAACCCCAACTCTCCATCCATGTCCAGTTTTCCCCAGAAGCTGGATGTGTGTGCCAGGGCAAGACATACCCAGCTGCTGCTTGAGGGGTGGTGCAGATCCAACATTTGGACACATTGGTCAACTCAGCGTAGGTGTGGGCCCATTCCACAATGCTGTTGGAGCATGTCGACCTATGGTCAAAATGACAAAGTAGGCACAGGTACTAACAGGGGTAAATCATGCCCCTCAGGCAAAATACAGGCCAACCTTTCATCTCTAGATAACAATGCAGTGGCAAAGAACTTCTGCCCTGGGTGATGGTACCACAACTTTTCAGCACCCCATGGTTCCTTTGGGTCTGTATCTGTGCCAGAGTAACTGGGGAGCTCATAATAGGCCACACAGGAAATACATATGTCCCCTGGAGGAGAGTTCCTTCCCTGGCCATTCCCCTACGAACGGTCAATCATAGAGGCCACATATTAACTACCCAATGAGTGACATGTAAATCATACTATAGGCTCTCCCCCAGGGGGCTACGATAGCCAACCATACGCAATGGTGGACTTGGAGGGTCCATGGCTAAAGTCAGATTTTTTGTTCCCCTGCCTTTAGAGGCATTGGGGCAGGCAACAACAGATTACTGTTGTCCCCATACCTAGTTGGAGGAAGTCATCTTTTGTTTGTATCTGTAACTAGATGGGGGCAGTGACCCAGTGTAGGAGTGCTTCTACCATGGCCTGGGTGCCTTTTCATGGCTGCTCATTCAAGGTTTGGAGCACCAGGTCCAACCTTGAACTCCAGCCCCACAAAGAGGTGGAGTAACATGCAAATGTAACTCGTTTTTCAGTAGTCCCTTATATCACTCAATAGTACCAGCAGCTTGTGGGTTATATAGAACCTCCACTTTATGTCCATCCCTTGTGCCCACTGTTGTACCTGCTATCCAGGAAAACGTGTTCCTCTATCACATTCAACAGTCAGGGGACGACTGTATGGGGCACAAAAGTGTTGCAGGGCCTGAATTGTATATTGTTGGTCAGCCATCCTGCAAGGGTAGGCAGACAGCAGACCGGAGGCCATATCTACAGCTGTCAGCAGATGCATATGCCCCTGCAACCTCGGCAGTGGCCTGATGTAGACTATTTGCCATCTAGTCAAAAGCATCTGCCCTACTGCTACTTGTTGCGTAACACTGGGCAGCTGTCTCTGTCTGGGGTATGTTTGTGTGCACGCTAGGCACTTCTGGCAGACCTCCCAGATACCTTACATAGACAAAGATAGACCATAGCACTTATTGACCTATTCCATTAGTTTACTCCCAACGTGGTCCAATTTCTGCTGCAGTCATATAGCGACATCTTGTGTAGGTGCTGACTCCAACCACTGGACCTGGCCAAGGCATTTGCCTCATCATTGCCCAGGGCAGTGAAAGGCACATGTTAAATAGTTACAACCTTTCAGTGGCCCATTTCCCATAGGCCTTGCCACATGACCTGACCTCAGATGGGCCTGTGACCAACTAGCTAATTCTGTAACTTTCAGGTAGGTAACCACAAGGTTAGGGCTTAATAAACTGCCCAGCTATCAGTGCAGATTACCACAGGTGTCTCCTCTTTAGTGATCACCATCCACACTGCCCTGAGTTCAGCCTATTGACTACTTTGTCCACAGCAGGTATTAAACCGTATTGTATCAGTATTAGGCTGGACCATGACAGCAGTCTAGGCAGCAGTAGCACCCTGGCTGGACCCATCCTGTCTACCATGCCTCATCGGGAATGGGGGGTGCCCCTCTTGAAATGGTGATGGCTCAGGGTTTAGGGGTGCCTCAGGCTGACCCATGGCCTTATCTTGCATCAGGACTGCAGGTCCCAAGACTTTTTATAATTCTTCTGATAAGGGACTTGTACTCAGGGTACTCTGCTGTTCTAAGTAGGAACCCCACTTTGCTAAGGTGGATGTCTGTGCCATCCCAGTCTGGGGGTTCATTATCCAGGAGCATGCTTACTCCCCAACTATTGGGTAAGTTGTCTGCACAGTGACTGTAGCCCTTCCTGTCACACTCTCACAACCCTGAAGGGTGGCATATACAGCTGCTAATTCCTTCTCTATCAATGAAGAGCACAGTGCAGCTCCGTTCCAAAGTTGGGAGCAAAAGCCTATTTGTGTTCTACAGCGCTCTGTGCACTGCCACAGGCCCCAGCCAAAACCCTCTGTGGTCACTTGCACATCGAGTTCAAATGGGTGCCCCAGGTCAATTACTTGTAGGGCCTGCGATTGCTGCATGGCCCGCTTGGCTGCCAGAAAAGCCATCTCAGCCTCATCATCCCAATCACAAGTAGTTCCTGTTTTTGTCACCTGATACAATGGTTTTATTTTCTGAGCCAAATGGGGCACAAATGCCCGCCACTATCCCAAGAGGCCCACAAAAGTCCTTAGTTACCTCATTATTGTGGGCTTGGGATGTGCCTGAATTTTATTAATGATGGCCTCTGGTATGGCCTTTGTCTTACCCAACCAGATAACTCCCAAAACTTTGGCAGACAGTCCAGGCCTTTGGACCTTGTTTTCGTTCACAGCCAAACAGCATGCTGCTAAATGTTGTTGTAAGAGGGGTGCCGCTGTTTCTAAACCTGCAAGAAAATCAGAGGATAACATATTATCATCAATATAATGGAATAGGTGGGTCCCCTTTATGATATATGGTGGGCTTATGCCCACAGCCCTGCAGCAACACCATGAAAGTCTATCGTCGCCCTTTCCATGTAAAGGCAAACTGTTCCTGGCTCTCTGGTGTGATGTCAATTGGGAAGAATGCATAGGCCAAGTCCATCACACAGTGGTACTGTCCCAATTCCATCATCAAGTGGTCCATCAAATCCTTGATAGAAGGCACAGCTGCATGTAAAGGGGGTGTTACTTTATTTAGTTCTCAGTCATCCACCATCATCTGCCAAATTCCGTCAGGCTTGCTGACTGGCCATACCAGAGAATTATAGGGGCTGTGGATGCCATGCACTATCTTCACCTCCTCTAACGTCTTCATAGTCTCAGTTATCACCATATGCCCACCTGGAAAGTGGTATTGATGGGTAGAAGTAACCTATCGGGGTTGTGGCAGGACCTGGGGCCAGTTATACATATGTCCACCCAGTAATGGCTTAACCACGTGTATTCAGAGTCTGAATTGTCTGACCATGGCTTGTAAAACCAAGCTGTTAAAAATATCTACCCTGGAATGTATTCAAGCATGGAGGAGATATACACAGTTTATAAGTGGGAAGCCAAGTGCCTGAAGCCAACGTGCAAAAATGCAGGTTTCACTCCCACTGACTGGCCTCCGTCTATGTATGCAGCCTTGCCTGGAAACTTATCTGGGTTCTCATAGATAAGGCTACCATCTGTGCCAATGTCTAACAGCAGCGGCACCTCCTGTACATTGGTGGGGACCAGTGGATTGCCAATTCCGCATGTGGCCTCCAGTTGTCTGGTGTCCCCCAAAGCTGGGCACCTTGACCTGTTTCCTAATCAAACATAAAATGCTTTATACCTTCACCTATCTGCAAGTATGGAGCATCTGGGAAGGACAGGGTCAAGCAGCATCATCCTACCCCCTCTTGGGCATTTTCTGGAATTGGTGATTCAGGGACAATTGCCTCCACAAAGTTAACAGCACTTCATTGGGTTGCCTCTCAGTTTTGTCTCAGTCAATCCCAGCCAAAGTCAAACCAATCCACTTATGTGTGTGAGTCATCCACTGGGGGCCCATTTTGTCCCATGAGGTGGCTCCCTGAAGAAGGATGGCTTCCCCTTTTTTGTGGCATAGAGTCCTCTGCTTCCCCAAGGGCAGCCACCTTAGCAAAGTCACCTCAAGACAACTTACCCAATAGTTGGGGAGTAAGCATGCTCCTGGGTAATGAACCCTCAGACTGGGATGGCACAGACATCCACTTTGCTAAGACATCCACCTTAGCAAAGTCACCTCATGCATGCAGCACCCCACCTTAGCAAAGTCACCTCAAGACATCCACCTTAGCAAAGTCACCTCATGCATGCAGCACCCCACATACAGATTGACGGTGGCCAGGGAGCCAAAGGCACTCAGGGATGCAGAGCACAACACAGCGTCCTTCATGTGGGAGGTAAAGTGTTCATCATCTGGCCCTCGGGTATTCAGATCAAACATAGCCTGCTGCATACCCATCTCCTGATTTACTTGCACCACATCTGTATATAACTGCCATTTACTCAGTTTCTGGTATTTCTCTGGCATCATTCCACACCATTTGTATGGCCTCCATCAGCCGTTCATTTACGATTTGGTTGCCTTGCCCCTGTGCTAACCACTTGATCACCTGTAATTGCTGATGGAGGGAGGGATGAGTCATAATGGAGGCCAACTTTTCCATCTCAGAGGTGGAGCAGACAATACTGTTGGCTCCCTCATCCCAAAGGCGAAGCATCTAGGCAGGTGGGATTTCCCCCCGAGCGCTGCCAGCACTGTTTATCTTATTCCTACAACTTCATTGGCATATAGGCAGTGTATGACTTGTGCTCCGTCAAGGTAGGGGGTCTCTGAGCCCATCCCTGGGGCCCCAATGACTGTTCCTGGTCTATTTTCTGATGAACCACTGGGGGAGGCCACAACAGAGGTTCTTCCTCCTCTGTGTCAGATTGGGCAGATTGGGCAGGGATCTCTGATGGGGATGGTGGGCCCAAGCTCACACTAATAGCAGCCTCTAATTCTCATTCCAACCTGTGTACCTGGACCTTCAGGCTCTCTGCTTGTGCCTACAGGTCCTTACCTGTGCTGCATCCTGCAGGGACTGAGCATGCACTTCCCATAGTGCAGTCAAAAACACCCATCCAATAGTGATCCATGCTTCCAGGTGCTTCAGTGCCTTATCCATGCTCACAGGGGACTTGTTCACCACCACCCATGTTTCCACCAGGGCCAATCTTAGCAGCATGGCTGTCACTGGGTACCATAAACCATATTGGGGCCACACGGCTGACCTGGGATCATCAGGGGCCGAGGGCTCACTCACCTCAGAATCCTGCTGACTACACCAATTGTCAGGTTCCAATCTAAGCTGGGGTCTGAGGGGAGCTGGTGAACAGGTGGCAGGCAGCTGAAAGAACACTCAAGGGACCATAGGCCGTTGGGACATGGCTTTATTCTCGTCTGTCCCCCTCCTACAGAGTCAGTAGTGCAGTTATATTTCTCACAGACAACAGTAGTTCAAGGCCAGATATGAGCTCAAACAGGTTACACTAACTGGTACATAAATATGATTATATAGTGCATGGGATTGTGTGCCTGCACTCCAAACCTGCTGTGTCATGCTGTACTGGATGTCTGCCTTGGCCTACTCATGACTAATGCACAGCCATATTCATTACAATTACTAGGGCTTTGTAATATACTTTGAGGTCAGGTAGTGCAATGTTTCCAGTTTTGCCAATTGTGCTCATGGTTGCTTTGGCTATTCAGTATTGTTTGTGATTCCATGTACATCTTAGGGTTGCTTTTTCTATTTCTGTGAAGAATGTCATTGGTATTTTGATAGGGACTGCATTCCATCCTTAGATCATTTTATGTATTTTGGTCATTTTAACAATATTAATTCTTGCAATCCACAGATACGGTATATCTCTCCATTTTAGGGGGTTTCTTCTTCAATTTATTTGGTCAGTATAATTTTATTTGTAGAGATCCTTTACTTTTTTGTATATATTTATTCCCAGGTATTTTTTCTTGTAGCTATTGTAAATGGGATTGCTTTCTTGATTTCTTTTTCAGATTGTTTGCTGTTGGTGTACATACATTCTATTGAGTTTTGTATGTTAATTTTTGTATACTAAAACTGTACTAATTTTGTTTATCAGCTGTAATAGTTTTGGGGTGGTCTTTAGGTTTTTCTAAACATAAGGTGAACAAAAATATTTTGATTTCTTCAATCCCAATTTGGATGACCTTTATTTCTTTCTCATACCTAATTGCTCTGGCTAGTATTTATCTAGTAGTATGTTGACTAAAAGTAGTGAAAGTGATTAATCTTGTTCCAGATCTCAAAGGAAAGGGTTTCAATTTTTCTCCATTTAGTATGACAATAGCTATGTGTTTGTCACATATGGCTTTATTGTTTTGAAGTATGTTCCTTCTATACCAAGTTTATTGAGAGCTTTTATCCTGAAAGGATGTATTATATCAAATACTTTTTTAGCATCTATGGAAATAAACATTTTTTAAAAATTCTGTTAATATCATGTATCACATTTACAGATTTACATATGTTGAACCAT
Source organism: Trachypithecus francoisi (assembly GCF_009764315.1). NCBI lineage: Eukaryota > Metazoa > Chordata > Mammalia > Primates > Cercopithecidae > Trachypithecus > Trachypithecus francoisi. Next base: position 12,565,789 of record NW_022681469.1, on the reverse strand, counting down.
CTTTGCATCACTGGGATGAATCTCACTTGATCATGATGAATGATCTTTTTAATATGTTTGCTAGTATTTTGTCGAGAATTTTGCATTTTTATTCATCATGAATATCTACCTGCAGTTTCCTTTTTCGTGTTGTCCTTGCATGGATTTGGTATCAGCATGATGCTGGCCTTATAAAATGAGTTTGGAAGTATTTCATCCTCTTAAATATTTTTTGAAGAGTTTGAGAAGAATTGTTATTGGTTCTTCTTTAAAAATTTAGTAGAGTTCAGCAGTTCCCATTAAGTCCTGGGATTTTATATGGGAGGCTTTTTATTACTGCTTCAACTGTCTTATTCAATATTGGTCTGTTCAGATGTTCTAATTCCTCATGTTTCAATCTTGGTAAGTTGTATATACCCATTAATTTTTTCTCTGAATTCTTTTGTTGAGGGTTTTCTGATTTGTTGGAATATAGTTGTTATAATAGGCTATAATTATCCTTTGTATTTTGTGGTATCATTAAATTCAAAGCTGTAATGTCTCCTTTTTCATTTTTTATTTTATTTATTTTGGTCTTCTTTTTTTCTTCCTTAGTCTACCTAAAGCTTTGTCAATTTTGATTATCTGTTTTTAAAAATCGAATTTTCATTTTGTAGATCTTTTGTATGTTTTCAGTCTCAATTTCATTTATTTATGCTCTGAACTTTATTATTTTTTGCCTCATACTAATTTTGGGTTTGATTTGTTCTTCTCTTTCCAGTTTCTCTAGGTGCATCATTAGGCAGCTTATTTGAAGCTTTACTACTTTTTTGATGTAGATGTTCATTGCTACAAATTTTCCCTTTCATACTGCTTTTGCTGTATTCCATAGGTTTAGGTATGTTGTTTTTACTTTTTCTCGTTTCATTTTTTTTCAAATTTTCTTAATTTCTTCATTGACCCATTGGTCATTTAAGAGTATGTTGCTTAATTTTCATATATTTGTACAGTTTCCAAGGTTTTTCTTATTATTGATTTATAATTTTTTTCTATTGTAGTCAGAAATGATACTTAATACTTGGCTTTTAAATTTGTTGAGAATTGAGACATGTTTTGTGGCCTAATATATTATCTACCCTACAAAGTATTCCATATACTGATGAGAAGAATGTGTATTATGCAGCCAATGGATAAAATCTTCTCTAAATGTCATTTAGGTCCATTTGCTCTAGAATTTTGTTTAACTCCAATATTTGTTCATTAATTTTCTGTCTGGATGATCTGGCCATTACTGGTAGAGGGTTATTGATGTCTTGTACTATTATTTTATTGTGGCGTATATCTCCCTTTAGTTTCTACTAATATTTGCTTAAATATAAGGCACTCTGGCGTTGGTTACATATACATTTACAATTGTTATATCTTCTTGCTGAACTGACCCTTTTATAATTATATAGTGATCTTCATTGTGTCTTTTTACAGTTTTTTTACTTGAAGTCTATTTTTATCTGATACAAGTATAGCTATTCCTCTTTTGTTTGTTTTTCTCCATTTATATGGAAACTTTTGCCATTTCTTCACTTTTATCCAATGTGTGTCTTTATAGGTGAAGTGAGTTTCTTGTTAGAAGTATATAGTTATATAATTGGATCTTTTAAAAAATATATTCATCTACCCTCTAATCTTTTAATTGGAGAATTTAGTCCATTTACATTCAATGTTACTTTTTATAGGTAAGGACTTACTACTGCCATTTGGTTATTTGTTTTCCGGATGTTCTGTAAACTCCTCTTGGCATTTCTTCCTTCTTACCATCTTCCGTTTGGGTTCAGTAATTTTTCTCTGGTAGTATGTTTTGATTCCTTGCTTTTTATTCTGTGTGTTTCTTATACCATGAAGCTTATAAAAAAAATCTTATAGCTATACAAAGCTCTTTTAAACAAATGACAATTAACTTTGATAACAAAGAAAAGATAGAGAAACAAAGAAAACTATAAAATGGTCTTTGAACTTCATCCCCCCAATGTACTAACCTTTTGTTATCTCAATTTGGATCTTTTTATATCTCTCTCTCTTTTTTTTTTTTTTTTTTTTTTGAGGCAGTGTCTCGCTCTGTCGCCCAGGCTGGGGTGCAGTGGCCGGATCTCAGCTCACTGCAAGCTCCGCCTCCCGGGTTCACGCCATTCTCCTGCCTCAGCCTCCCGAGCAGCTGGGACTACAGGCGCCCGCCACCTCGCCCAGCTAGTTTTTTGTATTTTTAGTAGAGACGGGGTTTCACCGTGTTAGCCAGGATGGTCTCGATCTCCTGACCTCGTGATCCGCCCGTCTCGGCCTCCCAAAGTGCTGGGATTACAGGCTTGAGCCACCGCGCCGGGCCTGGATCTTTTTATATCTCTTAACAAGTGCTCATAGTTATTATTTTTTTAAAATTTGTCTTTCAGTCTTCCCACTAAAGATATGAGTGGTTTTCACATTGCAATTACAGTGTTAAAGTATTCTGAATTTGTCTGTGTACTTACTTTTATCTGTGAGTCTATACATTAAGATGTTGTTTGCGCATTAGTGTCTTTGTCTTTTAGACTGAGAAATTCATTTTATTATTTCTTTTAAGAAAGGATCTGGTCTTGGTGAATTTCCTCAGCTTCCATTTTCTGGGAAAAGCTCCTTCTTTCCTTCAGGTTTGAAGGATACTTTTGCTAAGTATAGTATGTTTTGTTTAGTGTGTTTTTTACTTCAGTACTTTTTATGTATCTTTTTTTTTTTTACTTCAGTACTTTTTATTTATCATTCCATTCCACCTGGCCTGATTTTCACTGAGAATCACTGAGATTTCACTGAGAAGTCTGTTTTCAGAATTTTCAGAACTCCTTTTTATGTCATTTGCTATTTTCTCTTTCCACTTTAGGGTCCTCTCTTGCTTTGATATTTCACTGTTTGAATATTATATGACCTGGGATAGTATCATTTGGGTTGTATTTTCTTGATGATACTTGACCTTTCTGTAACTGAATATATCTGTTTTTCTCTGGGTTTGCAAAGTTTTCTTTCTTTCTGTGAATACTCTTTCTTCTCCTTGCTTTCTCTCAACTCTCTCTTGAAGGAAAATGACTCTTATATTTGCTCTTTAAAGGCTGTTATCTACATCTCATAGGTGTTCTTTATTTCTTTTCATTATTTTTCTCCCGTGACTCTATTTTCAAGTAGCTTGTCTTTTAGTTCACTGATTCTGCTGAGAATCTCTGATGCATTATTCAGCTAATTCAATGTATTCTTTAGTTCCAAGATTTCTGTTTGATATTTTTAATGACTTTAATCTCTTTGTTAAATTTCTGTAATAAATTTCTGCATTCCTTTTCTGTGTTTTCTGGAAACTCACCAAAGTGTTTTTTTTTTTTTTTCTCTCTCTCTCTTCCAGTAACTCAACTAATACTCTCTCATTAGTGTCAATCACTAGTTTCTTGCTTTGTACATTTGAGGAGGCCATGTTGTTTCTTATATATGTACATCGATATTCTTGCATTGAAGAATTGGTTATTTATTGTAGTCTTTGCCTTCTGGCTTGGTTATTTCTTCCTGGATTATATCTGCTTAGAGGTGTACTGTACAGCTTACTCGTTGAATTCCCCTAACTTTAGACTGTGGCCTGCTTATTAGCATTACATGTCACCTCAATCCTAGGTTTGCCAGGGCTCTTGCAAAAGCTTAAGGTGCCACCTTTCTTTAATGGGATGGGCTTCCCAAATGAAATATCCCAGCTATGTGAAAAGGCTGTCTATGGGTTCATGCTAAGAGGATCTGTGGAGCATGCCTCCCATTGTATGGTGCTGCTGAACTGCCTCTCTGATTTAGTATTTCTGTAGAGAGAGTCTCTAAATTTTTCACACTACGGTTGCAAGCCCCTCTTCCACTGTTGATTCTAGCTGTACTCTGGTTTCTTTTTTTTCCCCCACAGGCCTTCAAAATGCTTCCCAACACTTCTTGCATTAAGGCAAGAGTTAACTTCCTGCAGAGAAATCCAAGATAATAGAGAAGCTGGCTATCTGCTTTGATCTCATTTTTCCAGTGAGACACATATGTCTGAGGGGAAATTTTCTGCATAGTGCTTGGCATCATGCATAGAGATATCTATTTATTGTAGTGTCTGTTCACAACTTATCACTTGTCTTTGGCCCTATGGATTGTCACAGCCTAAATTTTGAGTTTTTGGATATTACTGGTGATAGTTTTGGTGCCAAATAGTTGCTTCAGTTGTAATTTTGTGAAGGAGAGTGATGCCAAATTGTTTCTGCTCCATCCTTTTGGTGACATCACCCACCACTACTCCTTTTGCTGCTCTTCCTATTTATAAAGCATCTTAAGAGCAAGCTAGAATATTGAGGAACAAAGACGTTAACAGCTAGGCAGTATAGATTTATTGGATGCCCAGTACCTGAATACCTTGGCCCCAAAGGGAATTTGTAGTTCTTATTGTCAGAAAATCACTAGTCCTATGGAAAACTAAGTATAAGCTGATTCCCTCCAAATCATGAGGTGTGAGGTGGGGGCAATCCTAGCTGGCTCATTGTCCAAGAAATCCAGAGTGAAATCCCATGATCACTTTTAGACAATTCTATTTACTGCTATATCATTCATCATTATAGATTCCTATCTCAGTATGTCAGTAAAATTGCTGTACTGGTACTTTCTAAACTACTTTTCAAATGTAAGTATATGATACATTAATGACAACTTGAATCACCTTCTATAATAGCTGAAGTAGATCGTCTTAAACTTAACACCACATTTTTTTTTACTAGGGATTGGTCTATACATGATAACTCTCATTTCCACTGCAGTTTCAACATGAGAGAAAAAGTAATGAGACAGAGTAGCTGTGTTCTGATTAGAGGCACAGACAAAGCCGTTTCAAGAGCCTCTTTGCTATCATAGGTAGAAATGAGATGTGCAATGGTCAATCTGGTCAGTAATGGGGGAAAAAACACATGGTGCCAGATTGAGTCAACAATTGTGTACAACCATTGTAAGAAAGAGAAATGTATCTACGTTTTTCTGATTCATGCATTGGTACACACATTTACAGACCAGAATATAACCCTAGAAATTCACAACCATTTCAATACTTCCAATGGTCTGTTTTTGTTAAATGGAAAAGGTAATGCAAGAACCTATTTTAGTTCTTTAAAATAAATTATCTTCACATGAAAATTGAATGTTTTATAGCAGGATAGTCTGGGAATGGGCATTTTGTGGCAATATTGAATTTTCATATGTTATAGCTATGTGGCAAGTGAGTTTATCACGTCAAGAGGGAATGTAAGTTCATCTCCTTATTAGTCTATGTCTGTAATCTATATGACCATTAAAGCTAATCTTTCTCTTGACTCTGCAACTAACTCCTGAAGAGAAAAAGTCATCTGGCCAAATCCCAAAACATTCCTAAATGCGTTAGGAGAGATTATGAACATGTAGATTAAATACAAGGTTTATTCATCTCCCCTCTGTTGCCTGAACCCCCTTTCCCTTGCCAATCTTCTTTGCTTTTCTAACAGCATTTTATTGGCTATAAAGGAAATTCAAACAGTGCCCCAAAGGGAAACTCCTTCTCAAAATCTTTCTTGCGGTGACAACAACTGTATGTGCAGTAGTTTTATCCCCTTTTTCAAAAATTGATACATATTACAGTAGTCCTCCCGTATCCACGGTTTCATTCTTACAGTTTTAGTTACCCGTGGTCAACTGCAGTCCAAATATATTAAATGGAAAATTCCAGTAAAAACAATTCATAAGTTTTAAAGCCTATGCTGTTCTGAGTGAGATGTGATGAACTCTGGTGTCATCTTGCTTTGTCCCATACAGACCATAAATCATCCCTTTGTTCAGTGTATCCACAGTGTACAGGCCACCTGCCTGTTTCCACTTGGTAACCATCTTGGTTATCAGATCAAAGGAACATAGTATATATGGGGTTCTCTACTATCCATGGTTTCAGATCGACTGGGGGTCTTGGTATGTATCCCCCACAGATAACAGGGGACTACTATATTAAAATTAATCCACTATTCTGTAATAAAAACTTGGTGAAGAGGAACATGAGATTTGATTTTCAGGAGACTCCTATGAAGAAGTAACATTTCAGCTGAAACGTGAATGACACTTAGGTATTGATGTTGGAGAAGAGTAATCTAGGACAATAAAATATGAAGTGGGAAGGTGAAAGTAAGTTTAGCATCAGAAAATGTCTGATGTGGCTTGAATGTGGGATGGACAGTGAATGGGATAAGAGGGTAGACATAGCACAGATCATGGAGAGATTCAGGGATTTGTTTGGATTTAATTCTGAAAGTAACTGGAAGCCATTGGGAGATATAGGCAGTTGAGTGACATAATTTAATTTGTATTTTAAAAGATCACTTTGGCAGGTTTGTAAAGAAAGGATTGTCTGATGGGCATGAATAGAAGCAGAGACCACTCCAGGAACTCTGGAATTAGTTCAATTGATAGCACAAAACAACAGAGAGGTGGTTACCAGCCATACAGATGGAGAGAACTGGCCTGATTTAGGATATTTTGGAGACATAACAAAATGATTTTAATACTATTTAGCAGCTGCATAATAGCCCATTATATGAATGCACCATGACTTATTTAAACATTGGAAGAGGAGTTTTAAAATTTAAACAATCAAGTGTGTTCTGAGATCTACTATTAAGATTCCTGCTTCCCAAATTGTCTTCATTTATATTTATCCTGTGACTATCTATTTAAAACGCATAAGGTGGTAGCCTGGCTGTACTAAAGAATAATAAATAGTTCTATTCACCTTGCTTTTTAAACTATGACCCATTTCAGTTCAGTTTTAATTTTTGAGTAAGAATAAGTATAATATATGAAAATAATTCTGTATGCAGTTCCAATATATATTCAAGTTACCACAGAATTCAACGTTATCATTTCATGGAATTTTCATTTTTAGTTTTGAGTAGAACAGGTTTGAAAAAAATATATAGGAATACCTGTAAGAATCAGGTGATATTTGATAATTAAACCACCCTTTGGTTTTAAATCAAAATTAAACTCAGGAGAATAACTTAAATAAACCAATAAAATTTGGCTATGCAGTTCAGAACTCAACTTAAAAAGTTATGCATCCAGTAAATTTTTCAGTAGCCTGTTCGTTTTTATGCTGATTATTAAGTTTCAGTTAAGTTTCAGTGTATTCATTAAAATGTTAAACTTTATCCTGAATCACCTAAATCTTCCATGAGTTCTGCATGTAGAATATAATTTGGCAGATGCTTAATTTGGAGGGAATTGCTTACTTCTTAATACAACTTTTTTTTGAGAGAGAAAAATATAAAAAAAAAATTATTTACGTCCCTAAAAATTCTAACATTTTGTCCAAATGTATCACATACACTTGAAACAAAACCATAGATGCATGCAACTCAAACGGAATGAATGATACCAACTTATATGCTTGTTAGGATTCAGTCAACTCTCAGTTATTCACTGAGTTGAGTTACAAGTAGAAGATAGCGGGTAATGTTAAATGTTAAAGACACACTGCACAATTCTTGTTTATAATATGGCTTCAAAATCTAGTTGGGAAAACAAGACCACGTGTTGGTGCTTTTGTGATTTGTGCGTGCTGTTCCCTCTGCATGGAATGACTTTCTTTAACTTCGTGGTCACACAGTTGCTAATTATCTTTCAATCTGTCAGTGTCACATCTGTGAAGGTTTTCTTTCTACATTAAACAATTTATAATAATCCTTGTTATGCTTGTTTGGATTCACATGTCTCCATCTCTATGAGAGCATGTGTTCCTTCAGGAAAATGACTATGTCATTTCCGGAGTGCTTGGTGTAATGTCTTAAACAGTGTTGGGCCATCATTAATATTGAGTATTGATAATATAAGGCAGTTTGCTGTGAATTCTAAATGTCCAGATCTATCGAGAAGTGTTTAGGGAAATTTGCATCTCTGAAGAGAACAAGATTACCAGGGCCTCCAATCCTAGTATTAGAATTACAATCTTGGCAAATCCTGACCCATTTGAGGCTTGAGAAGAGGGAGTAGACGAGAGAGGAAGGATGGGTTGGGGAAGTCTTCAGGAGTTTTTCAACTCTACTCATCTATGGTTCTACATTTCAAAGTTTGAATTTTAAAATAGCTCTATTACCTATATCACCATTACTTCATGATCTAAAAGTAAAATCATAAAGACAGCTTTGCACAACAGAATGTACTGGACTGAGGCATTCACATTCAGTCAATTTTTTCACAGTATAACTCAGAAAGAGGTTAAAAAGTTCTCTTTGCTTTTTGAGAATCCATTTTATAGTTCATTGTTGCAGATCTTCTGATGTTGACTTTCAGAAGTGAATTGAAATGTAGGATAAATCTAGAAGTATAGTAAAGACAAGGAATCAAAGCCAAGCAGCAAACAGACACACAGGGGAGGATATTTTCTGTATCGTCTCCCTGAGCATACTTGGAAATCGGAGAAGCTGGCTTTTGAATAGTACATACATAATCAGTTCTTTGGTTTATAAATTCAGTAATCATGAAACCCCGTGAAATAAATATCAACATAGCAGTACATGTCTTCATTAATATTTTATATCATTACCTCTGTAGCTTCTCTGAGGAGTTCAGGAAATTTTATAGAAAAAAACGCTTAAAACTTGAAGCAACTAAAATTTATATTAAAAAATCATAAAGAATGAAGGAATAAAGTATATTAAATATACAAGCTGTTTTCTTAGAGACTTAGAATATAAAATGAATATGAACCCACTTTCCCCAATAATTAGCCTTGATACACAAGTAAACATAAGCATAATATTTTTTCTTGCCAATTTCTACAATAACTCAAAACCTTTAATGAATAAAAAAAGATATATCCTAATTAAATAATTAAGTTGACAATAACATTATCAACTTAGGCAAAAAATCTACTAATTTTCATCTTCCTTTTGTATGTTACAGTATTTGGGCATTGTTATATATATATTATAAAATATATATCTAGATATCTAGATATACACTCTCTCTCTCTCTACATATATATGTATATGTATTTACAATTTCTTGAAATAGTGAGAAAAGTTACAAAAAGAAATTACAAATACAAATCTCTCTCTCTCTCTCCCTATGTGTGTGTGTGTGTGTATATATCTATATCTATATCTATATCTATATCTATATCTATATATCTTTTATCCCTCACCCTCTTCCCACTCTTTCCCCTAAGTCCCCAAAGTCCATTGATTCATTCTTATGCTTTTTTGTCCTCATAGCTTAGATAGAATAGCCAGATATAAATTTAGATGGCTAAACATTTATATATCATTAGTAGAATTTCAGTCCAATTCTCATTTCTAAAATTTCTTTTGGTACTAGACAGAACTCTACTTTTATGATTAAAAATTTTAGGAAATGTATATATATATATATATATATAGAGAGAGAGAGAGAGAGAGAGAGAGAATTTTTCTCTGAAGAGAATAATGACACTCATCACCATGGGAAAAGATAGTAATAGAGTTAATCAACAAATGTATGCTGAATTAAATTAAATGAATGTAGACTCCTCTAAGTGATTGGTGAGACTGTTCTCGACTCTAAATTCATTTCCTAAGCTAGATACTCTATAGACGACACATACTGATCACTTTCTATAAAGCAACTGCTTTTTCCAAGGTCTTCTTTATACAGGATGGAGGAAATGGCCTTTTAATTCCAGAATCCACTCTGTTAGCTATAATTATATTGTTTCTTTTTATAATTAAGTAGAAAGATACAGTACTTTACAAAATGAACAAATGTATAATCTAACAAACTATGAACTCTTAAGCAACCAACTCTTAACTGGTGGAATCTGGAAAGGGCTTCTTAAATAAAAAAGAAATTCTATCCTGGATGTCTCCAAAAATGGGTTGTGTTACTCTAGTGCCCTCCTACATCAATGCAAAAAATACACAATGCTGAGCTCCACAGTTTTTGTGCAGTTTCCAGCTTTCAAAGTACCAGATAGGACTCTGACTCCAATACTCTCAATCCTTATATTCCCGAAAATGTGAATGACATTTTAATTATCCTTCAAAAAACTTGACTTCTCTGACCATTCATCTCTTCTTAGTAGAGGAACAAGAGTTCAAGAACAATTTTGGAGGTGGGAGTGGGGTCAAAGAGAAAGAAATGCAAACCAGGCTCCTACCCAATGATTATTTCTTAAATGATATGGTCTGTAACAGAGGTTGCCAAGCCTTTCCTATAAAGAAACAAAGAGTAAATATTTTCAGCTTTTTAGCACATAAAGTCTCTGTCACAACTACTCACCTCTGCTAATGTATCACAAAAGCAGCCACACACAAAACATAAATGAATGAATGTGGCTGTGTTTCCATAAAACTTTATTTACTAAACAGGTGGTAGTCTGAATTTGGTCTGCAGGATATAGTTTGTTGACCATGGTTTATAGAATAATCTTTGAGTATAGCATACAAAATATCTTTCATTCAGACAATTTTTTTGTACCAGAAATTTCCAAAATCAACTGAATAATTTTTTTTTCCTTAAATTACTCTACAGTAATCTCTCTGGAAGAAGGTGAACTGCATTTACAATTTCTTAAAATAGTGAGAAAAGTTACAAAAGGAAATTACAAATACAAAACAGACAATATCTGATAAAATAGATATACCTTGTCACTATGTTAAACACCGAAATTTGTGTATTTCTATAGAGAACACCCCAACTATCAGACTTTGTGAAGCATTATTTGCACTTATATTCAACAAATATTTAACCTAGTCCTTAAAATCATCCACCATTTTTGAAATTTTGGAAATACCGGTTTAGAAAGATAAAGTAGACCTCTTAAATAGGAAGTGGCAAATCTAAGATCTGAACCTTGATCATCTGCTTCCAAATCCTGGGCTGGTTAAGAAAAATATTAGATTAAAAAAATCTAAAATACATTCAAAGACTTTAATTCCCTCTAGTGTTTTTCAGTGCCAGAGAATTTTGTAACAGGCAATTCTCAGTAACTGTAAAACACACAAATGATGACTTTCCCTGTTTTTAGTAATAAAGAGTAAATCAATGCAATTCTCAGTTATTTTGCTTAATAGAGCACATTGAAAAACAAAAGCGCTACACTCCCTATTTTTTTGTAATATTTTCTGATGAATTTCAATAGCTAGACTCTCATCATACTTTAAAGACTGTCATTCTTCCTTAAAAGCGAAAGGCAATTTAATGAGATACTTGCAGTAGATAAAGTTGCTGTATTCGATGTTTCCATGTTTTATTTCCTGAGAGATGACATAGAACAATGTTGTCTGAGATTGTGAATTTCCATACAGAGGGATCATTGAAGCACCCCCGTTCACAAAACACTCTGTCATGCTGGAGACAAAACTATCAAATTTTATTAAAATTTAGTTATCTCAAGTCAAGCTTTACATTTCCAAATAGAAATAGTGAACTGCGATGTGTCAGAGCTCTAAATTTCGTTACCACAACAGGTGTCATTATTTGGCACATAGAACTAGGGTTTGTGATAACTACATCCTACAGCTCTAAAGGAAATAGCAGAAGTGTTCATTGAAAGCACTCTTCTGTGTCTACCACTTTTGAGCAGTGCAGCCTAAGAATGAAAAAAAAAAATAGAAATACTGAGGTCAAGGCCATGATGATTTTCCTATCACCCACAATTAAATTTTGAAATTCCAGGAAGGCATTTTTGGATATTATGGTATCAGGAAAACAGAAGGAAAGAAAATTAGCTCAAAATGCTCCAGTCTGACTTTGTACTAGCAAATAATGCTATGCAAAATAAAATCTATTATTAATAATATCTATTATATTTAAAATAATAGAATAATATCTATTTTATTTAAAATAATAGAATAATATCTATTATAATGATAATCCCCCCATTTTTCCTTATCTCTGGTAAAACATCTGCTCTTTATGTTATCTCAAGTCACATTATATAGTTTAGAAATGGGTGATAGATATCTGGAATCATCTTTCCTCATTCATAGGCATCTCAAGGAAGAAGTCATAATAGAATGATATCTATTATTCTATTTTATTTTGTAGTGTTTATTTTTATTTTTTTAAAAATTTCCCAAATTTCTTTGGGTCCTGGTGGTATTTGCTTGCATGAGGAAGTTCTTTAGTGGTGGTTTGTAGGATCCCGGCGCACCCATCACCGAAGCAGTATATACTGCACCATACATGTTGTCTTTTATCCCTCACCCCCTTCCCACTCTTTCCCCTGGGTCCCCAAAGTCCATTGATTCATTCTTATACTTTTTTGTCCTCATAGCTTAGATAGAATAGCCAGATATAAATTTAGATGGCTAAACATTTATATATCATTAGTAGAATTTCCGTCCAATTCTCATTTCTAAAACTTCTTTTGGTACTAGACAGAACTCTACTTTTATGATTAAAAATTTTAGGAATCTTCATTTAAGACAAAATATGACTCCTTGTAATTTTTCTCCCTGGATCCAATATTCCCTTATTGTATGAAAGAGTGTCTATTTCCTTCTCATGGATAACCTTTAAAATATTTACATAAAACTAATTTTAACCACCACCAACCCTCAATCATATCATGTCCAAAATAACCTTTCCAACCTCCTTTATCCATTATTTTTTTACAATAAGGTTTATGATTTCCTTTTATCAGTGTGGTTTTGGATGTGCACCATTTATAAAATAAGGTCTTTCTTTAAAATTGCTTATAAAGCAAATAGAATAATACAAATATAGAGTGTCAGGAAGACAAATTGTTCCTAATACATCTTTTGACGTAAATGGTGAATGCCTGTTGTTTAAGCTTCAGATTATGAAAGTTTGAACAGCAACACTGTCGAACTATTGGCTAATTCTGATCATTTTCAATTCAATCACTAAACTTATTTGTTTTTAATTTGAGTTATTATCAAGTCACCAGTCTAATTGATTTCATATTTGTGTAATTGATTTTCTACTCTATAGTACTTTTTTTTCTATTACATTTAATTTTGCTTGTTCAGCCTGTGCCTTTATTCAAGTTGTTGATAAAAACTCCAATCTGAAAAGTCCAAGCAAAACTCTGTGGCACATTCCCAGCAAGCTAAACTCCAGATGGGCATCAAGCATTCATCAATATCCCAGGGCGTAGAATTAAACCTGTTAAAGCTCTACCAAACTTTTTGCCATTCTGCTCACAAGAGTATCATGAGAGTCTGTCAAGCACCTGGTTGAAACATAGACTCACTATGTCAATGGCCCATATGAGGCCCATAAAGAAAATTCAGAGCACTTAAAAAGTTGCTATGAATCTGTAATCCCGTAATTTTTCCTTATCGCTGGTAAAATATCTGCTCTTTATCTTACCTCAAGTCATACTAGAGAGTTTAGGAATGGGTGAGAGATACCTGGGACTATCTTTCCTCATTCATAGGAGTCTCAAGGTAGAAATCATAATGACTATATTTCATCTTTTTCCATGTCTGTGCCCTTGTGTGATAGTAGATAGTTGCTTGACAGCATATTGAAGAGTCTTCATTACTCACTGCCATTTGCTTTCCTGTCCTAGAAATGAAAAAAAAATTGTTTGGTTCCAACTGACCACAATTGTATCTGACCTTTTCTTCTGTTTTGTTTTATTTGTTTATTTCCTAACAATTGATGTTTCTCAACATAAAATACTGTCTTCGTCATGCCAGATTCCTATCTAGAATCACCTTGTTTTCCCACCCCAATGCCTTAGAAGGGAGCAGAGAGCTCAGGGTGTCACTAGTCAACTTATATCTCATCTCATGTTATTTGAACAGTAGGACTCTTCAGGAGATATAAGAATATTATATACAAGGTGCAAAATGTATGTAATTATGACACCTTTTAAAAATAAACCATAGGAAATCACGTGAAACAGTGATTTCTTGATACAATATTATTATTGTTCCTTCTACAAACATTATTTCAATTAAGGAGAGTGTTCAAGGGCTCTTCCTGAGTTGGAAAGATTCATGATATTTCCTAGGGTTAAAAACTATCTCCCTGGAGTTTCTAAAAATGAGAGCCTGCTTTAAAATTGTGAAGCTTTCATGGGAAAAGCAAAGAAACTTTTAAACAACTGAAATTCTGAGGTATTTTCTGGAATAAAAAGCACAGATGGTCAGTGGATCCCAGTTATTGTTTTAGCTGGAAAAAAATGAAATAAGTTGATCAGAGGTAGGTAGATTATAATATTATTATTACTTGGGAAATTTGAATTATTTGGGCCCTGGTAATCCTGTGCTATTCATGCATATAGATTAAAGCTCCTGGTTCTCACTTAAGCAAACTGAAAAGCACTAATGGTTAGAGAAAGAAATGAAGTTTTTGTTCTAGTGACTTGTTTTTGAAAAGTATTTTGTAACAATGCCACTTACATATTTTCATGTTGCCACATTTACATCTGAGAATTACTGGTGAAAAACACAAATGGCCTAACTATTTAAAAATGGGTTTCTAATCATAATTCAACGTGGCTTTGCATCAAATAGAAATACCAAACTGAGAAAGAGAAATGACTGTTTGACCAAATAAATGTAATAACATGGTGGTAAAAGAGTAAAAATGATTCTTTGCATTTTCTGTGTTTTCAGTTTCTCTATCTATCTATCTTGATGGATCGATTCATTGACTGTGGTAGGCATGAGCTTATTATGTAAAATAAGATACATGCTTCAGTGACACTGTTTTTGCCCAGAGATGTTGCTTCGAGGCCTTCCATAGGCAGCTTCCAGGGCATCTGGGCATTGATGGGCTTGCGAATGAGCTGAGTTGGCAACTGCAGCACCACTGGTTGTAGTCTTGCTAGTATCCTTTCAACTCTATCCTCTTGGGATATCAGCTCCTTTACCATATCAATGCAACTCTCACCAGTGATAATATTTGTCATTAATGTGACACAAATCTAATCTCCATGTTGTATCTGCTTATGTTAGTCAATGGAGCCACACAGTGGATTAGAATCACGCATGAGGACACTGGAGGAAGTTGTTCATAAGAGACAAAGAGGGCATAAACAGACAGTAAACATGAAACATTTAATTGAGTGAAGCTTTTATTTCTGATTTGAAAATAAATATATATTAGGGTAAAAAAACTAAGTTTATAAAGGAAAACAGAAAAATAGGAGTTAATAGAGGAACCCACAGCTTCACTACTCAAATAAAATTATTGCTGAAATTTGGGTTACATATAACTCTTTCTGTCTAATGTGCATATGTGTTTATGGACAACATAGTTGATGATGCACAGGGCCTTATTTAAACTTTTGTCTGGTACATTAGGCCATTCTTGGGTTGCTATAAAAAATTCCTAAGATCGAGTAATTTATAAGGAAATGTTTAATTTGCACACAGTTCTTCATGCTTTACAGAAAGTGTGGTGCTGGCATCTGCTCGGCTTCTGGGGAGGCCTCAGGAATTTTACATTTATGGTGGAAGGTGAAGGAGGGACAGACATGTCACATGGCAGAAGCAGGAGCAACAGTGGGAGTGAGGATGTGCCACACACATTTCAATGACCAGATCTTCTGGTCATTGAACTCACTATCACAAGGACAGCACCAGGGGGATGGTGCTCAACCATTCCTGAGAAATCCTCCCCCATGACCCAGTGGCCTCCCACCAGGCCCCACCTCCAACACTGAGGATCACAATTCAACATGAGATTTTAGTGGGGATGGATGCACATTCAAACTGTATCACCTACTATTGTCTGTTTCGTTTATTCCAATTGTTTGATCTGATAAATAATTCTGTCGAAGATCGTGTAGACTGAATTGTTCAAACATTTTGCCATATTTCAAGTTAAGTTCCCAGAAGTTGGGTTTATTTAAATTTAAATATTTTAAGGCTCATTACATACATACACAAGCTGTGTGATAAAAGAGTTATGTCAGTTTACATGGTGGCCATGATAAAATAGGATTGAAAAATTTTTTATTAATTTTTTTTCTTTACTAGAGATGAGGTTTCACTATATTCCTCAGGCTGGTCTCAAATTCCTGGACTCAATCAATTCTCCCACCTTGACCTCCCAAAGTGCTGGGATTAGAGGCCACCCTGCTCAGCCATGATGCGATAGTTTATAATAAAAATTTCCTCTTACATTATTTTTAGAAAAAAAATCCAAACCCTCCACTTCTTTACAAAATATGTAATGATTTGCATATATTTTACTTGTCCAGTTTCTAACACGGTTTATATTAACTTCGAAAGCTCCACAATTGGAATCACATAATGAATAATATTAACTAAATGGCTTAAAACAACACAAGGAACCCCAAGAAGACAGCTTAGATTTTATGTAAGTATTAAGTAGTCACCTACTTGTATTCCCACTAAATTGTGAACTCCAAAAACAGAGTTTTTTTAATTTTCAAAGTAAATTTTTATTCAATACCTGTTTTGTATTAGGCATTTTCTCATTTTTTGAGAATGCAAAGGAAAGCAAGATAGAGAAGATTTCAGCTATTATGCATGAGACAGCAAGGTAAGGGGACCAGTTGAATATCAGGCTCAATGTCATATGTCTGGAATTTATCTTTACATAGATGGCATTTGTAGGTGGTATATATAGACCAAAAATAAGGTGAGCTTGGAAATTGATGATTTCACATTAATTTTCTGCATGTCACATTTGAGGAATGGATTTTACTTCAAGAATAAATAATCTCTTGACAGCCTATGCATCAGAATCCATGTAGGAAATAGTGAATTAGGCATAGTTCAAAGTTGATCATCTATTTATTTGGATGTTAACATTATATCACAAAAATATAATATTCGATAAGTGTATAATGTTATTGCTGGGTTTCTTGAACAAAATACTCAATTATTTTAAATGTTACCAAATCATTTAAAATGGAAATTTGGAGACTTTATTTCCACAGGAGTGAAACTGAATTATTTTATGTGACCATGTTCAGGACAGATTTTCTTAATCAAAACCCTCATTAGGGAAATTTAACTCCTTATATTACATTTTATGGCTTTTGTTTTAATTTTATCTACCACTACAGTCGATGATAAAATGTGAATGAATAGAAAGAAAAATATTGTCATTTTATTGTCTTCTCTCTATTGATATAATTACCAGAGTCTTCTCAAAGAGGGCATTAAAAACTCTCTTAGGGCACTGAAGGTCCTTTTTACTCCATTTGAGCTTTCTTAAAAAGAGTAAATGAAAAAGTAGGATAGGGACTTAGAGAAATCCACCCTGGGGAAGACATGAACAGAAAAAAAATTACTTATAAATGGGACAAGTTGATGTAAAATTTGTAAAGATGGGTTAGAGAGTTTTGGCAAAAATGTGAGCTCTGGAGGAAGCCTGTTGGGTTCATTCCTGTTCTGTGCACTGTTCTTTCTTTTATATTGTTAGTTTTCTCATCTACAAAGCAATGTAACACAGTCGCTATGATTGCTATGAAGGTTAAATGAAATAAGATGTGAAGACCATTTAGCATACAGTGTAACAAATACAATTGAGATTTATAGTATAGGCTCAGAAGTTACCATTAGTAATAGTCAAGCACCCAGAAATCTCACACTTAATATTAAGAACAAATAATGAAATAGGCCTGAAGACTAAGATGAGTTATAATTGTATTATACTTAGTGCAATAAATTAGACAAACCAGGAATAGAGAGATTGTTTTACTCTTCAAAGCTTGGAAAGATACTGCATATCACAAATGCTGTTGAAATTAGTGAGGATATTATATAGCAATGGGTAGGAGAGGAAATAAAATAAGACTGGCCACATACTCATCAATGGTGTTTAGAGTATCCATGTTGTCTCATAAGAACATTCTTGTCAACATATGAGAATTGGAGGGTGAAGATTAAAAGAAAGAGAGAGAGAAAGTGATATGCAGGATGAGCTCAGTTATACCAAATGCTGACTTTATCACACTGTAGTTACAGAAAAGGAGGAAAAGGCCTTAGTTAAAATATAAATAATATATCAGGAAAGCTGAAGCAAGGTTCAATGAAATAATATACAAAGATCTAAGAAGAGATTAAAGGGAAATATCTTGATATTGTGTATTTTTAAAAGGGCTGGGACAAAATGCATTTTGGTGTGCACTGTGAAGAAAGATAATGCTAAAAGCATAGACTAAATAAATACATATGAAAGTAAATTTACACAGAAAATTAGAAGTATTTTTTTTTGGTTTTCATATACCTTTCTTATATGGACCAGCACAGTCTATAGCATGTGGTCCCTCTTACGAGAAAATTCATATTTATTTGTTCAGTGTAAATGTTTTCAAGTTTTTTTGTATATTAACAAAGAAAAAATATAAGAATAAAATAAATTATCCAATATGAATTGGGAGATGATTTTATGTCTCTCTGTGAAGATAAAATGGTCAGTATATAACTTCTGTCTCTGCGTCCAGAGCAGGGGTTCCTAACATGGGGTCAATACTCTTGAGATTAAAATATTTGGCGTATGAGATGGTACTCTAGGGCGATAGTTCAGAGCTTTCATCTGATTCTCAAGAACATTTATGATCCCTTTCCTCAAAGCTCAGAAATAACTGATCAGGAGAAAAATAAGTAAATGTGACTAATGGACACATGAGGCATGCTATTTGTATTTATGGATTAGCTTTTAGTGGTAATGATTTAGAAGAAAGCAGTGCTAAGCTCACATGGGCAGGAAAGCAGGCAACATACTGAACTGGCTAATATTAAAATGTAGGGCTAGGTGCAGTGGCTCATGCCTGTAATCGCACTTTGGGAGGCTGAGGTGGGCAGTTTACGAGTTCAAGAGATTAAGACCATCCTGGCCAACATGATGAAACCTCGTCTCATTAGCTGTGCATAGTAGCACATGCCTGTAATCCCAGCTACTCGGGAGGCTGAGGCAGGAGAATTTCTTGAACCCGGGAGGCAGAGATTGCAGTGAGCCGAGAGATCATGCCACTGCACTCCAGCCTGTTGACAGAACGAGACTCCATCTGAAAAAAAAAAAAAAAAAAAAATTAGATACAAAGGAAGTTCTCTGCAAAAGGGGGAAATTCCTCTTGTAAAACAAAAGAAAACCTTAGAATGTACTAAAGAATATGGCAAAGTGGCAGATAAAGTTGTCTTCCAAAATAAGCAATGGGGAAAGGACTCCCTATTCAGTAAATGATGCTGAGATAACTGGCTAGCCATATGCAGAAAATTGGAACTAGACCCTTTCGTTACCCCTTATAAAAAATCAACTCAAGATGGATTAAAGATGTAAATGTAAAATCTAATACTACAAAAACCCTGGAAGATAGCCTAGGACATACCATTCTGGACATAGGACCTGGCAAAGATTTCATGATGATGACATCAAAAACAGTGACAGCAAAAACAAAAATTGACAGATTGGATGTAATTAAACTAAAGAGCTTTTATTCAGGAAAAATAAAAAAAAAAGATCAGAGTAAACAGACAACCTATGGAATGGGAGAAAATAGTTACAAACTATGCATCCAAAAGCAGTCTAATATCCAGAACCTATAAGGGGCTTAAACAAATTTACAAGCGAAAAACAACCCCATTAAAGAGTGGGCAAAAGACATGAACAGACTTTTCCAAAGAAGGCATACACGTGGCCAAAAAGCAAATGAAAAATGCTCAACATCACTAATCATTAAAAAAATGCAAATCAAAATGACAATGAGAACCATCTCCCACCAGTCAGAAACAGCGATTATTAAAAAGTCAAAAAATTACAGATGCTGGTGAGGTTGTAGAGAAAAGGAAATGCTTATACACTGCTGGTGGGAATGCAAATTAGTTCAGCTACTGTAGAAAATAGTTCGATGGTTTCTGAAAAACTTCAAAACAGAATTACCGTTCCATCCAGCAATCTCATTATTGTGTGTATACCCAAAGGAATATAAGTCATTCTACCATAAAGGCACATGCACACATATGTGCATCACAGCACTGTTCACACTAGCAAAGACATGGAATCAACCTAAATGCCCATCAACAGTGGACTGGATAAGGAAAATGTGGTACACATTTGATACACCATGAAATACCGTGCATTCATAAAAAAGAATGACCATGTCCTTTGGAGCAACATGGATGGAGCTAGAGGCCAATGTACTAAGCGAATTAACACAGGAAGAGAAAACCAAATACCACATGTTCTCACTCATCAAAGGGATCTAAATATTGAGTATATATGAACACAAAAAAGGGAATAACAGAGACTGGGGACTACTTGCGGATGGAGAGAGGGAGGAGGATGAGGATTGAAAAACTACCTCTTCAGTATTATGCTTATTACCTGGGTGACAAAATAATCTATACACCAAACCCCTGTGAACACACAATTTACATATGTAACAAACCTGTACATGTTTCCCTGAACCTAAAGTAAAAGTTAAAAAATAAAAGCTGTCTTGCAAAGGAAATCTAGGGAAGTTCTATACAAAGGCAAAGCGTATATGAAATATATGGTCTTCTAAATATTCATGTTAAGGTAATCAGTAAATGCCTGGAAGGCATAGGTTGACTTAGAATGTTATAAAGATGCTAATCATTTATAGCGTTGTTGTTGTTGTTTTTGTTGTTGTTATTGTTGTTTTTGAGGCGGAGTCCCGCTCAGTTGCCCAGGCTGGAGTGCAATGGCATGGTCTTGGCTGACTGCAACCTCTGCCTCCGGGATTCAAGTGATTCTCCTGCCTCAGTCTCCCTAGTATCTGGGATTACAGGCATGCACCACCACACTCAGCCAATTTTTGTATTTTTAGTAGTGGCGAGGTTTCTACTGCTGCGGTTTGGCCAGGCTGGTCTCGAACTCCTGACCTCAGGTGATCCACCTGCCTCGGCCTCCCAAAGTGCTGGGATTGCAGGCATGAACCACCATGCCGGCCCTATAACTTGTTTAAACAACATAAACTTCTTGAGCACGTGGGAGAAAAGATGTATGAAGAAACAGAAAGAGCACTATTTAGTTACTGAAGTGAAAAATGATGAAATATCTTGGAATCAACTTGGACAAGATTGAGGGAGGTATATTAAGAAAGTACTGGCAGTTTCCATTAAAAAAAGAAAAAGAAAAATTATAATCTTGGTGATAAAGAGCTGGAACTAGGGGAAAAAAGCTTGGTAAAATTTTAAAAAGTAATAGAAAATTTACACTTCAAAAAAGTGAATATTTATTTATGATGAGGAGAGAAATGAAAATATACTTTGATTCCTTCTTAACACTACAACAAAATGTCAACATTTTCAACAGAGAAAAATAGATTAGGCTTTTTTTCATGGTTCTTCAAAATTTATGATTTTAGTATTCCACAGTATATGCTTTCAAAATATACAGGGATTTCAATAAATTCTGTATTGCATGATTAAAATAAAAATACGGAAAAGTATGTTGATGGGGGATGCAAAAGTTCTCTGCTTATAATTTCATGCAGCTGGTTATTAGATTTATTCACTGACTAGCTTCAGGCTCTGAACATTTCCAACTTTCTTTATTCTTCCCACATTCTTCTGATACTTGGAATGTTATTATATAGGACACAATTTTATGTGATATAACTATCAGAATTTGACATCTAGCCCCACAATCTTATGTCACAGCTTGGAGTCTGTTGGCACAATGTTCTGTAGGCATATATTGGAACTCATTTCTATATCAAAATAGATAGCAATAGCTTAATTCTATATGGAAGTAACTACAAACAGTTTAACTTCCTCTTACTAACTGAAACTAAATGTACTCCAATTTAACATTTTGTTACTCAGACTCTAGAAATATCATCAGACACTCTACCACCACTTGACAGAAGAGAAGGTCATAGAGGGAATTAAGAGCAGAACTGGCCAGGCGCAGTGACTCGTGCTTGTAATCCCAGCACTTTGGGAGGCCAAGGCGGGTGGATCATGAGGTCAGGAGATCGAGACCAGCCTGACCAACATGCTGAAATCCCATCTCTCCTAAAAAATAAAAATAAAAATAAATTAACCAGGTGTGGTGGTGCACACCTGTAAGCCCAGCTACTCAGGAGGCTGAGGCGGGAGAATTGCTTGAACCCGGGAGGTGGAGGTTGCAGTGAGCAGAGATCAAGCCACTGCACTCCAGCCTGGGCGACAGAGTGAGACCCTGTCTCAACAACAACAACAACAAAAGCTGAATCATACAGCCCTCTGAATCAGTTGCACTTTTCTAGAAATTTTCAAAAGTTTTATGAAAAACAAATGACTAAGTGAAAGCCTAGGTTCATACCCAGGGCTTTAAAGGTGGCCTAAGGAAGTGGGAAATTTGAAGCTCAAACATGGTATGTGCCCATATAAATCTACCTATGGGCTAATGCCTATTTGTGGGTAAGGGAATTTGGAAAGACAATCCAAAAAATTTAACCATGTTATAGAAAAGATGAAGATAAAGCAACCAAAGGAAAAACACTGGAAATGTAAACATTATGAGATGTAAAGTAACTTTATTTTTTATTTTTATTTTTTTGAGACCGAGTCTTGCTCTGTTGCCCAGGCTGGAGTGCAGTGGCCGGATCTCAGCTCACTGCAAGCTCCGCCTCCCGGGTTTACACCATTCTCCTGCCTCAGCCTCCCGAGTAGCTGGGACTATAGGCGCCCACCACCTCGCCAGGCTATTTTTTTGTATTTTTTAGTAGAGACGGGGTTTCACCGTGTTAGCCAGGATGGTCTCGATCTCCTGACCTCGTGATCCGCCCGTCTCGGCCTCCCAAAGTGCTGGGATTACAGGCTTGAGCCACCGCGCCCGGCCAGAGTAACTTTATTTTAACATTATTCGATGTGTTCACTTGTGTATTGCTGAAGGGAGAACTAGAATCTTAAAGAAAAAGTGATTGTTCCTAATAGAACAATAATTTATTGTAAAGTACAAAGTCTTATAAACACTACCCTTGCTGGAATACGATAAGATTCGTGTTTCATGATTCTTCATATTCATTTCTGCTTCAGAGTCAATCTTGAAATAAAAATAAGATAATTCCAGTTCATTTTCAGAGTCCTCTCAGTCCGTCTGTGTCATTTCCCTGTTCCTGACCCCATCTTTGGATTCCATTGCTGTTATGATTCCAAGTGGATGGGAAACCATCTTCTTGGCTTTATGTTGGGTGAGTTTTGCATGTAATATTCAGTTTTGTTTGCTCTCTCTTTACTCTGTTTTAACCCAAGATTGCAAGCTGTATTTCTTAACAATTATTTATTAATTATAGATAAAATACTAGATGTTTTTGGCAGTAAGAGTAATGTAAATATTAAAGTTAAGTTAGAAATGTATTGAATTAAAAATAGTCTACGTAAAATTCCAATCTTACTGGGAAAATCAGACCTAATATAAAGTTCTACACATGAGTCATCTGTCATTTTAGATGGTGTAAGTTAATTTATAATGGAAGTTTGCATTTTATCAGAGGATGATCAAATGGCTGACTTGCTGCATTTGAAAGCCTTCTGATAGTAAAACAGTCTGCATAGGAGAAAAATGGGGGAAAGGAGGACTTTCTGGTGAGAGCAAAAGTATAGAATTCAAGCCTACAAATAAAATTGAACTTGATTGTTTTCTGTGGATACTTTCTCATATTCTGGGTTAATTTTCTTTATAATATTTTGAAAGGAAGTAAAATATGCAGAGTGCCAAAGACAGCAACAGAAACCTCCCGGACTCCTGAGGCTTTAGGAACACCTGTCAGGAAAGGGGGTTTGGCTGACGTAGAAATAACAGTGATACAATATGAGTGTCTTTTATTTTTGACAGTCTCCGCATTTATCAATTGCAAATGTACTGTGTAAGCAGCCAGCAATTTGTCAAAGAGTGTTGTAGAAATATGTCTGACCTAGATTAAAAGACCCTGTGGATAGAAAAGTTTTGTTTATCTGAACCGTATGCTGAGTAATCAAAATGGAAAATGAGGACAACAGGTTTCTAATCATTCCTGGCCATTGGGAACAGGGGACTTTATATATTGTAAAATGCAGATACATACTATCTAAAGTAATCATAAGGATTGTTTTCAGACCTACTCTTAACTTACTACAATGTAGACATTACCAGTAGAATTCTCTTCTATAGTTCCTACGAAGTCAATACCTCCTGTCTGTCTATACTGCATGCTTTACACCCAGGACTAGAGTCTAAATCCAAGCTGTGCAATTTACTGCCATCATGATTTTAGGCAATCAGAATTAAGTTTTTCTTCCATAGCTCATAAACAAAAATAGTATCACTTAATGACTAGGCATAAAATTGCTGAGATGCAATATAAGAGAAATATTTTGTGTACATCCTAAAATTCTGTATAGTTGATGTACACACACACACACACATAGACATTTAGACATGCCACATGATCTTTCCTATTTACCACTTTTGTAAACAAAAGTAGTTTTAATTTTTTAAAAAATGATACAATATACATTACCTAAAAGTCTTTTCATATATATATGGTCATGGTAGGTTTTCCTGACAGGCATGTCATTCAAATCTCTTACAAGAATGTTTTTACTTTTTTTAAGGAATGAACCAACATTTATTTAGTTATACAAACTTTAAACTTTCTAATTTGTATTTTTTTATTTAATTGTAATTGACAATTGTATACATTTGTATGTTGCAATGTGAGCTTTTTCAACTTTTATTTTAGATTCAAGGGCTACATGTCCATGTTAATTACAAGAGTATATTGTGTGATGCTGAGGTTTGGGGTACGATTGAATATTTCATCCAGGTAGTAAGTATGGCACTCAAAGGGCAGTTTTCCAACCCTTTCCCCTTCCCTTGCTGTCCCCACTTGTAGTTCCCTTTGTCTATTGTCCCCATATTTATGTCCAAAAAGTATGCTTTAAAAAACAATTCATCTCACATGGACTGTATTCCCTACTTTATGATCATTCGGTGTAGGTGGACGGAGTTTCCTTGATGGTGGCATTTAATTATGCTCACAAAGAAATATGATGAAAATTAAGGTTAAAAGAGAAAATATGTAAAAGGAATTTTCTTCATCAGGAACTTCAGTGAAGTAAGTATTATGCTGCAACAGCATGCAATCATCCAATATCCATGTTTGTTTTCTCCTTTTTCCCTCATTCTACAATGAGAAAAAAGCAGACACGTGTGATTCCTAATCCAATTTAAAGTTTTGCCACCTGATGATGGATTGTTATTTCAAAACATGTTTAGCAAAGAACAGCAAATTGAACTCAGAATTACGCAATATTCACTGGAATCTGTATGTTTCATTCTAAGTCGTTTTTCTCTCTGCAATTGCTCACTTGTTAGAAGCAATGTCTGCCACTACTTATATACATAGAAGAGAGCAGCTAAGAGTAAGCATTAGTTCCACATCATTAATATGAGTATTAATAATAATAAAGGAAACCCTTTCCAAATGGGGATTTATGTTTGAGATTCAGTATTTTGGTCCAAAGGAAGAAGAAACAGGAAAGTCTTTGAGTACTCTTTCCTCTACAGTTTTAATGATCCATTGGGGGAGGGCGAGGCAATGAGAGACACGGAGAAGCAGGTGGAAGGGAAGTAAGGAGGGATGAGAAAAGCAGAGTATTGACTGCTCACTGCTGCTGCCCCCATGTCCCCGCCCCCACCACCATTCTTAAAGACTAATCATTTGTAGCTTTATGGAAAAGAAACTAATGCATCTAGAGCAGAAAAAAATAAATAATGTACTTGCATCAGTTGTTTATTGCTGTGTGATAAAACATTCCAGGACATCTCTAGTCACATTGCGAAGGGTCAAGGACACACAGGGTCGTGTTCATTAGATGCTGTGATTGTGAAAATGTACCACAGATAACACATTTCCCCAAAATATTAACAAATGCAAAAAAGAATCATCAATCTTTTTAATTTGAGAAACCTCTTTATTTGCAAATAGTTCAAAAGCATAGTATTTTTAATCAAATAATTACTCTAGAACTTAACCATGAAAATAATCCCAAATATGAAATTAGCTGTTTTTCAATAGTGAATCTTGTGTAAGGTAAAGACATTTTGTGTAAGGTAAAGATATTTGAAGGGTTAAAATTATTACCCCAAGTCCCCTAGTGTTTAATAACTTAAGGCATGGATTGGGGGAGAAAATTAACAATTTATGGTGCTAGGCATGCCAACAATGATACAGTAGTAAGTTTTGATAGACAAGAAATTTTGTTGGATTCTGAAATATACATGACAATACCTGTATCCTATCAACCTTGTGAATGTGTCCTATTTGGAGGGAGAAAAGGTATTTAGGAGATAAATCTGACACAGAATTACTGTCTATTATTATAAATGTTAAATTAAAAAAGTTTTCAAAATAAGAAAGGCATCTCTGAGTAAAATGAAATTAAGGCCTATTTTAAAACATTAAAATACCTACATTTTAATTTCCTAAACATATAATTTCTTTCTTTATTCGTGCAGCAACTTTACTTGCTAAGTTTGTATCAATGTTATAGGCTTCAATTAAAAAAGTAAAATTTAAAAAGAGCCTGTCATCGTGAGAGTCACAGCCTAATAGAGTCAGGCAAGTAAATTAGTAAAATATATCATGTCAGGTGGTGAATGCCAAGGAGACAGCACAAGGAAGGGAGGAGGGAAGCTCTTCTGGTGGGGAGGCTTTGCGATTTTCAGTTGGGTGGTATGGGAAGATGTCACTGAGTAGATGGTATTTAAATAAAGAACTAAACAACTAAAAATCAGCCTTACTGTTCCCTGGGACAGTGAGCATTTCAGGCAGAGCTGGAAGAGCAAATGCAAGTAAGTGCCTGAGGTAGGCATTCATTGGCCAGGTTCGAGCTAATAACAGGCCAGTATGCCTTGAGTTGAGTAAAGGGGGATATTAGTAGCAGATGACTCTGGGGAGGGAGCAGGCATAGAGGTAGGTGGATTGAAGGAACCTACAATGGTTAGGTAAGTCTTTATAACAATTTTGGCTGTCATGTGATCGATGTGAGAAGCTATCGAAGGGATTTGAGCACAGGAATGACATAATCTGATTTACATTTGAAAAGGATTATTCTAGTATTATGTTGAAAATAGGTGGTGAGTCAAAAAAGAAAGGAAGAAACATCCAAGCCAGTTAGGAGGCTATTCGAATAATCATATGAGAGACTATGGTAGCCTATGCCACAGTAATAGCAACAAAGGTGATGAGAAGTAATCTGGTTTTGGAAATATTTTGAAGGTTTGGAAGGAAGAGCTAATAGGATTATCCAGTATCTTGGATGTGGGCTATATTAATCAACTTTAGTTTATGCGGCCATGACAAACAACCTCAAGTCTTCCCCCAAATGTCAGTAATTTACAACAATGAGCATTGATTCGTTGCTCAAGTTACATAAAGCAGCTGTGGGTCTGGCTCTGCTCACCTGAAGGTCAGCCTGGAGCTGCTTGACTTGTGCTAATGTTTACCATGCATCCTAGAATCCAGGCTGTGGGAGCAGTTTCTATTACAGAAATGCTCTCTTCATGGCACAGGGAGGGGTGCCATAGCCACAGTGGGCAATCTTCTTAAAAGTCCTGTGGAGTCAAGGCATAAGTCACACCTGGTTACATTCCATTGCCCCAAGCAATGTGGCCAAGCCCATGTGACTGCGTAGGGACAACCACTTCTCCTATGGGAGGTCTCTCAGGTCTCTTTTATCTGACAGAGAAGGGAGCAAGCATTTGGCAAGCACAACACAATCTTCAACGTTGCAGAAAAGAGAAATCAAGGCTTTTCTCCTAACAAACTAGAAAAATGAAGTCACTGTCCACCGAGATGGGAAAGATAGCAGGTAGAATAAGTTTAAAAGCAGCCAAACAATTGATCATAATAACAAACTGTGATGTGATATTGGAATTATTTTAAATATTATCGTAAAAGATTTATTATAAGACATAGAAAACCTAAGTTATCAAAGGTCTGACCAACTGTACAAATGACAGGAAATAAGGTACCAGGTCATTTTCATTGGAAATGAAATAACCACCCAATTCAGAACAATTAACAGCGGATAATGAAAATACATGTATTCATACACATAGCCCATTTTAAAGTCATATAATTTTTATTCACAGACCATCGGCTACATTTAAGGAATGGTGATATTCAGGCTGTCTTGTATTTCACATCTGTAAGTGTCATAAATATTTCCCTTAACTATAGAAAAAGCAAACTAGTATAAAATAGCCACAGAATAATTATAAACATATATATCCCTTGTGTAGATGTAGTATTCTGCAATCCCTGTGCAAGTCCTTTTTCAGAATGATATATCATGTTTCTTACATCACTAAAGCTTCTGGTACGTGGGTTTCTGAAGAATGAGGGAGGGTTAATCAGCTTTTGGCAGAGATCAGCAAAATTTGCAAGCATTTTAGCCTCTCCATCAAGACTCATAAAATATTTTGGAAACCACAGGACAAAAACCAACCCATCCGAGCAGAAAATTAAAAAGCAATCTACCAGTTCAATGGAATTCAACCTTTGCTAGGCCGCAAATGCTGGTAAAATGGTTAAATATTCGTTCATGATTATCCGGAGACATAAAGCTACAGTAGAAACATGAAAAAAATACATAGGCTATGGGCAGGGTGGGAAAGAAAACAGGGCTAAATTGTGCATTTTATGGAGCAGTGTTGCTTTCTTTTTAACTTGATTTCTATCAAGGTGCTGAAGAACGCTGAATTCAGATAAGATGAGGAAGAAGAGGGGTATCATTTCCCCAACGCCTGGTTTAAAAGGGACACTCTTTTTTTCTTGTTGCATCGAATTTCTGCCTAAAATTTCCTTTGATTATAGAGGTGTTATCTTTTTCTCTCTTGAGAGTAAAATAGTCCTCAAAGTCACCAGTCATGGAAGTCAAGAAATGTTTGTTGTGCTGACTGTTAATTTCCTAAAAGAAAAACAAAACAACAGCAATAGTTGAATAAGGCAAGACTGAGTTTATTAAGCCTGTTGTGGTAAAGAAGAACACTACTTGGACAAAGGAGTGTCTTGAAAAGGGAAGTCAGAGGAGGGTGTTTACACAAGTGCAGCTTCTGAGCTGAGTGATTTTTAAGGTGTCTTGCAAGACAGAGCACTGGATAAGGCCAGGCAGAGTTTAGAACTTAATACCTTTGGATTGGTGAGCACAGTGTGGCAAGAGCCTCAAAGTGATTACATGAGCAAGGTCTTAATCTTGACAGCTAAGCTGTTTACTTGGTTCATGGACTTATATTCCGGAAGCAAGCAGTTAAATTATCTTTATTGCATTCAGTATTGTTTAACATAGGGTCAGAGAATGGTGTCCATTTCAATGCTCAGTTGAGAATTTACCTATTCTGTGAAATTTTGGGAGAAAACTTCACCCAAGTTTAGAGATATCTGCTCCATGTCCCAAACTTCCCAGATAAGGAAGATTACTCTGGTATCATTCTCTGCCAGACATCACATCAAGAAATAACAGAAGCTGAAACTGGAATTACATTATAATCCATGAAAGGCTGATAACAATAAGAAGTATTACAATGACCCTGTCTTCTTCAGAAGATCCAATAACGAAGCTACGCAAGACTGCAGAAGCTACTTCCTCTGATTTCTTGGCTCCCATACCTATCATTTAATTCTCTTCTAGCCTATGAGTTCCAAAATGTGGAATAGATATTGACTCCAAAGAGAGGAAATGATTAAAATCTACCCCCATTGGTTAGAAGCTGGCCATTACCAATACTCCTGGTATAGCAAAATTTAAAAATACCTCAAACAATACGGCATGCAGTGCTGCTCTTTGAGGGCTAACGCCAATTAAGGGATCTTGTGTACTTCTGTCTCTTTTATTTTTAACTTGCTATTAGAAAAATGTTAACTGTATTTTTGAGGGGAAATGTTGCCATTACAGAATGCGTGTTTCATTATGCATATCCTATTGGTGAATGATTTACAAATCCTCATTTGACCTAGGGAGTGCTTGTCAAGCTTTATAGCCCCAAATTGCCATCAGGCAGATAACTTGTCTCTATCATTTGGATGTTTTGATGGCAATTTGTCTGACTCTAAGAAACCTGTAAACCATAATTGTTCTAAAATATCTCCACTATTAATCCTTTTAGTCTCATTTTTTTCAGAACATACTGAAACAGAAGTAGTCTTATCACCTCTACCTCCACCTGCTTCTCTTCTTCCTCCTTGTACTTCAAAGCTAAGGAATGAATACAGAATTGCTTCTGTCAGGAGGGTGAAACAATCATCCAGTAATTGCCCTGTCAAGGGTTTTGGTGAGAGAAGTATTCTGAAATCACAATATAATGCCAGTCTTATATAGGATTTCCTAACCAGTATGTTGTTCTCCCTACTGAATAAAATATACCTCATCCTACATTTACTCCTTCAGGTCTAATAAGGAGAGCTCTATCTGGTCTATGGATTTAACACTTTAAGATAATTTACCTTGGACAAAGATCTTTGGAGTATAAATTACTCTACTACAAAGACACATGCACACGTATGTTTATTGCGGCACTATTCACAATAGCAAAGACTTGGAATCAACCCAAATGTCCATCTGTGACAGACTGGATTAAGAAAATGTGGCACATATACACCATGGAATACTATGCAGCCATCAAAAAGGATGAGTTTGCATCCTTTGTAGGGACATGGATGCAGCTGGAAACCATCATTCTTAGCAAACTATCACAAGAAGAGAAAACCAAACACCGCATGTTCTCACTCATAGGTGGGAACTGAACAATGAGATCACTTGGACTCGGGAAGGGGAACATCACACACTGGGGCCTATCATGGGGAGGGGGGAGGAGGGAGGGATTGCATTGGGGAGTTATACATGATATAAACGTCATGCACATGTACCCTAGAACTTAAAGTATAATAAAATAAAATAAAATAAAAAAAAAAATTTCACTAAAAAAAAAAAAAAAAAAAAAAAAAGATCTTTGGAGAAGCTTCGTTATATTTTGAAGCCATTAACATGACTCAAAAAAGTCCCCAGTGGAATCAAGATGAGGCATATGACAGTAGGCATCTACAGATCACCTCTGCTCCTTAATTTTGCCTCTGTAGGAATATTCTTTACATTCATGGACTTCCATAGGCCTGATGTTTTCCTATTTTTGTTGTTACTCTGCTTCATTACTGCAAATGTCAGACCTCTAAGAGTGAGGTTATTAAACAGCAAAACACAGAGTGATGGGCATTTGTAAAAGATACATATCCAGAGAAGATGCTGCTCTCTCACTGCCAGCCATACAAGCTGAGGCTTCCTTCTTGTCACTGAAGAAGACAAGGAGACAAGAAGCACATTATGTCATAAAGACAATAGGAATCTTGCAAGTAACCTTTTCACCAGAACACCTCTCCTTTGCCCTGCCTTGCATGTACTCTTCTTGAATGATTTATTGCCAAAATATTCTTGAATTTCCCATATTGTTAATTTAATGTTCTTAGTAACAAAAACTAACCATGGGATTGATATACCAGAAAATTGCAGTCACCTCAGGACAGAAATTATTATTTTAGTCTACCCATGAAAAGAGACTTATTTTTTCAGGCGACTCAGGTCCTTAAAAATGAGGTGAAGTGTGCCTACCACAAGGTGTCAGCAAGACAGGGAAAGTCAGGCAGGGTGTTCAAGGAAATCAAACACATCCAGCTTCTTTATTCTACTGTCTTTTTGTTTAGTTCTTCTAAAAATCAATTTTGATGGGGAGATCTGGCAAATGTTTGTGTTCCATTAGTTTAACGTGATAGAGTGAAAAACATTCTGGCTGTCGGTTAGGCTCCAAGGGCAGTGCTGAGATTTGAAACAGAAACCACGATTTATAAAACGACTGCAACAGGACTTGTAAAACACATAAATTATAGCAAACCACACAAGAGTCACAGATGATCTAAGAATATACTCTTCAACACCAGCTCATTTAGATCTACATGTTCCAAGGTGAGAACACAGATAATCCATCCAGCAGAAACCACCTAGACTTGTGTTCTAAAGACAACAGTTCTAGTCAAGTCTCTTTATTTGAAAATTGAGACCCATCCCTGCTAAGGCCATTTTATCGTGTAATTTTGGCCTGTAAACTCTAAAGATATCCTTCCCTGACTCTGTCCTTTACAGACCCCCCTTACTTCCCGTGATATGCTTTCTCCCTGTCAAGCATTTTAATAAGCCTAACTTTATAATGGTGTTGGTTGCTCTTAGCTGGAAGGCTTTGACTTAAAATACTGGAAGGATTAGAGAGATAACTATAAGTAAAAATCATCTAAGTTATGATAAATAAGCTGTTGAATTATATGATTTGTTTCTAGGATTTTTCTCTAAATATGTATTAAATCAAACTTTCTCCAGTTTGGAGCTAAGTAACAATATCTTTTAAAGCCTCTCTATAGAAGCAGAGAGTAGAATGGTGATTACTAAAGGCTGGGAAGAGGGGATGGGAGTTGGGGAGATGTTGGTCAAAGGATACAAAATTTCAGTCAAATAAGAATAATAAATTCAAGAAATGTACCACATGATGACTGTGGTTAATAATAATGTAGTATTCTTGAAAATGGTTGAGTAGATTTTAAGTGTTTTTGCCACGAAAAATGATAAAACTACGTCAGATAATGAAATGTTAATTACCCAAATATAACAATTGCACTGTACATATGCATATATTAACATGGTGTTGCACTTAACAAATAATTTTTTATTTAGGAAAAACTCTCCAGGTGATTCTAATGTGCAACCAAATATGAGAAACTATAAGTTAAAATATTAACATCTTTCAACAAAACATTTTTAAAATTACATTATAAATTACATATGTAAAATGGATAGGTCCATGGTGAGTGACTTTGACATATGTAAACCTCAGTCAAGGTATACTCCATACTCAAGAATGTTCCCTCATTCCCCTTTCCATTCTGCCCCCTCCCGTAAGTAAGCATTGTTTTTCTAGCACCATAGATTAATTTTGCCTGTTCTTGACCTTCATGTGACTGAAATCGCACACTAGAGTGGTTGTTCAAGATGACTGACATGAGATCCAAAAATGTCAACCTAGAATGAAAGAGCTTCAGCTTTGAGAAGCTCTTCAGATACATTTCTCTGTAATACCCTAATTTTCCACTTGAGATCAACAAGATCACATAGCAAGTTAATGGCATAGTTGTGAACAAATTCATTGTTTCCTAAACCCTCTTTACTGATATTCCTTCTATCATTCATCAACATGTTGATAAATAGCAACTAAACTATAAACTTCAAAATATATCCAAAACCCCACTTTCTACTGTTTCTACCTTAATTCAGGCCTGATGGAATACTTATCTAAACTATGTGGACAAACTTCCAGACTGGTCTCTGTCTTTAGATTCTTATTATTTATTCATTTATTTAAAAACCACTCCTTGGGAATTCATAGCTAATGAACCTCATTTTGCAGTCCACTCCTGACTCTATTACACAGATCTGATTATGAAGTCTTCATTGGTTTTAATTATCAGGGTTACAAATATGTGGGCTGCTGACTAAATGCAATCCACAGAGTTGATTTTTCCTTCTCATAACATTAGTTGAAAAATTAAATTACTTGCTAATAATTCAAACTGGGACAATTCTGAGTGATAATTTAGTACCCTGAGTTTTCTCGAAACAGAAGAATGTCTAATAACACTGAGCTCTCACTTTTCTTCTGTAATCACTGGAAACTGAGGAGTGAATATGTTCTTTATTACAGCCACAACCAGTGACTCACTGTGTTTCTGACAATATGGCCACATGCAGCCACGCTTCATTTATCTGTGTCACCGTCTTACCTATTTATGTATTTTGCATTTTCACCCGAGTTTTCTGAGGTGAAGTCTAAATTGCTTGTCCAGGTAAGTGAGGACTTTGCCTTTAAAAGCACATTTTCCGCTACATCTTACTGAATTATATAATTGTGCTTCCCTGAGTAACGAAATATGAATGATAACACTATTCTGATTGGAAATTTAACAATTTTGCTTTTCTTCTCTTTTTTCCCCCCTACATGGAAATAAGGCATACTTACATTTTCCCTTACTTCTTGGGATGGCTTCCTCACCCCCCATGAGAAAAGATAACTAGGATCTCAGTTGATTAGGCTTTAAACTTAATAGGAAATTAGAGTCTATATTTAAAGAACAAGAAAAGCCGGGCCTTTACCACAAGAGGCAGAGTTGAAGGAGTTGATATTAAGCAGGTTGCGTTCTTTTGCGAAGTACTGAGCCAGGCTCTAGTGGACCAATAGTAAAAATGTGGTTCTTGCTAAGGAAGATTGCCAACCAGTCTCAGAGACAGAGAAGTCACTAGATAGTGTTGACAGTATAGGCATCGTCACAGGGTACTCTTGTAGCATAGGAGCAGTATATACTAGGGGACCTGCCCTCTGGACTAGAGGAAGTTATTTCTAAGTTTCTGAAACTTAGGCCTGAAGAACTAGTACATATATGAATAAGCAAAGCAAAAAGGTGTTTAGGCAGGGGAAATCGCAAAGATAAACGGATAGGGCACCGATTCAAGGTATCTCTGGGGTAGTTTACCATAGTCACAGAGAAGCTCAGGTAGGAGGGAGTATGGGAAGGCAGTGATTAAGGGATTTGGAGAAAAATTGAGTGGGACAGAGGTAGGGGATGAAATCATTAGCCCTTGCATTTTATTCAGTGTAATTTTCTTTCTTTCCTGAGGGAGTGGGAGTTATCAAAATATTTTTTGGAGAAGTGTAAGATGACAGATTGTAATATCAGGTACCGTGAACTGTTGCAAGTTCTCTTTGTAACACAAAAGACAAAAACTGATTTATTCAGAGTTTATTTTTTTTAATACTTTAAGTTCTGGGATACATGTGCAGAACATGCAGGTTTGTTACATAGGTATATACTTGTCATGGTGGTTGGCTGCACACATCAACCCATCTGGATATCCACATTAGGTATTTGTCCTAATGCTGTCCCTCCCCTAGCCCCTCACCCCCCGACATGCCCCAGTGTGTGATGTTCCCCTTCCTGTGTCCATTTGTTCTCATTGTTCAACTCCCACTTATGAGTGAGAACATGCGGTGATGGGTTTTCTGTTCCTGTGTTAGTTTGCTGAGAATGATGGTTGCCAGCTTCATCTATGTCCCTGCAATTACTAAAAAGTCAGGAAACAACAGATGCTGGAGAGGATGTGGAGAAATAGAAATGCTTTTACACTGCTGGGAGTGTAAATTAGTTCAGCCATTGTGAAAGATAGTGTTGCAATTCCTCAAGGATCTAGAACCAGAAATACCATTTGACCCAGCAATCCCATGACTGGGTATATACCCAAAGGATTATAAATCATTCTACTATAAAGACACATGCACATGTATGGTTATTGCAGCACTATTCACAATATTCAGAGGTTTTATGGTAATACTGGTAAACAAATATAGCAAATAGATTTTTAAAATGAAAGCAATGGATCATGATATATTCTATCTCGTATGATCAGAATTCATTCAGAAATGGGCTTCAGGGGGGATTGTGGCATTCAGAGAAGGCTTTATATAAGAGATGGAGCATCCTCCCATAGGAAACATGGATGTTGAACTACAGTGAGATTTAGGGTAAATCATTTCAAGTTGAAAAGTGTGAGGCCATGGTGTGTGTGTTTGTGTGTGTAGCTTAGAGGGGAGACTGATGTTGGGAGATTCTAAGATATGACTGATAGCTATGATAAGACAGTAATTTTGAAATTGATTTGGTAGAAAATTTCCAATTCTTCTTAAGCAGGAGAGTGGTCTGATGAAAATAATGTTTGCATTATTGCGTGTGGCATTCAAGTTTTCTAGAATGCAAAGATTGGTATTAGCAAGAGCTTTGGATGGATAGCAAGATACAAAAGACTGAAGAACTGAAGGCATTGCAGGGTAAACAATGTTTTCAGAGTTGAAACCTGAAGCTCGGGTCTCCAAATCACCTTCCCTGTAGGAGGAGTGAGGAAATTGGCTTTCCTTGTAATGGAGCTGCCTACCCTTCTATTTCTTCTAATTGGTACTGTCTAAGTTATACTTGGTCTCAGAAATTATCATAACAGGTTGTATTACTCCGTTCTCATGCTGCTGTAAGGGCACACCCGATAGTGGGTCATTTATAAAGGAAAGAGATTTAATGGACTCACAGTTCTGCATGACGGGAGGCCTCGCAATCGTGGCAGAAGGTGAAGAAGGAGCAAAAGCACATCTTACATGGTGGCAGAAAGCAGAAGTGCTGAGCAAAAGCCCCTTATCCAATCATCAGATCTTGTAAAAACTCACTTACTATCACAAGAACAGCAGCACTGGGGTAACCGCACCTGTGATTCAATTACTTCCCACCAGGTCCCTCCCACGACACTTGGGGATTATGGGAATTATAATTCAAGATGAAATTTGGGTGGGGACACAGCAAAACCATATCACAGGTCATTCGAATAGTAATAGGTATCTCTGTTGATGTATCTGCCTGGAACAGAGAGGGAGACAGGCAAGGGAGTCATTTAGGTCATAGGTGCTTAGTGTGACTTCTCAGCCACAGTCTAAGTTCAGGTGTGTCCAAAGGCCTGAAAGCCCAAATTTCACAGGTGGACAGGATTTTAAGTTTGCTAGGACTTATCCTAATCCCAATGGCATCTTTGTTTTGCATAAGAATCTAGTGTTCTTATAATTTTTCTATTATTTTGAAACCTTAATTAACTTTAGTGTGTAATTGTAAATTCATGTGACCTTGAACTGTAATTTTTATTATGTTTCTTCTTAATTTACATATTTTAAGCCTTTTTAAAAACATTTTCTATTTTATTTTATTGTGGTAAGAACCCTTAACTTGAGATCTATCCTCTTAAATGTTTAAATATATAATGTGGTAGTGCTGACTAGAGGCACAATATTACACAGCATATCTCCAGACCTTACTTATTTTGCACAACTTAAACTTTACACCTATGTATTGGAAACCACCATTATGCTCTTTGATTTGGCTATTTTAGAAACCTCCTCCAAGTGAAATCATGCAGGATTTGTCTTTCTGTGACTGGCTTATTTCATTTAGTATAATATCCTCAAGATTCATCCACGTTGCACATTGCAGAATTTTCTTTTTTTTTTTTTTTTGAGATGGAGCCTTGCTCTGTCACCCAGACTGGAGTGCAGGGGCACGATGTCCGCTGACACATATTGCAGAATTTTCTTTATTTTAAATCTGGATAGCATTCCATTGTGTGTATATGCCACATTTTCTTTATCTGTTCATCCACTAATGAACATTTAGGTTGTTGAATGTTGCTGTGATAAACATGGAAGTGCTAATATCTCTTCAAGATCCTGGTTTTAATTATTTTGAATAGACATCCATGGTGGGATTGCTTTATCATGTGTTTTTATTTATTTTTTTATTTTTTAAGGAATCTTTATACTGGTTTCCATAGCAGCTGCACCATTTTGCATTCCCACCAACACCATGCATGGGTTCCATATCCTCACAGACACTTGCTGCCTATTGCATTTTTTTCAACTTGTATTTTTAAGTTCAGGGGTACATGTGTAGGTTTGTTACATAGGTAAATTTGTGTCATGGGGTTTTTTCATAAAGATTATTTCATCGCTCAGGTATTAAGCCTGGTACTCGTAGTTATTTTCCCTGATCGTCTCCCTCCTCCCACCCTCCACTCTCTGAAAGGCCCCAGTGTGTGTTATTTCCCTCTGTGTGTCCATGTGTTCTCACCATTTCACTCCCACTCATAAGTGAGAACATGTGGTATTTGGTTTTCCTTTTCTGTGTTAATTTGCTAAGGATAATGTCCAATGGCCCCATTCACATCCCAGGAAAGGGTATGATTTTGTTCTCTTTTATGGATGCATGGTATTCCTTGGTGTATGTGTACCACATTTTCTTTATCCAGTCTATCACAGATGGGCATTTAGGTTGATTCCAGGTTTTGCTATTGTGAATAGTGTTGCAAAGAATATACACCTTCGACCCAACAATCCCTTTACTGGATATATACCCAAAGGAACGTAAATCATTCAGTTATAAAGGCACACGCCCTTTGCTTTCTTCATAATCGCCATCCTGAGAGAAGTGAGGTGGTGTCTCACTGTGGTTTTGATGTGCGTTTCCCTGATGACTAGTGACACTAAGCAATTCTTCACAGGCATTTTGGCCCTTGTGTGTCTTCTTTGGATGAAAGTCTGGTCAAGTCTTGAGCTCATTTTTGTTGATGTGATTATAAAGTTTTTGTTATCATTGTTGTTTTTGTTGTTGAGTTGGAGTTTCTTATATATTTTAGAGATGAATCCCTTATCAGATATAAGATTTGGAAATATTTTCCCATTCTCTCGGTTTTTTTTTTTTTTTTTTTTCATTTTGTTGATTGTTTCCCTTGCTGTACAGAAGCTTTTTAGTTTGATGTATTCCCACTTGTCTATTTTGGGTTATGTTGCCTGTACTTTAGGTGTCAGAGTCATGAAATTATTGCCAAGACTAATGTCATAAAACTTTTCCCATATGTTTTCATCTAGGAGTTTTATAGTTTCGGGTCTTACATGTGGGACTTTAATCCATTTAGAATTGATTTTTGTATGTGTGGTATAAGAGTCCAATTTCCTTTTTTTTTTCTTTTTGCATGTGGATGTTCAGTTTTGCCAACAACATTTGTTAAAGAGACTATCTTTACCTAATTTCCTATTTTTGACATCAAGCCATTTTAACAAGAATTTTAACAGTATACATTTTATGAGAGATGCATATGCTTAGGATGAACAGTTTAAATTACTAAATAGATAGCACATGCCAGATTAAGTTCTGTTATGTCTTTACTGTAATTCTTTGATATTTTTAGTATTTCAATTACAGATACATTCTAATTTTGATTTAATTCTGCCAGAGCAAAATGTATCTTATTTGTTTATAATGAATCAATATTAAGGAAATCTTCACACGAAAATATGATCATATATTTTAAATATCTGTACCTTAAGGAAAATACAATTTTATGTTTATTTATTGAAAACCTTGGGTATTATTAGGAAACATTAGTAATTACTTTGATTAATAGTTTAGACTAAGTCACTTGAACCCCTGACTGTGCCTGTCAGATTGTGGAATACACATATATCTATTTGCAGACTCTCTGGCATAAGGGCTATGACAAAAATCATTATTTAAAAACGATTTTGAGTTTCACAGAAGGAGGCTATAACTTCTATAAATTCATGTTTATGTGACTTTGAAGTAGATTAAAACAAATGTTATTAATTTAGATTTATCCTGTTAATCTAGAGACACAGCACACTGATCTTTCCCAAGAAAGAGTAAAAAAAAAAGAACATCAATAAGCAAAACAATCATTTGCTGAAAACTCTTTGCCCTGAGAAGCAGAAACCTGTCAAAGTACAACACAACCATATATCAACCTCCCTGTCAAGGGCATCACACCTGCAGTAGAATCAACACTATAACAGGTTGAGGATGACCTTAATGCTGTGCTATTGATTTAGTCTCCATGTTGTTATTCGCCTGATATTCTAAGGTTCAACGAATTTGATCCACATAAAGTAAGTATCAAAAAGAAAAGCATGGAACCTAAAAAACTCCAGTCAAAAGCAATCACTTCTAGGTTTTCAAACATCAAAATTAAAGGGCTTAAACTTGGATTGATGAAACTTAGGGGAATGGGACTAGTAGATTTGATAATTATGTTATTTGAAGATCTATTGAGTTTTGTGCAAAACTTCATGACTGATAGAAATAAGTTATGCCCCCATGTACCTAAGGGTCACCAATCTGCAACCTACAAGTAGGGTGACCTGATTTGCCTGAGACTCTTCCGGTAACCAAACTCAACTCATCATTGACATTAAAATGAGAACTTTTAAAATATAGATTCTATTGGCAGCAACTCAGAGTTACAGAGTCTAACTTTATAGCAGTGAAGTCCATTAATCTGTTTTTTTTTTTTTTTTTTTTTTCATCAAGTACCTGAGATGGTTCTGATAATATGGGTGCTTGGGAAACTCTTCTCTGAAAAACATAGTTCCTGATTTGGAAACATTGCTGCTTAAATAAAATATGTGTATGTGTGCACACATGTGTGTGTTTATTTTTCCCTTTCCTTTTTCCAAAATGCCAACAATTATTTCCCTGTGTATTATGACTGTAACTTGTACAGTTACAATGTTTGTATGTATCACAGTTGGTTCTACTTCAGTATTAAGACGTTTTATGTACTAGACAAAGAACATCTTTAAGAACTTATTTTCTCTCTTTCTATTCGCAATGATCAGCACAGACCCTGTATATAGAGGATATTCCATAAATAAGCTAATTAATAAGACAAGACACTTGGAACCATTCAGATTTGTAAACCTGTTCTACAGGACTTTGAAGAGAAATATGCAGGGGATGCTTCATGAATGAAGTGACACCTGAAGAGAATCTGAAATACACTAAGGCCCAGACCATGGTCCCCTTGCTTTATGAACATCCTGGCATTCTACTGACATTGCACATGCATGCAATGTGCTCAGCCTGAAAAGCCTTTCCTCCGATAAATGCATGTCTGGCTCCCTCACTCCTT
Organism: Trachypithecus francoisi; assembly: GCF_009764315.1. Taxonomy (NCBI): domain Eukaryota; kingdom Metazoa; phylum Chordata; class Mammalia; order Primates; family Cercopithecidae; genus Trachypithecus; species Trachypithecus francoisi. The sequence continues at coordinate 12,525,215 of NW_022681469.1, read as the reverse complement.
TCACTCTCTTCATATCTGCATTCCAAAGGCCACTTTCCAGTACAGGCTTACTTTGCCACACTGTCTAAAATTTTACCCCTTCTCTCCAAAACTATTTCATAGTCCCAGTTGTACTAGGTTATTAAGTTGGTGCAAAAGTAATTGCGGTTTTTGATAATCATTGGGAATATTATTTTCTCTCTACTGGAGAGAAAGCTCTTTGAGACATGTATTTTAGTCTCTTCTGTTCCCTGTTATATTCCCTCATATGTCAGTATCTGATACATAATAGGCACTCAGTAAATATTTGTCAAATACATGAATATATGAAATTATGTTATGACAATATTTGAAATCATTCTAATTATATTTGAAATACTATAACATATATTTATGTCTATTCTTGAATCATAACATGTAGCAAGTCCATAGAAAACTCCATTCTTTTATTTCTTATATAATCCATATATTGGATTGTTCTTTTGAGCTCTGAGAATATCAAATTAAAAGTACTGATGTAAACACTAAATAGTTTCTATCGGTACCTTTATTTGTTTTGAATATGTCTCACTTAATGTTTAGTGTTAGACATACACCAAGAAAAAAATTAAGTAAAATAGATAAGTGTTTTCCTATAATTCATCCTAATTATTCACATTTAAAATTTAGAAGGGACTTAATTAGATGCACTTTTTGTCTATTTGTAGATAAGAAAGGCCAATTTGCATTCTCTTCAAGGAAAGAATTGGTATTCATAAAAGTTGGACTCACAATTTCATTTAAATTTGAAAGAAAATTAAAATTAATCCAACATAGGATATTATAAAAAGATTACTATGCAAATATATTTTTAAAAGTTGCTATATCACATGGTGAACATTTTAATGGAACATTCTAAAAATGTTGAGATTTTGTTTCTTAAAAAAAAAATTCATATATAAATGTGAGCTCTTCTCACTTCCATAATAGAAGTGAGAATTATGTGGTCTGCGTTCTCATGACCGGCATAGTTTTACACAAGTGCTGACTGTAATAGGTGAATATAAAATTATGTGATTTCTTCTTTTTTGCTGACATGAACATTATTACTGTGCCTTTGGTTTAAATAAATACATGAAATGGTTGAACACACACACATAGCACCATATAAAACAGTTAAAAATTTGTTCTTTTGGGCATTCCATCTGTTGGTCAGATACCTGTATTAACACCGATTCGTCTCCCTCACGCTGATGAGAATGCAGTGTAACTAACGTTGAATCTAAGGCCAAAAAGTACCTGCAAACCACTGGAGCCTTGCTTGAACCATTTGAGGCCACGTTCTGACCTTCTGTCTCGGCATATAGCTTTGCCAGTGCTTTTACTCTAAACTCGTGAGATCTGAAACCCCTAAAAAACACTCATTTTATAGTTTCTAACAACAATATTTGTCTTTTGTGTGGAAATCCTTTTTCAGCCTCAAACCCTTAGATTGGGTTCATGTGGATTTCAAAATAAGTTGTCTTAAAAAATATTTTGCTCCATAATAATTAAAACCCATATCAACACATTTTTGGTAACTATTTTTTTACAATCCTTCGTATTAAGAAAATTGTAATACTTTTTAAAAGATTATATGCTTAGCCATTTGTATGTCTTTCTTCTTCAAATTCCTTAGAAGTCCCACATATTTTTTTTCTGAAATCTTCTCTATTCTCTCTTACTTTGTTGTGTTATAGTGTACTTGGAGATGAAGGATGGTATAATGTTTAAAAGATTTTTGGCTCTCTGAGGAGTGTTTGTTTGGCTTATTTGCTTTTCTACAGAGCAGTGGACACAGCTCCCAGGCTGGCAGTGCTACCAGCTCTTGCTATTATTCACTCTAAACTCGGTGTGCTGGGTACCGACCCTAGACAGCTGCCCAGGCAGCTGGTGTGCACTGCACAGAGTCCCTGAGGTAAGGTAGCGTAAGAGCCAGCAAGACCTTTTTAACAAAATAGGCATTAGCCAGGGTGAAAATGGGGAAATTGCACATATATAGCACTTGAGTGTCCACAAGTTGCATTTCACCTCCTTTTTTCTCACTGAACCTCATCATCATCCTGAGATCTACTTACGTATTATTTGTCCCATTTTCCAAATAAAGAAAATGGGGCTAAGAGAGGTTAACTTATTTGCCAAATAAGAGATAGTGGATGAAACCCTCTTGCTACAGGTTTCTTACTCTTCCCTCAGCAACTCAGCCTCCTCTATTGCTCAGAGCAGGCATCGTGGAGTGAATGGCACAGACCCCTCCTTTCATGAGTCCCTCCTTCCCACCTTCTTTCTCCTTCAAGGAGCACTGGTACAGTCACCTGAAAAGCTAAAGGCACTGTGTGACAACTGCTACATCAGCAATTCCAGACACACCTTCCCACACCATCTCACCCCCACCTTGAAAAGAAACCTTTGCTTTAGGTTAACATTAATTAAATCATGCATTAGACTAACATACGACTTTATTTATCATCTATCTATCTATCTATATCTATATATCTATATATATCTATCTTTTATTCTATCCATCTATCATCTATTCTGTATCATCTACTTATTGAATTATCTATCTAATCTTCTATCTTATCTACTTATCGATCTATCTATCTATAAACTATTCTGTATTATCTATATATCTATATACCTAATCTTTTATTCTATCCATCTACCTAATCTTCTATCTCATCTATTTATCAATCTATCCATCTATCTATAATCTATTCTGTATCATCTATCTATCTATCTATCTATCTATCATCTATCTATCTATCTCTATCCTATATCACTTCTCAACACCTAATTCACAAAAAAGAAGCCACGAGGAAGATTGTAGACTGTAGGAGAGGAACACTTATATATGTAAACATTTAGAGAACAATAAAAGACTACAAAACAGTATTGTGTTTCATGAAATCACCATCCAAAAAAGTATATGGGTGAGCAAGTGGTACCACATCTGAGGGAAAGTTGATTATGTGGTAGAAAAACAGAGCCTTTGGCATCAGAGGGACTGAGTACAAATCTTGGCTCTGCCAATTAATATTGGGTGACTTGGAAGAACATGTCTAACTTCTTCAACATACACATTTTTTTTTGTCTTGTGAAAGGGATGGTTATAAAGTCTTCTAATAGAAGTGTTACAAAGACTAAGTGATTAATGTTGTCTATAAAGCTGAAGCTCAGTGCCTAGCATACAATACACTCTCAAAAAAGAGAGCAGGTTTCCACACTTGTAATTCTTAATAAGCTTCGTTAAATAGCAATGTCTAATTATTTTGTTACATAGCAATATTTTGTAGGCAATGTTGATTGGATTTCAACAAATATTCTTTCAACAAATACATAAAGAAATGGAATATTTCACTGTTATACTTTTTTTCTAATGTAAAATATCAGTCTTTTTTTTTTCTCAAGTAGTAATTAAAACTTGCTTTGAAAAACACCAGTGTAACCTAAAACTACTGTATTCCTTTAAAGTACTTAGAATAAGGAGGGGACAGCAAAACACCACAGGAAGTATAGGGGATTGCATCCCAGACAGACATGGTCTTGGCTTCTGGATCTGCCTCTTGGTAGCTGTGTGACTTTGGATGAATTGCTTAATCTCACCTTGTTTTAAGTGAGATAAAAATGGGGAAAATAGTATTTACCTCACAGTTCTGATAGGAGGGGTAAAAACATAGCACATGTAAATTATGTAGAACAACGTATTATGATAAGTGCCTAATAAATGTTAATTCCCCTTCTTCTCTTTAATTTATTTTACTTCTCTATCCCTAATCTTCTGATCATAACATCTCCAGGAACAAAAGAAGCAAGGCAGAAATACTAAGGCAGTTAAGAAGTGTCAGTGAGGAAAACTCATATAGAGAAGACAGGATTGTTGAAAGTTCTGATCATTTCACTGAAACTGATGTTTGCTTGAAACAAACATTACCGATAAGATGGCTGCCGTGGTTTATTTAGGAAACAAAGTGTAATATTTACAGGGGCAAAGAGGGGAGCATAAGAATGAAAAGAGTTAGTGAAATCTGACCTTTGGTGAGCTGGCACCATTTAGTAAATCTCTCTTCCCTTGGTGAAAGGGATTAGCTTCCAGTACAGTTAATTCCACATGGAAGAGAAATATGGGAGCTTTAGCCCTGAGGGATATTGCTCTACAAACCTAGGTTCTTTTCAGATTATTCTGGTTGATTAAACACACAGGAAATAACCCTTTTAAAGTTGTACATATATTAAGAATTGGAGTAGGCATATGAGCATCACTGTACAACCGACAAAACATATTTCAAAACTACATACAATTTAAATTAACGTAGTTGTACACAATAATGATTATTTTCCAAATGATCTATTTGATTAGTATATATGCTTTCTGACTCTTCTCCCAACAGTGCCATTAGCTGTAAGGGAAGGATTGTGGACTAAACTCACTCCTGATATTTAGATTATGAAAGGAAAGAAGCTATGGAGAAGGTAAGAAAGGAATTTTTAAAAGGAGAGGACTCAGAAGACAGGGGCAGTATGTACTATATTGTTACCCTCCCAGGCTGGAGGTGTGGAAAACTGTTGTAAACTGCCAATGATCATTTTTTGGTGTTCGTTATTAGAAGCGAGGGAAAGAAAGGTAGCAAGTGAATCTCACTGTATACTCTAAGGTCTTTCCAGAAAAGTTGTGCCTTTATAATTAATTCTATTGTATATTAGAGTATACAGTTAAGTGTATATACCAAATTTCTTTGGTAAAATGTATAGAATTAAAGACTTTTAGGACTGATAAGAGGCCTAATAAGTCATATAGTTTAGAATTCACAGAAAGTTAAAAGCCTTATGAGAAATTTCCATTGGCTCAAATCAGATGAGAATAAAACTAGATCCTACATGTCTTAATATTCAGTCTAGGAGGCTTGCCAGTACCCAATGCTTCTTTACTGACTGATTAACCATTTTCTAACTCACTAATTAGGCAAACCAGAATATTTATTGCTCCCTGTGTGTGATTGTCTAGGTTGCAAGTTGGCCTAAGCTAATTTTGTTGTTTACAATTTATACATTTATTTTCGATATCTTTGGTAGCCTTTTGTTAGAGATGAGAGTTATAGTTCTATTTCCTGATCACACCATCATCTCATGTTAAAATGAGGGAAAAATCACCACAATCAAATTCTACAACATTTTCAAACACTTATTAGCAATGAAACAGAAAATGTCATACAATCTACCCTGTAAGTTTAAATAAGTCTCAACCTTTGTGTTTTTGAGCACTGTGACAAACTCCAGGCATGACAGTTTCACTTAGACAGATGTGACAGTTTTCTATTAGCAGGACCTGGTTACCTTGTAGCTGGAATCAGACCAAAGCATCTTCTGGAAGAGTTGCTCATAGGACCTGTGAGCATTCGTAGCCCGAGGCACCGGGGTGAAGAGTGGAAGTGACACTCTAGGTGTTGGGACACACTGTGCACATGACAGAGGCCTCACATGGTATCTTAGCAAGTCCACATGTTTTATGTCATTCATGAAACATTTCAGTAATGAGAAATCATTGCCCCTCTGCATGATGATAATGAAGATTTTGAAGGTTATTAGATATCAGCATAGTTGATGGATTATAAGAACCACATCTGGCATGTACTTTATTTTTAACACCACTTTATTTGGGTATGATGGGCATATAAAAACTTTACATATTTAGTGTATCCAACTCAACAAAATTGGAGATAAGTATGGACCCTTGAAACCATCACCACAATCTGTCATAACCCTATCCATCAATTTCAACAGTTTCCTTCTTTCTTTTGATTTATTTATTATTATTATTATTATTTGTGGGGGGGGGAATAAGAACCTTTAATATAAGAGCTACATTCTTAGCAAATTTTAAAACACACAACACAGTACTGTTAACCCAAGGTGGATGCTGTATCTCTAAGACTTATTCATCTTGGAAAACCAAACTTTTTATTTTTATTTTTTCTTCTTCTTCTTCTTCTTCTTCTTCTTCTTCTTCTTCTTCTTCTTCTTCTTCCTCCTCCTCCTCCTCCTCCTCCTCCTCCTCCTTCTTCTTCTTCTTCTTTCTTTCTTCATAGTAGTAGTAGTAGTAGTATTTTTTTTTTTTTTGAGACGGAATCTCGCTCTGTCGCCCAGCCTGGAGTGCAATGGCGCGATCTCCACTCACTGCAAGCTCCGCCTCCCAGGTTCCTGCCATTCTCCTGCCTCAGCCTCCCATGTAGCTGGGACTACAGGTGCCCACCACCACGCCCGGCTAATTTTTTGTATTTTTAGTAGAGACGGGGTTTCACCGTGTCAGCCAGGATGGTCTCGATCTCCTGACCTCGTGATCTGCTCATCTCAACTAACACTATCTTCTCCCATATCTCTCCTGACCCCACCCCTGGCAACTACCATTCCACTCTTTGCTTCTAGAGTTTAATTACTTTAGAGTCATCACTTAAGTGGTACCATGTAGTATTTGTTCTGTGTCTGGCTTATTTCACTTAGCACAATGTCTACCAGGTTCATCTCTGTTGCCTGAGTGTGGGATTTTGATTGGCATCTCAGATCCTGACATTTTCTGCAGTATGTTTATGGTATTAGAGTTTTTCAAAGATTTGCCAACTGTCCCATAAGACTAATATGCATTTAAAATAACTTTTCTTAAATATACCAAACAACAAAGTTTGAGTTGGGAAGGAAGAATATATTTTGAGATCTACTGCACAGCAGGATGACTATGGTCAACAATAATATACTGAGTATTTCAAAATAACTAAGAGAGTAGGTTTCAAATACCTGACCATCAGTTCACATTGTGCGTGTGTGTGTATATATACACACACACACACCATATATGTCTGTAACATTGTGCCCCATAAGTGTATATAATTTATCAATTAAAATAATATTCATTTGGCTGGGTGTGGTGGCTCATGCCTGTAATCCCAGCACCTTGAGAGGCCGAGGGGGGCAGCTCACAAACTCAAGAGACCGAGACTATCCTGGCCAACATGTTGAAAACCTGTCTCTACTGAAAATACAAAAATTAGCTGGATGTAGTGGCACGTGCCTGTAGTCCCAGCTAATTTGGCCAGGCGCAGTGGCTAACACCTGTAATCCCAGCACCTTAGGAGGCCGAGTTGGGCAGATCACAAGGTCAAGAGATCAAGACCATCCTGGCCAACATGGTGAAACCCCGTCTCTACTAAAAATACAAAAATCAGCTGAGCATGGTAGCATGTGCCTGTAGTCCCAGCTACTAGGGAGGCTGAGGCAGGAGAATCACTTGAACCTGGGAGGCGGAGGTTGCAAGGAGCCGAGATCACGCCACTGCACTCCAGCCCGGCAACGGAACAAGACTCTGTCTCAAAAAAAAAAAAAAAAAAAAAAGTGTATATATATATATATATATATATATATAAAACAAAACAGAAAAATCGAATTATTTTATTTCCTATGTATAAGGCATTATATAAATTAATATGGAAAGTGCCTGTATAACAGAATATTTTTTGAATATCATAAGTTTGATATTTATTTCAATCATATTTTGGATGTATTTCAGCCTATTGCTAATCATCCATTCTCCTTGTTTCATGCAGTGTCAAAGACCATTCCATTTTGCTTTGGATAAATAAGTTTTATTTGATGAATGCTGTTGTCATTTAAATTACATGCAAAAAAAGACACAATTATATTAAATAGATGGAACTTAAATGCCCCTTTCCTTCCTACACACCTGCACACATTTACATATCTATACCTTTTCATGTCAACTCGTCCCACAAATTATACTTTTATCCATTTTTTCTGTATTTAAAATGAATAATTATCTTTCATCAGTTAAAACACTTTTATTTGCTTGCAGAAACATAATCATTTTCTAATAAAACAGTAGCAGACACTGCAGTAAATTCTATCCAGAATTTGGTTATTATATTAATCTCACTTCCCATCACTGAATTCCTTTGCAGGGTAATTAGGTTGCTATCTGAATCTATCTTGCTTCCACCAAGTCAAGATGCAGGCAGGTGGAAAGTGTGTTAAATAAACGTCCTGCTTGATAGGTTCTTTTTAATGCCAATGAGTTCATGCAAGTACAAATAAAATTATATAAATTACTCTCAATCGTTAGAGGTTTAAAACAGCCAGGGTATTTATCATGATGATGTATGTATATGTGTGTATGTGTATATATGTATGTATATATGTGTGTGTATATACGTGTGTGTATATATGTGTGTATATACGTATATGTCTGTGTGTTATATGTGTGTATATATATTTGGCTAAGAGTTTCTTATAAGCATTTCATATATGACTAAGTATTTCTCCAGCTTTACCATGCACAACTATCAACCTAAGTCCTACTCTAGCCAATCATCCCTGAGTTCCCTTCAGAATCCTGCTATATTAGAGTAGAAAAAAGAGATGATACTTTTGCATCAAGTGAGTAGAGTGAGAATATGTCAGTTTTCGTATTTATAGAGTGATATTTGACATCTTTAAAGAGAAGTCCCTGACCTTCTCTTTGTCTTTTTCTAACCAAGAAAATGTCAGCCACTTCCATTGCCTATCTCTAGCAGCTAGTACTTCTCTCTATTCCAAAGCTTCAATATACTCTTCTGTCATTATTTGATCATCTGTTGGTCTTCCTCTTTCATGTCAATTCAAAGGACCTTGACTTATTTCTCATGGTTGTATTATCAGAACAATTCCTAGTGAAATGAATTTACTGAATGCTGGAACAATTCCAGCCTTCATTACATAAGGAATTCAGAGAAACCTTCCTTAAGTTCACAACTCTAGTGTCAATTACATATTATAAACACACAATCACAAACATTTTTAAAAACATGTCTGCATTATAATGTTAAAGGTAGGAAGAAATTGCCCATTATCGTCCAGGTTGTCTTGACCATCCTTAAGCGTGCCTTCTACATTTCCCTTCCATATTTTCTTTAATAATAGAAAATTGTGTAGAAGACGGTAGAAGAGGACCCACCCCCTCTATGTCAGTAAGACTTTCCAACCACCCCCACAGGCAATATCTAAATTTTACAAACAGAATTTACCTGACTGGCCAGCATATATAAAAGGGGCCATTACAAAAGTATGGCACACAGGTCAGAATAGAGAGATTCTTTTGAAATTGCAATAAGGTCGGGTATAGTGACTCACATCTGTAATCCCAACACTTTGGGAAGCCAGTGCAGGTGGATCATTTGAGCCCAGGAGTTCCAGACCAGCCTGGGCAACATAATGAGACCCTGCCTCTACATTTTTTAGAAAAACATTAGCAGGGCGTGGTGGCACACACCTATAGTCCTACCTACTTGGGAGGCTGAGGCAGGAGCATCGCTTGAGCTAGGGAATTCCATACTGAAGTGAGCAGTGATTGAACCAGTGCACTCAGACTGGGTGACAGAGCCAAACCTTGTCTCAAAACAAAAAAGTGAAACAAAGGAACTCCACAAAATCTCAATGACCTCCTGCATAACCAGAGTCAATAATACTAGTAGTGAAAATGATATGAAATTCCAGAAACTTTGAAAAATAAAAGTTATTCCTACAAATTGTTGTTGTTGTTGTTTATTGTTTCTGAGACAGTTTCTTGCTCTGTCGCCCAGGTCAGAGTGCAGTGATACAATCATGGCTCCCGGCAGCATCAACCACCCCAGACTCAAGTGATCCTCTCACCTCAGCCTCCTGAGTGGCTGGAACCACAGGCACAAACCACAATGTTCAGCTATTTTGTAATATGTTTTGTAGAAATGGGCTTACACAATGTTGCCCAGGCTGGTCTCAAATTCCCGGGCTCAAGCAATCCTCATGCCTTGGCCTCCCAAAGTGCTGGGATTACAAGCATGAGCCACTGCGCCCGGCCCAAAACCATTTTTGAATCTCCTTAACCTGTTTCTAAATCACCACTCTTATTTTCACTGACCATTTAAACAGAGGACTGCAATTAGTTATAAAACTGCTCTGACTGTTTAATAAATTGATATAAAAGGCTTTTATATTATAATAGATTTATTTTAGATATGAGTTTTTCCTTTTGGGAAAAAGATATTAAAATAAAGTTTACTTTTTAAAAAATTTTTCATTTTTTTGATAGGGTAAGCTTTAAAAATAAGATTCTAGTCTTCCACTAATTAAAACTTGTTCTAAGAATTAAAAAGGTTTGCCTGTCAATTTTAAATGCCAAATATAGAAAACATACATGTTAATTTACAGGATGTGTACTTGATAAACAAAACTTAAATTGAGCAAGGAACAGCATGACACATTTAAAGGCAAATACATAATAAATGCTAAAATGTAGTAGCGATATTCTGACTTTAAAGAAATATTGATTAAATGTATTAAGACTGGGCTTTGTCTCAACACTTAATGACAACTATGATTTAACATTAATTAAATTATATTTAACACTACTGTGCATGTCCTTGAAACCCCAGTCAAATTACATGGTTATTATCCTTCATTTTTATGATAATGAAACAAAAAATACAGTCTCCAAAAGAATTTTTTTCCATGAAATCTATGACTAAAATTGAATTTAAATTTCTAGGTTTTTTTATTTAATCAAAAAGGAATTTTATAATTCAATCAAACGATTGAAACCAAAACTTCAAATTAGTAAGGATTTAATTCAAGCTTGCTATTATATTTATTATCATTACTTAAATATAACATTTAGATGTCTGAACTACACAGCAGACACTCTATTAGGTTTTTATATACATAAAATCACACATACATGCTCCCCTAGTTTGTGAGAAAGTACTCTAATATTACAGACAGAGAATAAAACTTTAGAGAAATCAGCTTGTCCAAGGTTATTAGCTAGTTGCACACACAGAATTTTAAATCATTCTTATGTGACTCTAAAAGAAAATATGCAAGTTAACTGATTAACTTTGCAGTTAAGTTTGCAGGAATACCCTGGGCAACACAGACCCTCTGTTACAGCCAAATGTTTTGTTTCATTGTTGTTCCTTAAATATGACCAATGCTGTCAATTCTGCAACTATATTCTTACATTTCCTCATGGCTGGAAGGTCTCATTTTTTTCCTGTCCTTTAAATATTATTCATCCTTCAAGGCCAACTGAAAGCCACATAGTCAAAGAAGACTTTCAAACCATTACACTATGAACTATCCCAGCTTTTACCTTTCTCATTTGGGAACTTAGAGACTCATCTTATGGTATTATTAATACTGCATATCATCAGACCCCTGAGACAGAACATGCTGTCTACTTTCTCAGTATCCTCCAGAGAGCATGTTATAGAAATTGTCACATAGAAATGTTCTAGTCAATATTTATTTACTTCCAGTAGCTGGTACCTGGAAACATTCTTAGTAGTGTTGATTTTCCTGGAGTCCTAATATAATATAGTACAGTCAGAGACCTGTTTGGTTCACAGAATTTAAGTAAACTTCTTGATGTTATGGTGTCTGCTAGCATCATAAGAACAGGCAATGCAATATCTTGAGACCAGTTCAAAGGAATTAATTTTGAGAAAAGTTTATAGAGGTTACGCTACTTTGCCCTTCACAGAATCTTTCATTTCAGCCACAAACCCATATTATGAATTCCCTTTATAAGCTGTGGACGACTTGTCAGGAAAAATAGTAACAGTCACCCAATAAATGGAACATTGTCTCCCTAATTCATTCAGAGAGGTTTGCCCATGGAGATACTACCTGGTGATCTTGCCTTACAACATCTTGGGCACAGAGATATTGCTGAGATCCTTATATTTCCCATCTCATGTCCAGAATTAATGTATAAGTCAAATGCCCATATTCTTCAAATTCTACAAATCAACCAGTAGGCAAGGCTGGAGATCCAACTTATTATTATTTAATCAACTGATCAGAAAGGAAGTTCTGGCTGATATTTAGAAGTTCTGTTAACATTTTGTAGAAGTAAATGTACAATTTCCTGGAAGAAAAATATCTTGGGAGCACAGAGACCAGCTACATGGACAAAAGTAGGGGCTAATAATGATATGTTACCTCTTGATATTTTAGAGAGGCAACATTGCTTAGCGCATAAGAGTCAAGACCTGTGGTTGAAATCTTATTCGGCTCTTTACTCTTAATATTGCCTTAGGCAAATAATTTACTTCTCTACACCTTTATTTCCTTATCTGTATCTATATCTATGTCTGTTGAGTTACAGAGAGGGTAGCCATGGCAATTAAACTAGATATCTTCTGGCACAGAGTATGTACTTAATATACAAATTTTATATATATTTTATATATTATATATAATTATATATTCAAGTTGTATATTATATAACAAATATGTATTATATAATATAGTTTGCAAAATAAATACAGAATGCAACATGTAATATTATATTATATAGCATGTATAATATAAAAATATAGTATATTATTTAAAAACTAAAAATATGTATAAACATATATTTAGAATAGTTTACTTCAATTTTATTTGAGAAACTTAGTTTTTGGCTGTCCACAACATAAGGAGTAATGGATCATTGGTAGATTTTCACAGTCTGTTAATGAATAGATTTCTTCTTTTGCCAATTTTCTTTACTTTTCTCTGGGAAAACTTAGAGTTTTCTCTACTCAATGAAAATCAGACAGTTTCTGTATTTAAGCTATTTTCTAATTTGGATTTATAGTCCTGGCATTAGAAGTTTGACCTCCCTCCTGGCCATCAATTATATGATTTTTGCGTCTTTGTGTCAGAACACATTTTAGAATCCAGAAGCTGCAATCAATGCTATCTAGGTGTAGGCAGGTTTTCATGTGTACCTACACATATTATGTGTACGTGAAGACAAATGGCAGGATTTGTAAACTGAATAAAGTTAGAAATGAGAGGGAAAGAAAGAAGATATAAATCTACTAAAAGCCAATCAGAGTTACACAAAGAGACTGGCAAGTCAATAAGTCCAAGGCTCACATGGTCATTAGTATACAGTCCTGGTAATTTTTGGTATCTGAATTAAGTCATAATTCTTCCTGAATAATTTTATTGACAAAACCTTTTAACATGGCATATGTATTCATGGTCACCGTGTCCTTTTCCAACATACCACAGTAGCCCCAGCACACTGATATCCCTCTCCCTGAATTTTTTGCCCTTTTTCTTTGACTTTACAACTACTGTATCCCATACCTTCAGCCCATGATCCATTTTTGATTTAAAAAATTAATTTTGGATCTCCTAACAACTCTAGACAGAGTATTTAACCTCATCCCTTCCATTTTCCTGATGGGAAAACAGCTACAAAGACATGCATGTCAGACACTACCAATTACATTTACAAAAACAAATAATGTGTTTACAGTACTTAGCAGTTTACAAAATATGTTTACATATATCATTGAATTTGATCCTCCTAAGAACCCCATAAACAAAGTATGTTGTCTTATTATACATATTCTATAGATAAGAAACTGAGCATCTAGAACTTAAGTGACTGCTCCAGGTCACATGGCTAGGAGTTTACCCAAAGTCGAAACTTAAGTCTTCCAATTTCTAATCTAGTGTTTCTCCTACTACAATATTTCAGTCTGCTTTTTCCTTTCACTCTAAGGCTTATTATTTTCACTACATTCAAATTGCCATTTCTGCTTTGTTCAATACTAGAGTTAGACATTTATAAAGTTACACGCACACGCGCGCGCACACACACACACACACACACAAGACATTAAGGGCAAGATTTATACTTCCAAGGTTTCTGAGAGGTACAGCTTATACAAGGCAAAGCTTTTGTAAGAAATTGTGTAGATCTACTTATTCATGTGCTGCGTATACATTTTCAATTTCAACTATTGTTGTAATTTAGAGAAATTCAATTAAAAAGAAAAAAAATAAGTATTCCTCTTCAGGCATTTATTCTGTTCACCTGAAAGTATATTCATAGCCATTTTCTTTTTTGTTAATGCAGTCCATGTTAGAGTTAACGAAATAGTACTACAGTTTCAGAGATAATAAAGATATGGAGGTAAAGAACTCACATTGTTACACTTTTTTGTTCTGTTCGAAGTAATTTGCTTTTTAAAAAATAGAAAATCAGTGGAAAACTAGTGAATAAGACTGATTAGATGCAGAAAACCATTTGTGTTCTATAGGTAAATTAGAAAGTTTGTTGCTACAAAAAACATCCCTTCAGAATGTAGGCATACACAATGATTTATAAGTTGTTAGAAGAAGTCTGCACATGAGCTGCTCATTTTCTATTTAGAATAAACGATGTGAGTGGTTTTGACTCCTTTCTCCCAGTGGCCCATGCCATACTTCAAATATGAAAGGAAATAAAACTGCAAGCTTTAAGGAAAAGATAAACTCTCATGCCTGCTATATTTGCAGAGTAATCAAGGATTATGGTATATTTATCCCATTTCCTCACTCCTCCCTTCTTGTTATTTCAGTCTTCCTCATCAAAACACTTACTTTTCACTGAATCCTCCAAATTAGCTTCTCATGCATATTCACCAGCAGATCACACAGTGACTCTGTAATGGCTGCAGCCTCCTTGCAATTGAGGCACAGTGGGCCAGGCCCCCACCAGGCAGGTTGCCTTTTGCTGGTGTAGGCTCTGGGCAGTGAACATCAGCTTTGTTATTACAGCTGGGTGCTGCAGTCCTTGAACTAGCATCTTTAGTCTTCCTTAAGATAGCCTCTTTTTAATGAGAGTGAATGCATAGCAATAAATGCTATCCAAGTCACAACTGGAATTCTCCTAAGGGGAGATGACCTTTCATATTTTTAATGAAGATTTTATCTTTCAATTTCCATGAAGCAAGTGACTAGGTATTTTGTTATTTCATAGGAAAACAAAAAGCACCTCATAATAATGTTTTCTTTAAAAATTATTTCTCAAATTTTTAGACTTAGTGGAAGGGCTTTCATCTTGAAAGATTCCACAAAAAAAATAGTGGAATATTTACCATTTTGGGAGGCTGAGGCGGACGGATCACCAGGTCACGAGGCAGGCGGCTCACGAGGTCAGGTTGACCAACATGGTGAAACCTCGTCCTCTGCTAAAATCACAAAACAAATTAGCTGGGCGTGGTGGTGGTGGGTGCCTGTAGTTTCAGCTACTCAGGAGGCCGACGCTGGAGAATTGCTTGAACCCGGGAGGCCGAGGTTGCAGTGAGCTGAGATCGCACCACTGCACTCCAGCCTGGGTGACAGAGCAAGACTCCGTCTCAAAATAATAATAATAATAATAATTTTAAAAATTAAAAAAAGAAAATGTAGAATATTTACAAGTAACCTAGTTGGATTATAACCCTTCCCCCTACAAATTTATTTTTCTATGATCCTAGAAAGATCTTCATAGTATAAGGATTCTTTTGGACTTTTGTGTCTGAGACAACAACTAAAAGAAAAACATCCATCACCTGACACACATATATACGTCATTTTTTAAATTTTTTATTTTTTAATGAACTTATGGCTTCTTCTACTTTCATAGCAACTGACTAGAACTACCCAGGAAACGATAGACAGCAACCTTAGTTATTTCCTGGTTTAAGTGATGGGATGTAATCATACTGGATAGTTGTGAATAGATAATAAAATTGCATGACAAAAATGAAATTGAGAACAGACTTCTGCCACCCTTCTGTAATAAACAGTATAGGAACAACACTAGACATTAGAACGATAAGAATGTGTCAGGAATAGCCCAATACAGGAATTCATTTTTTTGTCTGTCTTGGCATACTGCATTCTTCATCAGCAAAAGTTATTTTTAAAATGTCACATAATAATAATATATGCTGTCTCATTTGTTATCTTAAAAGAATCACGTTTTAAATAAAAGGAACAATTAGTAGACTATACGAATACCTTCAAAGCAATTTTCTAAAACAATAAATGTAGTCAGATTTGAAAATCAATTTAATTACATGTTAAATTATAATAGTAAAAATCTATATAGTCTTAATTATTAGATTATAGTTTACCTGTCTTCGTTGCATTTGATGAAAAGAAACTTTAAAGTAGAATGATACTTTGATATAATTTAGTTGTATTTAAATTTATTGTCGCACTAAATTTTCAAGCTATATTTTCTTTCCTGGTTATTCTAAGTAGTGTCAAGCACGTATCAGAAAACCCACTAAATTGGCACTTTAACTTTTAAATAAGATGTTTTAGTGCCATGTGGTTTAAAACTTAGCTTAATTCAAACAGATATAATGTTGACTTAAAACATTGTTATATATTAAAGTATTTTTCAAATTTGACAACATAGAGAAGTAAAATTTACTCCAAATATTTTATCTCAAGAAATGTGTATACCTTAATCCAATTAGCACCTAGATTCTGACCTATCTTGGCACATAGTATGATCAGTCAGGGCACCAGCATCTTGATGACAGAGGTGATTGGATAGATCCACCTATGTCAAGTAGACCCATATGGTTTCCGTTAACTTCGGGCTTTCCAAAGATACAGTAGAGATGACAGAAGGATCGAGGAAAGGCTGAAATCACACTATGAACAGCATACATAATCTGTAATTAAAACTTCCTGGCTGGGCGCGGTGGCTCACGCCTGTAATCCCAGCACTTTGGGAGGCCAAGGCGGGCGGATCATGAGGTCAGGAGATCGAGACCATCCTGGCTAACATGGTGAAACGCCGTCTCTACTAAAAATACAAAAAATTAGCTGGGCGAGGTGGCGGGCGCCTGTAGTCCCAGCTACTCGGGAGGCTGAGGCAGGAGACTGGTGTGAACCCGGGAGGCGGAGCTTGCAGTGAGCTGAGATCCGGCCACTGCACTCCAGCCCGGGAGACAGAGCCAGACTCCATCTCAAAAAAAAAAAAAACAAAAAAACAAAACAAAACAAAAACCAAAAAAAAACAAGAAAACAAAACAAACAAAAAAAAGCTTCCTAATTAGGGTAGCAACAAAACCTTTAGTCAGATCTCCATAAGGCAGTATCTCTGCTTGTGCTCTTGTCTGTTTCTCCTCATCCTTTTTCTGTTATTCTCTTAATTTCCTGCAGAGAGGTAGACATTTTAGTCTACCTCTTTTGTCAGTACAAAGGAGCAGTTTCTTTATATTGTCATTAATTTACTGATGTGTAGGATTATCAACCTCTTTCATTGCTTAATGTTCAAATTTTAAAAACACTTTTTCATAAACTATGCTTGCTTCTATTGCTCTAACAATATTTGTTCCTATGTTCTACTCTAAATCATGCAGGTTTAAAATCTTTCTCTTACTTTGCTGCATACTTGAGAAATCTGCATATGGATTCTTGATTCAAAAAATCATGGTTTCTGTACCTCTGCCTCAGGAGAGATTTTACAGATTCTACTGATTTGGGGTAAACAGAAACCAACTTTTAACCAGTGTACTACTTGGAAAACTCTTTCCATATACTGTAGTGGAAAGATGTTGGGCTTTGAAGCCAAACAGACTTGGGTTTGAATCCTGGTTCCCATGTTCCCAGCTGTACAACAATAACAATTTGCTTCCTAAACTTAATGGAGATAATATGATATTAATATTTATCCCAAGGTGTGACTGTTAGGATTAAATGAGATTATTTATGGGTGTCCCAAAGTCATGCAAATCACAAGTTCCCATCTTGTTTTTTCTCTGTGGTTATTTATTTATTTATTTATTGAGACGGAGTCTCACTCTGTCGCCCAGGCTGGAGTACAGTGGCACGATCTCAACTCACTGCAAGCTCTGCCTCCCGGGTTCATGCCATTCTCCTGCCTCAGCCTCCCGAGTAGCTGGGACTACAGGCGCCCGCCACCACGCCCGGCTAATTTTTTGTATTTTTAGTAGAGACGGGGTTTCATCGTGTTAGCCAGGATGGTCACGATCTCCTGACCTCGTGATCTGCCCGCCTCGGCCTCCTAAAGTGCTGGGATTACAGGCGTGAGTCACCGCGCCTGGCCTCTCTGGTTACTTCTAGTGTCGGAAGTCATCACAGTGAAAGTCTTTGTGCCATCTTCACCATGGGGATCTTTCTGTTTATTCCACGCTCACTTACATATATTTCACATTTCACACTTTGAGTGAAAAGAAAGAAGGACTAGCTCCTGATATATTCCTCATGGATATTCTCATAAAAATTGGAGTGTTTCTTTTCCAGTAAAGTAAGTTCATCCTTTCCGAAGCTCTGATTATTAGCTCAGCATCCCTATGGTATTATAGTTCTTCTTGAAAAATACTGCAATAATTTTCATTTTCATAAATTCAGTGGAAACTGAGTTGTTCTAGGTAGGGTAGCCCAAAGCTTATTGACAACTTCGAAGCTCACAGACAAGGGCAAAAAGCATTTGTGCTGCTCCTTGTGAATAATACTACAGGAAAAAAAGGCAAAATTCCTATTCAGGTAGGCAGATGGTCAAAAGAGTTCCCTACAAGACAGTGTCACATGCAATTTTATCTACATTGTTCTAACTTCCCTACCTGACAAGACAATGTCAAGATTTGTTAATGAGAGGGCCTCACAAGTGTATATTTAAATATTTGATGAAAAACCATTGTAGCTTTCTACAGATCTGACAGTAATTAAATGCATGATCTCCCAAGGCCTATTTCAGGGGCTACATGTATATATCTTTTTCCTTCCAAAGACATATCAAGGTGTGCAAGTCACTCCATTGATTTGCAAGGACAAGAAATGTGCTTTTTCTCTAATTCATTCTGATATTAGCTATTGGAGTTCTCTTTGCCCTATTTCAGCACTGTTTGTACATAAATATACCTCATTACTACAGAAAAAAATTCCATGATGAAATCTGAAGTGCTTTAATGCACTGGTCTGTAGATACAGCCCATTTTTTTTCTCTTTACCTTTGATTATCAAGGAGTAATTTGCTCACCAGCAAACACTGGCTAATGTAATATATAACTTTCTCTAACAGAACAGAATACAGCGAGTATGTATTTTTGAATAGTCGGTTTTGATTTCTTGGTCCCACTATTCTAAATTTTGGGGTAGCTTGTGTGGATGTAATGCTCTGTCTTGTATCAAATAATTGATATCTGTATCTGTGCTCATTAAATATCTTTTTTTAATCCAGAATTTTTTCCTATACTAAGGATAAAATGAGTGTTAGACCTATTATGCTATTATTTTCACAAGGTACATATTGGTTCTGAATAGTAGCCTTGTTTATGGAAACTATAAGAATACATATGTAAACATAGAGCTTATTCATCACTTTCAGTACTTAGAGTGTTTTTGTTGGAAGAAGAAAGTCAGCTTACCATAAAAGATTAGTAAATGTCTAAAGTTGCTACCTCAACATTTTCAATATAGGTATTATAAAATAAAAACTGTCTAGATTAAGATTCCATTCATAATCATAGTGATAGCATTAATATCCTCAGGAGTTATATTTTTAATTGGAATGTTAATATTTAGTTAATATAACAACAGGTATTTTAATTATGTTTATGAAGTTTTTCAAGAGGATGTTTCCAATAAATATTGGGATAATATTCTACAAAAAAAATGAATATTAGACCTTAGATGTTTTTATGAGACATCTAAAAATTGAAGCAGGTATATCTCTCAGTAAACTAATAATGGTTGATGATTTTCATAATGTGCACATTTAACATTTTCCTCTTCAAATTCTAAAGGTTGGAAAGTGAAGATGAAATCCTATATGAAATTGTCTATATATGCTAAAGGTTATAAATCCAGATTGTCATTTTAGACTGTATGTTAACATGACATGTAAGAATTGATATTGTATGAACAGTAATAATAATAAAATTAGAACACAATATGATTTCCCTATCAGCAGATTTGTATTTATTTATAAAATATATTAATAATTAAACATTTTGAATATAACCAAAAAATTTGAAATAAGAAGTAAAACACTTAGGTAATAAAAGAGAATTTAGTCACAAAATACAGAAGTAATATTTTAGCTGACTTATTAGCATTTAGCCAAACAATAAAAAAGTACTTAGATTCCACTTACCTAAAAATAAATGTAGTGATGTTTCCAGATGTTTAGAAAATCATTTTCTTTAATTAAGAAATAGATAACATTTCTGTGTTGTAATAAAGAATTCAAGAAGATATTTTCTTATAAACCTGAAAAAGGTATCTTCTGAATATTCTGGAATCTGTTTTGACTCATTGGCTCTATTAGACTTTTTAGTTAAGTATCTGTTTTTAAGAAGATCTAATTCATGATGTACTCAAAATAATACTGTTGGCAGACTGCATATGAGCTGTGGAAAGGATTGCAGAATGTAATGGGAGGTATTTTAATAGGGGATCTCCACTCTGCTCACATACAGGGAACATGTGATAAAAAATTTCTTGAATGAATGATTATTTTACATAATTGTTATCTAGTGTAATGCTATGTTTTCAGATAAAAATATTTAATCTATTCAGTGGTCAACTTAAATGCCACTAGAAAATTGAATAAACATTTTTGTTTTGCTTTCATTTCAGGTACTAGAAAATTACCTTGCATATCATTAACAGTTTGTAGGACTTTTGTTTGGGAAGTAGGTTTCAAAAAGTTATGATTTTTGTCTAGCTATGAGCTCAACACCAGCCTTTCCATCTCATGCAATTTTCATATGTCAACCTGTTGATTTTGAAACAAAACAATGATGCATTGAAATTTTTCTAAATGTCCATTCTACATATAGTTCTGAGTTCTGCAGGCAATAGTGCTGTCGCATAGGCATTTAAACATTTAAAAACTTTTCTTTTTTTTTTTTCTTTTTTTGAGATACAGTCTCAATCTGTCGTCCAAACTGAGTGCAGAGGCGTGACCTCGGCTCACTGCACCCTCCACCTCCCAGGTTCAAGTGATTCCCCCATCTCAGTTTCCTGAGTAGCTGGAATTACAGCTGCCCACCCCCACACCTGGCTAATGTTTTGTATTTTTAGTAGAGACAGGCTTTCACCATTTTGGCCAGGCTGGTCTCAAACTCCCGACCTCAGATGATCCACCCACCTTGGACTCTCAAAGTGCCAGGATTACAGGCGTGAGCCACCGCACCCGGCCAAAAATCTTTTCAATAGAACATGAGTTCTGTGGGTTGCTTGGAAAAATATATTCTAAGGTTCTTTGAATTTAAAGACACTAAGTACTCTATTGCACCTTGAATATTAACGTTCACATTCACATTTTAAGGTTGATGAAAAGTCTGAAAGTCCAGAGGATTTTTTATTCTAGACCACTTAACCTAGAGTTGCCAAAACTTATTTGAGCAGCAAGTCTGTTTTCTCTATATTTCTGGGTTTTTTTTTTTTTGTTTTTTTGTTTTGTAATCCCTAAAAACATCCAAAGGAAAGGACATTGAAAATCCCTGGGAAAGAAAGCAATGCCTCCTGAGTTTGAAGACTGGGTCTCCTATCTTTTTTCTTTACAGTCCCAGACTTGGGGATGTCTTTCTTTGGATAAACTATTTAATTCCTTCATTTCCTTTACTTGACCTTTCATAATGGGTTACATTGCTATTAACCAAAACTATGAAACATGAATAAAGCTGAGAAAACCATCAGTCAAGTAACGGGAAAGTGCGAATATTTGCCCACACTGTGGACATCCCAGTGTATCCAGGGCGCAGGGCACAAGGAGAACATTAACACATTCTCCAAAGCCAGGGGAGTTTCAATAAAATTTTTAAAGTAGTGTGTTGCCATTATGGTTGTCAAGACTATAATGGCACTATGTTAGATAAAACAGTATGAAAAGCAGTATCATTAAAAAGTAGATAAAGATGGTGTGATTTTATGTGTTGAAATGCCCAACATATAATAATACGTTTGTTTTTTTTCTTGTGACCTTGGACAAAAATAACGATATTCTATAAAAATGTGTTTGTATAATTGGAGTCAGTGTCAGGGGTAAAATGAAAGTTGAAACAAGCAGAAAAAGAACTGTGTATGGAAAAGAAAGAAAGGATTGTTTAACAAGTTGGTGATATGGGTTTTTGTGAAATTTGTGTAGATAAGCTGGAAACAGATGAATGATGCAGGAGTACACAAAAAATATTAATATATAATGTCAACTTAGGAGTAAATATCAAGTGGCATGTGTCTCTTTGGGTCCTTCTGTTTCTACATTTCATACAGTGCTTTAGAAAAAGACACACAGATGTACTCTCCTAAGTTTTTTATTTGGCTGGTCCTTTTTATTTTTTGGGATGGAGTCTTGCTCTGTCACCCG
This sequence comes from Trachypithecus francoisi, assembly GCF_009764315.1. Lineage (NCBI taxonomy): Eukaryota > Metazoa > Chordata > Mammalia > Primates > Cercopithecidae > Trachypithecus > Trachypithecus francoisi. Next base: position 12,503,035 of record NW_022681469.1, on the reverse strand, counting down.
GGCTGGAGTGCAGTGGTGCGAACTCGGCTCACTGCAACCTCCGCCTTCCGGGTTCAAGCAGTGCTCCTGCCTCAGCCTCCCAAGTAGCTGGGACTACCGGCGCACACCACCACGCCCGGCTAATTTTTGTATTTTTAGTAGAGACGGGGTTTCACCATGTTGGCCAGGATGGTGTCGATCTCCTGACCTCGTGATCTGCCCACTTCGACAAGTGCTAGGATTACAGGCGGGAGCTACTGTTCCTGGCCAGTTCTTTTATTGTTTTGGTTTTGTTTTTTTGTTTTTAGTGATTGGACAAGGAAGTCTGGAGGGCTGGAGGGATGACAGAAACATCGCCTGACAGAATTATGACCCAAAGCACAACTCAAGCATATCAAGCACTGTGATAAATTTTCAAATATCATATTGAATAGTGTTTAAATGTGCTGTCCTATATTTGACTGGAAAAGAACACCCGCATAAAGACCTGAGAATGATTTAGCAGCAGTGCACACAAAGAGGAATCAGTTATTTTTACTTATCAGGCTTACAACAGCACAGTATGAGGATTTTGCATTCCTGAGGCTTTGGTGCCAAATATCCTGGGTGTAAATCCAGGCTCTGACATTAGCTATGTGTTCTTGGTCAGTATCCTAAGTGTTTTTCAATTAAATCTTTTCTTCATAGGGTTTCTCTTCTTACTGTGTTAAATAGGATTGTTAAGAGGACTAAATGAGATAGGTGTTAAAAAAATACATGTTATATTATCTGGCACATAAAAAATGTGGCTTTATTTTAATAACATTCGATGTTATTATGTTGTCTTAATTGTTTGTATCTGGAAACTTTGTTTCTGGATACCCCATTTAACAAGAAATAGAGGCTCACTGGAACATGCTAAGAGGAGGGAAGAGATACCTGTCATATGAGGTGTGCTTGATAGGATTCGAGTCTGGAGATAAAGACCATGTCTACATGTCATTCCAATCCTGGGATTCCATGATTTTAAAGTGTTTCTCCTTAATCCCTTCACTTCTCTGTTCTTTAAAACAAAACAAAACATAACAAAAATAACACGTATTTTTCTTCATAGAATTCTGTGATGAGTTGTCTGTATTTGTTTTTGTTTTGTTTTATTACAATGGACTCTACACAAACACACATGTTCACGCACACATAGAGCAAAATTATCTCACAATTCCATTTTTGACATAAAGTTAAATTGTTTTAAAGTCAGGCATGCAATATTCATTAAAGCCGACTGGTTAATACATACAATATAATTTGGCCGAGTGCAGTGGCTTACGCCTGTAATCCCAGCACTTTGGGAGGTCAAGGCGGGTGAATAACGAGGTCAAGATATCGGGACCATTCTGGCCAACACGGTGAGACTCCATCTCTACTAAAAATGCAAAAATTAGCTGGGAGTTGTGGTGTATGCCTGTAGTCCTTGCTACGCGGGAGGCTGAGACAGGAGAATTGCTTGATCCTGGGAGGCGGAGGTTACCATGAGCCAAGATCGTGCCACTGTACTCCAGCCTGATGACAGAGCGAGACTCCGTCTCAAAAGAAGAACAAACCAACCAACCCCAAAACACAATTTCTTATAAAATGTATGTGAAAACGGAATCTAATTTTCTCTCTCTTTTTCTTTCTTACTTTCTTCTTCATTTTTTGAAAACAGTAGAAACAGTAGATAATGACCTACTGATTGACACAATTGCTAGACTTTTATCCCCACTACCGGAGGGGGCTACCTGTCGACTCAACATCCTAGTCTGAAACATCAGGTTGCCATGCAAGTTTGCAAACTGCCTTTCTTTCTTCCTTTTTTTCCCCTCATACATTTTTGCGTCGGAGAATGATGAGCTTTGACAAAAGGCTAGTGGCTTAGAATAAAAAGTTAGATCCTCAAAAGTCTCAGCATATACAGTAACTGTTCATTTAAGCTTTAGTGATACATTTACACCCTGGTATTTCAGAAGAACTGTTTTTTGTTGTTGTTTTTGTTTTTTTTCTGTCACCCAGGCTGGAGTGCAGTGGTGTGATCTCAACTCACTGCAACCCCTGCCTCCTGGGTTCAAGCAATTCTCCTGCCTCAGCCTCCTGAATAGCTGGGATTACAGGTGTTTACCACCGCGCCTGGCTAATTTTTGTATTCTTAGTTGAGACAGGGTTTCATCATGTTGACCACGCTGATCTCAAATTGTTGACCTTGTGATGCACCACGTTAGCCTCACAAAGTTCTGGGATTATAGGCATGAGCCACCACATCCGGCCTAGAGGAACTTTTTAAAAAGTTAACACCTTTTAGTAAGTATTTACTTGTAATTAATTAGTAATTATTGGGGAATAGATTTTTAAAAATTAAATACTCAGGGCTGATCCAATAATTACATTTGTATATTTAAGTACATCTCATTTAAACTGGTCTATTACTATATTAAAGTTATAAAAGCAAGTGAGACAGCAGTGGTTACTTCTCTTTGAGGGAATTTTAATACTGGTGGGAAAGGCCAGATTGCCAACTTTTAAAACTGAAATATGTTGTCAGTGGGAACAAAGTTTGAAAGAAATGTAACACGATTTTATTACCAATGTCTCTAAGGCAATAACATCTTTCTAAACATGGTAGAAAAATAGAAGAACGCAACTTCCTAGCAGCCACATGACAGTTAATTTTGACAATTTGTTTTGGGTCATTTTAACCCACAAATATCAATAATGACCGATATGGCTTAAATCTTGTCTACCAAAAGGCGTACAAAAAAGGAAAAGAAAGGAGAGAGGAAGTGACTATGGGAGGAGGTGAAGATACACCTTAATTGTGATTCAAGCCTGCAACATATTCTGTGTACAAATAAATAGGCTTCAGCACCTGCTGATGTCCTGGCATCTGGCCTGAAAGCAACCAACATCTGTTTGTAATTTTCAGTGGGAGCCCATGACAGTGAAGAACTGTATACTGTCACTGAATATATGGCCTTGTTAACGTACTAAAAGGATCCAGAAGCGAGATAATGAATGGATAATTCGGGACATGTGACTCCCATGTGATATGGTGATAAGATTTGTTGGGTTTTCTTTCCAGGTTGCTATTAAGGTTTTATCCGGAACCATTATTTAATCGACTTTAAACATTGGAAAGTGCTTTCTAGAGGAAAGCTTATTTTAAAAGAGAATTTTCCCAACCAGCTTACATCTTCCACACTTTTAGGGGATATATGTTTTATTGGGGTAGATATGGACATTGTACAACAGTTCAAATTTATGTAACCCCCAGTGCCCTTGGGAGAGCCCATGGAGAAGAACCAAGAGTGTGAGCAGGAGTCATCGTGGGGTTAGCTTTGAGCCTCAAGGCAGGTCAGAAGGGTACTTCTGGTCCTCCTTCCCTGTCTGTAAAAAGGCTAGAGTTCTTGTGCTTCTTGATTATGGTTCCCATTGTGATATTTTAGGCAGTAACTCACCATTTTGTCACCTTTCCTCTGACACAAGTGCTGATCAAGTTGGTAAACTCCCAGGTCAGAAAGTTGGGGAAGATTTTCCTACATTTCTGTTGAGGCAAATGAGGAACTGAGGCCTTAGAATTTCTCTTTACCATTTCCTCACAATCAGGAAATTTCTAGAGATGATTTTGTAAAATAGTACATTCACATCTATCTTGATGGATAATGACCGTTGTTCTAGTTTCATGTATTCAGTGAATGAATATAATTATTTTTAGCTGGAGCACTATATGTAGATGATTGATAAAATACCTAAATCCTGAGTGGTGAGGGCTCCACAGTAATAACTGCAGATGGTACATCATTACAATCAGGCTTTCTTTTGGAATTTCTAAATTTAAGAAATGTTACCTATTATTTGATAATCTTATCACCTGTCAACATTCATTTTTGCAAATTTGAAATGTTATATCTTAGATTGCTGAATTAGATCAGCCTAATTTAATACATTCTCATTACATTATTTTTATGTAATATTTAAAGTGAAGAATATAGAGTGAATTTAGTAATGCTTTCGCTCGTTAAAAACACTATTTACTTAATAAAGATAGAAACAAAAATGTTGTTCTGCACAGGGGTAACGAGGTAGGGATCTGTGACTTCTCTTTTATTGGCAGTTAAGTTTTTGCCTAAGTGTTGAGACTAGATTTAGAGCTTCCTTCTGCAGAGATTTGCCTATGTTTACAAACATACACATTCCTTTAGAAATATGGGCTGCATTTCCTCAAAAATCTAATTTTAATTTTTAAGAAGTTCAAAATGTAAAGCACTTCCACTGTGACTATAGAACAAAATAGTAGTAGTAATTATCAAGAATCCAACATGCAGATTTAAACAAGATATCACAGTTTTCATCTAATTAGACTTCTAAACTTTCTTGTTTCTTGATTAAATGTAAAATATATATTCAGGGAATCAAGAATATTTTCAACTTAAAAAAAGTGGATTTCTTTTTGAATAACATACAGAAAAAGCTTAGTATAAAAATAAAACTCTTGAATATGTACATAAAGGCCATAAACAAGATCAATATTTGTAAAGCCATTTCCTTTACTCATTAAACATGCACAAATTTGAACACATTAATATTTAATTTCATTTTTAATTATAATGAACACAAGTATGTTCATTTTTCATGGCTTTTGAAAAGTGAAGAGTTAAAATCAGTGATTTTGTTTTCAGTTTTTGACTCAGGGTTGCTTGGGAGAGAGAAGGACATGTGTATAGATACAGGGACCTGGATATGGTAAGTATGGGAGTAGAAACCCAGGTCAAAGATGTTGCAGCATAGAAGTCACCATCCGACTAGTCTCCATAGACAATCATTTTAATTTTGTATGCCTGGTTATTAATTATTCTAATAAATTTAGTAATTTGTTCCTATTTTCTTTAATATTGGCTACTTTTCACAGTTTTAAAGTATTACTAAATTATTTTTGCCCATTAAGTAATATTTCTAAGTTATAATATATTTTCCAGGTACCAGAAAGTAAACCCAACAACGTGAATTTAAACTGTGTAATCTTAATTGAGTGAGATGATAGTTTTGCCTGGAGCCACTAGTAAATCTGTACTTCCCCAAGTGTTAATTAGTGAGTCTATATTAAATTTTGCTCCGAGAACATTTGAAGCACTGAATATTTAATTTCTTATTATACAATGTTTGTTGCTTGGATCTTGTACCTGCGTCTTAGGCAGATACATGTTGTTCATCCTCAGCTCCAGGAAAACACAACCTTAACTAAGATACACAAGAATATTATATACCATTTATTTTTCAAATGAGGTAGTTAATTGTTTTAAGTTACATTGTGCTATTTTGAAAAGAAAGGATTCCATAAAAGGTTACAGTATATTCAGTGTACTTAAATTTTATTTCTACTATATTTTATTGAATAATTACAATACATTGGCATTTTCTATGTGCTGTCTTTTATAAGTATCTCCCAAACTTCATTTTATCTCTACTTTATAAATGAGAAAATTAAAGATTCAGAGAAGTGAATGTGTTCAACATCATCTAACCTGTAACTGCTAAGCTCCAGGATGTGAAGTTCAAAACTTACACTCCTTACCACATGTTATGCACTTATAACTGTGAATTTGTTACTTGCTATAGACAGCTAGTAAATGTGAATTAAGTCAGATTTTTTAAAAATCCCTGCTCCATTAACTCCCCTTTCAATTTTTTCTATTTTTCATAGTATACTTCCTATAATTTTCCAGAAGAAAAAGTCCTTTAAATAATTTTTAACAATGTAAAACAGATGACCAATCCCTTGAGTCCTGGGTCTCCAAAATTGTAGCTGACGTGTTTTACTTTGTGTTTATTTAATTGTCTACTAAATATATTTTTGCTGGGAAAAAAGGTCTGTCCATAATGATATAAAATCACTCTCCATAGATGATTTCATTACACTTTTGATCCAACAGAGAAATTTCTGGTCTTGATACATTTCACTTGGGAATGTACATAGCCAATATCTGATTCCTTCTTATTTTTTTTGTTGTTGTTGTTGTTAAACATTTTCTAAACAAGTATTATTTTCATTAAGTCTCAAACAGCTACTTCTCAAAATTCCATTCCTTTCTGAACTCTACAGAGGAAAGATATGATAGGATCTATAAACCTAAATAAGCAAACAGCCTCTAGAAATCTTAAAGATGGATTGTATTGATGATCTATAGCCACCTATATACCACGTTCTGTTGACTAATGAGAATGTTATAATAGGAAGTGCCTCAGACCTCTTTGTGTTGCCAAAATGCCAGCCCACTGAGAAGTTAACGTTATGGTAAATAGTGTTTGCAACCCTCCAGAAAGCTCCATAAATTGAACAGACTGTTAACCTTCACTTAAGCTTCCACATCAGTCTAATGGGTACTCTGTTTGCTGCTGACTGCCCGCTAGAGACTCACTCATTGAAAGATACGTAGTTCATCATTAATCACTTCACAAATTTGGTTCCAGGAAGAGACTAAAAATTACCCTAGACACAAGCTGTTTAATTTCAACCCCCTCACATGAATCTAACAAACAAACAAAAATACAAATGGCATTGAGTAGAAAATAAGACGTAATTTTTGGTGCCTCAATATCATATAATATAAAATTATTTATGTGGAAATAACAACTTGCCTTGAAGTTTCTTAGTGTACATAATATTGCAGAGAATATCCCCTTTCACTTTTAACCCACATTCTCTTAAACCTCTTTCTGATCCAATTTCTTGACTCTTAACTTGCTGCTTGTAGAAGCTCATGATTCTACAATTTTAGATGCAACAAAGACAGCAAGCTCAAAATTCACCCCCAAATACACTCTTTCCCCTCACCTAACCAATTATATTTCCTATGCTTAAAGCATGTATTTTCAGTAAGCAGTTAAAAAGACAGCATGACTTTTTTGTTAAACACTAAATGCTAATGTATAGCTTTTCTGGTTTATTAATGTATAGAATAATTCTGCAGTGGTAGAAATTTAACAGGGGAATTTTATTCATAACCATTGATTTCATACTTTACTTAGATAACCAGAATTATATGACTTGTTTGTTGAAAGTAACATGCATTATATGACTTGTTTGTTTTTTATTGAAGTTTGCATCTCAAATGATAATTTAAAGTTTTTGTTAGTGAAAGTAGGCAGTGACCACACCTTTATATAACTCTTATTACCTTGATTAATTGCTACATTTTAAAAGAAAATATTTTCTACAGTTACAGAATCCTCAGAACAACTCTGAAAACAAATGAGGTATTATCTCCAATTAAAAAAAAAGATTCAATAGATTTCGTAAGTACTTTGGCAAGATCTAAATATATGGAAACAAATTAGAAACAAATCACATTTTTCTGAGCTCAAAACCCAAACTATTTTCTGCATATTTCATTATTTCTTCTTTCCTAGCCCACACTCCTGTAAGTGCATGTTTTGTCTTAATGATGTTTGCTTTATTAAATGCATGTAATGAAGAATGTTTGTCAATTGAGATCATATTTAGGAAATGTTAGAACTGCTGATTTGTTTTGTGGTACACATTATTAAAATATAAGCTCAAGGTAAGCTGGATATTGTTTATGTTTTCATCAAAGCTTTATCCCCATTACCTAGGTCAATCTGTGTCTGGAAAATAGTAGCTGCTAGTTAATAAATGCTGAATAAATGGGAAGCTTAGATACATTTGGCCAAATGACACTCTCACCTCGAATTTGTGTGAAAAATCACCCCAAGAAATAAAAGGCAATTAGAGACAATTGAAAAATTAATTCAGCTGATGGAACCACTAGTCAAATATTACATAATTCAGAACAATATGACTGAATCATGATGAAGGCTAAAATTCTGAGTCTTAAGCAACTTTAAACCTTTCAAGGAAAGGCTGGTTAACAAACACACCCTCTGTGTTTAATCAATGCCACAAAACGCACAGACCTAAGAATTGGTGGAAATCCAGACTCATCTTCAGAATGGTAAATTATTCTTAAAATATAAGGTCTCCATTGCCTAAGTGACTAAAATGTATGTTTCCAGAAAGATCTAACATTTTCCTACAGGTTATTATATGCAAGAAATGCCTTTCTCCACCAGGTGATAGAAAGGTCAGAATCAGCCATCTCCTAAGATACTTTATTTTATTTTGTTATATTGCAATAATATATAATGTTTCAGTGTTATTCCAATGAAATAAAATGATAAATTATAATAGCAGTAGCTGAGCTTTCCAAGATTATACAAATTAGGTTTAGAATTGAAATTTTATGAAAACAATAATATTTTAACTGCTGATAGAAAATTGAAAGTGACCTATGCTGAGAGAAAAAGGAGAAAATTTAGGTTACAAAAATATCAGGTGCATTAATCCAACATATTTTTGTAAAATGGTTATCAAAGGTCAAAGCTCAATGTAATGTATTATAATAAACAAGGAAATGATGGCCACTCTTAGCAGAAAAAAGGATTATTTGAATAATCCAATTTTATTTTATGTAGAGATATTTTTCATATTAAATTAGATGAAATTTATGTTTTTAAACTACTTTAATCATACATTTTTGTTGTTGTTGAACACGGTGCTAAGTACAGAGGAAATCATGCTTCCAAGTTGATTGCCAAATAATAGTAGCATTGTCTAAACTCAACTAGAAATGTTTCCAATGCTGTTTTTTCTTATTGCCCAAAATGATGCAGTAAGAGTTGATAAGATAAAGGTATTCTGACCATGAGGAGTTTACAATCTATAAATGTGGTCATATGCATAAATAGCTGTAATACAATAATGACTATGGCAACAATGAAGAACAAAAGAGTGGTCTGGCAATCAGAGAAAATAAGATTTCTGTTCCCTCTAAAGAAGCCCTTACTAGAACTCTAGTGAAGGTTAATGGGTAATGAATCCACCATCACAAAAAAAATCTAGTCTTGAGTGGGTGACTTCAAGAAAAGATTTCCCCATAGCAAAATCAAGTGTAACTTCCTAAAGGCTTTGAGATTATATTTTCACGTCTTTTTTTGTCTTTTACATGCATATAGAATCATACATTTATCTCTTTCTGTTACTGTGCTATACTGCACAAAAACAACTGGTTGGGTTTTCTCAAGAGGATATTTTGGGGTGACCTGAGTTAAAATAGAGGTTATATCATCATTTAAATTCACTTTGGGGAGCCTTAGAAGACACCCCAAAGACATAGGCTATCATCCTAGAGAATGCTGTAACAGCTGATAATAAGGGACGTGCCATAGAAATTAAGATGCTACAGGGAGAGAAAAGAAACAGTGATTTATAGCACAAGCCCTGATTTGAAAGTCACAGGGTCAGACACTTGGAATTGCAGGTGTTGATTTGTGATCAAGATGTTTTTCACATGGACGACTCTAGAAAGCCTTATTCAGGGTGAGTAACAGCACAAAGGTACTACTGGAATATTGGTGAAAATGAACCCAAGCAATGCAGAGACCAGATCACTCTGAATGTGTTTCTATTTTCATAGATTTCACCTAGTATATTTAGGTTAGAGAAGAAAGCAGAGTGAAACTTCCCTGTCTCTAAAAAGGAAAATCAATGTTTCTTTTTTTGCTTTTATTATCACTTTTCTAAATACTGAGCAGCTCTTTAGTATCCTCATTCTGATCTATAAATAAAAATATAATATTAATATATTTATGATATTAAGTATAAATATTAAACATAGTCATATTAATATATTTGTAATATTTAATATATAATGCTCATTAATAGATAACGAGGCAACACTAGGCATTTTGTTCCCTATGTTTTAATATATTGGAGATAGTTATCTTGTATGTTGCCTGGATGCGTTACCCCCATGAGAGCCTTTGGAATCATCAGCACGCGATGATAACCATAGCGTGGGAGCAGCCGGAATCACTGCTTAGGTGGGAAATGTCTAATAGAAAGAAAAGAAAACTAAGGACATAACTTTGAGGATCTGGTATTGAAGGATGGAGAAAAGAGCAATCTGAGAAAGTGATCAAGAAATATCCAGGAGAAATACTGGGAGGAGTGTAGGGTCCTGGAAGTGAAGGAAAGAGAACAACGTCTTGTGAAAGAAAGGGAAGCGAGGCACAGTGGATAGAGGCAGCTGTTGGAATCACCACTTGAATTACTTGATGGTAGTTCAATCAGTTTTCAAACCCCAGTGAGGGAAAATGTGAGCTATCTGAGGGTTGAAAGGGGAATGAAGTTGAGCACGAGAATTTGAAGGGAGAAGGAAGGCAAAGAAGGCCCACAGATTCCTCGTCACCAGAGGGGAAGTGGATCAGGAAAGGTTTGGGTTTAGCTTTTTAACAAACGATTGCAGCTATTTTTAAGACAAATGGAAGAAATTCAGAACAAGAGATCGCTTATAAAATAATTGAAAAAAATACATATTTTAAATCAGTTCTCATAACACATTGAGGTGACAAGATTAATACAGGTCTTGTTACACTTTTATTTTTCCATTGTTAAGTATAATGCAATTTATATAAATATCAGTTTCCTTTAGCATTACTTTTGCATGACCTTAGCCCATATGCTTTATTCATATTTGCTATTTCATACAGATGACATAACACTTTGAAATTCAATTTAGAAAACTACCCTAAAGATATTCGGAGTCATATTTATACACAGTTGTGTGACACTCTCCTTATACTAGAGCTGGTTTTGGATAACGATTTGGGATTAAGTTCCTTTTTTATGAATGCATTTTTGAATGCCACTTCTCTTGTAGGCAAGTGTATGGGTCTTATATATATGTCTCTGATATAGATTATAAATCTAGATTTATAAGACATCATTAACTCAGGCCTAGCAGCCCAAGTTTTCCTATCTATTTTTTAAGACAAAATATTTCAAAATTACTAATAAACCCTAAAAAGTACTGACATAGGGAGACTGAAATAATTTGTTAAATGTTATTTTTCAAAGTAAAACAATTTCACTCCTAGGCTTTAGAGTCAGGAACACAAACAAACAACAAACACTTGTTTAAAATTATGGGCTCTTCTATGTTACACTGATACTATTATATTCTGATATAATAGTATCTGATATAGTATTCTGTATATAGTATATAGTATCTGAATAGTATTCTGATATAATAGTATCTGATACTTCCATGTTACACTGATAGCTGAGCTTCGGTTTTCTTATCTGTATAATGTGGATAATCATCACTGCACTGAAAGAATTCAGTTAGTCAGTGCTAATACAGTGCCTAGTGCATAGTAAAACTATCAGAAGGGTACCTTTAGCTGCAAGTAATGGAAAACCCAATTAAGTCTAGCTTAAACAACCAGGGAATTTATTTGCTGACATAGTTTGGAACATGAGCTGGGGAAACAGTCATGATTGATTTAAGGAGTCTGCTTTCCTTTCCACAGTGGTGCGTTCTTTTATTTGCTTGTTGTCTTTGGGGCCCCCCTTTTATGTTGGCTAGTTACAGAAACCTACCTTCACATCCTCACACTACATCATTCATTGGAAGAGAGTGCGTTATTTCCATAAGCTCTCCTGTCGCAGTAAGGAAGCATCTTCTTCCGGAAGCCGGCCCTGCCTCTCCATTTCTCCTGTGTCTCAATGGCATGACTGTGCTCAGTTCTGAAGCAATCCTAATGGCTAGGAGAAAGTCAAGGACCTATTGGCCAATGTTCTTAAACCCATTATTGCAAAGGTTATGGGATTATCCTTAGGGTCACTTTTGGGGTTGTAGGTTGGGTCAGATTCTTCTGAATCACTGTACGACAAAGGGAATGATACTCAAAAATATTAGAGTTAAATTTGGAATAATAGTAGGGCACTGATGAGGCATCAAAGTGACACCTATATTTAACCTGTTTGGGGTCCTATTCCTTCACACCAAAGAGGGAAACCAAAACAGTCCCATCTGAGCCAATTCAGTTCATGTACTGGATCACAATGTGTTGGTAGTCCTGAAATTCTTGGCCCAAAGTTGAGTATCTTGGTGGTTTTTTTTTTTTTTTTTTTTTGGAGTTTCACTCTGTCACCAGACTGGAGTGCAGTGGCACGATATCGACTTACTGCAACCTCCGACTCCCTGGTTCAAGCGATTTTCCTGCCTCAGCCTCCTGAGTAGCTGGGATTACAAGCACACGCCACTACACCCAGTTAATTTTTGTATTTTTTGTAGAGACGGGGTTTCACTACGTCATCCAGGAGGGTCTCGATCTCCTGACTTCATGATCTGCCCACCTTTGCCTCCCAAAGTGCTGGGATTACAAGTGTAAGCCACCGCACCTGGCCTAAACCTGAGTATCTTTGCTCTCTCTCATCCCCATTTTCAGCACCTGAGTCTTAAACGAGGTAATGGAATAAAATGAAAAACTTGTGCAAATGTTTTACAACATATTTAGTTAGGTAAGTGTATCTGAAAAGATAAACTAATTTTCTGTATATGACTTTGTTACATTATTCTCCTATAAGTATCAAGTTATCTTACGAATTCAGAGTTACCAATGAAAAATGAAATTGACAAGTTATCAAACTAGACCTAGAAATTTAGAACATGGCTAAAACTCATCTCCTTGAAAGAAAGAGAAGAAGAAAGAAAAAAAGAAAGAGAGAGAGAGAGAGAGAGGGAGGGAGGGAGGGAGGAAGGAAGGGAGGAAGGAAGGAAGGAAGGAAGGAAGGAAGGAAGAAAGAAAGAAAGGAAGAAAGGAAGAAAGAAAGAAAGAGAGAGAGAGTTGGGTGTGGTAGCGTGTACCTATAGTCCCAGCTACTCAGGAGGCTGAGGTAGGAGGATTAATTATGCCTGGGAGGTCAAGGTCGTAGTGAGCCATGACGATGCCGCTAAACTCCAGCCTGGGTGACAAAGTGAGACAGCCTGTCTCAAACAAACAAACAAACAACAGCAACAACAAAACCCGAAACAAACAAAAGAAAACAAAGCAAAATTATGTACCACAAGCTGTAATTTCACACTCGTGGTATATTTTATTTTGCTTAAAGAATGTGCTTTAATAAATATATATTGAAATGACAGAAAAATAATATTTTAAAACATATCTGGGTCTACACATTAAGATTTAGTTTGCAGTATTCCAAATATTATTAAATGGAATTAAATTAAATTTCCAAATTTATAAACTAAAGAAGTGCTACTCTCTTATGAATTCCCACTCTAAATTAATTAATTTAAGATATATGTGGACTTTCTTTGTAACTTTAATATTTAAGGAAAATTCAGAATACTTAGCCTCATCCTTAATCAAAGTGTAATAAATTACAAAACACACAAAAATCTCTACCTAATGAAAACTTCTGAAGTTAGGAGAGAGTATAGAGCCTACAGCTGACTCCCTACAATATTCTACATAGCAAAGTGAATTAATATCAGGCTTAACATAAAGCATCTGTTTTCTTTTTCTTTTTTTTTTTTTTTTTGAGACGGAGTCTCGCTCTGTCGCCCGGGCTGGAGTGCAGTGGCCAGTTCTCAGCTCACTGCAAGCTCCACCTCCCGGGTTCACGCCATTCTCCTGCCTCAGCCTCCCGAGTAGCTGGGACTACAGGCACCCGCCACCTCGCCCAGCTAGTTTTTTGTATTTTTTAGTAGAGACGGGGTTTCACCGTGTTAGCCAGGATGGTCTCGATCTCCTGACCTCGTGATCCGCCCGCCTTGGCCTCCCAAAGTGCTGGGATTACAGGCTTGAGCCACCGCGCCCGGCCAAAGCATCTGTTTTCTGATACCATTGACATTTGCACACACGTACACACACACTCCCCCCACACATATAGGGTTTGTTAGGGTTCACCAAAGAGAATTAACCATCAGGTACATATTAATCACACACACACAAACATGCACATGTATGTATTAACTAACACACACATATATATTAACATCATATACATACACATAAATAACCATAACATTCGTGTGTATGTGGTGGTGTTAACTTCCAAACATGTGATTATAAATCACACTAAAATTTAATAAGAGCAGTTGGCATGATACAAGCCTGAGAGATGATGACACGGTGAAACTCAGGTATTTAGAATCATACACAGCTGATAGCCAAGCTGCAGCTCTATGCTTAGTCTCTAGAGATCACGCTTCGGGCCTTCTGAGTGAGTGTCCCTCCTCACTACTTCACTGAACTAGCAGGATTACACCAGGTTAATAAAAGGTGTTTTTGGGAGGCTATACAAACGCTTCATAAAATGCTATGTTATCACTGAAAGTAAAATTAGATAATGGATAAAGGATACATTTACAACAAAAATAGTAGACAGAAAACCATAGTAAGTGCATTTTGGTGACTTTAAGGACCTTTGATGAGAAATTCCGAAGTTGGTGACAGTTCATATGAGAAAGGGTTTTTCCTCTGACAATCAAATGAGCTAATTAATCAGCATTTGACCCAGCTGGATGTTAGCCAGCCTAACTGTTAATGAGCATGCACTGTTTTGCCAGCAAGGGCACAGTCTCTTCAAAAAATAATTGTCAGGGTCATTTTTGCTATGAAAAAAAATCTTATTTTGAAATGTGATAGACTTTTTTTATAGCAACAATAAGAATGACACAATCATTCTTAAATATTTCTTGTTAAATATTGTGGTACCGCCAAACATGAGCGTTTGGGTTTTTTTTTTTTTTAACAAACTCATTCATTCCTCTTCATTTATAGTTTTACATTTTAAAGTCATATGATGAGAACTGTTTCTTCCAGTTTGCTTTCTGATGCCACCAGACTTGATACCACAAAAGGTGTCTGGGTGCATACCCATGGTGATATTGCCAGTCCGGTCCTTTTTTGGGGCCTGTGTATACATGGGCCTGCCTTTTTATTAGCACCTATTCTAATATATGGCCATTAATTATTAGCTATAAATAGTTTCTACTAGACTGTCAGCTCCTTGGAGGTACAAAACTTACTTTTCTCATTTGTACAGCCTCTCCAAATATCTTTTATCAATTTCATGTAATCCTGCTAGCTCAGTGAGGAACTGAGGAGTGGGGTCTCCCTAAGAAGGGCATAAGACTAATTTTTAGAGAATAAGTGTAGAGCTGCTGCTTGGCTCTCAGCTCTGTATGACTCCAAACACCTAAGTATCTCCACATCATCACCTTTTAATCAAATTTTAGTGTGATTTATAAACACATATTTGGAATACCACCACCACACACACAAGCACACGCATACAAATGTCATTATTTAGATGTGCATATGATGTTAATATATATGTCTGCAAGTTTGTGCGTGTGTTTGATTAATACACATCTGATGATTAATTTTATTTTTCATTCTTTTTGACATGGAATTTTGCCCTAATCACCCAGGCTAGAGTGCAGTTTCGCGATCTCAGCTCACTGCAACCTCCACCTCCCAGGTTCAAGCGATTCTCCTGCCTCAGCCTCCTGAGTAGCCTCTTGATTACAGGTGCACGCCACCATGCCTGGCGCACTTTTGTAGTTTTAGTAGAGATGGGGGTTTCACCATGTTGGCCAGGTTGGTCTCCAATTCCTGACCTCAGGTGATCTGCCCACCTTGGCCTCCCAAAGTGCTGGGATTACAGGTGTGAGCCACCACGCTCGGCCTGATGATTAATTTTCAAACAAACCGGGTGTGTGTGTGTGTGTGTTTAAATGTCAATGGTATTAGAAAATAGATGCTTTAAATTAAGCCTGCTATGGATTCACGTTGCCATTTACAATATTGTAGGGAGTCAGCTGTGGTCTCTATACTCTCTTCCACCTTCAGAAGTTTTCAGTAGGCAGGGATTTGGGCGTGGTTTGTAATTTATTACACTTGGATTAAGGATGAGATTAAGTATTCTGAATTTTCTTAAATTTTAAAGTACAAAGAAAGGCCACATATATCTTAAATTGATGAATTTAGAGTGGAAATTCATAAGAGAGCAGCACTTCTTTACTTTATAAATTTGGAAACTTTTTTTAATTCCATTACATGATCTTTGGAATATTGAAAACTAAATCTTCATGTGTAGACTGAGATACAACTTTTTAAAATATTATGTTTCTGTCATTTTAAAATATATTTATTAAAGTACATTCTGTAAGCAAAACAAAATATACTACAGGTGAGAAATTACAGCTTATTGTATGTATTTTTTTTTAAGTTTGCTCTGTCACTCGGGCTGAGGTGCAGTGGCATGATCACTGCTCATTGCAGTCTCAACCTCCCCAGGCTCAGGTGATCTTCATACCTTAGTCTCCTGAGTAGCTGGGACTACGAGTGTGTGCCACCACACCTGTCTATTTTTTAAAAATTTTGGTAGAGACAGGATTTTGCCCTGTTGCCCAGGCTGGTTTCCAACTCGTGGGCTCGAGCTATCTGCCGGCCTTGGCCTCCCACTGTGCTGGGATTACAGGTGTGAGCCACTGTGCTGGGATTACAGGTGTGAGCCACTGTGCTGGGATTACAGGTGTGAGCCACTGTGCTGGGATTACAGGTGTGAGCCACTGTGCCTGGCCCACATATGAAATTTTGAACCAACAATCTTCTGAGCTCTTTTTATAGAAACTGATGTAAGATCACCATTATGTAGTGATCTGATATGCTTTAGCTGCTGTATATAATATTTGCAAAGGATCTGCAGTATTTCTTAACTGCTTCACACTTCAGTTGTAAAATTTCACGTCACTATAGTTCTTAAAGTTCGCCTCATTCGCTCTTTCCTTTCCCTTAGCCCCCTTAGACACCCACAGAACGTTTCCTTAAATATTTCTTGTTACTTCATTTCACTTACTCACAAGCTCCCCCATCCCATTTCTAGAAAGTTTTTGGAATGTTTTATAAAACAGTATGAGCAATATTGCTCTAAGAATGCTATTGAAATTGGAGTGTAGATAGGCTTACTATACAAAACAAGGTGTACTAAAACACTCACTGCTATAAAAAAACAAGCCCCAAAGACACATGCACACGTATGTTTATTGCGGCACTATTCACAATAGCAAAGACTTGGAATCAACCCAAATGCCCATCAGTAATAGACTGGATCAAGCAAATGTGGCACATATACACCATGGAATACTACGCAGCCATAAAAAAAGGATGAGTTCATGTCCTTTGCAGGGACATGGATGAAGCTAGAAACCATCATTCTCAGCAAATTAACACAAGAACATAAAACTAAACACCACATGTTCTCACTCATAACTGGGAGTTGAACAATGAGAACACATGGACACAGGGAGGGGAACATCACACCTCAGGGCCTGTTGGGTGGTGGCGGGATAGGGGAGGGAGAGCATTAGGAGAAATACCTAATGCAGATGACGGACTGATGAATGCAACAAACCACCATGGTATGTGTATACCTATGTAACAAACCTGCACATTCTGCACATGTATCCCAGAATGTAAAGTATAATTAAAAAAAAAAAAAAAGCCCCCAAATATATCATGGAATGTTGCAATGTAAGTTTATGTGTTATTCAAGTGAGGTTAAAATGTGTGTTCATGTTTTGCAGAAGGCGCCCTCCACATGATACAGGGAGCAGAGTTTTCCTTTGGTTCCTCTGCATCCACATAGTAGACCAGGAAAAGAAAGAATAGAATAGAATAGAGCACAAAAGAGATTTTCATGAGCTTCTGTAGAAGAAGCCTGAGCCCCTTTCACTCACATTACTTTGGCCAGAACTCAGTCTTTCGACTCTGTCTATGGAGGAATGAATTTTAGCTGTGTCCCAGGAGGAAAGAAGAACAGGCTTATATGATTTGACTTCTACCTAACTTTCTGGCTTCATTGTCTTCTCACATTTTGTTCTCACCACATTGACTTTTGCTTTGTTTTGTTTCCAGAAGGCACTACAGGGTCATGACACAAGTTGTTTCTTCTACAAGGAATGCTTCCCACGTTACATAAGTTGCCCAGCTGACTTCTATTTTTCATTTAAAACTCAATTCAAACACTTAGTCATCAGGGATGTCTTCTGTAATATGACACATATTATTATTCATAACATACAATTTCAACATCAGTGAGAATTTTTTTGATGAATGTTTATCTCCCAAAGTAGACTGTAAGTTTTTAATGACAATGATCATGCCTGTCCACCCTCCATTATTACATAGCTCCTATCGAAGTCACTAGAATATGAAATTAATTTTTTAATGAATGAAACAAAACGCCACCCTCCAACTCTCAATGACGGTACAGGTTGAGAGTACCTCATCCAAAAATCTGAAATTCAAAATACTTCCAAATCCAAAACTCTTTGAGTGCCACCATGACACCATAAGTGGAAAATTCCATACTGGACCTTGTGTGATAGACCGAAGCTAAAATGCAGATGCACAACACACCATTTATTCAGCATCCTCAAAGACAAAGAGATTCTCTCCGCCTCCCTCAACTGTGGTATGTTTCTGTGCATGCCCAGGTTTCCCCATGCAATCATGCCCACAAAGGGTAACACACAGCGTGGTAGGCAGGGACTGAAAGCTTGTCATGGTTGGTTGCTGTTGTTCTTTAACAGCTGGTACAGATATTCTGGTGATGCTACTGTGTTACACAGTTACCCTGGACACATTGTTTTTCTTATATTAATGGTATGTTAGATTTTTTTATGGTTAAGTCCTGACACATGACTAAGTATGAGAAAATGTTTGCTTATTGGTAGCATATAAATTTAGAGTCAGGAATGATGGTGAGACCAAACCACCACAGATTTTCCACAGGGGTGGCTGAGATAGTGATGCCTCTGCTTTCTGATGGTGCAATGTATACAAACTTTGTTTCATGCACGAATTATTTAAAGTGTTACATAAAATTACCCTCAGGCTGTGTGTATATGGTATATATAAAGCATACATGATTTCTGTGTTTATGCTTGAATTCCATCTCCAAGATATCTCATTATATGTATACAAATATTCCAAAGTCTGAAACACTTTGTGTCCCAAGCATTTCAGATAAGGGATACTCAGCCTGTACTCCCACACAATGAGGGCTTAACCACAGAAGAAAAACAATAGGTTCTTCAAAGAAATTGGTTGTGACATTTAAAGGGTCAAAATAGGTGGCAAACATGGAGCTGTGTCAATGCCGGGGGATTTCATGATGTATAAAATAATCGAGAAAATAGCCAAGAATACCTGAGTATGAAAATAGATGTGGAATTTTAGCAGTCTATTGATAAAATCTTGATCAAACACCACTTATTCAGCTGCCATATACGAGGGTCAATGCGGAGACTGTAGAGCAGTTAGGATGATTTTTACATTCGGTTTATTAGGTAGAAGAAACCCTGCATCCATTATCAACCTGCATTCTGAATGCAATGTCACTGTCTATTTTATTGGCTTCTTTTTCCCAATGCTATATTTATGATGAAGTGTTCTGCAAGTTACGCTTTTATCTTCTTTGTGTTCATCTAATCCTTTGTGGGTGGTGTCCACTACTCTAACAGCATCATCACCTATCATAAAATGCTCTGGATCTGTAATTCCAGTCCTGTCTGAGTCCTGTTTCTGCATTTTCTTTGCTGATCTTTACTCAAAGATGCTCTGAATTCCTCTGAAACTTAACCTGCCTCAAATTCAATTTAGGATAACACCTCTCCTTTTCAACACCCTTCTCCAGTATTCTCTGTATTAATTTGGAGTATCACCGTCCATCAGTTTTCAAAGCCAAAAGAGTCATTTTTCATTTCCTCTTATCCATTTGCCATGACCACGAGAAGAAAGAGCTTCAGCTCCTGAGCCTAAAATGTCTGTTTTTGCCAATTATGCCAATCCAAATCTGGCTGTCGAAACCTGGATGGAAAAACAAAGCCAGTGCCAACTCTGTTCAGTAGGATGGAAAATCTCTGTGGCTTGGTAGCCTCCCAGGTTCCTACAGAGAAGGTTCATTCTGAGCTGAGGAGCTCTGTGGCATCTGGTCTTCAGGAGAAGAATATCCATGAGAAAAGAGTCTCCCTAAACCAGAAAAATGAGAAATGCAAAGAAGATCTGGACAAGGCAGTGGTGGAAGTGTCCCCCTTAGATATGTGGTTAGTGCTGGCATTACTGCCCGTGGACCACATGGTACCAAAGTTACTCCACACTGTACTGTATGCCTGCCTGCTTTCCCGCCTGCTCCAGAGTCTACTGAGAAGCTGTATTGTTTGTGGATGTATGTGACTCAGTCTCTGCACTGTAGTTATAAGCCATGTGTCACTCCAATTCCCAAGAATCCAGTCATTCCAGAGATTACTCCTCAGACATGAAAATCTTCCAGATTCCTACTTTCTGGTACTGAAATATTATTGTGAACAGATCAGAACCAATGTAGGAATTAAACTTCAGGTTCAAAAAATCATCTCCTAGATCAAAATGAGGAAAGACTGCAGTTTGCCATTCAAGGCAAAAATATCCATATATTATACCAGATACGTATTAACTTCAATTGGGATGGTACCAGGTTCAAGAGGGTGAGGAAGAGACCCAGAGCCAGTGAATGAAACATGGGTTTATTTGATGCGGACATACTTACAGGACAGTCCAGTGGTGGCAGGCTGGACAGAACTGCTACAGCTTGCAAACTGCATGTAGTTTACGTAACATTTTCACTTAGCACCCTTTCCTTAGCAACCCTCATTTCTTAAGTTTTTTACTACTTTCAGGTATGTCTGCCATACAGGGCGATTCTCAGGGTGTGCTTTAGTTATTGCTGTCAGATACATCTCTCATAAACCATAGTAACCCTGACCAAGACTGCTCCCTTCCACAGGCCAAAACCTCCAACTTCATCTTTCTCCGTCCTTTGCAGGGGTATATTTACCCTGTTCACTATGTTTGTTGTTATTATTGTTATTATTATTATTAATAATATTATGTATCCCTGACTGGTGATACCCCAAAAGTCTTCCTACCTGAGAGCTTGGTTATTGCTTCCAACCCCAGGGGAACTCCTAAGCTAGACCAGTCCGTTAGTGACCATATTCCAGTGAAGAAGGAGGCAGCTGGCTTGCATAAATGGTTCATGTTGAACCAGCTCTTCTGTTCCTTGAGCTCCCACTAAAGAGGATGGAGAAGGGATCAGGAGAGAGGGTTGAATGAAGAAGAGAAACATGTATAAATGTAAAAACTTGTATCTGTGAAAAGAATCTTGGCCCTGTTCTTAAAGTCAAAACTCTATTTTTGTACTTTTAAATCAATAATATTCAAGACCCTAAAACCTGCCAGTCCTCAGCGTCACTCTCTCCACCACTGCCATCTCATCCCAGAAGCTTCCTGGTTTCTTCACAGAGCAAAGATCAGTGCGTGGAATGTGGCAAGTACTCATTAAATGTTTTGGATTGTGCAAAACAGTCACAATCAATTGGTACCTTTCTATTAATACTCCCTCATCTCTGTATCTCTGCTCGTGCTATTTCTCATTTGCAATGCTCTTCCCTCCTTGTTTCTCCTTTTGTAGTTTTATTTATCTCAACTGACAAAAGATTTTCTTCTTGACCAAACTCCAGTCAGGCTTCCCTGAACTTTTTTTCAACTAGGCCTGAGTTTTAGACTTCTGTGTTTGTGTGCATTGTCTAATTGTAGCAAGAATCTGGCAGAGTTGGTTTAATTTTAGCAAGACTCTTGCAGAGTTGGTTTAGCCAGGTTCTCCCATGCTCCATATCTGATCACTGTCAATATCTAATTGGGTTCCCTGCCCTCCACTATCCTCCAATTGATGTGAAAGGAATCATATGTGGTGACCCTGGCCTGTCTTCAGCAAGAATCCTCATAGGTTAGTTTAGACAGAATTCCTCCTTACTTCTAATATTACTTCTAAGTAATTTTCCATCCACTGACTCACACTGTGCTTTTTGGCTGTAATCCCCCCTTGTTCATGCTGTATCAGGAACTGAACCCAGTTCTGTTCTGAGGTCCCTTTTACCCTATTGCAATAATACTGAATAGAATCTGTTTCTATTGCCTTAACTACCATCCAGTTGTAATGTTATTTGACACAATAATCCATCTTGTCATTTTCCATATGTAGCCTTCTCAGGCTTTTCCAGATGAGCCTGGGTTGGTAATCATTATCTCTTCTAGGATCTTACAGCTCTATTTGGTGTTTGCACCTCTATTACTTAATTCTATAACTTATTTTCTTACTACTCTTTACATACACACTCACACACTTTTTATAAACGTGCTTCCCTATAACCCAACATACATTTTGGTATATTTGGATCATTGAGTAAATACATTAAACTTTTTGTTTTCTTTTTTGTCTCAAAAATTTACAAATCATCTGGCTTTTAGGGATGATTTGTACACAAATTACATTAAAAGTGAGTTTCTTTCATGGTATTAACTATTGAGAAAATCTTACGCCAGGATTTTCAGGAGCCACGGTGGTTCTGAGATGTTTTAAAAATAAATTACCAATCCTCCGTAATTTTGTGTCCTCTCATCTCACCTACTCATAATAAATGAAGAGGAGATATGTCATGCCTTACAGGCAAACATATACTGATAAATATTTAATGCTATTTCTCATTTGCAATGCTCTTCCCTCCTTGTTTCTCCTTTTGAAGTTTTATTTATCTCAACTGACAAAAGATTTTCTTCTTGACCAAACTCCAATCAGGCTTCCCTGAACTCTTTTTCATCTAGGCCTGACTTTTAGATTTCTCTGTTTGTGTGCATTGTCTAATTGTAGCAAGAATCTTGCAAAGTTGGTTTAAATATTAAAAATACCAATTCGTAGTGTTTGCTGATTTTTATGGTGTAAATACACCCACCATGGCAGATTTCTAATTACCAACATGACAGTGCTGACCCCGGAGTTAGGAAGAGGTGTGTAGTGACACCTCATCATATCTTTACCATCCATATATGATAGCTTTGAATAAACTCAAGGACATAAGTCAGAGTAAAATCCAATTTTTAATGATGGATACATTTAACCACTGGCTTGAAACTTCCTAATATTTAATTATAAGCTCTCAATCACTGTGTGGGTTGGCTCCAGCACACCAGAAAAATGGATTGCAGCATATTCAGATTATATAATCACTCTCAGTAGCCTAACAAGAATAGTAATTGGCATAAAAATTTAATAAATTGATTACAGACCCGTGTTATCAATAAACATACTATATATTTTATTTCATCACTGTTGTTCCTTAAAACTGAATTTTACAAGTTTCTAACATTGTCGAATGCCTCAAATCATCCTCCAAAGGTATTAATAATCTAGTTATTGAGTTGTATAAATGTATAAGGAAGGTATGTGGGAGAAAATATATAATAGTATGAATACATGGAATTATGTTGATCATGAACATTATTCCTTAAGAGAAATATTATATTTTCAGAAAGATTTGGAGAAGTTAAAGCTTATACCTCCAGTGGCCCACTAATTCACAGACTAAAATGACAGTACATGATAAATTTCAATATCTTATACGATTACTCATAGCCTCTGGCAGGAGCAATTCTTGAAACAGTAGGTGGAAATATACTCATTAAGCTGCAAAATTGCCTATATTCAGGACACCTGCCAAGCATTCCCTAAATTATCACCTGTTATCATAACATCAAAGATATCCAAAATACTTGCTTACTAAATCTAGTCTCCCTAAGTATATATAATTTTCCTATAATGCTGCTTGATGGTAGAGCAGTGTCTTAATTTCATATACATAAATCAAAGTTGTTTCTGGAGAGCTTGAGCTCTAATCTGGTTTTCAACAGCTATTCCTGAGGTATAGTTGATCTTTACTGTTCTATTTGATGTTGATTTATAGTCACGCTTTTTAACTTGTCCAGGTGTAAATGGTAGTTGCTGAGGCCTTTATATAAAGCAAATTTACTATCACTGATACATGAAAGAAAATCATTTTATTGATATTGTAGCACTGAAAGTTGTCAATGGATTATCTAAAATTATTAGAAACTGTGGATAAATTAGTAGTAGGCCAATATATTTTGCTTGAGATCATGTGTCAGCATAGCAGCATGCTCCAAAGCAGACATCTGTAACTAATAATCATATAAATTATGCTATATATGTCTATAGTCAGTCTATCCACATAGATTTTCAGTTACTGTAAATAGAATGTAACAATATCATGTGGAAACTTGGTTAGATAATTCTGCAAGATATATCAAATTGATGAGTGATAAGAGGAAACCAACTGCTTTATGACAAGCTGAGGTAGAGAGAATTGGTACAAGGACACCCAGAAGCACAATGCCAGGTGATGAAGAAGGCTGTATAATAATGAGAGGAAACAGTAATAGGAGAAGAGACAATAATTAGCAATCTAAAACATTGTGATTAGAAGAGTGCATAGGTTATGAGCTGATGAGGCTAAGCCCTAACCACCACCACTTTTTAATAAATGTGCCTACATTATATCCCAAAAAGAGTTCTTTCAAAGAATTTTTGGCCACATTCGACCCCCAGCCTCCCTTAAAGAGAGAGACAGAAGAGGACAGAGAGAGGAGAGAGAGACAAAGAGAGAGAGAGAGAGAGAAATTGTGGAGGGGCTAATGTGAGCCATAGTGGTTTTATTTATCACTATAACATAGTAGTTTAGAGACTAGGTTCAGGGGCCAGACAGCATGGATTTGAAAGTGAGCAATATCATTTCTTGTGTGACCTTAGGCAAGTAACTTAACCTCTTTATGTCTCTGTTTCCTCATTTGTGAAATGCTGATTAAAATGATATCATATTTCATAAGGACATTGTGAGGGTTAAATGAAATAATGCAAAGAAAGCCCTTGGCACTGCCTACTGTGAGGAAACTGTTCCAAAAAGTCAGCCATTATTTTTATCCCCACTGCCTAATAAGTAGGGTGTCAGTAACAGTAAATAAATGTTGAGGTTGAATGAATTCACATTACCATCCAAGATACTTTCAAAAATAACCAGGAAAAAAGGCTCATGTCCCTTTAGAGGAAGGTGAAGAAAAATGTTATTGCAGCACAGGAGAGCACTGTATTCTTATTAAGGAGCTATTAAGGTGTTCTTGATAGAACTTCATAGGAGGGATGGCATTGATCATCACTGGTCTTTTATCATCATTACCATTTTCATATAGTTTGGTGGCTGTTGGGGTAAATCAAAATCATAGAATTATAGATTTGGATGAGAGTTTAAAGATTATTTAGTGTGCTTTACAATCATAGCATCATCTGCTATAATATCCGTGAACATATCACCTCTGGTCACGTGTCCACAGAAAATAATCTCATTGTTGGCTTTAGAAATAAAATAAATACCTGAGAGTGCATAAAGACAATTTTTAAAAAATGAATACATGTGTCAGAACCACAAGCATAAATTATACGGCTTAATTATTTTCACACACACACACACACGCACATGTACAAATATAAGTTTTGTATATGGAAGTATATATAAATGTAATGTTTGACCTTTCTTGGTGCTTTACATAATACTCATGCACTGTTTCACTAATCCTTCATCTTCCCAGAACCTTAGTTATATTTAGCAATATTATTTCACAACTTACAAAAGGAAATACAACTTATTTTGACTCCGACACTACGGACATTTCTGGCAATACTGCTTTTTTGAATGAGTTCTAAAGTTGGACATAAATAATTAGATCAACATCATGGAGAAAATATACTATAATTTAAATTTTACGTTGTTATTTTTATTAATGTGGGTAGAATAAAATAATAAACATGACAGCATTAATTAAGCTATGAAATAGCATCTCGCAAAATTGCTAAAATTATTACAATCAGCAAAATCCTCTCTACTCTGAACCTCTTCTCTTAGAGTCACGTGCATCTTTTGATGAGGTCGTAACTCTTTGGTCTCCTTTAAACTTCTGGGCATACGCGTGCTCCTCTCTTCAGTCACACTCACTTGGACAAACCTCAGCTCACATCAAATCCAGTCCCTGCCTACTCTATTTAATCATGGAGGCAACTAAGTCAGACTGGAGAAAAACATGCGACTTTGATGACTTGTCTCACTGTGTTTCACGACCATTGATTTTAAATGGGCTCTTTCTGCTGTCGGGGCACCATCCTCACTCATAAACTCCAGATGTCAACACAGCAATTGTCTCTTCTTTTTCCTGTTTCTCGATTTTATCTTTCTACTCTATCACTTCCATCATCATAATAACATGCTGTTATGTTTCCTTTCAAATACGAATAAAACAAAGGAATCTCGATCTGACAGGCTAGTTGAGTTCCTGCCTATTTCTCTGCACATCTTTTGGTGAATCTCCTAGAAAGTTATTTTTTATACTCACTGTCTGTACTGTTTCCTGCAGCAATTATGTTTTGAACACCTCAAGTTTAGCTTTTGTGCCCACTACTCTATCAAAATATGTCTTGTCAGTGTTACCAATGGTTTTCACATTGCTCAATCCAACAGTCAATTCACATTCCTCATTTATGGACCTATCAGAAACATTTAACACAGTTATCCTTTTTTTTTTCTGAAATACTTTTGCCTGGCCTCTGGAACCCCTTCCCTATCCACTTCTTTACTGTCTCTTTGGCTGGAACTTCTTTTCCTCTAAATATTAGAATGCCTCAGATTTTCATTCTCAGATTTCTCTATTGAAATCACTCTTTAGGTGATCTCATTCAGCATCATGGCTGTAAATATTATTTATATTCTGAGGAAAAAATATATACATACCTTTACTCAGAACTCTTTCCTAAACTCCATATTTTCAAATCTAAACTTCATTTTCTCCACTTCAGTGATGTAAATTCTTAAATGGAGAATGCACTAAATGCACTAAAAATGAAAATCCTTCCAATCCCCCAAAAGCCTCTTCGTTCCAGTTCCCCAGCCCATTAATTGACAATTCCAACCTTTTAGCTTTGGTCAAAAATATTGGACTCAGTCATTTTTTCCCCTTGACTCCTTACTTTCCCTATCATATCGAATATAACCAATCAAAATATATGTTGTCTCTGCCTTCAAGATATGTCTAGAATCTAATTACTTTTGCACTACCACCATTGGGCAAACCATTCTCTCTCAGCTAAATTATTGCAATAACTGGCTACCTGTTTTCTCTTCTTCTACCTTGAATTCATGAATAATCTATGCTCAGTCTACTAGCTAAAATAATCATTCAATTTTAGGTCAAATTGTGTCTCTTCTCTACTCAAAGTCCTCCAACTGTTTTCTGCCAAAGCCCTCCAATTGTTTTCTGTCTCACTCATAATAAAAGCCACAGGTTATACAATGCCTCCCATAAGTCTAACGTGGTCTGGGATGCCATGAGATGCTCTGATCTCATTATGTGCTACTCTTCTTCTAGCTAGGCATATTCTACCAGTGCCTAGAGCTAGCCACTTTCCTTCCTCCTTTTATGTCTATACTTAAATATATCCACAAATCAGGCCATTTCACTGATCATGTTGTAGATAAAAATCTGAACTCCCTTTTTTCCCCACCACCCATAATTCTTCTCCTCCTCATATTGCTTTAATGTATTCCAGCACTCACAACACTTGGCTTATCATCAGATTATTCCTTACTTGTGTGAGCCCTCTCACACAAAATTTAGATAGATGTAGAGACAGAGAGACAGACAGACAGGCAGATAGATGGATAGATAGATCCCTCGTTTTATTTACTACTGCATCATTTGTGCTTACAATGCCTAGAATATGACACTAAATAATTTTTTGAATGAAATACTTAAGAGCTTAATTATGTACTCTATGCTTTTGATGGCATTCTGTAAAACTATGTGTAAAATGTTGATTTATAGAGATTTATACTTCCCATTAATTTCCATTATGCTTTCTGAAACATGTTTCTCTGGGGAGTGAAATGACCTTAAACATACTTAAGGGGTCTAACATTTATCTTTGAGAGCATTTCCTCTTTGTAAGTCGGCCACCTAGACACGTTCATTTTTTCCACACAATACTTGTTAAAGAGATACTTCAATGGCCAATGATTCTCAACCATTCATGAGCCACAATCCATAATAGTCAGTTTTCAGGAGCAGGAAAATGCAGGCTAATCCTAGGGTACCCATGATACCTGGCTGTGCTAAGTAGCAAAATTATGGGTTTTTTCTTTTCATTACAATTCACATACAGCAAATATGTTTTTTGCATTTTGACATTAAATTAATTGCCACATAAAATATATTTCAATAATCTTATTTTTGTTCTCATTAGTACCCAGTTTAAAAATACTTACAAAATAGTTAATAATAAATACTTTTAAAATACTTTTTAAAAATAAATAAAAATAAACACTTTAAAATCGCTCACAAAGCACTATTTTCATTTCTGATACGTATTACTCTGTTTTTTACACATATAATCATATTCTAAAAGGTGAGGTGGAAACAGTTACTGGCCCTAAAATATCTGTTCATAGTGTTTTGATTATACTTGTGCTTTGGGCGTGTACATGTTTACATATATGCATATATGTGTGTATGTATCCAGGCATGCATATGTATCCAGTACCTTTTTAGTACTTGTATTGTTACATCACTGAATACACAATATAATTTTTACTTATCTTTCTTATGACCCATTTGACCTCCGTGAGAAAACATGTGGCATATTCCCTTATTCATCTATGCTTTTCCAAAGCCGGGCTTAATACTTGACATATAATAGCTGGTCAGTAAATTTGCTTTAATTTTTACTGAAATATATTGCTCTAAGCCAGATTTTCACAAACTGTTATCAGAGATACAGTAATTCTGCAATATGTGAGTAATAATATTCTAGGATTTTACACACAGAATACTCTGAATACTAAACTCCCTCTTGGGATGCTGTAATGTTCATTACATTAATCATACTCTCAAAAAACTAAAGATTACCAAAAAAGGCAATCTTTTTTAACACTGCTTAAGATATAAACAAATTTTCCCATTTCCTTTTTTTCATATATCTCCCCTGATGTCTTAATTTTAGAAGCACACTGCATTATGATAAATACTTATAGAGTGACTAGAGTATTATCTGGCATAGACCTAGGTTGAGAATGACATTAATGAACTTTGCATACCAAGTTCAATTCCAGAAGTGAATACTGTGCTTTTCTGAGAACGTGCTGTCTCATGTGGCAGATAACTTATATATAGGAAAAAGTATAGTATGAAATTTCAGAAATTTTGGCTTAAATGTGTGAAGAATTTTTATAATTGCTGTGCGTACAGTGAAAATAGCTATTTTGTCACCTAAACAGGCTGGAGAACTTGGAAATGTGAAAGTCCTTAAAATTCTACTGCTTACTGTAATCTCAGTATGAAATAATGTAATTATGTTTACTTGTAAGTTATCCTGTGGTCGCAGATAAGAAGACTTGATACTATAAATATGTCAGTTCTTCCCATATCAATCCATATTTATGTTAATATAAAAGTAAAAAATAAGCCAACAGTTTATTTGAACAAAATAAGCTTATTTTAGAGTTTGTATGACAAAAGAAGTATGCAAAAAAAATCTGGAAAATTATGTTGAAGATAAACAACATGGGAGAGCTAGCTCTATAAGATATTAAAACATATGATGAAGTCTCAATAAATAGAACAGTATGATATTGGTTCAAAGAAACAGAATAGGAGTACGCCCAAATACATATGAAAAATTATTGTACATAGGAAATGGTATGAATGCAAAAAAAAGTAGAAAAATTAAGTTGACTCCATATACCATTTCTTATACAAGCAAAGTTCCAAGAAAATAAAAGATTTAAATGAACTAAAGTGGTAGCAATTAGAACAGTGAATATAATTTTAAAGAAAGTAAATAAATAAATAAATAAATAAAGATTGAGCCCAGATGAATGTACTAAGCGTTCAAAACAAGAATCCACAAAAACTTGCAGGTGAAGACAAATGTTTTATTTTGGGAATGATGCAGAACTTGGTATCAAAATTGACTTGAGGTAAATAATCAGTTAGAATTTGTGGAAACCTGAGGAAGTCATATGCACAGAATGAAAATTGGGTTTGATGTTAAGGAAAGATGTATGTTCATTTGCACAGACACCCTTAAGATTATATGTGGCTATAGAGGGAGATGTGGCTATAATCTTAAGGATGAGTTTTTGGTGGCATCCACTGAAAAGACATAAAAAGTAAGAGAGTAACTTGAGTGCATAGGCGAGGCATGTCAAGACCTCAAGGGAGGAGGTAGTTTGAAGAATTTATTAGGTGATCAACAGCATCTAATGTTGCAATAGGTGTTTATTCATACAGAGTAAGATAAGAGATAGAAAGACAGCAAAGCAAAGAACATGCAGAGATGTGCCTTGTAATTTTTACACTATGACTTTCAATTCTCTTCAATTTCCATTTCCACAAAGAATGTTTACTTGACATTTAAAAGGATATTAATTGTAGGCATCTCTTATTTCCTTTGTATTTTAATGAATCATCATTTCAAAACTTTTGTCACCTGTCAGTGTTAAATATGACATAACTACATTGCCCTTCATACTAGTGAGAATTAAATTTTTCACCGATTGGAAAATACACATAGTGATTTATTTCAGAGGGTAAAACATAATTATACTAAAGTCTGTTAAGAATCAGTTCTGCTAGGAGTCTCCTTCACTGTGTTTCAAATATTCGGTGTGTTTCAAATGTAAGACAGAGTGGAGAATGAAAACTTTCAAGTTTGAAACACCAAAGGTTGTATAGGGATGGGGAAGACCAAATACCATAAAAATTCACCAGCGTGATTTTATCTTGAAGGTCTCATAGGAATCCATGTTCCATCTCTTCCGTTATTCCCTGGTAACAGCGTGATTTTGCCATTGTCTTCAATTTCCAAATGCATTAAAAGTGTGGCAAGATACAATTAGATTGTGTAACTTAAATGCTAGTAAGACATATCTAAGCAAGCATAGGGCTCTGCACTTACAGAAATGTACAAGTAAATCTATTTTACTAAAATACATTTACTACATGTAAATTTAAAACACTGCGATAGCCGGGCGCGGTAGCTCATGCCTGTAATCTCAGCACTTGGGGAGGCCGAGGCAGGCGGATCACGAGGTCAGGAGATCGAGACCATTCTGGCGAACACGGTGAAACCCCATCTCTACTAAAAAAAAAAAAATACAAAAAATTAGCTGGGCGTGGTGGCGGGCGCCTGTAGTCCCAGCTACTCTGGAGGCTGAGGCAGGAGAATGGCATGAACCCAGCGGGCAGAGCTTGCAGTGAGCCGAGATCAGCCACTGCACTTCAACCTGGGCGACAGAGCAACACTCCGTCTCAAAAAAAAAAAAAAAGAAAAAAAAATCTGCGATATCTTCCCCCATTTTACACTGTTTTTTAATAATTATTTTATATCCTTTCTAAACTGAAAGTTCCATGGACATAGGGACGATGTCTTGTTTATTGTATTCATTTTACTGTATGGCTAGAAACTGGGGCTGGCCTTTTTGTGTATTACTGTACTTGTTCCATACCTCATATTATCAGATGGTTGATTTATTATTATTGTCATCATTTTCATTTTACCAATGAGGAAATGGATTCGGAGATTAAACACCTTGCCCTAGATCAAACATAACTCTGACTCTGGAAGCCAAATTCTTAGCCACCTCATGGTGTTGCCTCAGTTCCTGAACTGTATTAATGTACTTAGTGTAGTTATGTTAAGTTAATGCACTTAGTGTATGCAGGAAAAAGGACTCTAAGATAATGGAGGGTCTCAGAGCCAAGTTATGTCAGTAATGAACTACAGATATTCAATGTAAGTTCAGGAAGAAATAAGAGAGGTATGTAAACTCTCATGAATATTTGAGGTTTTCCATATCATGGATGATCATAATTATGCTTATTATTATTTTAATTATTAATATTTGAATCCACAAAAAGAAGATAGAATGAAGTGTGGTAGATGTAACACAATTTAATTCAATAGTGAGCATATTTGAATAACTGGCATAGTGAAAGGACTGATACTATTCATCTTTACGGCTGGTGACTAGGCAGATAGTAGATGATTATCTGTCACAAAGGCTGTTGAAAAGTCTTCAAGTGGTGAGCTAATTTCTTCCAGGTGTTATGAATCTATAGAATTTAATATACTCCTCAATGTTTATCATGTTGAGAATAAGATTTCCACTGACTTGAGAAAAGTAAAACATAATCTATAAAGCAGGAATATCAGCTGTTGTTATTCCCCAGGACCAACTTAAATATAAACCTCTGATTTACATAGAACATAAGTGTATGTATACATTTTTGGAAGCAGATTTGATTGCAGTTATGAATTTGCTAAAGTCGTAAATGCATTGTTGGCATCCAACCATTTACTGTTTTGGCATAATTATTAATATAGTTACTACTCTTCTGCCTATGAATGTGAATAATTAGAATAATTAGAATGAGTCATATTTTAAATCCTCTTTCCAACTTTGAATTATATTGTACGTATACTTGAGCATTAAAGATGTAAAACATGACATGAGTTTTCCATGGAGTATCATACAAGTATTACATCAAGACATTTTCCTGTAGATTATTTTAGTAGTCATAGAATTTTACTACATTGAAGGAATTGATATTATGATATTTTTGATAAGGAAACCAAGAGTGACCCTTTCAAATTGTACAATGTCAACTTCTACGAAGAAAGATAATTGAATATTGTTATTTGCTATTAAGAAGATTGAAAAATTTCAGTCGTGTTGCCATAGTCTGTTGATTGAATTGATTAAGCATAGCCATAAATATATACCATTTATTTTTATGTTTTGTCTCTTTTGCTTGGTTATGTGGAATCTATGCTATTACTTTGACCTCCAATGTTTAATTCAACAAGCAGAAATATAACCTTTTCATTTGACAAAATCCACTTATTTTGCTTGAGGAATTATAAAACAAAACCAGCAGGTGCCTGAGATTGAGTACTTGAAATTATCATTTAAAGCAAAGTGTCTTGTATGGTTTCAACATTGTTCACTCCATTTTCTGGCAGCTGACATTCATTTACTCTCAATAAGTGAATAAGTAGTCGGTGAGTGCCCCTGATGTCAAGGAGCTGTCATAATTTCCATGGAGTTAGCTCTGTCAGGCATTACAGAAATTCACTGTGATCATGCTGACAACTCTTTTGCATAGTCATAAAGTATACAGCAGAGCAGTTTGCCCCAGGGCTAAGGTCAGGCTTTTTATTTTGCTATTATGAGAAATCAATAAATACACAATACTATTTGTCTTATTTCTTCTAAGGAAGGGGCAGACCAAGGCATATTTTCCTCCTTATAATTCAAAATATTTCTAACATTATTATTAGATTAGTACTGATGGGTAAGTCAGTACTACAGGAAAACAAAATATGTAGAAACAGTGATAGTCTGTGAAGTTTTGAGCTAATTTCTTTTTTTTTTTTTTTTTTTTTTGAGGCGGAGTCTCGCTCTGTCGCCCAGGCTGGAGTGCAGTGGCCGGATCTCAGCTCACTGCAAGCTCCGCCTCCCGGGTTTACGCCATTCTCCTGCCTCAGCCTCCCGAGTAGCTGGGACCACAGGCGCCCGCCACCTCGCCCGGCTAGTTTTTGTATTTTTAGTAGAGACGGGGTTTCACCGTGTTAGCCAGGAGGGTCTCGATCTCCTGACCTCATGATCCGCCCGTCTCGGCCTCCCAAAGTGCTGGGATTACAGGCTTGAGCCACCGCGCCTGGCCTTGAGCTAATTTCAAACACATATTAGGTAAGGTTTGCATCTTCTGTGGAAGCATTCCCCAAAGTTTAATCTTCAACATATTTCTGAATTTATCTTCATCAGATGTTGGATATGTCCCAGGTATCCAATGATCACACTTCTGCTTGACTCCCAGCCCCCACCCTTTCTCCTCTACTTTGCTTCCACTTCACACACTGATAGGCATTTAGGCTGCCATAGCCCAAACTCAACAAGCCTAAAACTAGATGGACCATCTTTTTTTTTTCTTTTTAAAATTTATGTTTTTGTTATTATGTTTTGAGACAGGGTCTTTTTTTTTTGTCACCCAGACTGGAGTACAGTGGTGTCATCATGGCTCACTACATTCTCAATCTCCTGGGCTCAAGCATTTCTCCCACCTAAGCCTGCCAAGTAGCTGGGATTACAGGTGCATGCACCAGATCTTGCTTTTTTAAAAAAAATTTTTTATAGAGTTGGGGGTCTCACTATGTTACCTAGGCTGGTCTCGAATACCTGGGCTCAAGTGATCATCCTGCCTCTGCCTCCCAAAATGCTGTGATTACAAGCACGAGCCACCGGACCTGGCCTTCACCATCTTTTTTCTTAAATCACTTATATTGACTCGGGATTTGTCACAATTTTATCATCCAAACCTAAAATTTTCCCTCATGTACTTCCAAACTCTTCTGAATTTACATATTCTCTTAATTTTCTCCTTAAAGTTTACCATGCCTCAGTCCCTTTACTTGCTTTAATGATATTTATTGCTTTCTTCATTTTGTAAAAAGGACACATTCATTTAAAGGAAGCAGAAAATGCAGAAAGATTAAAAGGACATAAAAATCCCTTGCAATGTTATCTATATTTAAGCATTATTAATATTTGGAGCTAAACATCATGTTCTCCATCTTTTAATGTTAAACTAAACAATAATCTCCTTTATAAAGTATTTTTTGATCATGGCAGCAGGATGCATTCTATTCTTCTTGCTGCCTGTCAATATCACTTGAGTGGCATATACAGTCCTATTGAATATATTTGTGCAAATATATTGTTCTGTTTTCCAGATTTAAAACTCTTTAAGGCCAAGGCACATGCTTATATGTTTCTTTGTTTAAGATAAATTTAGTACAGTGTATAATGTTAATACAATATTTGTTGAATGAATATGCTTAATAATTCAGATCTATTTGAATTATTACTGTGAATAAACAAGCTTAATTCTCTTCTCTAGAATGAAAATACGCGTGAGTAAGCTGGTTAGGAGGAAGTGAAATTTTTTATTCAGTTAATAATGACAATACAGATTACATGCTTCAGTGAAGCAAATTCCTTTGTATAAAGTACAATACATTGTTGGGTTCACAATTGCAGAGAGTCATAAGACAATGTATTCTCCTCATATTCCTCTCTTACAGAATGTACCACTCAAAATAATTGATGTAAGTATAAAATATTGTCTCTTTGTGCTACTAAAAATTCCACTACTTATTTTCATTTGTCTTCCCAGCACTTCTTCTAATGAATTGTATATTTGTAAGGCTTTTGATATTCATTGTTGATATTCCATTTCACTTTATATGTTCTATCTCTAGTGATTCCATCTTTTCTTTGGGATAATCTCCCTTTTTTCTGTGTATAATTTTAAATTTCATATTTCATTGTCTCAGCAACACGTAGTGTACATACCTTTTGCTTTCTTCTAAACTAGTCAGATTACATCCTATTTTTTTGCAGAAATAATTCAAAGCTTTTACTCTTTTTAAATAAAATTGTTTCCAAGTTAGGGAAATAAAGACAGAAATCCAGCTATGATAAATAAGTAGTGCTATAGAACTGCGTTCCCAAGACCATGCATACTTGGAGACAATCAAGGATTACGGCGATTGTCAGTCTGTTTTATTACTAGGTCTCAAAAGTCTCATTTACTCTTTCCTACTTCAAATGACCCAAGCCTCTTCACATTGATCATCTAAGTTTTGCATTGTTTGGTTAGAATTTCATCAAAAAGTACCTAGTGCTGCACTCGCAGGCATCTTATTCTGTTGACCAGGTGGCATTGTTTTGTCTTCTTTTGTGGTAAGCATTATCTGTATTTGCTCCCACCGCATGGCTGGAGCAGTATTTATTCACATTTCTAATTTTAGGATTCTGGAATTTTTTCTCTCACAAACAAATAGGATTTTATATTTTTCTTCCCCATGGTCCAAGGTCATTCTGAAAACAGTATTTCTTATGTGTCACCCCAATACTACACTGTTACAGTATTCTACTGTGAATACTGTGACCACTAATTCACTATATCTACATTTGCAAATTGAAACGTCAGTCTGTTTGCTGTTCATTTTGTGACAAACGTAAAATACTTGAGCTTTTTGAAGCTTTAAAATACTTGAGCTCTTGATATGTAAATTTTTATCATATACCTAAAAACACGCAGATACTACTGCTGAGAGATTTTGGGCCATGGTAGAGGAGTTTGTCCAAACATAGAAAATAGTAATTGGTTAAGAAATATATACAAGTAAACAGAATTATTTCTAAGTAAGTTTTATTCTACCCCATAACACAAAATATACTTAGCATGGCATTGTTGCAAAAATGTCCATTGTAGGCCTTCTTACATTTCATTAGAAAAGTTTATCATAATTTTAGATAGTGTAAGAATCAGCTGGAGACTTCTTACGTCTAACTCCAGACCAGTGGTTCGCAAAGCATGCTTATAAGACCAGAAACCTCATCACCTGGGTACGTGGTAGATAAGTAAATAATGGTCTGCACCCCAGACGCAGCGAATCAGAAACTTGGAGGGCAGAGCTCTGCAAGCTGTGATTGAACAAGCCTCCCAGGTGAGTTTCATGCACACTGAAGGCTGAAACTCAATGAGAACCATTGTTTTAACCAATTAAAATACAATCTTCAGGTGGTTCATATACACTGCCAAAATTGAGAAAGCTTGAGAATCACTGAATAATAATCATCATTTTCAGATGGTACTTGGTAAATTTACAAAAAATGCAAACATGTGGGATTTGCCTAGCCAGTCGCACGTTTGTTGGGATTTATTCTCATGTAGTCGTCTGCTAGCAGAGAGCAGGGCCCTGGGTGATTGGAAAGGCCTGAAACATAGGCATCACCCAAATAGAGTAGTTTTGGAAGGCTTGACATGGCAGAAAAGAAGGTGCACGTTTGACAGGTAAGGAGAACCTGCGTGTCCGGAACCTAAACATTACTGGCTTTGTTTAGTTTGTGTTTGTGCATATTTGGAGTACAATGGGATAATGCTAAAAATACGGAAGAGGGGCCTGGCGCGGTGGCTCAGGCCTGTAATCCCAGCACTTTGGGAGGCCGAGACGGGCAGATCACGAGGTCAGGAGATCGAGACCATCCTGGCTAACACGATGAAACCCCGTCTCTACTAAAAATATAAAAAATTAGCTGGGCGAGATGGCGGGCGCCTGTGGTCCCAGCTACTCGGGAGGCTGAGGCAGGAGAATGGCGTGAACCCGGGAGGCGGAGGTTGCAGTGAGCTGAGATCTGGCCACTGCACTCCAGCCTGGGTGACAGAGCAAGACTCCGTCTCAAAAAAAAAAAAAAATGGAAGGAAATAAAAGACTAGAGCATAATGTAGGTAGATAATATCAAGGTCAGAATAAAGGGAAAAATACAGTGAATTCAGCATTAGTGAAAGTAGTTGATTTGATATAATATTCTATCATCTCAAAATATGACAGTATTTTAAATCCCATTTTTGAGACATGATTGCACTTTCTTTTTAATTAGTAGCTTCTCCTCTAATAATCTTGGTTTGTATATGTGCAAATCTAGACCCCTAATGGTTCCGGCGGTTTTATTTATTTATTATTTTTTTTTTTTTTTGAGGCAGAGTCTCGCTCTGTCGCCCGGACTGGAGTGCAGTGGCCGGATCTCAGCTCACTGCAAGCTCCGCCTCCCGGGTTCCCGCCATTCTCCTGCCTCAGCCTCCCAAGTAGCTGGGACTACAGGCGCCCGCCACCTCGCCTGGCTAGTTTTTGTATTTTTAGTAGAGACGGGGTTTCACCGTGTTAGCCAGGATGGTCTCGATCTCCTGACCTTGTGATCCGCCCGTCTCGGCCTCCCAAAGTGCTGGGATTACAGGCTTGAGCCACCGCGCCCGGCTGGTTCCGGCGGTTTTAAACATGTAGTCTGGTCTCTGAACTCAACTAGTGATTCTAGATTTAGAAACAGTGCCAGTCATCTGTTAGCACATTAACACATAAACCTATTCTGAATTAGAATATGTTTTGAAAATGTTCCATCCCCAGAGTAATTATGTTCCTGCCTTGAGCCCCTGGTGCCCCAATGCTGTTTATACATTAATTTAGTTTCTTATATGCTTAAGGGGAAAGTATATGAATGCAAATGAGAAAGTCTCAACCTCTGAGATTTGAATCTGAAATTTAAAACAAGCTAAAAGAGCATCAAAAATGGAAGCAGGATTACCAATAAAATTTAATGATTTTAGGGAGCATTAAAATGATAGTTGTATATCTATAAGCAAAGCTGTTTATGTATTTTGCTTTTATTTATTTCATTTTTGAGATAAAGTTTCGCTCTGTCACCAAGGCTGGGGTGCAGTGGTGCAATCACGGTCTCTACCTCCCTCGCTCAGCTTCCTGAGTAGTTAGGGCTACAGGTGAACCCCATTAGGCCCGGTTAATTTTTTTGCTTTATTTTTTGTTGATACAGCGTCTCATTATGTTGCCCAGTCTATTCTCAAGCCCCTGGGCTCAAGGAATCTTCCCACTTCAGCTTTCCAAAGTGCTGGGATTACAGGCGTGAGCCACTAAATTTGGTCTATTTTGCTTTTAAAGTTAATAAACTACTAGATTTTTAGTTGGAAAACAATCCTCTTATGATGTTATTTGTAGAAATGCTATAGAAGAAAAATATACATGTTTTATAAAATGTGCTGCCCTTTCACATGTGAAAGTATTTGAGGTTTAAAATCAGGTATATCTGAGGGCAAAAACGGCAGATTCTAAAAAGGTCATTGAAATGAATCTTAAGATACTATATCTACAAAGAACATTTCTTGTATATGTTGTAGACACTTCAGTAGTAAAATTTTCTCTTGTGTGTTCTGTCTCTTCAGTGAGAGGTACCCTTATGAAAACTCTGCAAGGGAATATATAATTTAAATTACATCTTTTGGTATAACTTTAGGGAAGCTTATAATAGTAATGCTTTTCACATGTATTGTGCCTTCAGACTACCTTGATATTCAAGTAGATCAGCTTAGCCTGGAAATCCAGTGGATATGTGGATTGTCCACAGGCCAAACAGAAAGTCTTCTTTTGCAAAATCACCTGCAGACTTTCCAGTATTAAAAGGGTTTGTTCAAACTTCCCAGTTCTCTGATGATATATACATAACATATAAAAGGTTATCCTTGTCCATGGACGAGTCAAGGGGATAAATGTCTAACTAACACTATCTACAATAAAAGTAATATTTTTGTTACATTAGATAAGAGGCCCAAGTTTTATTTAAATTGACAACAATAGGACTCATGTAATAGTGTTGAGAGGATTAGATTTAGAATCTAAAAAGTGATAAAAGCCTAAAATAGCCCCTAGTAGATACGAAAAATATTTAATAAAGGAGTTGTTACTGTTAACAGATATGTGATTTATATTAGTAATGTTGTAAAATAGTGTGATCTCTCTCTATCATGCTCACATGCTCACATGCTCAAAGATCTATCATATGGATCTTTTTCTTGTTCCATGCAGTATGTTAACAGCAAAACTAGTTTACAGGTGAGAATGAGAAGATGTGAAAGATTATTTCAGTTTTCCCCTTCTTTGAATAACTAGCATTTCAAGACATAATTTTTTAAAACTGAAAATTCTAAATCGTTATTTACTTTAAAAGTATTTAAAAGAGATTCAGTCAATGGTTTCATATAAGAACAAAAAGCAGTATTTTTCAGGAAATCAAGCCAGAGATTATTGAGTATCCAGATCTTATTTGCTTATTTTAAAGGCAGTGAGCAAAAGGTGTAGAACTCCGAGAGAGAGACATTGATTAGAAGTTTTACTTTAAGACGTCATTTTTATTTTCTGAAAAAGCATTTATTTTTAAAACTCAACACTGATTATTAAGATGGGTACAGCTTAAATTGCTCATTAAAAACATCACAGGTCATTCCCAAACCTGTTCATATACACAGAGAAAAATACTTAGGTATGTACTCATTACTTTAGCCTTTCCTTAATCTGAATAATTTTTTTATAAAACTGAGTATTTTTGTGATGTTGCTCCATCAGCTCATTTAAAAACTGCTATATGAGCTTGTTCAATGTTGTTTAATTTAGGACCATTTTTGTTTCACTTATAGCTCTAACATCTGTCTTTTTCTTTCTTTCTTTTTTATTTTTTTGCCATAAACTCTTGTTTCTGTCTTTAGTAACTATCCACGCTTTTTGTCCTCCCCCTCACTACTAATTGTTCTCAACATGATGACAATTTAAAAGACTTGTAGCAAGCTAATTGTCTTCCTTATATTTTCCCTGTCCATAGATTTGTTTTCTCAAAGAGCTCTATGAGAAGTGTCAGGCATTTCCAGAGACACATTATCTTGCCTGCATCCACCACTGTTAAAACCTCTAATGTCACAGGAAGACTTGTCTAATTTCTAGAGTCATTACTGGAAGTCTTTCCATGAACACAGGTCATCACTGGGGCCACACAAAGGCTCTGGCACTAAAGAACTCTGATAGACATTCTGTAAGAATGAAGCTTACATTTTGGCTAGCATGCCCTTAATTTCTTATCTCCAAATTTTAAGAAAATTAACAGTAGGTCTTCATGGTTTATTCATCATACATAAACTTTTGTTCATTTGACTTTCATGGTGATTTTTGATTATAGTAAAATCCAACATTCCTATAGAAATATAATTCAATTAACATATGTGTTCTAAAATATTCTAGTATCTACGTTATTAAGAGTAAAAAAAGATAAAATTAATAAATTTTATTTAATCCAATATGTCCAAAGAGTAAAAAAAGATAAAAATAATACATTTTATTTAATCCAAAAAATGATTTTTACATGTGTTCAATATGAAAACTATAGGTAGGATATTGGACATATTTTTTGAATTAACATTTCCAGTGTCAGGGTGTATTTTATACTCGCAACACACCTCAGTTTGAACTAGCTACATTTCAAATGCTTGATATTAACAGTGACCTATGACTACCATATTGGACACCGTGGGAATCAATTCCAAAATAAAATATGTAAATTACATGATCTTTAAGTCTTCTTTCAGCTTTTCTTTCACAGTTTTCTATTGAATGATTTTTATGCCTCTAACCTATGTGTTCCAAGAAACCACGTAGAAAGTGAATATATCCTTGAAATATTTAGCAGTAAATAAAAATAATTTATTATTTCTTCTTGACTGTTTTGGGAAGGAATTCACTATGTAGGCCCTTTCTCCTATTATCATCAAGGAATACTTCTTATTTCTTGGTTACTACTATCTCTTTGATATATTTAAATACATTTTTAAGCTTTTATTATGTCCGATGAGTCCTATTTAATTTTTTAGCAATGCATTTGTAGAATGCCTCTGGTTGTACTATGGTTAACCTTTTATTTTCTGTTAATTTCTTAAAGCTCCTCCTAGAAATGTATCTAAATTGTCATGTGTACAAACAGTAAATTGACTAATACCTGATTCAGTTATGCACAATATTTTTTGCATAGGTTTTATTTTTATAAGTCGTGTTTATGGTCTTCCTAAATAAACAGTTAAGGAAATACATATAGATGTTAGTAAACTGTCAATTATACTGATACTATGCATGAATGAGACAAAGTTAAAAATTTTAGAAAAGTTTTCAGCCTGGCATATAACACGCGTCCACCTTGAATATAACAAATAAATCCAGAGACACCAGAAAAAGCCAAATATAGAGAATATGATTGTTTGGTTACGAGCATGAAGAGGTGATGCAGTGTTTGGGAAAAAGGGTCACAATCGTGTCTACTGGAGATGCACCCTGTAATTACATCACCATCCAGCTGAATGCAAACCTGCAGGGAAGATGTTAAGGTAGTCTTGTCTGCAATCTGTTTCTCTGCATGCCGATAAAAAGGCAATAAAGTCAAAGACAACTACACAACTAATGTATACTGGAGAAGAAAACTAGGCTCAATTACAATGTACTATAACAACTTTGAAGTTATACAGTGCCAATAACTTGAGTGACCTAGAAAAATTGAAATTCAAGATGGTAGCATTATATAAACCAGCGAATCGTGTCATTACCATATGAACACAAAACTGGATTATTTTAAATATTCTATTCAGTTATCTCTGTATCTCTATCCTGCATATATCCATAGTTCACAGACTACAAGAAATATATAATAAAAGAAGGCAAAAATAAATTTTTGAAAAAAGAAAGTATACTAGGAAATGTAATTTCAATTCCATAAATTGTAAAATACTACTAATCTTGGTGATTTGGGGGGAGGAGAGCTGACAGAAGTGACCAACAAAAGTTGAGCCTTTACTAAGTAATGAAATTGTATCCTCTGCCTAGGTTACTTGATCTCTTTTAGTCCCCACAGCTGTGTGCTATTACTATTTCTTCTTAAAAGAGAAGGCCCCTGAGCCTGAAAAAATTAAATTGCACAGTCCACAATCATTAAACTAAAAAACTAGGTCTACCTAACTGTAAAGCTCACATTGTTTACACATTACTTGAAAGTCTAGACATTTCACTTCTGAGTCTTGCCAGTTATGTCCCCAAATAGGAACTTGCCCCACTGGACTCCCTTGTGAATCACTGTATTCACCAGTGTGCTTATTAGAGCCAGTCCGAAGGGCCAAGACGTTTCTTCCTGTGAAATAAAATGTATGGAAACAAGATATTAAATATCTACTGTGTTTCAGAGGAAAAGGAATGCTCAGATATTAAATACATACAAAAATGTAGCAAGGAAATAATTGGTCACAGGTGCTGTTGGTTACTCACCCATATCTCATCAACCCACATCACCCTTGTACATGCCAACTGGAAGCACCTGAGATGCTTTCTGAAGGCTTTTCTGGCCAAGGTATCTGGCTCAGCTGAAGGACAAATGGAAATGCCAGGCCTTCATATCACCTGGGAGCAGCCCTGAATCAATGACTGGCAGCTTTGTGGATCAATATCCTAGTTCCTTTGTTCCTTGGTGGGGAGAAACCTGAGACACAGTATACATTGCTTCTCAAAGTTGAGCAGTGGTGTTGGGTTCCAAAGGTCTTCATGTGCTGCAGCAGTAGTCTGCTCAACATCTCAACATCGTACTGCTTCCTTGTCCCCTTGGAATCATACCAGTGCTTCCCTTGGAACATCTCTCCCTCCAAAATATTAATACTCATGTATTTGCTGAAGTTCCTCCTCTGGGGGAATTTAATGTAATCTATAATTCCAGTGCTGGAAGTTAGAATTTTAGTATTACAAT
Organism: Trachypithecus francoisi; assembly: GCF_009764315.1. Taxonomy (NCBI): domain Eukaryota; kingdom Metazoa; phylum Chordata; class Mammalia; order Primates; family Cercopithecidae; genus Trachypithecus; species Trachypithecus francoisi. The sequence continues at coordinate 12,459,941 of NW_022681469.1, read as the reverse complement.
GGTAATCCTTTAAACTTTCACAAAACACCACTGACCCATTTGGTTTTTTCCTATTGTAAAGAGAAAGAGAATCTAGAAGGAAGAGCACAAAGAGTCTATAAAAATAAGAGGGGATGAGAGAGAAACAGGAAAGAGAAATAAAAAGGGAGATCAGAAAAGGAGGGAATCACAGCTCGGGAGCAGAGATGAGAAGAGTAATACGTGCGCAAAGCAAAGAATCATGGTGAGGGGAATATTTTCCAGATGATTCTTTTGAAAAGATTTGCTGGAAATTTGGAAAATGAGCAAGAGTAATGTCAAATACTATAGCTTTTTGAAATAGAGAGATGAATGAATAAATAAAAATGTTTATTTGTTCAGGTGGAAGAATCTGTACAAATAAGAGAAATTTGCAGTGAGGTTGATGATTGTTCAATATAAGGATGGACTTTCTAACCAAAACCATCTGCTAGGGTAAAGCTACCTCTTCTTCACTTAACCCCAGCTTTGATGAAGTTGTTCAGATGATTGGTGTTTCTCAGAGATTGTGCCACATGGATTTGGTTTATTACTCATTATCCAATAAATCTGTGAATTTATATGTCAAAAAAAAGCTGATGGTGGGCAGACATTGTTTAATGATCAGCTAGTATCTGCATACTTGCTTAATACCCTGTAACATGATTTTGTCTGAAAACACCTAGTTTCCCAGACTAGCATCTCTTCTAATGTCAACTTTCCCACTGCACTGACGACGCAGGCCCATTCATTTAAAATTTAAGAGGCATTTGTAGCATTCCTGTTCTGTATCAGATTTGCTCAATCTCACTGAGGAGTCGTGATCTCTACACAATTATCTCTTACAATGAAACATGCGTTGATGAAATTAGATATACTTTATTCCACAAGAAAAAAAAAAAAAACCTAAAGTTGTTGTAAAATGGGTTTAGTTATTGTGAATCCTTTCTAGTTCATTATAATTATGTGACTGGATATAATAGAAAAAGTGTGTATTCCAGGAAACCTGTATTTTTGTCTTACCTTGAGCTATACCTAGCTGGTTAACCTTGGAAAGTCATCTAACTCCAGAGGACCAATGTTTCTTTGTCTATAAAATGAGCTTGAACAAAACCTCCAAATTCCACTACCTCTGGTTCATAAATAGACTACAAACATTCTTGAATAGCTTCGAATGTGTTGGAACTGAATGCAAAAATGTGTGAGCCTGTGCATTTTTCTGCGAGACAGGGAACATAGTTTTAATCAAATTCTCGGACTGTTATTTGAAACATTTTAAGAAATGCTGAATTGTACTACCTTGAAGATCTTACTTTTTCTGAAGTACTGTGATTCATAATTCTATAACTCATTACCTTTTTGGCAATTTTGAATAGTCATTTCTAGGAAATCAACTTGTTCCTTAAATAAATATCAAAGTTACACTGATCTTAAAATAATGGTTTATCTAGCCATGAAGTATTTCACAACTAAAAGAACTGTTTAGGTTCTTGGCCAATTAAAATTGATACATGAAATGTTAGAAAAAACTGAAACTGTGGGCTGAATTACACCTAAAATTTCAAGAAATGTAGAATGGTGAAACTGCCAGTAATAGTGACTAAAGTGAAACAAAAGATTTTTTTAAAAATACCTCATAAAAGTCAAGTCTGAAAAGTAAAATTTCTCAGGTCCCGCATAATGTAAAATGGCTTAATAAAAGCAGCAAATATAAAATGACTATGATAAAATACTCAAAAAATGGATATGTTACCTTTTATGAGTGTACTATCTCAATTCATATCTGTATGTCTGATTTGCAATAATATGTATTTGGTTTTTATTGGTGTGATGGTTTTAGTTGGTTTGCTTTTCTTGTATAATCTGTAAGGTTAATAAAAAGAAAGAAAAATAAAGAAAATTAGAGTAATAAAAACCCTTTAGGAAGTAGTTTGTTAAATATTCATCATTCCTTGAATCTTCAAATTGACTACTCAGTGTGGGGTAGACATCCTGCCTCACTGAACGTTCAATTATTTTATGGGCTACAGCTCAGAAGACGAATCACCTTTTTAATAAGCTGCTTGTTGAGAGAAGCTTGAAAAGGATGAAATTGTGTAGAGGTTCAATAATTTTGAACCTTATAGTAAAATTAAAAAATTATTGTTGATTTACATAAGTAAGTTATTTATCTCAAACTACTCACCAATTAAGACTCATTAATTGTACATTTTAGGATATTATTTCATAAGATTAATGAAATTAACCAGCAATTACAATATGTTTTATTTTTAGGATGCTTTCAAATTATTTACAACCTATCTGTATTACACTACAATCATGTCTAAGAGAGGAATATTGCCATAATTTTGGGGAAGACTGTTCCTATGACGATGAATGAGTATATTTTTCAAAATCCAAAGCGCAATTGACTTATTTCTAAAATTCAATCCTAGGGTAACAAAGAAACTCTGCACTTATAAGCATTGCATATTTGTTTTAAATTATAAGAGCAGAATGTTAGTTCATTTAATGAGTATATATGTTTGACTTTAATCGTGTTTTGTTGAAAATAATGCATAAATATTATGGAAAATAAGTGAAGCCATAGAAGGGAAAGGTAGTTGTGTCAAACACTGTATAAAAAGATAAATATGGCTGGGGGCAGTGGCTCACACCTGTAATCCCAGCACTTTGGGATGCCGAGGCAGGTGGATAACCTGAGGTCAGGAGTTCAAGACCAGCCTGGCCAACATGGTGAAATCCTGTCTCTACTAAAGATACAAAAATTAGCTGGGCATGGTAGTGGGCGCCTGTAATCCCAGCTTCTTCGGAAGCTGAGGCAGGAGAATCACTTAAACCCAGGAGGGAGGCAGAGGTTGCAGTGAGCCACGATCATGCCATTATCCTCCAGCCTGGAGGACAAGAGTGAGACTTCATCTCAAACAAACAACAAAAAAAAGGTGAAATTTTGAAAATAATAAGAAAAAATTCAATTTAAAAAACTTAAAATATGAAAATGGCATGAAATGTATGAAAGTGTTCATTTTTATATTAAGCGGAGAATAGTATATAATATTTAAATTATCTTTCCCTAATTTTTTAATATTCTTAACATTTGTGAAATATAAGGCATACTAAACCCAAGTGGTGAATTCAACTCAAACTCGAGATATTATATGAAGAAAAATTTTCCATCTTCATTATCATTATCTATTTTGTGTAACATTTAGAGTAATTGAAAACTTACTTTACTAAACAGAAAGGTGAGAGAGGGTTAAAATTTTTGTTATTAATGTTAACTGCCTATGTAAGTTTTGTGTTCCTTTAACCTTGTTGAATATAATTATTCAAGTAAAAGTAGTCTATTCAATCATTAATAGTATGTAATTCTATTATGTTATAAACTAGAGTATTTGAATTCCTACTTCTTCTCTCTGAAAATAGTAATATAAAAATTGTGTATGGCATAATTTGATAAGGATCTGTGATTATAAAAAATTATGACTGCAGGTGTCTATTCAGTTTTAGACTCCTGACCTCAAGCATATGAAACAAGTGGGTGTGTCATAAAATCAGGAGAGATCACATCATTCATGATATTTGTATTTTATATGTCATTGAAAGTTTTCTTCTGAAACTGTTTTGCTAATTTTGTAGTAATTTTATTCCAGATTGGTTTGGTTTTGATATGTTTTCCCATTCACAGCCAACATCCATTTGAGTATTCGAATACTATGTAGATGTATTTTTAGTAAAATATGTTTCATTTTTGTAATTGGATCCACACAATGCTAGAGAGTTCTACATGTTAAAGATTTATAAAAATAAAACTTATTTAAAAATGAAATGTAAACTCATGTTCTCACAACAAAGTAACTAGTTTTTCAAAAATGTTCATATAGCCTTGCAAATAGTTGAAAATATATATTTGACATTATACATTTTTATTCATCCTAACAGTTCTGTTCACTAGGATGCTTTTCCACGATACTCTTAAGTCATTGTTGTAACTGAAAATGAACAAGAGTAATCATTTAGTGAAGACTTTGAGTTGTCTCCGTAAGAGAACTTATGCGGGGAGAATGATACTCCCTGCATTTTTCCTGCAGCTGACATCGCATATAAATGACACCTGCCAAACCATGCCAAGACCTACAATCTCACTGTGACCATGGAAGCTCATGGCTAAGAGTGCTGCCTGCTAGTTGATCCAAAAAGTTGGGTTCCTGCCAGAGATGTAGAGCAATGCAGTACATTGATAATTAGTAGCTAGCTCTTTCACCTCTCTTCTCATAAGTGTTAATGATAGCCTTGAAATCCCAAAGCATTTATTTAACATTTCTATTCTTTTTGTACAAAATTGTGACTGAAGGAGGTTAATCAATATTACCAAGGAGACTAACGGAGGAAGTTTCTGCTATGACTCTTATCTCCAGTTCATAAAATACAGAGAATGTTTTTGAGATATATAACTCCTTTAGCTTTTTGTAAGTCCTTAAAGTCGGATCCTTTATATCCCCCATGTATTATGCAACATTTAGCTGTGAATATGCAGGAGATATTACACTTAACATAAAAGAATGTTTGATGATCCAGTGAGAGTACATATGAGAGAGAATTTTGAAAATGGAAGGACTGTGCATTATTGTTAATGTTGCTGTGTGTGCTCACCCCTCTCCAAGTCCTTTCTGCTGTTTTACTTTCTTGCTTGTAATTTAATTGAATAATTTTAAAAATATTTTGAAACCAAGTAATTCTAAATATCATGTGGCAGGAGAAAAGGAAATAAAGTGACCTTTCACAGTTGGGAATTACAAAATTTGTAATATTTATCTTCTCCGTTAATTATATCATCTTACGGTTGTCCTTCTTATAGAGCTTTCCTCATTTAGCTACATTGAACTGGGACATATCCATATATTGATCTCAACTTTAGCCCAATTTTCTTAGCAGATGCTGAGCTAGAGTGAAATTTAAGAAGTCTTAGTGGTAAGGAACCTTATCCCTACCCTCGTTTTGTTATATGCTAACATAAGGTCTTGCTGCTTCATTTTTAAATAAACATTTTTATTTTAGAATACATTTAGATTTACAGAAAAGTTGAGGAGAGAATACAGAGTTCACATTCCCCTTATCACCAACAACCAGTTTCCCCTACTGTTAACTTTTTACCTTAATGTACTAACGTTTGTCATAATTAGTGAGCCAATATGCATATATTTAACCTAATATTTATTGAGATTTTATTAGGTTTTTACCTTAAATCCTTGTGGGTTTTTGTTTGTTTGTTTGTTTGTGTGCTTTTTTAGTTCCAGAATCCAGATCCAGTCTAGTTCACCGTATTACATTTGGTCATTGTGCCTCCTTAGGATTCTCTTGGCTGTGATGGTTTCTCAGACTTTATTACCTGCTTATAATGACTTTGACAGTTTTGAAGAGTACTAGTCAGGTATTTTGTAGAATGTTCATCAATTGGGATTGACCTAATGTTTTTCTCATGATTAGACTGGCATTATAGGTTTTAGAGAGGAAGACCACAGATACAAAGTGTCATTCTCACCACATTGCATCTCGGATACACCACTAGCAACACGACTTGTCACTGTTGATGTTGATCTTAATTACCTGGCTGAAGTAGGATTTGTTAGGTTTCTCCACTGCAGTGCAGACTCTTTCCATACTGTAGTATTTGGAAGGAAGTCCCTATGTGCAGTTCACATGTAAGGCTATTATGTCTACCTCTTTGAGGGCACAGTGTTGACATAAATTATTCTACATGGGACATGTATAAAATTTGATTATTCCCCCCATTTATTTATTCAATCATTTACATCAGTATGGACACATGAATTTGATTTTAGCATAATCTGGATTATATTCTAATAGTACTGTTTTCCTTTTTTTGATCAAACAATTTCAGGTCTGGCCACCGGAAATTCTTTTAGTTGCCCTGTGTCCTTTTGACACACCTGCGTCACTACAGAGTTTTTGAAAAGTATTTCTTTATTTTCTGACATTACAACGTGCATCAGTTTTAGCTTGTATGTTTTTTGCTCCAGTCTTGGAATCAACCTTCTAAGGAATCCTGGTTTTTGTTGTTGTTGGATAATGGTACTTACTAGAAACCAGTATCTGGATGCTATGTATGCTCATTGATAGTGGAATATAATTGTGCAAGGGGATATATGTGTTTCTACTAAGCTATGTATATATGCGTATCTATAAATTTCTGTATCTGTGTCTTCACATCTGTTTATATGTATATTCAGGTGTATGTTTATTTAACTTAATGTGAGTTCATATTGATGTACCCAACTATAACCAATTACCATGTCAATCATTCTAACCTTTCCCCCTTGCTATTTGTAAATTCCCACCCAATAGTATGAAACCTGGATCCCAGGCTGAACGCGGCAGCTCATGCCTGTTCCTAGCACTTTGGGAGGCCGAGGCAGGAGTTTGAGATCAACCTGACCAATAGGGTGAAACCCTGTCTCTACTCAAATTACAAAAATTAGCCAGGCATGATGGTGTGCACCTGTAGTCCCAGCTACTCAGGAGACTGAGACAGGAGAATTGCTTGAGCTTGGCTGGTGGAAGTTGCAGTGAGCCGAGATCGTGCCATTGCACTCTAGCCTGGACAACAGAGTGAGACTCCATCTCAAAAAAAAAAAAAAAAAAAGAAAAGAAAAAAGAAACCTGTATCCCACCATTGCCATCAATTTAATTACTTGTGAAATTCTAGTTATCATTATGGTAGTTTCAGAATTGTTAGTGGCAGCCCCTGGAGAATAACTTTGTCAAATAGAGAACAGGATTTATGAGCAATGACTCCAGTCTTACAAACTCCATTTATTTCCAAAGTTGCCTAGGTTAGCACATCCCCTCTCCCCTGCCACCACATAAGTGAGGTTTTGATACAATTTCATTATGGTTAGATTATTATTAGATTAATTTTGTTTGCATGGGTTTATTTTACTGAATTTCTAATCTCCTCCATTTTCTATTCCTCTGCCAATCCCTCACAGTTTTGATGACTGCAGCTTTATTTGTCTTGGAATATAGCAGCATGAGTCCTTCAATTTGTTCTTTTTTCAGTATTGTGATAGCTATTTCATGTCTTTTTCCTTGCCATGTAAGTTTTAGATATGGTTTGTCAATATCAGTAAGATAACTTGCTAAGAGTTTGATTGGGATTGTGGTTAATCTATAGGTCAATGTAGAAAGAATTGACATTTAGAAGTATTGAATCATAAACTTGGAAGATATTTCCAACACCCTCTTCTTTTTACCCTGTGAAATAATAAAAAAGTGCCATTTTTAACATGCTTTCCTCATTAAATATGTCTTATAAATTATATAGGTCCAGAAGACAAAAAAGAAAAATAATCTCCATCCAACAAACAGCGTAGATTAAGATTAAATAGATATACAAGTATCTGGGTCTTGCCAATTAGGTTTTCAAGTGCATTCATACAAGAAATTTACTGGAACACATTTTGATATATATTAACTATAAGGCTGTTGTAATAGTATAGATGGCATAGAAATTAAAATTCATTGTGCAGAAGACTGACACATATGGTCAGAGAGGAAAGGAGACTCAGGGAGTAGCACATTATTAACTAGAAGATTGGGGAGGCTAAACATAAGACTCTGTGGAGAAAAAATTAAGGACATGAGACAAGAAATAAGCTGAATCTATTTTGAAGGGATAGAGATGCGTAAAAGAACTGGGACATTAGAAAAGACTACTTTGAAAAAATGAGAGTTTCAAGTTACGAGACCAGAAATGAATGGCTTAGAAAGGCACCCTCTTCTACCCACAAATTATACTTGAAAAAATAATAATCAAAATATCATAACATGTTTTAAAAATAAAACACAGGCTTATTATTTGAATCTCAAAATTTATTTTCAAATTAACAGCCTGGAATTGGTCTGTGAGTTACAAATTCTATATATTTGACCAAGTTCCATTTAGAGAGTGAAGGCAGATTTTCTTCTTAATAAAAGAGGCATTTTAAAAATTCTAAAATGTAATCGATAGGAAAGACTGGCAAAGACATATAAGGACACAAATATTCCAAACAATTATTCGGTTGTTAACATGCCAACAAAAGGTTGGTTTTCAAAAGACCATGTTTTTTTAATTTCAGAAAAATATGGTTTCAGTAATTCCCGTAAGTAATTCAGCGATGAGCTATCAGCTGCCGGTAATGAATTCTCCTACAAAGGAATAATTTATTCCCAGTGTACTCACACAAGCTGGGATGCTACCAGGAACTTGAAGCTGTAAAAGAACCCTATCTTATTAGCTACAATGCCTCACTCACAATACATACTCATGAGTTACATATTAAATGATGAGAGGTTATTTATCTTCATACACTAGTTTGGAAATGGATGAATCATTTCTCATTTCTTCTGAAAGATGTACATTGTGCTTTTGCTCACATTTCAATTTCACAGCTTCAAACTTGTGATACTTATCTAATTGAAGGATTAGATTCACATTTGCACACACACAAAGCACAAAACAAATGAACTGCCATATCTAAAGGCAATAGATATTAGCAACAAAACACATTAACAATGAAATTTTACTTTTCTAAAAATGTTTGGTTATATATTAAAGCAAAATTGTCTTGTACCCTAATGCTATGCAAATGTTTTGGATTCAATTCCTTAATTAATGGTATTGGATTTTTAAAAATAAAATTTGTTGGTTTGCAAATCAGGTCCTTATGCTTGTATCTATCATTCTGTTCTGAGAGGGTTGATTTATGGGTACCTATAAATAAAACACAAATCTAAAAAATGTAGTGAGTGGATCCCGGCATACTTTAAAATGTAAATTGAAACACCTCCATATACTCTCATCAAATATGTTGACTTAGAGTTACTAATTTTACTTTAATCTAGATAAGAAAGAATTGTGTATAATCTGAATACTTACTGGCAGTGAGCATATGATTGTGTGCCCGTAAATACAGAATATCATTGATAATGGAAACTCAATGTATCCAGTGCTTATTTATTTATACAAAATACATCAACTCATGATGGATTAAAGACTAGATCAAAGTCATAAAAAATAAAAAGATACAAAAGCAAAATACTTTTTTCTTAGATAATATCTTTATCAAAATAATAGTTATAAAATTAGTGGGGCTTAAATTTATTGCTGTGTATGGGGGATTGCTCTTTATGTGTATTTCACCCCATTTCACCTGAATAACAACATGCTAGTTATAACCTTACACCTTTAAAATGGAGGTCATTCTGAAGGCCTAAGTTCTTTGGGTCATCTCTAAAATAACAATACTTCTTTTGCAATTCCAGACTCATTTTTCTTTATTTCTGTATTAGCCCATTTTCACATTTCTGATAAAGACATACCCAAAACTGGGAAGAAAAAGAGGTTTAATGGACTTACAGTTCCAGATGGCTGGGGAGGTCTCACAATCATGGCAGAAGGTAAGGAGGAGCAAGTCACATCTTACATGGATGGCAGCAGGCAAAGGGAGAGCTTGTGCAGGAAGATTCCCATTTTTAAGGCCATCATATCTCATGAGACTCATTCACTATCCCCAGAACAGCACAGGAAAGACCCGCCCCCATAATTCAATCACCTCCCACCAGCTTCCTTCACAACACGTGAGGATTGTGGGAGTTACAATTCAAAAAATGAGATTTGGGTGGGGACACAGCCAAACCATATCACTTTCCTAAATTGACTGCTTGATATTTGTATACATTATGTATGAAAATGTATATTACTTCATGTAAAATGAAAGCTGTTTGATTATGCTAAAGAAAACAATTTTGCATTGTATCTAGAAAAGAAAATGTTTAATTGGTAAACATTAAAAGAATGAATAAAATCCCAAATCAAACTTTAGAAATATACTAAATATAATAATTACCTCCTTATATCATTCTTTTGTAATGTCTAGTTCTTCAAAAAGCTTTATAGAAAATGGACGTAGGTACTATTGGGAGTATAATTTTAACTCAGGGAACTTAAAAATTTTATGTAATGACCTTCATACTGTACATTTTGCGACCTTTTATTTTAGGGCATTATCAATTTCTCAGATCAAAGTTTGAATTACAGTTATAATATTCTGCTCACCAACTTCATTATTTAGGTACAAAAGATTTAAAAGATCTAAAATATAAATGCATTAAATTTTAGAAAATGGTTTTTCCCCACAAGGAAGCACTAAAATGAACAAAATAAATTAATGACTATGGTTACTACTTTCTTCTTTTACATAACTTAGTTGGTTTTAAGTTTCAGCTTTATCCTTTCCTCAGTTTTGTTCTTTTTGGTTTGGGAAAGTGGTACATTATATATATACAGATTTATGTCTGTTTGCCAATGAGTGTGTGGTCATGTATATTTTTGTGATTGGTTATAGAATAATATTTTTACCCAGTTTTTCCAAAATTATATTCAATAGCACTAAATAGAAGATCTATGATATCCATAATTATTCATATGGGATATCTTTTTCCTCTTCCTTTAAGCAGGAAGTAATTTCTTAGACTGAAATGAGCTTTAGACCATTCCTATCACCTCAGCATGCAGACAATATTGGTCACTCAAGGGAAGATAAGTCACTGATAAATCTTCAGTATAACATTAGAGAACTCAAGAGCCACAGTATCAGATTGTCCCAACAAAATTTTAGAGCACCTTGTCTATCATATGTGGAATCTATGAAAGCTAATCTAAGAGTAGATACTAGAATAGTGGTTACCAGGGGCTAGAGTAGTTTGGAAGGGATGCTTGGGGAGATATTGATCAAATGATATAATATTTTAATTAAATAGAAATGTTTAAGAGATCTATTGTACACCATGGTGACTATAGTTAACAATATATTATTGAAAAATGCTGAGAGTGGATGTAAAGTATTGTCATCACAAAAATAATTATGTGAGGTAATGCATATGTTAAATAGCTGAATTTAGTCATTCACAATGTTTATATACTTCAAAATATGTGGCATATAGTAAATACATACAATTTTAGGTCAATTTACAAAAAGAAAAAACATGAAAAAAAACTATGAATCCTAGAGCACTTTAGAGAGAGCAGAAATTTCCTGTATTAATAGGATAGTATTAATAGGATATTATTTATTTATTTATGTTATTATTATAGGATATTACTATTAATAAGATAGTATTTAGAGACTGTACTTAGAACAAGCGTATGAGCACAGAAGGACCTACTTTAAGAGCCCTGGAGCAAAACAGTCATCTCACAGAAACTAGATCAAAGTGTTAAGAATCATTTAAGCAGATACAAATACTTTCTGAACTATATTTTGCCCACATTACTTGAGGGTTATTCTTTAAGAATTAATATGGAAATTTAAGTAGCCTGCACACTCTATATAATTTATTGTACAGAAGTAAGCATGTAAAGTCATATGGGCTCAAACTTTCACATACCTGTGAGATAATGTTCCACTTTATCTACCAAAATAATCTTTATTTATGATAATGGTCGATTTCCATTATCTTTTAGGTCACGATACATGCTTTTGGCTAATGTTATCTGCTTCCATACTCAGCATAATTCAGAAATGTTCTTCCTAAAAAATAACATACTGAATGTCATATGCTGCAAATTGTGTGTAATTTTAAACCAATTGGCAGAGGGCTGACTCCCCAAGTCTGTCTCCTGGCAGTTAACCCTCTCATTCCTCATCAGTCACACACATAAATCACATACAATTTAGAAATGGGCTAATGTAGCCATGAGAAATATAATGTCTTCATCATAATATTTGTCACTACTTTTAATAATAACCCTTCTAAAACTTATGCTGGAAGTTAATACTTTTCTTTAAATAAGGTTTCTTAAAATCCATTAAAAATGCTATAACTTTATCAAAAAATATATCATGTATTTTAAAATGTGGAACAGAGCAGTTGAATGGTTTCTGTAAGTATAAAATTTCAACAATATTTGTTATATTCCACTACATAAAATCTTTTAAATAATAGAATATTTTATACCAAGGAATTATCATGGCATATGATTTCCTGAAAATGAAATTTTCCTTGATGATTTAACATTTCCAATAACCCTGATAATCATCATCAAATATATATTTGTTAGGTTGTTACTAGTTACTAGAACTATAAACTAGGCTGTATTTTTAAAAAACAATTTTCTTCTTGCAAATTATTTGTTACATGAAAAATACCAAAACGTTATTGCACACTGTGCATGAGTAATGGCAACAAGAAGAAACTGGAGGCTTATGTTTTCAGACTGGTTCACGCAGAAACTGCAAATAATAGTTAACATAGGGAATGCTGTGATGATGAATTCATTAGGGAGAAATAAATATTGTATTGCATTAGCCTTCATATTTTAGGATGGGGTATATACTGGATAGTTAAGAAATTTTATTTTATAAAATAAATTTGACCATAAAATGCATAGAATATGGTGTTCTTTCTTTTTTTAAATTTAGGTTCTGGGATACATGTATAGAACACGCAACTTTGTTACACAGGTGGTTTGCTGCACCTATCAACCTGTCATCTAGGTTTTAAGCCCTGTGTGCATTAGATATTTGTCCTAATGCTTTCCCTCCCTTTCCCCCTCACCCCTAGACAGGCCCCAGTGCATGATGTTCCCGTCCCTGTGTCCATGTGTTCTCATTGTTCAACTCCCACTTATGAGTGAGAACATGCAGTGTTTGGTTTTCTTTTCCTGTGTTAGTTTGCTGAGAATGATGGCTTCCAGCTTCATCCATGTCCCTGCAAAAGGCACGAGCTCATCCTTTTTTATGGTTACGTAGTATTCCATGGTGCATATGTGCCACCTTTTCTTTATCCAGTCTATTGTTGATGGGAATTTGGGTTGGTTCCAAGTCTTTGCTATTGCAAATAGTGCTGTGATAAATGTGTGTGCATGTGTCTTTATAGTAGAATGATTTATAATCCTTTGGGTATATGCCCACTTATGATCTGGGTCAAATGGTATTTCTAGTTCTAGATCCTTGAGGAATAGCTACACTGTCTTCCACAATGGTTGAACTGATTTACACTCCCACCAACAGTGTAAAAGCATTCCTATTTCTCCATGGCCTCGACAACATCTGTTTTTTTCCTGACATTTTAATCATTGCCATTCTGACTGGCATGAGATGGTACCTCACTGTGGTATTAATTTGCATTTCTCTAATGACCAGTGATGATGAGCAAAAATCACAAGCTTTCCCATACACCAACAATAGACAAACAGAGAGTCAAATCATGAGTGATCACAATTGCTACAAAGAGAATAAAATACCTGGGAATACAACTTACAAGGGACATGAAAGACCTCTTCAAGGAGTATTACAAACCACTGCTCAAGGAAATAAGGGAGAACACAAACAAATGGAAAAAAAAAATCCATGCTCATAAATAGGAGGAATCAATACTGTGAAAATGGCCATACTGCCCAAAGTAATTTACAGGTTCAATGCTATTCCCATCAAGCTACCATTGCCTTGTTTTGCAGAATTAGAAAAAAAACTACTTTAAATTTCATATGGATAAAAAAAGAGCCCGTGTACCCAAGACAATCCTAAGCAAAAAGAACAAAGCAGGAGACATCATGCTACCTGACTTCAAACTGTACTGCAAGTCTACAGCAATCAATACAGCGTGGTACTGGTACCAAAACAGATATATAGACCAATGGAAGAGGACTGTGTTCTTAAAGTACAAATTTTTAGACTGCATCGAAAGGAAAAACAAATATTTGAAATGGTCAATTGAAGTTGACCACATTGAAATAATTTAAAGAGGGTGAAATTAATGAATTCAAAAATAAATTCTGCCGGAATCCTAGATGTTTGGGACCCATTTCATGTCTGGGCATCTGTTGTTATGGCATGCATCGTACACTGAACTAAAGTTTACATCCCCAAAACTCCCCCAAGGCTTTCAGTTCTGCCCCAAGGTAAATCTACATCCTCTTCCACGTGACCGCCTTCTGAGTATTTGATGAATGCCAATAAGACAAATGACCCCAGGTTCTTCACTTGTTCTTTACGAGAGAAGTTTTCTGGTCTCTTCTGAATTCTGGTTAGTTTTCTCTAGGTTGCAAAGATCTTTTGTAAAGCAAAAGTTCTGAAAAGATCAAATTTTATGTGTGATAAAATGGCACGCTATTAGACCATACTGAGTCTGCTGTTTAATTTTCGACCAATTCTTAAATTATTTCCACATTGAACTCATACTGGCTGGTATTTTTGTAAGAATCTCTCAGTTACATACTAACTCACTTGACCAGTCTCCAAGTTTTCATGTCAGTCAGTGCTCTCTTTTGTTGTTGTTCTACCAACTACAAATGTTCAAAATCTTACTAATGTAAGTTTATTTAATGCCTGCTCAGAAGATTCAGAAAATACTTTTTAAAATTTACTTTTTAAAATAAAAATTGATTAAAAGTATATCATTTACGCCAACAATCCATATGATGTAATTACTATGTGTTAGAGATTTTATTAGCAACAGCATATTCTGCAAACAAGGCAGTCTGGACTTTGGTCTCACAGGAGTGACAATGGACATGTCATTATGCCTCTGTATGCTTTAGTTTCATCAAATGAAAATTTAGAGAGTTTGGTTGTGTGAGGAGGAACGGGTTTGGCTCAATCAGGAAACCTGAGTGGATTCTTAGTGTTTGTGTTTTTCATTGATAAATTCCCGTTTGACCTATGCCCAAAGCTATTCCAGAGTTTTTAGGATTTGATATAAAAAACTGAAATTTTCATTTCATGTGAATATATTTTTGTTATTTTACATTAAGAAAATGTTGATGTTAAAAATATATGAGCAACATAGTACAGCAAATGAATTTTTAGTACTAAATATGAAATGCCTCAAATATACTGGCATCCAATAATGAGATTTTAAGATAAGAGACTTTAAAATCTATTTAAACTGAAGTAACATTGGCCATGTGTTCAAAAGATGGAATTGTAATATACAGACTATTGAGATCTAATACACTATGAGTATCCAATGAATATTTTCAAGTTTATTATTCAAAAATCAACATTTTCTGGAAAAAAATGAAAAAGATAAGTTCTTAACCATAATGTAGAGTAACATTTACAATCCAAAAGGCTTTTGTTCTGAAATTTCAAAGATTAAAAAAATATTAGCCTATATTTATAGAGGACACAAACTTTTAAAATATAATTTAAGAATATAAATTTATAAACAATCATGTAGTCATAAGGAATTTAAAGTGATAATCTGTGAATACTCATCAAAAATCACATTAGAATTTATAAAGATCCTGAATTTATAGTCAAAGATTTATTGTTTCCATGAATTAGCAATTTGGGTGAGCTAATTTGTAAATGACGTGTTCGCTTGAAAGACTATACACAAAAGAAACTCGGTAAGCAAAAAAAGAAAGAATATTGGAATAATGACTGAGAGAATGAATGTTCTCCACAATCAATGTCATTAAAAAAGCAACTTTCTGAAATAAAAGAGAACCATCTATTTTTTTTCTTTGTCCCTTTTTAGTAAGCCGTTTGCCTCTAGTTTAGCAATATGAACATATTTCCTTTCCTAGTTGGAGGCGTCCAATCCTGGGAATATTTATGTATGTACACCCTGTAGATTATACTTTTCAGACTAGATGGATTTCTCAATTCAAGATGTACCAAATACTTCCACAATTCTAATTAAAGGAAGAAGTTTGGGAGTCATAAACCTTTTGCCCTGTAGCCTTGCACCACTGTGTATTAATTTTCACCATTTTTCCGTTTAACTAGGGTTACTGATTTTCATTTGCTAAAAAATTCTGCATTTGAAAAGAGGTACCATTCTACAGCATTTCTGGCAAATCATAAATTAACCTACAGTAAATGACATTAAGGAGATAGCTCTCTTCTGTAAATGGATAGGATACCATATGGTTTTGATGTTAGTGTGAACTTAATCACAAGCTCCATGATAGGCCATGATATAATTTCATAATAAATTGCATGAACAAATGCTGCCACTATCTGCACAGCATGTGAATTTGGGTACCTATAATCTTTAGGGAAAAATGAATATAAAATATTGAGTTAAAAATTAGAAGGCTGGGCGCGGTGGCTCAAGCCTGTAATCCCAGCACTTTGGGAGGCCGAGACGGGCGGATCACGAGGTCAGGAGATCGAGACCATCCTGGCTAACACGGTGAAACCCCGTCTCTACTAAAAACTACAAAAAACTAGCCGGGCGACGTGGCGGCGCCTGTAGTCCCAGCTACTCGGGAGGCTGAGACAGGAGAATGGCATGAACTCGGGAGGCGGAGCTTGCAGTGAGCTGAGATCCGGCCACTGCACTCCAGCCTGGGTGACAGAGCGGGACTCCGTCTCAAAAAAAAAAAAAAAAAATTAGATATAAGGATGGTACATTAGCATATCCACTAAAAATACAAAAAAGTTAGCCGGGCGTGGTGGCGGGCACCTGTTAGTCCCAGCTACTCGGGAGGCTGAGGCAGGAGAGTAGTGTGAACCTGGGAGGTGGAGCTTGCAGTGAGCTTAGATCACGCCACTGCACTCCAGCCTGGGTGACAGAGCGAGACTGCGTCTCAAAAAAAAGAAAGTTACATCTAAATTGCTGGAAGTCAGTAGGTGTAATTTTGGGGTCATCTTAAAAGAAATGATAGACATTTCTTCCATTTCTCCCTTTGCTGCCATCTGGCAGGCAGCCTACAATGTGATTGATCCAGTAGGAAGAGTGCCCTGTGGGCCAATCCACGAGCCTTGCTAGCTCCCCTGGAAAGGGTTCAAGATGCCTTTTTTCAATACCCCAACACTAGCTCCACAGCACCCAACCACATCCTTGAAATTTCAGTTATTTTCTGGTACACATTGGCATACATTTGCCAATTATGTACAAAGACTGTCAATGAAATCAGCAGTTCACTATGAGATTACAGTGTTGCTATTCTTTTGTAACAAAGTACTTGATTATCTAGAGTATTTTACTTCAAAATATTTCTGAAAACCATACTTCCTTGTGCTGAATCCTCAGTCAGAAGAGTGCTGACAATCAATACAGAAGTAACATATTATTGGAAAGAATAATTAGAACATTAATGAAAACTGTTCTCATTCATTTTTCTTAAGAATGGAGGAAATAATGTTTTCTGATTTCCCTCCGACATTCCAAGAGCAAGGTACCGCATAATTTATATGTAATTCAAACATCAATAGAGAGGTTTTTTTATACTGATTGCTCCCACTTTAGTAGTACTCTACAAACAAATAAAGAAATTAACTGATTTTACCCCTGATCAGGTGATCTTTCTTTGGAGATGTGACATTTAATCTGATTATTCATGAATATGTTAATGAGAGATTTATCACATGCCAGTCATTAGACACTGAATATTAAAATGCAACCAGTCATGCAATGTTGATGACAAGCTTCCTTTTCCAATTTGCAGGGAAAGAATAAGCAAACAAGATGAGTTTAATATCTGGGTTTTATTTCTTTTTGTAAAATCTTCAGTGGCACATATATGTGTCAAGGAAAAAAATAAATTCTTAAAATCCAAAACTCAGGAACTGCAATTTTTTTTGGTCACTCATTCCAATTAAACCAACGGCACTTAAATTTAACAGGAATGAGACATTAATAATTAATAGAGTCCAGTTGTGTATTTCTAATATGCAAGCAATTCCAAGTTGATAAACAGCTTTGGATTACCAAAGTTTACTGGTAAAGCTACTGTTTGGAACTTAAACTAGTCATGCATTTTCTGCAAGAAATGACTTAACAAAGAATGGTGGGAAATCAGAGATCTAATCTCACTCCCCCAGACCCTCTGAGGGCAAAGAAAGTGTTAGTCCAGAAATAAGCACAAGGCCTCAAACATAGCACACATGAAATAAAGATTAGATGAAGAAAGGAAGGAATGAAAAATACCTGGATGTGCTATGCTAGTAGAGTATAAAATCTAATCATTATTTAAACTTGGTTTCTATATGAAAACTTAATGGAAGATTCCATATCGGCTCTAAGAAACACAGCAGCTCTCTTCCTACCTCTGCCCCTTAGTCATCAGCCGTGAGTGACACTTTTCTCTTACAACTAGTCAATGCCTCCAAGATGCTGTGCTAGTAACAGGAGAGCATGAAACTCCTGAAGTGTCAGGGGCTGTCATGGTTTTGGTTGGACATTCTTAGGTGAGGTACAGGAATAACACATCATAGAGAAGAGGAGGTGAGGTAGGCAATCGCCTCAGACAATAAACCATAAAACATCTCTGAAAGTGTAAAGCAAAGAAGAAAATTGTATTCATCAGAATTCTTCTTAAAAGAGAATAGTGGGTGTATTAGAAGGACCTCTTGGTTAAGCTGCATGGGGTGGACTGTAAGAGGCTTTTGTCTATTCCACTCACAGCAAAGCCTGTGTGCTCCAGGAATTGTTAGTAATTGCTGTGGTTGGTGAAGTGGATGATGTAAGAATCAGGGTGTGCTGCCTTCCAGAGTCCTCCTTTTCTGCCTTTGTTCTCATCCAGGTGCCAGGACTCATCTCTAAAAAAAATATGTTGAGAAAATATTTAGAGTATCAGTTTGAAGGGGTTTCAAATTACTCTGCTAAGAGCACCCAAATGCCTTTCTCCAGCCAGGAGTCAATAAACAGGGCAGGAAAAAGGAGGGACTGTTCCAGTGGCAAGTGCATAGAGCCACCTAAAGTATTGCTTGCTCACTTTAGGAAACTGTCTTATAATATTAAACAGTACATTATGAGACTGTTTCCACCAAACATCTTGAACAACAGGTGCATTTTTCCTGTCATTAAAATGTGGATCATAAAGGCAAAGCTATAGAGACAGAAAACAAATCAGTGAATTCCAGGACACACAAGTAGGGGGGAGGTGGACTACAAAGGTGCCCACAGGAATTTTGCGGGGGTGGGGGGTGATGGGATTGTGCTGTATCTTGAATGTGCTGGTGATTACCAAACATTTGCATTTGTCAAAAATTATGGAACTGTATGCTGATCACAGTGAATTTTATGGCATGTAAATTATATTTTAACTTAGGAATTTTCAAAAGGCATTATATTATTACTCCAAAGATTCAGATAAACACACACACACACACACACACACACAGATACACACATGAAATTCAGGGGGTGTTACTAGAAAAAAAGCCCAGTTCCTCCTTATCTAAAAAAATTGCCGAAATGGGCTATGATTTTTCAATATGTTTTCCAGTTTTTCCCTCTTATAATTCTGTGTTTAAATAACTAAAGAAGTTGGAAATTACTTGGCAACTTTGTACTAGCAATGGTCATTATTTTACAACCTATGCTCAGGTAGTAATTACCTTCTTATAATTGTCCAGTATGCAACTAAGAAGGTCAACCACTAAAATCATTTTAATTTCCCTTCAGCTTCACTGATTATTTGTAAAGAGCATTTTGTTTCTAGGTCAAATCGTCTTAACACACACAGCTAACTCTGGTTGAGCCAAACCAGATTTCCTTCAAAAGCTCTGACATTGAGACTCTGCTCTGACATTTCATCTGTTTGTATAGAAAATGTTAGGCGTCTCTTTGCCAAGTCTAAGCTGTGATTTCAAAATCCCCTCATAACGTTGCTTTTCAACTGTATTCCAGACATAAAACTGAAATTGACCCTACAGTCATTGCCAGAGGCATACATAGAAATGTACAATCACAGTGTCATTGGACACACGCATATAATTGTATATCTCTAAACTTCGCAAATCTAATATGGTATTCACAATTTGGGCAATAATGTCAGCAACAAATTTAATCAAATAAAAACCTCGAGAGTAATAGTGGTTTATTTCTGAAAACCAAATATTGAAATTTTGCTGACTGGCTCACTTTAAATGATCAGAGGAATTGCTTCATAAATTCTTGCAGTAGCGTCATAAGTCATTATGACCATAGATTCTCTGATACATTTATTGGGACACCTTGTAAAATAGTGAAGTTGCAGAAACACAAAGGCATACTGGTTTTTAATTTCACATTTTTCATACATATTACATATGAAAACTGAAGTTTTATATTAAACAAAGGGAGTCTTAGGTTTGCAGTTTATACATTGATTGACAAGATATCTATTACCGTAGCATGCAAAAGCAAGTTCCTTGTGTCACTTGCTTTGCTTTTTTCATTCTTCCTTAATTTTTACTAGGATTTTCTTTTCTTTTTCTTTTTCAGCAGGAAACTCTGAAGCCACCACCTAGTTCACTTCAATGGTTATGTGCTTTTCTAAGTTTCACCACAATTTTCTCAGTAGTTCAGACGTATTACTTTTGCTCGATATTGTTTGAGTTCTATAATCACTATTAGAAAATGCTCTTTGATTTGATCCTTTCTAATGTGTATTTTCTCAGGGACAGGACCGATTTTGAAGTTGAACATGCACTGGTACACTGGTATGTAATGTGCATGTACAGAGTCCCTCTGACCTATGCAGAGTAGGAAGTGATTCATAAACCCCACCTAAAGTGTAACTCAGACTGGTTTAGAAAGGCTATTGGATTTGAAATGGCAAAATACTAAGATACGGGAAAATATTAAGATACTGGTTTAATTTTAAAAATCAGTATTAATCATGTTTAACTTATTCTTGTTTTTTTTTATTATTATACTTTAAGTTCTAGGGTACATGTGCATAACGTGCAGGTTTATTACTTATGTATACTTGTGCCATGTTGGTGTGCTGCACCCACCAACTCGTCAGCACCCATCAATTCGTCATTTATATCAGGTATAACTCCCAATGCAATCCCTCCCCCCTCCCCCCTCCCCATGATAGGCCCCGATGTGTGATGTTCCCCTTCCCGAGTCCAAGTGATCTCATTGTTCAGTTCCCACCTATGAGTGAGAACATGCGGTGTTTGGTTTTCTCTTCTTGTGATACTTTGCTAAGAATGATGGTTTCCAGCTGCATCCATGTCCCTACAAAGGACACAAACTCATCCTTTTTTATGGCTGCATAATATTCCATGGTGTATATGTGCCACATTTTCTTAATCCAGTCTGTCACTGATGGACATTTGGGTTGATTCCAAGTCTTTGCTATTGTGAATAGTGCCGCAATAAACATACGTGTGCATGTGTCTTTATAGCAGCATGATTTATAATCCTTTGGGTATATACCCAGTAGTGGGATGGCTGGGTCATATGGTACATCTAGTTCTAGATCCTTGAGGAATCGCCATACCGTTTTCCATAATGGTTGAACTAGTTTACAATCCCACCAACAGTGTAAAAGTGTTCCTATTTCTCCACATCCTCTCCAACACCTGTTGTTTCCTGACTTTTTAATGATTGCCATTCTAACTGGTGTGAGATGGTATCTCATTGTGGTTTTGATTTGCATTTCTCTGATGGTGAGTGATGATGAGCATTTTTTCATGTGTCTGTTGGCTGTATGAATGTCTTCTTTTGAGAAATGTCTGTTCATATCCTTTGCCCACTTTATGATGGGGTTGTTTGTTTTTTTCTTGTAAATTTGTTTGAGTTCTTTGTAGGTTCTGGATATTAGCCCTTGTCAGATGAGTAGATTGCAAAAATTTTCTCCCATCCCGTAGGTTGCCTGTTCACTCTGATGGTAGTTTCTTTTGCTGTGCAAAAGCTCTTTAGTTTAATTAGATCCCATTTGTCAATTCTGGCTTTTGCTGCCGTTGCTTTTGGTGTTTTAGACATGAAGTCCTTGCCCATGCCTATGTCCTGAATGGTACTACCAAGGTTTTCTTCTAGGGTTTTTATGGTATTAGGTCTAACATTTAAGTCTCTAATCCATCTTGAATTAATTTTCGTATAAGAAGTAAAGAAAGGATCCAGTTTCCGCTTTCTACTTATGGCTAGCCAATTTTCCCAGCACCATTTATTAAATAGGGAATCCTTTCCCCATTTCTTGTTTCTCTCAGGTTTGTCAAAGATCAGATGGCTGTAGATGTGTGGTATTATTTCTGAGGACTCTGTTCTGTTCCATTGGTCTATATCTCTGTTTTGGTACCAGTACCATGCTGTTTTGGTTACTGTAGCCTTGTAGTATAGTTTGAAGTCCTTGAAGTATAGTTGAAGTTTGTAGTATAGTTTGTAGTATAGTTTGAAGTAGCGTGACGCCTCCAGCTTTGTCCTTTTGACTTAGGATTGTCTTGGCAATGCGGGCTCTTTTTTGGTTCCATATGAACTTTAAAGCAGTTTTTTCCAATTCTGTGAAGAAACTCATTGGTAGCTTGATGGGGATGGCATTGAATCTATAAGTAACCTTGGGCAGTATGGCCATTTTCATGATATTGATTCTTCCTATCCATGAGCATGGTATGTTCTTCCATTTGTTAGTGTCCTTTTATTTCACTGAGCAGTGGTTTGTAGTTCTCCTTGAAGAAGTCCTTTACATCCCTTGTAAGTTGGATTCCTAGGTATTTTATTCTCTTTGAAGCTATTGTCAATGGGAGTTCATTCATGATTTGGCTCTCTGTCTGTTACTGGTGTATAAGAATGCTTGTGATTTTTGCACATTAATTTTGTATCCTGAGACTTTGCTGAAGTTGTTTATCAGCTTAAGGAGATTTTGGGCTGAGACAATGGGGTTTTTTAAATATACAATCATGTCATCTGCAAACAGGGACAATTTGACTTCTTCTTTTCCTAACTGAATACCTTTGATTTCTTTCTCTTGCCTGATTGCCCTAGCCAGAACTTCCAACACTATATTGAATAGGAGTGGTGAGAGAGGGCATCCCTGTCTTGTGCCAGTTTTCAAAGGGAATTTTTCCAGTTTGTACCCATTCAGGATGATATTAGCTGTGGGTTTGTCATAAATAGCTCTTATTATTTTGAGGTACGTTCCATCAGTACCAAATTTATTGAGCGTTTTAGCATAAAGGGCTGTTGATTTTGTCAAAAGCCTTTTCTGTATCTATTGAAATAATCATGTTGTTCTTGTCTTTGGTTCTGTTTATGCTGGATTACATTTATTGATTTGCAAAGGTTGAACCAGCCTTGCATCCCAGGGATGAAGCCCACTTGATCATGGTGGATAAGCTTTTTGATGTGCTGCTGAATCCGTTTGCCAGTATTTTCTTGAGGATTTTTGCATCGATGTTCATCAGGGATATTGGTCTAAAATTCTCTTTTTTTGTTGTGTCTCTGCCAGGCTTTGGTATCAGGATGATGTTGGCCTCATAAAATGAGTTAGGGAGGATTCCCTCTTTTTCATTGATTGGAATAGTTTCAGAAGGAATCGTACCAGCTCCTCCTTGTACCTCTGGTAGAATTCAGCTGTGAATCCATCTGGTCCTGGACTTTTTTGGTTGGTAGGCTATTATTGTTGCCTCAATTTCAGAGCCTGCTATGGTCTATTCAGGGATTCAACTTCTTCCTGGTTTAGTCTTGGGAGAGTGTAAGTGTCCAGGAAATTATCCATTTCTTCTAGATTTTCTAGTTGATTTGCATAGAGGTGTTTATAGTATTCTCTGATGGTAGTTTGCATTTCTGTGGGGTCCGTGGTGATATCCCCTTTATCATTTTTTATTGCATCTATTTGATTCTTCTCTCTTTTCTTCTTTATTAGTCTTGCTAGCGGTCTGTCAATTTTGTTGATCTTTTCAAAAAACCAACTCCTGGATTCATTGATTTTTTGGAGGGTTTTTTGTGTCTCTATCTCCTTCAGTTCTGCTCTGATCTTAGTTATTTCTTGCCTTCTGCTAGCTTTTAAATGTGTTTGCTCTTGCTTCTCCAGTTCTTTTAATTGTGATGTTAGAGTGTCAATTTTAGATCTTTCCAGTTTTCTCTTGTGGGCATTTAGTGCTATAAATTTCCCTCTACACACTGCTTTAAATGTGTCCCAGAGATTCTGGTATGTTGTATCTTTGTTCTCATTGGTTTCAAAGAACATCTTTATTTCTGCCTTCATTTCGTTATGTACCCAGTAGTCATTCAGGAGCAGGTTGTTCAGTTTCCATGTAGTTGAGCGGTTTTGATTGAGTTTCTTAGTCCTGAGTTCTAGTTGATTTCACTGTGGCCTGAGAGACAGTTTGTTATAATTTCTGTTCTTTTACATTTGCTAAGGAGTGCTTTACTTCCAATTATGTGGTCAATTTTGGAATAAGTGTGATGTGGTGCTGAGAAGAATGTATATTCTGTTGATTTGGGGTGGAGAGTTCTATAGATGTCTATTAGGTCCGCTTGCTGCAGAGATGAGTTCAATTCCTGGATATCCTTGTTAACTTTGTCTCGTTGATCTGTCTAATGTTGACAGTGGAGTGTTGAAGTCTCCCATTATTATTGTATGGGAGTCTAAGTCTCTTTGTAGGTCTCTAAGGACTTGCTTTAAATCTGGGTGCTCCTGTATTGGGTGCATATATTTAGGATAGTTAGCTCTTCCTGTTGAATTGATCCCTTTATGATTATGTAATGGCCTTCTTTGTCTCTTTTGATCTTTGATGGTTTAAAGTCTGTTTTATCAGAGACTAAGATTGCAACCCCTGCTTTTTTTTTGTTCTCCATTTGCTTGGTAGATTTTCCTCCATCCCTTTATTTTGAGCCTATGTATGTCTCTGCATGTGAGATGGGTCTCCTGACAAATCCACAAGCTTCAGTAACCGACTCAATCAACTGGAAGAAAGAGTATCAGCGATTGAGGATCAAATGAATGAAATGAAGTGAGAAGAGAAACCAAAAGAAAAAAGAAGACAAAGAAATGAACAAAGCCTGGAAGAAGTATGGGATTATGTAAAAAGAGCAAATCTACGTCTGATTGGGGTGCCTGAAAGTGAGCGGGAAAATGGAACCAAGTTGGAAAACACTCTTCAGGATATCATCCAGGAGAACTTCCTCAACCTAGTAGGGCAGGCCAACATTCAAATTCAGGAAATACAGAGAACACCACAAAGATACTCCTCGAGAAGAGCAACTCCAAGACACATAATTGCCAGATTCACCAAAGTTGAATTGAAGGAAAAAATCTTAAGGGCAGCCAGAGAGAAAGGTCAGGTTACCCACAAAGGGAAGCCCATCAGACTAACAGCAGACCTCTCAGCAGTAACTCTATAAGCCAGAAGAGAGTGGGGGCCAATATTCAACATTCTTAAAGAAAAGAATTTTCAACCCAGAATTTCATATCCAGCCAAACTAAGTTTCATAAGTGAAGGAGAAATAAAATCCTTTACAGATAAGCAAATGCTTAGAGATTTTGTCACCACCAGGCCTGCCTTACAAGAGACCCTGAAGGAAGCCCTAAACATGGAAAGGAACAACCGGTACCAGCCATTGCAAAAACATGCCAAAATGTAAAGACCATCGAGGCCAGGAAGAAACTGCATCAACTAACGAGCAAAATAACCAGTTAATATCATAATGGCAGGATCAAGTTCACACATAACAATATTAACCTTAAATGTTAATGGACTAAATGCTCCAATTAAAAGACACAGACTGGCAAACTGGATAAAGAGCCAATACCCATCAGTCTGCTGTATTCTTGGTTTTTTAAAGGAACAAAAACCAACATATATGTTATTGGAGTTGTACAAATTTGTATTATTCTATATAACATCCACATATATTGTCTATAACCCATGTGACCACGTAGTGTGTCTATGATGACCTTGTATCTAGTCATAGGCACACCTGTTGCAGCAATTCATGCTGTATAGGCAGGTTCTACGACAATTCAGATCAGTTCTAGTAATAAACCTGTTGGTTGCTTTTATTGAATGTTGTTCGATTTCTGTCTGTAAGGTCATATCCAGGTTAAGAGAAACTGACTGAACTAAAGAGGAGCTTATGACTATTCCCTAATGATATCACATCCAAAATCATGAACTGAGGCCGGGCGCGGTGGCTCAAGCCTGTAATCCCAGCACTTTGGGAGGCCGAGACGGGCGGATCACGAGGTCAGGAGATTGAGACCATCCTGGCTAACACGGTGAAACCCCGTCTCTACTAAAAAAAAATACAAAAAACTAGCCGGACGAGGTGGCGGGTGCCTGTAGTCCCAGCTACTCGGGAGGCTGAGGCAGGAGAATGGTGTAAACCCGGAGGCGGAGCTTGCAGTGAGCTGAGATCCGGCCACTGCACTCCAGCCTGGGCGACAGAGCGAGACTCCGTCTCAAAAAAAAAAAAAAAAAAAAAAAAAATGATGAACTGCAAGTGACTTAAATTGTTAAGCATTAGGAGAAATCCCTGTATCCCTGCAGTGTTTAGTTCCTTGAGGCTCTGACAAGGGACCTCCAGTTTGTTGGAGAAAGTAGATGGGATATGAAGGCAGCTCTTATACACATATTTTATTTTGGCTGGGATGAGTATCACTGGCATCTCATTTGGTAGCATATTAAAATATACAGATCTTCATGAATCTTACCATATTATTCAAACAGTTTAATACAGTCTGGTGTTTCTTTTTTTTTTTTTTTTTGAGACGGAGTCTGGCGCTCTGTCGCCCAGGCTGGAGTGCAGTGGCACGATCTCGGCTCACTTCAAGCTCCGTCTCCCGGGTTTACGCCATTCTCCTGCCTCAGTCTCCCGAGTAGCTGGGACTACAGGCGCCCGCCACCTTGCCCGGCTAGTGTTTTTGTATTTTTTAGTAGAGACGGGGTTTCACCATGTTAGCCAGGATGATCTGGATCTCCTGAACTCGTGATCCGCCCGTCTCGGCCTCCCAAAATGCTGGGATTACGGGCTTGAGCCACTGCGCCCGGCAGTCTGGTGTTTCTTAATGATGGGAATGTTCTGAGAAATGTGACTCTAGCTGATTTTGTCATTGTACAAAAACCACAGAGTGTAAATTCCAAAACCTAGATGGCGGAGCCTACTATACACTTGGGCTATATGGTATAACCTATGGCTCCTAGACTACAAACCTATAGAACATGCAGCTGTACTAATGCTATAGGCAATTGTAACACCATGGTAAGTATTTGTGTGTTGAAAGATATCTGAAATAGAAAAGGTACAGTAAAAATATGATAGTATTGCAAAACCACCATTGCATATGTGAAGCGTAGTTGACTGAAACATAGTTAGGCAAGGTATGGCTGTATGCTTCAGGTGTCAATTATGTGATTCCATCTGGTAGCAACTATATGAGCATTATATATTTGAGACTAAAAGGCTAACATACCAATTTATTTTGTATGTATCTTTTAAAATGCGTGCTATTTTTATTTAGAGAAGCTCTGTTCACTATTTTAAAAAGATGAAAGACATTACTGGAAAAAGCATAATATGATATCATTCTCTCCTATAAAGAAAAGACCTGATAACCAATAACTTTCAAGGAGCACTCGCCCTGTGCCACATCCTATGCATTCTAACCATTTTACAAGCATTATCTCATCTCATGGAATCCCCACAAGTATCATGTAAGACAGATTCTGTTATTATTCCCATTTTATGGGGGAGGAAACCGTACTTCAGAAGGTTAAGTAAAACTTGCTTGAGTGTAAAATATATTTTCTTACCTCTCACTACCATTTACTATGATACAGTTACTAAGGATTTATTACCCTCTGCACAGGAGCCTTGTGATCTCACATTTCTCAACCCCTCCTCCAGGGAGTGGAGTTGATCTGAGTATTCAGAAGTAAAAATGACATTAGTTAGCAATTGCTGAGAACTTTACATGTGCTAGGCACTGTGGTCAAGGCATTATCTCATATAATAATCAGAATCTATCAAAGACATGGGTCAATTATTATCACAATTTTAGTAGACAAGGACACTGAAACTTACAAAGGTTAAAAGTCTTTGTCCACACCACAGCTAAGAAGTGACAGAGTCAGAAGAAGAAGGAAGGCAGTCTGACTGCATGGTCTGTTCTAGTAACTATTATGAAATAGCCAACAGCACCCAAGACTTAGTAGCTTTTAAAGCTTCACCATTGAGGATGTGCATTTTTAAAGATGGGATCAGAGTATAAGGAAGTCTTCCTGGTCCTCCTTAAGTTCCATGGCAAGATGCCTGCCTGTGTGCTCTACCTACCTGTTCTAATTCTGGGGTTATCAGGAGAAGAAACAAGAAAACTACAAAAGCCTTAACTTCTTATGAAATATCTTAGCAAAACATTGTAATATGAAAAACATATGCCACCTTTTATGTTTATGGCCTTGTTTTATTATTCTCTTCTTTTGGAATATTTCTTTCTGGAGTTTGCAAAGGAATTATATTGAGAACACTGATGTGAATCCCAAAGGAAAGATACGTTTCTTCTCTAATGTTCTCAAATGTCAGAAAATCATTTAGAGAGTGACTGTCTTTGGTGACTGGTTCTAATTTGCACTGTTGTTTGATAATGTGCACACTGGAGATCAATTATCTGAAGATCTCCTTAGGGCTGGAAGGTCATCTTTGGTGAATTAGCCTGATGGCTCATTAAAGATGCGTCAATTCTCCTTTTTCCCTGCAATGCATAGAGTATGCTCTCTAAGTGGAGTGGCAAAATGTACATGAGGAGGGAAATTTAACACATTAATGAGAATTATTGTGTGTATTTGGAGACTTCTATTTGATTAAAAGAGGCTTTTACTATTGGGCTTCCTTTGTGGCTAAGGTTTTCCATAGCACCTACTTCAATTGCTTCCTGTAAAAGAGTCAGTATCCCTGCAGTTGTCCCAGTGTGCTCTTGTTTGGTGCATTTTTCTGTTCTTTAATATAAAGCATCTTGACTGAGAAAATTTTAAACTCCAGTGTTTGAAGGATGAATTGATGTTGATGTTCTGCAAAGGAAAATAATAAATAGGCTTGGAGAAAGGAAAAGGAAACAAATCTCACTGTTAGAGGTAATGTGGAAAGAATAATAAACAAATGTAGGCCGGGCGCGGTGGCTCAAGCCTGTAATCCCAGCACTTTGGGAGGCCGAGTCGGGCGGATCACGAGGTCAGGAGATTGAGACCATCCTGGCTAACAGGGTGAAACCCCGTCTCTACTAAAAAAATACAAAAAACTAGCCAGGGGAGGTAGCGGGCGCCTGTAGTCCCAGCTACTGGGGAGGCTGAGGCAGGAGAATGGGGTGAACCCGGGAGGCGGAGCTTGCAGTGAGCTGAGATCCGGCCACTGCACTCCAGCCTGGGCGACAGAGCAAGACTTCGTCTCAAGAAAAATAAATAAATAAAATAAAAATAAAAAAATAAACAAATGTAAAGAAGACAACATTTGCGATCAGGGCCTATCTATTAATGCTTGTTAGGGAGGAAACGCCTTAAATGTGAATAAGTAAAAGCCTAACAAGAAATAAGGTATAGCAGCCTTCCAATACTTTGCAATTGAAAAGAGACAAACTTGGCCAGGCGCGGTGACTCATGCCTGTAATTCCAGCACTTCGGGAGGCTGAGGTGGGTAGATCACGAGATCAGGAGATTGAGACCATCCTGGCTAATCCGAGATGGTGCCACTGCAGTCCAGCCTGGGTGACAGAGCAAGACTCCATCTCAAAAAAAAAAAAAAAAAAAAAGACAAACGTCTTCCAGAAGCAGAAAATAGCAGGTTTCTAATAATTCATAAGAGAAGAACATATTTTATGTTAATTATAATATAGGCCATATTTTATAAGAAGTAGCAGGACAGTTCATTCTGTTTCAGTTCTTTTTTCCTCTTTGGATTTCTTTGCTTCTAATTTATTTTTCTGTTTCTATGATTATTTCTGTCAGCTTCAATCTTTAGCTCTTTGTACTCTTTAATCTCTGGTTATGTGGGGTAACGGAAGGCAGGTGCTGGTGTGACAGTGGCCCAGTATTATCACGTTCTAATAGATTGTGTTTTCTTTGATCTCTGCTCAAGAGTTTCATGCAGGTGTTTGGGAGGAAAGAGAAAAAAAATGTTTTTCCTGACATTTTCATGACTGCATAGAGAATTACAATTTTACAAAGATCATAGAGATTCAAAAAAGATGAGTATGTGTCTAACAGTGAGCATATTAAAATCTAATATTTTATGGTTTTGTTTTTATTATTTGCAAACTTGGCACAGTAACTGTGAAGACAAAAATTGTTCTTCAAGCTCTGTGAGAGAGTCAGATAAAAAAATGATTTAAAATTAGCACTAGTTCGTAACTGAGAACATTCAAGAAAAAAACGTGAAACAAAATACGAATACAATATGTATAATTGAAGATAACTTTTAGGTTGGTGAAGCTATAGTTACTGTTTTTTTTTTTTTTTTTTTTAAACGGAGTCTCGCTCTGTCGCCCAGGCTGGAGTGCAGTGGCCGGATCTCAGCTCACTGCAAGCTCCGCCTCTGGGGTTTTACGCCATTCTCCCGCCTCAGCCTCCCGAGTAGCTGGGTCTACAGGCGCCCGCCACCTCGCCCGGCTAGTTTTTTGTATTTTTTAGTAGAGACGAGGTTTCACCATGTTCGCCAGGATGGTCTCGATCTCTTGACCTCGTGATCCGCCCGTCTCGGCCTCCCAAAGTGCTGGGATTACAGGCTTGAGCCACCGCGCCCAGCCTAGTTACTGTTTTTTAAAGAAAAAAAAAGCATATCATAACTTATTTAAAAGATAGAAATTTTTTTAAAGAAATTTTAAGAAATCATTTAGTGAAATACGCAAGTACTTCTAAAAGCAGGGCTTGAAGGATGCACTGATACGTACTTTGATAATGTAAGCCCCGAAGATCAGGACAGGTGTCTGTCTTATTTGCTGTTCTATCCCACATTTACAATTCACTGAATGAATAATGAATGAATGTGTGTATCACAAGAAAAAAATCATGGCTATGGTTGCCATTCAAAAGAGGCACAGTGTTATAACACTAGCAGTAGGTAGTGCGGATAGAAGCCAGATCATTGCATGGGGGCTGGAGGGAATTTAACTTTAAGTAGTAGATTGCATATAATAACCTTGATTCTCATCCCTCATTCTATGTCAGACTTAGAGCGTCTGCATACCCCCTGGCCACAGCGCCAGTGGAGAAGGGTCTCTATCCCATCATGTTCTATAATATGTATCTACGAAAAATGAGGGCAGGGAACTTCCCTGTGGGTATGAAACAGCAAAATCTTTTTGCGGAAGTGAGGAGGTATCTTGTTGGAGATGGGGGTGAGGGGCACTTGGCACCTAATGGCTGCATAACTGTATTTTTTTAACAGCTTGACTGAGATATATTTATTCACATACTATATAGGTGACCCATTGAAAGTGTAAAATTCAATGGCTTTTAGTATATCCACAGAATTGTATGTTCTTGACCTAAGTCAGATCTGTGGAGTCAGGTCTCAACTAAGCTACCCAGGGTGTGTGTGTGTGTGTGTGTGTGTGTGTGTGTCTGTCTGTGTGTGTGAATTTGTGTATGTTTACGTGGGTGTTTGTGGTTAGGGTGGGGGATGCAAGCTGCAGGGACTTCCAGAACTGTCTCTCTGCAATAGTGTTGGTAATATACTTTAAAAAATGAGTATTTTTTTCCTGTGAGCTCTCTGAACTGTATTTTATCTAAAGATACTGTCTGAAATTTCATATGAAGCTATGCGAAAAGTCGTATAGGTCACTGTTACAGGTGACGAATTACTGTGTTAAAACTTTCAGTAAAAAGGTTTCCAACATTAAATTCACATTAATGATTTATAGTCTTGTATTCACACTTTACAAGTGCCTTGCCATGGTTAAGTAAGCCTCTCCCATTCTTGTAAAAGTGAAAACATATTTGCTTAAAAGCCTGGCAAAATGAAGCCTAGAAAAATCCTCCTTTTAGAAAATAACATAATGTAGTTCATGAACATGTTCGAGAAGGGAGCTTGACCATGTTCATTGTCTGCTTCTGTGCTTAAATACCATAGCTTTGTGAAATATATGTGAAGGCTTGCTAGTATGCGTGTGTGTGCATACGCATGCATGTATTTATGTGTATATAAGTTAAACCATTATTTTTAATTATTTACATTAAAATTTTCAGAGGGTTCAGATATAAATCTATATAAGAAGTATAATATATAGTAACAGTAATATAGAACATATAAGCTGTAAATTACATACCATAAATATACATTACATGTAAAAGCATATATACACACAGTAATTAAATATGTGTATTTTAAAATTATAATTGAGGAAGCTAATTCATCCTTAAGTACATTTCTGGAAGTTCCTCTGTGGACACTGTTCTCAAATTTCCTGGCAAAAATAATGTTTCAGTTTCTGATTAAAACCATTCTTGTTATCCACACTAAATAGACTTGCCTGACCAGTATCTAATTTTAGAGTGGAGTCTTGAGTCATCAGTTCTACAAAGATATGTAACCTGTTCATGATAATCACATGCAAGAGAAGCTGGTCTTCTGTGACCTGCAGTCAGTGTGCCAGAAAGAAGGTGTCAAGACAAGAGTCGGCTAGTGAAACAGTGCTGGTGAGTGGGAAAAAGAACAAAAATGAAATGGAATCCAAGCCAGTTTGACACAGGACAAATGAAAAAACAAATCCTAGAGCACCCTGGAGAGAAATAACGGGCAATGATTCTTTAGTCAAAAAGGCTCTGAGCCAAGGCACAGTATCAATGGTCGCAAGAGGACAGGGACTCCCGGCCATATGCCCTGTGCCCTTGTTTCATCTGAGGCCTGACCGAGGGCAGAGTCTGTAGTGCCAATGGGTGAAGGGATAACAAGAGGCAGGTAAATCCCAGGAGCTGTTGCTACCTCCAGAGAAGGAGGAATCCAGCAGTGCTACAGCATCTCAGTCCAAATTGGCTCCCTCGTTGTCTGACAGCAACCTTTAGGGCTCCATTCTGGACTTTATCTCCAGTTCCTTTCCTCACCCCATTTCCTTTAAAGAATGGCCAGAAAATCTGAGCATGCTGTCCTTCTGTTCAGAAGGAGAAGAAAAAATAATCTTATATTAGTCTGTGGTGTGCACTGAAAGAAAGAACAATTCAGTATCTTTATAAGAACCTTGTCTGAGGGATTATGTTAAAAAACAAATAACTGAAAACATAAAAACCTAATATTCAAACATTTTTCTCTGGTCTGTTTTTTGGTTGTTACTAGGCTATTAAAAATATTATAAAACATTTATTGTTTAATCTTGGAAAAATATGTATTTAAAAGGTTTAAAATCCTGGCATATTCCTCATGAGCAATGATAAAGAGAAATCACTGGGAAGCAACAAGCATTGGCAGACTGGTTCATCATGGTGGCTGCAAAAAGAAAAACATAAGGTCTTATTTGATAAACAACATAGCATAGCAAATTCAGGGCTCAAACTCCATTTTGACCTTCTTGATCCCAACAGTTAGAAGCAATCATTCTCTCTTGTCAACTTTCATCTCTCTTTACCTATTCCTTTGATTAGAAATTTTTAAAAGAAATCTTTCACTCTACTAGTCTATAGACCTCCTAAGAATGGTTCCCATGTATAAAGAACATGTTTTATATTTATACACCACAGTTACTTTAGCAGTTCCATTCATTTATGGAGACTTCAGTGCAGCTTTGACCCCTCAGCCTCAGCTCCCAATCTTTCCAACTCATCACCCAACACACCACAACTCTTATCCCACCAGACCCTGGATCTGGCTATAGTCACTTCCTCACCTGACCTGGAGCCAAGACTGCACGGGAAAATGAGGCTTCAGTATCACAAGTTGGATAAATCTCTCTCATAAAATACTTTGGTATTTCTCCACTTCATGGGTACACAGACCACTGCAGGGACTTAAATGCAACGCTTAGTACCTTTTATAAGGTAGATTTTGTGTTTTAAGTAAGTTATTTTCAAGTGATCCTTTGGAACAAACTTTTATGCCTTTACTTTTCTATTTTCCAAAGATATGGGGTGTGACAAAACACAAATATTTTCCCATGGGAAAGAACTGAACTTTTTCAAACTTTATAAGGAAATGACTTTTCTCTTTGTAGTTATAATTAGGAAAAAATAATAAAACCTGTAGCTTGGGGTCATTTTTAATTAGAAAAATGTTTTACCTACGAAGAAAAAGTCTACAAACCAGATTTTTATGCTGTGAATGAGAATTTTTAATCATGCAATGCTTCTTTAAATGTTTTTTTAAAAACTAATATTTTCTTATCTTATAAACATATGAAGATTTTGAGTCTAAAAGACCAAATAGATTTATGTTAAAACTTCTTTGGGCCTAGATGAAATTCTCAGATATTTTGTAAGCAATGAAAAATTAATTTGAAAGTGTTTTTTCTCCAATGTGTAATACATATTTATAACCTACAGAACAAAAAACACAATCATATTTTGGATCTTTAAGACCTGACATAGCAAAAAGATAATTTGCTTTGAGGCCCTTTGATGCATTTAATTTAATTTATTGGAAGCAAATTAATGTGAAATGATAAAATTATTAAAATGGAAATAGAAGAATAGGAATGAATCAAATCAACAGAGTAGAGAAGTGGCTGATTACCATAGTTCACAGGATAATTCCCAATTTAATCACATTAAATCTAACTGTTGGCAGACAGATGATGGGAAATACTTCTCTTGCTTTGTAATAGACAGAAGAAGACAGAAAAAAAAACTTTAAAAAGCAATTCAGAATGTCAGTAGAATAAATCAAAAAGCAAACTGAAAATGACGACCAAAGTGGATCTCTTAAGGAAACATTGCCTCTTTACATTGTCAAATGAAAATCTGGTAAATGAATATTCTATGGTTTTAGATAATCATTTGTAACTTGAAAGGGATTTATATACAACTTAATAAGTATATATTGAATGACTGTTATTTTCAAGATATTATGCTGCTGATCTATCTTCCAGCTGATAAATTTAGCTGAATACCTGGAACAATAATAGAACCAAGTTTTATTGATCTACAGCAATCCCTATTAAAATGGTAATGAACAGCTTCTGCAGTATATATTGATATATTTTCTTTTTACAGGGTGTGATGCATGTGTAAAGTAGCAGAACTTATGATACATTTGACATGATGTAAATACATGATAAATGCCAGAGGATTAATTTCATATAGCTACATATTGTCATAATTTCAAACTCCAGTGAAATGAAAACATGAGTTTTTCATTGCTGTTTTTAAATTTTTGTGATTTTTCCCCTCAGTGACAATTCCAAAATAAATGGAAGAAACTGGAAATTATTCTGAATATTGCATATGAATAACCATCTTATTAAATAGACTCATTTAAAATGTTTTCAAAAATTTACATCTTTCTCAATAGGAAATGAGTCCTTTAGTTCTGCTCATTTCTCTCCATTTTTGGTGATGTTATTTTAGTCTAAATTTCCATAATCTTTTTTCTGGGCTATTACAGTAATATTCCAACAGGCTTTTTCTCTTCGTATTTCTTGTGATCTTTCTATTTATTTCCCAAACCATAGTCTTAAAGATCTTAAAGAGAAATATACAAATCTGAAAAGACACTTCTCAAAAGAAGACATTTATGCAGCCAACAAACATATGAAAAAGAAAATCAACCATCACTGGTCATTAGAGAAATGCAAATCAAAACCATAATGAGATACCATCTCATGCCAGTTAGAATAGTGATCATTAAAATGTCAGGAAACAACAGATGCTGGAGAGGATGTGGAGAAATAGGAACACTCTTACACTGTTGGTGGGACTGTAAACTAGTTCAACCATTGTGGAAGACAGTGTGGTGATTCCTCAAGGATCTAGCACCAGAAATACCATTTGACCCAGCAATCCCAATACTGGGTATATACCCAAAGGATTATCAATCATTCTACTATAAAGACACATGCACGTGTATGTTTATTGCAGCACTGTTCACAATAGCAAAGACTTGGACCAACCCAAATGTCCATCAATGACAGACTGGATAAAGAAAATGTGGCATATGTAACCTATGGAATACTATGCAGCCATAAAAAAGGATGAATTCATGTCCTTTGCAGGGACATGGATGAAGCTGGAAAGCATCATTCTCAGCAAACTATTACAAGAACAGAAAACCAAACACCGTGTGTTCTCACTTATAAGTGGGAGTTGAACAATGAGAACACATGGACACAGGGAGGGGACATCATACAGTGGGGCCTGTTGGGGGGTGGGGGGCTAGGGGAGGGATAGCATGAGAAATACGTAATGTAGATGGTGGGTTGATGGGTGCAGCAAACCACCACGGCAGTTGTATACCTATGTAACAAACCTGCATGTTCAGGACACATATCCTATAACTTCAAGTATAATAAAAAATAAATAAATATATACAATCTGATTATTTCACCCCTACCAGTATAATAGAAAGAGTACGTTGGAAGTCATACATTTGAATTAAATGGAAAAATAAAATGATATAGTGCTAATAATCAGATATGCAGAATTGTAGCTTTAGGAGGTATAGGAGATCGGTTACTCTGAAGGTTCCTCTCATTAGAAAACAGCCAGGTCGACTGGTACGCACCTGTATTGCAACTACTCAGGAGGCAGAGGTGTGAGAATTGCTTGAGCCCAGGAGTTCAGCTATGATCACACTCGTGGCTAGTGACTGCAGTCCAGCCTGGGCAACATAGTGAAAAAAAATTTAAAAAAAAAAAACAAAAAAAAACTAGATCCTCCATAAAACAGACTGTCACACTCTAATATGTAACTGAGATCACAGGAAATCAGGGAGAATTCTAAACCCTCTTACCTCATTGTCTGAGCTCACAACAGTGTGGGGTAGTAAGTGAAAAACTGAAAAATTGAGTATTTTTTTAGAGCAACTTAGTGGACAGACAGTATTTTAAAATATCAGAAAACACAAAAAATGTGTGTGTTATTATGCAGAGTTTATAAACAACTCTTTTGACTCAAGGAGGAAAAGCATGGGACCATAATAAACGCTTAACAGGTTGGAAACAAGAATAGCCTGTAAGATATGAAGTGTCATTCAGCCTTGTTAGTAATTAGGACAATGTAACTAAAATGTATAAGATGCCATGTCACATAACAGGACTGACCAAGGGTTGTGATGATACGGAATAATAGGAACTTATGTACTTTGCTGTTGATAGTATAAACTGGTATGGACATGTGGGGAGAAAGCATTCTCTTGTCTTACAATGTTAAACATTGAATTACTCTACAACTCAGAACTTTCACATTTTATGAAGTTCTTCTTAGTGTTGTTTATGTTATGACATAGAAACTGTTACCTGTAGAGAACACCAAGATAATGAATAAAGCAGTTCCTGAGTGGAAACAACATTAAGATATTCTCTTGTTGCTGTCACTCCCTTCCTTAGACACTGGCTACAAAAACCAATGAACTAAATTCATCTGGGCATAAATTGCAAGGTTGAGATAGTGTGTCATCAATGCTAGATATTATTCTGAAATTTGTATGTGTGTTTTAATGCAAAACCATTGTCTGTCACAGTAAAGTATCTTTTGTCATCACTAAGTAAAAACCTTTCCAAATAACAGATACAGACCATGTGCACAGGTTGGATGGGCTTATATTATGATAGGTTGGCTATCCTAATAAAATATTTTAAAAAGCATAAATGGTGGAAGGAGAAATAAAAATAAAGTATGTGAAGAAGGATACTTGAAAGGTGAAAAAGTATAACAATTAGAAATAACGATAAATTGAACAATAATGAAAAAGGAATTTCTCAAAATGCTTCCAAAACAAGGACAGAAAAGAAAAAAGTTAAATTCAGTTACAAAAAATTAACCCCATTTTAAAGCCACCTACATTTATTTGTATTAATTTTAACACAAGAAAATGGCAAACTCTTAATGCCTTCCTAGTGTAATATAAAGTTACTTGAAAGAGGAACATTTTCTGAATGACAGAGAGAATGAATTTATCAAGGACAGGCGGGGCGCGGTGGCTCAAGCCTGTAATCCCAGCACTTTGGGAGGCCGAGATGGGCGGATCGCGAGGTCAGGAGATCGAGACCATCCTGGCTAACACGGTGAAACCCTGTCTCTACTAAAAAATACAAAAAACTAGCCGGGCGAGGTGGCGGGCGCCTGTGGTCCCAGCTGCTGGGGAGGCTGAGGCAGGAGAATGGTGTAAACCCGGGAGGCGGAGCTTGCAGTGAGCTGAGATCCGGCCACTACACTCCAGCCTGGGCGACAGAGCGGGACTCTGTCTCAAAAAAAAAAAAAATTATCAAGGACATGGGGCTTTTGGGAAACAGACGTAAGGCCATTGGTTCTCATTATCTCACTGTGGGCTACTTCCTTTTTCATTCTTCATTTA
Source organism: Trachypithecus francoisi (assembly GCF_009764315.1). Taxonomy (NCBI): domain Eukaryota; kingdom Metazoa; phylum Chordata; class Mammalia; order Primates; family Cercopithecidae; genus Trachypithecus; species Trachypithecus francoisi. The sequence continues at coordinate 12,421,784 of NW_022681469.1, read as the reverse complement.
TGATATGGGCTCATTACCAAACTGCTGTCAGAATTATGTAATGTGTGAATTCCGTTGAAATTTTGAACAAAAGATTTTTGACAAGTATGATTAATAAGTAGGATTTCAAGACATTTGACTTCACTGAAAATTTTTACTGTCATGACCCCTTTAACAATCTTTTTACTTCTGGATATGTGTTTCCAGTTTGGGTGATTATTAATGACTGATTTATTCTTAAAGGAAGAGAAATAGAATATTATAGGCTTCTTTCACAGACAAGTCATTAAAAATAACGTTGAACTTCAAGAAGTAGTAGAAATGGGTATTTGAACATATAGGCCTTTTCAGACCAAATAGATCATGACAGAAATCAAAGTGTAGAATTGCAAGAAAGTAAAGAGACTGGATCATTTCAGTCTATTTTGATTTGACATTATAATTTTGTGGTTGGGAGGAGAAAGAAGGCAACTATATTTCATCAGCTTTGAAGACTTAGTTGTCATGAAGAAGGCTGGATAACCTCCTTATGTTGTCACTACCTTGCTTCCATCCAGAGACTGAGGAGCCTTTCTGGAACCAATATGGTAGAAAAAGCCTTTCCCTTTTACTCAGCAGGGCTTACATATTCACAGCTTCTGTTTTAAACACAATGTAACTTGCTTTATTACAAGGCATACTATGACTTATACAGCTGGAAATTCTGTTCCGGTGGTTACAGATGAACAAAATGATGAAAATTGAGAGGTTGCCAGCTCATGTTCTTTTCTTTCTCACTGAAGAGTCTGCTTCTATTTTTGGTCCAGTTTAAAGTTTCCCTAACTCCTCTAGTCACAGGGAAAGCAGTCATTCCTCAGTGTCGCCAGCTCCTGATTCCAGATGAGCTAATGATTCCACATAGCTATCTCTTTGGTTCTTAACTCTGCACCTTTACTGAGTCATTGTAGTTTAATTTTTATTATCAATGTTTATAGACCCTTTGTGGTATGTCATATTATTTTAGACACCCCAAAATATAATAGCAAACAAGACAGTCATAGTCACTGCCTTCCTGGAGCTTCTTGGACAGATTGTGTATAAATTTTCAACCTACAGAGTATGTCTCCATGTTTAATAAAAATAGAACATTTGTATAGACTCTTACCAATATATGTAAACTACTCTTTGAAAAATATGCTAAATCCCAAAGTGTCTTTTGGAAAAGGAACATTACATTTTTAAAACCAGACCTGAGCAGTCCATAGTTGAATGCTATTGTGATGGTCATTGACTAGAAAAAAATGTTCCAATTCAAAAAATTTTGAAGTTTTCTTCAGTACCTTTGTATCATCATGACTTGGGAAAATCATCTTAGGAAGTATTGGATGTTCTCTTGGAAGTGAATTTATAGAAAGATGAGTGGGGCATTATAGAACATTTAGTCCTTAAATACATTTTTGGCTGAAAGGAAGCCTCTCATTAAAAGGGAAAGAAACAGAAGAGGAGAAGGAAGAACCAAGGTAAGGTATCTGCTAGGATCACATAACCGGTTAGCGGCAGAAGTAGAAATCACATCTCTGGACTCTTTATCTCGTGCTTTATTACTGTCCTCTTTTAAGTTTGTTGCTTCCCCTGACTGCTTGGTAAGAAATTATCCCAGAACAGTTCTTTGTATATTTAAAAAAAAAAAATCCATTACATATTCCATAGAAACTGGGCTTGGTTTTAAAGCTGAGGCCCAGGGGGAAGTCTTTTTCTCACCCATTTGGTTTTTAATGTTGCTTGCAAATGCATGGGGGTAGAACTCTAATAACAATAATGGACGCGATGTCCTTGCACATAAACATTTGGCTCCTCACAGCGTGAGATGTCTTGTCAGCCACAGAGGATAAAATAATGGCATAAAGATTTACTGTCAGGCAGCTGGGCCAGTCTCAGCAGGATGGCAGCTCCAAGCAGATAGCTGGCCTGGCATGCATAGGTCACCTGTGTTTACGCTGATGAATGTGTGTGGTTTCCCTAGTCTGCATCATTACATTGAGTTGTGTGGTGTTGGTAGCACTTGTAACTCACGCTAGAATGTGTCTTTCTATTGAGAGACAAGTAGACTAATAGCTTGGTTTCCCAGAAATAAATGATACAATGCACATGAAAGCAATTTCAGTTAGACAAAATGACATAAATATTAAGGATTAAGAATAATATTATTTGTATCTGTAATATACAGAAATAGTTAAAAATATTTGGAGTTGCATAATTTGTGGTTATAGCAGTTGCTGAATTTAGTCCCATATAGTGATTTGGTTGCATAATTTAATGTTTATGTTGTATTTGTTTAATACATCACTTTCCTGAATGGAATGATTGTGGTATGAAGTTATAAGAAATAATGTCTTTGGCTTGTTATAGAAACAGTTATTTTAGGGATTTTTTTGTACTTTTGAAGCAGTTTCAACTACAAGTCATTTTTCATGAACTCTGAAGTAAGTTTTAGCCATTTGTTATGAAATCACATGATTATTAGCAGCTTAGATGAAAATCCAAAATGCATTTATGGATATTTTAATTGGAAAATTAAGTGGATCTTTTATAAAATTAAATGCTCTGTTATAATCTCTTAGAAAAATTAAATCCCTTTTATCTAATAGGCAAATTCATGAGAAATCTGTAATGATATCACTCAACATAGCATGTTAACTTATAGATTACATAATTATAAATTTATAAGCCTAGTTTATACTAAGTACATTCAAGTTATAAGTCCACAATACATGAAATAAACATAACATAATTATCTGAATATTTCACGTTTTTTAAAGATATCTTTAATTCCAGCACTTTGGGAGGCCGAAGCAGGTGGTCATCTGAGGTTAGGAGTTCGAGAACAGCCTGGCCAACATGGCAAAACCCCATCACTACTAAAACTACAAAAAATTAACCAGGCATGGTGGTGCGCACCTGTAGTGATAGCTACTCAGGAGGCTGAGGCAGGAGAACACTTGAACTCGGGAGTCAGAGGTTGCAGCGAGTCTCCATGGCACTGCTGCACTCCAGCCTTAGAGACAGAGTGAGACTCCATCTCAAAAAAAAAAAAAAAAAAAAAAAAGAAAAGAAAAAATATATCTTTATTTGAATGTAACTGTCAGTGCCTGAAATCATGCCTTGTTTTCCTTGTCTACAAATATATTCTTTCAAAAATCACCCATAATGCAAATATTTTTCCATTCTAAGGTGTACTTCATTTTTGGAAACAGATAAATGCCAATTATCATCCATGCTTGTGAGTACAGTAAATAATTGATCTCTCTACATATTACCTTTTTAAAATAAATTGAACATGAATAATGAGTCTAATGTAGTACAACAGGTGTTTCTGATAAATAGCATTGAGAAATATAGTGCTATTTGATTTTCTATTTATCTGTTAAGTCCTTTTAAAGATATCCATGAAAACTGTCTCTTATGAATGTATGGCTAATTGTAAAATAGAATCCTCATAAGACCAGTATTCTATGATTTCTTCTTGATTAAATAAAATAAAATTTAACGTGATGATGGTTTGTGTACTTTTCTTTCCTTGTCTTCTCTGAGCATCTCTCTAGAAACAGGGACAAAATGGGATAGGTTTTGTTTGGGTGGTTTCCACTGAAGCATAGCAAGGTTATGCTTTTGTATTGTCTGTTATCAGTTATAATTTCTCAAAAACAGATGGCAAACAGGCAGTGTTCAAAAATTTGTCATTTACTATCCTGTACTAAAGACAAACCACAGAGTAAAACCGCAACCCCGTTAAACACCAAAACAACCTTCAATCATTCTGACTGGTTCTGCATGTTTCAACCTTTATGGTCTTTTGGCTGAAGGCCAAAGTTCATCTCTTATTACCCTTTCTTTTCCATCTGCGAAGATCATTGCACACACACTTGTTCTGCATTCCAAACAGTTTCACCTGGCAAAGGAACTAAGCAAAACTGTCTCTCATCTTCATTACTATTCGTCTTCCAAATCACTGAATCATGAAAATTAGAAGTAACAAAAAAAAATCAGGTGTATTAAAAACAAAAATTTGAAACAATATATTTGACTCTGTGAAACCGCTCAGTGTTAGAAATTGTCACTGATCCATGTCAAATTCAGCAAATAAAACTGAGGCAATTTACTTTCACATTTTACATAAATGGCTACTTGTAAGCATACGGATGAGATTTTGTCTTTCCCCAGGCTGGGTAACTGTTGGTTTCCCAAACAGACAGGGGCTGAGTGGCTTAACAGGTGTGCCAATGTGAGAAAGAAACACAAAAGCAGCTGTTGTTAAAGCCGTTAGGGAGGCTTTGCCAAGACCTTACTTGTCAGATCTCTTCTGTGAACTGATGACTAAAGTATGTCAACTTTGGAAAAATATTCTTGAACTATTTTCCTTGATTTCTGACTTCAAAGGGCAAATTATAAACACCTTAGTCGATTAATATTTACTACTAGAATGATTGCCCAAAAGACTGAACTAATCAAGACAGAAAACAAAAGTATTGTGGCTTATTACGTCAATCTCCTATTTAAAAAGCCCCGATATTTTCTCATGGCGTTTAGATGAAACAATTTTTTGTACATTGAGGTCCCAATTCAATGCCTCTTTTTGTCCATATCTTATTGCAACTTTGACTCATGTAATATCACTTTGCTGCAAACAGATTAAGCTACTAATGAAGACATGCAATTATCTTTTTACCCTTTCTCTCTCTCTAGCTCTCTCTGTGTGTGTAAATACATATATACTTGCTCAACTAAAATGATCCTCACAGCCTCACATACTAAGATCTCATCTATCCTCAATCTGGGCTTGACTTCTAACGAAAATTGTTCCTTAACTAATCCACCAATAGATGGCATATTCTTCTCCTGAGCTTTTTTCCTGTTTATCATTTACTTGGTATTACATCCTACATCTATAGCATTGCTTTATAGATCTTTAATGTGGTCTTGCATTGATATTGAAAGTTTGCTTTTGTAGATTTAATCTATCATGTGAGTCAATCACAGATTTCCAAATAGTTGATGAGCTTTATGAGAGAAAAGGCCTTGGTTTTCTTTCTTTGCCTCCCTTCAGGTACCTGGTGGAGGATGTTATGTCTAGTAGCTACTTCAGAAAACAAGTTTTCTGAGTTGCTCTCTTATTTCTTTAACCACAATGTCTCTGTCACTCTCTGTTTCTCTGTTTCTGTCTTTCTCTCTCTTTCTTTCTCTCTCTCTGTCTCTCTCCTTTTGCATGAATACCAAATTTTGTCTCTTAGATTCTGACCCTCTTATCTTTGAATACTGGTTTTGTTCTCTAAACTACTAGTTTTTTGCCATAACTGTTTTTTCTTTGGGATTTTGGACTTTGTTTCTTAGACCTGAGTTGCAGACCTCCTACAGGGACTGCCATGAACCATAAATCTATTGTAGCAATAATGTTCATGTCAAAAAGAGTCTAATTTTGAAAGCAATGATTTGTCAAAGAAACCTTTTAGAATGCAAAATAGCTAGGAATTTTAATTATATTAAATATCAACAATAACAAGTGGTAACTATGATTATTTTCTTTTTGACAAAAGTTCCTCATTAAAAAAACCAATAATGCCAAATCCTAAAAATAAATTTCAGCCTGTAAAACATAAATTCAAGCATGTATACGTATATGCATATACAATAAATATATTTTAAATAATTTTTAAATTTCTAAACTGTTGACTCGTGAGAAACTAGTGAAACTGTCGAGAGTTGGGAACATTCAGTGTAAGGGGCTAACGAAGTTGAGAGTGATAATGGTACCTCTAACTTACGGCTAAAAGTGAGGCTAGATTCACCAACTTTGCATAGCATCCTCTGAATTTAGATTTTCTTATTCAACATTCTTGCAATATCTTGAATGAAGGCATAGAATGGTAGCGCATTAAATTTACAAATGGTAAAAATCAAAGAAGGAATAACTGAAATTATTTTGAGAGTTTGGAATTCTGAGTTAAGTTATAGTGTTGGTGTTTGAACAGAATTTTGATATAAGTTTTGCCTGTTAGGTGATTTCTGCAAAAAACAAATACAAAGTTTGCATTAATGAAAGCAGAGTATTCAGCTAAAAGGAATATTAGTCCTTTTCATTTTGAAGTCTGTTATTGGACCATATCTGGAATGTTTTGTTTATTTCTGCATGGACATTTTTTAAAACCATTGAAACAGGAGACAGTGGCATGAAAAGGATGATCAGAAAGATGAAACGTTTGAAATTGATGTTTTATGAGGGACATTGAATATACTGGAAGTATGTAGTCTAAAGCAGAGAAGGCTAAAAGGAGATATGATGCAAATTCATGAGAAATGTCCATACCTAATATTTATGAGTCAAATGCTAAGTATGATTCTCATGACTGATCCAGGGATGAGGTAAGTAGTGGACACAGAAAACTGTCACAATGCACAGTGTGAAAAGAATAATAATAGTTCCTACATCAGGGTACAAGTTGATAAAACAAATGTGTGTATGGATTAAAGGTGGAGAGAAATGTGATCTAGGGTAAAGGGGAAAAGGTGGTATTAGGCAGAGATTAGAAGGTGTTATAGTTTTTGAGCTGGAGCCTAGAACCCCACACTCTCTCCACCTCTGAGCCGGAGCCACCTCCCCTGCGGCTACTGGAGACACCACAGCTACTAAGGCTACAGGACCTCCTGCCACTGACTGTGGGTACTTCTGATGGCTGCTGCCAGAAACCCAATCCCTTGTTTATTCTCTGGGTTTCAATTTTACCCCCAAACTTGATGAAATACAGTTGACAAGGGAGTCTTAGAAATTTTAGTTTTCTGATTCTCTGTGATCCAAGAAAAGGGCACAGAGAAGATTATGGGAATGTTAGAAGGTTAGTTACCATCTAGCACAAATAGGATTAAATGTTAGAGATCTAGGCAGGATAATAGAGATAACCAATTTTAATGGTCAAGGAAGGTTAATATCTATAAATACTTTCAGGTCTGCCTTTGGAAAGGCAGATGGAGTTCTGTGTTGCTCCCAAGAGCAATAAATGATATGTTATTAGGAGATGAAATTTAGGTATTTGTGAAAAATAACTTCCTCATAACTAGAGCTTATGGCAAAAATGACCTGTTCTTTGAATATGTTGGGTGTTTGAGCAAAAATGTAATGCTGTTTTTTTCAGGGATTCTCTAGAAGAGCTTCTCATAGTAGGCAGTAGATGGCTTAGTTGGCAGCTAATGTTCCTTAAAAATTTACAATTTTATGATTCCCAAACCACTCATCTAAAAATAACAAAATGTGTTTAAAAAGTAGATAAATTAATACACAAAACATAAAAGGTAACTAGCCAAAAGAATTAAATATATTCCTCATGTTTTAATAACTTGGAGGATAATGAGTACATGAGGTGGGAAACGAACATTAAAGGACTTTCTTATCAGCCCTTTTCAGGATTCCAAACTTTTCTTATAAATATCCATTGGTGCTCCAAATAAGCCTTTGGAGCTACATGAAAGAACTCCATAGTAGGGAGGGAAAAGTGCCTCCTTCCACACAGACATTGGCACAGTGCTGAAGGATGGCGGCTGGCCAGCCTGCTTTACAAGTCAGGGCCAGGAGCAGCATCTGCATGTGAGAGCAGATTATCCCATTGGCAAACTCCACTCACACTGCCAAGGCCATGGTTGTGCTGTTAGTGACTAAGAAGTCATCCCTTTCCCCTGAACATACCTCTGGTAATTTAGGGTGATGGAGAGGATGGCTTTCCTTTATTTGCAAGAGAAATAAAGACTTGGACAGTAATAAGGGAGGACAATACGTATTCATTTATTATGTAAGTAAGAAAATTCACTGATAATCTCATAATATCTAATGATTGGATGATATCTAAGCAGTATGTAGATGATATCTAGCTTATCCACCACTGAATCCCTTATAAAACAGACCAGTCAAGTGGAACCCAGTGATCTTACCTACAGTCAATGATGGGAAGCTCAGGATCCCCACATGCAGCCAACTGGAAGATAGGATAGCAAAGTCAGAAAGACCTGGGTTCAAATCTTCACTATGTTGGTCATTAGCTATGTAAACTTAAGTATTTTATATCATCCAGCTAAATTTCAGTTTGTATACCTTTAAGATAGTAATGTGTACTTCAAATTGTTGTTACAAAATTAAAAGAGGTAATGTGTACAACAGCCATTTCAATAAATGACAGATGTTATTATTCTAATGTGCCTACTTCACACTGTTGTTACAAAATTAAAAGAGATAATGGGAATAACACTATCTCAATAAATAAGAAGTGTTATTCTATCTTTCAGATGTCTCTAATGGTTAGAAATGCTTTATATTAAACTGATTTTATTTTCTCTATAATAAACTGATAAATTTCTCTGTAATTTAATATCATGCATCTGCTAATCCTCATTATGACTTAAGGGCTTCTTGTAACAAATGTTATATCTTTTATCTTTTACTGAGAGTCTTTCACATATTTGAAAATAAGGATCGTTAACTTCACCCATCATTTCTTTTATGGACTGAACACACCCAGTCCCTCAACCTTTGCTTATATTCCGTGGCTCTTAGCCACCTCACCATAGCAAGAAGTGAGGTGGGGAATGTGGAAGGATTGTGATTAAGTGGTTGAAGTGCAGAGATAAGGCTGGGAAATGGAGGGTAAAAAGCATTGGAACTGCCCCAGCTTTGTTTTTTGGCCGAAAGATTCAGCAGCTCTGATCGGCTTACTGATATTCACACAGTGCTGAGATTGGCATTTTTCCAGAGGCACTAAGCATCTTTCTGCTCACACTTGGTTGAGGGTTTCCAGAAAGGTTTCTCCCGAAAACACACTCTCTTTTGATTTCTTCCTGAATATCATGCATCTGGTTCTTTATCATTTTAGCTCATATATCCACAGACAGCCCTGGGTGAAACCACACTTTCACTAACTTTAACCATCTATACTTACAGGCTTTCTTTTAGTTTAGTTTAGTTTTTTTTTTTTTTAAGTCAGGTTCATTAAATCATACTTTAATGCATTAAAATTCACCATTTTCATGTGTACCATTCTACGAATTTTGGCAAAGGTATGCAGTCATGTAACCAGTGGCCCCAGAAGGACCCCCATGCTCTGATGTAATCAATACTCTCCCCCAATCCTTAGCCCCTGGTCACCACTGTTTTGCGTTCTGCCTCTGTAGTTGGACCTTTTCTAGAATGCCACGTAAATGAAACTATATAGTTTGTACCCATGCTATTTCTGCTTCTTTCATTTATGATGCTCTTGAGATCTATAGTTTGTTCCCTTTTTTGCAGAGAATTTTTCCATTGTATCATAATTTATATATGTGCCAGAGTTGTTTGCTTATCCATTCATTAGGTGATAAACATTGGAGATTTTTTCTTTTTCTTTCTTTTATTTTTTTTTTTAATAAAGCTGCAGTAAGCTTCCATGTACAGATTATTGTGTGGGCGTATGTATTCATTATTGTTGGGTAACAATGTTGGAGTAGATGGCTGGGTAGGGTGGTATATGTTCATTTTTGTATGTTTAATTTTATAAGAAAATAACAAACTGTGGTTGTACCATTTTGCATTTCTAGCCGAAAAATATAAAAGTTTTAGCTGTTTTGCATATTTGTCAGCAATTGGTATTGTCTCTTTTAAATACAGCCATTTTAATAGATGTAGTGTTTTTTTGTTTTTTAAATGTAGTTTTAAACTGTAATTCCCTCATGGTTAATGATGCTGAACATTTTTCATGTGAGTGTTTGCCATCCTTATCTTTTCTTCTTTTATTTGGGGAAGACAGTTCAGTTCGTTTTCTGTCTTTTTTTTTTTTTTTTTTTTTTTTGAGACGGAATCTTGCTCTCTGTCACCCAGGTTGGAGTGCAATGACGCAATCTGGAATCTGGGCTCGTTGAAACCTCCGCCTCCCGGGTTCAAGCGATTCTCCTGCCTCCGCCTCCCCAGTAGCTGGAATGATAGGCGCCTGCCACCACGCCCAGCTAATTTTTCTATTTTTAGCAGAGGCGGGGCCAGGCTGGTCTTGATTTCCTGACCCTCAGTTGATCCGCCCACCTCGGCCTCCCAAAGTGCTCAGATTACAGGCATCGGCCACCGTGCCCGGTCCAGTTTTTTTGTTTCGTTTTGTTTTGTTTTTTTATTGTGTTGTTTTCTATTACTGAGTTGTAGGAATTCATTATACATAATTTGCACACAAGTCCTTAATTATAGGTTTTTTGCAAATATTTTCCCCAGACTATGGTTTGTTTTTTATATTTTCACAGTGTCTTTCAAATAGAATGTTTTAATTTTTATCAATGATTTTCCTGACCAGTTTGTAATTTTTTACGCCATACAAAATATCTTTGCGTAAAACGATGTCACAAATATTTTCTCCTCTGTTTTCTTTGATAACTTTTGTAGTTACATATTTTACATTTGGGTCTATCATTCATTTTAAGTTGGTTGAGAGTCTTTTTCTACATATGCATATGCAATTGAACGTTTTTTTTTTTTTTTAACATCATCTTTTCTCCTTTAAATTGCCTTAGTGCCTTAATGAGAAATCAGTTGACCATATATTTGTGAGTCTATATCCAGACGCTCTAGTCTGTCTCTATAGTTGGACCTTTCCTTTGTCTATATTTATGTCCTTTGGCAAACACCAAATTGTCTTGCTTGCATAACATTAGAATAAGTATAGAAATCAGAGCCAGATGCGGTGGCTCACGCCTGTAATCCCAGCACTTTGGAAGGCCAAGGCAGGCGGATCACTTGAGGTCAGGTGTTCGAGACCAGCCTGGCCAATATGGTGAAATTCCATCTCTACGAAAAATACAAGAATTAGCCGGCTGTGGTGGCACATGCCTGTAACCACAGCTACTTGGGTGGCTGAGGCAGGAGAATCGCTTAAACCTGGGAGGCAGAGGTTACAGTGAGCCAAGATCAGCCATTGCACCTCAGCCTGGGCAGCAACAGTGAAACTCCATCTCAACAAAAAAAAAAAAGAAAGAAAAAAAAGAAATCAGTTAATGCGAGTCCCCCTTAGTTGTTTCACTTTCTCATTTGTTTTTTTAATTTCATTCTAGATCCTTTGCTTTTGCATGTAACCTTTAGAATAGCTGGATTATATTTGAGATTGCGTTGAATGTATAATTCAGTTTGGAGGAGAATTGACACTCTAACAATATTCAGTCTTCCAATATATCTGTCTATTATATAGCTCCATTTATTTAGGCCTTTTAAATTTATCTCTTATGTTTTGCATTTTTAAGCCCACATATTTTGTATGTATTTTGTTTGCTTTAATTTTTGTTGGTATTTTAAACCATACTTTTTCCTTCATTTGATCATGAATTGTTATTTCTAATATAAGCAAACATAATGGAATACTTTTTGTATCCTATGACCTTGCTATTCTCACTCGTTTTAGTAGCTTTTCTGTAAAGTATTTGGGATTTTCTATATAGGCCACCATGTCTACTGTGAATAAAGAAAATTTTATGTTTGCTCCTTTCCAATCTATGTGTCCCTATTTATTTATTTATTTCTGTAGATTTACTGCATTGATTAGGATCTCTAGGTGAATGTGAGAAAAGCAAGCCTCCCTGCTTTGTTCCCAATCTTGGGGGAAATATGTCCAGTCTTTTCCCAATAAGTATATTACCTGCAGGCTTTTGTAGATACTGTTTATCAGGTTGAAGAAGTTCTTTTCTATTACCAGTTTGCTAGGGGTTTTTATTATAAATGACTATTGAATTTTGTTAAATAATTTTTATCATGCATAAAGATGAGCATATACTTTTTCTTCTTAGTTTGTTGTTACAAGAAACTACTTTTTTTTTTTTTCCTTTGGAGGCACAGTCTCACTCTTTCGTCCAGGTTGGAGTGCAGTGGCATGATCTTGGGTCACTGCAACCTCCACCTCCGGAGTTCAAGTGATTCTCGTGCCTCAGCCTCCCGAGTAACTGGGACTACAGGCACGTGCCACCATGCCGGGGTAATTTTTGTATTTTCAGTAGAGATGAGTTTTTGCCATGTTGACCAGGCTGGTCTCGAACTCCTGACGTTAAGCAATCTGCCCACCTCAGCCTCCCAAAGTGCTGCGATTACAGGTGTGATCCACCATGCCCAGCCCCACTGATTGGTTTTTGAATATAAAATCAACACTGTATTCCTGACAAAACTCCATTTGGTACGATATACTAATTGTTTTATATATTGCTGGATATGATATAATAAATGTAAGGATTTTTGTATTTATATTCATGAAGTGTATTGATCTGTAGTTTTCTTTAACATAATTTCTCCACAAGGTTTTCTATGTAGTAATGGTGGCTCATAAAATGAGTTGGAAATTTTTTTCTCCTCTTTATTGTTAGGAAGATTGTTTAGAGGTAGTAATATTTCTTCCTTCATTGTTGGAAAAAATTCACTATTGAAGTCATTTGAACCTAAAATTTACTTTTTTGAAAGAAGTTAAACCAGTAATTTAATTTTTTAAATAGATATGGGACTATTTATGCTATTTCTTCTTCAGTAAATATTAGTTTGTATCTTTGCATGTGTCGATTTCATCAAAGTTGTTGAATTTGGGGAGCATAAATTGGTTAGTAATACTCTCTTGTTGTCCTTTTTTTTTTTTTTTTTTTTGAGATCGAGTCTTGTTCTCACACAGGCTGGAGTGCAGTGGTCAGATCTTGGCTCACTGCAACCTCTACCTCCCAGGTTCAAGGGATTCTCGTGTCTTAGCCTTCCGAGTAGCTGGGATTACAGGCACCCACCACAACACCTGGCTGATTTTGGGATTTTTAGCAGAGACGGGATTTCACCATGTGGGCCAGGCTGGTCTTTAATTCCTGACCTCAGGTGATCTGCCTGTCTTGGCCTCCCAAAGTGTTGGGATTACAGGCGTGAGCCATGGGGCCTGGCCTCTTGCTATCCTGACATTTATCATTCCTTTCTCTTTCTCTCAGTAATCTGGATAATAGTTTATCAGTATTATTGATTGTTACAAAGAACCTGCTTTAAGTTTCACTTATTTTCTCTATTATTTTTATCTGTTTTCAAATTATAATTTCCCTGTGACTACATCCTTGACCCTTGGGTAATTTAGAAGTCTGTTCTGTTTTTTTTTTAATTATTATTATTATTTTTATTTTTACATTTGGAGTTTTTAAGATATATTTTGGTTGGGTGCAGTGGCTCACGCCTGTAATCCCAGCACTTTGGCAGGCTGAGGCATGTGGATCGCCTGAGGTCTGGAGCTCGGGACCAGCCTGGCCAACATGGTGAAACCCCATCTCCACCAAAAATACAAAATTAGCCAGGTGTAGTGATGCATGCCTGTAGTCCCAGCTACTTGGGAGGCTGAGACAGGAGAATCGCTTAAACCCAGGAGGCGGAGGTGGCAGTGAGCCAAGACCGCACCACTGCACTCCAGCCTGGGCTATGGAGTGAGACTATGTCTCATTAAAAAAAGAAAAATACATTTTTGTAACTGATTTCTGTTTTATTTTATAACACTTTTAAAATTATATTGTCTTAAACTGATATAAAAATATGTATGTATAATGTGTAAATTATTACAAAGTGATGCTTCAGTACATACACTGTATATTGATCAGATTGGAATAATGAGCATACCTATCATCTCAAACCTTTGTCATTACATTATGTTGGGAACATTCAATATCCTCCTTTTAACTGTTTGAAACTATAAAATATATTATTATTAACTATAATCATCCTAAAGTGGTAGAGAACACAAGAGCTTATTCTCATCTAGCTGTAATTTTGTATCCTTTGACAAATCTCTCACTTTCTCTCCCTATTCCCTACTCTTTCCAGCCTCTAGTGTCTTCTATTATACATTTTACTTTTATGAGGTCAACTATTTTTAGCATCCACATTTCAGTGAGAACACATAGTGTTTAACTTTCTGTTCCTGGCTTATGTCACTTAACATAATATCTATTATTTCTATACACGTTGCCACAAATGACAGAATTTCACTGTTTCTTTATGGCTAAATAGTATTCCGTTGTGTATATACACCACGTTTTCTTTATCCATTCTTCTCTTATTGGACACCTAAGTTGATTCCATATCTTGGTCATTGTGAATAGTGCTTCAATAGACATAGAGATGAAGATGTCTTTTTGATATACTCATTTCATCTCCTTTGGATAAATGCCAAGTAGTGGGATTGCTGGATCATATGATAGTTCTATTTGTAATTTTTGAGGAACCTCTATACTGTTCCCCACATTGGCTGAACTACTTTACATTCCCACCAACAGTGTATGTGAGTTCTGTTTTCTCCACATCCTTGCAAGCATTGGTTACATTTTGTCTTTTTGATAATAGCCATCCTAACTGGGGTAAGATGCTATCACATTGTGGTTTTAATTTGTATTTCCCTGGGGACTAGTGGCGTTGAGCATTTTTCATTTGTTGGGAATATAAATGTCTTCTTTTGAGAAACGTCAGTTCAGATCATTTGCCCATTTTTTAATCAAGTTGTTTTGCTGTTTAGATGTTTGAGTTTTTTGTGTATCTTAGATATGAATCCCTTGTCAGATGAAGAGTTTGCAAATATTTTCTCTCATTCTGTAGGCTGTCTTTCAGTCTGATTGTTTCTTTTGCTGTGCAGAAGCTTTGTAGTTTGATATAATACTGTTTGTTTATTTTTGCTTTAGTTGTACTTTTGAGGAACTTTTTATCATTCATAAAGTATTTTCTAGAGCAATGTCTTGAAGAATTTACCCTGTTTGCTTCCAGAGATCTTATCATTTCAGGTCTTATATCTTGGTCTTTGATCTATTTTGAGTTGAGCTTTGTATATGGTGAGAGGTGGGGGATTAGTTACTTTCTGCATGAGATACTCAGTTATCCCAGCACTATTTATTGAAGAACCCACCCTTTCCTCAATGAGTGTTTTCAGTACATTGGTCAAAAAATCAATTGACTGTAGATACGTGGATTAGTTTTTTTGCATTTTGTATTTTGTTCCATTAGCCTATAGATGATTTTATGCCAGTACCATGCTGTTTTGGTTACTATGGCTTTGTAGTATATTTTTAAATCTGGTAATATGATGCTTCCATATTTATTTTATTCAGGATTTATTTGGCTGTTTGGGTCTTTTGTGGTTTCATACAAATTTTAGGACTTTTTTATATTTCTGTGAAGAATGTCATTTGTAATTTTATAAAGATGGCATTGACTCCACAGATTCTTTTCGGTAATATGGCCATTTTAACATTATTAATCCTTCTGATACATGAGTATGATATATGTTTCCATTCATTTGTATCCTCTTCAGTTTTTTCATCAGTGCTTTGCAGTTTTCCTTTTAAAAGTCTTGTACCTCCTTGGTTAAATTCACTTTTAGGTTTTCTTTTTCTCTTTCTTTTGTAGCTATTGTAACTTGGACTGTCTTCTTGATTTATTTTTTTTAGTTAGTTTATTGTTTGTGTATAGAAATGCTATGGATTTTTGTGTGTTGATTTTGTATCCTGCAAATTTACTGAATTGGTTTATTAGCTCTAAGAGTTTTTCAGTAGAATGTTAAGGTTTTCTATATATAAGATCATGTCATTTGCAGACAGGAACAATTTTACTTCATTCATTCGAATTTGGATGTCCTTTAATTTTCATTTCCCAATTGCTCTGGCTGGGACTTCTAGTTCTATATTGAGTGCAACTGGTGATAGTTAGCATCTCTGTCTTTTCTCTAGTTCTGAGAGGAAAAGATTATAGCTTTTTCTTTTTTGGTATGATGTTACCTATATGTTTGTAATATGTACCTTTTATTATTTTGAGGTAATTTCCTTCACCTATGTTATTGAGATTTTTAACATAAAAGCATATTAAATTGTATTAAATGTTTTTTCTGCATCTATCAAAATTATTGTATTTTTGTCTTTCATTATATTGATTTAATGTATGATGTTTATTGATTTGTGTATATTAAACCATCCTTGCATTCCTGGCATACATGCCACTTGCTTACATTGTATTATCTTTCTGATCTGTGCTGGAATTAGCTTGCTACTATTTTCTTGAAGATTTTGCATCTGTATCTGTCAGAGGTATTGGCCTGTAATTTTCGTGGGTGTGTGTGTGTGTGTGTGTGTGTGTGTGTGTCCTTATCTGGTTTTGTTATTAGATTTAGACTGGGCTTGCAGAATGAGTTTGGAAGAATTCCTCAGCTTCAATTTTTTGAAATAGTTTGAGAATAATTTGTATTAATTCTCCTTCATAGATTGAGTAGAATCCAGTGACAAAGCCATCCAGTTAAGTACTTTTCTTTTTTGTGAGACTTTTTATTACTGATTCAATCATATGATCTATTCAGGTTTTCTCCTTCTTTCTGGTCCAATCTTAGTAAGTTATATGTCTAAGAATTTATCCACATCCTCTAGGTTTTCAACTAGATTTTCAATTGGTGTATAGTTGTTCATAGCAGTCTCTAATGATCCTTTGTATTTATGTGGTATTTGTTGTGATGTCTCCTTTTTCATTTCTATTTTTATTTGGGTTTTCTTTCTCATTTTATTGCTAGTTAGTCCACATTGTATGATTTCAATTATTTTAATACTTGTCAAATTCATTTTATGTGTCAGAATGTGGTCTATGTTGTTAAATATTTCATATGTACCTAAAAGAGTATATTTTTCTGTTCCTGTATATTCTATAAATATCAAGTAAATAGATATAATATTTTCCTGATAATATATTTTGAATGATTCAGGAAAACTTAACATAAGGGTTAATTATGCCACTAATTAAAAAATTCAGAAACTTTACAACAACTTTCATCCCTCATAGCCATTTTGACTGCACAGTGGCTTTGTTCTCAAAGCCTTGAAATTGAGTTATTGGGATGTAGTAGAAGCAGGTTGAAGAACAGGTAGTAAGCCCACCTTCTCCATTAGGATGTTCTATTTACTTTGACATGGAGACTTTGCAGTAGTTGTTTTGACACAAATCTAAATAGAAACCTGTTTAACTTCAGACTTCTTTACCCACTCTTAGAATATTTCTTTTGATAACAAATAAGGATTAAGTAATATTCACAGGAGACAGTCTAAGAAGCATATTTATTTAAAAATAACTTTGTTAAAACATCAATTGTGTGCAACCAATCTCATGCCAAAAACAAATGCAAAAATTCTGTTGCTTAGGATATATTGACATGTACTTCAGAGCATATGCTTTTTAAAATATATCCAACTTTGGTAATTTTGTTTTTTGAAAATCCCATAGAAACCTAAAGCACCCTTTTGGAGCAACAGTGCTGTAAGGATCACACTTCAAAAGTGTAATTTTGTGGAAGCAATATGAAGGTCAAAACATCTCCCTCCAACTAGGAACTGGATATTTAAAAGAGGTTAAGAAAATTTGATGCACTTTATTAAAAAATTGTTTCAACCTTTTTTTAAAACTTTAGTGCAAGTATTACAACATTTTACAAAGCAAATTTGTAGTTCTGTTCTATTTTAACTATTTTTTCATGTTCTTTATCTTAGATTCTGAGGGACAAAAAGCAATGAACATAGCTTTTTAGTAGCTAGTTCCTTTCAAACTCTCTGGAGAGCAATCAAATTTTGTAATCTTTAAAAGAACATATATTAATGTTTTGTTCAAAGGGAATTCAATCTGTAATAGGTCTTTTAAAGAAAGATGTATAAAGGCCCACCATCTCTCCCTTTTGATATTTAGTGTATTTGTTCAGTGTAGTTTTGTCTCTTTTTAAGAAGCTAATATTTTAGGAAGAACCAGATACTACTAGGCCAACTACATTCTCTTTGTATAACTAGAAATGTCAGGTCTTTTAGTTTTCCCTAGGCAACATATGCTAAGAACATAGCATTAGTTACATACTGCTTGAACCAACCCCATCTTTGAATATCACTTGTAGTCACCTAAAGAAGCAACTCAATGTTGACCTAGGGGTCCACTTTGGCAATTTTGCCTGCAACTCATTCCAGCCTATGCCTTGGACTTTTTTTCTGTGTTTCTGAAGAATGTAGCCAGAGAGAGTCCTAAAATTGAAGCTAAGGGAACAAAACAAAACTTTCACTTCTAGATGTGCAAAGTCTAGCAAAAAAAGTTTTAAAATTCTTCCCTGTTTATAGTCTTATAGACAGACTTGGATTAAAAAATATACTTTCACTGCTTTATTTCATAACAAAACAGAGCCTTTTCCACAAACTTGGGATGTGAGAAGAAGCACTCCACTTTAATGTATTCCTCTGAATGATGTATATTCTCATGTGTTAACTTATTAACAGGATATTCCACATGTCTATCTTGATCACATCACTCCCAATTATGCAAGGAGCCCAGTACTTCCACAGTTCCAAGCCAGAGGGGGCAGTCTATCTTTCACAGCCGAGGGAAGGACTGGAGTGAGATGACCATTCTCACTATAGTCATAGCTAGCACTCCCACACTGGCAACTGAGGCCTATGCTCTGCCCACTCTGGTAGACTACACTTTCCTATTTCTAAGATCCCTATCTCATTCACATACAGGAGTTTTGAGAGAAGGCAACCCCATTCCCTTAATATTAAGTTTAATTATACAGTTTCCACCTGTTCACTCCAATAGTGGTAATTCTTAGGATGTAGCACTCCCAGTTTATAAACACAATGAATTTCAAAGGTGCCATCCAGCTCCTCAAATTCTTGACCAGAACAATTTATCTCAGAGTTAGAAAACTCCCAACCCTTCTCTCTAGAAATGTCTTCATTACGTGAAGAGGTTTTTCTTCTTAAACTGTAAAAACAAAACAAAAGTAACTGATTAGTATCCCCCTTCTCTAGACAGTGAAGTCATTAGTCTACTCCTAGAGGCACTATTAGTTACACAGGAGGTTTCCCAAAACCCCTCACCTGTGTGAAAGTCCATACACCTAGATTTTGGAAAGGAATGAAAATAAGAGACAAGGTACTTTTAGTCTCTGTCTTTGCTATCATACTCTTCCTTTGAACTATTTCTCTCTATCCCACCTCTGTCTCTTTCTTTTTCTGTGTCCCTGTTTCTCTCTCTCTCTCTCTCTCTCTCACACACACACACACACACACACACACACAGAGAGAGAGACACACATATACAAAAGCAACCCTGTAAAATTCACTGCTTGTGTAAAGCCTAAACCATAATTGGGGTTACAATTCAGAGCTCCACTAGTTATGCAGAGAATGATTTCTGTGGGTTCTTAACTTTCTAAGCTTCAAATTTCTCATACATAAAAGTGGTATTCTGATAATTGTGAACTCATAAATTTTGTGATAAATAAGTTAAATAATTCCTACGCAGCCTTCAGGACAATGCGTAAACCAGAATAAAAATAAAGATAATGATAATTTAGCCTTATATTTCTCCTTCCACTTTAATCAAAATATTTTTACCAATCCACACCTATGGTATTCTCTCTCTCTCTCTCTTTTTTTTTTTTTTTTTTTTGATGGAGTCTAACTGTCGCCCAGGCTAAAGTACAGTGGTATGATCTCGGCTCACTGCAACCTCTGCCACCCGGATTCTAGCGATTCTCCTTCCTCAGCCTCCCGAGTAGCTGAGATTACAAGTGCCTGCCACTGTACCTGACTAAATTTTGTATTTTTAGTAGAGACAGGGTTTCACCATCTTGGCCAGGCTGGTCTTGAACTCCTGACCTCATGATCTACCCATCTCGGCCTCCCAAAGTGCTGAGATTACAGGCATGAGCCACTACACCTGGCTAGTGGTATTCTCATTTTATCAGGGGTTATCTCCACATTGTACACCCATCAGAGATGCTCTCTCCCATAGTGGTCAAACATCACCATTCCAAAACGCAGTGACCATTCACTCTTCTGCAAATCTTTCTTAGTTGAAACAGCCCTCACTGCTTCCCGTTTTCTCTTATTCTTACACACATATCAAAATCAGTTCTCTATTAGTTCCAGGAGTTGTTTTCTTGTTCTTTGAGTAATTCTACGTAGACAATCATGTTATCTGTGAACAAAGACACAGCTCCAAGGGTGAGAA
This sequence comes from Trachypithecus francoisi, assembly GCF_009764315.1. NCBI lineage: Eukaryota > Metazoa > Chordata > Mammalia > Primates > Cercopithecidae > Trachypithecus > Trachypithecus francoisi. The sequence goes on along the minus strand of NW_022681469.1, from coordinate 12,401,773 downwards.
TGGAAGCTTTAAAATGTCCTAAAGCTCATGCCTATAGAAATCATTCAGTGCAACCTCTGCATCTGCATGCATTCTCTTGACCAAAACAAGTCATAGGACCAGTGTAGATTAAAGGTGTGTGAATGTGGGAGATGGGAAACATGGCAGAGTCACATTAAAAAAAAAAACCACATGGAATGGGAACACGGGTTATCCTCCTGTTTGAAAACAAACTGTATCACTAATATTTCCAGTCTTCTTATTACACTCAAATGGATTACAAGATCCCTAAGAGTAAAAAGTCATAGTTTTACTATTTATCAGGTAGGTACAATAGACTTCACTAATGTTGGAAACTTTAGTAAGATAAAATAACCAAACAATCATAACACATTATTCTCAAAAGCTTATTTTATATTTTTGTTTTTAATGTGTACAGTTGCAACCTCATATTAGTGTTAGAATCATTTGTTTTTGTGTCTTCATGTTTCTATAAGATAGGACCAATATTCTTTATTGGGCTTTGATTTTGTTTTGTAATTTAAATGTATTAAGGCAATAAATGTAATTTTCCACTTAAAGCTATCATTATGGATTTGGTTACTGCCTATTGCTCTGCAATTTTTTTTCTTATCAAAATTCTTCCTGATTGGTTCACTTCTCAATTTTTTTTCCATTAAATGATATAAATTTTAAGACAGTATTTTTTCTTGTTACATTAGTTCAAAATCATAGATTCATGCATAATATCTTTGATATTCAAATAACCTTCATTGGTCTTGATACTTTTATAATTTTCATTTCAGAATACCTTACTGCCTTCCATTGAATTCTTCTGGTTTGTGTTATAACATTTCCAGTAATTTGTAAGCCATCCATTCTGTTTTCAAAATCACTTGCGTGTAAATTTTTCTCATTACCATGTTCATGTCAGTTTTAACTAAAGTTCACTCATACTATGTCATACATAATGATACGCTTAAAGTATATTAGAACTATTTACATTCTGTATATAATAGTTATGCCAGAAATGAAACAGAAATGTTGAATTAAGTTTAGCCTAAAGATGCTGTCTTATCTTACGTGTTTTAAGTTCAACCTAAAGGTTTTTCCACACATAGTGAACTGTAACCTAACTGGATGTGTAAACAAACTATAGCCTACTCTTGTAACACGTAGCTGAGTCTCAGCCCATTACGACAATCACATACAGGGTCGTACTTCAATCACACACAGGGTCCACCTGTTCACACTGTGTTCAAATAAGCCAAACACCAGCTGTAACCAATTTGTCTGTTTCTGCGCCTCACTTCCGTTTTCTGCATGTAGCTTTCCTTTGTCCATACATCCACTCCAAACCTGCAGTGGTACCATGGTGTCACCCTGAACCTATTTTGTTTTGCAGGGGCAGCTGCCCAATTCGTGAATCATTTTTTGCTCAGTTAAGCTGTTTAATTTGTCTGAATAAGTAATTTAGCACCATATCTGCATAAACTTCCTGTTTTTTTATAAAACAGATAAAAGTATTTTTACCTATGAAAAGCTTTGTAGGCCAGACCCGGTGGCTCACACCTATAATCCCAGCACTTTGGGAGGCTGAGGCAGGCAGATCACGAGGTCAGGAGGTCAGGAGATCGAGACCATCCTGGCTACCACAGTGAAGCCCCGGTCTCTACTGAAAATACAAAACATTAGCCGGGCGTGGTGGCGGGCGCCTGTAGTCCCAGCTACTCGGGAGGCTGAGGTAGGAGAATGGCGTGAACCCGGGAGGCGGAGCTTGCAGTGAGCCAAGATCGCACCACTGCACTCCAGCCTGGGCGACAGAAAGAGACTCCGTCTCAAAAAAAAAAAAAAAAAAAAAGAAATTAAAAATAAACAGAAAAGGAAATAAAAGCTTTGTAGCATGTGCTTACTATATACTACAACCAAATCAGACACCAGGGACAACACAAAGTTTTCCAATAATGCCTCACCTCAAGATGTATCCTTAAAGTTTCTTTCCTAGCACAGACTATTTTCACTGGTATATTACCATTAAGTAAACTCTAGGATCATTTAAATTCCATCAGTTTTTTCATTAATATCCTACTCCTCTCCCAAGATCCAATTCAGGGTACCACCTTGCTCTTTTTTTTTCTCACTCTATGACTCAGGCTGAAGTGCAAAAGCAAGATCATGGCTCCCTGCAGCTTCAAAATCCTAGGCTCGATGATCGTCCCACGTCAGAATCCATACAGGTACACAGAACCATGCTCAGCTAATTTTTAAATTTTTTTTTCTAGATAGAGGTCTTGCTAATTTGCCCAGGCTGATCTCAAACTACTGGCTTCAAGAGATCTTCCCACCTCAGCCTCCCAAAGTGCTGGGATTATAGGCATGAAACATTGCACCTGCTGGAGCATCAGTTTCTAAGCAAACAAATCCAAGATCAAATTAGCCAGTCAGAGTGTGTTCTACTAATATTCTCTACTAAAACCTTTATGTCCTTACTGTTGTGAATACTTTTAGTTCTTCCCTAGCAGGGATGCTAAATTTCATTCCCTGGTATTGAGCATGATGTCACCAAATGGTAGTTGTTTAACAAACATTTGCCTAATGAAAGATTGAATGAATGCATGAAGTAACAATCAGCTACAACTACTAAACTAACATGACCAAAATTCAAAGGAAACTTTCTAAAATCTTCAAAAGTCTAAGTTCTAGTGCTCTTTCAAGACCTCAGAACTGCCTTAGAGAGTTGAATCAAAATAACATATATAGGAGTATGGGGAAAAGTGCTATTTACTTAGCAACTATGTTTCAGATATTTTACAAGTGGCATTTTACATATTTCCTTAGTAATATTTTGAAGTATTAGTAGATAGTATTTATCCAATTTTAGAAATAAGAAAATGGGGTGGGCTAACAAGTTGTTTAAGATTGCAAACATTGCGTAGTAAAACCAATATTGATCCTGATTCTGATGGACTTTAAACCTGCTGAGCCTGTCTGTGGAGAAAAAAATAAATAAATAAATAAATAACATTTTTCTTCCTTCTTAGGTTCAGTGACTGAGACCTGTAAATTATACTGACAAAAGAGAGATTAGCAGGAATACATATTTATTTCATATACAGGGGCTGGGGAGGAACAGGGGACTGCTCACCTAAACGCAGGGAATACCCTAAAGAGGCAGTTAGACCCAGGCCCTGTATCCCATTTTAACAAAGTGTGATAAAGTGTGGGGAAGAGACTAGACAAAGAAAAGGAGGGTTTAATCCCTGGATGGCGGGGGTAGGTTGTGGGAAGGTGACTAGGAGACTAGGAAATGTGTAATGAATAAGGGCTCTTTAGTAAGGTTTGTTATACAGCCATAAGGCATCTCAGATGGTGACTTACTCACTTCTTCCTGACATAAGAAAGTAGGACACCTTGGCAGGTGTAAGTTTCCTTTACAAACAGAAAATTCATGCCTTGCGGAAGACAGAGAGTTCATCTTGTTTTTGCTATTTCTAATTGCCTTCAGCTTAAAATACTCCTTACGTTAAAGTGGCATATTTTGGGGTGGCCTATTCTGATCTCTTTCACCCCAACCAACAAGACTGTGCCTGTTGGTAGGCAAACATCACATTTTATTTATTTACACTTCTCTGGTGTCTATAATTAGTGCATAACACAGAGTTAGGTACTCAGTAGATGTTTGAGAAAAAAAACAAATAAATGGGATACTTAACGTTTTTGGCTTCTGGGAGATTATTTTCACTCCAAATTGGCCTTCTCCCACTATTTTTCCCCTCATACTGGTGACATACCTTCCTATTTGGTCAGAAATAATTCTGATCTTGGATCACTGGAAATAAATTTACTTAAAAAACCTGATATGTATTTACATATTGAAAGCACCTCTGACTTAACATTTAGGAGCATGGGCTAACAATCTTACTAGTTTCAAGCTTTGGTTCCACCAAGTGACTTGTTCTATGACCTTAGGTTTCATTAGCCTCTTAAGTCTCAGTTATTTTATTTTAAATGATGGGCAAGGCTTTTTGCTGTTGGTTTACTTATAAGTCCTAAGTGCCTGAAACAAAATAAGCGTTCAGTACATTTGGTTGAATAAGTGAATACCATATAGTACCTATTTTTGGTTATCATGGGCTTTAAAGAGGTGAATGTACTTTAAGTGGTTCCAGTGTGCCCATATAGTAGGAGCTTAATAAATGTTAGCCATTTTTATTATATAAGTATAACCCTTCACACACTTTCACTGGTCACCATTTGTTATAACACTAACTTTTTCAAAAGCTCTGTGGAAATGAGTTATAAAACTATCCATTGTTGAAGACAATGTTCTTAGTTGTATTCATTGTTATCACTTTAGTCATTGAAAAACATTTGCTTTCCTTATCAATACATATGCTTCATTTTATCAGTAAATAGAATTTCATACCCCATCCTGTTTTCCATTTCTCTTGCATACTAGGAAACACAAAGCGAAATTTTGTTCTCGAGCTATTTCAGTCATGTAATGTTCTTGGTAAATTTTTCTATAATGTTTGGATTCTTTTGGATATAATTTACCCTTGATAGTCGAGGCTATATTATGTTTTCTATAATCTTGTGTTCTGTAATATTCTAAAATATTTTTCTATAATTTATGAGAAAGTTTTATTCTTCATAAATATGAAATGTATATTGCAAAGCAGTTTGTTTATGATATACATGTTTTTCATGTAATTTAATGATTTACTTGTAATTATCAATACATATGCCAAACCTAAATATTCATTGGCAAATATAGTGGAAACTATAATGAATTGGCCATAGTATTTCTGATGTTAGACATTGTTGACCTAAAAGGAAGAAACTGAGGTGAAACTAATAGAGTGTTTATTTATAAGGGCAATGCTTGAAGATTACAACCTGGGAGCATTGATGCAAGTTTTCCTAAATGTACACTCCAATCTGTGGCAGCTACAAGGGTTTGTTTTCTTTTTTTAATAATTTCAACTTTCATTTTAGATACCGGGAGTATATGTACAGGTTTGTAAACATGGGTGTATTAAGTGATGCAGAGGTTTGGGGTACAGATCCCATCACATGGGTAATGAGCATAGCACCTGTATTAGTCTGTTTTCATGCTGCTAATAAAGACATACCAGAGAATGTGTATGTATAAAGAAAAAGAGATTTAATGGACTCTCAGTTCTACATGGCTAGGGAAGTCTCACAATAATGGAAGAAAGCAAAAGGCACATCTTACATGGTGGCAGGCAAGACAGAATGAGAGTCAAGCAAAAGAGGAGATCCTTTATAAAACCATCAGATCTCATGAGAATTTTTCACTACCATGAGAACAGTATGGGGGAAACTGCCCCCATGATTCAATTATCTCCTACTGGGTTCCTCCTACAACACATGGGAATTATGGGAGCTGCAATTCAAGATGAGATTTGGGTGGGTCACAGCCAAATCATATTGGCACTTGTACACTAAAAAGTATCTAAGACAAGTTTCAATCAATTTAGAGGTTTATTTTGCAAGGATATGCTCATCACACAGCCTCAGGAGGTCCTGTGAACATGTGCCCAAGGTTGTTGGGCTACAACTTGGTTTTATACATTTAGGAAGACGTGAGACATCAATCAATACATATTAGGTATATAGTGATTCAGTCTGAAAAGGTGAAGTGAGGGGCTTTCAGGTTATAGGTGGAAATGGAAGTGGAGGAAGCGGGAGACTTCCAAATTGGAAGTGGGGGGCTTCCAGGTTATAGGTGGATACAAAGATTTTCTGATTGGCAATTTGTTATTATCTAAAGACCTAGAATGCATAGAAAGGAATATCTGGTTTGTGATAAGGGGTTGTAGAGACCAAGGTCTGATCATGCAGACAAAGCCTGAAGGTAGCAGGCTTCCGAGAGAATAGACTGTAAATGTTTCTTATGGGACTTAAAGAGTCTCTTCTATCAGTCTTGAGGTCTGTGTTAGTGGTAACAAGGCGTGTTTTCAGGTTATCTTTGGAATGCCCTTGGCTGAGAAGAGGGGTCTATTCAGATGACTGGGGGCTTTAGGATTCTATTTTTAGTTTACATATCCAATAGGTAGCCTTTCAACCCACAACACCCTCCCTCTCTCTGCCCACTAGTAGTCCACAGTGTCTGTTGTTCCCAGGAGTGCCCAGTGTTTAGTTCCTTCTTATAAGTGAGAACATGCTATACTCAGTGATTTTTTTTGGAGAGAAAGAGGCAGTTCCTGGATTGTTTACTAAGAATTTACGTAAAAATAGCTTAAGCTATTGATTAGCTATACATTGTTCTTTATATCAGAAATTCCAGAAACAAGAGGATAAGGGGTGAAGCAGCTAATCAGGAACAAAATGCATTGAAATAATTGCCCCCAGACATGGGTGCAGGGGTTGGGATGTGGAGTGTTGGAGGATGAAGGCATGACTGATGTCCCACGCTCCTATCTCTCTGGACCTGCATACCTCGCATAGTTCAGGCTATTCTGAGCTATTTTACTTTTCTTAACATTTAGATATTTGACTATAAAAATGCTTATAAATATAATTTATACACATATAAATGGCATGTTTATTATTTATTTAGTTTGAGCTGGAGACTTGCTCTGTCACCCAGGCTGAAGTAGGAGTACAGTGGCACAGTCTTGCTCACTGCAACCTCTGCCTCCCAGGTTCAAGCAATTCTCCTGCCTCAGCCTCCTGAGTAGCTGGGATTTTAGGTGACCACCGCCACACCCAGTTAATTTTTGTACTTTTAGTAAATATGGGGTCTCACCATGTTGGCCAGGCTGGTTTAGTCTCAAGCTCCTTACCTCAAGTGATCCACCAACCTCAGCCTCCCAAAGTGCTGGAATTACAGGTGTGAGCTACCACGCCCAGCCATAAATGTCATATTTATTATCTTAATTGTGATATTTATTATTTTCAAATGTAGTCTTTTAAAGCAAAACCAAGGGATATTGATTCAAGGACCTTTAAAAATGTAAAACAATTATTTATATTTTTAATATGCCTTAGTAATAGCTCAGTTTACACTGTTGAAAATTTGTATATATAATTTAGTAAGGAATAATTCCACAGTACACAGTAGGACATATTAGGTTTCATTAGAATAATTTATATTAGTAAGTCACAAATTAATGCTTATGGACTTTTTAAAAGTTTATGTGTTTCCAGAGAAAGCTAACTTTGCATAAAGAGTTTATGAAATCATCTAATTAATTCATACTTTATAAAAAACACATTAACAAAATCTCAATTTTCTTTCCTCCTTTTGTATAGACAATTAGTATAGAACATTTTAAAATAGACTAATTGAATATTTTAAATCCAATATACAGGTAAAGTAGGTAGAATAATTTGAAATTGCATTCTAATACTTATAATAACAAATTTGTTTTCAGATCATAAATTGCTTACTATAAAACTTTTCTAACACTTATAAAAGTTATGGAAACTTGAGTATTTGACTCATCATGTCACTTTTCAGGATTGTCTTTTTTCAGGACTATTAGGTGTTATTTGTTTTAACTTCTAAGTTCAGGAGTACAAGTGCAAGTTTGTTACACAGGTAAACTTGTGTCTTGGAGGCTTGTTGTATAGATTATTTCATCACCTGAATATTAAGCATAGTACCCATTAGTTATTATTTCTGATCCTCTTCCTCCTCCCACCCTCGGCCCTCTGATAGGCCCTAGTGTGTATTGTTCCCTCTATGTGCCCGTGTGTTCCCATCATTTAGCTTCCACTTATAAGTGAGAACAGGTAGATTTGGTTTTCTGTTCTTGTATTAGTTTGCTAAGGATTATGGCCTGTAGCGTCATCCATATCCATGCAAAGGACATGATCCTGTTTCTGTTCTTTTTTTTTTTTTTTTTTGGAAACAGCGTATCAGATTTTCCTGTTGCTCAGGCTGGAGTGCAGTGGCACGATCTCGGCTCACTGCATCTTCTGCCTCCCAGGTTCAAGCGATTCTCCTGCCTCAGCCTCTTGAGTAGCTGGGATTACAGGAGCCTGACATCACGCCCAGCTAATTTTTTGTATTTTTAGTAGAGATGGAGTTTCACTATGTTGGCCAGGCTGGTCTCGAATGCCTGACCTTGTGATCCACCCGCCTCAGCCTCCCAAAGTGCTGGAATTACAGGCGTGGGTCAACATGCCTAGCTGATCTTGTTTCTTTCTCTCCCTTCCTTCCTCCTTTCCTTTCTCTCTCTTCATTCTGCATTTATCTTTCTCTCTTTTCTCTCCTAATCTCTTTCCCTTCCTTTCTTCTTTCTTTTCTCTTTTGCCTGTATTCCCAATTATAGCAGTAACATTACTTGACATCAGTTGATGGGACTTTTCCAGTTTAAATCTTTATACTTATTTATATTCCAAATTAATTATAAGACATTCTAAACTACTTTTTGCCTTGAAATGTCAGTAAGAATAATATCCAAGAAATGGGTATTATTTTAGTCATATAGAACAAATATATCAATTTACGTTTATATTGTCATTTAAAAATACATATGTCGTACCTGTTACGTGTCAGACACCATCCTTAGAAGCACTCCTAAAATGGAACAGATTTAATTGTTATTATTAAATTATTAAATAAATATGCTTTGTTCATTTCAGGTAGGTATTATTATTATTATGACCAATTTATACGTGAGGACCTAAGGCACAATGAATTAGATGATTTCATCAAGGGCATTCGGTTTGTGAGCAATAGAATCAAGATTCAAATCTAGACTTTTAGATTATATAACCACATATTATGTGTGGAGGGAAATTTAAAAAACAAAACAAAAACTCCAGCCACGGAAAAGCCAACAAAACTCCTAAAAAAAAAGCTAAAAGTTAAATTCTGTTCTTTAGACTATGTCAAAATGTTATCTGTTAGTTTTTGCACCTCTTTTTCCTCAACAGATGACTGGAGGGAGTGTTGTATTATAGTATAATGGAAAACCTTTAGTCTTGATTACAACAATTGAAGAATTCTTGAGAGAGAAAAAAGGAAGATACTGTTTTGCCTCATCTCTCCTTATTTAGTTTTCTCAGAAAACTTTTACCTCAATTATCCTCAGTTCATTGATGAAAAAATACAAAACATTCAAACCCTCTGTCATATCATAGAGTATGTGTGATTTGACTTTATGAGTTAAGGCTTTCTGCACATGTGTTCTGAAATAAAAACTTACTGAAAACATCTATTTCCTCTTCTGCAGTGTGCAGGTGATAATAATGAAGCATGCAGCAATGCCACAGCAGTTATAGTCACATGGATCGGGGACATACTAGAAAGAAACACGTCCCTGATCCACGCGCCTGTAACTGACACAAGCAAAAGCCTTCTTACATAGGTTCACTGCATCTGTTATTCATCTGCTAGAACATGTGTGAAGGGGTTACAAGGGTGCTGGACTTAATATGCATGACTGTGGAACTTCCTATCAAAGCTAGTAAGATGAATACTAAAAAACAGTTAATCAAAGTTTGACACTGGCCCTTAGAAGCCAGAGCTACTAATTTCCAAATGCTACAACTTTTGAATATTCTAAAATAATCCTAGTGGCAGTGTCAACAGAGTGCTATGGGGTAAGAAAGTGCAGATAATCAATTTTGGCCTAGGGGCCCCAGAAAGCATCACAGAAAAAATTATTGTTTATTGCAGAGAAAGGAGAGAAATCAGTGTACAACATGTGCTAAGTCATGGCTTGTCCAGAATACTTTAGAACTTCCTGTATAGTTGAGTCTTGCCTTTTGGGAGACAGGAGGGGTCAGGGAGGCTTGGTTTAAACATAAAATAGATGATATTCAGATTATAGTTGCTTTGAGAGTATGCAGTTATTTGGGGGTGTTTAGAAATGGTGCTATTCATGGACACATAGAGGGACAGAAAATGCACTAGGGCCTTTGGGTGGAGGAGGGGTGGATGGAGGGTGGGTGGGTGGAGGGAGGGTGGAGGGTAGAGGGAGGGTGGGAGGCTGGGATGGTGAAGGGAGGGTAGGGGATGGGAGGGTGGAGGGTTGAGGTTGGGAGAAAAGAGAGGAACGGGAAAAATAACAAAGTAATGGGTTGGGTACCAGGCTTAATACCTGGGTGATGAAATAATCTGTGCAACAAACCTCTATGACAAAAGTTTACCTGTGTAACAAACCTGCACCTGCATAAAATAAAGGTTTTTTTTTAAAAAAAAGAACAATTATAACAAAAAAGGAATGTTGCTTTTTTTATTAAATGAATGTGCATAAATATATATGTATATAGCACAAATATGTAAAATATATTTCGTAAGTGTGCATGTAGAGTTATAAGAAATTGTGCTAAATGCCTAGTTTTGCTTCTAGGAATCCTGAAGAATACTGTGATCTCCCCTACTAAGCCTCTTTCTTCTCAAAATTTTGTTTATGGTTTTTGAGAAAATGGTTTCATACCCTGATCCCCAAACCTAAATCTTGTGTTGGTCCACGCCTCCATTTCTTATATGAAACATTATGTAAAAAATAGTGTGATAGTTACTAAATCCATTGTCCATATTATACATGGGTAAATAATGGTCCATTATACTCTACCAGCTACATATTATATTTGATTTAGCAGAATATGTAGTTTTGTAGAATAGGGATGAGTATAAGCTGTTTCAATTCTGCCCACAATTATTCTTGTAGATGTGGAAAATGTCTCTTTAAGAACCTATTCTTCTTGTTTATTTCTGCTATGAGATTACATACCTAAAAGCCTATCATATTCCAGAAAAATATTAGGAGCTCCATATATATTAGTTCTCCTTCATTTTCTCCCCTTCTCAATATAGCTTCCTTTATAAAGTCTAATAATGTTCAATGAAACATAAATTTTCTCTCAGTGCCTTGCAATGTTATTAAACAAAATTCATCTATCTCTAGCTGTGTGTGCATGCGTGCATGTGTTTATGAGCATGTGTGTGGATGTTTGAAGGATATTAGTATTTCTTATCAACCTGACCTCTTTCTAGAGACAGCTCAGTTATATTTCCTTCATCTGCAGAACATGTAATCCATCTACTTTGGGGTACTAGTTCCTTTATTGACCAATCTTGACTGCAAAATAGCATGAATTATTTTGCAAGTTGGAGACAATCAATTAGCATCGTCATTTCTTTCAACTGTATACCAATTTTAGGCTAATTATTAGCCACTTTTTCCATCAGTGCATATTCAGAAGAAAGACATAGGTTAAAATGAAAATAAATTGATTGAAGGTTTATGTGAGCAGTAAAATCCATGATCTCAAGAAGTTTAAATAAACGTTTAAGAAGCTATAACTGCCGGGCGCGGTGGCTCATGCCTGTAATCCCAGCTCTCAGGGAGGCAGAGGCGGGAGGATAGCTTGAGCCCAGGAGTTCGAGACCTGCCTGGGTAATATAGCGAGACCCTGTTCTCCACAAAAAGGAAAAAAAAAAAAAATGACAAAAAAAAAAAAAGAAGCTATAACTTTACTATATACCCGGATTTGTATAAACACAAATATTATCAGTATGTAAAAATAATGTCTGTCAAATTTCATGTTTATTGATGACATGTATTGTATATCTAGTTTACCAGAATGTTAATCTTTTTAATTTAAAATTATTTAATATGTGATGATTGCTCATGTAGATTAGCAAATTTAGGTACAGTATTGTCATTGGTCCTCATATGTGACGTCACTATTAAGACAAAGAAAATTTTTTCTGTATGCAGATTGACAGTTTTCCCTTTGCTTGAAACACTTTAATTTGTGTAAATAATTTAAACTCCTGATGGTATTTCTCTGAAATCCAAGGAAAATTTTTACTTGATTTATTTCTCAAGGTCACTGGTTATAGTTATTAACATGGAAAATATTTTATAAAATTCATCAAGGTCTGTCATGGTATAAAATTATACAAACTGATGAAAGCTCATTACTTTTACCATTTTCTCATTTACAAGCACAATTTCACCCTATTTTACAATTTTATTATTTATATATTTTCTTGCTTATTTGGTAACTTACATACTGGCATGACAGGGCCAGTTAACTTTTTAAATTCCTACTGGAAAGTTTCAAGTGAAGTTTTGCCCATGGATGACACTTTAAAAGCATGAGATGATTGTTGGATTTCAATGCTAGATTTTCTTTCTGTCTTTCTCTGCAGTGACAGTGTGGCCTGTCTTCACTAGTTGGCATTCCAGTCATCTTGATCCATCCTTCACTCTCCTGCTCTCTCCCAAGGGCTTCTTTTGTCTTCACATTATTTGTCACAGGTTTATCTGAGCATGTCCCTCTGATGACATCTTAGACATTTTTGTAATTGCTCAGGACTTAACACTGTATCAGACATTTAGTAAGTATTTATTTGAGTATATTGAATTACGGTTTGCAAAGTGTTTTTATATCTACTGTTCATCTTGACCCTTAACCCAGATCTTGGGCTGTCAGGAAAATTATGATGATTCCTACTTCATATATGAGAATATGAAGCTTTGAAAGATTAAGTGCCTTGCTAAAAGTTAGAGAAATATGCTAATGTGTTACATTCAGAAAGTAAGAGCTTCTAATGCTTTCTACCCCCTTCCCCACAATAATTATGCTAGTTTTCTATTCATCATCTGTATCTAAGTATTCCAGATGGTATTTCAGGATAATGAATATTGTTATATCTCCTATTTCCAGATAAAACCATCTAAAGTTCTCTCAGGTCAGAAGCATAGAAACATATGTATAAGCTACATCATCATATATCATCACTTTGATGTTTTAAGTCATAGAACCATTGCTCACTGTAGAACAAGACAGTAAAAATGATGCTTTATGAAAAGAGAAAGTAAATTTCACATCTATCATTCATCTTATAAATTCTTTCTATCAAAATTTTAATTAGAGTGACCTAGTTTCCTCACTGTGGAAGGACAATATATGTATGTATGTGTATATGTATATGTATATTTTTAAATTTATAATGCAAGTGCTCTCTCATCCAGGAAATGTTCCCTATAGAGTGATAAGCCTAGTGTGAGAACATAACGTTCAGCCAGCAAAGGTTATATCACACTGATCTTTTTTTTTTGAGACGGAGTCTCGCTCTGTCGCCCAGGCTGGAGCGCAGTGGCCGGATCTCAGCTCACTGCAAGCTCCGCCTCCCGGGTTTACGCCATTCTCTCGCCTCCGCTCCGAGAAGCTGGGACTACAGGCGCCCGCCATCTCGCCCGGCTAATTTTTGTATATTTTAGTAGAGACGGGGTTTCACGTGTTAGCCAGATGGTCTTGATCTCCTGACCTCGTGATCCGCCCGTCTCGGCCTCCCAAAGTGCTGGGATTACAGGCTTGAGCCACCGCGCCCGGCCATATCACACTGATCTTTGAACACTGCTCAATAGTTAAGAGTTTTGGGACTGTTTATAGTAAGGACCATGTTAGTGATTTGTTTTTTCTAAGACCACCAGAGCCAGCACAAAAGAACCAGTGAGTAGGCAAGGCTAAGAGCAAAACTGCAAATTTATTATTTGGTCACCTAGCTTCAGGGAAGAAGGTGTGGAAGGTGAGGTCTGTCGGCCTCCGGCAAAGGAGGCCGACAGAGTCGCCTGGTGGAGCTCTCAGCGGAGTTCCTGATGCAGTCCCGACAAGAGTGGGGGCTGAGAAAGCTCGCGCCGCCGGCTCGCCGGGAGCGGCTTTTCTAGGAGTGGGAGGGCAATAGGCGGGACACGGGCGTGTCCAGGGGCGTTCTGTAGGTGCGGCCAGGTAAATCTTGGTCTCTTCGGATTGACGTCACCTGGCGCATGACCAGTTGGTCTGCACGTTTCCCGGTGCTGGCGCCGGCTGCAATTTCCCGTGCGGGAAAAGTTGGTGATGAAGAACCCGGAAGTGCGCCATCTTGCCTCCCTTCGTCCAAACAGTTAGCAGGTTTTCTCAGTGGCTTATTACATAGGTGACAATCAAAACATTATTGCCAAACTGCATGTTAGTTCATAGATTTAATATCTAAGATACATTTTACAGTTCTTTGAGGCAAGTTGCCTTCATTTCTGGGTTGCAAACATATTACTGTGAGAAAATAGCAAAGTACATACCAGAGAAGAGGTAAGTTCTCTTTTTCAAGCAGTGCAAACCACAGAAAAACATCAAGCGTTACATCTAATCTAACTCTGTTATGAAAAGAGTTGTACAAGTTGTACCAGTAACTAAAATACACCTAGAAGAAAAAAGATTTTTGGTCAACAGACATTTCAGGGCAAAGATATTTGCATTCCTAAGCAGAAACACATTATGCATAATCAGTTAATAGATAAGGAAGAAAAGCAATATTAAAGACCTCTTTTGTACCCAATGTATTATAATCTGAGCTCAGTGTGTTCCATACACTAGATTATTTAATCCTGGTAGTAATTTATAGGCGGGCATTATTATCTCAATTATTATGAATACATACTAGGTGAGATTAAATACTTTGCTAACATGGCAGAACTGCTATTCTGTCACCCTCACATTAATCTGTCTCTACTTCCTGTGTTTGTACACATATATAACAGTGTCTAAAAAGGTTTTTTTTTCTTTTTTTTTTTTTTTGAGACAGAGTCTCTCTCTTTGTCACTCAGGCTGGAGTGCAGTGTCACGATCTTGACTCACTACAACTTCTGCCTCCCAGGTTCAAATGATTCTCCTGCCTCAGCTTCATGAGTAGCTGGGATTACAGACACCTGCCACCATGCCAGCTAATTTTTGTATTTTTTTTTATTTTTTATTTTATTTATTTTATTTTTTTGAGACGGAGTCTTGCTCTGTCGCCGGGGCTGGAGTGCAGTGGCCGGATCTCAGCTCACTGCAAGCTCAGCCTCCCGGGTTCACGCCATTCTCCTGCCTCAGCCTCCCGAGTAGCTGGGACTACAGACGCCCGCCACCTCGCCCGGCTAGTTTTTTGTATTTTTTAGTAGAGACGGGGTTTCACAGTGTTCGCCAGGATGGTCTCGATCTCCTGACCTCGTGATCCGCCCGTCTCGGCCTCCCAAAGTGCTGGGATTACAGAATTTTTGTATTTTTAATAGAGATGGGGTTTCACCATGTTGGCCAGGCTGGTCTTGAACTCCTGACCTCAGGTGATATGCCCGCCTTGGTCTCTCAAAGTGCCAGGATTACAGGCGTGAACTACCACCCATGGCCAAGTCATTACCTAAAATATTTCAGTTATTTGGGGGGGGGGGGTTGGAATCCTTGTTGCTTAATATTTTCCTCAATAAAAGTGTCAAATGGTTAATCTCTTTATAGATCATCTTCCTTTTGATATTTACAATAATAATTACTATATTTGAAACTCTCAGAAGACCAGAGAAACTCAAACTACAGTTCTGCAAGAGACATTGGAAATTCTGTGTGTCATACTGGACATTCATTATATTTCAAATAGCTGGAATTCCTTTAAACAGGCTAAAACAAACATGCAAAGAGTTTACTCAGCATTTATTGTGTGTTGTGCATTTGTATGTTTGTTCAATGAGTCACCTACCCCATAGGAGAAGTTTAGTCACAGGATTTTTTAAAAACCCTAAGAGGGTCATGAATTAAAATATCCTCCTATTAAGCCATTAAGCCTATCACATTTGGCGTGTAAGTTACGTGAAATTCATGCTCTTAAGTGACATATTTCGAAGGATAGCCTATTTCAAAGTATGGTAAAATGATGTATGTACAAACATTGCCCTGTGGGTGTGTAGAATTGAGGCTCTTAATGACACTTTCACGATTTGTGAGACCCTTGCCATCCTGTAAATAGTCATAGCAGCTACACTTTTCACTGGAAACAGGGAATTTTCCCAAGTTCCATCTCTCACCTTCTGGTTCACAAATTCTTGCTCTCCTTTGACAAGCCCGTCTCTTGGCTTACTGCTCTCTCTCTAGCAAGTCCTCCAGAGGATAACAGGAGAGTCTGTGCACTGACTTTCAGAGGAGGTTCCCTTGATCCATCACTTTTGAGCTGAATCTAATTCCATAGTGCAGAACCTTACACTGGACCTGTTGCCCCATGATTTTGATTCCCAGAAGTGGAGATGTTGGCTACCATACCATATTCCAAAATATAAGACCAGTTCACAAACCAGCTGAAGAACTCACTAGGAAGAGTCAGGGCAAAGGCAACTTTAAGAACTGCTGTTTTCAATGAGCTAAGTGAGAATAAAACAAAAACTCCCCTATTTATATATCAATAGCTATGCACTGATAGTTTTTACAAGTGTAATTATACACAAGCAAATTGAGGTAAAAAAAAATCAAAATATCCTCCAGAACCAGATATTCTTGAATTTAAAGACTTATTTGGCTACTCTAAATCTCTGAAAATACTTCTAGTATTCAATAATGTGGCATAATTTATGTGGGCCAAATAGACTAGAAAATGGTGAGTTTTAATATTTATATGATGGCGAGATCACCATGACAGAATGGGATATCCCCAAAACAGCTTTGAGCAATTATGGAGCCAGCACAAAACCAAGTGCTGGAGGATTTAGCTCTGCCAGTCATTGACTATGTGACCTGGTGCAATTACTATTACTACCTATTTGACATTTTCAAATCACATGACTTACTTTACAAGTAAGGACACCAATGTCCCTACTGAGGTTTGTTTTCAAAGAATCAGGAAACCTAACTCCAGAAAGTGCCATTCATATTGTCTTCATGAATGGTGCTCCATGACCTTGCTAACACATGACTTTAGAGCTTTAAGCCATGGGTTTGGTTTTCAGATGTTGTAAATTAAATAATGTTAAGCTAAAGAGTTACAGATTTTAAAATGTTACACAAATCTTATTGAGAAAGTTACTAAAAATAATGATCTTCAAGGTCATACCAAATGACAGTTAATACAGAGCGTTTTAGTCCTCATAAATAATAAAACAAGAATGATACACTGGCGCCATTATTTTCAACATTTTTCTAAAAATGAAGAAATTAAGGGAAGGGATTATACAGCTAAATAGTGCAGGAGTGAGTTCTGAAACAAATGGTCCCAAACAAGTTGGCATAAAAGAATGACAAGCTTTTTAACTGCTAAGCTGTATCCCCTACCATGACAATTTCAAAGGATAGCATGGTATCGTGTCACATTATTTCTTATAAAAGAACCAACAGTACATGCAACTTGAAACCTGCCTATATATAGATGATTTTATGATTGCCAGCATGTTTGAGATGACACACAAACAAGATGCATATCAGATTACTGAATAGAACAGAGAATTGCGTGGACATATATGAACATTATGTACCATTAGGGTTTTGGTTGATCTTTCAAGTCAAGGTGGTACAGGCTGGTTGACTTCCTGGTAAAAGGGTGGGAGAACCAAAAAAATACATCCTTTCTCAGATATGACTTTTGTCACTATCTTGAGAAAAGAATCCATGCCCAATTTATCTCTGCATTTCTGTTTTCACACAGAACAGAGTTTCACACCTAATAAGCACTGGATAAAGTTTATTTGAATGAAAAACAAGCCTATATAGTAATAACAATGTGGAAAGGAGTAATTATTCTGTCCTGAGGTACAAAAGATGGTTTAAAAAGGTTTCTAGGTGAATTAGAAAAAAATGCTTTTGACATCTAAGACATGTGTATATTCATTTTACTTACTGATATATTTTCTATTAAACTTAGAAATAATTATCTGCCAGATGGAAAGAACTGTTTATAATTGATGTATGTGTAAATGAACTGAAAGAGGAAAACATTCAGTCTATGTCTCTCCAATTATGTGCTCAATGGGTAGTATTGATATTAGCAAATATATTTGACTGGTTCTTCTACTTTGTTTAATCTATTTAATAATAATGTAATATTGACCTTGGGATTTAAAAAATACATATATTCCAGGTGAGGCATGATGGCTTTCACCTGTAATCCCAGCACTTTGGGAGGCTGACGCCGGAGGATCTCGAGTTCAGGAGTTTACGATCATCCTGGGCAACATACTGAGACACTGTCTTTACAGAACAATTTTTAAAAACTTATCCAGGAGTGGTGGCATGCACCTGTAGTCCCTTGGGAAGCTGAGGCAGGAAGATCCCTTGAGCCTGGGAGGTCAAGGCTGTTGTGAGCTGTGATTGCACCACTGCACTCCAGCCTGAGTGACAGAGTGAGACCCTGTCTTAGGAAAAAAAAAAAAAAAATCAACAATTATTGAAGTCAGAACAGAGTAGCGGTGTGATTGTATCTAGCCTGTGTGTGTTACATGTGCAGAGTAGAACACATTTCCATGGCTACTTCTGAAATTTGAATCATCATCTTCCAGAATTTACTTCTTCAGTTACCACCAAATATTTATTAGGGACTAAATACGTGCTAGCCACTGAGATACAAATACAGACTTACGTACTCCTCTCCTAGGGACTGTATTCTATCATGGAACTAGATCTTCTACAAGACTCAGGCACATAAAATCGGCGAGTCTGGGTGTTTGAATCACATCGTCGCTATGAGTCCATTGTCCTAGATCCAGATGTATTTTAATGTTGCTCGTTTTTTGTTCTAAAGATGCCCATTAAAATAAAATAAATATTGTTACTTAGCTGAATAAGAAGTTTCTGTTATGAACATTTTATTATTTGAAAACAATCATCTTCTCTGCAACACCGTATCAATATGGTAGTAATGTGTGAGAGATGGTTTTTATACATGTGAACAGCATTTATTATCTTCTTATAGGAAAAAAAATCTAACCAAAACTTTAAAGGTATTTTAAATTAGCTTCAATTGATTGGAGGCCTCTTTCTTTTTATATGGCCAGGTTGTCTACTTTCCCAGTTCACTGACTTGGTTGCCTCAGTCCATTCAGTCTGCTATAAAAAATTGGTTTATAAACAACAATTTATTCCTCACAGTTCTGGAGGTGAAAGTCTGGGTGCCAGCATGGTTGGGTTCTGGTGAGAGCCCTCATCTGAGGTGCAGATTGCCTACATCTTGTTTCCTCACGTGGCAGAAAGAAGGTGAGAGAGCTCTGGGGTTCGTTTTTTGTTTTTAGATGGAGTCTTGCTCTGTCGCCAGGCTGCAGTGCGGTGGCACCATCTCGGTTCACTGCAACCTCCGACTCCCTGGTTCAAGCAATTCTCCTGCCTCAGCCTCCAGAGTAGCTGGGATTACAGGCTCGTGCCACCGCGCCCAGCTAAGTTTTGTATTTTTAGTAGAGATGGGATTTCACCATCTTGACCAGATGGTCTCGATCTCCTGGCCTTGTGATCTGCCCACCTCAGCCTCCCAAAGTGCTGGGATTACAGGCGGGAGCCACCGCACCCGGCCAGGGGTTTCTTTTATAAGGACACTAATCCCATTCATGAGGGTTCCACCTCATGACCTAATTACTTCAAAAAGGCCCTACCTGTTAATATCATCACATTGAAGGTTAGGATTTCAAAATTACACATCAATTTTGTAAGGATGTAAACATTCAGTCCACAACACTTAGTATAAAAGGAAATTAAAAGATAAGTTTTAAGGAGTTCTAATTTTCCTTCATTGTTGATGACTTTTCATAGTATTACTTCCTTGTTGGTATATGAGAACAAAATGCCGGCTTCTCACATGGTTCTTAGAAAGACTATTAATAAGAAATATTACTTGGCCAGGCGCGGTGGCTCAAGCCTGTAATCCCAGCACTTTGGGAGGCCGAGATGGGCAGATCACAAGGTCAGGAGATCGAGACCATCCTGGCTAACATGGTGAAACCCCATCTCTACTAAAAAAATACAAAAAAAAAAAAAACTAGCCGGGCGTGGTGGCCGGCGCCTGTAGTCCCAGCTACTCCGGAGGCTGAGGCAGGAGAATGGCGTGAACCCGGGAGGCAGAGCTTGCAGTGAGCTGAGATCGGGCCACTGCACTCCAGCCTGGGCGACAGAGCAAGACTCCGTCTCAAAAAAAAAAAAAAAAAAAAAAGAAAAAGGAATATTACTTGACTTATTTAATTCTCTGGCAGTTTTATAAAGACATATACAATTTCTACACACTACTTTAAAATGCAGTCGATGTAGTTTTCAGCAAAGCTTTGGAAGGGATTCAACCAATGTTTGCCGTCACATAGGGATGCATGCTGGAAATGGTTCTCGCTGCTTCTGTGGCTAGGCGCTCCTGGAATCAGCGCTGTACTACAAAAATGAAACACTATGTTGATTATATTTCTTTCATCAATTATTCTGCCAATAAGGTGCATTAGTTTATATATTTAACTAGCATTCTTTTTCGAGAGAGGCACATGAGGTACCTGAGAGATCACTATTATTGTGTCATTGAACCATATAGTTTTATTATGTTCACTGAGACAATTTTCATTTCTCAAGTGTTAAATATCTCTACAATTCAGTACATCCCATGCCTAGCTCTCTAAAGCCACAGAACTTGTCAAAAATAGTCTTAATATCTGTAAATATTGACTGTTGGTTAAAAGTCTAGGCCCTGTAGTTAAACTGTCTGGAATGAAATCTTGGCTTAGATACTAAGTAAATATGTGACCACCAACAACAGAATTTCTCTCTGCCTGAGTTTCCTAATATACAGAAAGAGAAAAGTCACACCAGCTTTATAGGGTCATTGTGAGGTTTAAATGAGATAGTACATGGACAACAATGTCTTGCCAAACTAAGCACATGACAGATATTAGCTACAGTCCTCATCATTGCCTCTGCTCCTTTTTGTCACATATCACCATAGAAAAGAAGGGAACAGCTCGACTAAAAAGTTTTCTGGTAGTTCTCATCTAAATGATGCAAGTAGATGAATTTTGAATACATGGATGTGGATTTGTGATATTTTTAGGCTTTTGTGTTTGCACAGATAATTATGGCTTTTTAAAGAATCAAGTTATCAGATCATTTCATTTTCAGATATTAAAAAATAATGAAAATGGAAAAGTACATTGAAAATGTGATCATTTAGGGAATATATTTAGCAATAAGGAGAGGACAATGCAACCAGGAGGGGCGGAGAGAGAGACAGAGATATAAATGTGCAAAACTTTCTTTGCTTTTGCAAGATCTGTTGTTTATAGGATAAGCCCAGTTGTTCTGCATTCTAGCACCGATGCTTTTCATGGGAAGAGCACAGGCTGTGTATGGCATGTGTTGTGTGTGAGTTTAAGTGGTTTTTACATTACTAATGAAACACAAACTTTTCCCATGATAATCAACTGAGGATTATATTTTACAGTGAAAAAAGTGTAGATGCAGAAACTTAGTTTCTGTGGCTAAAAATGGCTGAAAGTAAAGATGTCACTGAATAGACATTGTTGATCCAAAAGGTAGTATTGACCCCAAATGGAGAGGGAATCCTACGTCATTAAATAGGCATTTGTAAACACCAACTGCCATGAAGTGATTCATTTATAAAGGAAGGTACTGATTTTAAGTAATAAATCATTGTTAATTTCTGTACTATTTAATAGTATTAATCAGAGTGAACTTGTACAGCAATAATCATAAGAACTGTTCTTCTACAAGTTTTATTTCAAATTCTGCAGTTATCATGCTATCACATACTGTCACGCGTGTCTGTGCGAAGAGACCACCAAACAGGCTTTGTGTGAGCAATAAAGCTTTTTAATTACCAGGGTGCAGGCGGACTTAGTCCAAAAAAGGAGTCAGCGAAGGGAGATAGGAGTGGGGCAGTTTAATAGGATTTGGGTAGGTAGTGGAAAATTACAGTTAAAGGGGGTTGTTCTCTTGCCAGCAGGGGCGGGAGTCACAGGGTGCTCCGTGGGGATCTCCTGAGAGTCATTGTCCAGGAGAAGGAATGTCACAAGGTCAATTGATCAGTTAGGGTAGGGCAGGAACAAATCACAATGGTGGAATGTCATCAGTTAAGGCAGGAACTGGCTATTTTCGCGTTTGTGATTCTTCACTTGCTTCAGGCCATCTGGATGTGTGTGTGCAGGTCACGGGATATGACAGCTTAGCTTGGGCTCAGAGGCCTGCCACATACCAACTGGAGAATATTGTCATGAGATGACATAAAAATAAGTAAAGACTATTAATGACTATCCTAATTATACCGGGAAGTAAATCAAAACTCTTCATCAGTTAGCTACCACTCTTGTTGGCTGATTAGAGCATGCATGTAAAAATTTGTCTGGTAAAAATTGTAATATGTAAAACTAAGGGAGGAGACCACCCTTCATATCATCTTATGCCCAATTTCTGCCTCCAAAGAAAGAAGAAGTAAAAACTAAAAGGCAGAAATGAAATCCATGGGCAGACAGCACGGTGCCGCGCCCTGGGCCTGGTCGTTAAAGACTGACCCCTGACCTAATTGGTTCTGTTATCTATAGATTACAGACATCGTATAGAAATGCACTGTGAAAATCCCTATCTTGTTTTGTTCCGATCTAACTACCGGTGCATGCAGCCCCCAGTCACGTACCCCCTGCTTGCTCAATCAATCACGACGCTCTCACATGCACCCCCTTAGAGTTGTGAGCCCTTAAAAGGGACAGGAATTGCCCACTCGGGGAGCTCGGCTCGTGAGACTGGAGTCTTGCCCATGCCCCCGGCCGAAGAAACCCCTTCCTTCTGTAACTCGGTGTCTGAGGAGTTTTGTCTGCCGCTCGTCCTGCTACAAAACTAAGGTATTTAGCTATGAAAACTTTCTATGTTCATCTTTTTTTATACAGCTTACACGATGCTTCAAAAAATAACTAAAAATGTTGGCATTTTTCAAACAGTTTTTCACCAATGTATTTGAAAAGTCTCTTCGTATCAGAATTTAAGAGGCATACATATATGCAGTTATATACAGTTGTATACACTTTACTAAAAATTGTTTCCTTTTGACTTGCTCTCTGATGAGTAACATTTTACAAGATTACTCAGGTAACCTTGAGTAAATTACTCTATTTGGCTAATCCTTAGTTTCTTCTCTGTGAGTGGTGATTAAAATGCCTACTCTGTCTTTTGAAAGCCAAATTAAGATAGGGGTTATCAAGCAGTGAATTGCCATAAAATGTGTTATGCATATGTTATCACATTTGTATTGTTATTATAAGTATGTGTTTATATGTATATCCTCCTTAGTGACCATGAGATCATCCAGAGTAGGAGCTCTCTGGAAAGTTAGAAAAGAAAGAAAAAAAAAAAAAATGGAGGAAGTGGAAAATACAAAGGAATTTTCTCAGTGGTGTTTGTTCCATAAGCTCTAAACAGTAGGCCACCAACGTCCTTGAGAATCCTACATTTATCTGTCCGTACCTTATAATTACATCTGTCACTCTCCTTTTATTATCAGAAGAGTTGCACAATTCATTTTAAAGTCTAACTTGTCCTTTGTGCTGACTGCCACACACATCTGATGAAATATAACAAATTGAACAGAGGTGCCATTATTAAAGCAATCTGATAAAAAGCTGCAGTTGTGAGGTACACTGAAGAATATATTTGGTTTCTTCAGGGAATCAAAAGCATTTCACATTTAAATTATTTTCTGGAGACTTTTATGTGAATATACTACAGTTTATCATGCAGAAATACTGTGTACTTTTTTCTTTCTTTTGTAAAAGAGAGCAAACAGGATAGATATATCAATGAGTTATTACTAAGGTATCAGTTTTTCTCATATGACACACTCCCTCTAAGAAGCGGAACGGTGTTTCCATCAAAATTTGATTATTTTTATATTAATATTTTATGACATTTTTATCAAACTTATATATCTATGTAAACCTTAAGACAATTTTGCAAATAGCCACACACACAGTATTTCTAAATTTGGTGAGTCTTCCATTTCACATAATTACAGGAAATTTTCTCTTTATGTGATTCCTATCTGCAAGAATTTCATTTACTGGAATTGATTTAAATAATACCAGTCTTCTACAACACGGTTCAATTTCAGTCCACAGCATATCAACCATAATTGCATAAATTACAAACTTTGCTGCTAGGCCTTCAGTCCACAATTCACTGCATAAAGAGGAGACATACATCATGATCAATAACCAATCACGTCACTTCTTTCGAAGTCTCCAGTGATTGGTCACTGCGCATGTAGAATTTGTATAATTCAGTTTATGCAGAGACGGGACTTCATTCTCCTGTGTTCTGACCAGTTGGAGCTCCCGAAATGCCTGTGGCTGCAGTTTGCTCACAGTGGTCACAAGTCTTCAAAACATGAATCTTATTAACAGGTTTTTGTTTCTCCAGGTTAAAGTCAAAATTATACCTAGCACGCATCACAGCTTAGCCGAGCCTACTGTAAACATGCTCAGAGCACTTATATTAGCCTACAGTTGAGCAAAATTATCTAACACAGGTTCTATTTTATAATAAAGCCTTGAATATCTCATGTTATTCATTGAACACTGTACTGAAGGTAAAACGCAGAGTTGTATGGGCACTCAAAGTATGATTCTACTCAATAATCGTTTGCTTTTGCACCATCATAAAGCTGAAAATTTGTAAGGTGAATCATTGTAAGTCGGGGATGGTTTGTAGTTTTCTTTTTAACAAAAAGGCATTAGAGGATTCTTTATGTGTTTCCACTGTTTCTTTACTGAAAGTTAGAGCCAGGTTCGTAATTCTGCCCATACTACCGAGGCCAAAACTCTCCTCCCGCTTTTGCACTGACTCTCATCTCAAATCTTTGTGTCTTGCAGTGGCCAAGTTGGCATGAATTAAATTATTTAACGTGTAAATTCAACAGTGTTCAGAGATGTATAAAATGGGCAAATTCAGTGACTACTTTGAACAAGGGAAACATGGCTTTTAAATGGTAGTGACTTAGGTTGGATTCAAATCAGGGCCCTAAAAATTTAAGGTCCCAAAACCCATTACAAATGTGCTGAGACATCCAATGATGCACAAGGGTCCTTCTAGAACTGGTAGCTTTAAAATGCATAAAATTGGGCAGAGATGATAGTCTAACTAGCAAACAAGGAATGTGTCTTTCAGGTTCCTGGAAATAATGGGCACATTTGTGTTTTTCATGTCTAGTTACTGCCATCTCTGCAGTCTTGTGTAGCCTTCTACACTTCCTTTTGTCTTGTAAAAATGCTTTTCTGTCAGAGTTTATGCTTTCATACAATAAACATTTACATAGAGACCTGTCACAGTGGCGATCATTTAAAATGCATTTAGAAAATGCAGTTTGATGTTGTATTTGAATTGACATTTTCCCTACATAAAAACCTTTAAAACTTATACCAGTAAAGGCCAGCTTCTTAAAAGGTAGCCTCCTTTTATGCATACTAAAAGTTATCCTTTTGGAAATTGCATAAGCATCTAATCAGTGCTTGCTAATTGTGGGTGCTTTCAGCCAGAGCATGAAATTGGGCACACAATTAGCAAACTGAAGAAATGTTTAATTGCAAGTGTAATTTTAACCTATTGTCAAGAGGGAAAATAGAAAGGATGAAAATGACCATTTTGATTTTGGTTAACACAGAATTAAAATAGATAAAGAGTTTGGACCCTTGAAGAGCAAACCTCAGTTCCAATATTTATTTGTCTAACTTTGGACAATCCCCTGGTCACTGTAAGTATGAGTTTTTTGTTTTGTTTAGTTTTGCTTTTTTTCATTTGTAAATGGGGATCATAATGATTTAATTGCAAAGTTTCTGTGGCCATCCGAGATAGAAGCTTGAAATCACCTAACATGGTGTAAATAAGGTATGTTGATAGCCACTCAGGAAGTGATTGCTATTATGACTATGATTTTAAATATTAGTACTACTGGTGCTCATCCTACAGTAAAGCAAACCAACACGTCATCCATTTTTTTTCCCTACAGTTCATCAGCCACCATAGTGTGAAACTGACAGTGAAATACACCATCCATTATGCTTTTAAGTATTCCTTACCTTGAACTGTAATATACAGTAAAAGGGCACTGGACTTGAGATGAAGGAAGTGTTTTAATTCTGATTCTGTCATTTACTTGAGTAATCTTGAAGAAAGCACTTGATATCTCTGAAATTCAGGCTTGTTAGCTATAAAATAGAGACAAAACCTACTTCAAAAGATTAAAGAGAGAATAGTAACAAAGATAGCATTGTGCTTGACATATTAGGTGCTTAATAATCTTCAATTAAGGTTAATAATTACTCTGCATATAGTGAGTGCTTCTAGAAATTTATGCTAAGAATTAAGTTCATTTTCACTTTCATATATTTTCTTATGCTGATGTTACGAAATAGGTGTCGTATTTTTTGACATTATATTTTTATGTACCAAAAAATCTGCAAGCAGAAACAAATAATTTATTCAATCAAAATTTTATAAGTCCATTAACTTTGTTTCTTCTTACGCTCTATATGTGTTTTGAGGTTTTTTCTTTGATTTTCTTATTGTACATGTGTTGTTTTTATTGGAAATTGTTGAGACATTAATTAATACTAAAGTAAGCTAGGCTCCAGGATCCTTAGAATAGGGAAAAATATTATAAGACACAAGTTTAATTCTTATTCTGCCAGAATATTGTACCTTGACAAGTAATCTCCCCTCTCTGTGTTCTGTTTCCTCATCTATTAAATTGTGATGTTATTGACATTAGTATTTTTATCAGTGTCAAATGAAATACTGAGCAACAAAGCATATTTTAAAATTGAAAAGCAGTGTAATTATTTATTTTTATTTTAAGTTCTGGGGTACATGCACAGGATGTGCAGGTTTGCTGCATATGTAAACGTGTGCCATGGTGGTTTGTTGCACCTATCAACCCAACACCTAGGTATTAAGTCCAGCATGTATTAGCTATTTTTCCTAATGCTCTCCCTCCCCACGACCCCATCCCCCGACAAGCCCGTGTATGTTGTTCCCCTCCCTGTGCCCATGTGTTTTCACTGTTCAGCTCTTACTTATAAGTGAGAACAAAAAAGCAGTGTAATTAATTTAAAATTCCAGATTAAAAAAATCATTTCACATAAAGTATGAATATCTGCATCCTGGTTTTATGAATCTAAAAATATTTTTGTTGTGATAAAAATCATACATTGTTTAAGAATATAATTCGAAAATAAGAAAGGTAAGTGATGAACTGACAGAAGCAAAGGATACAATTAAAACTCAACACCTAGAGAGCTGAGGAAGAGAGCTGCTATTGTAAACAATAGACAAAGGGCTAAATAGAAAATAATTGGGGGTTATATATAAATAATACTTTTCATTTTGTCAAAGGTGTAAGTTCCATTTATAGATTTACACTTTTCCACATGGATGTCCACTTGTTCCAGCATCATTTGTTGAAAAGCCTACTTTTTCCATTCACTTGCCTTTGCTCCTTTGTCAAAGAACTACTGATTATATTTGTGTGGGTCTGTTTCTGGACTGTCTATTCTGTTCCATTGATCTATTTGCCTCTTCTTTCAATGATGCCACCCAGTCGTGATCACTGTAGCCTAATATAAAGTCTTGAAATTGGGTAGGGTAGGTCCTCTTTCTCATCCTTCAGTATTGTTTGGCCATGCTGGGTCTTCTGCCTTTCCATATAAACTTTAGAATCAGTGTGTCAATATTTACAAAAGAAATTACTGGAATTTTGGTTGAGATTGCGTTCAGTCTATAGATCAATTTGGGAAGAATTCAGGTTTTGACAATATTGAGTCTTTCTATTCATGATCATATCTTTACATTTATTCAACTCATCTTTGATTTAATGTAATCAACATTTTGCAGCTTTTCTCATGTAGATCTTATACATATTTTGTAGGCCTTATATCTAAGTGTTGCATATTTTTTGTGCTAATATGAATGATTTTATGTTTTTAATTTTAAACTCTAAGTGTTCATTGCTGGTATATAGGAAAACAACTTTTGCACATTAACCTTGAATCCTACAACACTACTCTTATTACTTCATTGTTCATAGAACTTCTTTGTTGATTCTTTGGAATTTTCTACGTAGTATGCAAATCATGACATTCGCATACTAAGGCAGTTTTAGTTCTTTCTCCCCAGTCTGTTTAAATTCATTTCCTTTTCTTATTGTATAAGCTAGTACTTTCATGACCATGTTGAATAGGAGTGGTGAGACCAGACACCTTTGTCTTGTTCTCTCTCTTAGGGGGAAAACATCCAGTTTTACACTGTTTACTATGGTATAAACTACAAAAACATAGTTTTTGTATGTTTAAGTAGTTATCAAGTAGAAATTTTTCCCCTTTATGCCTAACTTGTTCGGCGTTTTAATGAGAAATGTGTGTTGGATTTGTCAAATGCCTTTTCAGCATTATAGATATGATTGTATGATATTTCTTTCTTAGCCTACTGTGATAAATTACATTGATTTTAAAACTAATTAATTAATTTTTTTGAGACGGGGTCTCACTCTGTCACGCAGGCTGGAATGCAGTGGCATGGTCACAGCTCACTGCAGCCTCGAGTTCCCTGGCTCCGGTGATTCTCCCACCTCAGCCTCCCACATAACTGGAACTACAGGCCTACACTACCACGCCAGACTTTTTTTTTTTTTTTTCATATTTTTTGTAGAGAAGGGGTTTCCTCATGTTGCCTAGATTGGTCTTGAACTCCTGAGCTCAAGCAATTCACCTGCCTCAGCCTCCCAACGTGCTAAGATTACAAGCATGGACCATTATGCCAGGCCAATTAATGTTTACTTTACAAATAAGCATATATTTAGCATGTAAAACACGATGTTCAAATATGCATATTTTGTGGAATGGCTAAATAACTAATTAACATATGCATTACCTCACATTGTTATTTATCAGCTTTTGAATTTGAACTAACCATTATATCTGGAATAAAGCCCACTTATAATGTCATGGTGTACAATTCCTTTTATATAGTGGATTTGATTTGCCAAAATTTTGTTGAAGATTTTTGCATTTATGTTCATGAGATATTAGTAATTATCATTTTTTAATAGGTCTTTGGATGTGGTGTTGGAGTATTGCTGGCTACCTAGAAAGAGTTAGGAAGTATTCCCTATGTTTATATTTTCTGTAAAAGTTTGAAAAAAAATTGACTTAAATTCTTCCTTGGGAGTTTGGTAGATTCGCCACTGGAAACATCTGGGACCGATGCTTTCTGTTTTGAAAAGTAACTAATTGTCGATTTAATTTATTAGACCTATTCAGATTATTTAGTTCTTCTGGTGTGCAATTTTTATATTGTGTCTTCTGTGGAATCGGTCCATTTCATCTAGGTTATCAAATTTGTGAGCATGAAATTGTTTAAAATACTTATGCATAATTTCTTAATGTCTATGAAGTCAATGTTAATTACTCTTTTTCATTTCTGATCTTAGTGATTTGTGTGCTTTCTCTTTTTTCTGGTTAGCTTGGTTAGAGGATTAACAATTTTATTGAACTTTTCAAAAAACACTAGCTTTTGGTTTCATTGATTTACTCTACTAATTTCCTGTTTTCTGTGTCATTTCTTTCTGCCCTAATTTGTATTACAGATTTGCTTCTGCTTACTTCAGATTGATTTTGCTTTTATTTTTCTAGTTTTCTAAAGCAGAAACTTTTATTTATTTTAGATCTTTCTTTTCTAATGCATGCATTCAGTGCTACAAATTTCTCTCTAATCACTGGTTTTGTTGCATCCCACACATTTTGAAAAGTTGTATTTTAATTTTCACTTCAAACTTTTTATTTTTTCTTCAGACTTCTTCTTTGACTCGTGTATTACTTAAAATTTATTGTATTCTGCAAATATTTTGGAATTTTCAGCTTTCTTTTTATTTTTGACTTTGACTTTTTCATTGTGGACTAACACTATACTTAAATAACTTCAATAGTTTAAATTCATTAAATTGTGTTTTGTGACCTAGAATGTGGTATATCCTGGTGAATGTGCCATGTAGGCTTAGGAAGAATATATATTTTGTGTTGTCAGATGATGTAATTAAAACCAGGTAATTGCTGGTGCTGTTCTGATTAACTGTGTCTTATTTGGTGTGTGTGGACTCTGTCAGTCGCTGATAGAGGGGTACCATAGTCTTCAACCATAATAGTGGGTTTATTTATTTCCCTTTGCAGTTATATCAGTTTTTAGCTCATGTATTTTGACACTCCATTAGGCATAGGCACAATGAGGATTATTGTGTTTCATTGGAGAGTTAATACCTTTTTAAATTTATTTTTTATTTATTTATTTATTTATTTATTTTTGGAGACAGAGTCTTGCTCTGTTGCCCAGGCTGGAGTGCTTGGCACAATCTTGGCTCACTGCAACCTCTGCCTCCCGGGTTCAAGCAATTCTCCCTGCTCAGCCTCCTGAGTAGCTGGAACTACAGGCATGTGCTGCCACACCTGGCTAGTTTTTGTGTTTTTTGCTAGAGACAGGGCTTCATCATGTTGGCCAGGTTGTTCTCAAACTCTTGACTTCAAGTGATCTTCCCTTCTTAGTCTCCCAAAGTGCTGGGATCATAGGCATGAGCCACCACGCTTGGCCCTTATTTTAAAGGCCTCATCATTTTCCTTACTCACAAGTCTACTTTGTCTGAAATTAATATATTTACTCTAGATGTTTTTGGTTAATGTTAGCATGCTGTATCTTTCTCCATCCCTTTCTCTTAATTTATATGTGTCTTTATAAAGTGAATTTCTTGTAGCCAACCCATAGTAGGTTCTTGCTTTTAATCCACTGCGATAGGCTCTTTTGATTGGTATATTCAGCTCATTCACATTTAAGGTGATTACTGATATATTTATGTTAATACTTACCATAATTTGTAACTGTTTTCTGCCCATTGTCCTTGTTTTTGTTTTTACATTTTGTTTTGTTTTACATATCTTACTGCCTTTTCCAGTTTGAATTGGGCATTTTCTATTATTCTACTTTCTCTTACCCCTTTTTTACTTTTCTTTTACCTGCTTTTAGAGATTACCTTAGAGTTTGCAATATACATTTAGGGGTAATCCAAGTCCACTTTCAAATAACACTACCTTACTTCACAGGCATTACAGGTACATGCATGTAGTCTCAGTTCCCCCTGTGTCATCACATATAACATTGCTCATTCATTTCTCATTTATCCGTAAGCTAGAACAATCCAAAATATTTTTCCTATTATTAATTAGAACAAATTTTATGTTGTCTCCTCTAAGAACCAAAAAACATTATTTTACCTTCATTTAGTTTTTCTCAAATACTCTTTCTTTATATAGATCCAAGTTTCTAAAATGAGTCATTTTTTTTCCTCTGAATAATTTCTTTTAATATTTCTTAAAAGGGAGGCTTGCTACCAAAATATTACTTCAAGTTCCATTTTTCTGAGAAAGTCATTATTTCCTCTTTAAAGAATTTCACTTGATACAGACTTCTAGGTTGTATTTTTATTTGTTTTTATTTAAATATCTAAAATTTTACACCATTCTCTTCTTGCTTACACAATTCTATACAGTGTTGGCTTCCTCCACCCCTTCTTGGCTTCTTTGAAGATTTTCTTTTTGTTCGATTTTCTGCAGTTGGAATATTAATGCCAGGAAGTAGACTTTTAAATGTTTGTCAGAGAGTTTGCTACTCTGAGTTTCCTAGAACTGTGATCTGGCGTCTGTCTTTAATTTTGAAAAAGGATCAGCCATTATTACTTAGACTCTTTCTTCTGTTCCTTTCTCTCTCTCTCTCTCCTCCATATATTATTTGCATTATGCACATTACACATTTTGTAACACTCATACATGTCTAGAACATGCTCTTCCATATTTTTCATTCTTTTTACTTTTTACATTTTAATTGAGAAAGTTGCTATTGACATATTGTCAAACACATTATTTCCGTGACTGTGTCCAGTCTACTAATGAACCCATCCAAAGCAGTGTTTATTTTTATCTTTTTTTTTTCTTTCTTTCTAGCACTTCTGTTCAATTCTTTCTTGGAGTTCTCATCTCTCTGCCTGCATTATCTGCGCATTTTTTCATGTTGTTTGTTTTTGTCATTTGAGCTTTTAATATACTCATGATAGTTCCCAGTTCAATAATTGAAAGGTTTCTGCTATACCTGAGTAGGGTTATGATGCTTGTTTTGTCTCTTTAATCTGTGTTCTCTGACTTTAACACGCCTTGTAAAATATGATGTATCAGGGAAAATAAAACACACAGTGCCTTAGCCTGAGGTTTTATGTTAATCTACCTAGGATTTAAGCTGTGTCTACTATTTGCTGTAGCTATATGTCACAGAGACTAAAATGTTTTTGTCTCCCCTTTTGTTGTTGGGTTGCCACAGAGAATTTATCTTACATAAGATCTGAGACATGAAGGCTTTTCACTTGTATTCCCCCATTATTATGCAGGATTCTGCTGATGTGGTGATAGCGTGTGAAGGAGGATAGGCATTCTACAGTCTCATCATTAGGTCTCAGTGTTTTAGTGAAGCTGGGCCCCTGGGTTGTGACCATCACAAGGGTTTCTTGGCTTTTTATACTCTTATGTGATACAAGAAGGCTAGAGGGAGCTGGGGTTAGGTATTTCTCTTCCTTAAGATTAATTAGGTTCTGGTAAAACCTCAGTCCATTGGGCTCTAGTAAACTAGTTTTCTTTGAGGGTAGGCCTTTGTTAAGAACAGGATTTCTAGGCTGGGAGCGTTGGCTCACGCCTGTAGTCCCGGCACTTTGGGGGGCTGAGGCGGGAGGATCACGAGAAAATCGGGAATTCGAGACCAGCCTGGCCAACATGGTGAAACCCCGTCTCTAATAAAATTAGAAAAATTAGCTGGGTGTAATGGTACATGTCTATAATTTCAGCTACTTGGAAGACTGAGGCACGAGAATCTCTGAAACCTGGGAGGCAGAGGCTGCAGTGAGCTGAGATTGTCCCACTGCACTCCAGCCTGAGTAACAGAGTGGGACTCTGTCTCAAAAAAAAAAAAGAAGAAGAAGAAGAATGAGGGAATATTCAGGGGATATTTCACAGTCTGTACATCCCCCTTTCCCTGATAAAAGAACAAGGGGATTTTTCTCCTATCTTTAACTAAAGAACCTGGTAGACCTCTTGGAGGTAAAACTAATGAGAGTGTGGCCCCTTCCAAGACTGGACCTCCAGGAGTTTTCATCCCTCAAACTAGTCAACACCCAGTGTCTGGTCATTAGTCAATGATTTCTTCAGTTTTCTAGTTGTTGGCTCTAGTGCTGACTTCTCCTGGTGTGCTGTGATTGTTTCTGTGTATTCACCTGTCCGTCTGGTTGTCAAAGGGGGCAGTGGTTTGCCCTGTGATCCTAATTATCTGAAGGATCTAAGAAGAATTACTAATTTTCAGTTTAGTCAGCATTTTTCTTATTGTGAGGACCACAGTGATGATTTCTAAACACTTTAAAAGTCAGATAAGATTAATCTTGTTTTTTACA
The DNA here is from genome assembly GCF_009764315.1 of Trachypithecus francoisi. Lineage (NCBI taxonomy): Eukaryota > Metazoa > Chordata > Mammalia > Primates > Cercopithecidae > Trachypithecus > Trachypithecus francoisi. Next base: position 12,368,538 of record NW_022681469.1, on the reverse strand, counting down.
TTAAAAAAATTAGTATGTAGTAACTTAGATAACTTCAGTTATCTGAAAGTCTGACCTTCAGGAAGCTCAATCATACCTAAAGGCATTGTACATGTATGTTTATAAAAACTACCTGTGACAATGAAAAAGTAGCCTCTGGGCCGGGAAAATATATTATGTGGGGACATTCAAAGGAAGATATGTCAGAATAAGAAATCAAAAATATTTGCATCTTTGTATTCTTTTACAATGTATTTCATTATACCAGTATGTTTCAAGAGAAGAGAAGAGAAACGATAAAATACCAGTTATTGTTTATTTCAAAATGTTCTTAGTTAGCTCTGCATGCAGGCAGGCCACCATAAATGTGCATCCACAAATCCGAGTCCATGGTCCAGAGGGAGTTTCCTGGAACACAATGCAAAACTAAGATATAATCCATCAAATACTGCAGGCTCAATATATATTTGCAAGCCAACAAAGGAGAAGAATCCCAGTGTCCTCTGAGTAAAGGTTTAAAGAGCACATAAAATTATGCTAGCCTTAGGAAAGAAATTGGAGAACAGGACAAATGTTTAGGTTCTATTTAATATTATTTGCCTGAAAAATATGGAGTCAAGGCTCTGAAAAATAGGAAAAGTAGATCAAACAAGGATGATTTTTCCAAGTGATTTTATCACTATTTTGTCCTTTAGTAGAAAAAAATATATAAAACTAAATGCTTATTTGTTGGCAGGAAAGATATTTTTCGGTTAAACAATTGCATAAGGCTGATGTTCTGCTGGCCTGCTTCAGTAAGGCTCTAAATATTATTAAAATATTTCTTTTCAACTTGTTGGTAAAGCCACTACCCTTAGACCTCCAGATGCCCCTTATCATGAAACCCTTCCTGAGAGTCTTGGAGCCCCTGGCCTTTCTGCAACACGGTGGATAGCATTTGCAGTAGCAGAGGTCCAGCAGAATCCCATTTGCATATTTGTTCTGGGCCAATGCCCATACTCTGCTGGTTGCTAAATATTTGGAATAGCATCCTTTAAATCATGAACAAAGCAAAATATGATGTCTGGTTATAATTTAAAAATATATATTCTTCCGGTCTTTCAAAATTACTTTTTGATGTGACTTATAGACAGGGGTATTATTTAGAGTTTAATACTTGATAGAGGAGATATCATCAATAATTTCAATCCTACAGGCATTTAAATACAAAGTCATATCATTCAATACGATTCTTAAATTTTTGTGTATACACATATACATACACATCTGTAGAATTGTATTTGAAGAAGAATTAATAGTATGGTATCGACTTTGACATCATCCTTGAAAATACATTATACTCTGATATTGAGAAATTTGCAGATTTTGCAGTAACCCCTTCTCAAAATATTCTTACCGAGAAGTCTTTCAGCATAAAAGAGACAGTCTTTCATATTCAATCAATAAACAATGCAATAAACTTCTGTGGACAAAACATAGGCTATGGTTGTGATTCAATTAGAAAAGTAATATTTCTGTTGAATTTTGTGTCCAAACAAAAGGAAGTGACAACAGTGAGGAAGGAGAGGGGTGAGCTTCGCTGGAGAGTGAAATAATTAATTTTGAAGATAGGCAGTTGTACTTTCTTTGAAAGCAAGCAAATGTGAATCTTTTACTTCATCACTGTGAGAAAAGAACAAATGTTTCTACTTGATATCAAATACTTTTTCTTGAAAGCAAGTCCTAGGGACACCACTAAAGTTGGCATCCATTTAATCCTACGTCTACGTACTTAACTATAGCTGAAACACTGTATAAAGTTAGGTTAACAGAAATTAGAAAAAATTAAGTGTTTTTATTCTATTAAAAGGGCATAGAATTGTGAAATTCTTTAGAAAAGCATTCTATAGAGAAAAATTAAGTATTTTTATTCTATTAGAAGGGGAGGAAATTGTGAAATATTTTAGAAAAGCATTCTATCTAGAAACATTTTTAAATACTCTGAGTCAGAGCTGTCCGATTGAACGTTCTGTGATGGTGGAAATGGTCTATGCCTACACTGTTGAGTACAGTTGCCATTAGCCACGTGTGGCCAGTGAGGACTAGAAATGTGACCAGTATAAGATAAAACCTGATTTTTAAAATTTCATTCATTTTTAATTATCTTAAATTGAGTTTAAGTAGCCATGTGTGCCTAAAATATAATTTATTAGATGGCACAACCCAAAATATTTAAGCTTCCATTATCTGGAAACTCATTTAGTTGGAATCTCTCAATTCTGAATGATTATTAATAGTGGCATAATTTCTGTATTTGTGTTTTTAATCAAAAATTAATGTTGCGTGCTTTCCACCTACATGTTCAGATGCTTGCTCTAACAACCTTTAACATGTTAAACATCATATACAAACAATACTGAAAACTGCAAAATTAAGACAAGTTTATTTACATCCAAATAATATATGCGTTGACAACAATGGTAGCACACATCAGGAAAGCTTTGTTGTTGATCTTATACACAGATTGAGAGTTGTTCTTTTTATGCGAGAAAAATCCCCAAGAGATCGTTAAAAACAAATTTTTTTGTTCTCCTCACAAAGCAAGTTATCCTTCCAATAAATTCTTAACCCACGAAAGTTACAAGAGAAAAACCCAAGTCAGCACATGTATCTAGGCTTGGAAGGTATTCTTGACCTATCGTGTACTCACATTCAATCAATTAATAGAAGCTTTGATAACACTATTATTTTTAGCTCTACTGACAGATCAATACCCTAAAGCGACATAAACCATGTGGTCTCAGCATGGTGAAACAGAGACAATAGCCATTTCTCTGGAGGGGTCTCTGAGGGTTGGTCAAGCATAAGTCTCATGATCTGACTTTTCTATTTGGTAATGTGTACAAAAAGAAATGCAGAAATCAAACTATGGAAAATAGTTTTGGAGATAAATAACTCTATCACGCTTAATATCAAACAAAATCAAACATCAGAATATTAATGAGTTTCCAAACTCATTTTTTAAGTATTTTTTCTTGCATTTACTTTCTGTCTTAGTCTGTTTGGGCTGCTATAACAACATACGATAAACTGGGTGGCTCATAAACAACACGCATGTGTTTCTCATGGTTCTGGAGGCCAGAAGTCCAAGACCAAGGTTTAGGCAGATCTGGGGACTGGTGAGGGCTCGTTCCCTAGAAGAAGTAACTTCTTGCTATGTTCTCGTGTGGTAGAAGAGGAAAATGAGCTCCCTCAGGTCTCTTTTACAAGGGCACTAATCCCATTCATGAAGGGTCAGTTCTCATGACCTGATCACCTCCCAGAGGTCCTACCTCTTAATAACATCACATTGAGGATTAGGCTTCAGCCTGTGTGTTCTGCAGGGGACACAAACTTTTGAACCGTAGCACTTTATTCCTGAAATTTGTTCCATTTGTCTTTCCATTTCTCTCTCCCTTCTTTGCTCCAAGTCTTCTTTATTTTTATTTTTTTTCTCTGACAAACTCCTTTCATCTGTGCTTTCTCTTATTTCCTCTTCAAATATTTTAAGTGGGAGACTTTTATAGGTCATACATCTACTTTATTTTGATTGTTACATGTTTCAAATATTTAAATCAACTCTGAACAAATTAATATAAAAACATGTTGCTTTAAAGAGAAAAGAACAGAATGTCAAATAGTAAATACATTTTATACATGGTAATCATGGAGACAGAACATTTTTTGCATTGACACACATGGTCAGTTTTCAAGTATGTCATTGCCACCCATTGTAAAAATTACTTAATTATGCCACCAGTCTCCGGTATGCTACATACATTGTAAGCTCAGCCTCGTTGTCCAGTCCCAGAAATTTTACTAAATTGTAGTCTAGTAGTCAGATACAGAGAAGGAGAATAAAAGAAAGTTTTAGAGAGTATTTCCTGGAAGCCAGACAGACAAAACAGATATTAATTTGTTACATAATTCTATAGAATTTTTGCAGTTAGAGGGAATCTTAGAAATCATCATGAGACAGACAAAGCTGATCTAAAGATGGGCCAAGTGACTTGTGCAAAGTCAGGAAATAGTTAATGGCAAAGTTTGACTATTTAAATTTCTGGTCCTATGTCTGTGTTCCCATCACACTCTTACAAATAATATACACTTAAATGTAATCTGGACCCTATGTTTGCCAATAAGATTAGAAAATACTCACTGGCCTAATGTGAGGTCAATTGGTTAACCAAATAGTTTAGGAAACACTAGCCTCATGTAAGGGTAAATATTTTCCATGTCCTACATATGTCAGGTTGGCTTAAAAACTGAACATGTAAAAAATATTCTAATTCTGTATTAGGATGTTCAGGTAAATAGTCTCAAACCTCATCTAGGCATCTTCTATTGACCATAATTGCAATGTGAGCAAGACCCAAGCATACCTGTGGGCTCTAAAAATGGGGTTAGAGGACATCACCTAAAGTTTCTTTCCTGTCAACTTTCCTTGAAGAGAATATTTCTTTTAACTAGATGGTCAGATCCCTGAAATTTCTGGCACATCAAATGATGACAGTGTCTCCCAGCTGGAGAAGGGGCCTCTTGGCTAAAAGGATTTGACTATCTGTTTGGGAGGCACCCTTGTCCCCTAGGTCATTTCATGATTTTCAGATGCTCAGACAAATCTTTCCCTTGGTAATGGCTTGATGAGAGCTTTTGGCTAAAAAGTTTTTAGGATGAGATGTTGACCACTGCCTCAGTATATTAACTTGCATCCTCAGTTTGAATAGGGCAGAGTCTTAGTCCTTCCAGGCTGTGATCACAAAAAACTATAAACTGGGTGGCTTATAAACAACAAATATGTATTTCTCACAATCCTGATAGGTGAGAAGTCCAAGATCAAGATGCAGGAAGATTCAGTGTGGTGAGTATTGGGTTCTCGTTTCACAGATGGTAACTTTTTTGTGTGTTCTCGCATGGTGGGAAGGGTAAAGCAACTATTTTAAAAGGCACTAATGACACTGATGAGAAGTCTCTACCCTTGTGACCTATCACCTCCCAAAATGCTCCACCTCCTAATACAATCTTCTTGGTACGATGTATTAGTCTGTTCTCACGCTGCTACTAAAAATGTACCTGAGACTGGATAATTTGTAAAGAAAAGAGGTTTAATGGACTCACAGTCCCACATGGGTGGGAGGCCTCACAATCATGGCGGAAGACAAAGAAAGAGCAAAGAAACATCTTCCATGGCGGCAGGCAAGAGAGCTGTGCAGGGGAACTCCAATTATAAAACGCCAGATCTCATGAGACTTATTTACCACCATGAGGACAGTATGGGGAAGCTGCCCCCACGATTCAATTATCTGTACCTGGCCTCGCCCTTGTCAAATGGGGATTATTACAATTCAAGGTGATACTTGGGTGGGGACACAGCCAAACCATATCATACGATATCCAGCCCTCATACTTAGGATTTTAGTTTAGGATTTCCACATATGAATTTTGAAGAGACACAAACATTGAAATCATAGCAGACAGTTTCTCAAGAGATACCATGAACATCTTGGGCCAAATAACTTTTTCGTGGTGGATGTCTTGTGCATTGCAGGAAGATTATCCACATGTGTGGACTCTAGATGCCGGTAACAACCCTACCAGTCATGACAATCAAAAATGTCTCCGGACATAGCCAGATGTTCCCGGAGAGTCAAAACCTTTCCAGTTGAGAACCATTGTGGTAGGGGAATGGAAGTGAAATAACCTTTTTCTCTACCACTGTGTTTCATGTGTTCTCATGGATTCTCATCAGTTCTCATCAGCAAACTGAACAGAAATGGGTCCCACCCTCAGTAACTTTATAGCCCAATAAGAAAGGTAGGCATTAAGAAAGTAAGTGAATATAATTCTAAATTGTGATAAGAAAATGCTATGAAGAAAAAAAAGAGAGAGGGAGATCCATGGAGGATCTTCTCAGCCTGGATAAACAGGGAAGAGCTATCTGTCAAAGTATTACAATCTGAATAATGAATGCAATTTATCTAAATGAATAGTATACCATGCTAATAAATTATTCTAAATGAACAGGCAGCCACCGAATGTCCAAATTTTGGATGTTGAATACTCTGCAGCCATAAAAAAGGATGAGATTATATCCTTTGCAGGGACATGGATGGACCTGGAGGCCATTATCCTTAGCAAACTAACACAGAAACAGAAAACCAAACACCACATGTTCTCACTTATAAGCGGGAGCTCAGTGGTGAGAACACATGGACACATAAAGGGGAGCAACACCTACTGGATCCTTTCAGACAGTGGAGCGTGGGAGGAGGGAGAGGATCAGGAAAAATAACTAATAGGTACTAGGTTTAATACCTGCGTAATAAAATAATCTGTACAACAATCCCTATGACACAAGTTTACCTATGTAAAACCCTGCACGTGTACCCCTGAACCTCAAAAAAAAAAAGATTCAAATGCACTGGACTGTACTATTTTAAGTACGTACTTGCAAAAATTCAACATTAGTGCTTGGCAATAGCCCAACAAAATGCACTTTTGCAGTGAAAATTAGCCAACTTGTAAAATCTGCAATTTGAATGTATTTATGTTCACCACATTCAGTCATTATTCTGTACTATCTACTGGGGCAGCGGAAACACTTTTCAGGACCATTCTGGGAAGCCATTGCTGCTCTCTCTATTACAGTCATTTTAAGAGGCTGGGACCTGAAGCCACAGGGTGTGCCCGAAGTCTTTAGAAGTGTTTCTAAGTCACCACAATATTAGTACAGACTCCCACTTCTCTTCATGGCCACCTCTTATGCCTGCCCCAGATGCTCTTCATTTGTGGTGGGCGTGGGGCCTCACTCTACTGCCTTCTGTATAACCTTCATGGTAATACAGTGCCTTACTGGAAGGAGGCCTTCAATGACTGCGTGTTGAACACATTTTTAATATATAAAAATGATCTCAACAGAATCAATAAGGTAACCACTTGTTAGAAATTTCTTTCCTTTTGTTGGGATTTTTTTGTAGTTCTATCTTGGGAAACTCTTGCCACAGCTCTCCTCTTCATTCATGATTCTCCAGGCCTGGGGCTGCACTCCATTGCCAGAGCCAGGTTGACCCTGTGACTCTGACACCATCTCCAGGTCTCAGATTTAAAGAGACCTTGCTCTTTAAATTTTTAGTTCAACGTGACCTTTGAAATGGTCAAGCTTTCCTCTCTCCAGTTCCTATTTCTATTTTCTTTTAAGTCTGTTAATAGGTTCCATGTTCCACTAATGGAGGCTCTGTAGAAAAGAAAGTTTTATGCGTTATACGTTTTGTCATTATCAAAATAACAGTGTGCACCCATAATCCTTCAAGAGTTAACTCTTTGGTTTCAGCCATAAAATGCTTGATAACCAATGGAGAAGTATGAAGGGTAGGCATAGCACTTTTTTTAATGCATGGAGTAGGAAATTCAAAGCGACATTTTTTATTATGTATGCATCAGCAACTGTGATTTATGGTACCTGTTTGTGTCTGTTACATGAGTGATGGGTTCTTAAGCCAAAAATAAAGTTACTATATTCACACCTGAGGTCTGAGAAGTAACAGTTTAGTAAAAGAAGACAAGATTCTGTAAAAAATATCACAGACATAAATACAGTGAACACTTATAGCCTGTCTCCTTACTTAAGAAATTATTACTTTCTACCTTGTATTATTAATTTTGACAACTGTGCTTCTGCTCACAAAGCTGTAAATGGCTGGGTTCTGCTTGCAGTGAAGCTGCCTTCATTATAATACAGGGCCTCACTGGAAGGAGACCTTCAATGATACATGTTTAACAAATTATTTAGTGTATATAAATGATATCCACATAATCAATAAGGTAGCCACTTGTTAGAAATTTCTTTCTTTTTGTTGGCATCTTTTCGTGATTCTCTCTTAGGAGAGTTTTGCTGAAGGTTAAATGCTTTGAAAATAATTTTTAAATAATGAATGACTACAAATAAATGAGCTATTTAGCCTGAAATATTAAAGTGCTATTTCCAGAACTTATATTACTGTACATTAAGATGTCAGTTTTGTTCTCTCCGGGCTCTGTTTAGGGGGAAAAAAAAAGTTTTTTTGAGACTGAATCTCGCTCTGTCACCCAGGCTGGAGTGCAGTGGCGTGATCTCGTCTCACTGCAACCTCTGCCTCTTGGGTTCAAATGATTCTCCTGCCCCAGCCTCCTGAGTAGCTGGAACTACAGGCATGTACCACCACACACGGCTAATTTTTGTATTTTTTGTGTTTTCACCTCGTTAGCCAGGCTAGTCTCGAACTCCTGACTTCAGGTGATCCACTTGCCTCGGCCTCCCAAAGTGCTGGGATTACAGGCATGAGCCACTGCGCCCGGCCAAAGAGTGATTCTTAAATGCAGATGCCTTGGTTGATTTACGTATATTTGAGATATAAATTGTAATTCAGAAGTATGAAGGTGCCAAGATCAATATGGGAATTAAATATGATATTTAAGAGATTTTAAGAGGCTTATTTTCTGTATATGAATGGATGAAGCCCACCACAGTTGGAAACACCCTTTATCTGGATAACATAATTGTGATTTCATCTGTAAAGTCAAATACAAGGCAGCATTATGTGGATTAATATTTTTTCCATATTATAGAAACAGTGTTAACGAGGAATCTTAGTCAAATTCCATTTTTTTAAGAGACAAAACAAAACTGTGATTGATAGTTCAAAGTCCTTAACTCACCAGTGGCAGAACTGGGTCGTGTTTATGAACTCTCTTTTCACTGTACTCACCACCATAGGTTCTAATCATGAAAGCAATTGCAGTTCTACAGCACCACAGTACCTGCTAGTGCTGATATGAGAAACCTAAAATGAAAAAGAAATCATATGTAACATTGTGTTGATTGACTGAAATGTGTGACTAGCTTCAGAAGTATAGGCCAGAAGTTTGGGGAACCTTACTTCTGAGAATGGGCCAGTTCTGACTCTCAGCCAAGCCTAATGTTTGTTGCTCAGTTGGAAACAAAAGCATGGATATGATTGTCCGGAGAACCCCGTTGCCAAATAACAAAGAGGCATAAGCAGAAAGGAGAATTCAGAAGCACAACATAATCTAAATTTGATTTATGGCAGTGTGCAGTCTGGATGTCTCCAGCTTGTGGTTTCAACTTCTACTTCTCAAGTGGAGAAGCTGGATGGTGGTAGAATAAAGCAGGCTGAGGAGGGCCAGACTGGAGTTGAGATTTTTCTAGACTGTGAACTCCAGGTGTGGGGTGTATCTTGAGAATCATACTGGCCACAAAGGGCGGCCAGAGGGAAAAACAAGTTTTGCATGCCCATGCTCTGCTCAGAGTCCAAGAACTTACATCTGTTTAGTTTTGGAAAACACAGGCTGGCTCTGAGTATGGGGATTTAGAACAACAGAAAGGTCAACATTGTATAGGAGAGACTCAATGTTTTCACAATTGATTAGGAGCTTAGAAGAGTTGGGGTGGCAAGACTAAGAAGTGAGCTGCATGGATCTGAATGAAAAGGGCTGTCAGGCCAAGCCCATCAGCAAAGGCAGAGAGGAACTAGCCAGAGAGCAGGGCAGGAAGTGTGGTGCACAACTGGGAAACAGTGTCAGAGGAGTAAGAGATGAATGAAAACATGGATTAGGATCAGGATTAGGAGCTAACAGGTACAGGACCAGGACACAAACACAAAATCTAAGAACTACCAGTCAACTCTGCAATATGAAAACAAATGTCATGGGGATCAGAATTTTGTCTCAAGGGAACTGTAGGGTTGCTGCTTAGAAGTGGCACTGATCTCATAAGTAGGGAAAATGAGACACACACAGAAAAGTATAGGACAAGAGGCCTGGCTGTTTCCTGTTCTCATCCCTTCATTCTTGTTGACACAGATTTTAATTGAGGTTTGAAGTTTACCATCAGAACCATACCTTTCCTAGAAACAGAGGAACCTTTCCCAATAAGTCACATCAACTACAGTATCCTCCTTGTAGTTTTGTTGTTATTTCTCATTAGTTTTATTTCACTTATTTAAGTAGCAATGAAGAGATAGGCAGTAGATGACAAAGTTACTACTATAGGAGCACTCTGAGGCATTATCCTTCCTCACCACTGATGCACTTCTGATTTATTTTTCTCTGTTCTCCTCTCTTATTTAGTCTTTTACATATAATTTGGGTTTTACAGGCAATGCCTCACAGAGACAGTGGCCACTGTGACTGCTTCTTAGCCTCATTACAGCGATCACTAACTTAAAATCAGTCACCATCTGAAAACTTCCAAAACTATGTCACAAGACTGTAGGATATGTCAAGATCAGGGGCTAGTACTCCTCTTGGCATTGAGAATAATTAGCCAAGTTAGGAGCTCTCCAGCTGGCCAATTGCAAAGCAATGCAGACAGAAGGAAAGTTGAGGCACCTGCCTGGTTCACTGGATTTGATTGCTCACTAATCCTTCACTTAACCTGGAACCTCCTTGCTCGACCTCTTGGCTCAGGTGCTGGGGAGAATACAGGTTGGCAAGAGGCAAATTCTGCCTTGCAAGCATTTTTATCCTCTATATGTATACACACACACACACATCTGTGTGTATATACAGGAGAAAATACTTGCAAGGCAGAATTTGCATACATATATGTATATATACACATACATATGCATATATTTTATATATACATACATATATTTTATATATACATATAAATATATAATATATGATAGAAAACAAACATACATATATGTATATATTATATTTGTATATATGTGTATAATACATAATATAGGTATAATATAAATATATCCATTAGAACACATGAGGACACATGAACACAATATATGTATTATATATTATATAACATATATAATATATAACATATTATATAACATATATAATATATAACATATTATATATGTTATGTTCATATTTATAATATATGTGAACATATTTGTTCGCTGCTTAAATTTCCACTGTTACCATGTGCCTGGAACAGCTTAGACATAACTATTTGCTTTTGAGTAGACTGACCCTAGAAACACCATACTGTATTCAAAATAACTAGTTTCTAATCATGGAATTAAGACACTAAGGTGGAACCATTTCAGACCGGGAGTCATTTTGAGGTTCACACTGAAGCTATTTCATATATATTTCTTTATATATACACATCATATATTATATATTATACATATATATTTGTGTGTATATATATATAACATATATAATATATAACATATTATATAACATATATAATATATAACATATTATATGTTATGTTCATATTTATAATATATGTGAACATATTTGTTCGCTGCTTAAATTTCCACTGTTACCATGTGCCTGGAACAGCTTAGACATAACTATTTGCTTTTGAGTAGACTGACCCTAGAAACACCATACTGTATTCAAAATAACTAGTTTCTAATCATGGAATTAAGACACTAAGGTGGAACCATTTCAGACCGGGAGTCATTTTGAGGTTCACACTGAAGCTATTTCATATATATTTCTTTATATATACACATCATATATTTATATATTATACATATATATTTGTGTGTATATATATATACACATATATACACACACACACATATATATAAATAACAGGAAATTGCATGGTGCCAAAATACAGAAGAGGAAGATAATAATTTTGAGGTATTTGAACTGGACTTTGAAGAATAGAAAGTTTTTTTTTCCCCTAAAGCAGTGAAAACAGTTGAAAGGCCAGAACGATTTATTTCAAGTGTTACCTTTAAAAGAATATTAATACCTGACAGTCTCTTCACATATATGCCTGTTTCTTTTCTTTCAAAAAAACTACCCCCATGACTAGAATTTTGATCTACTTTTGTCTTTTGTTTTTACTGTTTTAGTTTAAGATAAATAGCCTAACGTCTGCAACATATCGTGACTGAATTTGGTTATACACAATATGCTTCATTTTCATATCATATCTTACTTGAGTTTTAAAACCTGCTTTTCATGTTTTACTCCTTTCTGGCACCTAATTCTAAAGTATTCACTGTGAATGACTTCATAACCATACATTTTAGATGGTCTGCTTGGGATATTTTTTTTTTTTGCCTTATTTTTTTCTATTGGCTTATTTTCCTTTATTTTAATATACACACATTCCCTTAATGCTGATTTCTTCACGATGACCTGTACCCCTCCCTTAAAATTTATTGCCAGAGATGAAATGTCCTTGATAATCTTCACCTTGAGATCTACTCCCCTCTCTGAATTACTTCGTTTGGTTTTCAAAACTAAAACTTACAAGAAATGTCAGACTCGCAGGACCCTAAATATAACATTAATAATGCAAGAGAGAAAAAATGTATAAAAGCAGGAATACACAAAAAGATACAGTGTAAAATACTGAAAGAATTAACAGAATGAGAAAAGGAAGCATTAAATTCACATCAAAGAAAGCTTTGAACATTAAAGCAAATGAAAGTGAGGGGAAGAAATCTATATGGAAGCCAAACAATCACTGCTTCCTGACAGCTGCAGTTATTAATTAGTGTTCCATCATTTGCACTAAATGGCCAATCAATACTTTTGCTTCTCTGGCAGGCCATTTGCTTTGTAGCTTGCTTCTTAATGGGAAATGATTCAGCTTGTCCTCATCTTTCTCATTCTGTCCATAACTACTAGCTTGGCAGAGAGTTCATAAGCTGTGCTGGCTCTAGATAACGTTAAGAATTTTGTCTCCAGATTTCAGTTCTCTCCTGCCCAACCACCTCACCTGCTATCTATTGTTTCTATTGTTGCTATGTATTTCTATTCTTTCTGCATGAAATAATGAATAGCTCATTTTGTGTTGCCTTCAAGTATGTCAAATTCCTTTCCAAATGTAATTCCAGACAGTATATCCAAACATGTCTTTCTTTTTCCATTCCTGATCATCCTACATGTCAACCACTGCCAACAGTTACTCAGGAAAGCTTGGTTAGAATCCAGTCTCTAGACGCGGTAGATTCCTACTCATTCCTGGCTCTTTTAGCCACTTGTCTTATGGCAGGAGCAGGTGTCTTAACCTCTCTATTTATGTGTTAACCTCCTGTTTCCTATTCACAGAGCTAATACCTATGTCAGAGTGTTATTACAAAAATGAAATGAACTGGCATATGTATATAAAAAGTAAGGTGGTTACCTGGGGACTGGAAGACACTTCCATATTATTTGTTAAGTGAATGGCATAGAGCAAATTAAAACAAATTGACTCATTTTTCTTATTATTCTCTTATATGATCACTGTTCTCTCCTGGAGTGCACTTCTCTGCCTGACTCACCCTTTAAGATATATCTCATATAGAAGCTCCACATGAAAGCCTTCCGTGATGCATGATCATGAATATTCAATCCTTTATTCTGTCACAGTCCTTTGTGCATTTCTCTTCATAGCTCTCACACTTCATTTCAGCATACTGCACATCTGATTGCTTTACTAGACTCTGAGAATCACTACTGCTAGAGCATATTTGTTCAGTGCTTACATTTCCACTGTTACCATGTGCCTGGAACAGCTTAGACATAACCATTTGCTTTTGAGTAGACCGACCCTAGAAACACCATACTGCATTCAAAACAACTAGTTTCTAATCATGGAATTAAGAAAGTAAGGTGGAGCCATTTCAGACCAGGAGTCATTCTGAGGTTCACACTGAAGCTATTTCATATCTAAGCCTCAGGTGAGGTGAGATGAGATATTTTTTGTAAATATAGGGTTAACAAACCTATTTATAAGTATTGTGTTAACACAGTGCTTCCTGTACTCCTGATTTTTCTTCAGGTGTTTACCTGTAGGAAATAGAAATGTCCATGGCCATAGGGACACAGAATCAGACAAAGGTTTTCAAGTTAAGATAAGTAATTGAAAATTATATGGACATAAGAATTAAATAAAAATTGGTTATTTCTAGAGATATAGATGTAACTAATAAAAAACAAAGATAATCAGATACTTGATGGCACATTTCTGGATTTCAACAATATTCCTTCAAAATAAGTGACAAGAGATAATCACTGTGATATATGGTCCTGTCCAGTGAAGTTCTGGGCCCTAGGTCTAGACTCATTATTTGGGTTACCAGAGCCTAGGCACTTAACCTCTTTCTTTCCTAGTTTCTTCATCTGCAAAACAGGATTAAATAACACTCTTACCTACTCAAGTAATTCCTACTCTATGAGTACAGAAAGAGATAAAGCAAGTATAAGTATTTTTATACTCAAACTCTATACAGGCCGGGCGTGGTGGCTCACATCTGTAATCCCAGCACTTTGGGAGATTGAGGCGGGCAGTTCACCTGAGGTCCAGAGTTCGAGAGCAGCTTGGTCAACATGGTGAAACCCTGTCTCGACTAAAAATACAAAAATTACCCGGGTGTGGTGGTAGGTGCCTACAATCCCAGCTACTCAGGAGACTGAGGATGGAGAATTGCTTGAACCCAGGAGGCGGAGATTGCAGTGAGCGGAGATCGTGCCATTGCACTCCAGCCTGGGCGAAAAGAACGAAACTCCATCTCAAACAACAACAACAACAACAACAACAACAACAACAAAAACTCTACAGAGTCACAGATACTGTGAAATACAGCAAGTCCCTGGGCCTTTGATGACTGTATATTAACAGAGAGCTCTCATTCAAGACCTTATGTATTGTCCAGCATTATTTGTCTACTACGGTATTCATCTTTTCAGGACCTAATCCAGCTGGACCTCTCAGTTTTTTAAATGGTTCTAGTTTTGATTTGTATACAGTTTCAGCAGCAAACTCCCTACAGGCCATACACTAGATTCATCTCCATTTGGCACCGAGGAACAAAAGAAAATCACCCTACACAAATTGATGGGCAGCAAAATATTGCTTTTGATGAATCACTAACATAGTTTTATCTAGTTATAGTTTTGTCAACAAGAGACTATTATTGCAAACCAAGTTATAATACTTAAAAATTTTTTTTTTATTGTAGCCTAATGAAGATTACTTAATTGCCTGTTTAAAGGACTAGGTGGAAAAATATGTGAACCACAGCTTTAGGGACCTGTGAGCTTCGGGCACTCAGGGGCTATGTCATGTTCATCTCCTTGTCCCCACTGTTGGCTCCAAAACTCTGTTATTCAGCAAATGATAAACTGCTCCTAATGTCTAAGTCACAGTGTTGGATCTCAGGTGGTGCTGACTTACCTAGGCCAACCTGAGAGGAGAAGAATGAGCAGCCGCCATAGGTCATTAACATGCCACCTGCATCGTTCACTTACCCACTAAATTGAGGTACAACCAGATGGAAAGAACATAGGTTTTTGGCACCCGGGACCAGATACCTAAAGTATTGAACTCATTGCTAAACAATGGCTGGAAGCTTTGGGTAGATTCCCTGCCCCGAGCATAGTGTGGTGCATTGTTAAGAAAGCTAAGTCTGCAGGAAAAAAAAAAAAAAAAAAAAAAAAAGCATGTTTTGAGGTCCTGGCTGTGCTATAAGTGGGACAAATTCTTACAATTTCTAGTGCCAATTGAGTGACCTTATACATATCATTTCCTCTCCTGGGGCTAAAGGAAGATTAGAGGGGATCAAATAAATCAGTGATTTAAAAAGAAAAAGAAAAAGAAAAAAAAAAAGAACCTAAGACCCCAAAACAATATTTGGCCTTTGGAGGTTTTTGTTTAATAATTCTAAATTGTCCCCAAAGTGTTTGTAAAAGACAGTGCAACCAGGCAGGTTGTGGTTTGCTGCAATACAAACACCTTTGTTTCTGATGCCACACAGCAGGCTTGAGAGAAGCACTGATGTTGTATTTGCCCTTTGTACCCGTTTATGTTTGACACTCATTAACCAAATAATCAGGTTAACATTTTAGGAGTCTATCACTCTATAAACCACCTGGGTGACTTAGAACAAGTAACCGAATGTCTCCAAGCCCCCGTTTTCTCATTCCTCCCTTGGAGATGGTCATTATAATATCTGCCTACCTATGTCAGTGGTTATTATGATCAAAGAAGATCAATATGTGAGCATGCTTTGCAATCTTTACGCAGGAAGACATGTTCATTAGTGAGGAAGGATGAAGCTTAAGCAGGAGCATGGACTAGATAACTGCTAGACAAGGTCATACCTCTATTATGCAGTTACAGTATTTGATAATAAAATGTCTTCAGTAATCAGGAAAATTAAAATAAATGGGGGCCTCAATTACATCTAGAAAGATATTCAAGAAGACAGACTCTCATTAGAGGACAAGTCTGTGGCAAGAGGCAAACAACTCCAAGATTGGTTTCCTAACTGGTTGTGAAATTGCCTGCGTTTATCCCGTAAGCAGACCTCCACCTGAGTGGATTTTCTTAAAAGAGGTTATATAGGTGAAAGATCCTTACGCCTGGCAGCATATTCTTTAGAAATAGTCTCCTTTAAATTGCCATGGAGAGAACCACCAAAAGATGCAGAGAGCTGTTTGTGTCACACATGTTAAGCTATAATCTTACTTTCAAATTTAACCTAGTTTTCTTTGGGAGGCCGAGGCGGGTGGATCACATGAGGTCAGGAGTTCAAGACCAGCCTGGCCAACATGGCCAAATGCTATCTCTACTAAAAAATAAAAATAAATTAAAAAATAGCCAGGTGTGGTGGTGGGGGCCTGTAATCCCAGCTACTCACGAGACTGAGGCACAGAGAATTGCTTGAACCTGGGAGGCGGAGGTTGCAGTGAGCCAAGATCATGCCACTGCACTTCAGCTTGGGCCATAGAGTGAGACTCCATCTAAAAAATAATAAAAAATAACAAATTTAACCTAGTTTTATTTAACTCCCCTTGGGTTTTTTTTTTGTTTTGTTTTGTTTTGTTTTGTTTTGTTTTGTTTTGTTTGAGACGGAGTCTCCTTCTGTCGCCCAGGCTGGAGTGCAGTGGCCAGTCTCAGCTCACTGCAAGCTCCGCCTCCTGGGTTTACCCCATTCTCCTGCCTCAGCCTCCTGAGTAGCTGGGGCTACAGGCGCCGCCACCTCGCCCGGCTAGTTTTTTGTATTTTTTTTTTTTTTTTTTTTTTTTTTTTTAGTAGAGACAGGGTTTCACCGTGTTAGCCAGGATGGTCTCGATCTCCTGACATCGTGATCCGCCCGTCTCGGCCTCCCAAAGCGCTGGGACTACAGGCTTGAGCCACCGCGCCCGGCCTCTCCCCATTGGTTTTATTCATTGAGTAGTGATGATGATGGCAAGCCTGGGGAAATGATAGGAACTTACTTTAATTGATTACTTTTTTTTGTGCCAGGGACTCTGCACAGCTCTTCAGCATTTCATAAAGTATCCCAGTGATCCTGGAAGTTCAGTAATGCATTATCCCTACTTTACAGATGATTCAACTGAGGTGCATTGATATTAGTAGTTTGCTCAAAGTCACATGGATGACCAATGGCAGTGCCAAAACAGAAATGGAATGCCTTTGCAAAATTAAGCCGCTTATTTGAAATTATTGTTAGCTGCTGCTTTTACATGTTTAATAAAATTATAATGGTACGAAAACACATTTTAGGCAGCAGCCAATGAACTTCAATATAATAGCAATTACCATCCTGATTTGATACAGAAGCCTCCAACTTCAGGTGTTCTTTTAATATTCCATATGCTAGTCAATTTTGTTTACCACATGCATAGTTATAAACAGTCAGTGCACAAGTTGTTGACTGACCTAAATATTTACACTGTCACATATTAAAATCTCAGTGCTTTTCTCCAATTCTGTGAGATTAATTGACTACCAGCCAATGAAATAAATTGAGTTTTTACTATTCTTCTGATAAGCTTAGGCTAATTTCTATCAAAGAGAAGTTTCTTGAAAATGAGGACTGGAGTAAAAGCTGCTGTGTCTTGTTCGCAGCCTCATTGACTGGAAGAATTGTGTCTCTTGGTGGGTAACTGTGCATGGGGGTGCTAAGGACTGCTTGGAGTCTGATAAGTGGGAAAATGGCATTCTGTGACTGGGAACCTCTATTCCTTAAACCTTTTCTGTTTAGTTAGAAGGAAGGGTGTCACATTTTATCCTCACTTAAAGAGCAATGAAATGATTGAAAATAGTGTTTTAATTTTACAACTTAGGAGCAATACATAATTTTGAGTCCCTGGCTGTCATTGTCAGTTATTGTTCAACTTAATATTGTTGAAGTTTGGATAAGGACATATGATTCTCTCTTCTCAGTATTAGTTCTATTGCATGGCAGTTAATTACCTGCTACTTTGACTCCCTCTCCCACCAGCAAGAAATCATAAAAACAGAAAAAATAGCAGTGTCTTTCTCTGAGAAGTTTACTTTTGTCTCATGGATTGGTTCCTTTGACAGTTATTTATTTGAGAGGGCTCCTCTTCGTGTTCCTACTATGCAGAAGTTAAGCATGTAAACTTGGTCTTCATGTTCACAAGTTGAAATGGGTGCACGCTTCTTTTACAATTATGTCCAATTTGCTAACTGAAAGTAGAGTATGCCTTTCTCCTAGGGGTTTTCAAATTTGTAGGATGATTTACATTTATTAGCCTCGGAAGTAAGGAAGATTTCTCTTACAAAAATAAATCAAAATAATTTTACAAAGTTTTACAAAATTTTACAAAAATAAATTTTGTTAAACTGAATCTACTTTGTTCCCCACCCAATGTTGATGCAGTAAGGAGGATTTTATTTGTTCGATTACTTTTTAATTCTTGCATCTGATTTGGAATATCACATCATTCTGTCTGCTCTTTTGGTCTTGTTTTATTTGAACCTTTCAGCCCAACAGTCAGCTTTGCTGAGGCTACGAAGAAATGCAAAGCCGCCAAAATATGAGAGAGAATAACTAAGCTGGGCATTTCACAAGGCTGCTGATCTGAGAAAATACAATTTTAGCAAGTTCAGATCTATGTCCCGAAACAATCTTAACTTGAAAATATTGAGAGAAATATAAGAGTAGGAGACAATGTTTTGTTTAATTTTTTCAGACCTCAAATTAGTGAATTGAAATCATGTTAAAAATTTGCATTTTCAGTTCACAGGCAGATTTCTAGATTTTAATATACATCAAAGACAAACCACTTTAGCAATTACTTTTGCTTACACTGTGGTTTTTGAGAACATTGGAGTTGTTTCCATATTTTCCACTATCCCTGAGTTTGTCACTGAATTTTGCTATCTTTACATATTCTTTCTATTGAAAAGGGGTAACTTGTTTGTCCTTCAATTCAGTTTTCAAAGACATCTGAATATTTGAAATCCATTTCTCTTTTTTTTTTTAAAAGGAAAGATAACCTTTTGATTTTGTTGGTTACTTTTTGAAAACTATGTTTCAATTATGAAACAGAGATAGGAAATAATAATCTGATAAGTGTCCAAAACTATCATTATATAGCATAACATTCAGTAAACACCGGTAGGAGTGCCGGCTGACGTTGCAGAAAGACCTGCAGAGACCCAAATGTTGAAGCATTGAGAGGGCTGAATGTATTGGTCTGAATACATAGAATTCTTCCCTAAAAAATGAGGGGGGAAGTACTTTTTTTTTTTTTTTTTCAGTTTTCACCACTAATTTGCTTATAAAGGAAAGACAATTTGAGTTTTTGTGGACTCTTATTACACTCATACAAAACTTTTGTTTTTCCAGTTATTTCACAAGAAAGAAAGTGTTTAGTTTGTCCACAAAGGACTGTGCCTCTGGTTTGGTGCAATTTCTGGTTTTAATAGTTCTTATCCCCATTGTCTATTCCAAAATGCTGTCAGTACAGTTTCTCCAGCCCCATTTATCATCCTGAAGAGTAGTACCTCTTTACTCGCTCACTTTCAAATACCTGAGTTTGCTAATGTTGCAGCTTTCCACATTACAAAAGACCCTGGTAGTCTCCCTAGAGAAGGCAATTATCTATTATGCTTAGGGGACACAAAAGTAGCTCACGCAGGGAAGTGCCTACATACTCTGTTCATGCTGAGGCTGACCTAAATCAATTTCAGATGCCTATAAATACAAATTGAGCTCTGTATATAAGGTTAAAGCTGCCACATTTTTATTAAAGAATTATCCTTCTAGGATAACTGCAGATATTGAATAATTTTCATGGTGATTACTAATGCTCAAAGGAATCTGAAATAAAAAACAGAAATGACACCTATTTTGGAGTATCTTACTTCCATTTCCATTCACTGTCTGTTACGTATTCACACTTTATTGTAGACCGTACGTCTGTCTTTGGTTTGGTTCTTTCAGTCTTATGATGTGTTAATAAACTGTTATAAACTGTGTAGAGGATGTGATCGTTAAATATAGAATACAAACAAAACTAATAATTTGAAAGGTATTATTTAGAGAAAGAGATAGAACCTATGTAAACATATATATATAAAAATTTAATTTTTTTTTTTTGAAATGGAGTCTGGATATCTCTATCCCAGGCTGGAGTGCAGTGGTGCGACTTTGGCTCACTGCAACCTCCACCTCCTAGGTTCAAGCAATTCTGCCTCAGCCTCCCGAGTAGCTGGGATTACAGGTGCCGGCCATCACGCCCAGCTAGATTTTTGTATTTTTAGTAGAGGCAGGTTTTCACCATGTTGGCCAGGCTGGTTTCGAACTCCTGATCTCAGGTGATCTGCCTACCTTGGCTTCCCAAAGTGCTGGGATTACAGGCGTGAGCCACCACGCCCAGCCCTCCTGTGTAAACATATTAAACGATAAGGCGCTCACTACTTTCTGAGCTGTACAACAGGAACAATTGCTGAAAAGAATGGTACCTGAACCCTGTTATGTGACTATTGTCCTTTTGTGTCCTATGATGGGTGGGACTTGGCCTGGGCCTTCCAGACACTAATACCCTGGGGTAGGGTGCAGGCAATTAGTAATGAATTGCACTGATATATCTAATATGTTGTAGTAGCGGCAATTATTGCTCCATTTAATTAGATGAGTAATTCAGACATTAATACAAAGTTTTAGAACTAGCAACAATCATTTATATTATCCTTTCTCAATACATTAATAGTTTAGGAATTTTCATTCTGTGGCTTGTTGGTGAGATGAGGTGAGGCCAATGAAACTTCTTGGCCCAAGGGATTAGAGATTTGAAATGTTTATTATGTAAGTGGCATTGTTAGAAAACACTAGGCATTATGCCAAAATTACAATTATGGGTTAGTGTTATGGACTGAATTGTGTCCACAAAACAAACAAACAAACATAAAAAACAAGATATGTTGGCTAGGTGCAGTCGCTCATATCTGTAATCCCAGCACTTTGGGAGGAGGTCAGGAGTTCAAGACCAGCCTGGCCAACATGGTGAAACCCCGTCTCTACTAAAAATATAAAAATTAGCTAGGCGTGGTGGTGGGCACCTCCGATCCCAGCTACTTCGGAGGCTGAGGCAGGAGAATTGCTTGAACCTGGGAGGCAGAGGTTGCATTGAGCCAAGACTATGCCATTGCACTCCAGCCTGTGTGACAGAACAAGACTCCAGCTCAAAAAAATTCAAAAAACAAAACAAAACAAAAAAACATCTGTTGAAGTCCTAAACCCTACTACCTGTGAATGTGAGGTTATTTGCAGATAGGGTTCTGGCAGATGTAATCAAGCTAAGATAGGTGTTGAGGTAGGCACTAATTTAAGTTGGCTGGTGTCCTTATAAGAGCAGAAAACACCACCTGGCAATAGAGATATACTGAGAAGATGGCAATGGGAAGATGGAGGCAGAGCTGGAGTGCTGCAGCCACAAGACAAGAAACAACTGGGACCACCAGAAGCTAGAAGAGGCCAGGAAGGATCTGAGAGATCGTGGTCCTGCCAACACCTTGAGTTAGTAGATTTCAGGCTTCTAAACTTCACAATTCTGAACCAATAAACTTCTACTGTTTTAACTCAACTGGTTTGTGGTACATTGCTATAGCAGCCCTAGGGAACTAATGGAGGTAGAAACCTTTTCATGATGATTTTGACTTGCTAAAATTCTACCTGTCACAAAATATTCACAAATTGGTTCAAAGAAGTTGATCAGAATGATGATATATATAGCCAGTGATTATATTCAATTAATAAACTATAAATCAGAATTATTGTTACTAATGACTCATCTGGGAAGAACTGTTAAAGTAATTTAAAGAACACACTTTATAGTTAGAGAAATTACCTAAATGGTCAATTCAATTCACTCAATAGTTTTCTTAGATTTACTATTTCCCAGGAACTGTAGCGAAAACAAGGATACAAAGATAAGAGAAGACATCATAAAAGTTGGTTCCCTATGAAATAATAACCAGGTATTTTCGATTTTCTTTCAGAATTCTTGTGTGAAACTTCAGAATTCTCTACAAGCTATTGCATTTTGTTCCCAATGCTCAGGTCTTATAGTAGTGTGTTTGCCAGACAGGAGGCCCCCATTGAATTTAATTTATTGAGTTTATGTATGTATGTATGTATGTATTTATTTATTTATTTAGTACTGGTATGTCCTGTGCACTCGATGGGACATACTTATGCTAAAAAAGTTGGTTTCTGGAATTCAAGTGTTACTACCTGCCCCATATTTTCATTTGCTAGATGTTGCAGCCTGGGTAGTAGTGAAAGTCATATGCAAGATATCAAAGGTGAGAAACTAAAGAATTATCACTTGGAAGTGGCTACATTCCTACAGTCTCTCTTACTTATTGCCAATTTGCTATCTCAAGGGGTTTATAACAATTTTCAGTCAACCGTAGTACTTAAGTCTTAGGAATATTTTGGTGATTAAATGAGGTAGTACATTACAAGTGTTAGAACAGTTACTGTTGAATAGTTAGGGCCCTGTGACTGTTTCTTTTTTTTTTTCAAAATCTAGTGTAATGCTTAGTAGAGCATTTTCATGTATTTTGAACGAGGATACAAGAGATGGCCGCATGTGTACATTTGCTAACAACATCTAATCTATTTGTCAACACTGAAAGACAGATGTTTGAAAAAAGATGGGTTTTGTTCTGTTTGGTTTTAATCACTTTATAAGTTTCCAGTTCAGTGCCTGATGAGCCTCTGACTTTAGAAGCATGCTGTTAAATCTAGACTTTTTGTTTTGTTTTGTTTTGTTTTTTTTTAAGACAGAGTCTTGCTCTGTCGCCAGGCTGGAGTGCAGTGGTGAGATCTCTCCTCACCACAACCTCTGACTCCCTGGTTCAAGCAGTTCTCCTGTCTCAGCCTCCTGAGTAGCTGGGATTACAGGCACACGCCACCACACCCAGCTAATTTTTGTCATCAGTAGAGACAGTGTTTCACTGTGTTAGCCAGGATGGTCTCAATCTCCTGACCTCGTGATCCACCTGCCTTGGCCTCCCAAAGTGCTGGGATTACAAGTGTGAGCCACCACGCCGGGCCTAAATCTAGACTTTTATGTGTCCAGTGTATTAGCTCTTAGGACTGCTGAAACAAAGCATCACAGATTGGGTCACTTAAAACAACAGAAATGTATTCTGTCATAGTGTGGAGGTTAAAGTCTGCAACCCAGACATCGGCAGGGTTGATTTTTTTCTGGAGCTTCTGAGGGACTCTGTTCCCAGATGTCGGCAGGGTTGATTTTTTTCTGGAGCTTCTGAGGGACTCTGTTCCCAGCCTTTCTCCTGTCTTCCGGCGGTTGCTGGCAGTCCTTCCTGTGCCTTCACTTGCAGGCTCATCACTCCAGTCTCAGCCTCCATGCTCACTCACATGGTGGTCTCCTCATTGTGTATGCCTGTGTCTCTTCTTACAAGGACACCGGTCATATAGGATTAGGGTCTGCCTGAATCCAGTATGACCTCATTTAGCTTCATTACATCTGCAAAGACCCTATTTCCACACAAGATTTCATTCACAGATGCTGACAACTAGTAAAACAGCCTTTACAAAAATTATAACAGAAAATTATGGCAGTGAAAGAGAGCTGATGTAACCAACTCTCCATCTTGCCTTTAGCCTTCAAACTGCCCTTAATTATTCCTGAGTTTGGGACTAGCTAATTTGGGGAGACATTTAGTTTATAGTTTAAATGATAATAGCCCTTCTCAACCACCTTTGTAAAGTTAATGAGAGACCACCAGGTTTAAAGGATGAGAGGAACTTAAATTCTGCTACGGTGTAGACATAAAGGATTATCCACCATTATTTCAAAGGTCACAAGATAGGCAACTTCTCTAATTACTCTTGCAAATAACATCACTATTTGTAGAACCTAAGATTGGCCTTTCCAGATGTCTTCTCAGGTTTTTTTGCACACACATCTGATGATGGATGGCTTCACCTGGACCCACTAATCACTCCAGTGGCCCCACCCAGAAGGGACTAAGCATGCAGGAGGACCATTTTCCATTCCCTTACGATTGCACCCCCAACCAATTAGCAGCAAGCACCCATTGCCAGGTCACCCCGTTTCTTCCACCAAATTATCCTTGAAAAACCCTAGCCTCTGAATTTTGGGGAAGACTGATTTGAGTAATAATAAAATTTCTGTCTCCCGCTCAGCCAGCTCTGCATGAATTAAGCTCTTTATTGCAGTTTCCCTGTCATGATAAATTGGCTCTATTTGGGCAGCAGACAAAACGAACCAATTGGTCAGTTTTACTAGGCTTTCAACATACTTTGGGTGGACAAATAAGGACCCGTGGCTATACTTTAGGGGTATTTTGAAAGCCTTAACAATTGCATTTTATATTAACAGATAGGCATTTTTTTTTAACATTTAAGGTATTCTATACAGTGTGTCATTGGTATAGAGAAACAAAGAAAGGTTTTCTTTCAAAAAAGAGCATTTTCCTCAACATCTCTAGAACATACATTTAGAAACTAGGGAAACAATATCTAGGTAACAATACATGAATACTGTATTTAAACACTTTATGATTTGATTGTAAAACAAATTTCAGAGTCTAGAATTCCCAATGCATTGAGAAGTAAATAATGGGGGTAAATAAAGTAAGATTGGTAAGAGAACAATTTTTTTTTTCTTTTAGCTTCCCTTATTTTGGGGCCTTCATCTCTGCATTCCAAATTTCTTCATTATTTTTAAAGTGCCATTCAATTTTCCATTGTATAACCACTGTTTGCTAAGCAATTATGCAAATTTTCTTATTTAGGTGGGCAATTAGATGAACTGAATACTAAGATATTTTAAGCTAATATTCTTGCATGAAAATCTAAATTTTCTCATTTTCTAAAGAAATGTCAATAAATTTTACTCAGCTATGCAATTAAATAAATGCCAACACTTAGATTATTACTATTCTTAACAATTAACTAATTTCACAAATACTTCCAAAATTAGAGTGGTGGAAAAAGAGCAGTGTTGGATTGTGAATGACCTCATTTTACAGTTTACTAATCTATAAATGAACATTAAGTACCTAATAATAATGTCATTGTCATGTTTAAATACTTTATATTAGTAAAGAAGCTATAACATTTTCCATGGTATATAATCAAAATATATTATTTCTCTTTTCTTCTCCATTTAAAAAAATAAACCACGCAGACATGCCCATTAAATATAACCTGATACATTTACTTGCTTAGTTTTGATTTTGTTTTTTCTTGTCGGGGAATTACAGGGATAAGGAAGAGATTGATTTTGGCTTTTTTTTCTGTTGAAGTTATAAATGGTTGAATTTGGAATTATTTTGTAATTCTAGTTGATATGTGAAGGAACATTTACTATAGGAAACATATGGCCCTATAAACCAGTATCAGCAGTTTTCAGGTGATCAATAAAATAAATACAAGATATCCCCATGATACCACTGTTGTCCAATAAACGATTAGCTGTTACACAGTGTCCTTTGCATTGTGTAGGATAAAATGACAGATTATGTACACCCATTTTGGTAATTTCCAGGAAACAACTGACTCACTGAAGCTTACATGGTGTACTTGGAATATAAATGCACATACTAATGGAGCCGATTTTATCATTCTTAAAGCATAATAAAGTCAATAATTTACTACCACTGAGGAGAATGATGCTTTAGATCCCTGCGCACTTGCCACAGGAAGGATACAGGGATGAGGTCATTTGTAAGCCACATCCAGAAGTTGGTGAGATGATTTCTGTGTTCCTCACATAAGAAATTTAACACCAGCACTTATCCACACACACTAAACCAAGTAATTTGGATAGCCTTGTTGTGATTCACGTACATGTTTCCCAGTTGCCGGCTATTTTCACTATCAGGCTGACTAAATGCAGATCATTAACATACAGAGTCATGTTTTTCAGGACGTTTTGGTATTATGTAAGAACATTCTCAAATCTATAATGACATGCTCTACCCAGTAATATTTATGGAAGCATATATGTAATTGTTAGTAGAAGAAATATCTGAAGATGATTTTATTCACTCTGCGAATATGTAGGTCAGGATCTTAAGAAAATGCTCATTGTAAACATTTACTTTTTAGACAGGGAGATGTCCCTGATGTTCCCCCTAGATGTCCACTGAAGCACTCACGGGAGATTTTATTTAGGCCACCTAGCATTTTGCTGAGCATTGTGTTGTCTGAAAAAGATAAAGCACCTGCTGTTATGTTTGTTGTTCACTAAGTAGAGAAGGGGGCCAATGGCTACACCGACAATTTCAACCCACGGTGGCAAAGAGCATCACAAGCATGCTCAGGAAGCATGCTGAGCAGGCAGGCACCCAACCGAACCTGCAAAGATGGACGAGATCTTTCTGGGGAGACAGTATCTACATTGAGTTGTACAAGATGAATACGATTTAGTTGTGTGGCATGATGTTTCAGGTAGAGGGTTCGTCTTGAGAAAATGCACAGAATAATAATAGGGGTCTGAAGAGGAAGATAAGAGTGATATGGTCTGACCAGGTCTCTCAAGATAAGTAGCTGTAATGAGGGAGTGGGAAGGTCACAGAAAGCTTGGATGACTTGCAAGTGAGTTTCACCCTTATCAGATATGCAGTGGGGAGGCCTTGATGTGTATTGCAAATAATGTGAGCCGGTTTTGTCATTTGCACTTACTGGTTTTTTCTTATTTGTTAGATATCTGTATCTTCCAGAAGTCACTGCAGATAATGGCTACAGGTGTGTTAATTGGCTTGCTCGTGGTAATCATTTCACAATGGATACCTGTATCAAAACATCAGGTTGTACACTGTAAATATACACAATTTAATATACACAATTTTTAGGCTGGAGAAGAAAAACAACAGCCTTTGTCCTAATTCCATTACACATTAAAACACTTACTAACAAGTAGGAAAAAAGCACAATTTGTTATGTGAGTTGAATAAAATCCTCAGCTTTCTGTCCTTTTAGACAATCTACCATGATCTTAAATGAAAGGCTTAAGTTCTAATGTGACCGTATTCCAGAAGCAGTGCTGTGCTGCATATCAGGTCATAACCAGGCAGGTGGAGGCTGTCTACCATAGAAGGGGATGGCCTCTTAGTGCCAGGTCATCATTCTCAGTGTAGATATATTTAGTATAGATCAACTGGCTTTGGGGTCTTCTTAAACTCTGTTCAGAAAAATGTAGAGGTGCCTACTCAATGTTGTAAACTTGACCACAAGTGTTGAATACCATTCATTTCAACAATGAAAAACCATTTCCATTACTATGTAGGAAAACCCTCTGGGGCTGATCCAAGCAGAACGCAGTTGAAGTACTACACTTTCTCATTTCAGGAAGGTGGGCTTCTGATGAGTCTTTCCGTTGCTGACTAAGCCCCAACACAGCAAAGCTGTTCTTCATTAGGGCTCCTCAGACAGCAACTCATCACCTCCGGGG
This sequence comes from Trachypithecus francoisi, assembly GCF_009764315.1. Taxonomy (NCBI): domain Eukaryota; kingdom Metazoa; phylum Chordata; class Mammalia; order Primates; family Cercopithecidae; genus Trachypithecus; species Trachypithecus francoisi. The sequence goes on along the minus strand of NW_022681469.1, from coordinate 12,340,845 downwards.
AGTAGCTTAAAACAGCAGACCTGTACATATACACTGTTGTGACAAAAGTCTTTTCAATTAAAATATAGGCATGATCACAGTGCATTTCAAACAGGAGATTCATATGAGCAGATTCTGATTTTTGAAAGACCACAGGAAAAGCAGAATGGAAGTGTCAATTTGAGAAAGGCAAGAGGATGTACACAGGTTAGTTAGGAGGTTACTGCAGCAGTCAGTGCTAAACTATTTGTACTAAGAAAAAGAAGAACTTAAGAGAAATGCACATTTATACTGTTGTGTCAAACTCCAAAATAAAATGGAAATTGTGTTAAACAGTAACTAGTATAGATGAGTAATTTTCAATATGTGTATATATACTTATTTGTATTTCTACCAGATGTGTGTATTAAATACACATATAGATATAGATGTAATAAAACACAGGCCAGACTTTATTAAATTACTATCCCTTCTGATCACAGCCCAGAGGTCCATTATACTAGTTTGGTTGTTCTTATCTCTTTATTGTTTACATCCATTTTCTCTGCAAAATGTGAAAGGAGCTACCTTTCTAAAACCGTCAGAAAGATTTTCACCTTGAAAATAACAAAAAATGGGCAGCTTGTAAATCTAATCAAAGCTCTAATATGTTTTGACCAGTTACATAGTTTTTAAAAGGTGAGAGACAGTAGAGCTAATTTAACATGCTAACAAGTTTTTAGGTAATCAGTTTTAACAATTAGATGATTAATAGCTGGGGAGTTAATCATCCCCAGTCACAAAAGAATGGCTCTGCTGCTGCTTCATACACAATTAATTGTGAGCCAGCAACATCTTGCCATTATCTACTGTGTCTGAACAGCTATTAAGTTGAGGTTTCCTTTATCATCTGATGATATAATTTGATTGTTTCCCTTAAAACTCATTCCTAACCAAAAATCAAAAGAAACATTCTGAGACTTTGGTGATGAGAATAATATATCTAACATTTAAAATAAATGCATTTTATAACTTGGTGATGAACTCAGTTTGCTCTCTTTCCCTACTCCAATAAAGATTATTGGTTCTGAAACTAATTTTGACATTTAATATCACATTAACTTTCATTGTCATGTAATTGCTCCATGTCACCCTTGTTTTCCCATAGATTTTAAGCCCCTGGACCTTGGACATATTTTTCACTTCCTCCTCCCATTTTATAACATTGTACACATCCAATAAATATCCGCAATATCGTTGAGCAGAATTGAGATTATGACGTTTTATCTCAGTAACTTGATAGGCTTGTAATTATACAATATGCCCTAAAGTGTTGAATTATATCATCTCTACCCCCTTTTATTTTCTTTTACCTGATTTATTTCTTATTTATAACTAATGTTTATTAATAAGTAAATATGCCCCATTCTTTCCTCCTGACCACAACATATATATATATATATATATACACAAGGACTGTGGTTTCTGTTTTATTTACATTTGTGACCAGTTTCTCGAATGAGTGACTAAGTAATTCAGTGAATAGAATTCCTACTCTCTGTTTTATTGACTTAGTGACTTTTTAATTCTCTCACTTAGTGTATTTTTACTTGTCATCCTTGTTTTTATTTCCACCACTTCCCATTCCTAATGATGCCTTCTGTTCTATACCTTAGTTTTAGATGGTTACCACATTGACGAGTAATAATCAATTCTTTTTATTTTCAATGAATGCAACATTAGCTTCCATTTTCAAAGGAACTTTGAAAAACTTTATATCCACAGAAAACAAACCAGGACTGTGCTAAAATTTCAGGAGCCTAGTGTTTATTGTGTTCATAAACTCATGACATTTTCCAGCTCGAAGTGATTTAAGAGACCATCTAGTACAAACTTTTATCTTACAGATGAGTAAACTGAGCACTGAGCGGGTTAAATGATGTACCAAAGGTCAAATCACTAGTGAGTGGTCACAGACTGAAATAAAAGTCCACTAGGCCTGGCTGTGTCCAGATTATACAAGCGCCTCATGGTATCTAAGCTACAAAATCAGGATGGGGGATGAGGGGAGAGTCTTGCTGGTGTCTCACAGTGCAGCTGGATGGCAAGTTAGGAGCAATAGCAGGACAGAGGCACCAGAGTTGCTAGGCTATGAAACACATGACATGGAACCATGGAATCACATGCACTATTTTATTTTATGTTATTTATTTATTTATTTTGTTATTTTTATTTTTTATTTTAATATTTGCTTAACTGTTTTTTATTTCCATCAAGTTGCTCATTTCAATGTTTAATGAACATTTAGGGAACAGAGTCCAAGATCTCCCTTTAAAGACCTAAGCAGCAGAGTGAGACGAAATCAAGAAACCTTTCATAAATTTAAAAAGTGATCTGTAGGCTGTTGATACAACTCACAATATCAGATTGGCAGCCTGAAAATTAGTATCTCCAATTGAGGAATACATGAAAATCTTAAACTGAGGTCTTTCAAGAAACTTGTTAAACAGCACAGATAGAAGTGTGTTTGTAAAGTACAAAACTATTTGTGCTTGGGATTTAATTTCTTTAACACTTTCCAAAATTCCTTCAGGGCACAGGTTTTGTTCTGCACACCATTGAAATTCTGCCTAAGACACAGTGCCTAGAACCCAGAAAATATTAAATAATTAGTTTTTATTTGTCAATAGTTATTTGATATTTAGTAATAATTACATTTTTGTCTTTTTATATATGTATCTAAGCATTCAATATGATAGAGAATAGAGTGATATCTAATGCTAACCGCCCATCCCAAATTGCACAATTATTCCCAGTGAGTACCTATCATATGCTAAGGAATTAATCTGTAGATTCAGAGCACAGTGGCCAAGATTCACCAATAGATTTCTATTTTTTTCCTTATACACATTTAACATCAGAATTTGAACATCATAGAAGTTTCAAAACAATTTGTAGAAGTTGCTTAAAATTTGTTTCAGATCTCCGGTAATATAAATTTTATTATTTTGACCCAGCAAAGCAAATATCATTTTTATTTATGGAGCTGATGACATAAAAGCTTATTATACAAAAACTTGCATTTCTCATTTCCTAAAACTCATTTTCTCTTCACATGTTATGACTTTGTTTCAACTTACCATAAATTCATCTTGCTGTTCCAGTTAAACTTGAAATTTATCGTGTACTCCTTGCTGCTAACCAGTAAGTCAGTGAGGAAAATATTGTATGTCAGATGCTTTTCCCAGGTCTATTTTCCTCTCTTGTTGGAATTGCCTTCTTCATTTTTTTGTGTGTTATATATGATATTCTATGTCATTTTTAAAGAAGAGAGATAACTTCAATGCATTTATAATTTAAAGGTTTACTCATGTTGTTCTCCTTTTCCAGATGATAGATGTTGAATCATTCTTTAAAACTGATTGGGCTATCATACCAACAGAAATACAGTTGTCCTTCATTATCCGTGGAGGAATTGGTTTCATGACCCCATAGATAACAAGATTCAAAATCCGAAATTGGATACTTGAGTTCTTTATTTTAAATGGCACAGTATTTGCTATAAACTGCGCACATCTTCCTGTATATTTTATTTTATTTTATTTTATTATTATTTTTTCTGAAACGGAGTCTCGCTCTGTCGCCCAGGCTGGAGTGCAGTGGCGCCATCTGGGCTCACTGCAAGCTCCGCCTCCCGGGTTCACGCCATTCTCCTGCCTCAGCCTCCCGAGTAGCTGGGACTGCAGGCACCGCCACCACACCCAGCTAATTTTTTTGTATTTTCAGTAGAGACGGGTTTTCACCGTGTTAGCCAGAATGGTCTCCATCTTCTGACCTCGTGATCCGCCCGCCTCGGCCTCCCAAAGTGCTGGGATTACAGGCATGAGCCACCACGCCTGGCCGTTCCTGTGTATTTTAACTCATCTTTAGATTACTTATAACACCTAATACAATGTAGGTGCTGTACTGATAGTTGCTATATTGTTTTTCTATTTGCATTATTTTTTATTATTGTGATTTTAATGGTTTTGTATATTCAAATATTTATTTTCAATCTGCAGTTGGTTGCATCCCCAAGGATACAGGGTGAAAGTGTGACTGTTATGTGTATAAAAGAAACTACATTTTCAAAAGCTGATACTCTAATCATAAAAAATATGTGCTGCACTTATATATCATCATAGCCCACTAATAGAAAAGACATTAAGGCCGGGCGCGGTGGCTCAAGCCTGTAATCCCAGCACTTTGGGAGGCCGAGACGGGCGGATCACGAGGTCAGGAGATCGAGACCATCCTGGCTAATACGGTGAAACCCCGTCTCTACTAAAAAATACAAAAAACTAGCCGGGCGACGAGGCGGGCGCCTGTGGTCCCAGCTACTCGGGAGGCTGAGACAGGAGAATGGCGTGAACCCGGGAGGCAGAGCTTGCAGTGAGCTGAGAGCTGGCCACTGCACTCCAGCCTGGGCGGCAGAGCAAGACTCCGTCTAAAAAAAAAAAAAAAAAGACATTAATTGGGATTGAGAATGGAAATTCTGTACTGGCTGAAAAGTCTCTGATGGGCTAAATAGACTGATTTTGCTAAGAGCTACTCTTTCAAGAGCCCATGGGAAATGGGTGCTTATTCATTTTAGTCAAACATTCAAGAAACCAGACCCTTAGTGATTTGGAACTGTGACAGCTACAAACTTGACCAATGTCAAATGTACCTATTTCCCATCAAAATAAGTATTTACATAGGAAATAAATCATAAAAACAGAATATTTGGGGATAAAGCATTATTCTTTTCAGTTGTCGTTTTATTTTTGCTTGCTTATTTATTATTTATAGTGTTTTGTAATTAAATGCAAAAAACAAAAACCACAAGAAATAAAATATATACATTTAAATTCATTTTAAAATTTAAATTTTAAACTATATTTTAAAAATCTAACCTTAGATTTTGAAATAAATCAGACTATTTTGCTAATTTGTTGGAACTAGTACAGTTTCATATTGTAATAAGACTAAGTGACATTTACTTAGTTTGACTACCCTTTCCTATAGCGAATAAATTGACATTTAAAAAGTTGCTGCTTGCTGGTACTTAAGATTGACTGATGAGGATGTGTAGTCATGGAGGAATAGTCAGGACTGAGAAAGAAATATAAATGAAGAAAAGGAAGAGAGAAAAGGAGCCAGACAAGACTTGAGAGACGAGAGAAAGGAAATACTGTTTGAGGGTAGAAATAGGATAAATGAAGTCACAGAGAAGAGGCTTTCATTTCCACATCTGTTACTTGATCATGTCCATGGTATGAGAGTTTCCTAGTTCTTTTTCTGTGTTTGCAGTCTGAATGCGCAAGTATTCTCTGTAAGACATAAACCCCATCTCCTTGCCCTCTCTTCATTTAGCATTTATTTTCAAGATGCTGGCTACATTGGTACATTAATTTCTTACAGATATTTAATGAGTCAGTTCACATGTAACTGCTGTTCCCTTGCTTAAAATAATAATAATAATAAAGATGCTGGTAGTTTGGACCTATGATTTTGGTCAGAAAATAAAAGATGTTTTGCCATTACACCTTAGTACTAAAAGATGAGGTACAATAGGTGAGACAAATTCGTAGGATGGCAGGAACTTAGTTTTTCCTGTGTTTGACCCCAACTGGAGAAATGTGTATTACTATTTTTCAACGCTGAGTATGGATCTATACACTGTTGAGCTGTTTTATTAATATAAATATATAGAAAGTTGAAATCATTTTCAAGAAGCATATTAGGAGTTCACCTAATGGAAGTGTGGAAATGCACAGAATATAGTGTAAAGAAATCCAAAATAATAACAATTAAAAAAGCATAAAGTATATCTGAAGATTTATGTTCAGCAACCTAGTTCAAAATCTGTAGGAAGGAATGACAGTATTATGAACACAAAATTATCTTATGTGAGGTTCTAGAACTGACTGATTATAGCTGTTACACAAAATTTAGACAACACAGATTCTGGGGAAATCAACATCTCCTACATCAAGGGAATAAGTTAAAATGTGGGATGGTATAAAGGTAAGAGGTCTGAACCAATATTTTAAATGACACAATGCAAGATATACTAATATTAGATTCTAAATATGTTTAAATATTTGTGATATGACTTGTACTTGAACAAATGAATTTTGAGTATACTTCATAATTCCGAAACTCTGCCATTACTTAATGATGCTAAAATTTGCATAATATCCTCTCCTCAAGGAATGTCAGTGTGTTTTCCAAAATTAAAACTGTGTCCAAACTGAGTTTTCCAGAACCCTTAATTTTGTGTAATGCTGTTATCTTTCACCTCTGGAGTGTTCACAAAATCTATTTTTATTTTCTGAAGGCGTGCAGGGTGTATATATTAAACACAGCTAAATGAACCAAGAAAGAAATCCAGATGTTTAACCATGAAATCTAAATTTGAAACAGTCTTTTCAAAATATGCTGAAATGTTTTCAAAATATCATGATGATCAAAACAAATTGTTATTGGAACGACCTTTATGGTAAACAGTGTTAACAATCTGGTATTATACAGAAAGCATACATCTTTTTCTGAAAAATCTTTTTAATTTTACCATTGAGTGATAAATATAAATTCCTGAAAATACCATTCTTACCAGAAAACCAGTTAATATGGTGTCACATTGGAGCTTTTAAAAACTTAGTTTGTGGCTGGGCGCGGTGGCTCATGCCTGTAATCCCAGCACTTTGGGAGGCCGAGGCAGGTGGATCACAAGGTCAGGAGATCGAGACCATCCTGGCTAACATGGTGAAACCCCCTCTCTACTAAAAATACAAAAAAACTAGCCGGGCGAGGTGGCGGGCGCCTGTAGTCTCAGCTACTCGGGAGGCTGAGGCAGGAGAATGGCGTGAACCTGGGAGGTGGAGCTTGCAGTGAGCTGAGATCAGGCCACTGCACTCCAGCCTGGGCGACAGAGCGAGACTCCATCTTAACAAACAAACAAACAAAACCGTAGTTTGAAACATGTATATATACATGTATGTATTTAAATGTACATTGTGGCAATACACCTCTACCTTCTCTGTATTACTTGTCTATGTTTATAGCTATTTATATATGTATATATATGCATACATATGTGTAGAGAATAAAACTGTAGTTACTAGCAACTTGGAAGAGTAGAGGGTAGTAAGGAGAGATTGGTTAACAGACATAAAATTATAGCTAGAGAGCAGGAATAACTTCTAGTATTCTATAGCACGTTAGGGTGACTGTAGTTAAAAATAGTCTATGTTTTCAAATAGCTAGAAGAGAGGATTTTGAACGTTCCCAACATTAAGAGATGATAAATGTTTGAAGTGACAGATATGCTAATTACTCTGATTTGATCATTACATATTGTATAAGTGCACTGAAATATCACTTTGTACACCCTAAATATGTAAATTACTATAGGTCAATTACAAGCCAAAATAACAACACAAACCATACAAATAACTCATAAGAATACAATATAACAATTATTCACATGGCATGTATATTGTGTTAGTAATTTGGAAATGGTATATAGCATGAGGGAGGATGTGGAAAGGTCATATGCAAACACTGTGCCATTTGACATAAGGGATTTGAGCATTCCTGGAGTTTCACATGGAGCAGGGTCCTGGAACTAATCTGTGGATACCAACGGATGATAGTATAAGAATCTTGGCAGCAAAATTGTGGCAGTTCAGAACTATAAAAAAAGTCAAAGACAATGGGAAAAAAAGACTCGGTCAGATGTCTTCATTCTCTGCTTTTGATGGGGCACTGAGACATGGCCTGTGAGGATTTGAGGATTATTTCCTTGTGCTAAGTATTTTCCTGAACTATGTGTTTTACCTGGACATTGAAAACCTACCACCACATCTGAGGGAAGAACTGTTGTTATTCACCTATCTTTCATGAGGCAACTGACACAAGTAGATATTAACTAACTCGACTATTAGTTGCTGCTAATAAAGGGCAGAGCTGATTCAGAGTGAGGCAGCTGTACACCAGGGTCCCAGCTCTCAATTGCTGTGCTACACTGCCTCTCAGGAAATACTAGAGTGCTAAGCATGATTGCGGGTCTACAGATGATGCATTATAGAGTTGATGGACAGAAAAATAATCAAATGCTTAATTTGAAGAAATAAAGGATTAAGAACAATAGAACATAGATTCTTCAGAAACTGGATCATGTAAGTAAGGTCACAGAAAAGTAAAAAAGTAACATTGTTGAGTTTTCTGCTTTTTTAATACATTAGTGACTTTAGGAAATATCTGTTAGAGATATATACATTTTAAAATATACATATGTATATATTTAAACTTTTATTCAGGTGTGTTAGAGAGAACCAGTAGAGGGAGCTTTTAGCCATGTTTACTTTCTATTGTGAAAGGAATTAATCAAATAATGTGTGAAGGAAAACAAAACATTCTAAATATGATAATTATTTACATGATACTTAAAGAATCCAAAAAATAAATTAAGAATGTTATTTTTTTCAGTTACTTTAGAACTCGATTACAAGGTATATTTTTATTTATAGTAATGGGCAAAATTGAATGTATTTATTGTGTACGACATGATATTTTGATATATATGTACACTGTGAAATGACTAAATCTGACTATTCTATGCATTACCTCACGTAGTTATCATTTTTGTAGTGAGAAAACTTCATTTGCCCTTAGTATTTTTCAAGGACATAGTATAGTATTAATTATAGTCACCATGTTATACAATAGAACTCTTGAATTTATAACTTCTGTTAACTGAAATTTTGTATCCTTTGGTACAAAATATCCCCCCCAGGAATCCTAGCCCCTGGTAAGCAGCATTTTATTTATTTTATTTCTATGGGATGAACTTTCTTAGATCCCACATATGAATGAGATGGAACAGGTATAACAGGTTATACATAAGGTACCTTATTATAAGCTTATACCTTATGTGTAACAAGTATAAGGTGATATCTCCTTGGATTTTAATTTGCTTTTATCTGGTAATTAGTGATGATGAACATTTTTCTTTTTTCATGTACCTGCTGGCCATTTGTATGCCTTCTTTTGAGAAATGCCTATTCAGATATTTCTGTCTTTTGCCTTTCTGTGCCTGATTTATTTTACTTAACATAATGTCCTTCAGGTTCATCCATGTTACTGCAAATGATAACATTTCATTCTTTTTTAATGGGAGCATCGTATTCTATTGTGTGTGTGTGCATATAGATAGATATACAAACATACATACCATATTTGCTTTATCCATTCATCCTTTGATAGATGCTTAAGCTGATTCAATATCTTAGCTATTGTGAATAATGCTGCAATAAACATGGGAGTGCAGATAACTCTTCAAAATACTGATTTCACTTCCTTTGGAATATGCCCAGTAGTGGGATTTCTGTATCATATGGCAATTCTATTTTCAATTCGTTGAGGAACCTCCATCCTGTTTTTCACAATTGTACTAATTTATATTCCCACAAATACTGTGCATGGGTTCTTTTTCTCCACATCCTCACCAACACTTACACTTTCTCATTTTGATGATAGCCATTCTAACAGGTATAAGGTGATATCTCATTGGGTTTTAATTTGCATTTATCTGATAATAGTGATGTTCAACATTTTTTTTCATATACCTGTTGGCCATTTGTATGCCTTCTTTTGAGAAATGCCTCTTCAGATATTTTGCCCATTTTTAAATCAGGCTATTTTATTGTTGCTATTGACTTGTTTGAGTACCTTATGTATTTTGAATGTTAACCCTTTGTCAGACATATAGTTTGCAAATAGTTTCTTCCATTCAGTAGATTTTCTCTTCAATTTGTTTATTGTTACTTTACCTCTGTAGAAGCTTTTACATTTCATGGGTTCCCATTTGTATATTTTTACTTTTGCTACCTGTGCTTTTGATGTCATATCTAAAAAGTTATTGCCCTGACCAACATCAAAACGCTCTCCTCTACGTATTTATCTAGTAGTGTCAAAGTTGTGGGTCTTACATATAAGTATTTAATCCATTTTGAGTTGATTTTTGTATATGGTGTGAGATGGGGCTGTAATTTCATTATTTTAATGTGAATATTCAGTTTCCCAAACAGCTATCAGGTTCTGGGCTCTTATTGGCAGTAGACATTTTATTACTGACTTAATCTCCTTACTTGTTGTTGGTCTGTTAAGATTTTCTGTTTTTTCATAATTCACTCTTGGTAGATGGTGTATATCAAGGAATTAATCCAGTTAAACTAGGTTATCCAATTTTTTGTGTGCAATTTTTCACAGTAGTCTTTAGCGAGCCTTTGTATTTCTGTTGCATCAGTTATAATGTCTCTTTTTTTGTTTCTGATTTGAGTCTTTCTGCCTTTCTTAGGCTAACTAAAGATTTGTTGATTTTGTTTACCTTTCTAAAAATCAACTCTTAGTTTTGTTGATCTTTTCTATCGCTTTTCTAGTCTCTATTTTATTGATTTCTGCCCTGATCCTTATTATTTTCATCCTTCTACTAACTTTGGACTTAGTTTGTTTTTGTTTTTGAAATTTCTTGAGGTACAATGTTAGGTTCTTTATTTGAGATCTTCTTTTTCGATATAGGCATTTATTGCTACAGAGCATCTTAGAATGGATAAAGCAATTCTTAGAATTGCTTTTGCTCTCCCAGGAGTTTTGGTATTTTGTGTTTCCACTTTCATTTGTCTCAAGAAGTTTTTAAAAATTTTCATGAACATTTTTTTCATTGACTCATTGATTATTCAGAAGCATGCACTGTAATTTCCATGTATTTGTAAATTTTTTGAAGTTTCCCCTGTTCAGTCAAACTATTGATTTCTAGTTTTATATTACTATAGTCATAAAAGACACTTGAAATCATTTCAAAATTCTGAATTTTTTAATGAATTGTGGCCTAACATATGATCTATTTTAGAGTATGAATATGCATAGAATAATGCTTATTCTGTAGTTGTTGAATGGAATATTTATGTCTGTTACATACATTTGATCTAGAATGTAGTTCAAGTGTAAGGTTTCTTTATTTTCTGCCTGGGTGATCTGTCCATTGTTGTAAATGGGTTGTAAATCTCCTACTATTGTTTTATCACATTCTGTATCTCTTTTTAAGTCTATTAATACTTGGTTTATATATTTAGGTGCTCCAATTATGGGTACATATATATTTACAATTGTTATATCCTCTTGCTGAATTAACCCCTTTATTATTAAGTAATGAATTTATTTTTACCTTTTTACAGTTTTTGAATTGGAGTCCATCTTATCTTCTGTAAATATAGCTACTTCTATTCTGTTTTGGTTTCCATTTGCATGGAATATATTTTCCTATTTCTTCAATTTCAGTCTATGTGTATTTTTACAGGCAAAGTGAGTCTCCCATAGACATACCATTTAAATCCTGTGATATGAAAATTTTCCTTTTTTGATGCTGTCCCATAAATTTTGTAAGCTTTTTTCAGTCTTTGTCATTCTTTATTTTTTCTTCTGACTTTATATTTTAAAATAACCTGTCTGTAAGTTCACAAATATTGTTTTCTGCTTATCCAGTTTTTCTTTTGATGCTCTCTATTGTATTGTTTGCTTTTCATTGTATTTTTTAGCTCCAGGATTTCTGTTTTTTTTTTTTTTTTTTAATTTCAGTCCCTCTAATGAATTTCCCATTTTTTTACTTATTATTATTGTTTTATGTTGTTCATTTCTCTGTATTTTTTGAAGTTCTCTGAGATTCATGTTGTCATGATTCTTTCATTGTTCTTGATCTTTGTCCTTCTGTATCAAAGCCTGTGCATAGGAAGTCATTGCTTATTCCAACTTTTATAGTCTTGCTTTTTCTAGGAAAGTCCTGTAGCAGGCATAGTGCTGGGGCACATCAGACTCCTGAGACAGTGTTGACCAGTGTAGCACTGCCAGAAGCCTGGGTCCCACTATAGCTGGAGCAGTGCTGGGGCATGCCAGAATCCCTGGGCAGCTGTGACTGGCATGGCACTGCCAAAAGCCTGGAACCCACTACAGCAGGCAAGGTGTTGTGTTTGGCCAGAAGCCCACAGCCTCTGAGAATTGCTTGCTCCTGAGGGCTACCCAAAGCCTGGGGCCACTGATGTCAATCTGGCAGTTGTGTAGGCCAGAGATCAGTTTCACCCAGCAAGCCTAAAGTCTGAGGCTATGTGGTCTCACCTGGTGAGACCTGGTGCCCTGGTAGGTCTATAGGCTCAATCTGCAGGTACCAGTTTGGAATATGGGGCTGTGAGGGTCTGCTGGTGCAGAGTTTTCCTGTGAGTACCCAGTGTTGGTGTCCAGGAAAAGTCCTGTGCTCACATCCCTTTCATTCTATCTACTGGATGGCATCTGTTTCCATACTGTGCTGCCTGGGGTTGGGAGAGGGGTGATGTGGTATTGTAAAACTGTGATTCCTACCCTTTCAGTGTGTCTTACTATTGTACTACAACTAGGCACTGTGATCTCTCATATGGCAAAAAGATCCTAGCCCTTATGAAGTTATTTTTGTGCATAAATAGCTGTTCAGATTGATGTTTCTGTGAAGGAATGCTTGCTGGAGAGTCCTACTCCACTGTCTGGCTCCCACAAGGAATTTTTGACTGCTCATTATGGGTCTGTTGCTGTGCTAGATATTATGAGCCATAGGAGAATTGCAAAGATGGGTGCCCAGACACAGTGAGCTTATATTTTGCTGGTAAAATTGTTAGCTTATTAGAAATCTATTGTGAATGAAATTTATACATAATAGTATATTGGCAATAAGTTTGACAAAGAAGACAAGCAAACAGGAATTAGAAAGACCAGAACACAGAGAATAATAGCTGTTCCCAAAAAGACAAAGGATATGAATCTATGGTGAAGACCGTGAAGGGAATTTTCGATGGGAAAATATTATGAGCAACATTGCGGATGTAGGAATGGGCATGGAGGCTGAGGAATCATATACATGCAACCAGAAGATAAGGTTAATATGAAGGATATAAGACACTGATTGGAATACTACTTGAAGCCACAAGTGCTGGCAAGCAGATGAAAGTGATCCAGACGGTAGTAGGAAACAAGAATATATTCTATAATGAGATTGCAACAGGAATGGAGAGGGTACCGAAGGATGGTGCTGGAGGATAATTAGGAAATAGAAAAAATTGGAAGGAAAAAACCCTAACAAGAGGCCATAGCAATAATCCAGGCATGAAGTGATTAACTTTGTTAGACGTGATGTGCTGTTTTTCAAGCCATATAATAAACTCTCCTTACTGAACAAAACAATAATTATGTGCTTTCATTCTCTTGCTTCTCCTTTTAGACTGTGTTAAAAAAAAAAAAAAAAAGCTAGTATTGGCAGTGCTCCAGTGAGCCAGTTTGTGGAATTGTTGTCCATCTGCCTTTACTTGCATGGTTTACTGATTGCTTCTTTTGCAGTCTTTTGTTTATTTATTTCTTCATAAACTAAATAACATTTTTCTAAAGTATTAGCCAGATATAATGGCGATAGATGTCCAGGGTATTTTTCCATCACACTTAAAGTCTTCTTTAGGAGTAGTTTTCACATTCCACTGCCAACCACTGACCACCAGTATGTTCACCTTTAGCCTTCAGGACTCATGGAAGAATAGGCAAGGTTAATCAGATCATAAGGATCATACAGAAAACATATAGAAATGGTAAGGGTAAAAATATCAATTGGGGTCTTCAATGCCAGTCCAGTGTGTAATAATGAACAAGTTTTAAGTATGACGTGATAATATTAAGTCAACTCTTTAGAAAGATTAGCGTGGGGTTGTCCTTCGAACAGACTGAAGAGGGGAAGATTAGCAGTAGAGAGAGAAGTCAGAAGGCTATATAATAGGATAAGTATGAATTGATTTCATAGGGAATGAAGAAGCTTTAAGTAGGTAATGAGAGAAGGGTAAAAAATCAATGATTTACTAGATGTAAAGACTGGAGAAAAAATGTCAAAGATGACTGATATATACAGTTTAAATGATTAGTACCATAACAAATACATTCAGGAAGCGAGCTAATATTTAGTTGAAAATTGTGTGTTATTTTTAGGCACATTGATTTTTGGTACTAACAGGAGATATAGGCATATGCACAAATATTTTAAAGATATTTCTCATATTCCCATAGATTCCATAAAGAAGACTAAAATTCCAAAGGTTGAATAGTTTTCATTTGTTTAAAATAAGTATAGAAACCATTAGAAATTACATTTTTTTTCAGGAAAATATTGGGCTAAAAATAGTGAAATCTTTTAAAAAATTTTTATTTTAGATGTCTGCATTGAAATCCTGGTGGATATTTCATGCTACTTCTTTTCTGGAATGTGAAATCCAGAATTAATTTTGGTACATCAATCAGTGTGCCATCTACTCTGACACAGTGGAATTCATTAGTGAAAAAACGATGCTTGTGATTTAGAATTAAAATTTCTTCTTTCTTACTATTATGAGGAAAACATGTCAGAGTCCACAAGAGGTATAAACAGATATTCTATGAAAAGGGACTTGAAAAGGTGGTGTGTTTGTGTCCTTTAAAGTTAAACCATCAGTGGACCTAATTGGCATAAATTATAGACGCGTTTTTTCCTGAAGTTGACACCATGGAGTTATTTGCCAGGGATATTTTTCATCTCTGGAATTTGTCTTTGAATGCATCTTACTACAAACTAGTGATTTGACCAAGTTATGCATGTACATCATTTGTGTTTAGCTAACACTTATTTTGTAAAGACATTTTTTGGAAGTTTTAGAGTAATTCACTCTTCTATGCACTCCTGCCTATGCGATGACTTTTTTTTTTTTTTTTTTAAACATATGTCTTAACTACTTGCCTGAAAATCATAACCATGCAGAGTGCAAGCCTCTGGGTAAAGTTACACAGATAATATTGTAGTATGACAATACACATCCCTCAATTAGTAGCACCGAGAATAATGCCCATGCAGTAGACCTGACAATTTCAAATACCATGCAGTAGGGAACAGCATCCAAGACAGCCACACCCTCTGTCATCGTAGAAACAGAAACAGCCTGGGAAATGTTACCTCCGTATTCACTTGTGGTAGTAATCGTAACTGTTTCTTGCTTAAATTAGAGAGAAAATCCAGGAAAAAAATTTCTTCTTTAGCTGAGTAGTTTTCTCGTTCAAAAACGCATTTAACTTTAGGCCAGGCGCGGTGGCTCACGCCTATTATTAGAGCACTTTGGGAGGCTAAGGCGGGTGGATCACTTGAGGTCAGGAGTTCGAGACCAGCCTTGCTAACATGATGAAAACCCCGTCACTACTAAAAAATGCAAAAAAAAAATAACCAGACATGGTTGCACGTACCTGTAATCCCAGCTACTTTGGAGGCTGAGGCGGGAGAATTGCTTGAACCCAGGAGGAAGAGGTTGCAGTAAGCAGAGATCGCACCATTGCACTCCAGCCTGGGTGACAAAGTGACACTCTGTCTCAAAAAAAAAAAAAAGCATTTAACTTTAAATAACATTTGATGAGAAACTTGACAACCTGGTTAGATATCAAATGATTAAACTTACATTAGATGTGTAGAAGCTACCATCAAAATTAAGCCCTATTTACTGGAATGATTTCAAAGGTTTCTATTCTTATACTGATTATTCTGTGATTATTTAAAATTGGTAGAAAGATCTGATTCTGGCTCACTCACTCCTGCTTCTTCCATTTAATTAGCAAGTATTTGCCAAGTAGTTATTACATAATTAGCATTGTGCTAGAGACTTTATGATGCCAACATTTCAAGAAGCAAATTGCTTCTCTCAGTGTCTGCATTGCTTGAAAATGGAGTTGTTAGATCAAAACTCTTAAGCTGATGGTAACTTTCTCCCTCTGTTTAATGGTTTACCAAGACCTCCAATGTTGGAACTATCTTGCGCGTCACACCAATTAAATAAGATTCATGAATATTTTCAAATTCAGTGGTGGTAAATGCTTCTAGAGGAACACAGCTGTGTGAGTGGGTGCAATAGAATTGGATTTGATATCAAGTGACCTTCTACAAGTATGATTTTGCAAAAAAAAAAAACACAAAGCTTAAGTTAAGCCCTGTTATTCCTACTTTCTCTACCTTCAGATTTGAACGACGAAGACAGTAGAATAAATTATATCCTCTAAGTAGAATATTTGCATCATGTAAGCTAAAAAGCTTTTTAAAACAATCGAGTTGTGAATATTCAACTCCGTAATCCGATCCTTTTCTTCTTTCAGAATAACTTTGGAATTTCAAGATTTCAAGGTTGTGTGCTCTAGGGCTTTGAAAGGCAGAGTAACTGAGGATGATTCTTTGAAAACTGTAACATTAATAGAATCATCACTATCATGGTTTTAGAAAACAACAACCACCACCAATCCATTACTAAATTCTACACCCAATAACATTATTAAGGGCCAAAATGGATTTAAGTTTTTTCACTTTATTTACAAACATCTAGTGCTAGGCACCCAGAGTTAGTCCTAATTGTGCTAACTATTGCTCCTAGAGCTTTTAATTTATTATCTCATTTGATTCTCACAATAACGTTATAAGTTTGGACACTTTTATTGAAGAAAATAAGTCTAAGGCAATGGTAAGTTAAATGACTTGCAGAGGATCACAAAATCAGTGGGTGATTGAACCAAGATAAAAACAAAGACGAGATATAAACAAAGATATACTGACTTGGCCATCTTAAAAGTCTGTTAAGGGGGCTGGATGCAGTGGCTCATGCCTGTAATCCCAGCACTTTGGGAGGCCAAGGGGGGCGGATCACGAGGTCAGGAGATGGAGACCATCCTGGCCAACATGGTGAAACCCCGTCTCTACTAAAAATACAAAAATTAACCGGGCATGGTGGCTCACGCCTGTAATCTCAGCTACTCAGGAGGCTGGAACAGGAAAATCGCTTGACCCTGGAGGCAGAGATTGCAGTAAACTGAGATTGTAGTCTTGCCTGGAGACAGAGCAAGACTCCATCTAAAAACAAACAAACAAACAAACAAAAAATCTGTTAAGGGTAACATTTGCCATTGGTAGATAAGGTTTCCCTTCACAAAAGAAGAGAAACCAGAGCGTATGTGCAGTCTGTGCCTTTTGCCACCCACTAAATAGAAAGGATCATGTATCTTTTAAGAGACTCGTTAATCAAACAGATGTGGTTTCAATAATTGTGAAATCTCTTCATTAAGCACTGGCAGTAAGTCATTACAATATCTTCTCTAGCCTTTTGGCTATGATCAAGTGTAGACTATCTTCTCATTAGGATAATGGGGTTCAATAAAAGAGTGTTCCATCATTCTCCATAAGGGAGTAGAGTGGAACTTTTTGTTAACTATAATCATTTAGTGATTCGTTTTATCTTTTTCAGATCTTGTTAATTCATTGTTACACAAGGTTAATCCTTTATCCACTTAGGCTATGATTTTGACAAAATGCGTTGGTCATAAAAGTTAACTTTTTAAAATAAGGACAGTTTAAATTAACATCAGTAACATAATGTGTAAAAATAAGTATTTTGTTTCTATTTGCTTGCCCAGAGTAATATTAATTAAAGCATGATTTATATATTTTATATTACACAATTATATATTTTAAATGAAATAAATGACATTTTTGACTTTTTTTCATTTTTTGTGGCAAATAAGATCAGGAGAAAATTATAAATATTTGAGTTAAACATATATTTGGCAGTAATATTGTTTGTGACTAAGCTCAGTCCTTAGTCTCACATGATTATTACTATATTATCATGTAAAATTATAACAATAATAGATCCATCAAAAATTGGAAAATATGAAAATGAGTGTCTCCCTTTGAGTTTTTTCATGTAATCTTACCAATCAAATATGACAATGATTAACAATTTTACTCATTTAGTATCTTCCCCCTGTGAAAATGCTTGTACTATAAAATTTTACCTACCGGTAATTACAGTTAACTCACAGCCTTCTATCCTGATTATACCTACTTACCATTAGATCAAAAGCATTTGCCAATCATATGCTTTTAAGTAATCATTTGAATGGTTCTGATAGTTCAATGACAAAATTACGTAATTTAATTTTATGCTTATAGTTGGATATTTGAATTATCCCTGATATTTTTGCTATTATAGATAACCTAGCAAGAAAGAAGTTTTTTCCTGTTACCTTTTCTCCATATTTGGGAATATTTCTGTAGAAAATAATCCCCAGAATTGAATTTATTGAATCGAAGGGTATAAAGCCCTTGATACGGAGTCCCTGAATTCTTAAGGAATATGTTTAATCCATCTGTGTAGCTCTGGTAACTGGCTTACTACCTAATATGCTCGTTACTTACGTTTTTGAAAGTGTTAAACTTTTTTTTTTTTTTTTTTTTTTTGAGACGGAGTCTCGCGCTGTCACCCAGGCTGGAGTGCTGTGGCCGGATCTCAGCTCACTGCAAGCTCCGCCTCCCGGGTTCACGCCATTCTCCTGCCTCAGCCTCCCGAGTAGCTGGGACTACAGGCGCCGCCACCTCGCCCGGCTAGTTTTTTGTAGTTTTTAGTAGAGACGGGGTTTCACCGTGTTAGTCAGGATGGTCTCGATCTCCTGACTTCGTGATCCGCCCGTCTCGGCCTCCCAAAGTGCTAGGATTACAGGCTTGAGCCACCGCGCCCGGCCGAAAGTGTTAAACTTTTAAGAAAACGTATGAAGTGACTACTTTATGTGCATGGCTATGTGATAATAATCTTTTGTACTTATAATAATAGATTTTCCTAATATCTAATACATTTTCACATACATTATCTGATTTTATACCTACAAAATACTCGCGAGGGGCACAAGGCAGACATTGTGATCATCACTTTTCAGAGAGAAAAATAAGGGACCTCAGATTGATTAAGGATATGGTGTGGAATTTACTCTTCTTACCTGGAACTGCAGCAGTTCATTTCATCCTATCTCTATCTACATGTGCTTTACTACGGAAAGAATTTGAAATAGTTGACTTTTTTTTTCTTTTCAGTGAATAATTGCTTTTATTCTTTTTTTTTTTTTTTTTTTTTTGAGACAGAGTCTCGCTCTGTCGCCCAGGCTGGAGTGCAGTGGCCGGATCTCAGCTCACGGCAAGCTTCGCCCCCCAGGTTCACGCCATTCTCCTGCCTTAGCCTCCAGAGTAGCTGGGACTACAGGCGTCCGTCACCTCGCCTGGCTAGTTTTTTATATTTTTTAGTAGAGAAGGGGTTTCACCGTGTTAGCCAGGATGGTCTCGATCTCTTGACCTCATGATCCGCCCGTCTTGGCCTCCCAAAGTGCTGGGATTACAGGCTTGAGCCACCGCGCCCGGCCAATTGCTTTTATTCTTAAGGAGGAAAAATGTCTATCAGAAATGTTTTGGTCTGTTTTACAGTGAAAAATGCATACCACTCTTTAATCATCATCATACAATTTTTCTAAATGCTCAATGCAAAAATCAACATATATTAAAGCATTATTTTATGTTTAAACAGAGATGAAGGGCAAAGATCAAAATAACCCATTAAACTCCATTTACGGTTCTTAAAATATGAGTTAGGGCATTTTTTAATGAGCTACTTGAGTTATGTCAGTGTGAGCTCTGAACTACAAAGTGATTTAAACAAACATGGATTCCTCAAAATTTGTCCCAGGGGAGTCCTTACATATAGATCCCTATAATGGTTTAAGATAATGATGGACTGAATATTTCTTAGCTTTTTTAAATTTAGAGAATTGATTGGACATTGAGGAAATTTTTTCAACTTTAAAAATGTATTTTATAATATCTATCCAATATGAACGAATATTAAATGATTTGCTGGATGAAACTGCCTGCTATAGGGCTTAGTGAACACAATGTACAAAATAGACTAGTTTTCCCTCTTCTCTCCTTTTTTAAAAATTTTTTAGTTACTTTTTGAATCAGGAAATCATCAATGTGATTTCAGAGATGAGAATATTAAAGCCCCGAGAGTAAAGTAGTTTGTCCAAATTTATATGGTTTCATTTTTTTTTTTTTTTTTGTGAGACAGAATCTTGCTCTGTCGCCCAGGCTAGAGTGCAGTGGCCCAATCTCGGCTCACTGCAAGCTCCGCCTTCTAGGTTCACGCCATTCTCATGCCTCAGCCTCCCGGGTAGCTGGGACTACAGGCGCCCGCCACCACGCCCTGTTAATTTTTCATAATTTTAGTAGAGGGGAAGTTTCACCGTGTTAGCCAGGATGGTCTCGATCTCCTGACCTCGCGATCTGCCCGCCTCGGTCTCCCTAAGTGCTGGGATTACAGGCATGAGCCACTGCGCCTGGCCCCAAATCTATATGGTTTTTATGGATCTTTGCTGGGGATTCAAACCCTATTTTGTTCACTTCAAACCTCAGCTCTTCTCACTGAACAAAAAGGCAATTAAAAGAATGATGATAGAGAAAGTCGAAAGTTCACTATGTAATTTTTTAAAATCCTATGCCACCACTTTTCTTTCAGTAGTTTCGACTTAATAAGTTTTTGAAGATTTTAACTCAATGTAATGAAAACATTTATAATATAATGGAAACATTTTTAATGAAGTTTTTCAACAAGGAGTTCTTAAAAGAAATAAACTTTTTGGTCAAATAGAGATTAAATGGCTATCTATCAAGAACGCTATGGAATTTCTCTTCAAATTGGGTAGCTGACTAAATGACTTCTAAGATATAATCAGTTTGTGATTTAATTGGTTCTTGAATGGATCTGCCTCTGGCTTGTAGTCTTTATACTGTAAGCATTTATACAACAAGTCTACAATTTGACCATTTGACTACAAATTGCTGTAAGATTTTTGCAAAGCTATTAAACCTCCTTTAATTTTTGCAAAACTCTCCCACTAAAGTTATTGTGTAGTGAGGACATACCATGTATCAGGTGTTATGAAAGTTTTCCTTCCTTCTTACTCTTCATAATTGCTCTATCTACCTGTTTATCTAAAATCACACACATATATAATATGTACATGGATACATATGTATACATGCACATGGATACATATATGTGTATATATCTTTACTAAATTTGTATGTATTTGTATCTATACATATATGTGTATGTGTGTCTTTACTAAACCTAACAGCAATTTTCTAAAGTAAACACTTTTATTACCTACACTTTACTAGTGAACATAAAGAAAGTGAAATAAATTGCCAAAGATTGCATAACTGGCAAGTGGCAAAACTAGGACTCAATCTCATAGAGAAGTCACACATCTAAGCCTTTGTTCTTAACTACTAGATTACCTTATGATAATTTAAACTTGTGTATATGTTTTATCTTTTTGTTAATCATCAGAGTCAATGATATTCAGCATCTTCTGTAATACAGACCAAGGAAAAAAAGGCCGGGCTATCTTAGGCAGCCAAAAAAAATGACTGTCCATGCAAATTTAATGTTACTATGTTTTACAAATTTGTCTTTACTATTAGACATCAACTAAAGTAGTTCAGAAAAGAGATGATAAAACCCTGAATAAATGAAGCTATAGAGGAAAGTGTGAATGAAAAATTAAAAGGAGATAGTACGTTTAAAAAAATCAAATGTGGTAACAATTTAAATATAGAAGATGGATTTCAGGGGTTATCATATTACCACCTCAATATTTGGAGGATCTGTTTACATGTCTTCTCCTACCACTGGCAGAAGAGTCTTGGGGCTAGTACTTTTTCTGTCCCTTGTTAATTTTCTCAGTATCTCACCTGGACCAATGCTATGGCATGTTCTCAAAGATAATCTGGTAGTGGTGATGAAAGGCACAGTTTCTTCATGTGTAAAGATGAGCCATGGGCTTCCTTTTACATTTTCTCACATAGACTTCCAGGTCTGCGAGGTCCTGGAACATTCAAGTGCTTGTCCTCATAAATTAGCTAACACCAGAATTCATCTAGTAGCATAGAGCAAAGGATTGCTCTGCCAAGATCTGAACAATCAAATCCTGTCCCAAGCAAGCCAAATTATCTCATCATCAACTCATACTCTTACCACATTCTGATGTTCCTATGCTGATATTCCTTGATCATACAGATTCCATTTTGTTCTCCTATTTGAAAGTTTGAGAATCTGCTTCTCTTCTGTTTCCACCCCTACTTCACTTGCCTCCCTTGGAATTAGAGATTGAATGATCTCAGACATCTTGATAATCTCTCCTCTCTGCTCTGTATGCTCGGCTACTTGTCTTAAAATTATTAATTTTTAAAATTTAACTGCATGAGTGTTCCGTTTATTTTTCCCACCTCCAGATCAAAGAGACAAACTTGACTCATTATTTTGATCCCATGCTTCATCCTCAGCCCTTGCTGTTGGACATGGCAGAACACTCACCAGTCCTTCAATAAAGACCGGACTCTGTGTGGACACTGGTGGGCTTCTTGAGCAGGTTGCCATTGCCTACCTAGGAGCATTTGCTGAGGATTTTCTTTTCTTTTCTCATGAGTGTTATAATATGCCACAGTCTTTAAATTGACCTCAGTAGTGTCTCATTGAACTTAACATTTACTTCATTTTTCTGCTGACTTTTGGGAGGTGGCATGGCCAGAAATTTATGTAGTGATTGTATCTTTTCTCTTTTTGCATTATGAGATTCACTTAACTATATGGCTTATTAAATATATAACTGGAGAAATTAAGTAGCAAAAATTTTACTACTTTTTCCATGAAAAGTTAAGTGTTTATGTAGTAATTACTTGCTTAGTCCAGCTTCCTGAGATACAAAAATAATGCTGATAGGCATTAAAAGGGAATGTGATTAACTACTTTTACTCATTCATTCAATTTTATATTCCAAAGAACGTGTTTTCTAATAAGAGGATAATTAAATGTTTACAAGTGTTATCTTGGAAGTAAATCCATCAATAATTTACAATGATAAAATGGTATTTGGGTTATACATGTGGCACTGTCTCAAGGAGTCTTAATAGCATAGAAAAATTAGTTTTATTGTGCAGATATATCAATACATTTAAAGTAATCAGGATAACTTTTGAACATTTACATATGCTGTTTAAAGTATTTTTACCTTTTTGCCAACCTAACATCCTTACGTGAGAATAGCATATAATTATGTGTCACTATAAAAAGCACATTGTAAGTTATTTACATATCATTAGACTGTTAGAATGTTACCTGTTAATTTGGAGTGGGAACTAAACACACATACACACCCATTGACTGAGTCAGGCACATTTCTGAATCTCCCTTTCCTTGTAGGAATTAAAGTTCTTGTCTAAGTGATTCCTGACTTTTTCCCAAGTATAACATGGGTATAAATTTATGTGTCTAATTTTAAAGAGGCTACTAAATCTTACATGTTATAATGCTCTCTAATTCCTCTTTTTTTTTATATTTAAATTTTACTTTAAGTTCTGGGATACATGTGCAGGATGTGCAGGTTTGTTACATACATAGGTATATGTGTGCCATAGTGGTTTGCTGCACCTATCAATCTGTCATGTAGGTTTTAAGCCCCACATGTATTAGGTATTTCTCTTAATGCTCTCCCTCCCTTTGCCCCCAACCCCCGACAGGCCTTGGTGTATGTTGTTCCCCTCTTTGTGTTCATGTGTTCTCATTGTTCAAGTCCCACTTGTGATTGAGAACATGCGGTGTCTGGTTTTCTGTTCTTGTGTTAGTTTGCTGAGAATGATGGCTTCAAACTTCATCCATGTCTCTTCAAAGGATATGAGCTCATTCTTTTTCAGGCCTGCATAATATTCCATGGTGTATTTGTGCCACCTTTTCTTTATGCAGTCTATCGTTGATGGGCATTTGGGTTGGTTCCAAGTCTTTGCTATTGTAAACAGTGCTGCAATAAACATACATATGCATGTGTCTTTATAGAAGAATGATTTATAATTCTTTGGGTATGTACCCAGTAATGGGATTGCTGGTTCAAATGGTATTTCTAATTCTAGATCTTTGAGGAATTGCCACACTGTCTTCCACAATGATTGAAGTAATTTACACTCCCATCAACAGTGTAAAAGCATTCCTGTTTTTCCACAGCCTTGCTAACATCTATTGTTTCCTGACTTTTTACCAATCCCATTCTAACTAGCGTGAGATGGCATCTCATTGTGGTTTTGATTTGCATTTCTCTAAAAGTCAGTGATGATGAGCTTTTTTTCATATGTTTGTTGGCCGCATAAATGTCTTCTTTTGAGAAGTGTCTGTTCATATCCTTTGCCCACTTTTTGATGAGGTTGTTTTTTTCTTGTAAATTTATTTAAATTCCTTGTAGATTCTGGATATTAGACCTTTGCCAAATGGGTCGATTGCAAACATTTTCTCCCATTCCATAGGTTGCCAGTTCACTCTGATGCTAGTTTATTTTGCTGTGCAGCAGCTCCTTAGTTTAATTGTATCCTATTTATCAATTTTGGCTTTTGTTGCAATTGCTTTTGGTGTTATAGACATGAAGTCTTTGCCCATGCTTATGTCCTGAATGGTATTGCATAGGTTTTCTTCCAGGGTTTTTATGGTTTTGGGTTTTACATGTAAGTCTTTAATCGATCTTGAGTTAATTTTTATATAAGGTGTAGGGAAGGGGTCCAGTTTCAGTTTTCTGCATATGGCTAGCCAGTTATTCCAGCATCAGATTCCCAGTTAGCCAAAAATTGGTTTAATTGATCCATGATTCTCAAATAAATGTAGATGTTAAAGGTTGAACCTTAATAATAAGTACAGAATGAATGGAAAGTGAGTGAATCTTACTGGATTTGTTTCTTTAGAGCCAAGGGTTGAGGCAGAGTTCATAGAGCCTGACTTTTATGGATTCAAGTTGTGTAAGATTTTCTGACTAAAGCTTCATCCTGTGATTTTGTCTTGGTCAGTTAGATCTAAATAAATTCTACTGTCATTTACTAAAATACTTAGAGCATTGTTGTGTAATCTAAGATTATTTACACTTTAATAAATACATGAAAAATTCTAATTATATTTAGTGTTGTGTCAAGTTTTCCATTGCAAATACTGATTTATTTTTTTTCAGTCAAATAATAACTCAGGAAAAAAAATAGATCAGGTGAGCTTTCCTTACACATTATCCATGCTACCATTTATTTAGGAAACATATTATTGTTCTTTTATGTTTTTGTAAATTCCATGTAGTTTAAAAAAAAAAAAAACTTGTAAGAATGGTCAATATCAGAACTTGCCTTTGTGTTTTCCATGATGACCTATTTATGTTGCATTATAGAATTTAACCATCTATGTATAAAAGTTTAGATGATACTAACATGCGAGTCAATAAGAACTCTTACACAGAAATATTGGAATGATTTGACTTTCAACATTCTATACTCAGTTGTATGCAAGTTAGATAAAATCATGTTGAATTTTATCTCATGTACATTACTAAAGCAATACAAATTCCTTAGAAGTTATATAAGTAAAAAATAGATTTATTTTTAAATTATCCTGGAAAACATTGTCCTGGTATTCAAACCAGTTTCACTTGTGTTTGTCATCAGAGGTTTCCATATTTTAGAACATTTATTTATCAGTTTTCTTTTGCATTTTTCTCAGCTATCTGTTTGCCATATGGTGTTACTTTTAGAATTCTCTACAATACTGAGAGGTTGTACTGGTGGTAACATAGGATAAAATTCCATGCAGACTTGAATATTTGAAATCTTACTGTATGAAAACTCAACCTATAAGAAAATAGAAGCTTAACCATAATTTCCAGGTATTATGTTAGAAAAATCCTGGCTATTTCTACATTTATTTTTTATTCTTTTGTGGACATGTAGATACATTCTTAGCAGGCAGATCTAGCCTAAGGCAAGCTAGTGGTATAGCACCATTGACTTTCCTGCTTTCAATAAGAGACAATTTTTATTCCCCCTGAAGTTTAATGCCTCACATCTTAATATTTTCTTTTGATTCCCTTGAGGCAACCACCCATGAAAGCTGCATTCAGACTCTTCATTCTCAGAAGGTATACTCAAATGCTATTTCTTCCAGAGACATTTTAATTCTAGCAGGAGTCAAACTCATAAAGAAAATGGTTGAAACTCTGAGACAAACTGGTATGCAGCATGTATAGTTAAGCCTGCTATAAACAATAAAAGAAGCAACATAAGGAAGAACATTTTCCCCTCCAAGGAGAAAAAATAATGTCTGTTAAGTATCTTTTGATTCATTTTTCATTGTAATTTCTGTTATCCCTGGAAATAGAACAAAAACGTGTCAGCTGACTACCATGTAACCTGTACACACCCTATTTTAGCTTTTATCCAATGAGAAATAAAATTAAGTCATGTAGGTTGTTAGAGTCTCTCTCTCTCTTTTTTTTTTTTTAACTGAATCTGGCTGCAATAATAATGCTGACCTTGACTGTGGCCTCTCTGTGTGATAGATCTATTGCTGTGCTGTAGAGTCAAATGGTATCTCTACAGTTCCTTCAGAATTCTTGGGTAAAAAATGTAGCAGGTGTTGGCAGGGGTTAGGAAAGAGAGGCTATTTATTCTTTCCCTGTAGTTTTGGATGGAAAGAAATACATTTTAGTTGATCTGTTTCTAGGAAGTGCAATTTTCCGGAAACTACACACCATATTCTCAAAACTATTTTCCTGTTTCTTCCTTAACATTTAGTCTAATCATCTCAAAGTAAAGGATTATTCTTAATAAAAGAAAATATGGCTGCTCACATTAAATTTGCTTCATGTCCAGGAGAAAACCTGCTTCAAATTTTTAAAGGACATTCTTGCCTCCGTTGTATACGGATTATTAGCCCAATTTATAAGAGTAAGCCCCAGAATACAGTCTTTGGTGGTATTTTAGGGTAATATTCTCCTCCAATGGGATTGAATTTATGATTTGTAGGGTATATGCTAGTTGAGGATGTAATTGGAATTTGTGCCTATAAACCTATAAGCTCCAATTCTAAAAGACAGGAAAAAGCACACGTGTTTATTCATTCAAAAATATATATCTAACATTGGTGTTGTCAGATACTTTGCTGGACATAAAAACTCAGAGATAAATCAGACACAGCAGAGAATGTCTGCAATCTATAGGAAATTATGTTCTGAACAGGGATGGACTCAAAAGCATATGTGTGAATATATGTGCTCTTTTAAATCCAAGAAAAATATTTTCCACATCACCAATTATGCCACTGAAAAATAAATTGTTATTGGTATACAGTGGCATTTGAAGATATTAGAGAACTCAAATCAAAAAGGGAACATTGCTCTGTCATGAATAAATGATGTTTATACTTCTCTTTGCAAACTGCTGTGTCACCTCCAGGGTAACTTGTCAAGTGCATTTTCATATTATGTTTCAAATAACACTACCCAATAAGTGGAACTTAGAAAAATGTATCAATGTGCATATTCTTATGTTCTGAATAATAAGAAATATGAAATGTCAAGTGATGAACTAATAGCAAACAAATAATTCAAACCTCTCTAGGTTAGCTTGCAACACAGAGTCAGAAAGTGCATCAAGAAAATGTAGCAGTGTGCAGAACGAATTTGTAAACTGATTTATTGAAGCATTCAAATGATACAGTGCTGTTTATAGGAGACTCTGCTATAGATGTTCCTGCAGTTACTAGAGAAGAAACTCTTGTCCTGTGGTGTCTACAGTGACTGCCCTGCTTCAGTAACATATGTTTATTTGCCATATCATGGTCTATTTTCTAAAATAGAATATACATAGTAAGGATTTAAAATAAGATTGTGAATATGAATAGAAAGTGGACAACTGACTGAAAGAATTTTCTAGGCTTCATTAGTTGACATGCA
Source organism: Trachypithecus francoisi (assembly GCF_009764315.1). NCBI lineage: Eukaryota > Metazoa > Chordata > Mammalia > Primates > Cercopithecidae > Trachypithecus > Trachypithecus francoisi. Next base: position 12,313,116 of record NW_022681469.1, on the reverse strand, counting down.
CTCTTTTTGAGTTAAATAATATGATATTCTAGAATCTAAATTGATTTTCTATGAAAATAGAAACAAAAATAGGAGAAAATAATATTTTGATCTACTCCATTGGTTTACATGAATGCCTACAAAAAATAAGTAATTTTGACTACCTACAAAATTATATTTTTGCACATACCTTATAGTGTCTCATGTTTTAACTAAGATGAATTTATGGTAAAAACATGAAAAAAATCAAGTGGTTAACTAATTTTGTTTATAAAGCTATGTTGGTAAAAGCAACTAATACTGGCCTATAACTTTCTAATTTAAAAAGAATTTTATGTAATTTCATTGAACTCTCCATCAGCATAGTGGCATGCTTGATAATATTGTCTTCTGGGCAAAATTAGTTGTACTACTGTAAGTACCCATATCACTTTCTTGCAGCATCTCTAGTATAGCACCTGATAGTATATGGTCGGTATCCTTTCATATCTTTTCTAGACTCTCAAATCCCGTTAAGCAAGAGATGTGTATTATCTACACTACTCACACACTTCCCAAATTCATTACATAAACACGGGTTTCCTATTGAGAGTAAGACTTTACTGAGTTATTGTTTCACCAAGTTGAAAATTGAGGTTTCAAGATGTTGATAAATGTACCCAAGAATACACAGGAATGAGAAGTAGACCAAAATGCAATTGTAGGTTCCCTAATTCTAAATATCAGTTCTTTCTAAAATCTTTATCTTCCATCCTTTTATATTCTTAGCACATTTGAAATTATAGGTCTTCACAATGTAAGAAACATTATTAAAATGAATACAGAAATATTTTTAAATAGTATTAAACATTTGTGTTATAGCACATATATATGTAATTTTTCAGAACTGCTTCCTAAATACAGGTCACAGGGCACTGCCTTGTGGTTATTTCTAATCCACCCCACAGTTCAACAACTCAGAATTGTAAAATGTGATCAAAGAAAGTAATCATGATGCCAAACTCCCTTAAGGAGGCATCATTTTTAAAAGTTTCTTTGCCGGGCGCAGTGGCTCAAGCCTGTAGTCCCAGCACTTTGGGAGGCCGAGACGGGTGGATCACAAGGTCAGGAGATCGAGACCATCCTGGCTAACACGGTGAAACCCCGTCTCTACTAAAAAATACAAAAAACTAGCCCGGCGAGGTGGCTGGCGCCTGCAGTCCCAGCTACTCGTGAGGCTGAGGCAGGAGAATGGTGTGAACCCGGGAGGCGGAGCTTGCAGTGAGCTGAGATCCGGCCACTGCACTCCAGCCTGGGCGACAGAGCGAGACTCCATCTCAAAAAAAAAAAAAAAAAAGTTTCTTTATGTGAACATTTTGAGTCAGTGATTTAGGTAGCTTTGAATATCAATTTTTCATGAAAAAGAACAAATGTGATAACATAAGCGGACAATGATTCATTTGTGTTATGAAGGTAGCAGTAAATGGGTGACAATTTCTTGAAATCTGGGTATGTTCAAATGAGCAGAGCTGGCAGCATGTCCCAGGCTTTATTGACAAAGGAATGCAGTGTCATTATCTATTACTTTGATGATTTATCTTGATCACAGTAACTGCTTCAAACCTAGAAAAAGGTAAAGGAACAAAAAGAATTATTTTTCAATGTTGCTGTGAATCCATATCAGCATTTAGGGGTCTGATTTAGAATACTCCTTAAATAAGTTTAATTTCTTTATATAAGCAAGTGATAATTAAGTCAGCACGTTTTTGATAGTAAGGAATAAGTTCACTTTTTAAATTCTATTCTCTCACAAACATTTTGTGACATTATAGAATCCAGAAATGTCAGCTATAAAAGAGACCCCAAGGATGATGTTCATTTCTCCCGCTTTACAAATGGAGAAACTGAGATTCCACGTGAATATGTCACTTAATCAAGAGAATTGACAACTAAATGAAAATTAGAACTTAAGTTTTCTAAATTCAGGTTCAGAAGCCAGCTTCAGTAAAAATGTAGGTGTTGGGAAAATAATAGAGTCGTTTCCATGAGATTGCAGCCATTTCTTCATTATTATGGTCATGAATATACATATCTCATTTATTTTTCACTGGTATGGCTCCATTTCTTATTTCAGAATGTAAAACCAGCAACTTTTCTCATCTCTTGGTAGCTGTATGAACATTAGCAATACAGAATTCAGTGGATTGGGACGTCTCCATTTCCTATTTATTTCTGATTACATTTTTTTCTCAAGATGCATTTTGTTTTCCCATCTGGAATTCATTCTCTGGGAATCTCCTCTCTGAGAAAGCTTGAAAACCAAACAGTGTTTATTTTTTTTAATGACATTGCTTGCACTTTCATCCTGTAATATCTCCATTCAGAAATCTTTCATTGTTCCCATTTCCTTTCTAGATGAGATCGCAAATTCTCTGCTGAGCTTTCAAGGATCAACACACTTTCAATCACCTTTTCTTAACACTTTACAAAACCCACCTGGCATATTAATCAAACTGACTTTTTGTAGCCTCTGATTAGTCTCATTTCTGTACCTTTGCTTGTTTATGTTTTCCCTTTCTTCCTGCCCACAAAAGATGTAAGATCTCCTTTTAACTGTGAAAATCTCTTGACTGTAGTGCTTCTCTTCTCTTGCACTCCTGGCTGTGTGAATATAAAACATGGAAGAGGTTATCCCAGGTGTGGTGCTCACCTGTCTGGGTGAGGCTTTCATCTCCTGAGTTCTGGTCTCTGTTTGCCTGCTGTATGAGTCATTTCTATGCTGCTGATAAAGACATACCAGAGACTGGGCAATTGGCAAGAGAGGGAGCTTTAATGGACTCACAGTTCCACGTGACTGGGGAGGATTTGAAATCATGGCAGAAAGTGAAAGGCACAGCTCACATGGTGGCAGGCAAGAGAAGAGAGCTTGTGCAGCGAAACTCCCCTTTATAAAACCATCAGATCTTCTGATAGTTATTCATGATCAAAAGAATAACATGGGAAAGACCTACCCCTATGATTCAACTACTTTCCACAGGGTCCCTCCCACAACACGTGGGCATTGTGAGAGTTAAAATTCCAAATGAGATTTGGGTGGGGACACAGCCAAATCATATCACCTGCCTACACCTGACTTCCTTTTTGATCCTTCTTTCCTGATTTGAACTTTCAGGACTTGAATCTCTCCTGTCCTTGCTTTTTTAAGACCAGAGTTAAGCTTCAACTTGCTCATTTCAAAAACCTCCTACTGACAAGCACTATCAACTAGCTACTCATCACTGGGGATGATGGCAAAAATGACCCAATCAATTTTCTGCCTTCAGTTCCATCTAAAATGAGTGCACAGACACATAGGTGTGTTGAGATGACTTATTTTGTTTTTGTTTTCTTTTGGATGGGTATAGTTTTTGATTTTTCATAAAATCCTCCTGAAAACAATTTTATTTAGAAATTAAACATTATTAATACTATATATCAAGGCAAGCAACTTTCTTTGGAATATAATACATCCTGGAAATCAATGCAAGTTGTTTTTACCTTTAGATCACCCCCAGATGCCCAGAGCATTTCTTTACTGGTGAAATACAGAATTCTTCATTCAAGTGACCCGAGAGGAAGGGTCAGCAGTGACCTCAAAAGTATTTCTTCTTAAAATAAGGGAAATGTGTGTGCTTAAAAACAGAGGCATCAGAAAGGGGAGGATGGACAGGTTATATTTTTTAAAAAATGGTGAGGCCAGGCACAGTGGCTCACGCCTGTAATCCCAACACTTTGGGAGGCTGAGATGGGCAGATCACCAGGTCAGAGATCAAGACCATCCTGGCCAACATGGTGAAACCCCATCTCTACTAAAAATATAAAACGAATTAGCTGGGTATGGCGGCATGTGCCTGTAATCCCAGCTACTCGGGAGGCCGAGGCAGGAGAATGGCTTGAACCAGAGAGTCGGAGGTTGCAGTGAGCCGAGATCACGCCACAGCACTCCAGCCTGGTGACATAGTGAGACTCTGTCTAAAAAAAAAAAAAAAAAAAAAAAAAAAAAGGTGGGTGAGAGCAACGTCCCTCAGAAGTTATAAATGAATGGGCATTAGTGCATAGCTATCTTTCTTTTTCAGGTTACCCCTTATGGAAAAAGGTTCACAGTTACCATAACAACAGTTAATAAAGCCGTATTTGCTGGAAAAATCTTATTCAACAGCAAAGTATCACAGTAAGAGAAACGAAGCTTAGTAATTTAATATATAGATATAAAAATAAACCTTTGGTAGTTTTGCCTGAAAGAAGGGCAGTGAGTATCTTCAACGTCTTAGGGAGTTTTTACAAGTACTCTAGCCCTTGCTTTCTGTTTTCTAGTTAAGCAAACTTTATTGCTTTCACCAATGAGTTACAGAATCTATGACTGGTAATTTTAGTCAAAAACATGAATTCAATTAGATATAAAGATACAATCTTGGCATATGTTCTTAAATGAGTCAAACCTCCTATTTTAATTAAGAAGGTAAATGAGCCCAAGTCCATATTTTATGGCCATTGCTCAGTGAAGGATTACATACTCTATTCAGTCACCCACATAAGAAATCAGTAATTTTTGTTATTCTTCTTCCTATTACTTTTCACATCTGGTTAAAAACAAATTCAGTCACCTTCCAAAATATCTTTCACCAATTTCTTCTCTTATCATTCCACTGCTACTGCCTTCATTCACCTCTGTATCACTTCTAATTTACCTTTTTTTTTTTTTTTTTTTTTTTGAGACAGGGGTTGCCCAAGCTGGAATGCAGTAGCACAATTTTTCACCTCTGAGAGTTCAACTTTTCTAGTTTCCACATACAAGTGAGAACATAGTGTTTGTTTTTCTGTATCTCAATTATTTCACTTAGCATAATGCCCTCCAGGTTCACACTCAGGTTGTTGCCAATTTAAGTTTATTTTCCTAACAAAGCTCTGAGTTTTCATTCTAAGCCATCAAACACTATTAGCAGAAAGATCCCATGCTCCCATTTCCAAGAAAAGGATCCCTCTCTCATGTTGACACTTCCAATTCAGTGACTGTCTAAAAGCATTTATGCCTGGCCTGTGACTAAACCACTTCTACTAATCAGAATAAGTATTCAATAAACTTACTACAACCTCTGCCTCCTGGGTTCAAGCCATCCTCCCACCTTAGCCTCCCACGTAACTGGCACTACAGGCACACACTGTCATGCCTGGCTAATTTTTGTATTTTTTGTAGAGATGGGGTTTCACCATGTTGCCCAGGCTGGTCTCAAACTTCTGAGCTCAAGCTATCTGCCTGACTCGTCTTCCCAAAGTGCTGGGATGACAGGTGTGAGCCACCACACCTGGAGACTTCTAATTTACATTGCTGTATAATAGTGTCCACGTTTCTGGAACATTCCTCCAATAATGGCTCCACCACACAGATGTCAATGTTTCGTTTCTTCTAAAATGTAGGTATAACCATATCATGTAACTACCCCCAATGAAGGAGCCATTTCAGTGGTTTCTCACGGCCTACAGAATACAATTCATATTTACTATGTGACATTTACTAACCTGTGAAGTCTTGAGTCAAAGTTACCTAGATTCAAACATAACAGATGTCCAATACAGATTTTTTGAAAGAAAAATGAGAGTATGCCAAACAGGATCAAATGAGTAAGATTGTTCAGTTTGCCCTTGGCATTCCTTTTTGTTCATCTGTTCTGTAGATTCAATGATCATCACCCTCCATACATCCACTGTGCATTCATTCTGGGCACCGGTCACTGTCCCATATGCCAAGTAAACAGAATCAAACAACACAACCCTTAGGTCCACCCTAATAGGGTTAATAACTCATGGTAGAGTCAGATATTAAACAAGTTAATACACAGATGAATGCAGAATTACTAATTGTCATAATTGTTTAAAAAAAGAAAAGAAGTGTGTTCCCTGAAAAGAGAGGAAGGTAGACTGAATTTAGTATAAGCGATGGTGAACTCAGGGAAGCACTCGTCTCCTGAGATCTGATGTAGGACATGATCAGTTATCCAAGAGAAAACTGGGAGAAGAGCATTTTAGGCAGCAAGAACAAGTGTGTTTGCTTTCTTGTTGCTGCTGTTGTTGTTTTTGTTTGTTTTTGTCTCATTCCTTCTAGAAGATGCTATACATTCCCATGTTTACACTTTATCGTGATATTGACTCTGTTGCCTGGAGTGCTCTTCTCTGTCATTTTATATGTAGTGGAAGTGTTCTTATCATATCATGTTTTTGTTTTTTTTTAATATTAAAACTGTCCTTAACCCTTCAGGCTGAACTTACTTTGCGTCCTCCCTCTATTCACTCCTTTCAATTGCAATTTTCCCATTGCTTATAGTGAACTGGGTAATTTATTTTTCTCTAGAAGACAAACCTTCTAGAAGGGAGATACAACTTCTTTATTCTATTCAATAGTAGGTCCTCTGTGTTATTGAAGACATGAGGAGAAATGAATTCAGATTATTGGGAGACAAAAGGGAATATTTTTCAAGTCACCCCTTCAAAGGATAGTATGTGGCTCAAAATCTAAATATATTTAAGAAAGATATGGTTAAATAAATTAATGCTAGATTAACAGAAATTAAAATAAATGAATGTTGTTTTAATATAGATCCTTACATTTTTTTAAGACAAATTTATACCCAGGGGAATAAATATTCTCCAACTTATTTTCCTTGTTCATTGGAGACAAAAAGTTGATTTGGATTAGTTAGAATCAAAACCTGTTGTGACAACCCTTTTATAGAAATTTTAATAGAATCATGTCTGGATAGAAAATAACATGGTTTACATTAAACTTCCACTTTCAGTCCAATAAGCTTGGCCATTTTCTCTTGTTGGGGGCTTCCATTCTTTGAATGTTTCTAAAGCCCAACTCCTAGAATCCCTGGCCGGGCGTGGTGGCTCATGCCTATAATCCCAGCACTTTGGATGGCCAAGGTGGGAGGATCACGAGGTCAAGAATTCGAGATCAGCCTGGCCAACATGGTGAAACCCTGTCTCTACTAAGAATACAAAAATTAGCCACACGTGGCGGTGCACGCCTGTAATCCCAGCTACTTGGGAGGCTGAGGCAGGAGAATCACTTGAACCCAGGAAGCAGAGGTTGCAGTGAGCCAAGATCACACCACTGCACTCCAGCCTGGGTGACAGAACAAGACTCCATTTAGGGAAAACAAAAAACAAACAAAAAAAGAATCCCTGTCGTAGTCTGTTCTCACACTGCTAATAGAGACATACCTGTGCCTGGGTAACTCATAAAGCAAAAAGATTTAATGAACTCACAATGCCACATGGCTGGGGAGGCCTCATAATCATGGTAGAAGGCGGAGGAGGAGCAAAGTCATGTCTTACATGGTGGCAGGCAAGGGAGTGCGTGCAGGGGAACTCCCCTTTATAAAACCTGCAGGTTTCATGAGACTTATTCACTATCATGAGAACAGCACAGGAAAGACCTGACTGCCTGATTAATTACCTCCAACTGAGTCCCTCACACGACATAGGGAATTATGGGAGCTACAGTACAGATGTGATTTGAGTAGGGACACAGCTAAACCATATCAATCCCCTACAAAGCCCAGCAAAGCTGACTTCCATCATAGTCTTCTGCAGTCTCTCTGGCCACTTTCCTTCCTGTTTACCTCATGCTTCTGCTCCATCCTCACTGGCCTCCTAGGACCCTTGAACATACCCACCTTGTTCCTGCTCCTGAGCCCTTTGACTTGGGTTTGTTGTGCTAGAATCACTACTCCACAGATATCGGATAACCCTATGGCTTGTTCTCTCTTTTCCATTAAGTTCTGCTAAAAATGATACCTTATCAATAAGGCCTTCTAAAACCTCTAATTTCAAGAATACTTATCCATTTACTAATCATCTTCCTGTCATGCCCTATTTTCCCTATAATGAACACCATCTGAAATACTGTGTTTTTTTTTTTTTATTATTTACTATAATATAAAACTGTAGGTTGTTCACTGTTGTCCCCCAACTGTAGGCACTCTATAAATCATCATTGAAGGAAATGCATATTATCTTTGCACTCAGCATCACTGGGTAGTTAATACTAGTTATTTTTCAAATGTTATAAAATCAATATATGTTAATTGAAGAAAATTTCCAAGCTGTAGAAAATAGAAGAAAATGAAAGTCAACAATTATCTAGCAATCAATATGGTACCATGATTGACATTTCGTTTTACATATTATTTCAGTCATTTCTTTACCTATATTTATTTCATAAAATGAAGATCATATTATAAATACTATTTTATAGACTACCTTTTTAGCCTACCATGCCATAAACATTAATCAATTGAATAAGGATTTTTCTACAGCTTCACCCTTACTGGTTCTAGAGTGCTCCATTGTTCACTCTGTACATCTTGAATGCATGGCCTAATCTGAAGTTACTTAAGCCAAGTACACTGGGAAGATGCTTACCTACAGCACTTAGTTATTTAAAGCTAAGTGGGTTAAGTAGTCTAGGAAATAGACTTGGTTGTCAATAAGTACATTGCTTATTGTTAAATACTAACTTTCAGTTAACCAGTTAATGAAACCAGAGAGTCAAAAATTGCAACAGTTACCAGTGGACCAATAAAGTACAATTCAAATGAGCCCTGCCCTTAGGAAGATTGTCAATCAAAGCTTTAAGAGTACTCAAGTTCATTTAGTCATATTGCAGTTGACTTTGACAGTCTTCAGATTATTGGTTTATTAAAAGTTCTAGGTAGCTTGACCTTCTTATGAGACTGTAGAATTTGAGTTAAAAAAAGAAAAGTCTACTGTCACCACTGTGTTAAAGATTAAAACCTCTGCCTAGCTCCTGGGTGGTGATTCAATTTTTGAATACTGTTTCCTTTTGTTGCATCAAGTTATGAAATTAAAACTTGAATTTGTTTTCCAGATTACACTAAGGGTAAAAATTGTTTTATATTATTTTGTATTGTAGAGTTTTTTTTCTTTTAAATTAGAAGATCAACTTCGAGGAGACAAAAGCTTAATTAAAAAAAAAGCCTCACAAATCTATTTCATTTCCAGTATATTACAGTTCAGTAGATAATTTGAAACTGATTCATCTGTTATACCATCTGTCGGAAATATGCTGCAGCTGTTAAATGTCCAGCAAAATTTGAACTACGTCTCGAAGTAATTTGCCCTTGGTACATGCAGACCAGAAAATTTTTTATTTGATTTACAACCAAGATTCCTCCAAACATGACTGATTTTCTAGCTATACTACTTTCATTTCATTATTATTTTTAAACATAGCTATTAGATAAACCAAAAAGGAAAATGAAAGAAACCTGAACTAATTTTTAAGATTAAAAATATTGAATTTATTCATTGCCATAAGCTATTAAAATTGCACTGATTGTGTTCAGTATTTTTCAAAATATATGAAGAGTTCCTATGGTGTGCTCTACATTCTGCATATTGGGAAAGACAAGAAGTTCTCTTCCTCAAGAGAGGATCATCGGCAGAGAAATCAACATATAAACCAATATTGATCATAATAGACTTTCAGTGATACAGAATGAAAATATTAGGAACACCAAAGTCTTATGTTCTTTTTAGGACTAAAAATAGATGTAAAAGAGCTAACTCACAATAGTCAATAGCTTCAAGTCTCAAAAAACTCATTTGCTGGAGCCAAGATATTTAAAAAGTTCTAGAGTCATGTACTACACTGATGAGTTAGACAAGCCCTCTATATAATTCAGGGGTTCCAAATTGCAAGTCATTTTAAGTTGTTGTAGATCAGAGGTGGTATTTCTTATGTGGGATACAGTAAAGTAGATCTATGTGTCAGATCATGGGATGAAGCCATTTCTCTTTTGCAATGCAGATTTTAAAATGGAAAATACAAAAATATATCTTAGAAGCTAAACAGATGAAGTGAACACATCTCAGTAGTCAAACCTAGGAACTACTTTGCCTTGCTTGATTTTAGGTGGATTTATTTCTTATCATTGTCAGTAATTCATTGATTCAACAGCCCTCTGTAAGGTTGTGCTGTGCCGCATGACATTTTGAGGCTCTGGGAATATAGAGTGGACAAGTCAGGCACCTGCCTTCCTCTCATGGTATTTACAGTCCAATCAACAAGAAAAGTAATAAATTAAAAACAAACTAGATAATTTCAGATTGTAGTGGATACTGTGAAACCAAACAAGACAGTGTGATAGAATAGCAAGCAGTGTCTCAGGAGAATGAAAACAGGAATTGAGATGGTTAGTTTAGATGAATTGGTCAGAAAAAGTGAAGGTGGTGTTTGAGTCAGAATCAGAGTGGAAAGGAACCAGCTCTCTGAGACCTGGTACAGAGAATTTTAGCTGGAAAGCAGAGAGGATGGAAAGGCCTTTGTACAAAGGTGTGCTTGGTGTATCTGAAAAAGGGAGAGGAGAGTGAATCTAGAGCTTAGTGACCCAGAGAAGGAGTGAAATAAAATAGCGCCAGAGATATCTTCAGGGCCAGACCATCTCGGACCCAGTGGAGCTTGGATTTTATACTAAATAAGAGGGGAAGCCATCAGGAAGTCTTCAGGGCATGGCAAAATCTAATGCCCAGTTTTAAAAAATCCATCTGACAACTGTGAAGAAAATGGATTGTAAGGAGATAAAGATTGAAGCAGGAAATAAGTGCCCAATAAATATTTATTGAATGAATAAATGAAATAAAGTTGATGTATTTTGCTGAGGCTATTCAATGTAGGCATATCCATTAAATTGCTGATTATATATGGGTTTCTCTGAGAACATCTATTTAAAACTGTAGAAACCTCTTTCTTTCAGTTAAAAGATGTGGATGTAATTTGGCACAGAAAATATTGAAATTGCTGCAATATTATTATACAGGGTAACATGTCACGTAAATTTTTGGAATCAAATTGAGAAGTGGTGAGAACAATTTCACAACGTCAATATTAGATCTGCATAGCCCAATGCAACGTATACGATTTTACAGGAAGTCACTATAGAAGCCATTTGTCCCAGATAACTAGACTTCAAAAGTACAGGCCTTATAATCGGGTACAGTTTGTCTTTTGTCCTGACTTGAATATCCTTTAGCTGTGAGATCTGAAGCCTCCTCATCTATAAAATGGTAATACTTCCCATCTCAGTGGGTTACTGTGATAACTCAATGAGATGACCCGATGAAAATATTTACCTGCCTATCACATAAGTATTCAATAAATGATTGCTATAACTATCAATTGATTTGTTGATTGTGGTTTAATGATCTCTGCCATCTGTATATTCATCATGGTCCGGATTGGAAGGATTGTGATGGGAGGTGGGAAGGCTGCCTCATTCGTGCTCACCACTATAATGCCTATGGTAGCACATTGGGTTTTGTCTCATTAAATGGAAAATGAAATAAAAGAGTAAATGCAGTCACCTCTATCTAGTAGGAAACGAGGTATAGTAAAAAGGAAAAAGGAAGGCAGATGAATTTATTTTATTCACTTAGGAATTCCCACTGTGTGTCAGATAAGGTATGTCCAATCAGTTGATTTCATTCCAATTCCATTCTCTTTAGATTTTTCCCAAATTAGCATTTGATGACAAACTAATTGTACTTCTCTTCATGGTCCTTCTCTTTGATAAGTTATTTTGTGAACTTATTTATAGACTCTATGAGAAAATAATTAATTCTCAATGCGATTATATGACCTGTTTTAGCAATGATCTAGCACTCTCGTATTTTCTGTGCAAAGTTAGTTACCTCTGCCACACACAGCCTAATGTAAATAATAAAAGGTCTCTAATGTAAAATGAAATATATAAAATGAAGCCATGTTTGTATGGGAATTTCTTTCTTTTTTTTTTTTTTTTTTTTTTGAGGCAGAGTCTCGCTCTGTCGCCCAGGCTGGAGTGCAGTGGTGCGATCTCGGCTCACTGCAACCTCCGCCTCCCGGGTTCACGCCATTCTCCTGCCTCAGCCTCCCGGGTAGCTGGGACCACGGGCGCCCGCCACCGCCTGGCATGTTTTTGTACTTTTAGTAGAGACGGAGTTTCACCGTGTTAGCCAGGATGGTCTCGATCTCCTGACCTCGTGATTCGCCCACCTTGGCCTCCCAAAGTGCTGGGATTACAGGCGTGAGCCACTGCGCCCGGCCAGGAATTTCTATGATAGATCAGTAAGTGAAAAGATATGTAAAAGACCATATTGTAAGTGTTTTTTGTTTGTGTGCATATCTAAATATCTGTTATGTTAAATGCTGCATCTGTGTATATGTGCTATGAAGACTAGTACTAGCGATGACTTCTATGGATTATTAGATTCTGTCTTTAACTGTATTGCATGAAATTCTACAGGAGCAAGAGAAAGATGTGTCTTATTTTCAATAGCAAAGAGTAGTCCAGGGAGGCTGGAGCAAGAGATACACAAAAGCAATGTATGAACCATAAAAATGGAAGGAAAATATGGTATAAGTGAAGATATATAAGATAGATTGAGGCGTGGTGGCTCACGCCTGTAATCCCAGCACTTTGGGAGGCCGAGACGGGTGGATCACGAGGTCAGGAGATCAAGACCATCCTGGCTAACACGGTGAAAATCCGTCTCTACTAAAAATACAAACATTAGCCGGGTGCAGTGGCAGGCACCTGTAGTCCCAGATACATGGGAGGCTGAGGCGGGAGAATGGTGTGAACCCCTCCAGCCTGGGCGACAGAGCGAGACTCCATCTCAAAAAAAAAAAAAAAAAAAGATAGATTGAGTAGCAGTCAATGGGTTCTTTGCCCTAAGAAGGAGCATACATTTTTATAGCATATTTCTATAACTTTGAATGTTTAACCATTGATTTTATATTGTTATGATTTAAAAATCGAGAACAACAGGGTCAAAACAGGAAGAGGACTTTTGAAATAATGGAAAAACTAAGGAAACTTTGGGTAAGATAGAATTAAACAAGTCGCTCAAGTTTATGTTGCTAGGAATAAACTGTAAATATTTTGACTCTAAGGAGCATACTGCTACCTCTGAAAGTCACACCTGTCACCAAAAAATCGTAATTATATCAAGTTAAGTTAAAAATTTTTGACCCTCAACTATGTCCAAATATTTATTATAAATATTGGAAGAGAATATCATATTCTGTTTCTTGTACTTCCTGCACGTTATTGAAGAAAAATGTGTTATGTGACAATTAGAAAATGTAAAATATAAATAAAATTTAGACAAAATTTGGCTTGCAGACATCAGGAGTAATTTAAGAAGCTCTGGCCAAACCTCCCAACAAATGTGTGTTCTGCTTCCCATTCTGCCTTGTTCCTTATGACTAAAACGATCGTGAATCACAAGCTGAATAACAAGTTCTTCTCTGGCTTCCCAAGTAGCACAGTGGTTCCTCAAGAGATCTGTTGTCTTCCCCCTGATGTCCATTTCGGGGTCTGGTGTCCCATCTCAGTGCTCCAGGACTGCACCTTGCCTTCTGCTCCTGAGTGTCCCAATGCTGTCTGCCCTCCCACATTTCTGACTGTCATTAGTTATTGCATTAACTAGTGACCCTGAAATGGACATCAGGGGGAAGATAAAAGACCTCTTGGAGGAACCGCTGTGCTGCTGATGATGGAAAGGGATAGTCATAACGTGTGATGCAGGGTAAATGTGCAGGTAGAGGTAGAGTAGTTCCAACTTCAAAAGGTAGAAGTTGACTGTATATTTAAGACCACAGAGTGATGTGTTCAACTCAGAATGTGCCTTTTGCCATGGATTTTTTCCTAACATAAAAATCAGGATGTTATTGCTAGAATTTCTGTGCAGCTAGCACTGTCTCGTTCTTGAGTCATTTGTTGCTTTTAGTTGTTTTCCTCCATTAGACTTATGTTACCAAATGGGTCATATAAAACATCTATTTGAAGTGTTATAGCTTAAACATATATTGTTTTATGAAAAATTTTCAGACAGTATATTTCAGCAAGAATGCATTTGAAAACCATACTCTTGTGTCAATTACATATATCCTGAAGTCCTTTAATCTTGTAAACTCCTGCCAGTATCCCTTGCCAATAGCCAAACCTCTCAACTGTATCTTTTAGGTAAAGGGCAACAGCTATTTCATGTCTATTTGCCAATAATTTCCTCTGCTCCAGCTTGAGTTAGTACAGAATTCTTATAGCTAGTCTGCCTTCATGATTGACTGAAATTGTGTGAAAATAAAACTCAAGGCCCATCTGCTCTTCTAGTTTTCATCCAAGATTCCCTGGAAGGGAAGTACACTGGAGACCAAATATTTGCCATCGCTGTGTATGGCTGTAGTTTTGGAAGACATCCCAGTATGGGAAAACACAATACCGGATTATTTCAATGTTAGTTCTCTTTTTCTCTCCCTCCTTCCCTCCTTTACTATTACATAAAAATTCTAACTTTCTCCAGGGATTTGCCTGATTGCCTAGTATTTAATGTCTGCAGGAGATTGAGATACATGTTTTAGCACAACAATAAAGTGGACTTTTTAGAATGCATAATGAGTAATAACCATTATTACAGTTGGAAATAAAAATGGATAGTATATTGTAATAGTCAGCATGGCAATATGTGCTTGTGTGGAATGCCGCTACAACCATCTCTGGGAAATTTCAACTTCCTTGTGGCCTCTTTCATGTTGCTTGAGGTGTTCCCTTTTTCTAAAATTTACTTAACCCTCTTTCCACCTATCTCTAATCTCTAATTTCTTCAGATTCTATTTGTTATTTATATGGTATCTGACACTGTAAGTAATCATTAATCATTCTGATTCCTAAGTTCCTTCAATATTTGTTACACTAGATAAGAGGTTGGGAAACTTACTCTGTAAAAGCTCAGATAGTAAATAGTTTAGTTTTGTGGGCCGTATGATATCTATTGCAGTATTCTACTGCTGTGTGAAAGTCATCAGAGACAATACATAAATGCATGATGTGTAACTGTGCTCCAATAAAACTTTACTTACAAAAGCAATCTGTGGGCTGGGTTGGGCCTGCAGGCCATGGGTTGCTAACTCTTGGTGGTTGACACTATTTTGGAGTTTTCAGAGCTTGAGAGAAACTTAGTTAAATTTCCTCATGTTACTTGTGTGTCACCTGTAGGAAAGGGGTTCATGACATATTCGTGGTCACACATTTATGATGGAGCTAATGAGCAACTCAACTAACTAATTATGAGATCTAATGAACGACTCAACTAACAACAACCCTACATTTCTAGTTTATTTGTGACTTTTAGTATTTCATGTTCTTCTAGTTAGCACTGAATTTTAAACCATTTTGTATTACTCTTTCGTTACTTCATGTTTAATTACTTTTTGTGGATTCATTTATTACTGCCACTTATGGAGGAATAGACCATATATTTGTATGTGTATGTGTGCATATGTACAAATGGAATGTAGCAAAGTCGAATTTTATATATATCTATACACACACACACATATAATCTGTCTGAAGTAGTGAAAACAGCAAAATGCAGTGTAAGATCTCAATAAATATTCATGATTAATGTCCTCCAGGAGAAAATACAGTAATTGTTGCATTTTTTAGCTTAGTAATATGATTATAGATTATGTTTTAATTTGGAAGAATGTGAGATTGCTAGTGCTTTACATTCTGATAATAATTTTGCAGTCACATTTTTTAAAAAATGCTTATTTGCCCTGGTCTTCACTAATCTCAATTTAATTCTAATTGCTATTCTGAATAATTACATAATTTTTTCAAATCATTACTTAATTTTTTAATTTTAAAAAATTGATTTTTATTTGATTTTTTAAATTGGCAAAAAATATAAAATTTGATACTCAGATGATCAATTTGTTACAGAAGCCAATTTGTTTAATGTAATAACTCTAAACTATATTATGGTTTTATAAATGCTACATTTAAATTCCAAATTTAAATTAGCTATTGGATCATTTAACCAGTTATCAACTTAGTTTAATTACATTCAATGCAACCATATCTAGGCTTTGGATATTCAGTTTTAGAAAATGTGTCATGCATTATTATCAGGTATGAGCTAGCCTGACTGAGCAGGTATGGACTAGAAAAAGTTTTTCCTAGCATGAGCCTGCTGATTTCTAACGTAGCTTTCTTCCTCATTTTCTTCATATTTCTACTCAAATACTACCTGATCATGTTGTCAAGGCTTGCCTTGAGAAGTCAGCATAGAATAGCAATTCTCTTCCTCTCCACCTCACCCCCACTCCCTGCCCAGTGTTTTATATTTAATGTTCCTTGTTAGTATTAATTGCCACAACATACTATAAATTTACATATTTTTTGTTATTGGGATGTTTCTTCCCACTAAAACATAAGCTCTACAAGGGCAGGGCATTGTTAATTTCGCTTTCAGCTGACTTCAGTGCTTGGCACAACATAGACACCTGATGCATATTTAAATGAATGAAATGAACATGAGTGAATGCTAGCACATTTCTAATATAATGGGAACATTAGAAGGAATGTGTACTCCAATTAGAGGCAACACTTATCTCAAAAATTATAAAAAGTTGTAATCAAATATATCAGAAAGGAAAATCAAGGATGTATATTTGTGCTCACTTACAGCTAAACAAGGTAGATGTTTCTGATTAATATGAAACCCATCAGTTTAGATGATAGCTTTGCGAATTGATACTTTTAAAACAAATTTTATGTTCTTTACATTCTTTTACATTTAACTTTCTGGGGAACTTATTTATACACACATGCCATATTTCCCAGAGGTGCTTGCAGTATAACTAAGAAAAATAAGCAATTTTAAAAATATTATCCGAAGACAGATTTGTTCATTTTAATTTCCAATTTGTATACAATTGAGTGGTGAGATGGTAAATAATAATTCATTTTTCCAGTATCACTGGGTACTTCATTTAAGTGAATTTACAAGAAAATTAGTTTATTCTTTCTGTTGGTAAGTTATTTTTGCTTAAAAATTTCTGAGAGAGAAACCATTTTTGAGTATATAGAGAAAAATTTTCTGTCTTATTAAACAGAGTTCTGAGCATAAACATTTGTTCGAAATTTAAGACCACCACTCTAAAAATTAAGTGTTGTAGCATGTTATAATATGAGATCATGCTTCCAGACTCTTTGAGGTTCATTGGGTTTAGTACATTCATTCATTTATCCTACAAATGTTTTTAGAGCACGTGCTGAGTACCATTGTTCAGATCACTGGAGAGTAAGCATTAGGCCAACTATCTAAAACTTCATTTCCGATAGAGCTTTCTGTCTAGTGAGAGAGAAAGGCAACAAAAAATTAAATGAATAACAACATAACATGTCAGGTGGTGCTAAGTGTTATGACAAAAAAATAAAGCAGGGTGTGGATACAGAGACTGATGGCAACAAAATGCTGGGTGAACTACCAAAGCCTGTCTCCAGTGGCAAAGGTGACATTGAGCAGAGACCTGTGACAAGAGAGGATAGTTGGACTAGTAATTGCAAAGGCTTACAGCAGGGGCAGGCTTGTTTTTAAAGGAAAAGGAGGCGCCAGGAGCAGTGGCTCACACCTTTAATCCCAGCACTTTGGGAGGACAAGGCGGGCAGATCACGAGGTCAGGAGATCGAGACCATCCTGTCTAACATGGTGAAACCCTGTCTTTACTGAAAATACAAAAAAAATTAGCTGTACGTGGTGGCACGTGCCTATAATTTCAGCTACTCAGGAGGCTGAAGCAGGCGAATCGCTTGAACCTGGGAAGCAGAAGTTGCAGTGAGCCAAGCTCGCACCACTGCACTCCAGCCTGGGTGACAGAGCGACACTCTGTCTCAAAGAAAGAAAGAAGAAGAAGAGGAAAGGGGTCATGGTGGCTGGACAGGAATAGACAAGGACCTGGGGAAAGAGATGAGAATAGTGCTGTGGCCATCATAGGCCACTGGGTGGCAGGGTGGCAGGGGTTGGTTGCGGGGGGGACTTCGAACCGTATGCCAAGTTGAGAGCAGGAGCCAGAGAACAATTTGAATACAGCAGCCACACGTTCACTTACAGTTTAAATAGTGTTTCTTCAGCTGCTGCGGGCAGAACTAGAGCAGAGTGAGAGGGGAAGCAGGAAGACCACACAGTCTTTTGTAACATAGAGCTCTGGAAGCTGTGTGTGCACGATCTGTAGCTATGGAGTTGAAGTGGGCAGTAGGACTTGGAACATCCCAGTCTCAGAAGACATAGCCCTCCATGCCATCTCCCAGAGAGGGGGGGTAGACTCAGAACAGTCCTGGCCACGTTAACATTAGAAACACTTAGGCATTGGCAAAATGAGAAAGATCCATCAAAGGAATCAGAGAGCAAGCAGTTAATGAGAAAAAAGGGGAAAAAAATGTTAATGACATTATAAAAGCCAAGTGCAGAAAGTGTTACAAATAGAATTGAGGTATCGCTTGGTTCCAGTGCAGTTGATTGGTTGAGTACGATGGGAACTGATTAATTTTTCTGTCAGTAATAATTTTCAAGTTGGTGAATATTCTGTCTTTACTTGCTGATGTCTCGTTCATTCTTTCTTTCTCTTTCTCTGTCTTTCTCTCTCTCTTTCTTCTCTTTTCTTTTCTTTTCTTTTCTTTCTGATGGTGTTTCTCTCTTGTTGCCCAGGCTGGAGTATAGTGGCGCGATCTTGGCTCACCACAACCTCCGCCTCCCAGGTTCAAGCAATTCTCCTGCCTCAGTCTCCCGAGTAGCTGGGATTACAGGCATGCACCACCATGCCCAGTTAATTTAGCATTTTTAGTAGAGATGGGGTTTTTCCATGTTGGTCAGGCTGGTCTTGAACTCCCAACCTCAGGTGATCCACCCGCCTCGGCCTCCCAAAAGTGCTGTGATTACAGGCATGAGTCACTGCTCCCAGCCTCTTTTTTCTATTCTAGTAGGAACACGTAACATGAGATCTGCCTTGATAAGTGTGCATGATTATCTAGAGGTATAATATTGCACACCAGATCTCCAGAACTTAGTCATCTCACATAACTGAAATTTTATACGTGTTGGTTAGCAACTCCCCATTTCTTGGTCTTTTGGCTTTGATAAGAGTCCTCTTTGTCTTTCCTCCTCCAACCTTAGTAATTCTAGTGCTCTGTTCCTATAATGTATCAATACCTGAAGATTTCCAGGAGATGCCAGATACCGAAACTTATTACAGGAACAAGCTCAGTTTTACTCATGATTCTCAGATAGCAAGGCTGAGGTGAAGTCCTTCAGAGTAATGCACTTTGCTATGGTTTTCTGTTTGAATATCAGGGTTATATAAACTGCTCCTGTGTTATATTTTGGATAATAGAAGTCCCTAAATTCCTTTGTTAAATATTGTTTCAAATATTTATAAAAGACATACCAGAGTCAATGATTATTTTAACTAACACATACCAATAATTATTTAGAAATTGTTACTGAGTGTCTCTCTCCCTCTCTGTCTTTTGTTTTCAGAAAAATGTGATGAGCCCCTCGTCTCTGGACTCCCCCATGTGGCTTTCAGCAGCTCCTCCTCCATGTCTGGTAGCTATTCTCCCGGCTATGCCAAGATAAACAAGCGAGGAGGTAAGCCAAATTTTGATTCATTTATCAATAAACATGTTAAATAAGAACATGTTATATTTACAGCCATATATATATATATATATATACAATATATATAAACTCACACCACAGATGTTGGCAGACACCAGAAATCATTCTTGCCACTTCTATTAAAAGATCCATAGAAACCATTAACCTCTCACGTGATCTCCATTGGGGAATGACATAGGAAAACTTGGGCTGGAAGTGAGAGATACTAAGTCAAAATGGAAGACGTTTTGAAGTTGTCTGGGATAACAAAGTCAAAATGGCATAAACATTTAGAGTTAAAATTCCTATTAATCAGAAAATAGTTTAGAAAGATGTAAGAAGGAATCGACTCCCACAGTGTGTACCGTGTATAAAAAAGAGCACTTTGTATTTACTGTATATTAATGTAAAAACTTAGTTCCTATTGAAAATGCAAAGGACCCTTATAATTTTTCCTCCTGTACCCAGAATGTACCTCTATTATAAAATCTGTATGAAAAATAGTTAGATATATGCAACTACAACGTGCGTTCTTGATCTTAAATCATGGTATTTGTTAGTAACTGGGAGTTTCCAATTTTCTAGCAATTCACTGAGAGTAAAAGAACATAATTAAGGACAGAGGCAAAACACTTTTGCTTCAAAGGAACACTGGTACAAATATCAGCAAATGGCAACTTAAAAAGGAAAGAAACAATATTGTCTTAGATAAATATGAATCAACAAACAAAGACCATGATGTTTAATTCAGTAAAACAGGAATGATGGTTGACAGGGGCTTCAGTGGAGAGGGATTAAAATGAGAGATAATCTGTTAAAAGGTACAAAGTTTTAGTTAGACAAGATGAATACGTTTTGGATATCTATTGTGTAGCATGGTGACTGTAGTTAATAATATGTTGCATGCTTTAAAATCTCTAAGATAACAGCTTTTAAGTGGTCTCACCATTTACAAAAAATAACTGTGTGGTGATGGATGTGTTAATTATCTTGAATTAATTATTTCACAATACATATATCAAAACACCATGTTGTGTACTATAAATATATACATTTTTTGTGATTGCACCTTAATAAAGCTAAAGGAAACTAAGAAATGTGAAATCATAAAACAATCTAGAATCAACCAATTCTAGAAATAAAAAAAATAAAAGGGAATGAATGTAGGAGGAAGCAAGGAAGGGAATAAGGGAGAGAAGGGGAAAGGGAGGGAGGGAAGGAGGAAGGAAGAAAGGAAGGAAGGAAGGAAGGAAGGTAGGAAGGAAGGAAGGAGGGCAAGGAGGAAGGGAGGCAAGGGAGGGAAGGAGGAAGGGAGGAAGGGAGGAAGAAAAGGAAAGAAGGAAGGAAGGAAGGAAGAGAAACAAAAATGATAAAAGAGAACAGGAGGAAACCCAAAAGAAAAAATACAAGAAGAAGAAAAAATAAAGGGAGGAAGAAAAAATATTGCATCAGAAAAGAAAGGCTTATCAGATTTAGAAAGACCAAATAAGAGAAGAAAATAGGTAAGAAAAAGCTAGCCTAGTGTATACAGAATAATATATAAGGTATTCACAGAAGTTTGAAGAGGTCTCAGTTAGTAAAAAGACTTGGTGAAAAAGTGATACACAAGCAAAGGTAGAGGAACGTAACAAAAATGCAGCTTTCGTGTAACATTAGTATAAACTAGCTCATTTTTATAACCTGATATTCATCAGGCTATGGACATGAGAGACTTGTTGAGTTACTATAAGTTATCAAAAATTCTGCATAATGATGTTGAAGTAATATAAATTTTATTTCTCTCTCATAAAAGTCATTGGAAACAACTATTAAAAAATGAATATAGACAGAAAAACATGAAAGAAGGGACTGGCCATACCCAAAAGGTATACAGACCTTCCCAGTACTAGGAAATCTAGGACAAAATATGAAAAAGATATACCATATAATTCTAGTCCGAAGAGAATGTACTGTTCCCTAAAAGAAGTGCCATAATACCAAGAGACATAAAGCACCTGTGAGGAATGGAAGCAGAGTCCGAAAATGTTGCTTTCAAAAACTTTGAGTGAAAAATATGACTGAAGAAGATGATTAGCTCACTAAATTTGGGCAACTCAGGTTCTATCACGCAAACAGCACTTCAGGAATACAAATGAGACAATCTAGTCACCAAGGAGAAAATTGAAAGTGCACAATTCGATTTGCACTTTGAAAAGTGCACAAAAGAAATTGTGGCCACATGACCACAATTGAGCAAGGAACCCATTTCCATAGACGACCTCGACTAAACCATGCAGGTGCTATAGTTGTAGGAGAGAGTATAGATGTTAGAGGCACAGAAATTTAAAAGTGTCAATTGTGGGAATTAGAGAGATGTGGCTATTTTTACTTTCTAACCTTTCAGAGCAGCAGGCTACCAGATGCTGAAACTTCAGGTATAAATTTATTTTGCCTTTGATTTTTTTATGAGAATTAATGTCTTTTACTATATATATATATATATATATATATATATATAGGTTTTTTGTTCTCATTTAATTCTAGAAAAGTTACATTACTTTATCTTTGCTTTAACATAATACAAGATACCACTTTACATCATTTAGAGCTACTTCTGTATTTATCTACTCATATAGAGAGAGTCAGATATCTGATATTAAACTTCCAAAATGTTGATATATTTTTTAACTTGGATACTGGGATTTGAGGAGTGTTTTTACTTTCCTTATAGTAGTTGTGTCTGTAGTTTGTAGAATATATATTTATATCTACCTAGATGATTGATAGCTGGGTAGATAGGTAGATAGAGAGAAATAGAATGCATTTCCAGAAAGACAGATGTTTCAAAAGCAAAAAACTGTAAAACAAAAGTTACAGTTTCTTAACTGTGTGACCTGAAGTTCATCTCTTTTGGACTATTGATTACTGGATTGTCATACATTAGGGTGAAATTCTCATGTTGGGAAAGAAAGTGTTGTCTGTCCTATAGTTAAAGGTTTACACTTTGCTGTAGCCCATTTTATCAACATTTGTTACGTGGGGAGGTGCCGCCATGTACGTACTTTTTGACTTCTAAAGACTGCTTTGCTTATCAGCGTTATGCTGTCCATAAGGATGTATAACTCGCCCTCCCCAACCCTCTCATTTTTGCTCCCTCATTTTTACGGATGGTGAGGTAAGTAAGCTATACCTTCACCCTTTGTGCTGCTCTGCCTCTGCAGGTACAGACAAGACATATACGTGTAAGGCTTAACCCTTGTTGGCCACGTGAGTGTGGGGCAAGGGAACTAGCATGAGAAATGAAGGTTATAGCCTCTCCCAGGAAAAACAAAAAGAAAGTCATATATAGTTGTTATAATACAAAACATTTATTTTTTGAGCGTCTCGCTCTGTTGCCTGGGCTGGAGTGCAGTGGCATGATCTCAGCTCACCACAAGCTCCACCTCCTGGGTTCAAGTGATTCTCCTGCCTCAGCCACCCAAGTAGCTGGGATTACAGGAGAGTGCCCACTTTGCCCAGCTGATTTTTGTATTTTTAATAGAGAAGGGGTTTTGCCATGTTGGCCAGGTTGGACAACAAAATATTTTATTCCACTCTAAAATTTATATGCAAATGCCCTTGGGAGAAGAGACATGTAGGGTGAAATTCATGATAACGTATACATGGCTAATAGTCTGCATTGAGAGAAAAGAGATTTTTTTCTTAAGTATAGCATGATGTTATATATCTGGAAGATATAAAGAAGACAGATAATTCCAAGCAGAAAAAATATACATGAGCATTACAGAATCCAGGAATGTTGGAGATACATTTTCTTAATTTACAAGTGGCAAGAGTCATCTGATACACTATATAAGCATCTGAAAGTGAGAAGATCATATACTAACAGAAAAATATAAGAATGTAAACTACTAATTATACAAATGCTGAAAAGAACAAATTCAGTTGAGCATTATGTTGATAAACATTGGCTTTAAGTTTTATTATTTACTTAAATGATACTCCTAAAATACATTTTGGAAAGAGACTTCATAAGTACATAGAAAAGCACCGTATAAATGCAAATATTCAGATGACAGATTGTCACATATTTATGAAATTGAATTTAGTTTGTGGGTCTCCACAATACAAATCCACCTGCTATAATCTTGATGTCAGGGACCAGTACATGGCAAAAGTGGGGAAGAAATGTGATATTTAAATGAAAAATCCATGTGTAATTCTAACATGTCTTTTGGAGCCCACTGCTTTTAGTTTGTTGGTGCTGTTGTTATTTTGTATCAGTGCGTTATTCCTGTGATCTGTGTACTGATTTATCCCCACATTTTTAGTCCATTGAAAGCTTGTGTCATTCTGAGTTAATAGCAGTTAGATGTGTTACTCTTTCCAAGGTTAGCACAGATACGAAAACCTTTGAAAGTTTGAAACAATGTATCCCTTACCTTATTTTTTAATATAGAATTTTATAGATTATACACTGCTTTCATCTGTGCTCTAATTGTTTCTCAATCTTCATAACAACTTGGTTAGAAAGAATGGTAAGTTAGAGATGCCAATCAATTCTCTGCCAAACTTTCAACCTTGTACTTCATATGCCGTTTATAGAAATCAGCCCTTTTCTCCTGCCAGCGGCACAGCCATCCACCACATGGCCCAGGTCTCCCTCCACTACCACAGAGGCTTAGCGAGAACACCTGATCTCAACGGATGCTATTAGAATCTCTCTACTTTGTTATGTGACATCATTTTGGGAACCCAGGGGACTACTGGGTTCCCAAAATGATGGGACTACTGGGGACTACTGGGGAACCCAGGGGACTACTGGGGAAACCGCAACAGGCTATGTGTAAACTAGAAAGAGAGAAAAGGAGAGCAGATGCTGGGGAAGAAGGGAAGGCATGAGGCTGGAGCACCTGCACAGAGAAGGACGAATCAAGCTCTGGTTTCACTCACAGCCTCTTTCAGACCGCTGTTTCCAGCTGGCTTAACTTCTTTTTTTTTTTTTTTTTTTTTTTTTTTTGAGACAGAGTCTGGCTCTGTCGCCCAGGCTGGAGTGCAGTGGCCGGATCTCAGCTCACTGCAAGCTCCGCCTCCCGGGTTTACGCCATTCTCCTGCCTCAGCCTCCCGAGTAGCTGGGACTACAGGCGCCTGCCACCTCGCCCGGCTAGTTTTTTGTATTTTTTAGTAGAGACGGGGTTTCACTGTGTTAGCCAGGATGGTCTCGATCTCCTGACCTCGTGATCCGCCCGTCTCGGCCTCCCAAAGTGCTGGGATTACAGGCTTGAGCCACCGCGCCCGGCCTGGCTTAACTTCTGACTGCACTTCAGCTTGAGTCTCTGAGATGTATCATTCCACTTCTAATAGTCACCTCCTCCTGTCTGAGCTCATTCAAGGTTTTCTTCCTAGTTATTAAAGGACTTTTGGTCTTAAAGAAAACACAAACAAAAACTAGTTATTATCCCCATTTTACAAATTCAAATAATACAGATAGAAACCCCAAAATGCATCATTAGTTTCTAAAGTAGCATAGTTAGGGAACAATGGCACAGGAAGAGGGATACAAATCCATGTCTTCTGCGGGAACCCGACACTCTTTATATGTGATTGTACCAGATGAGGCAATATCAGTGCTGCCTTTTTAAATTAACCCAGTGATGATGGGACCTAAAGTGAGTTTGAAGGTTTCAGTCAAGTTTGATGTATTTATGCTTACATAGCCAGAGAAACCCAATCATGCAATCTCAGCATTTCCCAACTAATGTAGATCCTGAATAATTTTCTTTCTTTTCACCTTCCTGCCACTTATTTTTACTTCGTAGATGCTTCTAAGAATCTTGTTTGTTGCTTCCTCAAAGATGTTTCCTCCTATGTATATTCCCTGAGTAGTTTCTCCCATTTTAAGAATGTGTCATCTTCTCTCTTAAACCAGAGGGCAGAAGGTTGTGGTGGTGATGTTGCTTTCACATCAATTTTCCTCTATTTCCTTCAGCAGGGAGAACACATTGTACCTGCAGGCCACATAATTAATAATCACTTATCAAAGGAGTATGTGAATAACAGATGTTTGGTGAGACTGCTGGAATAGATCTCTTGAAGTTCCTACTTTTATCTTAAAGAGAACCACAATCCTTACCTTTCCTTAAAAGATATCACTTTATACTAGAATGATTTCTAATCTTTTGGGTATATACCAAGTAATGGGATTGCTGGGTCAAATGGTATTTCTGGTTCTAGATTCTTGAGGAATTGCCACCCTGTCTTCCACAATGGTTGAACTAATTTACATACATTCCCACCAACAGTGTAAAAGTGTTCTTACTTCTCCACATCCTGACCATCCTGACCAGCATCTGTTGTTTCCTGACTTTTCTGTTCTTTTTTTTTTTTTTTTGAGACAGAGTCTCACTCTGTCACCCAGGCTGGAGTGCAGTGGCATGATCTCAGCTCACTGCAAGCTCTGCCTCCTGGGTTTACACCATTCTCCTGCCTCAGCCTCCCGAGTAGCTGGGACTACCGGCGCCCGCCACCACACCTGGCTAATTTTTGTATTTTTAGTAGAGATGGGGTTTCACCGTGTTAGCCAGGATGGTCTCGATCTCCTGACCTCATGATCCATGTTTCCTTACTTTTTAATGATCATCATTCTTACTGGCATGAGATAGTATATCATTGTAGTTTGATATGCATTTCTCTAATCACCAGTGATAATGAGCTTTTTTTTCATGTTTGCTGGCTGCAAACCAACCCAAATGCTCATAAATTATGGACTGGATAAAGAAAATGTGATGTGACACACATACACCGTGGAACACTATGCAGCTATAAAAAAGAATGAGTTCATGCACTTTGCGGGGACACAGATGAAGCTGGAAGTCATCATTCTCAGCAAACAGGAACAGAAAGCCAAAAACCACATGTTCTCACTTATAAGTGGGAGTTGAACAATGAGAACACATGGACACAGTAAAGGGAACATCACACACTATGGCCTGTCGGGGGTGGAGGGCAAGGAGAAGGAGAGCACTAGATGACAGGTTGATAGGTACAGCAAACCACCATGGCACATGTATACATACCTATGTAAAAAAATGCATGTTCTGCACATGTATCTCAGAACTTAAAGTTAAAAAAAAATTCACTAAAGCCATAGTTTCCAGTTTAATTTTTAAAAATTAACATAAAAAGAGACCATTGAAGTTAATAATCGCCACCATGCCTTGATGCCACAGCTTGCTCAGATAATCACTGTAGGCTGGTGTCATTTTCCACTTCCTGTTGGCCAAGAGGAAGTTCTAGTGATTAGCACGACTCCAACCTCTTCCCTAGTTAACGCTTGCATACGCACGTCCACCTCCGGAAACATGCTGGGCTGCCTCTTACCGGCTCCCAGGCAGCTCAGCAAACAGTAATGGCTTACTCTACTCTTGAGAAATCCATTGTTCCTGCTACTTCTAGAAAGAAAGTTTTCCCTTTTTTCCACTCTCAATCCTCTTGTCTCTGAGTTACATTTATAAAACACCTTATTTCCTGCTGCTTTTTCTTTGCTCTCCTTTTTGCCTTTAAATATTAGAAGGATCTGTCACAACTAATTAAATCTAGAACTGCAGCAGATATACTATAAACTGGGAACGGAACCACAGTGCGTCCGTGAGGGCATTGTCTGTCTGTGCGGCCTAGCGCCTCCTGCTGGTGCTCTTCTGCTGTCTCTAATCCCTTAGTACTCCTTTGTTACGTACCTATAGCCCACTCATGACAGCCAGAATCAGCCACAGTAGGCAGTATTCTTGACCTTAGTTTAATTAGGAAGTTTTTCTCTTAGAATATAACGGTAAGGCATAAATTATGAAGTAAAGTTCCCAATTGATGAGATTCTGCCCTATTTTTGCACCTTCCATTCCAATATTTTTCTTCTTTTCCTTTGCCAGCCTCTACCATGTAGTACTTTTAAAAATTTGCTGCTTTTCTCACTCACAGATAATTCATTATTACTTAAGTATGAAGTAATCGGTGAAGTGTTACCTCTCTTAGGACTATTTGCCTTTTAAAAGCACATCCTTGGGAGCAGAAAAATTCAAAGAACTGGTTTTCTAATGGGGCATTTCAGGATATTTGACATTCCTATTTTGGCTGGTCATACTTCTTCATCTTCAAATGACTCTCCCGGAAACACCTGCTGATTTTGTTGGCTCTAAGGCAGTGCTGAGCAGTAAAAGGAGAGTGGCTTGTATTCACGCATAACTAAGTTCCAGTACTGAGCTGACCAAGGACAAGTATGGGATTAGTCAATTATTTAAATGTATTGCGTTTTGGTTTCCTGATTTCTATGATTACTATATCTGAGGATATAGTAATGATAAAGGATATCATATGAAATTATTTGTCATCTGAGTCAGGCACTTTTGACATTGAAAGAAAGTATCATTAATAGTTACACGAGGGTAATCCTGGAAGTATGGTCCCTCTACTTATAGTTTAAAATAAAATCAGTTATACTATTTAGCAGAGCTATTGTGAAGGTTAAAAGAAACAATTTACACAAACTATGTTACATTGAAATATTAGTCTCTTTCCCATAAGTTACTCTCAGCTTCTAAAAACAACACTATAGATACCAACATTTTAACACAAGGATTGAATTAAATACCTTTGTCATTACAAAGACGATGTCTCCTTAAAAAATTATTGTTTGAATTTGTGTGTTTGCCAGTGTATGTGTGTTTCCCCCATTATCATCTAAGACAAAATATTACCATAATAATTTAAAAATTAGTAAAATAGCATTTTTAAAAATTTCAATATTTTGGGGGTATAAAGGCTTATAGTAACTTAAATATTCTGCAGGCCTTTTCACTTCAAACTCCTTTCAATTTAAATGAAAGAGATTATGCCAGTGATTTTTAAGTGTTGTTTTGTTCTTATTATCTTAATGTCATTTGAATTTGATCTCTTAGAATCTATATATCTTGCAGAAACTAACATGTAGTTATTATGAGCCTCAGATAAAACGTTGTTCTGGACATTAGGGCGAATAAAAAGTGTTACCTTTGTTTTCCTTAGCCCTGTATATTCTGTCTTTTTAATACAACTTTTCAAAGATTTCTTCTAAAGACCTCACAGTTTTTATATCCACCTACCCAATTGAATGAGAGTTTCCATCTAACTGATATTGTGAATTTTAATGTATTCTCTTTTGCTTAATTCTCAAAGATAAACCAAAATTTTAGCTTAACTGGGAGTTTTATAAAATTAAATGTGTAATACATGGAATATTTGTATCATTGACACTTGTTACAAATGATAGAATGTTGAAAAAATACTCACCAGGCAATGACTCATATATTTTGTTTGGGCATGCCTTTTGAATTTTTAAATAGTATTGTTATCTTTCAACCATTACACTAAATTTTATAATGTTAGTATTTCAACACCTTGTTTTTATTTTCTTCATAGAAATCTGTGCTAGGTTTTGTTGCAATTTCCATAGAGCAATGTTTCCCAAAGTGCACGATGTTGATATGTGTTGTGAACACACATACATACACATGTGTTTCCATAATTGAATCAGACTGGGCAGATGTTGTGCTCTGGGACCTTCTTTTGGAGAATCAGAGATCCTCTTTATCACGGAACATCTTTAAGACCAGCAGAATACATTTCCACTTTGGGATTTGCTTTTATAAAATTTAGCTAAACACTGTGCACATCAAGGGCTTTAAATGGGGTTTCTTTAATGTGCTTAGAAATATAGTTGTATCTCCCATGGGTTTACTACTGTGTTTCTGGAAATACTGATTCTAAAAGTTCTTTGATAATAAGTCTAGTGATTTTTAGTTTAACAGAATGAACTAGACTTAATTAGAGAAAAGAGAATAAAGATAAAAGAGTTTTTCAATTTTGGACTTTTGAGATGAAGAATATTTTAGTTAATTATTTTTAGGAAGTAGCTATTTTCCCATTTGCGTACCAAATTCTATATATCTTAATATTTTTCGTTGAGAAAAGAATGTACTGGCTTAACGTCAATGCTATCACATTGATCCCTGCTGCCACCTTTGAAATGGCTCTGGAATATTGATTGTCTAACACTCTCTTTATATCACAACATTAATAGCTGATTGTCTAAACGGGGGAAGTTTGTGAATAATTCATTAGTATAATATATTTTGTAATTTTACTTTAAACAAAATACTGAAAGCTATCCTATTTGGATAATAGGATAAAATTTAGGACATATGGCCCTATAAAATTTAGGACATATGGGATGAGATAACCACATCTGAAGTAGCAAAGAAATGTATGTAAATAAAAAAAATTAAGAAGATGTGAAGAATAGATGCACCTTTGTAAGACTGTTGATATGGATCTAGATTTTTTTGTTACCCATAGGAGACATCTTGGGCCGTTTCCTACTTACATTCAGTTGCCAAGATTCCTCACCCAGTTCTATGATGATAAATTCTGAGTGGATATTCTCTAGGATCCTGTCATAACTGAACGCCCGTGGTGTAGCCAAGAAAGACCATAATTCCTTGATCTTGATCTTACTGGGCTCTTACAGATTTTTAGTGGTCTGGACCACACCTCCCTCTGTATGTAGATATCTTTTCTATGAAATTTCTGGAGAATGGTCAGGATATCTAGGCAGAAAACCTTATCAAATATTTACACACTGAATTTTTCTTTCTAAACCATTGAAGAATATAGGCAAAATGTGTTTTTGAGAATAATCATTTAATATTCCTTTATCCCTTTGCTTTTTTTTTTTTTTTTTTCTTTTTAAGACAAGGTTTGTCACCCAGGCTAGAGTTTAGTGGCATGATCAGGGCTTACTACAGCCTCTACATCCTTGGGCTCAGGTGATCCTCCCATCTCAGCCTCCTGAGTAGCTAGGACTATAGACTTGCACCACCATGTCCTGCTATTTTTTTTTTTTTTTTTTTTAATATTTGCACTCACAGGGTTTTGCCATGTTTGTCAGGTTGGTCTCAAACTCCTGCGCTCAAGTGATCTACCCACCTTGGCCTCCCAAAGTGCTAGGATTATAGGCATGAGCCATAGAGCCCGACCTATATGCTAATTTTATTCATAGAGAGTCTTTAGTATTTTTCACATCTCAAATAAGGAGGTGGAGAATTTTTGTGAATGATTTCTACCATCAAAAAATATTCATTTCGGGCCAAGCGCGGTGGCTCATGCCTGTAATCCCAGCACTTTGGGAGGCCAAGGTGGGCAGATCATGAGGTCAGGAGTTCAAGATCAGCCTGACCAACATGATGAAACCCCGTCTCTACTAAAAATACAAAAATTAGCCAGGCATGGTGGCGCACGCCTGTAATGCCAGCTACTTGGGAGGCTGAGGCAGGAGAAGTGCTTGAACCTGGGAGACAGAGGTTGCAGTGAGCCGAGATCAGGCCTCTGCACTCCAGCCTGGGCGACAGAACAAGACCCTGTCTAAAAAAAAAAAAAAATTCATTTCTAAAATAAAATTCTTCACAGCCTCAAAGCACTTTCATGCAGTACTTATGCAGGTTTGGCTCTCAGAGAATGCTTTCTAAATGTGTGAACAAATACATAAAATATTATTTATTGCATATATTATTCTACTAATTTTAAATTTCAAATACTCGTTTATATGTTAAATCAAGAGTTAGTATTTGCTAATACTTTTCTTGTTCCAAAAAAAAAAACCATCTCACAGATTGTTTGGTCACTGTTGTAGCCCATTGGAATCTAGACTATAATAGCAGATGAGTGATAACAACCAACACAATTATCATCATCAATAAACTAGACATTTCAATCTCATTTTTAAAAATGGATATTCAGAGTCATTAGAGAATGGCCCCCTCATATCAACATTCTTTCAATTCTTCCAATATTGTAGGGCAGAGACCATGAGGATAATGTTGAGCTGATACAGCATGCCTTTCTTTTTTTTTTTTTTTTGAGACGGAGTCTCGCTCTGTCGCCCAGGCTGGAGTGCAGTGGCGCGATCTCGGCACACTGCAAGCTCCACCTCCCGGATTCACGCCATTCTCCTGCCTCAGCCTCCCTAGTAGCTGGGACTACAGGCGCCCGCCACCACGCCCTGCTAATTTCTTGTAGTTTTAGTAGAGACGGGATTTCACCATGTTAACCAGGATGGTCTCGATTTCCTGACCTCGTGATCCGCCCGCCTGGCCTCCAAAAGTGCTGGGATTATAGGCATGAGCCACCGTGTCCGGCCTAAACCATGCCTTTCTTATTTCAAGATACTATTTCAAATTCATGGCTGGCTTTCTGTGCTGGCTTTTGGGTAACAGAATATATTGTATCAGTCCTTAACACTGTATCTGGCTTGTAAGAAGTACCTTCTGTATTCCAGTTGAAGCAGGGTAGCCTACAAGAACAAATGAAAGCCAGGAAAGAGTAGGGCAAGTCCACAAGTAGCCATTCGGGAAGTTCACATCAGCTGGTTGGTGAGTGACACTGAATAGAGTTCATTCATTAGACAAGTTTAGGCCATAAAAAAAACACATATGTAAAAAATATACTTCAAACCTGAAAATTGCAATTCCTCTATGCCAAATTAGTGACTTTATTTCTCAATATCTACTCTCCTGTGATTAGAGAAAATTCCATGCTTTTGTGACTATTTGTCCCTTTTCTTTATTTTACTTATTAAGAGAAAAAAAGGACCAAATTATTTCCAAGACAATTGGGAGGATTTAATCTAATAATGACTCTGTTAGCAACCTGGTTAGGTCATACTTATTAAAATGAATAGACCCTTTTCTTAATACCCTTAGCAAATTAATGACTTTTTCACACTTTTTTCTTTCAGGATTAAGAAATATAGAATTGTTCTTTCTTTTATATACATGCCTTGCAAAAGTAATTCTAAAAATACTGTCGCTAATAAGAATCCAAAGCAGTGTAGCCTTTGTTAGCTGCCTTTTCTATACAGCAAGAATGAGCAATCAACATTGTTTACTCATCCCCTTGCTTTAAAACTCAGATACATGTTTGACGCAAATATTGCTGACAATAAAACATGACATTTAAGACAGTCTATTTTTATTGTTCTTGTCTCTTTAACATCAAAATGTAAACACAAAATGTAGGAAGATTTTTTCCCCAGGTTTTCACCCAAAGGTCATTTTATTTTATTTCCCTTAGCTATTTCGATTTTCTTGGCAAGGCAAGGAATTCGTGTTGCTTTTATTATGCTTGGTTTTCATTCTTAGCAACTTTTGCAATGTATTTCCTTTGTATCTGTCTTCTGTTTTAAAATTGATAGACAGTGGTATCTGTTTGAACTGGGGGGTCCTTGTCTGTAATATGTCTGTAGCCTCCACCTCACCAGACATCCACAACCAGAAGGACTCTTCTGCCTCCAGGATGAATTATTTTGCATTACAAGGTTTGTGCCTGAGCATATGTATGAATAGTGCATAATTAAGTGTGTTTTATAATTTTCCCTATCCAGTGTCTGGCACATGTACATTTGGTTGAATAACAAATTGGGTTTTGTTTGTTTTGTTTTTGTTTTCAGCCCTCTGCTTAGACCACCAAATAAGTCTTATAAGGATCTATACTTAAGGTAATGAAAAGTATTGTTGATTTCCTTACTCTTCCCCCCTGAGTGTTCTAGAGGGTGGAAGTTAAAATCACCTGCTTCTGAGGCATACAGAAGAGTACTAGAGAGTCATAGGGATTGCTAGAGACTCTTCTCATATTTTGGTAAGGTCATACATTCTCATAGGATCATACATAATTCTCAGAGGTGGATGATTAAATGTCCTCCAACAAAAGGATAATAAAGCAGAAATGATGACTTCTTTCCTGTTGAAGGGCTGGCAGTCCACAAAAAACAAGTCCCAAGAAGGCCAAAAGAGCAAAGAGTGTTACTGCCCCCACCACATTTATGTTCCCAAACCTTCCACACACCTACGTTCACATTCAAATAGTATTAAATTATAAGCAATTCCCATTGGTTTCCAGGTTTTTTTTTTTTAATTAGGTAGATCAGCCTTCATAAACAGCATTAACATGTTTAAGCTTCCTGTCCTTTGGTAGTGATTTAAGTTGTCAGCTTCCTCAAAAGTCATTACTTACGGCAGACAAAGTATTTCTTTTTGGTCATTTCAAGACATCCATATATATATATTTTTTCTTCCTCTATCTCTATCTCAGAACTTATAATGAAGTATTGCATTATAGACTTATTTTTCTTTTTTTTTTTTGAGACGGAGTCTCGCTCTGTTGCCCAGGCTGGAGTGCAGTGGCCAGATCTTGGCTCACTGCAAGCTCCGTCCCCTGGGTTAACGCCATTCTCCTGCCTCAGCCTCCCCAGTAGCTGGGACTGCAGGCGCCCGCCACCTCGCCCGGCTAGTTTTTTTGTATTTTTTAGTAGAGACGGGGGTTTCACCGGGTTAGCCAGGATGGTCTCGATCTCCTGACCTCGTGATCCGCTCGTCTCAGCCTCCCAAAGTGCTGGGATTACAGGCTTGAGCCACCGCGCCCAGCTAGACTTATTTTTCTGACTCTAAGAGACTGGGTGGGTGTCACCTGAAGACATGCCTTATGTATCAGGTATCCATGAATACTTGACATCTAGGATGGTGCTAAGAATAGAGTTGATACTCACAAATGTAGAAATAAATGCTTATATGTACATATTGTTTTATCTGATCCTTATAAAACCCTAGGAAGAAATTTAAAAGTTACAAAACTCAGTTTGATGAATAAGAAAACTTGAGATTCAGGAAAGTTTAGATTCTTGCCTAAGGTCACAGCTAACAGAAACCAGATTTGAAAATTTGAAATGAAGTCTTCTGACGTCAAAATCATTCACTATTCTGTTCTTCACACGACTTCCCTGACTTTGTGAGAACTTTTCTTTTGGGAAAATTGGAATAATATTCGAGTTGGTTATAGGGCGTCAATAAAGTTTCCCCACTGGTGTTTTACAACACAAAAAGACACATTTCTCTTTCATTTCTGAGAAGCATATATTTGAGTAGATTTTCATTCAGAGAGCCTTTGTGATTTCTTTACATGCTTTTCAATAAATAATCTGAAAGTTAAAGAAGTTATTTTAAATATTTGCATATAATGATGTATTTGTTAAAAGCCTATCTTTTTTCCCCTGCACTAAAAGCCTAGCCAAAATTCAAATCGATTTAGTCTAATTTTTGAATTTGTATTATGTGAGGTGGTAGGCAAAAAAAGAGACAAACCTGTACTCGAAATATTATATATGGGAGAACCAGTAAAAATTTGAAAAGAACAATGAGACCAACATTCTCTCTACCAGAAAAGAATTTAAATAAGAAAAAAAACTACTGATGTGCAACACCAATACGCTAGACTCTGACAGAAGCTGTATTTTTAAAGTCACCAACGCTCTTAATATTCAAAACACATGCGAAAAAGCAGTAAGTCAGTACAA
Organism: Trachypithecus francoisi; assembly: GCF_009764315.1. Classification (NCBI taxonomy): domain Eukaryota; kingdom Metazoa; phylum Chordata; class Mammalia; order Primates; family Cercopithecidae; genus Trachypithecus; species Trachypithecus francoisi. Next base: position 12,278,203 of record NW_022681469.1, on the reverse strand, counting down.
AGCGAAAGAAAATGATAACAGGAGTAAACCTCAACCACAAAATAGAAAGTATGTGAGGTCTACTAGATATGCCATAACTGGATCTATGTTTAGTATGAGATGAGAACAATCTGGCATCAATAATCACAGTATCGCACTGTATGATCATTATCAATCACTAAATGCTTTCTTCCCTTTCAAATAAAGGATTCAGCATTGTGATATTTTGCCTTTCATTTTGTTGTTGTTTAGTAGAATGACCATATTTCCTGGAAAACTGGAAACTCCCAAGGGAATTGATTTATTCTTTTTCCCCAAACTTCTTTATATCAAGTATTAAATAAAGTAAAGCAAAGACTCATTTGACCAAATCTTTCAAAGTTATTGTTATGTATCTTCTCTATATATTGTTTAAGGCAATAGTAATTGATGATAATGCAAAATAATTTTCTAAAGAGAATTTCAAAGAAGTACAAACTACCTTTGGTTTTTAATTCAAAACTCTATATTTGCATTTCAACAATTCCAATGAGAAACCGGAAACCAAATATTGGTATATGTACACCAAACTGTGTTTGTTGGTTTCATTCCCAAAGAAATAGCACTAACTAGGCATCAGGCATACGGAAAAGAGAGAGGCTAGGTAACCTCAATGCAGCCGAAACTCCTCCCCAGGTATGAGTTTTAGGCTTTCAAATCGGGGCCATCAGGACTTGAGAGGAAACATGCAGGTACCCAGTTTTAGGGATGTTTATTAGATAGGTCCAAATGATGCAACTTTGTTAAAAGACTACCTTATCTTCGAGATTTGGTCAGTGCTTTCTGTGCAGGGGTCTGGAAACAGGCTTTGGGTACCTCAGTCTTTTTTTTTTTTTTCTTTAAGTTCTGGGGTACATGTGCAGAATGTGCAGTTTTGTTACATAGGTATACATGTGCCATGGTGGTTTGCTGCACCCATCAACCCGTTATCTACAATAGATATTTCTCCTAATGCTATCCATCCCCCGTCCCCCACCCCCAACAGGCCCCAGTGTGTGATGTTCCCCTCCCTGTGTCCATGTGTTCTTGTTGTTCAAATCACACTTATGAGTGAAAACATGTGGTGTTTGGTTTTCTGTTCTTGTGTTAGTCTGCTGAGAATGATGTTTTCCAGCTTCATCCAAGTCCCTGCCGAGGACAGGAACTCATCTTTTTTATGGCTGCATAGTATTCCATGGTGTATATTTGCCGCATTTTCTTTATCCCGTCTATCATTGATGGGCATCTGGGTTGGTTCCTAGTCCTTGCTATTGTAAACAGTGCTGCAGTAAACATACGTGTGCATGTGTCTTTATAATAGAATGATTTATAATCTTTTGGGTATAAGTCTTAATTTAGCATCTTGTGGTTCCAAGTGAAGAGAAGTTCAGGTAGACAGATCCAGAGATGCCAACCAGGACTCAACATGCTCCTTGCAGCACTGGGGAAGAAAACATAGCGGGGAGGAGGCACACAGTCAATGGTTACGACAGAGATAAGGAATGCTGACGCTTTGTTACAGCTTCACTTTAATTTATTTGTGAGCTCTTTCTAACTTTTCCTTCTGTTGATAGGACATACATTTGGAAATAATCAGTTCTCCTCAGCAATTTATCAATGAAATAGCAAGGATTCACTAAGGAGTGATAAACAGGCAGGATGTTTTGTCAACAGCCTGAAATATGTTAATCAGCTTCTGGAACGCCAACAATTTAAATTCAAATAGATTTCTCACTGAGTCTGAGATCTAAAACCCTGTGATTCTGTTTCTGTTTATTGGGTTAATCTAGAGTTTAGGTTCCTTTGTTCTCAACTCTTAGGAATCCCCCCTACTATTTTTTTCTTTGCTTGGATGGCTTAGTTGGAATAGAAAAAAGTGTGGTTGATTTCCTCAGAAGTGTTATCTGTGTGACTTCATACTCAACTGTGGGAATAACAGAAAGGGAGAAATGGGGAAATAAAAATCCTGTTGCTGAATGAGAATTCTACATCTCACTGCCATATGGAGTGGTACAGTTATTCATATTTCAGGCACCTCAATTAGACATTCATTATTCATAAACCCTTATGTAACTCTGAGTTATTCAGGCTGGGAGAGAACATTTCCATCTTTCTTTTTCCTTTTCTTGGACATCTTATATCTAAAAAGAGGAAAAAGCTAAAAAAAAAAAAAAAAGCACCCTCTCTGCTACATGTTTATCTGAACTATACATTTTAGGCAAAATGCCATGACTGAATCAGAGCCGATCTAGTACATTTGACTGTGTCTTGTCAGAGAAGCAATCTGAACAAATAGGCTAAGATCAATTCTATTAGAGGTGAAATATGGACCAAGATGCCAACATTGATCCCTTCAGCCATGGCCCTTGCATATAGTTCTAATATCCAATAATACAGGTCAGGACCTGGAAAGGCCTAATTGACAAGACTAAGTGTCAAAATCCATCTTGAAATGCTGCTCAAATTAGAGAAAATGAAGGACCCAGGCATTTAATAAGCATACATTGAGCTGAGCACATACCACTCCTAAAGATTCATTTGCATGTGGGATTAAAACATCTAAAAAGTTGACAAGGGAACTTTTTAGAGACTCTGAGATGGTGGCATCAATATGACACAAGGCATTGTTTGTCTGAAGCACATTGGTGAGTGTCCCCAGCCATAAATTGGGAGATCGTTCAGGTGGCATCTGAGTATAAATCAAAAGAAAATAGGTACTTGTCTTACTTGTTGAAAATAATTATTGTTGTTTTTTTTTTTAAGGGGGCATCAATAATTTAACAAACATTTATGGTTTACTTTGTGTTCAGAACATGTTGTGGTCTATGTCAGCACCGTCTGGTAAAATGTATGCTGAGCCATACCTGTAATTTTCAATTATCTAATACCTGCCTGAAGAAACTAAAAAGAAATAGGTAAAACATTTTGTATGTTTTAGTTAACCTAAAATATTGTAATATTGTCATTTTGTTGTGTAATCAATATAAACATTATCAGTTTGCTACTTTACATTTTTCATACTAAATTTTTAAATCTGGTGTGTATTTTATACTTATCTTGATTCAGAAACTAAATTTCCATCAGAAATACTTAATCTGTATTTAGATTTTACAACATTTATGGTTTAAACGCTAGACTCACATAGCCAAATTGCTCCCAAAATATCTAAAATGTTCTCCAATAAATGGATTAATGATCAGTTTTAAAATATACATTTAAATTATTCAAAATAAAATAGCAAATTTAGATCTGCAGTCTCTCAGACATGTGTTAGTCCTCTAGCAACATGCCAAGTCTCAGTAGCCTCAGTAGTATTGATGACTATGCCTGTGGGAATGGTGACCCTGGGGATATGCAAGGCGTAATCATATGTAGTGGCATTAATATTTGGGAAGAGTCAGAATTCATTTATAGCCTGCTGGTGGCTGAGAGATGACATAATTATAATAACTGAAGTGTCAGGATGAGGCTAAGTACTTAACATCAATTTGCAGGGCAGTCTCATTTTATCAGGAAAAGCAAGAATGGCAGAGGCGGGAATGCGGTAACTGTTTCTTGACATCGGAAAACCTTCAGCAAAACCCAGGGTTTGGGGGTTCCCCCGGGTGTCTGAGAGGTAGCGTTCAGCACTAGCGCCAGCCTTTGGACAGCTGTGGGAGCCAGAGACCAAGTGCAGTCCCTGACCCAGGATGGGATTAAACAGCATAAGGGGTGTCAAGAAGTATGTGTTAAGTTAGTGAAGAGTAGGTACTATGTGGATCACAACCCTAGGGACTGTCAAATAAAACTTCCTTCAGTTAAGGCACTTTGTTTACTGTTGAAGAAGACAGGACTCTACGATAGGTCTTACTTTTCCAGAACACGTTATAAAAACTGATGTTTCTTGAGATTGTATTGTGGTATGTTCAGCCAGTATCTCTCACTGGGTTCTAGAGACAGTTGCTGCTGTGTTGAGGGTAGAAAGCTGGTATTTATTTATTTGAACCGCTGAAAGCAAATCCCTTTTGATGGAATCAAATTGACTCAAAACATTAGACATTTTCCCTCTGTGTAGACTGGGCTAAATGCCCTTGGATAGTCTGTTTCATGGGCTTAGTCTTAGCAATGTGGACCTGGATTAATTACTCTGGCATTGTCTAAACTCTACAACTATGTAGAAATAGTACTATCTCCTATTATGCCTCTATGTCTGAACATTATATGCAACCTTCTGTTTATTATCACAGTAAAAAAAGTCTGTCCAAATCATTGCATATGCATAATTTCTATTATGTTTAGAGGGATTAATGATTAGATGTTGATAGAAAGGCATTATTTAATAATTACAAGAGAATGCATTCTTTAGCAAAGATAATATGCCTCATTAAAAATAAAAATCATTGAATTATTTCTCTACTGAAACATATCAGCATTATAAATCACATGACCCTAAAGGATATCAGTTGTCATTAAACATCTCAAAGTGAAAATTAAAGTGTTAATAGTCATGGGGGTAAGTGTGAATTTGCAGAGGTAGAAACTGAAATACAGATACACCTTTCCCAAGGTGTCCGTTTCATGTAGTGAAGCCAGGAGTAAGAAAACTAAGGCCTATCTAACTGTGTTTTTCATAATGAGGTACTAACTATAATATGAATGCTCCAAAGCTATCAAGATAAACCACAAGAGGAATAATGTATTATATCATTTATTCATTCAGAAAAATGATACAAGTACTTTAAAGTAGCAAGAATCTACTCCAAGCACCATTTTCACATGTATAAAGCAAACATAGAATTTGATCTTTGAAAATATCTATTTTGAAGCATTTAATATATTGTGCTTTTATATCAATTATGTACTACCTTAAACATTCATCAAATTCTATTCTAAAATGCAGCATCTCTGAATATGACCTGCAGCTTCATATGCTATAGACAGAGTAGTCAGAGAAAGTAGAAAGCGAGGGCACCCATTGCCTTTGAAGAGTTTTCAGTGGAAATTTTTAAAGAAAAAATGCTAATCACAGGCATAATGTAAGTATATTAATACAACTATGTTTTCCCTAAACCTGAACATAGATAATACAATGTAAATCTCATGATAAAAAGCAATCTCTACCTTATATAACTTAGTGGAGAACTAGAATATAATTAGTAAATGTTGAAAATAAAGATCAACTGTGTTGATGGTATTTTAAGCAATTCAGTTTTGTATATCAACATTTTGCCGACACTATGCTAATTCTATGGCTCCCTTCTGGGCCCTGAATTTACTTGGTATTCCCCACAGTATACTCTGACCTAGCAAATCACATTCACGGTACAAAATATTAAAAGTATGTATTACGTTCATATTATTGTTAAGAAGAGGATTCACATGTAAAGATGACGATGAAAGTGTTCCCGGGGAAAACTAGCAAGGGAGTGGAAACTGGGATGCAGAGTAAACTCAGTGTGCCCATGTCATGAAATGTAAACTTGGCTCCAATCCCAAAGGGAGGCTTTTGAGTTAAGTCACATGTCACAGCTGTCTGAAACAGGGGCTAGAAGCTGGAGACTTTATATGCCTACATCTATCAGACATTGGTTATTTTTTCCAATTTCCCGGCTACCCTTATGTTCAGGCAAGGTGGGTGCTAGCAGCCTGAGGGTTGTCTGCAGGCAAAATCATATGGATTCTAGCTATTATTTGATAAAATTGACATGTTCACACCTTATGCCCCAGCAATTTCGATGATATGAAGATATCCCAGAAAAATGCCTGCTCATGGTTATGGGAAGATGTGTATTTAAAATATATAGAGAAGCACTGTGTTTTGTATAATAACCCAAAAATGAAGACAACCTGAATGTCCATAAACATCATCACTGTTCAAAGAGGATGCTACATTTTATATAAAGAAATACAATTTGAAATTCAAAGGGAATATACTTCAAGTAAGCACACATGACAGAAAAATCATAATGTTGATTAAAATACATCACAGAAGAATACATACAATGTCATTTCACCTATATAAAATCCAAAAACAGGTTAACAGTATATACTTTAGGAATATATGCATGTATGATAAAACCACAAAGGAAAAGAAGGGCATGCTTTATTGAAAGTGAAGAACATTGGTTACTTCTAAGTTGCAGGGAGGGAGATGGTGTCACAGGACCACCAGATTTGTAGGCTCACTGTGCAGTAATGGACAAACACACTGAGACAGCAGGGTTTGCAACAGAGAAAGACTTTAATGATTACAGGGCAGCCGAGGGAGGACATGAGAACGACCCTCACATCCATCTCCCTGAGGAGTTCTGGGCTGGAGTTTTTAAGGGGACTGTGGAGGGTGAGCGGCTCTAAAATTTGGGTTGTTGATTGGTTAGGGTAAGAGTGATGAAATCATCTTCATGTGGAAACTGAATTTTTCATCAGCTTCTCCTGGGGTACTTTGGACCAGCTGGTGCCAATAATTCCACCCATACGTAGGAACTTGAAAGATTTTCTCAAATAGAAAACCTCACATTTCACAATGTTCGATATATTTCTATAGAGTGATTAGGAGAAACTATAACCGTGTGATAGGATCTACATGATTCTGCAAAATAGGCAACAAATAACCATGAGGAAGTGGGTCAGAGAGCAAGCTGACCTAATGATTAATACTGAATGTGTGGCAATCTTAGATTATGTTCATTTCTCCCCCTCCCTTCTTTGCTGGTTAATTTTATAAAGTTTATAGGGATGGTTTCCATTTTATTGAGAAACAATACGTTAGGAACTTCGAAAGTGCTGATTGATAATACACTATTTTTCAAAAGGAGTTCGTGGACTTATTCGTAGATTGGTCATATGCTGTCATTAATTTATATTACTAAAAAGTCATTAAAATTTGTAAGGAAAACTTTATTATCCAGTTTAAGAGAGAGAAAGACAGAGAGACAACGACTCTTGTGTTTCCTGTGGTTTAGTCATTCATAATACATTTACTCAACAAACAATTGAGTGCTGACTAGGCACAAGGAGCTATTGTCAATCAAGATATGAAGATGAAGAAGATCTGGCGTAATATAACAGTATACGGACTTAGAGGGCCGACTATGACTTCCCAGGTTAGAAACATAGCTTGACCAACTTAAAAACTGAATCACCTCAGAAAACCTCATTGATTTCACTGAAAATCATCTTCCTCATCTATACCATGGAGGTAATAATGCTGACTACCTTATTCACTTTGTGGGGATTACATAAGTTAATACATGTAATGAACTTCAAGCAGAGCTCAGAGGCAAGTGAAGCACTCATTAAGAAAACATTCTTGGCTGGCGCGGTGGCTCACACCTGTAATCCCAGCACTTTGGGAGGCCGACGTGGGCAGATCACGAGGTCAGGAGATTGAGACCATCCTGGCTAACACGGTGAAACCATGTCTCTACTAAAAATACAAAATATCAGCCAGTAGTGGTGGCGGGCGCCTGTAGTCCCAGCTACTCAGGAGGTTGACGCAGGAGAATGGCGTGAACACAGGAGGCGGAGCTTGCAATGAGCCGAGATCGCGCCGCTGCACTCCAGCCTGGGCGACGGAGCGAGACTCCGTCTCAAAACAAAACAAAACAAAAATTCTTTTTAATTATACATGATTTTGGTTGCACTGAAAAAGGGTGGGCCAGTTGCACCGTAAGAAAAATCGTATTAGTTTTCTATTGGGATTATGAAGGGGCACAGGATGGAGAAGGGCTCTGAACAGACAAGTTGGCACGTGTGCAAAGCATGGAATTGCAAAAGAACAAGGGAAAGGGTGTTCAAGAGTGATGGAGGCTGTATGAGAGGTGGCAGGAGACACCTTGATATCATGTGGGACTGTCTGATAAATTTGCATTTTGTCTTGGCGGTATCTGTAATTCATAGGAGATTTTAAACATGGAAAAAGCATAATCAGACTATTTCACCAAGTATGCCTTGTGGAGGATGAACTGAATTAGGACAAAGTTGTTAGCGAAAGACCACTAATAGCTGTTTCAAGTGAAAAATGTTGATGGATTTAAGTAAAGCATGGTAGAAGAAAAGAAAGCAGTTTAAATAGATATTTCTGTAGAATTAACTGTACTGCATAACTGACTGACTTCAGAGATAGAAAGAACCTAAAGTATGCTGCAGAACAAGCTACACCCCAAATCTCAATGATTTACAAGAAGGAAGATTTAGTTTTCACTAAGATACATCCTGGCCGCTGCAGCATTCAAAATGCATTTGTTTGTTCATTACCATTTATCATCTCTTTCTCTGTCACTATTGGCAAGATAGAGATACAAATTCTGTCTTCTTCACAAATATTTCAGGTGTAACTATGTATACATTTGTTACATGAATTATCACAACCTTAAATCTTTTATTTCTATTGTGTTAACCATTTTTGCCACACAGAAGCAATTCATATGACAATTAAATTGATATTTTGGCCAGATGTGGTGGCTTACAGCTGTAATCCCAGCACTTTGGGAGGCTGAGGTGGGAGGATCACTTGAGCCTAGGAGTTTGAGACTGGCCGGGGCAACTTGGCAAAAACTGTCTCTACTAAAGTTACAAAAATTAGCCAGGTATCATAGCACATGCCTGTGGTACCAGTTACTCAGGAGGCAGAGACACAAGGATCACTTGAGCTGGGGAGGGGGAGGCAGAGGCTGCAGTGGGTGGTGATTGCACCACTGCATTCCAGCCTAGGTGATAGAGCCAGACTCTGTCTCAAAAAAAAAAAAAAAGACTTTTTTTGGTGGCAGTGTTTGAAATAGACACAATCTGACATGATTTAGCACTTTTTCTTTATGTTTGACACAGGTTCTGGATCTGTTGCCCAGGCTGGAGTGCAGTGTATGATCTCAGCTCACTATAGCCTCTGCCTTCTTAGCTCAAACAATCCTCATGCCTCAGCCTTCTGGGTAACTGGGATTACAGGTGTGCACCATCAACATCCAGCTATATCTTTTGGTATCTTTAGTAGAGATGGGGCTTTGCCATGTTGCCCAGGATGGTCTTGAACTCCTGGGCTCAAGCAATCCTCCTCCCTCAGCCGCCCAAATGTTGGGATGACAGGTATGAGCCACTGTGCCTGGCCCATAATTTAGCACTTCTATCAAGTGTAATTATGACATGAAATATTTCTGGTTAACAACTGACAATGTAACTCATATAATAAGTTTATTTACATTTTATGGGCAGATACTATTTTTGGTGCATTCTATATCCATGAACAAATTAAATTGTCATTGTCCTCATGGAGATTCTGGCAAAAAGCAAATTATAATTACCCAACTTTTCAAACTCAACTAAAAGTCCCAGAAAGCCTCTAACCTATTCTAGCCATTTTCTCATATTTGTACAGCTGCAAAGAATATTTTTGAGTATATTATATGAGCTACATTGTATTTCAGGTGGTGGAGACTATAGCTAAATATACTCTTTCATACAACCTAATCCTTTCATTTTGATGCATTACTTTTGAGGTTCATATGAACCACATTACTTGAATTGATGTATTGGAAATGATGATAAACATTGTGTTCAGACTGAATTTGCTATTTATTAGAACTTACCTCTCTTTGTATGAAATTAAATATTTGTTTTAGATCAAGTCCTTTGAGTTGCTTTCTTTTTTCTTTTTTAAGTGAAAGAGAAAAGGAAGTCTCTAGATCTGGCAATCTTCCCTTGACTAAAAATAAGGTTCTATAGCATTACCATAAAATCTATTATAACCAATCTCATATTGAAATATTCTGGGTTGCTTACCTGTTGATGTCATTCTCTAGGTGGTGTCTCCTTAAAGACATTATTGTATCCCATTTGTATTTGTATACACAACATCCAACATCATGTCCAGCACAGAATATGGGTCTAACAAATGTTTGTTGGTTGAAAGATAATTTTCATCTGCAGTTTCTTTATGCACATTCGAGTTTAGTATCTTCTAAATTGTTGTTTTGTTTTATACATGACTACATGACATTAAAATAAGAAAATTTCCAAAGAGCTTGAGTAGCACTAAGATTGGTCATTTTCAAACATATCAGAAGACAATAAGTGAAAATACTGTAACTATACTTCATGACTCTGCAAGGGCATGACTAAATGCAGTTGACTCCTGCACATAAAATTACCATAGTGGTTAAGAGTGTGAGATTTTAGCCCAATTACCTAAGTCTGAACCTTTCTCGGCTACTAACTTGTGATATTTTTGTGCAAATTACCTACATGCCTGGACCTCTATCTCCCCACTTTTAACATGGGGATCACTTTAATAATTGCACCTGTCTCACAGAGACATTTTCAAGATGGAAGGAGTTTAATAGTGTGTAAAATTTAGTAAAGTTCCTGGTACATCATGATTGCTGTGGAAGATTAGTTATGGGACTCAACAAAATCTGTTCAATAAAGAAAAGGCATGATAATATACATAATAACATAGTAACAGACTACAATTACGAATATGGACTCAGTTCTAATTCTGAATAATAGAGAATGCATTTGGAATTATTAGTAACTAATATGATATTTTCTTTTGTAATAACTGTTTTTTTCCATGCTTTGGTACTGATCACTCAGGATTCTAGTTGTGAATGATAGCAGCAACACTAGCTATTCAAACAGAAAGGGATTTATTAAAGGGACTTTTTTTTTTACTGGTTTCTGGACAGCTACAATCAGATTCGAAATGCCACCAGCAAGAACAACACCTACATCTCCACACTGCTTCTCAGTGACACCAGCACTGCTCTACCCACTGCTGTAGATAACTGATGATTCTGGTACTGCATGCCAATCCTCCTGGGGTGGCCTGGGAAGACCAGCTGGCTCTGACACTAGTCTTGTCAGAAAATCACTTTGGCACAGAAATTGCTTTATCTCTCTCGAACCAAAGTCTTGTGTTTTTCTTTTTGTTGGGCAGAATTTAAGTCCAATGCCTCTACTCTAGCTGCAAGGGAAGCTGAGAAAATGAACTTCTGAAATTCCCCAAAATACGCAGGTTGTTCAGAGCTGCTGCCTGCTCACTAAGATGTCCACAGGCACAGAGACATTAACTAGAAGAGGATTCCTTGAGCACTGCAAATAAGAACTCATGGGGCCTTATTTAGTTGACAGGGGTGATCAGTACCTGAAATATCAGTTGTAAATGTAAGGAGAATTCTCACACAGAGTTTAAATTGCTTAGCTATATTCATTTATTTCAAAAACATGAAATGAACTCTACTAGATATAACCTCCCATAAGATTTACTGAGGAATACAGAGAACAGTGAAACACCCTCCTCTAATTCTTACAGTGAGTAAGGAAGATGTCAGGAGTAGAGATTTTATTGTGTCACATGCAGTGTGTGAAAAGTATAAAGTGCCCTATCAATGCATTGAGGGAAACTCCTCTCTTTAGGAAGAACAAGGAGATCCTGAATTGATTTGCTCATTAAGTGTATTGGTCCATTTTGCAATGTTATAAAGAAATAACCAAGACTGGATAATTTATAAAGAAAAGAGGTTTATTTATGCATGGCACTAGCATCTGCTCAGCTTCTGGTGAAGCCTCAGGAAGTCTTTACCCCTCATGGAGGATGAAGGGGGAGCAGGTACATCACATGCTGAGAGAATGAGCAGGAAAAAGGAGGAAGTTTCAGGCTCTTTTAAGCAACTAGCTCTGACATGAACTAATAAAGTGAGAACTCACTCAGTACCAAGAGGACAGCACCAAGCCATTCATGAGGGATCCACCCCCACGATCCAAACATCTCTCACTAGACATCTGAGACCATGTCCAACATTTGCGGCCACATTTCAACATGAGATTTGGAGGGGTCACACATCCAAACCATATCATTGACCAAAAATTTATTGAATTTCATATTAGCAATGAAGGTACAAAGTTAAGTAATATATGTTTCATGGAATTATTAAACTTTCTCCACATGTTGAAAGATGTATTTAGGCATAAAAAGTTTTTGTTTCCAAGAAAGATGTGTAAGTGTAAACATATAGAGAATTTTCAGGGAAAAATATGCTTTTTAAATTGATGAAAAAGTTGGTTAGATCCAGAAATACGGTCGGTTGTTGATGAATGCCATAATAAAGAACTGAGACATGGTACTCATTTTATTATTTTTAATTGTTTTTCCAGAGAAGAGGCTGACATGGTTAAAGTGTGTTGTTAGATTTCCATTGTCAATGTGGTACAGATCAAACAAAAGTGACAAAGCTCTTTTCTTACACCAAGTAGCAGATAGGGTGAATTTTAAATGCATCGTGGCAAAGAGAATAGAGTGGACAGTGAGAGATAGATGACATAGATTCTATGGTTCTAGAATAAAATTATTAATTTTATGAATATGTGGAGCAAGACAGATGTGAATCTCAGTGACCATGCTGGAAGGACTGTAGTGTTATTTACATCTATAGAAACATGATGGAAAACACATTCTGGAATTTAGAAAAAAATTTAAATAGAATTGTTGGGTTTAATGAATTATATTTGTTTTCTGTTGTTACATAAAAATTTACCATAAATTCAGCACCTTAAGACAACACCCACTTATCAACTCACAGTTCTACAGGTCAGAAGTCCATGTGGACTGGACTGCATTCTCTGATACGGGTGTCATGAGGTGGAAGTGGATATGTTGGTAGGACTAAGGTACTTGGAAGCTCTGGAAAGAATCTACTTTCAGCGCACTCAGATTGTTGACAGATCAGTTTCTTGCAGCTGTGGAACTGAGGTCTCAGTTTTCTTCAGCAATGGAAACCCTCCCTTACATGAAATCACTGTCTTGATTTTAGCCTTTCTGATTTCTGCTTTTGCTAGCAGTTTAAAAAATCACTACTTATTTTATTAGATTAGGGATATGATGTGGCTCTGTGTTCCCACCCAACTCTCATGTTGAATTATAATTCCCAGTGTTGGGGGAGGAACCTGGTGGGAGATGATTGGATCATGGGGGGCAAGATTTCCACCTTGCTGCTTTTATGATAGTGAATGAAATCTCAGGAGATAAGGCTGTTTAGAAGTGTGTAGCACTTCCTTTTTTGCTTGCTGTCTCCTGCTCTACCATGGTAAAACACGCATGCTTCACCTTCACCATCTGCCATGACTGTAAGTTTCCTGAGGCCTCCCAGCCATGCTTCCCTGTATAACCTGGGGAACGGCGATTCAATTAAACATCTTTTCTTCGTGAATTACCCAGTCACAGGTAGTTTGTTTACAGGAGAATGAGAACAGACTAATATAAATAGGCTCTCCAGAATAATTTCTCTCTCATAGGGTCAATTGATTATTAGCCTTAGACAAATAGTGTGCAGTTGGAAGTGCACTCTGGAACTTGGAAGAAGACTGCAGTAAGAGATACACTCTGAAGAGTGAATTATTCCAGAAGTGATATGAAGAGAAGTGACTGACATAATCAATGAAGATTATACTGAGAAGATAAAGTGAAAAATCTGAGATCTTGCAGGTAAAAAAAAAATAATAATTCTTAGTGAAAAGATCTCAATTTCATCCATGGGAGTAAATGCCAGGAGTTGAGAGCGGGAGGTAAAATAGGTATTGTTAGACTTGAGGAGGTCATGATTCTTGAAGTGGCATGAATGTACATGTCTAAAACACCTAAAAGTAACGAGAAAATAAAAGAAATGAAAAAAGAAAGGAATAACTTCCCAGATATCTAGCAAAAGGGAAGCAATAGAATCCACCAGCTGAGGGAATTGTAAGGAACACACCATCTGAGGAAACGTTCACTGCAGTAAAATGAGAAGACGCAATGTGAATAAGATAAAAATGCAAATTATGTAGAAAGCATAGTTGCAAGAACACAGGGTGGACTGGAGACAAAAAGGGCTTAGGAGGTAAAGAACAATCCCTTAGTGCACATAATCTCGTTTTCATCGCTCTGCCTTGGATCGCGGGGCAATCATGACAGCAATGGTGCATTTTCTTCTTTGAATCCACGACACATTGTTGGCCCTCAATTAATTTGCATTAAACAAATGAAAAGCGTGTAACCAGAAGCGATCTGTGCCTACGAGAGGAGCTGTGTGTGCGAGGAATTAGTCTAGCAGGAGCTTGGTAGATTATACTTCCTGGAAATATAGATGCATATAATTTTAAAGATATAATCATGAAATATTAAAAGAATTGTAAAAGTGGCAGTGAATTATTTAGAAACAGTGTCCCTGCATGCATGATACAATATTCAAACGTGTGTTAAAATGTATGCTCCAAGGAAAGTCTTGGTATAGTTTTATGTGAGCTGCATATTTTCAAATAATGCTGGAATGCAATTTAAAGCTTTTGAATTTCTTCATCCCGTTTTCCTGTCTCCTTGTAGAGCTCCCTTTGATTTCAAAGGTGCTCCATTGCTAGAATGAGAAATAGGTGGTTGGAAAGTTTAATTCTTTGAGACTAAAGTTTGAAACAAATTTTTCAATTTACAGATAAAAATTCTACCTTTGGACCTCAACATTGTTCACTTTTCCCCGAGATAAATCCATAGAAGTAGCCTACACCTGCCTACACCTTGTGACTACATCTTCAGATTATTTATGTGCAGGCACAGTTTTAGAAATGGACTGGCAAAGAAAGCAAGAGGGAAGGAAAGATAAGATGCTCCCCTCCTCTGTAAAAGAGATACTGTAATCATATGATTGTGTTTCTAGCCACAGGAAGCAATAACTGGCTGATACTACCTTTAGATGCTAATGATTTATTTGCTAGAAATACATTTTTGCTTTAAGCTTATTGATCATGCTCATTTATAAATGTAAATTTATTCTGTCATCAGGATTCCAAATCATTTAAAACCTACAAATACTTATTGAATGTTTCTTGCTAAACGCTGTGGTTGGTTTTGGGAGGATGTGTAAAATCCAACACTTGATCTCCAGGGACTTTTCAACATCTAGGAAGGAGAGATAAAGAAATTTTTTTTTGAATGGAAAACTAATAGCAAAAGAAACAAAAATGCTACAAATATTCAAAGTATGAGACGCTAGTCCTATCACATCCTTTGTTGTATGAGGTTAGATATAAGTAAATATAAAAACACTTATATACATGACAGATATCACTTGGTATTAATTCTCCTTCAGCTCTTGGAAAAATACATCTTATTGAAGAGTCCCATAAACACCACTTCTCATTACACTTACTGCATAATTTTAGAAAGAGGTTTAATTAACACGAAATAGCTACACTCAACTGGTCTAAAGCAGCTGTGTAGTGCCAAAGTCACACAAAGCCCCAGTCTCAATGATGTATTCTCCTTCCCACCTCAATCATCTTAATCCACTTCCTGTGGTACTCTGGTAAGTTCAGGGAGGCTTTCTTTCAATACCACAAGGCCTCATTGTCCTCCTCTTCATTCTCATACCCCTTCATTTCAGAATTCTCTCTTGGATCTTTGATGCTACTTGTACCACCTACTGGCTCAAAAATTTCTTTTAGTTGCTCTGAAAGCACAGGAGGCAAACAAGAGGCAAAAGTGGAGACTCTGGGCATGGTAGGCTGGGACAGCATGGCCATTGGGTTTGTGGAAGATTTCTCCTGCCCATCTCAGTAAAGAGAGGAATCATAGTGTTTGGGGTCTTCAGAAGAGCACAAGGAAGATATGAGCCAGATATCAGCATCAGAGAGACCATATGGCCACTGAAATCTCAAACTGGATTATAGCATACTGACAGTGCTTACGTGGCCTGCATTCCTTGAATTCTGAACCCTCAAGATGATGAAGTATGGAGAAACAGCTGATGTAAACTTATACATACACAAATCATTGGGCGTAGGGTAGGCCTCTATAAAATTGATAGTTGAATTGTGACTCATCAGTTGTGATTGATGGGTATAAATTTGTAAAGCCTCAGGATTTGCTCTCTGTTTTCACCTTAATTTGCCTATTTATTAAATATATAGAGAGCAGGAATGAGGAACCACTAGCCTGGGAGCAGGATCCAATTCTCAAGAAGAAGTAATGGTTTATTATATAGATGTAAAGTAGCAGAATGAAAGAGGAAGGAAGGAAGGAATGGAAAGAGGGAGGGATGGATGTTAATTTCCCCCACTTGGGTCAAATCTACTGCTGTCTACTCTATGTCTCTAATATTAATCTGTGTCATAAGGGAAGGTTCTGTGACTGGCAGCCACACCGTAACTGGTTGGAATAGTTGTCCAAAGCTTGTCAGTTTGCTCCTTCTGAAAAAAGGAGAGCGGTTGTAGAAAGTTTGCACAATGAAAAACGTTTATATTTATTTGAACTGTTGTATTAGTCTTCCTATTATTGATACAGACTAGCCAGGCAACAATATTTAAGTATGTGAATAATAAAGACCAGAAGGCCATTTTTTTTAAAGAAACCATAGCTGGCCAGTATAATTAAAGCTGCATGTGTTCATAGTTTGAGGTTCTGTTAAGTCAGGAATTAAGTCACTGTCCAAACAAGATAGGTCAGTCTCATTTAGCAGCATGCCATTGTAAATTCGGTGATTTCTCATCACTGCTTCCTGCTCCATAATAGTACAAATGCTTGTCAAAAGCTTTAATGGTCATAGGTAAAACACGAATTATGTATCCCACAATGGTTGTTACAATAAGGTAACCCTTTGTGACTCCAGGATAGGTAAATGTTTCAGTTACATATTTGCAATGAAAATTGATGCAGGTTACGGTGGTTCACGCCTATAATTCCAGCCCTGTGAGTGGCTGAGGTGAGTGGATCACTGAGGTCGGGAGTTCGAGACCAACCTGACCAACATGGTGAAACACTGTCTCTACTAATTACAAAAAAAAAAGAAAGAAATTGCCTGGGCATGGTGGCATATGCCTGTAATCCCAGCTACTTGGGAGACTGAGGCAGGAGAATCACTTGAACCCAGGAGGCAGGGGTTGCAGTGAGCCAGGATTGCACCATTGCACTCCAGCTTGGGCAACAAGAGCAAAATTCCGTCTAAAAATAAAAAAGATAAAAAAGAAAATCGGGTACAATCCTACCTTGATGGACACAAATGTGTAGAACCTCAGGACTTACTCTTTGTTTTCACTTTAGTTTGCCTATTTATCAAGTACATGTAGAGCATGAACGAGGGACCACTTCTCTGCGAGCAGGATCCAGTTCTCAAGTTTGATTTTTATCTTATCTGCAAAGAGTTGGTATTCTGCCATTAAAAGTGAGTCTTTTAAATTAATGTTCTTAAAATGCCCTTCATCTGGTCCAATTAGAACAGAGTAGGAGAAAACAGTACTAGAGACACAGATTCTGAGTTAGACTTTCTGATTTAAAGGCCCAACTCTACCACATGATATAGTGTAACCTGAATGACTTAGTCTCTCTGTGTGTGTTTCTATTTTATCTGTAAGAGTGGTATAATACTAGGACCTACCTCATATAGTTCTTATGAGGATTCATTTAGATAATCTTTTTAAAAGTGTTCGGAACAATGTCTGGCAAATGAAAGCAACATAGGACTTCCCATTAAATTAAAAAATGAATGAATAAATAAATAGAGTTCCTCAAGTTTTAAGTACATATTAAAAGCTTTTGTCAACTAATATTTTATAGCTATTAAAGTTATACAAATTGTACATATTTATTATAAAAAATTCAAGTTGAATAACTGAAATAAATTGCTCATAATCTTACAATCTGGTATTGATAGTATTTTAGTGTATTTTAAAAAATTTTATGCATCAAATTAGGATCTTACAGTTTAACCATATATTCTCATTTGTAATGGTATTGTCTTACATGGAATTCTATAAGCATTATTCCATAGTCTTACATATTTTAATAATATATTTTTAACTAATTCCCTGTTACTAGATTATGACCTTTGTTACATATTTAGATAGTTCCAATTTTTTCACTTTTTATGATGCTCTAATAAACATTCTTTATGAAAGTCTTTGCCTACTTTCGGGGTGATGAGAGTACCTAGAAATGAAACTGAGAAAAAGGAGCATGTAAATTATTTGATAAATAAATCCATAAATATTATGCCAATTTACATTTGCAGTATCGTTACTACCTCTCACAGTGACAGTGTAACCGAATTATACCAAGGTAATTTTCCTTACCTAAACCACGCTTTGGAACCAGCTGAACCTTCTCTCCTCCAGGTCTCTTCCCATGACCTCTTTTCCTTCCCTCTACTCGTCTTTGGTCTTCTCTCCTTTGTCTCTCCATCTCCGTATTTTCTTCTTTTCAGACCTTTTTATCCAATTCTAGTTGCTGCTAAAAAAAAAAATACGTCTTGTGAGGTATGTTCTTCCCAACACTCATAGACTTTACTCTAACTTCATAGTAATGGCTCTCTGCCCACTCCTTCCTTTGTAACTAAGAATCTCTGACTTGAAGAATCCCATTTTTTCACTCTGGCGTAGTACATTTGCTAGTGGTCTTAGTAATACTGGGCCACTAGAAAAGTAAGTTTTAATTGTCTTTTTAAATGTGGAGAAATGATAAGAGATGTCTTCAAAAATAGCAAAATTATTGATATGATGTTGCTACTGCAGCCTACAAAGTTTGTTCCTTTTCACTGGAGACTGAGTTTATTACATGAGCAGCCTGTCTTATGCTTCTTGCCATCTCTCAAACACATTCTCTAATATAATTTATTCATTGAAGCATACAACTGTGTTTCTGCCTTAGGGCTTTATTTTCATCTCCTCACAATATACAAAATTAAACCCCAAAGACAATAGCATTATATGTTTCAAATAATTCTTCAATAGATATTTGTAATTTATATTTCATGCAATATAACAAGATGCTGTGCATTGATTGAGAGCACTGTAGAGAATGTAAGGTAAACTGTAAAATGTGTCCAGAATATATTTCAACTAAGATGGTTTTATCAGTCTAAACTTAAAATGTGTTTCAAAAATCTTGCAATACCAGGATTCTGCGTCTATGTGTGCTGATTTTGCTCACTTCTGACTTTGTTACTTTTTCCGAAGGAATCACATTTAAAGATTTTTAAAAATGTGTCATTAACAAAGATTGAATATACTCAAGGAGTATGATGTAATGATTTGGTATTTGTATGTACGTTTGCAACGATTATCAAAATCAAGTTAATACATTCATTACCACTCATGCTGTACATTGGATTCAGACTTGTTAGTCTAATGGGAAGTATACATGCTTTGACCAACATCTTCCACTTCCCCAACCCCTTGAAACTATCATTCTACTTTCTGCGTCTATGCCTTTGACAGTTTTAGATTCCACTTGTAAGTGAGATTGATTGTACAGTATTTTTCTTTATCAAGCTTATATTACTTAGCAAAACATCCCTCCAATTCATTCATGTTGTCACGAATGACAGAATTTCCTTCTTTTTATGGCTAATATTACAGTGTGAGTGAATGTGTTTGTGTGTGTCTGCATATATAAGTGTCACATTTTTGTTATCTGTGCACCTGTTGATGGACACTTAGGTTGTTGCCATATCTTGGCTATTGGGAATAATGTTGCAAAAAGCATACAAATGCAGATATCCCTTCAACATACTGATTTCAATTTTTTTAGTTATGTACCCAAACGTGTGACTGCTGGATCATATAGTAGTTCTATTTTTAATTTTTTGAGGAACCTCCAAACTGTTTTCCATAATAATTGTATCAATTTAAATGTCTACCAACAAAGGAGTATAAGCATTCCCTTTTATCTGCAGCCTCACAAACGTTGTTGTTTTTTGTCTTTTTGATAATAGCCATTCTCACAGGTGTAATGTGATTGTCTTGATTTGCATTTCTCTGATAAACAGCAATATTGAACACTTTTTCATGTATCTCCTGGCCATTTGGTTTTTCTTTTGTTTGTTTTGTTTTGTTTTTGAGATGGAGCCTCACTCTGTCACCCAGGCTGGAGTGCAGTGGTGCGGTCTTGCTGCAAACTCAACCTCCCAGGTTCAAGCGATTTTCCTTCCTCGGCCTCCAGGGAGGCTGGGATTACAGACACCCACCACCACAACTGCTTGATTTTTTAATAATTTTAGTAGAGACTAGTTGCATCATGTTGGCAAGGCTGGTCTCAAACTCCTGACCTCAAGTGATTTGCCCGCCTCAGCCTCCCAGAGTGCTAGGATTATAGGTATGAGCCACTGCACTCGGCCTCTGCTGGCCATTTGTAAGTCTTCTTTGAAAATGCGTCTTCAGGTTCTTTGCCCATTTTTAAATTCACTTTTTAGAAATTGTTTTGTAATTGAGTTACTTGTCTATATTCTAGACATTAACTCCTTATCAGGTTTAAAAATTTTTCTTCCATTCTATATGTTGCCTTTTCATTTGCTTGATTGTTTCCTTTGCTGTACAGAAGTTTTTTAGTTTGATACAGTTCCCACTTGTTTATCTTTGCTTTTATTTCCTGTGATTTTTGTGTCCTATCCAAAAAATCATTGCCAAGACCAATAGCAAGAAGTTTTTCTCCTAAGTTGTTTCCTAGTTGTGTTATAATTTCAGATCTTACATTTAAGTCTTTCATACATTTGGAGTTAATTTTTGTATATGGTATAAGACAAGGGCCAGTTTCACTCTTTTGCATGTGGATATCCAGGTTTTCAAACTCATTTATTTTGGAGACATCTCTTTCCTCATTGTGTATTATTAATGCCATTGTCAAAGAGTGGTTGACCGGAAAAGGATGGGTGGGTGTTTTTCTGCGCTCTGTATTTTGTTTCATTGGTCTATGTGTCCATTCTATGCCAGTATCATGCTGTTTTGATAACTATAGTTTTATAACATGGTTTGAAATTAGGAAGTGTGGTGCCTCCAGCTTTCTTCTTTTTTTTCAAGATTGCTTTGATATTTTTATTTATTTAGGGCTTCTTCAGTATTTAATCTGTACCCTATAGCTTTTAGTGTATAGACCTTTCACCTCCTAGGTTAAATTTATTCCTGAGCATTTAATTGTTTAGATGCTGTTGTGATGGGAACATTTTCTTAATTTATATAGCTTTTATATGTAGATTTTGTATCTGCAACTTTACTGGTTTAGTTCTCTAGTTATAAAAGGCATAGTCTTTAGGGTTTTCTGTATATAATATTATGTCCTCTGCAGAGATGATGTAACAGAGATGATTTCACTTATTTTCCAATCTGGATACTTTCTATCTGTTTTTTTTTTTTTTTTTTAAACCTAACTGCTCTAACTTGGACTTTCACACTAGGTTGAATAAAAGTGGCAAGAGTTTGCACCTTTGTCTTGTTCTTAATCTTAGAGAAAATGAATTAAACTTGTCACCGTTAACTGTGATGTTAGTTGTAGGTTTGCCATGTATCGCCTTTGTTATGTTGAAGTACATTCATTCTACATCTATTTTGTTGAGAATTTTTATGATAAAAGAACTTTTAATTGTGTTAAATGCTTTGCTGCATCTTTTGAGATGATCACATAATTTTTAGCCTTCATTCTGTTAATGTAGTATATCACACTTTCTGTTTTGCATATGTTGAACCATCCTTGCATCCCAAGGATGAATTCCAGTTGATCACAGTGTAGATCCTTTAAATGAACTATTTAATTCAGTTTTTCAGTGTTTGCTTGAGGATTTTTGCATCTGCATTTATTAGAAGTTTTGGCCAGTAATTTTCCTATCTTGCAGCAATCTTACCTGGCTTTGATATGAAGGTTATTGGCCTTGAAAAATTATATTGGAAGTGTTCCCATCTCAATTTTTGGGGGGACATTTTGAGAAGAATTGGTGGTGTTTGTTCTTAAATACTTGATAAAATTCACCAGTGATGCCATGTGTTTTAGGTTTTCTTTGTTTTTATTGGGAAGTTTTAATTACTGGTTTAATCTCCTTACTTCTTATTGATCTACTCAAATTTCCTATTTCTTTATGATTCAATCTTGGTGTATCGTTCATGTCTATGAATTTATCTGTTTCTTTGAACTTATCAAATTTGTTTGCATAGAAGGGTTCATAATGATTTCTTATGATACTTTGTATTTCTGTGTTATAAGTTGTAATGTTTTCTTTTTCATTTATAATTTTATTTATTTTGTTAGTCTTTTTTTCTTGCTTAGTCTAGCTAAAGGTATATATAAATTTTGTTTATCTTTTCAAAAAGAAAACCTCAGTTTCATTGATCTTTTCTGTGGGGTTTTCCTTATTTCTAGTTTTTATCTTTTTATCCAATCCTCTTCCCCTTTATCAAGGAAAGCTTCTGTTACAGTTTAGCTGTGTCTGCACCCAAATCCTATCTTGAATTGTAGTTTCCATAATCCCCATGTGTTGTGGGAGGAAGCCGGTGGGAGGTAATTCAATTTTGGGGGTGGTTACTCCCATGCTGCTCTTCTCATGGTAGTGACTGAGTTCTCATGAGAGCTGATGGTTTTACAAGGGGCTCTTTTCTCTTTGCTCGTCTCCTCTCCCTTCTTGTCCTGTGAAGAAGGATGTGTTTGTTTCCCCTTCTGCCATGATTGTAAGTTTCTTGAGGCCTCCTCAGCCTTGTGGAACTGTGAGGCAATTAAACCTCTTTCCTTTATAAATCACCCAGTCTCAGCTATGTCTTTATTAGCGGTGTGAAAATGGACTGATACAGTAAATTGGTACGGGAGAGTGGGGTGCTGCAGTAAGGATACCTGAAAATGTGGATGCAACTTTGGAACTGGGTAACAGACAGAGCTTGGAACAGTTTAGAGGGCTCAGAAGAAGACAGGAACATGTGGGAAAGCTCGGAACATCCTAGAAACTTGTTGAATGGCTGTGACCAAAATGCTGACAGTGATATGGGCAATGAAGGCCAGGTTGAGTTGGCCTCAGATGGAGGTGAGGAACTCGCTGGGAACTGGAACAAAGGCGACACCTGTTATGCTTTAGCAAAGAGACTGGACGCATTTTGCCCCTGTCCTAGAGATTTGTGGAATTTTGAACTTAAAGAGAGATGAGTTACGGTATCTGGCAGAAGAAATTTCTAAATGGCAAAGCTCTCAAGGAAGCAGAGGATAAAAGTTTGGAAAACTTGCAACCGGCAATGTGATAGAGAAGAAAACCCATTTTCTGAGGAGAAATTCAGGCTGGCTACAGAAATTTGCGTAAGTAACACGGAGCCAAATGTTAAACACTAAGACAATGGGGAAATATCTCCAGAACATGTCAGAGACCTTCATGGCAGTGCCTCCCATCACAGACCCTGAGGCCTAGAAAGGAAATATTGTTTCCTGGAATGGGCCCAGGGTCCCCCTCCTCTGTGCAACCTCAGGAAATGGTGGTCTATGTCTCAGCTACTTCAGCACCAGCTATGGCTAAAAAGGGCCAAGGTAGAGCTTAGGCCATTGCTTCAGACGGTGCAAATCCCAAGCCTTGGTGGCTTCCAGGTAATGTGGTGGTGCATAGAAGTCAAGTTGATGACATGGCTGGCTGGCTGGATGCTAAGAGGCATGAACTTTAGACATACTCATTATCTTCGATACCCCAAAGTCACCCCAAATAAATACAAATACAGTGTGTTAGGTATGCAATATCAGCTTCAATACAAAAGTTACAAATCGATTCCCCTAAGTCCTTGTTATAGGAAAAATTATGACACACCCACTTATCAGTAAGACACAAATGTAACATTTCCTGAGATTTATAATAGTTACTAAGGAAAAAAAGAAAATTTATGAATAATAGAAATAAATAATTTCCTTTATGGTTTGAAAAATGAACTCTCATTTTTCAGTAATTGAACATTCACCTTCAATTCTTCAATTTAGAGTTTATTTATGGTAACTAACTGTGATATCCTCTGAGAGCATGTCTAGAAGATGGCAAATGCTTTTCACCATGAATTAGTGCTGAATGCAGTTTTAAAAATATTACCTGATTGCTAATCTGTTAAAAGATAGTAGCAAATAAAAATACCACATTGTTTATTTGTTGAATAGCAGCAATTTCAAGAATTCAGTAGATGTAAGTTATATGACAGATACGTTTAATCATAAATATAATATATTTGTAATGAAGACAAATATTACCATATATATGGTGTTTAATCTTATTTTGGACTCTAAATAACTGTGTGATATTGGAAATTTACTGAAATTTGTAATGATTGTATTTTATTTGTGAAATATGGTAATTTGACTAAATGATCTCTATGATTACATTATTCTATAAATCTGGTAAACATGAGACTTTAGAAATCATGTGTGTATATATGTACATGAATACATGTAAATACATTCATAGACACATACACATATACACATACACATTCACATATATATTATATATTTTTTAATTGCACAGAATATGAAGTGAGAAAGTTTATTGTATTCACAAATTGAGTACTCAGTTAATATTCATAGAGTTATTAAATAATTTTTCTTTGTGATATATATTAGCAGGTTCCCTGTGCTTCTTATGTAACATATTTTGAAGATTAAATGTAGTAAAGGATATAAAGCACTTTTTTTTATTATACTTTAAGTTCTAGGGTACATGTGCACAACGTGCGGGTTTGTTACATATGCATGCATGTGCTATGTTCGTTTGCTGCACCCATTAACTCGTCATTTGCATTAGTTATTTCTCTTAATGCTATCCCTCCCTCCTCCCCACTCCCCCCACCGCATGACAGGCCCTGGTGTGTGATGTTCCCTGCCCTGTGTCCAAGTGTTCTCATTGTTCAATTCCCACCTATGAGTGAGGACATGCGGTGTTTGGTTTTCTGTCCTTGTGATAGTTTGCTGAGAATGATTGTTTCCAGCTTCATCCATGTCTCTACAAAGGACATGAACTCATCCCTTTTTGATGGCTGCATAGTATTCCATGGTGTATATGTGCCACATTTTCTTAATCCAGTCTATCATTGATGGACATTTGGGTTGGTTCCCAGTACTTTTTGTATGTCTGGTACTCATGGTATGTGCTCAAAGATTCAGAGAAGTTACAGCATTCCAACGTGAGTCTGGTAGTCACAGATGCATAATTATGAGGATAGTGTGCCTGGGATGAAGGGAAAGGTAGAGAGGAGGCAGAAAAGAAATGCCCTGAGGGTCCATATTGGAAGAGGATTGGGTGGAGAGGACTTTTCATTTCAAGAACAAGAGAACAAGAGTAGAAGGAGCTCAGCCTGAAAGTATTCCCAATCAAGGACCTCACCAACCGACTGCCCGTGCCAGGGACAGTTGGCCATCCCACAGTCTAAGAGAAACTAATGGACACACACTGTAAAATGTAATAGGAGTTTAATGTAAATGGGTATCTAGACTTTGGAACTTGGGCGTATACCACTAAAGATGTTAACCTAAGGAAAGTATAGAGTTATTAGTAATAACATGTCAGTTTGTTTCTTGTTTGGTTGCTTGGTTTGCTTTTAGAGAATAGGATAGACTGCTTGCTATGCACGTATTAGAAGCTTGGTAGTTGCTAACTGGCAGGCAGTATAGCACGGTGGTTAAAAGTCATGCCCTGGGTCAACTTACTAGCTGCTTTTCTTACTGTCCGTGTGATCTGTGTCAACTTACCCAACCTTTCTATGCTTTAGTTTCTTTAATTTATAAAACATGTGCAACAGCACTTGTCTCCTACAGCTGTTTAAAGGACTAGCTGAGTTTACCTGAGTTAAATATCTATAAATAATAAGTTCCCAATAAAAACTGTTACATTAAAATCATTTAATTCAGGTCTGGAGAAAAACAAACTTGGAAAATACCAAAATTGAAAGGGGAAAAGCAGGATGAAAAACTAACACAAAAGAAATGGTTAGAGTTGATGGAGGACCAGGATAATGCAGGGTCTCTGGTCCCCAGAGAGTGGAGAATAGAAAGGAAAAACTGGTTACACAAACAGTGTCAAATACTGTATTAGACCAGTCTCACATTGCTATAAAGAAATACCTGGACCAGGTGCCATGGCTCACGCCTGTAATCCCAGCACTTTGGGAGGCTGAGGAGGGCAGATCACGTGAGGCCAGGAGTTCAAGACCAGTCTGGCTAACATGGGGAAACCCCTTTTCTACAAAAAATACAAAAAATTAGCTGGGTTGGTGGTGGGTGCCTGTGATCCCAGCTACTCAGAAGGCTGAGGCAGGAGAATCGCTTGAACCTGGGAGGCGGAGGTTGCAGTGAGCCGAGATCGTGCCATTGCACTCCAGCCTGGGCAACAAGAGCGAAATTCTGTCAAAAAAAAAAAAAAAAAGAAAAAAGAAAGAAAGAAAGGAAGGAAGGAAGAAAGAAATCTGAAACTGGGTACTTTATAAAGAAAAGAGGTTTTATTGGCCATGGTTCTGTAGGCCATACAGAAAGCATGATGCTGGCATCTGCTCAGATTCCAAAGAGGCTTCAGAACACCTACAATCATGGAAGAAGGAAAAGAGGGAGCTGACATGTCTTATTTGGCAGGAGCAGGAGCAAGAGGAAGGGTGGGGAGATCCCACTCACTTTTAAACAACCAGATCTCGTGAGAACTCCCTCATTATGATGAGAACAGCACCAAGAGGATGGTGCTAAACATTCATGAAAAACTTTCCCCATGATTCAATCACCTCTCACCAGGCTTCACCTCCAACATTGGGGATTACCAGTCAACAGGAGATTTGGTGGGGAAACGATTAAAACCATATCAAATACTAAAATTTAAAGATTAAAAACTGAAATCAGAAAAAAAAAAAAGCCAACTAGAAATTTATTTAAAAAAGAATACAACATATTGCTTGAAAAGTAAGTTCTTATTCTGTGTCACTTCCATATAAAACATTTTTTATTTGGCATGAATATTTAGAGTTAAATAAATATTAGTAGTATGGTTAAGGGTTTCTGTACTTTATATTTTTCTTTATTTGTTTATAGTGTTTTTTCTCTAATTTTGTTTCTTTCCTATTAACTTTAAAGATTCTATTGGTTCTTGTGCCAATAGAGAGTTTTAATAGTTTTATGAATTGGCAAGTTCTCTACTAATGGGTGGTGAGAATGATTCATCTTTAACTGCAAATTCAAGCATTATCAAGAGACAGTGTTACAAATGGTGCATGATGATTTTAGCCTTTGTTTCAGTATTAAACTAGTGGCACTTCATTAATTTTTAAAGGGATTCTATTTGCCTATTACGTAATTTATAGAATCATCTTACTTTTGGTTTCCTGAGAAGGCCAAAGTACTTTGCATACTCCTTTCTGTTTAGCATATTTTTCCATGTTTCTCCATGAAATAAAACCACATTTGAAAATAACTTAAGATTGGTATTGTCAAGTGTTTGAAATTTTTAAGAGTCTTTAGTTTTAAATACCTCCATGGAAAAAGAAAGCACAGGATACGGAACTGGACTCATCAGAACTCAAACAGATTTCTGTTACTAGCTCTCTGTGGCATGGGCAAGTCACCTAAACTGTATAAAAAAATTTTTTAGCATGTGTAAAGTAGGAATTTTGATAAATGTAACATTTAAGTGTATTATGATATGTGATCACTAAATGAAAACTTTTATTGTAAGTATTTTATGGGAATAATAACTAAGAATTAGCATTCTTGATATTTAAAAGGCTCACAAATTGGATAAGAAAAACATCAAGATATCACGAAATAAAAGCTAAAAAGACATTCAGTTAGTAATTTTATAATTAGTATATGTATATAAAATATTTAACATCACTATTTAACATGTAAAAAAGTAAAAAACACAGTGATAAACTATCTTATATTCATTAAGGTAGGTAAATTTTAAAATAATAATAAATGGAATAGAAAAAATGTGGAGTTCTATTCTATACCAACCCTGAATTATATTATTCATAATTTTACCTATTTTTAATCAATGTATATTCAGATTCATATTCTGCTTTTTAAAAACAATTTGAAAATAATACATATTATTTATATCAGCTATAAAATACTCTATATGATTATTCTATCTCAAGTTACCTAACTTTCCCTTACTGATGAAAATTTAGATGTTCCCAGTTTCAGTTGATTATGAATAGTGGTAGATTGAAGCAATGAACATATTGGTGCACGTATTACCTCCTTTAAGGGAACTGATGACAATGGTAGTTATTTCTATAATAATGCAGATTCCATGATTGGGAAGATGGAGTTTGTGAATCAAAGACATTATTCTATTTTTACTTAAAAAGATTGTGTTGTCACATTGTCTCACAAAATGATACAGTGACCACTTCCTCCAACTAGAAAACTTTTCTGCTTGGCTACCACGGTGCCATACACTCTCACGAATTTCTTCTCTTTCACTTGACATTCCTTTTCTTTTTCCTCTAAATAGATATTAGATATTGGCACATCCCCTCAAGTCTTGGAAAGCACTTCTTTCACTAGATCCTCCCATCTAATCTCATCTTTCAATCCCATTCAGCTACTGATGACGCCTAAATTGATGTCTTAATTTCTTCTTCCTGAGACCCAAACTCATCTTTACAACCGATTTGGGATCTTGACACCTCCAGTTAAGACTCAAATGCAACTCCTAATTGTCGTCCCTAAATCTCTTTATCTAACCGTTTTTTTCCATTTCAGGAATTGCTACTAACTCACTTTAAGTTTCTCAACTCTGCATGTCTAGAAGTCAGCCTTGATTCCTCCTTTTCACCTGCCAGTGTCGCCAGGAGCTCCCACCCTAAAATCCAGTCTGTCAGGATGTTCTGAGAATTTTCTCATCTACCCACTTCTTGGTACAGCAACCTCAGGCCAGCTCACTCTTTATTTTCACTTTTCTCTGTTACTGTTGGAATATCCATACAACTTATTCTTGATGTAGCAGTTATAGTGGTATTTTCTTCACCAAGTAAAACAGAGTTCACATTGTAATTTGATTGGAAGATGCTAAATAGATATTTCAAGCAGTGCTCATTGAGATATGTAGAGCATCTCATACTTTCTGAATTAAAACAACATGTACAGTATACATAATATTTGGTCAGGGACCCTAAGACTGGTGAGTTTTATGTTTTTTTCTGAGTGGTAAATTAGTTAATACAAAGCAGGTGTTTGTTTATAGCTTCATGTAGGAAAATTCAATGTCCTATAAAAATAAATTTTATAAGCACTGTAGCTATCACAAAGTTAATATTATGCTTTGAGGAATTAATAAAAAATTATATAGTTAGCAATAGAATATTTAATCTATTATTCCTATAGTATATATAAGTAAATATAAAGGAAAATGGAAAAAATAGACAAAACATATAGACTTTTAAAAACTTAGACATTTGTCCCACCCTCCCCTGTTTTTAATAATGCTTGTTTTGTTCCTACAGTGTCTGAGTGTTAAGTATTTTCTAATGAGACCTTTTGTGAATTAGATGGTTAACAAAACAGTGAAAACATTACTTATCAAAATGCTAATAAATATTTAAATATAAATATACTTATTAAGTATATTTAAACATGAGCATACTTATTCTTAAGTATATTTGAACATAAACATACTTATTCTTAAGTATATTTGAACATAAACATACTTATTCTTAAGTATACTTAATTATACTTATTAAGTATAATTTAAATAAGTATAATTAAGTATACTTAAAGTATATTACTTTAAAAAAGTATAAGTATACTTATTTAATATGTTAAATATTACATATACTAAATATATATTATTAAATTAATATAAATATTATATATTAATATATTTTAAAAACATATTTAAATATAAATATACACATTCTTTATATTTAAATATAAACATATGTATTCTTAAGTATATTTAAATATAAATGTATGTATTCTTAAGTATATTTAAATATAAATGTACGTATTCTTAAGTATATTTAAATAGTTGAGACGTATTATATCTTCCAATTAGGTTTCTAATAATAATTTCAAAAACTATGACATGCTTTCTTCCCATTTTTTTATGGCTGAATCAAAATGTTGAGATTTATAACTTGGACCCCGTATTCTATAATGTCACATAAACATATTTTTTAAAATTGTACTTTAAGTTCTGGGATACATGTGCAGAACGTGGAGGTTTATTACATAGGTATACATGTGCCATGGTGGTTTGCTGCACCCATTAACATGTCCTCTACGTTTTAAGCCCCACATGCATTAGGTATTTCTCCTAATACTCTGCCTCCCTCAGCCCTCTCAATGCCTGACAGGCCCTGGTGTGTGATGTTCCCCTTCCTGTGTCCGTCTGTTCTCATTGTTCAGCTCCCACTTATGAGTGAGAGTATGCGGTGTTTTGTTTTCTGTTCCTGTGATAGTTTGCTGAGAATGATGGTTTCTGGCTTTATCCATGTCCCTGCAAAGGACACAAACTCATTCTTTTTTATGGCTGCATAGTATTCCAAAATGTATATGTGACACATTTTCTTTATTCCGTCTATCATTGATAGGCATTTGGGTTGGTTCCAAGTCTTTACTATCATAAATGGCATTGCAACAAACATATGTGTGCATGTGTGTTTATAGTAGAATGATTGATAATCCTTTGGGTATATACCTAGTAATGGAATTGTGGATCAAATGGTATTTCTGGTTCTGGATCCTTGAGGAATCGCCACACTGTCTTCCACAATGGTTGAACTAATTTACACTTCCACCAACAGTGTGAAAACATTCCTATTTCTCCACATCCCCTTCAGTATCTGTTGTTTCCTGACTTTTTAATGATCACCATTCTAACTGGTGTAGTTAGTATCTCACTGTGGTGTTGATTTTAATTTCTGTAATGATCAGTGATCATGACTTTTTTCATGTGACAAGCATATCTTTATAACTAGGTTTGATTCTAGTCCAGTATGCTTTTTGTTACAATATGTTACTAAAACCTCAGACAGGAAATGCAATTCTGTTTCGGGGAATTAAAATTAGTGACGTGGAGCTCATAAAGATGTGGAAAAATTTTTAGGGTAATAGAAGATATTGTCCCTATTAAGGTATACAAAGAATTTTGAACCTTTTTTTTTTTTTTATTTGGTTTGCAACTGTTTTCGCTACATTGTTATATTAGCCCATTGCTATGTCAACCAGTTTCAGCTTGCCCTATGGGGGAAAAAACGCCTATTAAAGGAATTATTTAAAAGAAGAATTGATGTCTCTGTGTATATGAATGTAACACTTTCAGAAGATTGCACTAAAAACAACTATATTTACAAGGATTATCTGTCGTGCGTGTGTGTGTGTGTGTGCGTGTTGTGTGTGTGTACTTATCCTAGTGTTGTTAATGTTGCTTCTCTACTCATTCAGAGCCTTGTGAAGTGGGACTGCTATATATATTGTAAGTTAATATCAAAACACACCCACAATGTTTTTGGTGAAATTGTTTCATGTTGCCAAGTATACATACACCAAAAATCTCCCCTCTTTATCAAGACAGATACTGCAGTTACTGTAGTTAGTCATTGAAGTCGCTGGCTGTGTGTGTCCCACTTTCATGGGAATCAGAGGGGTTGTAAGAATGAACTTGAGAACTGCATAATGCTTGCCATCCAGGAACTAGGGTTAGGATTGGAATAAACAATGTGTGTACAAAGTGCCAGCCAATGAGAAGGGAATCACTCACTAGACATGAGTCATGGGGGAGATCAGAGCACTCATAAAAGGCATTTGAGTTAGATCTTAAAGAATTTATTTACTATATTTAACCATATTGATCTTGAGAACAATTCCCTTATATTTCTTCCTAAAAAATGAACTAAAGCAGATAAAAGGCTTTATAACCTATGTTTTCAAGTATATGAAATTACTCTATCAAAGTCTGAGACCAAGTGTACAAATATGAAAAGTGGAGATACAAAGCAATTTTCCACTTACTGCAAGTCAGAAGCAATATCTGTCTCAATGATCATGAGATTTTACTTGAAAATGACCTCACCTTTTTGTACTTTCGTGTATGGTAGACCTAGCATGAAAATCATTGTATAGACAATACATTTTCCTTATATTGTTGCACAGATCATTGGCAATTTTGCATCATTGAATGTAACATTGTATCTCAAAAATTTGCATATATAAATTAAATATATCACTGCACACACAGCAAACAAATTTGTATATATTGTTTTGCATCTGTTTGTATATACCATTGACATTATCACCTGTCTAATAATAGATTTTGTTAATGCACAGATAATATGCACATTTCTTTTTTGCTATTCTGCATTTTTTTCTAGTGATGTCTTTTAGAGCTGAGCCTCTGCCCCAGAAAATAATGAAGCTTCAGTAAGAGTCCCTGAGGCAGATGGTATGGAGATGTTATTTGCATCCCTAATTATTTTGTTAATAAACAATAAACTATATTTAGTTACTAGTTAGAAGATTTTCATTTTGTAAATGTGCCTCTGACGCTTTTCTTTCTTAAGTGAATGAAACAGTAATAAACAACTAAAGCTTTTTTTGCACAAAATGCTAGATAGAGACTAGATTTTGAGACTCTATTTTTAAATTCATTTAATGTTAGCCACTTAGCTAAAAGCCACTGTGCGAGTTAAAGGAATATCCTACTGTAATCAGTTACATCTAAATTCTTAACATTTCTACTTTGAATTGTGGATCCTCTCAGCCAGCTTCTCGGGTCCCTTTGAAGCAGGCCTATGCCAATATTCCCCACCTCTCCTGGGTAACTAAGCAAGTCCTTTCTCATTCCCAGCTCATCGGAATACCCTGTCCACTCACGCTGCTGACCCACATAAGCCGATTGCTCCCTGATGTGTGGAGATGTGATTGTGATAATGTTCACAGGAAGGGATGTGCTAATGTATGAGTAATAACTGGAGCCCAGTAAAACTTAAGACAGAATTCTAAGCAGAATTCCACACTCCTTTCCTAGTGTGGTCCACTCGGAGTGCTAGAGTTTTAATACAATCCATGGATTTCTCCAAGATAATGTTAATGACTTAATTTTATGAGGATTTTATTTATATAAACAATCAAATAATTTTTAAGTATATATATATACACACACACACACGAGTGAGAATACCTGCATAAAATAAATTATGCCAAGAATAAAACCTAGAATAAATACAATAACTGCTCTGGAGAAGTCTTCTAATTCTGCTCTACTGGAGATACAATGAGAACCACTAACTTGATTAAGGAGATTTTTTCAATTAAAATTCAATTTGCCTTATGTAATCTCTGTCTTTCTTATATGTATGCAACTGGACCCAAGAATTACCCCTCTTGTTTCAGGGATCCTATTTCCTGGATGTAATTAATTAATATATTCATTTTTTACTTTATTCTTATATTCATTTTATAGATATTTACTGAGTGCCTATTATGTCCAGAGAACCATGCTAGACAGTGGTTATTAAATAATGAATTTCAATCATTTCTTGACTTAAAAAATGGGCAATCCTAAGAGATTTGCTACAAATTCTATGATTTAATTGATTTCCTTATTGATACCCATCCTTTAATCTTCCCTCATATAGAGGGACAATTTGGTAACCTATATCACTGTTGTACGTTTGAGCTTTGAAGCGTTTTGTAATCTATACACTTATATTCTGCACCTTCACCAAGTAATATTCCCTGTGAGCTGCATGGACAAGAATGTTTTTACTTTTTTTTTTTTATATATATATTGGACAGAATAACATCTGGAGAATGATGACATTTTCTGTGCAATGCCAGTGAATGGGCACTTAGCTAGGGAAGCCAAGAAATTATGTCTAATTAACTATGATCTTCACAAGATTCTGCAGACTTCACTGAGAATGCATGCCGGGGATGAAAGAATACAAAGTAAAGCAGTAAATTTGCACCCAGAAAATTGACATAACTTTTCATTTCTTTGCAACGTTGATATTTGCCTTCAACTGATGAAGGCCTTGATCTTGATTTCAGTTAGAAATGCAGTGAACAAAGAGATACTAAGGACTACATACACCATGAAGCTCCTCAGGCTTCCTTACAAGGGAGAACTACATAGCAGCTTCCAAATAGTTGCAAAGAGGAACATGACCTCAATGACTTTGACTGGATTACATTATTTTTATTTGCTTTATTTTTATCACACATAAGACTTCATTTCTGTGAGTAAAATATACGGCATATCTGGTTTTCCATATGATAAAATCTTTAGTTAAAGATTTTTTGGTACATTCCTTAAATGAATAAATTGGATTCTCAAGTATAAAAATATCATAAAAATTGCTTATAAAATATTCTAGAAGAGACCCTGAGTAGCTGGCATGTAGAAGTGCTCTATAAATATTTGCTGAATGAATGAACCAGGAGAGGTATTCATAGTAAATAAGGAAATGACCAAACTCGTTAAAAATAAAAATTATATATAGTCAAGTGTTACTTAGCAATGGTGTAAATAATACCCCCCATATTAATAAAACAGATGAACCAAAACTGAAAATAAACCAATAAGAAATAAAATCCACTTGATAGTTTTACTAATGATTGTAACATAATAGCTTGCATTTTAACTTTCATTTTAAATAAAATTAAAGAACACAGTCCAATCTCCCAAATTATGTAAATTTTTCTTCTAAAACAATTCTGATAACTAGCTTTCACTTGAATATCTCCAGTAGTGAAGAGCTCATTACTTTTGTGGGAATCCATTCTGTTGTTGGTAATAGCTATTCTAATGCTTTAAAAATATTACATTCACATCTGACTACCTGTAAGTTCCTTTTAGAAAAAGTTTAATTTAGAAAAAGAAAAATACTACCACCTGAGATAACACACACAAAAGTGTATTTTCTCTTGGCCACAGTATTTTTAGGACATTAAAAAAATAAGACCATACATCATTTACACTGTTCCGTAACTGAGTTTTAAAATTACAGGTAACGTAAATGTTCAAGATGTTCTAATCAGACCTAATTCTTGCTATATTACATTAAACTTGTATACATGTCTAATGTAAAACATTGTGCATGAAATAATGTAAAATAAGAATATGTTTGTTTTTATACTCTGGCTCAGGCTAGCCTCTGTGTGTATCACTGTGGCTTCTGCGTGGAGCAAGAACTTAATCAAACTTAGATTTGCATTCACATTCGTTTCACTGTTATCTAGGCTTTATGTAGTTTTAAGCAGCTGTATAGCTTTTGGGTCTGCTTTTCATTTTTCTTGTCTCTTATAATCTTAAGGTAATATTTGACATTTTAAAAACAAATTAACATCCTTAAATCAAAGATCTTAAAATATAATTGTTGTGAAATTCCCTGAAAATAATTTATATATTTTTTAAATATATGAAACTAAACAACTTGCTGTAAGTCTATTTCTCACAACTGACACTCAGTGCTTTACCTGTGAAGTGATGAAGATGTAAACAGAAGCCTCAGCTAGACAGATTTTCTTTTGTTTGTCTAATTGCCAGAATGTTAATGATTTTCATAATGCCATTTATGTAAAAAAAAAAAACCAAAAAGTTCCAGTAACTTGTTAGTGTAGTGTGCAGAACCATTGAAGGAACAAACATATTGAATAGGCTTATAATTTTTCTTTTGTTGACTGCCTGTTAAAATGTTTTACCCAATTTTTATTAGGTTTACTGAGTGTTTCTTATTGATTTGTGGAGCTTGTTATACATTAACAAAAATGAATATTTTTGTTACATGTTTAGAAATATCTTCTCCCAATCTATAGTTAGCCATTTAACTCTCTTATTAATGCCTTGTGATAATCAATGTCTAATTTTACTGTAACTGAATTTATATTTTCCTTTTTAGCTAGTACATTTTGAGTCCTGTTTAAAAAATCCTTCCCAACCACAAAAAGATGCTGTATGTTATCTTCCGGAAACGTTTACAATTTGATCTACACGTTTTGACCTTGATTTTTGAGTATAGTGTGGGGCAGAACCACTTTCTAGAGCAATTTATTGGGGAGGAAAGAGACAGTCATTTTTGAAAAAGGAAACAAGAAGAGCTTGTGGATTGCTGGCAATGATTTCTTTATAGATCTGGGTGGCTGTTACACTGTTATGTTCATTTTGTGATCATTCCTGATGCTACCTACTTATAATCTTATAATTTGTTCATTTATATATATATAAAGTCTTTATAAAAATGCCTGAAAAACATATTTAATATTATATTTCATATTTAATATTCTACTTAGATGTCATAATTTTAACCCTATGTATTATTTATAAAGTAAGGTTATGTCATTCTTCTAAGCATTAGATACCTTTAATCATGAAGGTGATAATGCATTTCTTCAAAATGAGTATCTTAGTTCATTGTTGATGTTAAAACAAATTGTGCTGTTATAGGTTCAGGTTTCCAGCCAGTCAAAAACATTTTCATCATTAATCAGTTTGTTATCCTGTTAGGCTTCTTTTCCAGGTTTATATAATTGACAAATTTTATAAGCATGTTTTTCATGCCTTAGAGAATAAAAATATTAAAAATGACAGTGTACAGGACGAAAGCCTGTGGTACATCATTAGAGAGCACTCTTCAGCTGACATCACCATTATTCAACGTATTTGGCAATGATTATTAGCCATTTTTTAATTTACCTAAAACTGTTATCTCTCAGCCCACATTTTACTATTTTACGTTTTCCAGATATTTTGTCAAATGCTTTGCAATAATTAAAATTGAAGATACGTCTATGGAATTTACTCTGTTCTATTAAACAAGGGCTCAATTTTAAAAAAGGAAATCCTTAGAACCTACCACTATTGCCTCCTCTATCACCAGACCCCTTTCATCCTTTTTCCTAAATATTTACAACTCTCATGCTAGACTTTAAAGAAGATCTTTCTTGTTATATTTCCCAGATGTACCAACTTCATTGTTTTTAAAATTTATGGTATTTAGTTTTTGACTATCTTTCCTTTTTAAAAAGGCAGTTCCTTTAATAAATATTCAAGAAAGCTAAGATTACATTTATGGATAATGCAGTCCTTGGGGTTATAATCTGAATTCGAATGCTTCAAAAAGTTAAAGGCATGGGCCGGGCGTGGTGGCTCAGCCTGTAATCCCAACACTTTGGGAGGCCGAGATGGGCAGATCATGAGGTCAAGAGATCGAGACCAGCCTGGTCAATATGGTGAAACCCTGTCTGTACTGAAAATACAAAAAGTAGCTGGGTGTGGTGGTGTGTGCCTGTAATCCCAGCTACTTGGGAGGCTGAGGCAGGAGAATCACTTGAACCCGGGAGGCGGAGGTTGCAGTGAGCCAAGATCATGCCACTGCACTCCAGCATGGTGCCAGAGCGAGACTCCATCTCAACCAAAAAAATAAAAAGAAAAAAAGAAAAGGGTAAAACCACTTTGTCCATCTTATTATGTCTTAGCTTCTCCCCGGAGGTATTTATCTATACTCAGTTAGTAGTTTTGCTACTCCTGGAATTATTGAAACTGTTTTCTTTGTTGGTAGAAATGGGTGACAAACAATACTATTTTGCTGTCATTAAATAGTATCTGATAGTATTATATCTTCTTTCTTCTGTGTTGCTTAAAAAATAGCTTTCAAGCTTGTTTGTTTCAACCTTATTTATGTAAGTATTTATTTATCAATATTTTAGGAATGATTAGGTCATGCCAATTTTCCTGTTCTAGTTTATAACAGAGGTTGATTAATGGATATAGTCTTCTTCCCTGGCTACTCTAATCAATAAATATCTACACTTGGTTGAAGCCTATTTATCCTCTTCTCATAGATCACATGACCTCCTTGCAGATATTTATCCCCCACTGCAAATAAAATCTGAGCTCATTAACAAGTTCCTTTTAGCACTTCTTAAGATGCCTATTACTGCTTTTGTATCAATTAGATACTTCTCCATTGTAGGTTTAAACTCATGTTACATAGTATTTTCAATGTTCAGAAGGTCTTAAAATTCATGGTGTCATGTCTTTTTTAGTTTTGAATAAAAATTAGTTTTTCAAATGTTTATATTCTATGTATTGGTCTTAGTCTAGAACTTCTCTTAGACTTACCCTAGAAGCTTCCAACTTATCCCCAATGTCTGTTAACTACTGCAAATTTTAACAGGTTTGCTGATGTATAATTGATATACATTTATGTATATATAGTTATATATAGTACAATTTTTATATAGTGGTAAATTTTATATATGTACATGTTAATGTATATCAATTATACATTATATGTTTAGATATTTAATATATTACTATCAATAGCAATATATTTACTATATATTTTATATATAAATTATATAATTTATAAGTATGTACATGTATGTGTGTGTGTATATATATGTCAACATGGAAACATTACCTTTTAGCTCACTAATTATTTTCAAGCTGGAGTGCAGTGGTGCAATCTCAGCTCACTGTAACCTCCACCTCCTGGGTTCAAGCAATTCTCCTGCCTCAGCCTCCCGAGTAGCTGGGATTACAGGCACCCGCCACCATGCCCAGCAAATTTTTGTACTTTTTTTTTAGTAGAGATGCGGTTTCACCATGTTAGGCTGATCTCGAGCTCCTGACCTCAAGTGGTCCATCCGCCTCGGCCTCCCAAACTGCTGGGATTATAGGTGTGAGCTACTGTGGGCAGCCTAGCTCACTAATTATTTCTTAGATTATATAGAATTGGTAACTTTTCCTCGGATGAGTTTATTTTCCTATCAGTAACTAAATTTTGCATTTCTAAAATTACTTCATGGTTCCTTTTAGTATTCATCTATAAATGTTTTATTTTTCCCTGTTGTAACTTATAATTACTGCTATTTTTAATGAATAGCATTACCTATTTTATATTTTTGAGAGGATAGAGTCTATTTATCTCCACTAGCCCTCAATTGCTATTACTTTTGGAGCTAATTGGTGTTGAACTTTTGACTTTACTGACTTCGTGGCATGGAGTTTTGTTCCTGTCATTTGAAATTTTCATTTGCATGTTCTTCTTGACAGCCAGTCTCTCTCTTTCTGGTCTCTCTCTCTTTCTCTCTTCCTATCTCTTCTCGTCTCCCTTGTTTTTGTGCTTTATCATTATGGGACTTTCTCTACTCAAGTCCCAGAATGCCCAGTCTAAAACTGTACCTTACATTACTCGCCTGGTGCCTCTGCCTGGCAGTGTTATTATTATTATGTGTCTGGTCACCAAGCCAGAGAACGCCTTTACTCAGCTCAGATATGCCTATTTGCTAACTTCTTTGGGCATACAGCCTCATATTATCCGTATGTTTAAGTGAGTAATCAGCTTTCTTTTCACTACCGGGTTAGCCGAGGGCCAGTCTTGGTTTGCAACCTTGAAGCAAGCTTTCTGTCGTTGATACACACAGGGAACTTACATCACCATTATTCCATAGTAGCCAAATGCCCAAATACCTTTGTATGTCCCCAGATCCGGACTCTAGCTGGCATTGGCTTCAACCCTACTCATTGCTTTGCATGTTTGTTGCATTTCTTGTGCATGGAGATGCTTATCTTATTTTTTGATCCTCACTATGTCTTTTCAATTTTCTTCTTATCTATCTTATCTAAAAATACAGTGTATTTGAAGCAGAAGGGGGTCTCAAAGCCTGAACTCATAATGCAATTTTGCCTGGAGTCTCCTTTTCAATTTATTTTTTTCATCTGATACATATTTCTCAGCCAGTTATTAAAGGTAGTTCTAACCCTAATTGATTTTTCTTCACCATGTATTTTTGCTAAATTAGAATCCAGGCTTATAGGCTCTGGTGGTGTTAAAGCCACCAACTTGAGTGCTGTGTTTCTTCAGGAGCCATTTATCACTACAACAGAAGCTCCGTGGCCTCTCTAAACCCCCTGCAAAATGCCTCTTTTCTCTGACTTACTGAATTACAAATTACAAAGCAAAAATAACTCATATTAGTATAGAGTATTCGTTTCATCAATTTATTCAGATTCTCTAATACATCACTCCAGGAACTCACATAGAATGGACATGTAGAATACAAACACTGTAAATCTTTACAGCATACATGTGCACACACCACATACTACACACATGCAAATACACAGGGGGAGGAATATCTGTGTATGTGTGAGAAAGAAGAGTGAAGAAGGAAAGACACATGGAGGATGAGGGGGTGGGAAAGGGAAGAGAGAACACAGAAGGGGAGAGAGTAGGGAAAGGAAGAAACGGCATTCTTATTGTTTCGAGACTAGCAAGAATTCTCTAACAAGTACACATCTTTCAAGTTACTTCAACAATACACGAGTTATTTGCTAGATGTTTTAGGTAATACTATCTCTAGGTAAGAGTTCTTCTTAGGAACTAAGAGTTTATGACTATTCATTCTCCATCTCTTCCAACTCCTCTTTGACATCCAACCACTTTCTCTGAGCTACTACAACACATTGGGAACTTTTTTGCCCTCTTATACACCACATTCCAGAGGTTGTTGGGATGAAAGAGGTATCATTATTAATCCCTGGATCAATAGAGGTTACACATTTCACAAGCCAAGTAAACAAAGTAATAAACTTCGCCAAATTACATTGCTTGATAGATCAAAGAGAAAAAGGGAACTTTTCATCGATCTTTCCACCATGTTCCTCATAAAAGACTGACTTTTGCCCTCCCCTTGAGGCTAACCACTGTAGTATTCTCTCCACTTATATTTCTGCTAAGAAATACATTTTGACTTATATTTCTCCTGATTTTCGATTTTTGCTTTCCTTAAAATTGACAGTAAATTCTATTTTGCTAAAAGTAATGAGATAAATGGGATTAAGCAGCTGTATGTTAATTGCTTGCTTGCTGAAAGACTGGAATGTAGCAAAAAATAGGTCACTTAAGCAAATTTATTCTGGAGCATTCATTAGCAAAACAGAGGAAATATTCTAAGTTTCCCCAATCAATCAGATATTTTCTCACCTGCTACCTCATTGTATTAATTGCTTGTTGACTTTAGTTCACTGAATCACCCTGTTGTTTTTGGTAATACATAGATAGAACTCTCTATGAAATTGGCTATAAAATTTCTTCAAGGTTTGGAACTGTATATCTAACAGGTAAGAAAATATATTTGTTATCCCTCAATAACTGAGTATATTTTTGTCCCCCAAATTAGCCTACAGCTCTTCCAAAATCTTATGGAATTCTAGGTAAAATAGGAAGATGAATGATATATGACAATAAGGAATATTATATACTAACACTACAATAGGAAAAAACAGATT
Organism: Trachypithecus francoisi; assembly: GCF_009764315.1. Classification (NCBI taxonomy): domain Eukaryota; kingdom Metazoa; phylum Chordata; class Mammalia; order Primates; family Cercopithecidae; genus Trachypithecus; species Trachypithecus francoisi. Next base: position 12,237,221 of record NW_022681469.1, on the reverse strand, counting down.
ACAACGCAGGTATAACTAACTCATTGTTAGTGAACAGATTATCAGGAAGTGGTCCCAAGAGGGACTGCGGACTAGAATCTCCAGGATACAAATCCTGAGATGAAAAATAGCATCTAGGAAGTTAATTAGGAGTGTTTGGGGGATGAAAACCTGTGGAAGAGAAAGGAATGAAACAGAAATTAGTTACAGGGAGGACTTTAGGTGAAATGCAGTTTTAGTGAAGTCTTTGACCAATCCCTGCAGGGAGCTCTGAGACTGTGAAGACACCTCAGAGTTTCCACAGGTTGGGGCAGGATACTGGCTCTTTATAGCCCCAGGTTGACCAGCCGTTGCATTTGCACAACTCCATGAAGGTATATCATCTACAGGTGCCTCTTTTTAACCCAGGAAATTCCTGAAGATGAATTGCAGCTAAGTACTGTATCACAGAAAAAACATTCTTGTAAAAGTGTGAATTGAAGATATGAGAATAGAGACCGAGAAGTAGTTACATCGTTTGCACATATATTCTATAGACACCACACATATAACCTATGCAAACACAAACACTAGATACTTAAATTTGTCCAAATATTTTGTGAGATATGATTTTGATATAGTGAAAGGTACAGATTTTAAATTTGTATGTACTTTTTTTTTTTAGAGATTAATCTTGGGCAGGGATCGACAAACTTCAACCCCCTGTCCAGCTACAAGATTTTGTTAATAACACTTCATTATAACATGGCCACACTCTTTTGTTTATGTACTGCTCTTCATACTATAATAGAATTTGGCAGTTTTAACAGAGGCAGTATGGTCTATAAAGCCAAAAATATTTAGTATTTGCCCTTTTACAGAAAATGGTTGCTGACCTTTGATCTAGGGTTTGCTATTTTCAAATAATACCACTTCATGTGTAAAGTAAGACCACAGCATAACATATTTCCTGTCCAGACTCCTATCCTTTGTACTATTTGAGTTGCATATTTTAATTCCACATTTATTATAAACCCTGTCATTCATCATTACTGTTTTTAAACACTAAATTATCTGTTAATGAAATTTAAAAACCTAAACAAATATTTTATATGTACTTAATATGTTTAGCATTTTAAGCATTCATTTTTTCATGTAAATATGAGTTTCAAAATGGTAAAACTTCCCTTAAGGTGAAAAAATTATATTTTTATAGTATACACATATGAGTGATGAATTCTCCCAGGTTTGTCTTGAATATTACATTATTTTTATATTTAAAACATGCTTTTGCTGGACATAGAATTTCAGGTTGCCAGCTTTTTTTTTTTCCATCAAGTCTGATAGGTCATTTCATTGTCATTTGGTTTGCATTATTTCTGCTGAGAAGTTGTAACCCTGTGAATACTTTTAAGATTTTCTCTTTAGCATTGTCTTTTAGCAAATAATTATATCGTACCTTATTGTATTTTGCCTTGTATCTCTCCTGCCTGGAATTCAATCAGCTTCTCACATATCTGGGTTTATATATTTCAACCATTATTTCTTCAAACACATTTTATTCTGACCCAATCTCTGTCTTCTCTGCTTTTAGTACTCCACTTGCATGCTTCTTAGGGCAGTTATCAGTGTCTTAGAAATTACTGGAATACTGTTTAATTTTAAGCCTTGTTTTTCCGCTCTGAGCTTAATTTAGATGTCTTATATGGCCCTACATTCTAGTACAATGATGTTTTTCTTCTATGTCTCATCTGCTTTTAAGCTCATCCATTAAATTATCTATTTCAGATGTAATTTTTAGTCCTAAAATTTCCATTTTGTTCTCTTTTTTTGCTTTTCTCTTTCAACATTTTGCATTCCTTTAAAAATGTTTATAGATTTTATTTTAGATAATAGAATTAATAATTACTAGGTTAAAGTCCTGGTCTGCTAATTTCATCATCTCTGTTATTTTGGGGGTACATTTCTATTGATTTTTTTTTCCTCTGGTTCTAATACATATTTTCCTGCTTGTCCAGATATCTAGTATATTTTTGAATTTATATACTTGACATCATGGATGCAATGCTGTTCAGTTTCTAAATGTTTATGGCTTTCCTTAATGGAGTGTTGAGTTTTGGTCAACCAAAGAATTAATTTTTGGTCAGATTTATCTTTTTCAGTAACCTTTGCTCAGGTGTGTCCAGACTAGCTCTCATTTTAGGACTAAAATATCCCTACTTATAATGCACGACTTTTATGGGATGTCTACTGAATGCCTGGAGGAATTCAACAAGGTCTCTCAATTTTGTCTAGTCTGAAATTAAATTTTTCCCAGCTCTCTGCAACCTCTGGTTATTGCTGATTTCAGAACTCCCTTTACCTGGTCTTGTGCAATCTTGATCTGAAAATACACAGCACAGTATTGCTTCTGAGTCTACATTCCAGAGACTCATTGATGACTCCCATGTAGATTTCCAAAGCTCTTTACACAGCTGTGCCCTCTCTGGGACTCTGTCCTGTGAATTCGAGCTTCTTTAGTAGCTTTGAATTGCAATATGTTTCCATTTCATTGACACTGCTGCACTCCTGAACTCTGTTTGGGATCATCTTCCATGTACCATGATCCAGAAAGTGAAGCTAGCAGAAAGCCAGGAAGTTGGCAGGGCTCACCTTATTTGTTTATCTTATTTTATGGATCATGTTCTGCACTGCCTATTGTCCAGTCCCTAAAACAGTGATTGTTAAAATTTTTTTTTTATTTTTTGAGATGGAATCTCGCTCTGTCACCCAAACTGGAGTGCAATGGCGCCATCTCGGCTCACTGCAACCTCTGCTTCCCAGGTGCAAGTGATTCTTCTGCCTCAGCCTCCCGAGTAGCTGGGATTACAGGCACCTGCCACCACGCCTGGCTAATTTTTGTATTTTTAGAGGAGATGGGGTTTCAGCATATTGGCCAGGCTGGACACGAACTCCTGACCTCAGGTGATCCACCTGCCTCGGTCTCCCAAAGTGCTGGGATAACAGGAGAGAGCCACCGTACCTGGACAAACAGTTATTTTATAATTTTTTGGTTTTGTCATTTTTTTAAAAAGCTGTTCTATCATAGTTTTAAGCAAAAATAGGCCATATAAACATTGTTAAATGAATATCTGTGGTGATTTATAAAATGATTTTTATTATGAACGTCCTCATAGAATAAATTATTTCACCAACCTTTAAATTCTTTATTTGAAAAATAGTACACACAATTTGATATACTGCACATTGGATAACCTATTGAGCATTTTTCTATCATTTATTCTCTTTAGTAGCTGAACTCACCTTAAAAATTATAGTGCCTCTTAGCACTAACATTAGGCCATATTTTCTGTAACTTGTTTTGTGTGCAACCCTAGTTATTTTAAATATTACTATAAATTAAGAATATTGATCTATATTCGTGCCATTTTTCTAACAAATGTTTTTACATTTTTACTATTTGCTAAGCAATTATTATATTTTACCAAAAGAGATTTAACTTTGCTTAGTATCTTATTTTTCTAGAAATATGACTTTCAAGAGATACTGGCTGTATATCTTCTAAGTGTTAAATAAACATACTCCCTGATTATCTATATACACTGAGTGGTACAGGAAATTAATGTAAGATTAGGCTCATCTTAAGAATTGCAAATTTTTTTTACTAAAATTCACAAGAAAAATATATTTTAAAATTGTGTATAATTGCTTGGTTTAAATTTATAATTTATTAAATGGTAAAGTTTACATGACAGAAAACAATTGGATAGTTACATTTTTCTCATGATTTTAGCTGAAGAGTTTATGGTAAATTGATCAACCCTCAGCCAATTAGACTTTGACATGTACTAATAAGATCTAATTGAGGAATTATGAAGACATTTGCTCAGGAGAAAATGAGCACATAATTACACCATAAAGAGGTTAAAGAATCAATGTTACCAGCTGGAAGAATATTAGTTGAAGTCCCAATGGCATCTATAAAGGATACTTCATAATATATCTGTGAAAGAGAGCACTGCCAAGGCCAATTAAGATATGTAGAATATTCCATTGTCAGTTGTACAAGTTCAAATTTAAATATTCATTTTCCAATCTTGCCTTTGCCCGTCTTCAGGTGCTGGGGGATGGTCTCCATCAGACAGCGACCATTATCAATGGCTTCAGGTTGACTTTGGCAATCGGAAGCAGATCAGTGCCATTGCAACCCAAGGAAGATATAGCAGCTCAGATTGGGTGACCCAGTACCGGATGCTCTACAGTGACACAGGGAGAAATTGGAAACCCTATCATCAAGATGGGAATATCTGGGTAAGTCACTCGCAGGAAAGCAAAGACACAGAATTGGTATGGAAATGTTAGAAAATGGTACAGGATTCACTAAGCATATATAGTTATCACTATTTATCTATTAAAATCGTTGAGAAACCTTATTTATTCATCATTGTTGATGGAAAAAGTTTCTTGCAGCTGTAATTTCTATCCAATGGTTAACGCAATGATTCTCGATGGACACTCTGAATTTGAATCACCTGAGGAAGTTTTAAAGCACGTAGATGAAAGGCACACCCAGATCAATGAGACCAGAATCATATAAGCTGAAATCGTGATTAATGATACTGATAACTTTTCTGAAGACAGCGATCTTCAATTGAAGGAAATTATTGAAATTATGAAGAATATAATTTAGAGAAGTAAGAGCCGTGATAGATGTTAAGAAAAGAAATTGTCCGTTTTATAATAGTGTCTTAAACACTTATTACAGATCCATATTCACTTTATTCCTTTATTATGAAAGAAGAGAATAAAGCTTAACCCACTTGTTCTTAAAACGTCTCTGTTAACTTAAAAAGTTGTATGTATTCAATCAAATATTCACCACATAATAATTTGAATAAATTATTAACAGTAAAATTTAAGTGTTCTATTTTGGTTCAATTATTTTAAAAAGCAGGCATGACCAAAATCAAGTAATGTCATCAATATTAAACCAGAAGAAGAAGAAGAAGAAAAAGATGAGGAGGAGGAGGAGGAAAAGGAGAGGATGAAAGGGGAAGGGAGAAAAAAAGGAAGAGGAAAGCGTTCACTTTTGAAATCATGTCCTTCACAGTATTAGGCAGAGTGCTGGGTATTTTTAACTTTATCATGAATCACTCTTGTAGACTTTGTATTTTAAAAGTCCCCAAGTATTTTTTTCTAAGTAACAAGAGTTTATAATTTCTAGCTAAAGTGGATGTTCATTTCTATAGTGGTATATGAAATAAGGATATAATGTCCTGATAATAAAAAATGTGTCTGCTTAAGTAGAACTTTAGAAATAACTCATTTCAAGTCATAATTATATGGAAATAATTATTTGTGTATTAGGATGTATAAGTTACAGAAACCAAGTAGTGGGAAAAATGCCTCTTTCTAAAATGTCTTCATCTCACAATTGAGATCATTCAAATGCTCAGGCATAATTTATAGAAAGTGATTATCAGGCCTGAATACACAGTAGAATTAGCTAGAGAACTTTAAAACATACAGACCCTTGTGCCCCAACCCCAGAGACTTGAATTTAATTGGTCTAAGGTGCAGCCTGGGCTTTGGGATTTTAAAGCTCCGATGGTGAATCTAATGTACAGTGAACACTGAATATCATATTTTAGATTGGTTTTCAGTCTACAGTTAGAAAGGGGGTAGAGGAAGTATATGCTGAAAAGGAAGAGGAGAACAGAAAATTTGAAAGGGTTGCCCCTAAAATTTGGCAGAGAGGGGAAGAAGGAGGAGTAAGGGAGTTGGGTGGTGGGAAGGGGAGGGAGAAATCAAGCGACCAGCCAACCAAACAGCAGACCAAACAACTGAGAGTGAACAGTTAAGGCTTAGATCACAAACTCTTCTAACACCCAAAGCATTCATTATTTTCTAACTTTCTGTGGTTTCTAAACTAAGATCAAATGAGCATATTGGTAAAATTGCTTGAGGGGTTTACTCTCTGTGATTTCTAGACTAAGATCAAATAAGCATGTTGGCAAAATTACTTGAGGGGTTACATATCAGTCTCTGAAATACTGTTCTCTATATCAGAACAGAAATACTGTTCACACTTTTGTATTTGTAAAGTCTTCCTCTCAAAATTAAGTGTTCAAATCCTCTCCTCTCATAATGTGCCAAGATAGTAATACAGATAGGTGCTAAAATACTTGAACTTTAATGTATCTATCAAATACTGAACAGCTAAGGATGGCTAAGTGCAGAGACATAAGGAAAAAAGGCTAAAGAGGATAAAATTGCTCAGGTTGTCTTGGACTCCTTTATTTATTTATTTATTTATTTATTTATTTATCTATCTATTTATTTTTGAGACAGAGTTTTGCTCTTGTTGCCCAGGCTGGAGTGCAGTGGTGTGATCTTGGCTCACTGAAACCTCAGCCTCCTGGATTTAAGCAATTCTCCTGCCTCAGCCTCCTGAGTAGCTGGGATTACAGGCATCCACTACCATGCCTAGCTAATTTTTTTTTTGTATTTTTAGTAGAGACAGGGTTTCACCAGGTTGGTCAGGCTGCTCTTGAATTCCTGATCTCAGAAATTCAACCTGACATCAACCTACTTGCCTTGGCCTCCCAAAGTGCTGGGATTCCAGGCATGAGCCACCACACCTGGCCTTGGACTCTTGATATTACATAAAATAATAATGGTCGAGTCTGGGAGACAAGGATGTCATGTAGTGAAAATATCACAAATTGTAAAGGTATGCTGGGTCTACTTATAGGACTTTCCATCTTAAGGTGATAAAGGTGCATTTCTATTGTCTTCTCCCTTTCTGGTGTTCACTTTGTTTCTTCCTTTCAAATAATATGTTTCTTATTAAAATCAGTATGCTACGTGATGAGAGATGAGTGATTATTTCTAGAAGAAGTTAGTAGCGAGCTAATTATAAAATTGTAAAAATCAAAACAAGTTGGAGACTATATTAGTCTATTTTTGCCCTGCTCTAAAGAAATCCCTGAGACTGGGTAATTTATAAAGAAAAGAGTTTTAATTGACTCACGATTCCACAGGCTGTATAGGAAGCATGACTTTGGAGGCCTCAGGAAACTTACAATCATGGCAGAAGGTGAAGGGGAAGCAGGCATGTCTTACATGCCTGGAGCAGGAGGAAGAGAGAGACAGGAGTATCCTACACTTTTGAATAACCAGATCTCCTGACAATTCACTCACTGTCAGTAGAACAGCAAGGAGGAAGTCCACCCCCATGATCCGATCACCTACTATCAGGCCTCTCTTCCAACCCTGGGGATTACAATTTGACATGAGATTTTGGTGGGGACACAGACCCAAACCATATCAGAGACACAATCTAAATATTGCAAAATATATTTCAGTACCAATAAGCCTGCAACATAATGATTACATTATTTAATAACCTATGACAGAAATGTTTTAATCCTTACTAATACAAAAAAGAGTCCAATCCTTTAATGTATTCTAAAAGAGATAAAGTTCATTAACTTCTAAAAATTCTTGAATATTTTAGGGCTATGTCTTATTATTCATTAAGTGATTAAAATTTAGCATTTACAAATTTCATCAAAAAGTACTCTTGGGGATTAAGTTTATTAAAAATGGTATTAAATACTAGAGTTTTTTAATCCACTACTACTTAACATTATGTATACTGGACTTGAAGAGAATTCTGATATAGAGAAGATTGGATGACTTTTTGATGGAAAATGCCTTATAAGATGTAAAATTTTATGTACTTTTGAAATTGTTTTTACTATCCATTTTATATTGATTGTTTACCTGAGATGTATAGAAGATAATGTATATTCAATCACATGAATATAATTTTAAACAAATGTCCATGGTTATGTTTTTTCTGATTGTTGGGGAAATGGGAAACATGAGTAATTTTTGTAATATTCTTATTAAATATTCATATGGACATTCTGAGTTATTTTATCACTATTGGATAATATCTTAAAATAAGCAAAGAACAAGTCATGTATAAGTGAATTATGACAGTTTCAGAAGGTTTTAGAGTCATGAATCTTTCATTATGGAATGAGAATGGCTCCTGAAAAGATTCCTAAAGAACGGTTTATCTGAATACTTAATATTCAAAGATCTGAGTTTCTAAATGGGCTTAACTAGTCAAACCTTCCATTCCTCTTTGATGATACTGAGCATAAAAGAATTCTTTATACTTTATCTACAATATAATTTCCTTCTATTTAGAACCTCTTTTCCAATGTAAAAGGTAAATAAAATTGCCCAAAAAAATCATTACATCTACATACTCCACCAACTCTAATTTGCATGATTTTCTTGAAATGTTTTCAAGTTTCCTAAGTATAATCTGTTAGAGACAGGAAGTATTCTGTATAAGCATTTTGTATCAGAAATCCATTAAACATTATATTAAATAAGAATTCCAGCAGGCTTTTGCTAAGAGGCCTGTTTTGCTTGGGAAATTCAATTACTGGATTTTGAATGCAGACATTCAGAGCCAAAATAGGAAACTGGAGTAATAGCAGTGAATGCTTTCTTTACACACCACTATTATTTTGTAGGATAGTAACGTACTACAAATTTACCAGTCATATGAACACAGTTTTTATTTTTCTTTAAAAAATACTTCCTAATCATGAAAACACACTCGTATATTGTTATTTTTAAAAACAGTTTTGATCCATTTTGTTAATTTTAAGTAGGGATTAGACTGAAATTTGTTACCACTGCATCTATTAGATGGAGAATTCTACAGAACTGTTTTATCATATTTAAATTACATGGTTAGAGACTTAAGAATATAGGGATAAATAAGTTCATATTCTCTAAGAAATATTAAATAGATTACTTATTTTCAAAACCCAGATCTCTTTGTCACATATATGCTTTTCCCATATACATATGCATATACATAAAGCTTCGTTGTTTCAAGAAATTTAAAACATTTCAAATATCTAGAAGACAAATACAATAGTTAGCAGTTTCATTTATGAAACATTTGGATTTTGTGAATATCAAGGTATAAGCTGGACCACGTAGTCTCTGCTTTCTTTTTAATTACATATTCCATCAGCCAATATTTATAAAATAACAGTTCTCAAAACATCCTTTTGGATTAGCCTATAATTAGTCATTTGGTAAGCGAAAGTCAAGATATGGAGTCAAAAGGTTTGAATTCATATATCTTGTTTCATTTGTTTGTTTTATAAACTTGGAGATTTGACTTGATTTCTCTGTTCCTGAAATCCTAATCTGAGAAATAGATATAATTCCTATTGAGATATTTAAGTGAGATTATGTAAGTAAAGAAATCTTTCAAGCTATAAAGATTAGAAATGTGTGTCATCAATTCCCAGTTGTAGACGCATGCTCCAAATCTAGTTTAGTATGTCTTTTCAGTGAGAATGGTCAGCAATGACAATTTTCAGAATTTTTTAGTCTCCCTCTATGCTTTTCAGATTCACTTTACCTCTTTTTACTCTTATTCATGATTGAAAATATCTGACAATATTTTAGATTAAGGAAATGTTACTTAAAGTTGGAGGTAGAATGTGTGCAAATCTCGGTCATAATGTCCAATTAACGAATGGTAAATACATGTTTAGACAGTGTGGCGCAGGCTGGGTCAGTGAGGCATGACCGGTAGACCTAGCTCTGTGCCAGGTGCCACTGCAGTGCTTGTAACAAATTATCTGTTACCATAATGATGGCCTTGTGTCCAATGAGCCATTTAAGGGGACACTGTTTAAAAATGAATGGATTGTTCTGTCCTGTCTTTTCAACCATTTGTTATAGTGGTTGCACTAATTTTCCAAATCACTTAAAAATCTGTTCCCAGTATGAATATAAAACATAAATGCCATTGTGTTACAGTTCAATAGTGTACTTAGATTCTTTCAAAATATCTAGAATTTTGTCTGCATACTAAAGTCAGGATGACAACCATCCTGTCGCCTGTGCCTACATCTTCCATCAGATAATAACTTCTCCTTCCCTTAGGACACGAATGTGATTCTTTTCCCCAATAGACAAGTATTACCCTTGCTTCTTTAAATAAACATCCGCATTCTTGCTGCCATTGGTTATTTGGGTAAAGGATCAGGTGGACATACTCTAAATAATTTTGTAGTTAGCTTATTGAGAAACAAAACACATCAGAATAATCTGCATCAAAAACTTCCTAAAATTATCTTTGATATAAATGGGGTAAAAATCTTCAGGACTTGTATAGAAAAAAACTATTTCCAAGGTGATTTCAGAATAAGCTTCTTATTTCTGTGAAATAGATTTTTCTGTTTATACTCCTCTTAGGCTGGATAATATTTTTAAAGTCTCATGAATTTTAATAAGTTGAGTGGATATTCCAGATCCTTTTGCATATACTGTAATGCCTCTGCTAGTGAATTTTGATCACCTTTCTAAATACACATTTGTATGGTGAGATTCTCATTTTAAAAGGTCATGAGGTTTCTTGGGACAATTTATGAGACTCAATATTCTACATAAATAGAACTTTTCTAACAAATATGGTTATGCATGTAATATTTTTCTAAAATTTGGAACATAAAAAGATGCTGTTGATAATATTGAATATATTATTGGCATATATTATTAGATAAAGGAAAATGTTATAATCTCAGAAGATTTCTTACAGGCTGTAAAATAACAGTATAGTTCTTCACAGTATAATGTATTTTTCATCTATGAGATAAAATAGGATATATGTAATTATTCTGATTTTTAAAGCATCCCTGAAACAAGGTTTGTTATCAATTATACTAATATTTTCAGGTGTTTTATTTTACATTGAACTCAATGCTATTTTTCTTTTTATCATGTCAAGGTTGGATTTAGGTTACATGAGGCTAAATAACTCCAAGTAAATACACATTTATATAATGTGTTGATAAATGGGTACCTACAAATGATTTGAATAAGATACCAGTTCTTTCTTTTAAGATGTATGTTTTTACTCTGCTCAAGTGGTAACTTAGAGGAATACTAGTATGCTTATTTTGGGGAATTTAGTGCACAGTAAATACTGCTTCTTATGTGCCTGAAGACTCCTGAGAGGCAGTGAAATGAGTAATTCAATGTTACATTCTGGAGTCAGACCACCTAGGCCAACCATACAATTTTGGTAACATAGCTCTGTGTATCTTCATGCAGATTCTTTAAACTTTCTGCGCCTAAAGTTCCCGATCTGTAAAATGGGTCTAGTCACTTACGTGAATAGTATTTACCTCAATAGAGGTTGTAGGTATTAAGTGAAAAAGTCACACAAAGGTTTTAGAGCAATGTCTGGAACATATTAATCACTCAATTATTTTACACATTTGTGATTTCTAGGTGCATTAACATAGTATATTGGCTCTTTTCTTGAAAATTTAAAATAGCCTGTTACTTCCACTTTATAATAACGTTTTTCTATTAGTGTATTGGCGTGTGTACTGTATTACATACATCTGTGCTTCCCAGCCTGAAATGACGAATGACTCATTTGTTAGTATAATTGAGAATGCTAATTTATGCCATTCAAATCATGGGCCTACTCATTATCACATCGAGTCCTGTGCATTGCCGTATGAATTGTGCCTGGAAAGTTTTTTCAGAGATATATTTTTAAAAGAAACTTCGGTGAAAATATGACTAGGATGTTTTCATTAGATTTAGTTCAATACATTCACTTGATAAAGTCATTAACTTTGGAAAGAAATAACCCATTTTTGTCCATAGTACTTCTGTGTGTCTTCTTAGGCCAACTGAAAAGGGTATGGTAAGCAGACTCCAAAACAGGCTTATCAGTATTAACTGAAACAGTTTATGCTGATTAGCCATGAAAGGAGAAACCAGCTGCACCAGGAACACCCAGGAGTTGTCAGAGATGCAGAATCTCAGAGGCCTAACACAGATCTACTGATCAGAATCTACAGTTTAGCAACATTCACCAGTGATTCATATATACCTCCAAGATAGGCAGTGTTGTTTCTGATATTTGAAGAACTCTCATGAGAAAGAGGAATGAGCATCAGCATTTGTGTTTCCAAACCAGAAGGTAGAATTAGAAAAACTAGAATTTATAGTGCAAATTGCAGACAGATTTATCATGAAAAAAAGAGTGAGCTTTGATACATAGGCACTCACTGAGCACCTACTATTTACTGAGGCTAAGGATAAACAGACCAAAACACAAGCACAATTACTGTCTTCTGGGGTAAATAAACTAGTGATAAGGCTAAACACAGGCTTTAATAAGTATATTGTATGACTCTATGTTCAAATAGAGAGGTGCTTGCCTAGGTTGTTCTGGGAACACAAAGAAAGCTGTCTTATTCAGAGTGGTTGGGTCCAAAAAGACTTCTTGAGGAGCTACCTACTATTGGCTAAGTAGGTAAGGAGTTGGTCACTCAGAGAAGAGGGGCAGGAAGTCATTTCAAGCAGGTGAATCTTCTGCTGAGATAGGTAGGAATGGAGAGTGGGATTCTATAAATAATTTAATAAGTCAGTTTTTCCTGACTTTCTGACATGCAACAAAATAAAAACCTGACCTTTATTTATTTACTTAGAGACAGAGTCTCACTCTATTGCCCAGGCTGGAGTGCAGTAGAGCGATTTCAGCTCATTGCAACCTCTGCCTTCCAAGTTCAAACAATTCTCCTGCTTCAGCCTCTCAACTGGCTGGGATAACAGGCATGCACCACCATCCCTGGTTAATGTTTGTATTTTTAGTAAAGATGGGGTTTCACCATGTTGGCCAGGCTGGTCTTGAAGTCCTGGCCTCAAGTGATCCACCCACCTAGGCCTCCCAAAGTGCTGGGATTATAGGGGTGAGCCACCGCACCCAGTGAAAAGCTGACTTTTTAAAATAAAAAACTCTGAAATTATATCCTATGAATCTGTAATGCTTGATTTATATAATGTAAATATCTAATTTTGGAAGAACCTTGGAGTTTATGCAGTCTCCTAGGACACACGTTTTTATCTCTGTACCATTCGTCATATAGAGCTCACTGCAGAGCACAAAACAGATGTTTCTGAGTTTACAACTGAATTGAAGTATCTCATTCTGTAGATGAATAAGCTGAGGTGGAGAACCATGATGTCATTTAAATCGGAACCTTGAATCCAGGTATACTCACCTCACTAGTCAATATGGAGTCAAATACTTATTTTGGTTCAGCAAGAAGTTCCATTACTATAATGAACCCCTGCGCATTTTGACTAATTGAAAATACTGTTGAATACATACACGATATTTATAGAACAAGAAAGCATGGGCTCTGGACCAAACCTCAAATATCTAAACTCTGCTCCAACACTTTCTCGTGGTGCATATTTAACTATGCTAATCAACCTTCTATGGGCTTTAGTTGCCTTAGGTGTAAAAGTGATATAATTGTATTTACCTTATGGGATTTTTGTGAGAAATAAATTAATCAGAACTAAATTGTTTAGAACAATGCCCCATGAATATAGTCTCTTCTTATCTTCCTCTTGTTTCACTTTCTCCTATTTATCAGTATTATTATGAATGTTATCATTAATGTTTATAGAATACGATATTAAAAGTGATATAAAGAATGCAAGTAAGTCGTCAATAATAGATCTAGCCTTGAGAATAATATATTTTAATTGTCAGGACAGCAAAAATCACTACAATAGCTTTAAACAAAAGCCCAGGTCGTCTTGCACAGCTTTCAGGATGCTTATGCCCCTGGACACTGTGAAGATCCCATTCTATGTGTTTCACTTATGCATACTGTTTTCCAGGTAGCTAATTTAGCCAATGTTGACTTTAGGAGAGAACTACTAGAATGTTAAAATGTCTTGGCAAATAAATTTGGTTTGCTTGAGTTAACTAGTTTAATTATAGGCTGCAGTGAAATGAACATTCTGATTCTGGCAAAAAGATATAGTGCTGACAGGCTGTCTGAAAGGTTCATTCACCATCTATGCGTTTTCAGGAGTCTAGAGCAAGAGTAAAGCATAGACTCTGGTTTCTAGAAAAAATTCTGTCCATTTCCAGATGAAACTAATGTTTGAGATAAGTATCTGCATTTCTCCGATGAACTTCACCAATATATTTTGATGAGACAGTGAATGAGTCTATTGTAATTGCCATTAAAATGCTTTATAATGATATTAATATGCAGCTTGAAAGATGTCTGTGAAAACTCCTGTCATTTAGCAGAAATTCAGAAAACTTCAGCTGCACAAATTAACAAATAATAACAGCCAACCAACATTTATTGGGGATTCCTTAAGTGTTTAATGTGCTTTATATCATTTAATCTTGAAAGCAACTAATATGTGAGGACATAGATTATTATTTTTATGATTAAGCCCTATTTTTGGCTGCAGAAATTGAGGATTAGAGAAAGTATAACTTTCCCTGTGGCACGTGGTGAGACTGGGTAATGGATGTGTTAACTAACTTATTGTGGTAATCATTTCACAATATATCCCTATATGAAAGCAAAAAAAAAAATTGTAATGGTTGAATAAATATCACATTTCCTGTTTTAAGGAACACACCTCCAAAATAAAATAAAAATAAAAATAAAATAATAAAAAAACTAAACTGAACTAATCAAACAGTGGAGCTAGGATAGGAAACCAGAGCAGCCTAACCAGCCTGTGTTCCCCGCCACTATGACCCTGGTCAGCCATTCATTTCACAGGCCATGTGAAACTTAGTGATCTCAGCATTTAAACTGTAATACAGTGCTTCTGTATAAGATGTTGGTATTTTATTTATTTTTTTATTATTTATTATTTACTTTTTTAAACAGAGTCTTGCTCTGTCACCCAGGCTGTGCTCACTGCAACCTCCGCCTCCCAAGTTCAAGCGATTCTCCTGCCTCAGCCTCCCAAGTAGCTGGGATTACAGGCACCTGCCACCACACACGACTAATTTTTGTATTTTTAATAGAGGTCGGGTTTTGCCATGTTGGCTAGGCTGGACTCAAACTCCTGACCTCTGGTGATCCACTAGCCTCGGCCTCCGAGAGTGCTGGAATTACAGGCATGAGGCACTGCGCCTGGCCTTTTTTCTAATTTTCAATACAAAGATTGAGGTTCGGGATCTTACCTAAGATCACAGAGCTTAAAAGGTAGAAGATCTTGATCTTTAATGCTATTGTTGGTGTTGCTGTTTTCAATTTTTTAAAAAAGCACTACTTACCCTATTGTATTAGTTTGCTAGGGCTGCCATCATAAAGTACCATAAACTGGGTGGCTTCAACAACAGAAACTTACTCTCTCACGGTTCTGGAGGCCAGAAGTCCAATATCAAGGCGTTGGCAGGGCTGACTCCTCCTGTGAGGGCGGTGAGGGAACAGCCTGCCCTAGCACTCTCACCTTGGCTTACAAGTGGCCGTCTTCTCCCTGTGTTGCTTTATTATCATCTTTCCTCTGTGTATGTGTGTGTGTGTTCTATGGTATTGCTCAGCCACCCAGGCTAGGGTGCAGTGATGTGATCATAGCTTACTGCAAGCTCCAACTCCTGAGCCCATGGATCCTTTGCCTCAGCCTTCTGAGTAGCTGGGACTACAGGTGCATGTCACCATGCCCAGATAATTTTAATTTTTTTTTGTTTTTGTAGGTATGGTTCTCACTTTGTTGTCCAGGTGGGTCTTGAACTCCTGAGCTCAAGCAGTCCTCCCACCTCAGCCTCCCAAATTGTTAGGATTATAGGCATGAGTCACTGCGGCCAGCCTTGTTTTACATTTTATATGGCATTCATTTTAGAAATAATGTATTTGTTTAGATTTCACTTTACTCTTGAATGACCTCATATTAACTATATATGCAAAGATGCTGTTTCCAAATATGATAACATTCTGAGACACTGGGGATTGGAACATGAACATATGAATTTTGTGGGGACAAAATTAAACTCATAACAACTAGTAGGCAAGTACTTTATGAAATCATGACATTAACAGTTATTTGCTACCGCTGGGGTGTTGATAGGGTTGTGTCTGGTGAGCAAGAATAAGGATGATCTTGTAAGAAAGTGTCTTCTAAGAGGAGTTGTGCGTCAACCTTCATTAACTCAGAAAATATGCTAGAATCAAACATGAAAGATTGGTTGATGACTACTTATATATGACTCTCTGCAATCATTTATTTACATTCAAAACTCCAAGGAAACATTTTCAGAATTGTTCTGTCCTAGGTAGCAAATGAACCAAAGACACTTAAAGAATCAGTCTCCCACCCTGTCCCCAGAGAAATCTTTGACCTTAAAAAACCTGTCGGCTGGGCGCGGTGGCTCATGCCTGTAATCCCAGCACTTTGGGAGGCCGAGGTGGGCGGATCACGAGGTCAGGAGATCGAGACCATCCTGGCTAACATGGTGAAACCCCGTCTCTACTAAAAGTACAAAAAACTAGCCGGGCGTGGTGGCGGGCACCTGTAGTCCCACATACTGGGGAGGCTGAGGCAGGAGAATGGCGTGAACCCTGGAGGAGGAGCTTGCAGTGAGTCGAGATTCCGCCACTGCACTCCAGCCTGGGCGGCAGAGCAAGATTCCATCTCAAAAAAAAAAACAAAACATGTCCTAGTTTCAAACTCCATACAGTAGTTTATTCTGCATTACGCACCATTTAACACTATCAACATCATGTAATTCTTTGAGATACAGTATTTTTTTATTAAAAACTGGATTCCAGCAAACCTGCCTTCTAAACAATGATAATTTTTCTGTCAGCAAAGAAAAGAGCTCTCCCAAAGCTAAAACAGCTTTCCCCAATTACATCTTGGGGTTGAACTGCTAATTTCATTTGGATTATACTTTCATTTGGATTATACTAGTATCTGCTTGAAAATGGCAGGTTTCATTAGTTCTCCCAGTATTCTTCAGAGAAGGTTAAGAAACACATTCACTCCACTTCAGATATGAAAACTGAGTTGCCCATGGCAAAGTCATTGTTTATCTTATGCACTTAGCAAGCACAATTGTTCATTCTATACGCACAGTGACTGTCTCGTTTGTGTATTTTTCAGCTTTGTTACGGTACACAAATTGGAAAATAGAGCTGTGTATGACAGCCTAGAGCAAGAGAAAAAGACTGTGAATTTATCATAAAGCTATTCAGGCTCTTTACCTTCAGCCTGGAACAAACAAGTATTTGATAACAGAAACCAAAGCAATACAAAAGGAATGTCCGGTCCCTTTGAAAAGATTTTGTGATTATGACATAGTAGGAATATTCAATGGGTTTTTACACGATATGTTAAATAAAAAGGGATGATTAAATATCTTTAATATCTCAGTTTTTTCTTGAAATATTAATAGAAGTATTGCACTTTAGCTTTACTTAATAGAAGCAGGAATGCCAATGATGCTGGTTTCAAATTTTAAAATCAAAAACAAAATATCATTATTCAGGTATATTGTATGTTAGGATTTGGGATTACTGATTGTGAAATCAAACACGGGCACATGTACACACACACACTCTCTCAACTCTTACTATACAATAACTATTAATCTCCCCCCAAATAATATCAAACCTATGCATATTTAATGGAATTTAACCTATTTCTTAGCTTATTCAATTGAAGTGCAGAGATGTTTGGCATTTTTACTAAAATCAAATATCATTGCCAATAATAACCACCGTTCACTGAGTCCTTACCTGGTAAGCACTTTTTGTGTCAGTTACTGTAGCAACATCCTGAAAGATAAGAGACAAGGCTTTTTCCTTGGCTTTATGTCCCCAGTAGTCTTTGCTTTCTCTATTATACCACATTTAAGAAGATATCATCATTTTTGATTATAAGTGAGTTGGTTGAGGGGCTTATTTTGTCTTGTTAAATGTTGGCTCTCATCAGCTAGGAAAGTACCTTGACTGTTGAATGTACTTAGTAAGTACCTGTTAACAGATCTACCAAATTGTGGAATTTAGTGAACATTTGAATATACAGCTATAATTAGGTTTACGATTTGTAAAAATAATGTTTATTATCTTAATTTATATTTAATAATATTGAGAAACGCTGCACATACCTATATCTATTAGAGGTCAAACTGTCCAAAATGGCATGTATGGGAGCACATGAAAAGCTTAGGGTTTCTATAGGAGATAAAACAACAGAGTTTGCAGCAGCGGGGAGATGAGAAGGAGGCTGGGAATACTGGGTGAGGCAGCAAAACTTATCCTCCCTTCAGACCTGGAGGCAGCTTGATGCTGCTGAGCGTTATGGCAAGGGACTGGTGCCAAAGGCATGGATGTGTGGCAATCTCCAATCCGTGCCAGACCTGGGTCCATGCAGTTAGTAATCTAGATGGTGGTTTCTTCTGTTGAAGGGTCATGGCTAGAAGAGGACACAAAGAAGTTTTAGACGTGTTGATAATTCTTTGTTTATTGACTAAAGTGCTTCTTACACTTGTGCAAATGCATCAAGCTGTATGTTTATGTGTGCTGTTTTCCTATGTAAATTAAAATTCAGTGACAAGTTGTAAAAACAAATTAGACTTTGAATCAAGGTACACCACTGATGGAACAGGAATGAAAGAAACCAGAAGCTATTATTGGAATAGCTCCCTAGTACCAAAGATAATTGCGGGAGAAAACCAGTGGGCCAGATGCAAGGGTAACCAGGGAGCTTAGCAAAGGGTATTAAGAGCCTACTTGCAATATATAGGGACATTATGTTACTCTTTATGTAAATTCAGCATGATATGAGTACACAGGGATCTACTCACACTTAATACATAGATACTTAGTATAGCATATAGTGTTATTTGCTGATGAAGAGGGTATTTCTAAAGAAATATGTCTGGCCATCATTGCCTCTGGTTTGAAAAGGAGTGAATGCATGTGAAACAGACATCATGGTGTGTAGTTGGCATGCACAGGGACTGACAGGTAAGCCAAGCTGTGGCTGCTCCTACTTGCTTTTGATTTTCGTGTTTGTTAGTATTATTGTTGTTGCTGTTCTATTTGTAGGAGGAAAGCCTACATTTATTAATCTTATTTTTGTATTACAATTGCCATCCATGTATAATTGATGCTAACAGAAAATGTCCATGTCTATAATATCTACCAATTAAAATTGAGAAAATATAGAAACAGGCAAAAACATGAAAAGGAAACTCAAACAAAATATATAAAATTGTGTTTACATGCATAGAAATGTACAATGAAAAGAGAAATACAAATTAATCCTCTATGGGGATACTATATCTCACCCATCTGGTTGGCAAAGACCTAAAAGGTTGATTATACACTCCTTTGGCAAGAATTTGGGGAAATAGCATTCTCATACACTCCTGATGAGTATGCCCAATAGAACAATAGCTATAGAGGGGGATTGGCAATATCCAGCAGAACTAAAAGTGCATTTGTTCTTCAACCCAACCATCTCAATACTAGGAATTTACCCTAACAATACAGCTCCAATAACATAAAAACTCATATGAACAAAGTTATTTTTTGCAGTTGTATTTGTAATTACAAAATATTGGAAACTATCTTTATGGCCAAATACAGAAGATTGGTTGAATAAACTAGACTATATATTCAAAAAAATACACAGCAGCTGTGAAGAAAACTGAGAAACTAGGAGCTGACATGGGGTGGATTTGCTGGATATGTTGTTTCATGAAAAAAGAAAGGTACAAAGAGCATTTATTGTATGTTAACTTTTGTTTAAGAAAGAAGAAATGAGGAAACATGTATATACAGTTGAAGCAATTCTGAACATATTTAAATGTACTTTAAATTGAGCAAATGAGTGATATGTCAATTGTGTTGGGGGCCAAGGTTCTCACCATGAAGGAAATAAGAAACATAAGTGGAATGAGAGAAGACAAGAAAGGAGCCTACTTAAAAATATATGTGTGAGTTCATGAGTATATATATATATATATATATATATATATATATATACGTATATACTTACATACTACATACTAAGTAACTCTAACAGCTGGATGGATCTAGAAACAAAAATATTGCAATAACACTAAGCACACCTAAGACAGACTTTAGTTATTAATACAATTATAACCTAAAAGTAATCAGATCTAGTTAGAAAAATGTTACCATGTTGTGGTCGAGAAAGAAACTTGTTAAATTCAGCACTTTCTGTTATGCCAGTAAGAAAGGAAGAATGATGGTTAATAACAAAATTACGTAAGAGTCAACTTGAAGTAATTCATATTGGTCAAACCTGGACAATTTGAACACCAAAATAGTTAAGGACAGTAATGAATTGCACACCTTTAGAAAAAATAGAAATGCTTAAGTCTATAGAGATGATAGGTCGGTAGATAGGTAGGTAGACAGACAGATAGATAGATGATAGATGGATAGATAGATAGATAGGCAGGCAATAGATAGATAAAGTGGGGGAGAAGAGAGGTCTCTTGCTTATAGTAGAATACAAACTTCTGACTAGGAAACGTGAAAGGGTGCTGGAGTTGGGAAGTGAAGTCATCATTTGCAACCATCATAGTAAATACTAGTTCTGGCATAAGACATTAATGGCAATAAAAGTAGAGGATACGGAGAGTTTTGATGGGGAGAATTAAATTTATATGGTCTTAAAGTGTCTCTTACAAATTACTTATTGGTTGCAAGGGAAATGAATAATATTTATAAAAAAGAAATTAAACATCTTGACTGGGTAATCAAAATAAAAATTCAGATGAGAAGCAGACACTGCACCTCCAGAGGCAGTGGACTGAGAAGGACCCATCATCATACATGTAATAGCCCATGAAGAATGTAAGTGGATGTAAACTATTATGGGAAAACAAAAGTCAAACCAAAATTGAAGAATATTCTATGAGGAGTGTTCCACTAAAAAAAGAAAGAAGAATACATTGCAGACATATCAGTGTGATAAGAGACACTAAAAGGCTAAGGAGTTATTCTAGGGGATAGAAAATTAAAGGGACATGATACCTACCTGTAATATGTGATCCTAGCCTGGATCCTGTCTTGGATAAGAAAAGATGCCCTAAAGACATAATTGGGTCAATGGATAATATTGGGATATGGAAGGCTGATTCAATGTAGCAATGTTAAATTTCCTGAAATTGGTAACTGTATACTTACCTACATATGCCCTTGTTTGTATGAAATGTACACTATTTGGAAGTAAGTGAACATGATATGCAACTTACTCTCACATGGTTCAGAAAAAAATGTGTGTGTTAGAGTGGTGGAAAAAGGAGAGAGAAGGAGAGGGAGAGAGAGAAACTGAGAGAGAGACAGAGAGAGAGAATGATAAACTACATAGCACAGAGTAAAATAGGAGAATAAGAATAAAGAAACAAGTGTTCCTTATACTATTATTGCAGCTTTTCCATAAGATTGAAATTATTTCAAAAGAAAAGTTAAACAGATTTAATATTTCCCTGAAAATCCAGCATTAGAAACACATTGTAACAGCTTGTATTTATTTGTTTATTTGTTTTAACAGGGTATTCTTTCAAAACCAGATTGCCTTATGTGAGTATATAAATAAACATACTAATCTTAAACCATTAACTGAAGTCTGTATTAGTATGTTTAATTGGATCTTTCCATTAACTAGCTAATAAATGGTATTTTCCAGAAAATAGAGATTTTATATGATAAGGCAGGGGAAAAAAGAAGTTATACCAAGAGAAGTGACTGAGAAACAATGAGAGGGGCAATGAGGAATGAGAGAGCATCCATCCCATGTGGGTGCCTGAATTGACAGGAGCAGGTGGAATATAAGAAAAAAGACACACCCGTCTATCAATAGACAGTGTTGTCTAGGACTGTTCCTCATGTAAGTGATGAGTAATCAGTTGCTGTTTTGTGTTTACTTTGATATCATATGTTCAAAGATACTACCAAAGATGTACATTCAGAGCACTAAACTTTGGAAACATATTTGTTTGACAGGATTTGTAAGGTGAACGGGGTGATAAGAATTTCCTGAAAGTCAATAACTGTGAATATGCTTTCGGGCATGGAGAACTCAAAAACACCAACAACTCACACTTATCAGAGTAAGTTTGAAAGTGAAAAGAAAGAAGACGTGAAATTAGCTTAGGACAATTGGATATTTCAAAACATAGGTAGGAAAAGGTCCTAAGGGCCTTGACTGAAGAAAATACATCATGATTAGATCTTGTTCTGGAAAAATCCACTAAGATCTATGGTGGCAACTGAAGTCTGAGGAGGACATGAGGGATTTCTCTTGTCAGAGGAGTACTTAGTGTTCCTTGGAGAGAGCTGTCAGGCACATATGATATACAGATTCTCTACAGTCATTTGTTCTGTGCAGATATCAAAAAGAACCTGCCTAAATGGGAAAGAGTTTTATATTTCGTAAAATGGGCTTGCACTGAATGTTGTCTAGTTTCCCTGCCAACTCTGACATTCTTTTATTCATCCTGAGGTGAATTGTTTTAAAAAGTTTGCACCAGGCTTCGTGGCTCATGCCTGTAATTCCAGTACTTTGGGAGGCCAAGGCAAGAGGATCACTTGAGCCCAGGAGTTTAGGACCAGTCTAGGCAACATGGCAAAACCCTGTTTCTACAAATAACGCAAAAATTAGCCATACATGATGGCATATGCGTGTAGTTCCAGCTCCTCATGAGGCTGAGGTGGGAGGATCACCTGAGCCCAGGAGGTCGAGGCTGCAGTGAGCCATGATCACACCATTGCACTCCAGCCTGGGGCAACAGAGTGAGATCCTGTCTCAAAAAGTTAATCAATTAATGAACTTTAAAATTTAGCTACCCCATATGTAATATCAGTTGCTGAAAGGTAGTCATAGATATAAATCACATAATTTCATTTTTTTACATTTTTATTATAATGTAAACTTACTGTTTAATATTCTCCTTTAGATATAATTTGTCCTGCATTATTTATTTGAAGTAGTGTTTACATGTCAGCAAAAATGCCTTTCTTTCATCCTTGATACATTCAGAATACCAGGGAGAATCCAGCATTGGGGAAATAATAATGTAAGGGTTTTATATGACACATTGGGCAATTCCCAAACTTTCATAAGAAAGGCCCCAGTGCTGACACTATGTGTTGACTGAGATCCTATAAATGAAATCTTAATGCAATTGAGATTGAGCATAAAGGTAAACTTTTGAGACAATATAGAAAATAACATTAGAATTTCAGGGATACTTCAGCAGAGATTAGAAAATGTGTTTCAATTTCCTCAACAGAGGACAAGTCAAATCTTAAGAGCAGAGTCAACGTTTATTTTAAAGAGCATCACTAAAATGATTAATGGCACTTAAATGGAGCTGGTGACAGAACACCAGTAACAGTATTATGCATTAGCCCCTATAGTTATTGAAGGAGCTCAATAATTTTAAAAATTCCAGTTATTAAAGTCAAATTATAATCCTGGCCAGGCACAGTGGCTCACACTTATAGTCCCAGCACTTTGGGAGGCCAAGGCGGTTAGATCACCTGAGGTCGGGAGTCAGAGACCCGCCTGATCAACCTGGAGAAACCCTGTCTCTACTAAAAATACAAAATTAGCCAGGCCATGGTGGTGCCTGCCTGTAATCCCAGCTACTTGGGAGGCTGAGGCTGGAGAATCGCTCGAACCCGGGAGACGGAGGTTGCAGTGAGCCAAGGTCGTGGACCATTGCACTCCAGCCTGGGCAAGGGGAGTGAAATTCCGTCTAAAAAAAGAAAAAAAAAAATTATAATCCTAACTCTGAGTCTGAGACCTACCCTGACTCTAAACTTAATTCCAACTCCAACCCAACTCAATTGAAAACAAAAATACGGGAACCACAAATCATAAGTGATTGAAGAAGAGAAAAAGATTGCACGTGGTGTCTCAGTAAGTAAATAGAAGGAAAGAAAAGAGAACCAAAGATAGAGTAAAAGGAAATGTCTAAATTTAGTTGCAGGGCTAGAAAAATATGAAAGAGAAAAATTTAAAGAAAACCCATGTGGTCAGTAGTATGAGGAAAGCTAGAGTAGGGGAGGAAGAGGATCAATTACTTCCAGAACATGAGACTTGAGATTACCTTTAGAGGTAGGTTCAGCTCAAAATGTGAAACAAGATTTTAAATAGAATGGTAAAAACAGGATCACATAAATACAAAAATGTGGTAAGACTTCCTTTATTTAACAAATATTTATCAAGTTTATTCTTACTGTTCAATGAACAATGGAGAGAGAGATATATATACATTCCACCACCCTCATGGGGATTAGAGCTAGCTGGAATATAAAGGTATGATTATACAGTATGTTTTTAAAAAATGTTGAGGGTGGTAAGAAAGAGGGAGAGAACTAAGGCAGTGGTAGACAAGAAGCTTGCAGACCAGGGAGGTTGCTTTTTTTTTTATCTTGTATAGGCCAGGCAAAAGTGGAACATGTCTCTCAGTGAGAGAAGCAATGAATGCAACATCTCTGAAGGTGGCAGGGTGGGTGGACTGGAGCCAAGAGAAAGACAAAGGCATTTCCATTTACAGAGATCCTGCTCTGTGGCAGGCAGTGTGCCAAATACCATTTGGTTTTATGAAAGTTCTAGAACAGCCATTGTAGTTCAATAAGTACACAAACTAGACAGGAACATATTTATCTGAAAGTAAAACGGATCATATTGGTCTACTTATCCCTATAAAGATTGAAAAGAGGATACTCTATTTTGAAAAATTCAGTTTAAAAATTAATGTATGTTAATCAACTATCTTAGTTTAAAATGTATTGTCTTAACCTAAATAAAGCATCTACATTCATTTAAAGTATTTATCAAATGACTGAAAAAAATGTCTTGGAACAGAAAAAAAATAATGCATTATTGTCATTCTGGTTTTATGGGTCCAAGCTGTTAAAATATGTATATCAGGGTCTCAAGGATAGAATGAGCCCCAGAAAAATAAAAAAAACTCATCTGGATATAAGAAGGTTAATAACCATGATGTCTATTTGTCTGCTTTTGTACCTCTTCTTCCTATTGAATGCCAGCTCTTACATTTATCATTGATAGAACACAAATGGCAAAATTATAGGCTACAATTTTTTTCCTGTTGTTTGCCTCTTTTCATATTATATGGATTTCTGTTTAATTTATTTTATTTTTTGTTTGTTTGTTTGTTTTGTTTTTTGTTTTTTGAGACAGAGCCTCATCCTACTGCCCAGGCTGGAGTGCAGTGCCGTGATTTCGTCTCACTACAACCTCTGCCTCCCGGGTTCAAGCGATTCTCCTGCCTCAGCCTCCCGAGTGACTGAGATTACAGGCTCATGCTATCACACCCAGCTAATTTTTGTATTTTTAGTAGAGATGGGGTTTCGCCATGTTGTCCAGGCTGGTCTTGAGCTCCTGACCTCAGGAGATCTGCCTGCCTCAGCCTCCCAAAGTGCTGGGACTATAGGCGCGAGTGTTTTTCCTTACCCTTTCATTTTCTTAAACATATTTTAAAATTTTTAAAAATTTACAGTTACAATGAACTGATTCTTAGGTGCTCAACAATTTCGTACAGTTGTCTTATTTAATAAAATTGATAGAAAACTTTTAGTGAAGAATAAACTATTGTACTAACGCATCATAATTGCTGTTCATATTATTCTACTTAAGCCTACATTGTGACACTTGGAGATTGTGAATCTATCTCTAAGCATGGGATAACTATAAAATTCCCCTCCTAATTTAAAAACTATGATTATAAAAAATCAACATTCAGTGAGATAGTTCTACAAACATAAACTCCTCAATATCCTACAGGCCTGATTTTCTTCATCAGCCTTGTCAGGGTTGTGTTACATTGCTTCATCTGCCTACATGAAATGGCTAAAGAAAAAATAATTCTATGTAATTTGGTGGATTTTGGAGCCACAGTGCCTCATAAATATTTAAAAGATATTGTATTTAGCAATCTGAACAGAGATGTATACTGATAATGCTTGAGACCTTGACAACTCAATTAACCTCTGGGCATTGGATTTGGAATGGAGGGATTATTATTCATTGGCAATTGTGTAACCACTGTAATTAAAAAGCACTGGCCAACCTTTTAATTATTAATCCTGTGGTGCATCCTCTTGTGCATAAAGGCTAACATGCCCATTTTACCAGTTAGTGGATTGGGGAAAATGATAGATGCGGGCACAGGCAATGGCAGTGTTAAGACTTTAGAAGGCAGGACTTTTTCCACCTGCCAGTTCTTTATTCATTCTGATTAGAATCATTTATTCTATTTTAATTAATTCTATATTTTGAGAGTTACAGTATTTAGCATTTGATATATTGAATTAATTCTTTACTTAAATCTCATGTTGCATTCCAAATGTGTTCAATTTTGTAACATAAAAAAAAGCTGTGGCATTTGGACCTTTCTTAATGATGACAAAAATGAAAAAAGTATAGTTTTGGAAACTTTTTGATTGGTAACGTGCTATTTCCTGAATAAATAGTGATAAATCACTTCTTATACTTCCTTGTTTAAAAAAAAAAAGAAAAAGGAAAAGACTCAAATGTCCTATGACATCTGGGCGCGCGCGCGCGCACACACACACACACACACACGAAACTAATGACACTCAATGCAAAATATTCAGCTTCCTTCTGAATGAGAACTAATCTTTATTCATAGTATTTGAATGTGTACCCTGTGGGAAAGGCATAATATTACTTGGCTGTCTATCAAAGATATCACAGAGAACTCTCAAAGTTAGAGCAGATGCTTTTAATCAGATGCTGTTTTCATTTTTTACCTGAGTTTTCTTAAACTTAACTTGGCTAGGAATTCAAAATTCTGTGAAAGATACATATGCACTCATATTTTTGAACTTGTATGCAGCCAGGCACATAAACACAGCCCCGCTGGCATGGTTCTTTGTGGTACAATGTTATAGCAGACACTCCAGGGTGTAATGTGGTCATTCTGGTTCCCCCAGTTATTAAAAGTGTTTTGAACAGATTCAGTAATAAACCAGTGTTATAGTCACATTTGTGCTTGAGTCAACCTTCATGCTTATAGATTTTCACTTAATAGCTGTTGTGTTGGATTTATATGTTCTTACAGTGACCTCCGATACAAAAATAATGAGTGATCTTATTAATTTGGGACCTATCTAATGTGGGTTTTGAAAAATAATGATTTGATAACTTAAACACTCCTTTAGATCAGTAATTATGTCAAAGTATAGAATGAAGAGTGAACCTAGATTTAAAGAAGTGACCAAAAATTCTTCATATTTAAGTCTTTAAGCATATCTCCCAATAGTAGGCATTTGTGACTGTACTGAAAAGTTTAATGTTTTCTCAAAGAAATAAATAGCATAAGAAAATAAAGTTTAAAAAAGGAGCTTTATGATAGTATCAGCTAATTGTTTGTTTATAAGTCTTATCTGCTTCCACATGATCATACTACCAAGAACTGTATTCAATTGAGATGAAGAGTTATCAATAGCTGATAATTACCCAAGATAAGAGGGATGCCTTTCATATGACTCTATGCTTTAATTATAACATTAGTCAAATGTCCACAAGGTATTTCCACATTTCACTTGTAAAATGAGAATAGCCTCGATTCAAAATAACTAATTAAATACAGAATGTGCTTCAATAAAAGTCACTGATGGGTAATTAAGAGAAAAATTAGAAGACTTGAATGAAAATATATAATACTTATAATCCTAATTAGTGAATATGCTATTTGCTTCCCCTTCCATTACTAGACATTTACCAACCAAGTATTTAACCTTGAAAGAATCAAAGAAGCTTTTCTGAGCTCATACTATTTCCCAAATAGAAGCTAGGCTATTTAAGATTTCTGAAGATTGAAGATAAAATACCTGCTAGCATGTCCTTCAAATAGAATTATGGACAAAAATGTTAGTTGCTATTATATATTGAAAACACTAATACAAGGAATAAATCTACCTTAAGCAAAATGTCTAAATGCTCAGCAATATTTATCAAGTGCTTTTCAATATGTTTTTCTTCCTCCTTTTCTGCTCTCTTTGCTGTTGATAGAGGTTGTTGTTAAAGGTATAGTTGTTTTCTTCTTCGGTTTTATTTTTAGAATTAAAATGCTCTAAGTAACATTTTTTGGTGGTCATTATTTGACATTTTAAAATATGTACCTTTCTAAATGTATAATATAATTCAGTGTCTTTATACTTCTCTTTAATAATGTAGGGCCTTAGCATATTTACCAAGACATAAAAATTACAAAAGAATACAATTACAGATCTATATTTATAATGAATATAGACACAAAAATTAATTCGAAAAGTAAATCCAATAATTTTTATATAAAGACAATACCTTATGAATAAGTGGTATTTATCCCAGGAAAGTAAGGCTGGTTCAATATTTTTAAAAATCAGTGATGCAAATCATCATGATTATCTCAACAGATGTAAAAAAATCATTTGACTAAATCTGACATTCATAAAATGACAAAGTGTTCTTAACAAAAATGAACTGGAAGGCAACTACCTCAAATTCATAATGGGCAACTATAAAAACCCATAGCTGATGAATACAGCACTTAATGTTAAACAATAGAATATTTTCTTCTTGATTTTTGAATGAGAAAAAGATATGTTTTTACATTTTATTTAATATTACATTGGAGATTCTAGCCAATGCAGTAAGAAAAGAATAAACAGAAGCATAAAGATTGGAATAGAAGAAGTAGGCCTGTCTGTGTTCATAGATGATGTAATAATATATTTAGGAAATCCTAATCAATCTTAAAAACAAAACTATTAGAAGTAGTCAGACTGGGCACGGTGACTCAGGCCTGTAATCTCAGTGCTTTGGGAGGGTGAAGTGGGAAGATCATTTGAGACCAGCCTGGGCAACCTAATAAGACCTTTCCTCTACCAAACCATATCAAACAAAACAAAACAAAACCTGCAGGGTGGCAGGCTCCTGTGGTCCTAGCTCAAGAGGCTGAGGTAGGAAGATTATTTGATCCCAGGAGTTCAAGACTGCAGTGAGGTATGGTCTTACCACACACTCCAGTCTGAGTGACAGAGTGAGAACCTATCTAAAAAAAAAAAGTGTAAATTTAGCAAGGCAACAGGTTATAAGATTAATACAAAAAATTCTATATGCTAGCATCAAATATTTGGAAAATGTAATTTATAAAAGGAATATCATTTAAAATAGAACCAAGGACTTAAAATACTAACAGTTAATTATTAATAAAAATTATGTTGACATTCTGTACTGTAATTAAAAATATTCTGTAAGAAATTAATAGCTAACAAAATGGAGAGATACACAATGCTTATTAATTGTAAAATATATTAATTAGTTCACTATCTTCAAATTAAGTAGGTTTTTAAATTTATAAGGTGATTCAACATTTACTTGTACTGCAAAAGGCCTAAAATAATCCAAACTGGGCTTGAAAAAAATTGAAGGAAATATAAGAATTTCAAAAATTACTATATGCTTATAATAATAAAGATAGTCTTGTTTAGCTGTAAACATAAATATATAGATGAAGAGTCCAAAATGAGAGTCCACAAATAGACTCACGTACATATGGAGAATTAAATGTTAATAAAGCCACCAATATAATTAAATGAAGAACAGAATAGTCTTTCAACAAATGGTCGTAAATGTGTGGGCTTATTTCTGATATCTCTATTCTGTTCCATTGGTCTATGTGCCTGTTTGTGTACCATTACCATGATATTCGTAATGGTAATAGAAAATGATATCCATATGGAGAAAATGAACTCTGACTGCTACTTCACGTTCTACACAAAAATGCATCACGTACCTAAATGTAGGCACCACTAGTTTCAAACCTCCAGAAGAATATAAAGGAGAAAATATTCAGCCTTGGGATAATCAGCAATTTATTAGGACAAAAAGGTATTAGCTATAAAAATGATAAAAGCATAATACAGAGAAATCAAAATCTTCTATTCTTCAGATGACACACTAAGAAAATGAAAATCAAACCACATGCTGGGAAAATTCATTCACAATACATAAATACAGTAAAAGCCTTGTATCCAGAAACACAATGACCCATTTTCCTTGAAAAGTAATCCTTGCACTAATAATACTATTGTCTTTGCGTCTGCTTCTCAGAAGATCTAAATGAATACATTATTATTATTATATTTCTTATCACATATATTATTCTCAGAAGTTCCACCAATTTCTGTTATTATTCTGAGGTGCTATCCAAACATAATAACAAAATGTTTTACCTACTGAATTTAGTGCTATTTGCTGTATCATTCCAATGTTTCCCCCCTGATAGTTTCTCATCTGCCTGTTTTACTTTCTGAAACATTGGGATCCAGGCTTAGGAGGCTTCAGGTTGATGTATCTCAAGTACATAGAGACATGCATGGAAAGTCCAAGATAAAAGAAATATTATAATAGGAAATGAAAATTCTAAACCTTTAATAAGGTAATTCTACATAAGCCTTTACAGTAAAATATTTCTCGCATTGTTTTCCAAAATAATTTTTATTTACATTATTTTTTACATTTCAGTGCATTCAAGTTTGGAAGATTTGATATTTGAGAAAGTATGGTCTTTAACTCCTACATATTACTAATTTAACCACTGACACTAAGTATGATGTGCCAAATAAGAAAACAATTAGCAATAATATTAACATTCCCACTGTTTTCTCATGGTTAAAAATAAAAAGTTATGCTTTATTTCTAATTCATGGTGGAAAGGTATGTCCATGACTTCACATATGTTTGTACCTGCATAACACATTTGGCTGGCAGGGCAAGTGGGAGCTGAAATCCTTTTTTTCACCATGTTTCACTATGTCAAATTTAGCTTTTGACAATTTAATTTGAAAAAAGCCATGTACTTTCTTAAATGTGTCTTGAATGTTCGGGAACATTATTTGTAATAGAGCAGAGTTGGAAACATTTGTCTATCAATAAAATATTTCTGAAATGAATTATAGTATACTCACATGATGGAAAACAACATACCTGATAAAAATAAACAAGATAGATGTATAATATACCATGGTAGAAACATAACTTTGATAGTCTTTTTTTCTAAAACATTGTAATATCATAGGTATTACATATCATTTTATAAACAGAAATTATTCTTATATGTAGATGCATATGAAAACCTAGAAGGATATATGGAAATCTGTTTTTTAATCTTTTACTTTAGGTTTGGGGGGTACATGTGAAGGTTTGTTACATAGGTAAACAAGTGTCACAGGGGTTTGCTGTAAATATTTTATTTCGTAAGCCCAGTGCCCAATAGTTATTTTTTCTATTCTTCTCCCTCCTCCAACCTTCCACCCTCGAGAAGACCCCAGTGTCTGTTGTTTCCTTCCTTGTGTTCATAAGTTCTTATCTAGTTTCCACTTCTAAGTAGGGACATGTGGTATTCGGTTTTCTGTTCTAGTGTTAGTTTGCTAAGGATGATGACTTCCATCCATGTTCCTGCAAAAGACATGATCTTGTTCTTTTACAATGGCTGCATAGTAGTTCATGATGTGTATTTAGCACATTTTCTTGATCCAATTTGTCATCGATGGGAATTTAGGTTGATTTCATATCTTTGCGATCATGATAATGCTGCAATCAATGTCACGTGCATGTGTCTTTATGGTAGAATGATTTATATACCTCTGGGTATATTCTTGGTAATGGGATTGCTGGGTCGAATGGTAGCTCTGTTTTTTAGATCTTTGAGGAATTATCATGCTGCTTTCCACAATGGTTGAACTAGTTTACACCCACCAACAGTGTATAAGTGTTTCCTTTTCTTCACAACCTCATCAGCATCTGTTATTTTTAAAATTTTTCATAATAGCCATTCTGATTGGTGTGAGATGGTGTCTCATTGTGGTTTTGATTTGCAATTCTCTAATAAGCAGTGATACTGAGTTGTTTTTTTTTTTCATATATTGTTGGCTGCATGAATGACTTCATTTGAGGAGTAGGTCTGTTCATGTCCTTTGCCACTTTTTAATGGGGTCGTTTGTTTTTCTCTCGTAAATTTTAAGTTTCTTATAGATACTGGGTATTAGACCTTTTTCAGATGCATAGTTTGCAAATATTTTCTCCCATTCTGTAGATTGTCTGCTTACTCTGTTGATAGTTTCTTTTGCTGAGGAAACGCTCTTAAGTTTAATTAGATCCCACTTGTCAATTTTTTCTTCTCTTGCAAATGCTTTTAGTTTCTTTGTTGTGAAATATTTGCCCATTTCTATCTCCAAGATGGCATTGCCTAGGTTGTTGTTTAGGTTTTTATAGTTTTGGATTTTACATTTAGGTCTTTAATCCATCTTGAGTTGATTTTTGTGTATGGTGTAAGGAAGGGGTCCAGCTTCAATCTTCTCCATATGGCTAGCCAGTTATCCCAGCACCATTTATTGAAGGAGTCTTCCCCATTGTTTGTTTTTGTCAGCTTTGTCAAAGATCACATGGTCGTAGATGTGTGGGCTTCTTTCTGATATCTCTATTCTGTTCCATTGGTCTATGTGCCTGTTTGTGTACCAGTACAATGCTGTTTTGATTACTGCAGCCTTATACTATAGTTTAAAGTTGGGCAACGTGAGGCCTCTGGCCTTATTCTTTTTGTTTAGGATTGCCTTGGCTATTCAGGCTCATTTTTGTTCCATATGAATTTTAAAATACTTTTTTTCTGGTTCTGTGAATAATGATCTTGATAGTTGGACAGCATAGCATTGAATCTGTAAATTGCCTTGGGCTGTATAGCCATATTAATGATATTGATTCTTCCTATCCATAAGCATGGGAGATTTTTCTATTTGTTTCTGTCTTCTCTGATTTCCTTGAGCAGTGTTTTGTAATTCTCGTTGTAGAGATCTTTCACCACCCTGGTTTGCTGTATTCTTCAGTATTTTATTCTTTTCTTTTTTGGCAATTGTGAGTGGGATTGCCCTTCTTATTTGCCTCGCTGCTTGACTGTTGTTGGTATATAGAAATGCTAATTTTTTTGTACATTGATTATGTATCCTACAACTTTGCTGAGGTTGTTTATCTGCTGGAAGTGCTTTTGGGCTGAGAGTATGCACTTTTCTAGATACAGAATCATGTCACCTGCAAACAGAGCTAGTTTGACTTCTTCTCTTCCTATTTGGATGTGCTTTATTTCTTTCTCTTGCCTGATTGCTCTGGCTAGGACTTCCAATACTATGTGGAATGCAAGTATTGAGAGAGGGCATCCTTGTCTTGTGTCGGTTTTCAAGGGGAATGCTTCCAGCTTTTGCCCATTCAGTATAATGTTCGCTGTGGTTTTGTCATAGATAGCTCTTATTATTTTGAGGTATGTTCCTTCAATACCTAGCTTATTAGAACTTTTAACATGACGTGGTGTAAAATTTTATTGAAAGCCTTTTCTGCAGTAATTGAGATAATCATGTGTTTTGTTTTTTGTCTTTACTTCTGTTTATGTGATGAATCACATGTATTGACTTGTCTATGTTGAAATAACCTTGCATCCCGGGCATGAAACCTACTTGATCATGATAGATTAGCTTTTTGATGTGCTGCTGGATTCAGTTATGTATTACTCAGGATTCGCTAGAGGGATAGAACTAAATAGGATGTATGTATATTTGAAAGGGAGTTTATTAAGGATAATTGACTCACATGATCACAAGGTGAAGTCCCATGATAGGCCATCTGCAAGTAGGGGAGCAAGGAAGCCAGTAGTGACTCAGTCCAAGTCCCAAAACCTCAAAAGTAGGGAAGCCAACGGTGTAGGCTTCAGTTTGTGGTCGAACAGCTCCTTGCAAACCACTGGTGTAAGTCCAAGAGTCCAAAACCCAAAGAACTTGGAGTCTGATGTTCAAGGGCAGGAAGCATCCATTATGGGAGAAAAGCGAAGGCCAGAAGACTCAGCAAGTCAGCTTCTTCCAATATCTTCTGCCTGCTTTTTCTAGTTGCACTGTCAGCCAGTTGGATGGTTCCCACCCATATTGTGGGTGGGTCTTCCTCTCCCAGTCCACTGACTCAAGTATTAATCTCTTCTGGTAACACTGAGAAACACCCAGATACACCCAGAAACAATACTTTGCATCCTTCAATGATCAAGTTGACACTTCATGTTAAGTTTATCACAAGTTTGCAAGTATTTTGCTGAGGATCTTTGCATCATAGTTCATCGAGGATATTGGTCTGAAGTTTTCTTTATTGTGTGTGTCTCTGCCACGTTTTGGTATCAAGATGCTGGCCTCATAGAATGAGTTGGGAAGGAGTTCTCCCTCCTCAATATTTTGGAACACTTTCTGTAGGAATGGTAGCAGCTCTTCTTTGTACATCTGGGAGAATTTGATTGTGATTCCACCAGGTCCTGGGCTTTTTTTTTTTTTTTGGTTGGTAGGCTATTTATTACTGATTCAATTTTGGAGCTCATTATTGGTCTGTTTGGGGAATCGATTTATTCTTGGCTCAGTTTTTGGAGGCTGTATGTGTCTGGGAATGTATCCATCTCTTCTAGGTTTTCTACTTTGTGTTCATAGAGGTGATTCTAGTAGTTTCTGATGGTTGTTTTTATTTCTGTGAGGTCAGTAGTAACATTCCCTTTGTCGTCTCTTGTATTTATTTGGATCTTCTCTCTTTTCATTAGTCTGGCTAGTAGCAAGCATTATGGAAATGAATTTAGACAGGATACTAACTTTCAATGTGAATGCATTTATATATTCAAAGTTTTAAACAAATATGAGTCTACCTTATAATCAAATATATGTTTTGTAAATTGCTGTGTGGAAAGCAGAGGCTGCTCATTTCTCATTCAAACTAACTTAAGGATGCATACTATATTAAATGTTCTACAATCAATCATAATTTAAAATTTCTATTTTCTCCAGGAGTTTGAAAAAGAACCAGTATTTTTGAGTTTGTGTCAATAGAGTCATGATTAATAACAAGCATAATAGGCCGGGCGCGGTGGCTCAAGCCTGTAATCCCAGCACTTTGGGAGGCCGAGACGGGCGGATCACGAGGTCAGGAGATCGAGACCATCCTGGCTAACACGGTGAAACCCCGTCTCTACTAAAAAATACAAAAAACTAGCCGGGCGATGTGGCGGGCGCCTGTAGTCCCAGCTACTCGGGAGGCTGAGGCAGGAGAATGGCGTAAACTCGGGAGGCGGAGCTTGCAGTGAGCTGAGATCCAGCCACTGCACTCCAGCCTGGGCGACAGAGCGAGACTCCGTCTCAAAAATAAAAAAAAAATAAATAAAAAAATAAAAACAAGCATAATAAAAATTTGTTTTAAAAAATAAGCAATTAAATATTCTTCTTTTACTATATTAATGCTCCTGAGAATTATAACTTCCTAAACAATTTAAATGAAACATGAGCTTTTAAGCTTATAGTAGGTGCTCAAATGTTTATGATAAATGAATGCCAAAAATAGCTATATTGCTTATTCAGTGGAAGGAAAAAAGACTAAGCATAATTTCTACACATTGTCTGTTTATACATTACCTTGTTAAAAACTTACAAATAGATGGACTCATTTATTTTAGAGATTTGTGTGTGAAATGTATTGAAACGGATTATAACATTTCCCAATGGGCCACATTTACCAGCAAGGCATTTCAGGAGTGATTTTATGTATATGTAATGAATTAAGCAACTTATGCTTGAAAATATCAGAAATATTAAACAGGCACATCTAGGGGCATTTAATTCTTACCAAATTTGTTTTTTCCTGTCTCTTAAGAAATAAGAGCCAGGTATGGTGGCTCATGCCTGTAATCCTAGCACTTTGGGAGGCTGAGGAGGATGGGTCACCTGAGGTCAGGAGTTCGAGACCAGCCTGACTAACATGGTGAAACCCCGTCTCTACTAAAATACAAAAATAAGCTGGGCATGATGACAGGTGCCTATAATCCCAGCTCCTCAGGAGGCTGCAATAGGAGAACTGCTTGAACCCGGGAGATGGTGGTTGCAGCCAGCCTAGATTGTGCCACTGCACTCCGGCCTGGGTGGCTGAGCAAGACTCCATCTAAAAAAAAAAAAAAGAAAAAAAGAAACAGCTACTTGAGCTCAGTCATCAATGATAGGCTAGAAAGAGTAAATTACAAATAACAAAAGTTACTATATTTAACAATTTTTGTAACCTTTGACATCCCTCTTATAATATTTGCAATAAAATATATTTTCAATGAGATAGTGACATGGACATATTTTTGGTTAAAATTCATATGATTTATTATTTCAAAAAAATTACCCTTAATCATTAACAGTAATGTCTTTACATTGAGAAACTATGCAAATCTCAGAATATTTGTCTCCTAATATGTTTTATGAGCATAACAAATTCAAACAAATAACACAGAGCTATAACTCTTCTGCCTTGCAACTTGATACGTCACGTATTGCTGTTCTGCAAAGATTTCCTTCCTAATTATGTTTTGTTCTACATAATATTAAAGTTCATTGACATTCTCATAATACACAACAGGATGCCTGCATGAAAATTGCCTGCAAGCAATGTTGGCTGATGGGAGAATGCTAGCTTATATTAAAAAGTAACTATTATGGTTTTATCAATAGAAAGAAAAAGAGTTAATTATATTGGTACTTATCTCTTTCCCTTTTGAGCCAGTTAAATTATTGGATTTTTTTGTTTGTTTTGGTAAATTGAATTCTTCATGGGAAGGTGTGTCATCCACCTGTATGAAAGCAGATATCACAAGAAAAAAAGTATATACAGACCACCCCCCAAAAATAAACTTACTAAAACTATGTGTTTCAAATCGAATTCTTTTTTTCTGGTTGAAAAAGAAAGTTAGAAACAAAATCTGTGACAAAACCCAGGCTTTGCCTGTACTTTAACATAAATCAACGCTGCACTTCATGCTTACTATTTTGTTGTCTCGTAAGGAGAATTTCTAGAGGGCAGTTGGGTTCCATGCAACTTAATTATAAGCGTCAGCTGAAAGACCTACGAAGACACTGTCAGTTATTGAGTTTCTTATCAAGCCAGTAATGTGGTATGGCTGTTGTACTAATAATGAAGTTTTAATTAGCTCTCAAAAATACAGAGAGCTTATTTAAGGCCTCCAAATTGGATAGTGCATGCTTAGCTTGAAGGCATGAATGCATCCCAAACATATCAAAATAACTGTCAAACACATTGTATACACATTAGGAGATAATAGCTAGAAGGCTTAACATCTATCTTAGAAATACTGTATGCACAAATTGTTCAAGGAAGTTCTTTCTACGCTTAAATGATTGTCTTCAGAATATTGTATTTTATAATTTTAGCAAATAGTCATGCAAATGGTTCAGTGTATCTGTTTATCTGAGGGTCATTATAGTTGAGAAAATTCATTTTAGCCAATGTTTGAGTTATCTTTATTCCAAATGGGAGCATTCTGTATTCATAACTATTCCAACATAGCACCTGCATTTTCATTTATAAGTACTTATTGCTTCTTTCCAATATTTCACTGCATGAGAAATTGTGCCAGATCCCCTAATCCATGGATAGTTCAAAGATACTAACATTTAAGAAACCGTCGATTTAAACTTCTACCACTCGAGAGTTGTTGTCTTCTCAATGCGTTGGGTGGATTTAGACGACTGCGTTCTTGTATGCCTGCCTATTAATGCTGTACAAGATATCTGGTTTCAACTAACATTACTGGAAATAACCCTTTCTACCCCTCCCATCTCCCCCACACATCCACAAAACTAATTTTATGCAAGACACAGATTTTGAAGCACAGAAAGGAGGAGCTAACATGAGTTGCCGCTAGAAAAGTAATAGCTGTGTTATTTGTATTAACAGTTTGTATTTCTTCTCAAATCATTTATTTTCACAAAGCTGGTCTGGCTCTTATTTTAATTTCAAAGGACGTACACTGCTTCATCGTTGTTGTTATGGATTTCTGATATAACGACATTAATTACTTGCTTTGTGCCAGGGACTTTGCTAGGCTTAGAGGGTAAAAGTGTAGAACTGGAAGTGCATTCGATTCAGAGGCTGCACAGTGACTCTCTGTGCGTGGGAAGTGGGCTCCTAGAGTATTTGAATTACGAATGCGAGTGGGTCAAGGGAATGAGGAAGGGGGTGTATGAGAAGAATAATAAGCATGGAGAATAGGACATATGACTTGTGAGAGGGAACTACAAGATTTTTCCTCTTTCTGTATCAAAATTACATGAGGATGAAGACAGAGGCCTAAGGATATAATGATTACAATTTGAGGGGACAGTGTTTACTAAGTTCAGAGAGCCTAGGTCTTACTCTGTTAGCACGTCATGTTTTTCGTCAAATTTTGAGTGACTATTATGTGGGGGTGGAGAATCTTCTTTTGATATTGATTTAAAAATATTATTTACAAAGATATTATTTATTTTCTTCCAAGAATATATAGCTTATGTTATACCTACAAGAGTTCATGATTTGTAGGGGGCACCAAATTAAGTCGGAAAAGCTAAAATGTCATACATTTCGGGGGAAATAAATCAGAAAGACGTGGATTTATTGGTAAAGGATCAATTTGATGCATCAAAAAGAGGGTCACTTTTAAATTCGGGGGAGAAGTGAACTTAGGAAGAAGGAAATATCAAGTCTGAGACTAAAATCTGATGCCAGGAAATAGGAACTTGTACATAAAAGATCCTGAACATAGCTGATGTTTAGGAAAAGTTTATTTAAGTGAATTCGCCTAGG
Organism: Trachypithecus francoisi; assembly: GCF_009764315.1. Taxonomy (NCBI): domain Eukaryota; kingdom Metazoa; phylum Chordata; class Mammalia; order Primates; family Cercopithecidae; genus Trachypithecus; species Trachypithecus francoisi. The sequence continues at coordinate 12,198,650 of NW_022681469.1, read as the reverse complement.
GTAGAAAACAATATGGTATAATTAGTAGTGAAAGTGAGGATCTATTAGAACTTTGTCTAGATAAATAAATTCATGTTTGTTTGTTTATTTATTTATTTATTTGAGATGGAGTCTTGCTCTGTCACCAAGGCTGGAAGTGCAATGGTGCGATCTTGGCTCACTGCAACCTCTGCCTCCAGGGTTCAAGTGATTCTCCTACCTCGGCTTCCTGAGTAGCTGGGATTACAGGTACCTGCCATCATGCCCGGCTAATTTTTGTATTTTTGTAGAGATGGGGTTTCACCATGTTGGCCAGGCTGGTCTTGAACTCCTGCCCTCAGGTGATCCGCCCACTGTGACCTCCCAAAGTGCTGGGATTACAGGCGTGAGCCACCGCACCTGGCCTCGTGTTTATTTTTATAACAGAAAATTGTAATTGTGTAACTGTGTAACAGAAAGTTGTAATTGCAACTGTACTTCAATTCTTCGCTTAAATTGTCAAGTTTTGACAAGATTATTTCAATGAAATTGTGTGACAACACGACTTCTCATTCTGCCTCTGCGGCATTATCACCTGAAAGTTATTTCTGCAAAGAATTATTTCAGAGTCTTATCAGTTTCCAAATTAGCACTTTTGTTTATTTTATATTCAAACCATTTTATTTTTAAATCATATTGTACAATCATTCTTGCCAATTTCTCTTGATCAGAATTGATCTAACTGCTTTGCATGTGACTTGAACTCTTCTACATCAATGTCATTAACTTTAGAAAGACCTTCTTTAGTAAAATTTGCAATTTCATTATCTATTCGATTTACATTGTATTTGTATAAACAGCAAATAACTAATAATATATTGACGTGAAAGACAGACATAGGCTGAAAGGCAGAGACAGGCTCTAGTGTAAAAAGGCAGAAAAGGATGATTTAATGGAATCTGAGATTGTAAGTGGCATTTTTTTATACATATTTTCATGAGAAGCTGAACTTTGGTTCTCTACACAAACTTATGACTGAAGGGATTCAGATAAAAAATTCTCCTATATGGAGGGCCCCTGGAATAAACAAGATTATATCTTAGGATCTGACTAAAATCGCCTCAATGTTCCCCACAGCTTGATTAAACTTTACACAAGCTGCTTCTTAAATCTAGGCCCTGACCTCCCTTTTCTTAGAGCATTCCCTTTAGAAAACTAGTAATTGTAAATTCTTCCTCTGACCCTTTGAGATGTAAATCTTTTTTTGAAAGTGCTTTGCCAGTTTTAAAACACAAAACTGTCTTTCTGAAAAGACCTGGAAGCCAACTCTTTGAAATGTAGACATCAAGGAAGACAGAGTCCCTGTCTCCCAGCTCCTGTGGGATAGCAGGAGCCTACATTTGAAGGATGCTTTGCTCCAAGATGTAAAACTACCTCCTAAGAGGCAGTTTGCTTTTTGGCAGTGGGAGGAAAAGCCAGTTAGCAAATACTGGTGGCCTAAAACCCAGGTCCTTTGGGACCTAACTCTAGCTTTATAAAAATTTTTCAGGTTGGCCAGGTGTGGTGGCTCATGCCTATGATCCCAGTACTTTGGGAGGTTACAGAAGAAGTGTTGCTTGAGGCCAATAGTTCAAGACTAGCCTAGACAACACACGGAGACCTTATGTCTAATGCACACACACACACACACACACACACAAATAAAAAACAAAAAATAAAAAAGGAGAAGAACAAAAACATCTTTTTTTGGGCAGGGGGTTGCAGTACAGCTCACTTTGACTTATGGCTTCTCTCCTCTATTACATTAAACTCCTGGCCTGTTTAACTTTGTTTGGCAGATTGTTTCGGTGTTTCGCTTTGACAGATCCAAAGAAAATAATTAAATCAGCCAGGACTGAGAGATCTAGATGCATGTTGACTCTTAGGGAGTTCATGGGATCGTCACCAAATCTATTCCTACATCACCTGAATCTTCCCAGGTTGAAGATGAGAGCAGACACTGAAGGTCATATTCTTGCTGCTGGCTTATATTTGCTGCCAAGTCCCCCAGAGCATGTTCTTGTTCCTTCTGTGAATCAGGTCAGATTTCATATACCATCTTGTGTTATTTATTTTGGAATTTTTCTCTTAAAATAGCTCCTCCATAAAGAAAGCATATTTTTCATATCATTGTGATTATGATTTCAGCAAAGGAGAGAAAACTCTATAATAAAATAAATTTCCTTCCTAGGAAAATATTAGAGTTGGATAAAACTTCAGAATACTGCTAGGAATATTGGAACTTTGGTTTACCACAAAATGCTGTTCTGATCCTTCATCTTTCATTATAAATCCATTCAACAACCATTTATTAAACCCTTACATTTGTGCCAGAACCTTCTAGACATACTGATTTAAAACATGTATTCTCAGGTTGCAAAATCTCCCTCAAGATCACCCTGGGTCATTGGGTCAACAGTACAACAATGTGTATTGTTGATTATCAGGTCAACAATGATCCAGTACACATTGTGGGGTCACAATTGTTGACCCAATTCACATTACATGCGTTTTTCACCCTAAAAAAGTCTGGAAGGCTCAGAAAAGAATACGGAGGAAATGCAACTGTTTTCCTCTCTCATACCCATGCATATTGGTTGTTCTGGATTACATAGAGAATTAAGTAGACTTAGTGCAAAAAATAAATCATTTTATTTTCATATTTCACTATTTGGGTTATTGATATATTTGTAACTTTTTACTTTTAATTACTACTTTAAGCTTTTTTCATTGATGACATTAAGCATGTAAGAAATGATCTTAATGGTTATTTTGACTATAGATATCAGTGTCTTTCTCATTATGTGTTTTGTATAAGAAAGGACATAAATATCAAGTAAGAAATAACAAGAGCATTGCATTCAGAAGCAAGAACATACAAGTTAATGAAAAGAAGGTAAAAATAAATTTTTCAACCATTGAAAACATAGGAAAGGAGCCAGGCATGATGGCTTATGCCTGTAATCTCAGCACTTTGGGAGGCTGATAGGAGAAGATCATTTGAGACTAAGAGTTTGAAATCAGCCTTGGTAAAAGAGTGAGACCCCCATCTCTATAACAAAATTAAAAATTAGCCCAGTGTGCTGCCAGGTGCCTGCAGTGTTATTTGCCGGAGAGGCTGAACCTGGAAGATGGGTTGAGCCCAGGAGTTGAGGCTGCAGTGAGCTATGATTGCCCCCCTGCACTCCAGCCAGGGTAACAGAACAAGAGCCTGTCATATATATATATATGTGTGTGTGTGTGTGTGTGCGCATGTATATTATATATTATATATATGTGTGTATGTTATATATGTGTGTATGTATGTACATATATGTCTATACTATATATGTGTATATGTATACATATATACATATGTGTGTTTACTATATGTGTGTGTGTATATGTTTATGTGCATAGGTATATATACATATATGTGTGTGTGTATATATATGGACTTTTAAACTTTTTTAGCAGCTCTATAGCTTTCAGTGCCATTTGGATATTTACTTTGGATGAAGCAAGATTGTTTGACAACTGTTTATATTTCATGACTTCCAAGATAGTTTTTCTGTTATAGGAAATTCACAGTTCATTACCTGGGCATTATGACAAGTGAAAACTGTATGATTTATTTTTACTAAATCAAGTAATCTTCCTTCACAAAATACAATTCATTAATGTTTCCTCTTCAGCATATTGTTTTAAGATAGACACATGTCATTTTCAGTTCTTTAACATAATAAAATACTTAATAAAACACATTAAAAGAAGATTTAGAACTTATATTCTTTCATTTTAAAATGTCTCCTGGAAATACAATTTACTTCATTTTGGTGTTTATTCATGGACCAACATCCCCTAATTACGATAGCTGTATCCTGAATACTGTTAATGCAACCACTTCAATTTGAGTAGTAGATATCTTCTATTTATTCTTCTAGATCCACTCTCCACATTTTTTACCATAGTATTTGGCAGACTGACTTCTTATCCTTGATCTTCTTCTTCCATTTGGCCAGTGGCAAACCCTGGGAGGAGAGTGGAAGGAAGAAAGAAAGTGAGGATGTATTATCTTTTTTTTTTCCTATAATGCTAACTTCATTTTGCTAGTCATTTAGGAGGATCTTTTACATCTAAATTGCTGAGTAAGACTCTGCATTGCCCCTTTCCCCCAAGTACTGTCGTGTTTTTTTTTTAAATAAGATTATACCAGTCCTATGTTTATGTTAGAAAAGATGACCGAAGGTAGGAGTTAGGAAACGTATCTTTTTAAAAACATAAAGCAGATGCTATTATTCTCTTTTGAAAAAGATATTTTACTATTTTAACTTCACTCTCTGAATAAAGCCCTCTTTTAATTGCCAGGAGGCCCTTCATAAATTGACAGGCACCTGTTTCTCTGACCCCATTTCTGTGGACCTCCCCTGCCCTCACTCCACCCTAAGTACATCAGCTTTCTCACTGCTTCTCAAAAAAGATGAGCTTTTCCTTGCCTCCTGACCTTTGCAACTGATGGCCTTACCTGCTGATCTTTGTACGCTTTCTTCCACCCTCTCCACTCGCCATTGAAATGTCCAACTCAAAGCAGCTCTGACCACTTGCAAGTACTCCTAATGTCTCTCTAACCCCTTATTTTGTTTTACTTTGCTATAATGGGCACTTACCTTTTGTGAACTTTATTTGTTCATTTGTTTAATGCCTATCTTCAATAAAATATTACTTGTGATAGAAAGGACTGCCTGGCTTGCTTTCAATCACATTTTCAAATCAAGAAACATGCGAGGTTTGCAGTAACTGCTCCATAAGTATTTGTTGAATGAAATACAATGGAAAGCAGATGCCTTCATAGATTGACTGACGCAGTGTCTGTGCTGCCATTTTATTGCCCTGTGGCAGGCATCATTTTCCCATCACTGCATACTAGATTTGATTTACTCTTTTGACTATTAATTCTAGTTACTATCATCAATAGATGTTGGCATAGAAGATAAACTTCATTTCCATTCTTTCTACATTTAAAACCATTCTGGATTTTGAAAACTTAGAATTAAACGCATCCAGTTATATAAGATATTCCCAACTTTTATGTATCATGTTAGTAAACATGTTTTAAAATTATTTTAATGTTACATTTGATAAGCTGTCAAGAGACAATATTAAACAACTTTATATTGTTTTCTTTTCTATTATCATTCATTTTCTACCAAGATTTAAATAAAATATATAATATTAAATTAGCATTTACTATGTTACAGACACTCTTATGAGTGTTTTACAGGAATTAGCTTATTTAATTTTCATAACACTCCATGAAGTCAGTACTCTCATTTCCAAAATATGGAAACTAAGGGACACACAATTTGTCTGACAAATGCCTAGGTTCAGAACCTGGCAGCAGTTGTGGAGCTGAGAGCCTTCTCCCAAAATAGAACAGCTTGTTTCCACATCTTAGCTCATGGTCAGTGCTCAGTGAATGTTATTTTTCTTTATAATAATAAAGGAAATAAAGATTGTATTAGTCTGTTTTCACACTGCTGATAAAGACATACCAGAGACTGGGTAATTTATAAAGAAAAAGAAATTTAATGGACTCACAGTTCCACGTGGTTGGGGAGGCCTCACTATCATGACTGAAGGCGAAAGACACCTCTTACATGGTGGCAGACAAGACAGAATGAGAGCCAAGTGAAAGGTGTTTCCCCTTTTAAAACCATCAGATCTCGTGAGACTTAGTCACTACCATGAGAACTCTCCCATGATTCAGTTATCTCCCACCTGGTCCCTCCCACAACACGTGGGAATTATGGGAGCTAAAAGTTCAAGATGAGATTTGGGTGGGGACAGAGCCAAATATATCAAAGATAATAGTGACAAGTTTATATCTTCTGCAAATTCACATGTTGAAAGCCTAAAACCTATTGCTAAGGTATTTGGAAACAGGAGCCTGTGGTAATTAGGTCCTGAAGTTGGAGCCTTTGTGATAGGATGAGAGCCCTTACAGAAAGAAATTCATGAAAGTTCCTTTATGATCTCTCACTGTTTCTGCCATTCAAGGAACACCAAGAAGGTAGCCACCTGTAAACCAGGAAAAGGACCCTCACGAGGAACCTGACCATGCTGGCACCATGCTGGAACCATGTCTTAGAATTCCAGTTTTCAGAAATATGAGAAATCAATGTTTTTTTAAGCTAAACATAAATAGCATTAAATAAAACTTAAAATTAAGTAAATAAAGATCTTACCTGAGTAGAAAAGTCTATACAACAGGAGATGAAATATGAACCCAGGGGTCACAGATGGGAGCTTTCTATTACTGCAGTATGTTTTCCCTCTTTATCATCTGAACTAAGCCATTTAAGGAATTTATTTTCTAATTATTTGATGACAATTAGGTGTGCAAGTACAAAACTCTTTGCTGTGCTTGGTTTTCCCATTTATATATTATTAGAAGGAGAAAAACATTTTGTCATTTTTTTGAAAACTCACTCCTTACAGAGGGCTGAATATTTGTTTTATTATCTTTTAATCTGTTGTCTACAAAATCTCAGGGGATGAAATATTATCCTCATTAGATTCACAAGGCCTTACTAACTTCAGAAATGTCTCTGAGATGTGTTTGCAGAATTGTGACTTTGTGTTTGCATAATAAACCAGCAGCATTTAAATGACATTCCTAAATCTGTTGATGCTATGATGTGAGCAAAATTAATATCTGAGAGATGTTTATAAGGAATTATTTTTGTTACCAGCCAAGTAATTATTGGCATTGAGTAGATTCCAGGGAACTCTTTTAAAAATCCTTCCAGAATTTTGAGCCAAGTCTGCATTCTTTGCACTGCCATCCAGTAGAACCTTATCACATGGAACAATTCTAATTCCACACACGTTACACTAGATCTTAGGTATTAGAACCTATAGGATATGAACTTCCTGGAGGAAAACCCAATAAAACTGTATTGGTTTTCTCAAGAATAAACTGAATAATCTCAAACACATAAACCTAATTTTTCATGTTTTATTTATAAAAGCAAGTTACAGAATTGGATGATCTCTAATTTTTCTTAGACCTTTAAAATTGTGGGATTTGTTAGACCTTTAAAATTGTTGGATATGCCAAATATTTTCATCAATTACAGTGTCTTATAGAAACCCAGACATCATAAGATAAGTTCTACTTATAAAATTGTCTTAAGGCCCTGCCTGATTTTTAGCCTAGTCTTTAATTATTCATGTGTGTTCTATTTATTTATTTATTTTGGGTGAGGAGGTGGGGGTCAAGACCCTGGATTGAGATGAAACTTCACATGCCACTATTGTTTATGTTTAGCTAAAACCGTATGATTTCTGAAAACATGAAAAGTTTATGATTTGTTGACACAATAAATGGAAAATATGGATATTTCAAAAACTAACGGAAAAATAGCAAAAAATATATACGAGCTTTACCCCCAAAAGTTATGATCTCTGTCACTTGTGCTTGGTGAACTGATCCCTGTAACTTTTTTTTTTAATATAAAAATGCATTATCTTGTTTCATTATTTTTCCACCTTTTATTTTAGAATCAGGGGATACATAGGCAGGTTTTTTTACAAAGATATATTGCATGGTGCTGAGGTTTGAAGCACAAATAAATTCGTTGTCTAGATAATGAGCATAGTACCCAACAGTTAGTTTTTCTTTTTTTTTTTTTTTTTTTTTTTGAGACGAAGTCTTGCTCTGTCGCCGGGGCTGGAGTGCAGTGGCCGGATCTCAGCTCACTGCAAGCTCCGCCTCCCGGGTTCACGCCATTCTCCTGCCTCAGCCTCCCGAGTAGCTGGGACTACAGACGCCCGCCACCTCGCCCGGCTAGTTTTTTGTATTTTTTTAGTAGAGACGGGGTTTCACAGTGTTCGCCAGGATGGTCTCGATCTCCTGACCTCGTGATCCGCCCGCCTCGGCCTCCCAAAGTGCTGGGATTACAGGCTTGAGCCACCGCGCCCGGCCTAGTTTTTCAACTCTTGCCTCCTCTTTGTCTCTCTCTTCTACTGGTCCCTAGTGTCTGTTGTTACCATCTTTGTGTCCATTTGTACCCTATGTTTAGCTCCCACTTATAAGTGAAGATACGCAGTATTTGGTTTTCTCTTGCTGCATTAATTTGCTTAGGATAATGGCTTCCAGCTACATCTATGTTGCTGCAAAGGATATAGTTTCTTTTTTATGGCTATATAGTATTTTACTGGTGTATATAAACCATATTTCCTTCCTTCAGCCCACCTTTGATAGGCACGTGGGTTCATTCCCTGTCTTTGCTATTGTGAATAGTGCTGTAATGAACATATGAGTGCATGTGTCTTTTTGGTAGAATGACTAATTTTCTTTTGGGTATAAACACAGTGATATGGGTTGCCTGTGTCACCACCTAAAATTTCATCTTGAATTGTAATCCATATTATACTCCCCGTGTGTTAGGGGAAGGACCTCATGGGAGGTGATTAGATCATGGTTCCCCTATGCTGTTCTCATCATAGTGAGTGAGTTCTTATGACACCTGATTTTGTTGTTGTTGTTTTTGAGACGGAGTCTCGCTCTGTCGCCCAGGCTGGAGTGCAGTGGTGTGATCTGTGCTCACTGCAAGCTCCGCCTCCCGGGTTCCCGCCATTCTCCTACCTCAGCCTCCCCGGTAGCTGGGACTACAGGCACCCGCCACCACGCCCGGCTAATTTTCTGTATTTTTAGTAGAGACGGGGTTTCACTGTGTTAACCAGGATGGTCTCGATCTCCTGACCTTGTGATCCCCCTGCCTCGGCCTCCCAGAGTGCTGGGATTACAGGCCTGAGCCACCGCCCCCCGGCCCATCTGATGGTCTTATAAAAACTTTTCCCCCTCTTCACTCTGCACTTCTCTCTCCTGCCACCATGTGAAGAACGATGTGTTTGCTTCCCCTTCTGCCATGATTGTGAGTTTCCTGAGGCCTCCTCAGCCATGCAGAACTGTAAGTCAATTAAACTTCTTTCCTTTCTAAATTGCCCAGTCTTGGGCAGTGCTTTACAGCAGTGTGAGAACAGACCAATACACTCAGTAATGGGATTGTTGAGATGAATGGTAGGTCAACTCCTAGTTCTGTACAAAACTAAGTAGCATTTCTGTACACAAATAATGTTCAGGCTGAGAGCCAAAACAAGAATGCAATACCTTTTACAATAGCTGCAAAAAGAAGAAAATACCTAGGGATACAACTAAGCAAAGAGCTGAAGCCTCTGCACAAGGAGAACCATAAAACACTGCTGAAAGAGATCAGAGATGATGCAAATAAATGGAAAAATATTCCCTGTTCATGGATTGAATCAATATTGTTAAAATGACCATACTGACCAAAGCAATTTACAGATTCAAACCTATTCTGATCAAACTACAAATGTCACTTTTTGCAGAATAATTTCTGTACTTTTTAACCATTTAGTGTATTACGTAGGTACCATAACTGTAAATTTGTTTTATATAGTTGTTTATATAGTTCGAAATAACTAATGGACTTGAATTATTTTAGTCATGGATATGCATTTGTGCATTGTCTTTTTCAAATTTTTTATTTATTTTAAAACTGAAATACAGCATATTGTTCTTTTGAATGTTATTTCACAATATTCCCTATAAAGGTATTTCCAAGAATTTCAGAGATAACTTTTAAAATTATATTTAAGTTTAATAATTTTTTAAATAATTGCATTGCCTTTCTCTTTTCTTTAGTTGGTAGTAGTAATTCTCAAACAATGCATTTTTTTCTATGTGTTCAAATTTGCAGTTATTGAGGTTTTCAAGGGAAGATTTATACATGTGTATGTGCACATGCGTATTTAAAAGGAAATAGTTTTTATTTTCGTTGAAATATTCTCATAAGTACCAAATACACTTTAATTTAGAAATTTAGGACAACGAAGAGAAAATTTTGTGAGAACTCAGCAAATTTAAGTGTTTCTGTCTCGGCTCCATTCCTTTCAATTGCATAAGCACATGCAGCCAATACACACACATTATCATTTGTGAAATGCCATCTTGTTAGGTTATAATAAATGTACTAAAGAGTTAAGAACATCAGGACAGAATGTTTAAAAATAATGGCTCTAGACAATTGGTCAAAACACATTTCAGTATAAAAAATTAGTTCTCCAATTTCTTCCAAATCGTCTTCTAGATTATTTAGAATAATTTCAAGCTGTGTTTTTTAGCATCAAAGAATGTTAATGTAAGTTGTTCCACTTTCTGCTAATATATAAAATAATCATATTATGTTTGAAGTGTCATTTATTAGTTTTTTTGGAGGAAGCCATAGTTTATGACCTATCTTGGTTAATACTAATATTCAATGAATTTTAATCATGTAAATAGGGCATTTTTGATAGAAAAGTTCATCTGATTTCTAAATATTATTTTACCAGTAACAGACTCCATAATATAATTGTTCCTGGGTATATGCAGGGAATGGGTTCCAGGACTGTCTGTCTATACCAAAACCCAAATATCCAAGACTTGCAGTTAGCTCTGTGGAATCCAGGTATATGAAAAGTTGGTGCTCCTGATATGCGTGTGGGTTTTGGATCCAGGAAATCCTGTATTTTTGATCCCCACGTTTGGTTGAACAAAATTGCATATAAGTAGAGCTGCACAGTTCAAATCTGTGTGTGAGGTTCAAGTGTGCTTCTTTTTGTGCATATTATTTATTTGTAGGTATATTGCAGCTAAAATTGGAGGAAGAATTAATTTGACAGGTAGCAATGGGATAGTGAAAAAAACGTTCTCTATTTTGGCTGTTACTACTATACAAATGCCTTCTCTTCTTGGGCATCTCGAAAAATCCCAGTGCCATCTTAAGAATTGAGTGAGATGTTTCCTACTCAGTATGTACTGAGTACCAGTTATGGGTCAGATGCTGTTCTAAGCATGGAGAGTACAATGTTCCTTGAGGTTAATATTAATTCTTACATATGGAATTCCCTTACATATGGAATTTACATTCAGGTGATGAATAGGGCATTACACCACAGGATGGGGGTGCAGGACCCACTGAAGCATAAGTAGAGTGCAGCAGAAGACTTCAAGGAGAAAGTCCATGTCCACTGGGGCCAAAATACTGACGAGCAGGAATTAGTCAAGCAAAAACAGGAAGGGAGGGGAAGCAGAGAGTAAATTACTTTGTAAATGGTAGGCTGCTACTCAAGATAAAAAGTGCAATAATTATTATTCTAAAAACTTGTAAACAAAATTATAATTTGCTTTTCTAGCGCCCTTAAAATTTTTACAGCTCTCAGTGTCATATATACCTTTAACGGAAAGTCTCTACAAGCGCAGTCACTGCATTTGATAAGCTCAAGGGTTTTTATAATCAATGGTTGTCTAATGAATTTTTTTAAATGCATGTTTATCATATTCACAGACCCCCAAACTAAAAGTTTCATGGAAAAATATGTTTAAATGTTAGATGAGTTATATTAACTACCTATCTTTAGCCAAGTAGTTGTGTGGTTTCTTGAAAAAATAAGATTTTCAGAGGACATAGAAACAATGTAAATAAAATGAAACTATCATTTGCTTTTGGAATGTTAAGTTACTCATAATATCTTTGGATGTTTATATTGTTGATTCCAACACAATAAAAAACCTGCAGCTTACATCAAATAAGTCCTTTATTTTTTGCGTTAGAAAAATTTTTAAAAATGAATTATTAACAAGTTAGTGGCAAGAAACAAGAATACCAGCGATCCAGTAGTCTAATGTAAATAATACTATAGGAGAATGTCACATGGGTAATTAACTTTGAGGCATTTCCTAGGATTTAAACAGGGTTAGGAAATTTGGCAAAACAAGCTCTTACATAGCTGATGTAAAAATGCACATACGTTGGCATTAAATTCTGCCACTTCCTCTAGTTTGTCCCTAAAAAAGCAAGAGCAATACATGATAATTATAGTTAATATAAATGGATATCTTTAATTATTTAAGATTTTAATCTTACAGAGAAAGTTTCAGCAATTATTTTTATTGTCCCCAGAACTTCTTTTTGCAAGGAAAGCAATATAGTTGGACAAGGATTGAAACGAGCCAATAAGAAAACTTAAGTGATTCTATTTGTCACGGTTTCAATTACCATATTGTCTTGGAGTGTGCTCTGCCAGTATTTTAACAACTGATTTATCACTTGAAGTCAAAGATTCTTTTCAACATGAATTGTAAACTAAGCATTTCAATAATACGTGTGTGTTTTTGGCACAGGATAGAACTTGTCGCGTTTCATTATATTCTTTAACTGTGAATATGTGTAAGTTGGGGTGTGTGTGTGTGTGTGTGTGTGTGTGTGTGTGTGTGTTCTTTCCCTTTAGGTTTTTAGAATTTCAAGAATAGATCAATTCTAGTGCAAATTACTCTAAAACGATTTCTTGTAAAGTTAACCCAGTTGTTTCTTTGGCTGCTTTTATAAAAATTTGAAGGTTTATATCTTAATTCACCCCTCAACCCTGTAATCAAAGCTAACTTTAAAAGAACATCTAAAGCCTGGAGTCAGAGGAAGGTTTTTTCATGTGTTTTATTTTGGTACTTACTTTCTTAATTTGTCAGGATTTTTCTGACTGTAAGGTTTTCCCTTCTGCTATATATTGTTTGTTCAGTTCTCTTAAAAAAAAAAAAAAGAAAGAAAGAAATATCTTTATACCCAGATACCACCAATCTCACTTTCAAAGTTGCCGAAATTTGCCCTCCTACTTTTTTTATTGTTTTTAATGTTTAATTCTAAAACAGACAAAGGAAAAATTGCAGCATTATAATTCTTTTTGGTAGATATCTCCAGTGATTCACATTTGTGCCCTGGTATATTCAATAAGACTACTAATCTTTGCCTTACAGATACGTGGAAAGAATAACATGGGAAGCTATTGGGACTGTCTGGACTATGTTTTTTTCCTGTTTCTTAATCTAATATTCTACCAATCTCTTTTTAAAAATGTTAATTGATGCTTACATCTTTTTCTTTTTAGGCATTTTAAATTTTGTAACATTAGTATTCTGTATGCTTAGTGTGCCAAGTAGGAATCTGCTTAAAATCATCAGGAAATGTTCATATCGACATGTTCCTCAGTACCGAAATTGTACAGTCATCACATTGAATAAGTTTATCTAGTATAGCCTCCTATGTCATGAGTGAATTCTCTTTATGCATGAACATGCAATGGATTTTTCTGTATTTGCTTCACTAGCACAAGTGTTATAAACTCATCATTTTCAAGCAGCTCTTCTTGCTGGAAAACTTTTGCTAAATTCCTGTAATTTGCCCGTGAGTGACATCTGTCCTGCTGCTCAGTGGGTCATAGAAAATAGACCTAATATTTCTGCCATGTACAAACCCTTAACTCTTTTAGGGTGTGTCTGTATCCCGTCATGCTTCCGTCTATTCCCCAATCTCCTTACTCTTCTATCCATCAGATTAATTATTCATACAATCTTCATTTTTTTCTATCTCAGATCTCTATGTGGTTTTTATTTTATTTTATTTTATTTTATTTTATTTATTTGAGACAGAGTGGAGTTTTGCTCTCATGGCCCAGGCTGGAGTACAAATGGCAAGAACTCGGCTCACTGCAAACTCTACCTCCCCGGTTCAGACAATTCTCCTGCCTCAGCCTCCCAAGTAGCTGGGATTACAGGCGCCCACCACCACACCCAGCTGATTCAGGTTTTTTTGTCTGTTTTGTTTTTTTGTATTTTTAGTAGAGACGGGCTTTCGCCATGTTGACCAGGCTGGTCTCCAACTCCTGTAATCCCAGCACTCTGGGAGGCCGAGGTGGGCAGATCACCTGAGGTCAGAAGTACATGGTTTTTATTTATCTAATTTAATTTTAATTATTTTACATTAACATCCTTCAGCCTGACCTTCATTATAAATAAGTATACCATGAGTAAAGCCATTGAATCAGTTTTTCTTTCATATTACAATTTACTTTTCTATATTTAAAAAAATTTTTTTCAATAAGAAATTTTGTTGAAATCCAGGCAGTCTATATTCCCCTGTATTTTCTCTAATTGCCTTATCAAAACAAACAAACAAAAGAAATAAGTTGAGTTTGGCCTTAATAAACTCAGGCTGGCTGCCTGATATGCTTTTTTTCTAAGGTGTTTATGCAAATTCAGCATTTTATTCTAGATGAGATTGTATTCACAGATGGATTGTATTCATACGTCATTTACTTGACCACACTAGCATTTCTTCTACAACTCACGATTAGTCAAAAAGAATTTGTCTAAGTTATTTTCTTATGTTTGGGTATCCACTTTTATTAGAGATATAAACTAACTTAGGGTTGTTCTGTGTATGTTTATGTTATCTTTGATAACCTTGATTTTTAGCTCTGACTACTAAGTATTGAAGTCTGAAATTTGTTTTCTTAGAAAATCTGGCCAATGATTTAATCTGTCATCCATTGGCATTAGATCATTAGCCTCAAGGACCAGGTTTTTGTGCTTTTTCCCTCTTCTTACTCAGAGTACAAAGTCCTTGAAAATTATATAATTTTTGTTTAAACAATGTTATTTACAACATGGTATCATTGTATTTAATCTTCATTAAAAATATCCTTTGGTTTTATTTTGGGCAGAGCCTGATGATATCTGAACAGTAGAACTCCCATGGACATTTTCTCAATTTTATAGCTTTCCTATTTCTTTCTCTCCAGAATATTTTTTACATATATGGACAGCAAATTGATTTTACCTTACTTTCTATCACTTGTTAATTAACTTTCATTTACATTTTATTGATATATTGCTAACAATTTTATTTTACTCTTTCTATCATTTCATATGTGAGGTAACTTCCACTTTATGTATTTTTCCTCATCAAAAATTTAAATTTAACCATATTTGAATGCTTTCCTTTTTAGTTATCATTAAATTGAAATAATCATGACCACCATTTCCTAGGACCTTTGTCACTTCTATTCTGCCTACCCATTTTTTTTTTTTCATCTTGATAAGAATTTGGTCCAGATTATGTGGTATATACATACAATGAAATATTATTCAGCCTTAAAAAACAAGGAAATCCTGCCACTTGAGACAACATAGATGACCTGGAGGACATTGTGTTCTGTAAAATAAACCAGACACAGAAAGACAAACACCATATGATGTTACCTACATGTGGGATAAAAATAACAAAACTCATAGAGAGTAGAAGAGTGGTTGCCAGGGAATGAGGGGAAGGGGAAATGGGGATATGATGGTCACAGGGGGCAGCGTCTCAGTTATGCAAGATAAATAAGTCCTGGAGAGCTAGTATCAAGCACAGTGCCTATAGCTAATGATACTGCATTGTATATTACAGTTTCCTAAGTAGATAGATCTTAACCACAGAGACACACAGATACACAGGTGCACACACAGAAAATAATAAAGAGAGTGGGAGAAAACTTTGGGAAGTGATAGATAAGTTTATTGCCTTGATGGTGATGATGTTTTCACCAGTACACTTATCCCTAAACTCATTGAATTGTTTGCATTAAATATGTACAGTTTTTTATATATTAATTATACCTCAATAAAGTGGTTTTTTAAAAAGTTTTAATTAGTTGTTTTTTCTATTTTCAAAAAATGATACAGTATAAGTATAGCTTTCTTATATATATTTAGATATTTCTTCCTAGGGTCATTGAATCTAAAATATGTGTAAATCTTCTTTGATACAGAGAAACTCCAGAAATATGGTAGAACACTGCAATAGACTTCAGAATGGAGGCAAGTGTAAATTTAAACTCTACTGTTTATTAAATTTGTGGTCTTGGGTAAGTTTCCTTAACTCTCAGGCCCAAGTCCTTCATCTGTAAACAGTGAGATTCATAGAAATGTCTTCCCACATACTAAGCTGTATTGTGATAAGACTTAAACTTCCATATTAAAAAGGAGCTGTAATTTACTATTTTATTCTGCATGGTCTTCTTATTTTAAATAAAGTGTACATTTGCATTATTGTTTTCTAGTTGAATCCAAACCACTGAATATTGATCGTATCTATAATTTTACTTTTACACCTTCTTGTTAAAATTAGAATACCTTGTTCTCCATCACATATTCCTAGTGTATAGACTATGGAGAACACAGAAAGTTTCTGAAGCTCTTTCCTAATATATTATCATATAAATTACCAGGCATGTCTGTCTCGATTATACTTTCTTCATCAATCCCCATATCTTTCTCGGTATCCTGTTTTATAATTTTATCTAGGACTTTTTTCTCACTCTGATTCTAATTTAGATTTGAGTATTATTGATGAGATTGGAAAGTCTCCAGGCAGGCATTTTCTTTCTCGTCCTCATTAGGAGCTCTCAGGTGCCCTAGCCAAGCGCCTATCACTTGGGTATATTCATGGTACAGAAAGCCAAATCACATTATGTGCTGCCAGCCAGCAATTGAGCCAGAGATACAAGCTCCACAGCATCCCTTATCTTCCAAAGTTCCAACTTGCATTGGAAGCAAAGACGAAAATGCCACCTGTGTCCCAAGGTCCTTCATATTTAAAAATTGGGAAAATATATTAAAGATATGCCCTGATTTTGTCTTCTACCACGACACACTCATAGGCTATCTTCAGATCTCGACAGTATTTTATGTAGAATATTATTTTATTTCACTCTCTTCAAAGTAGTCACTTGAAATTGGTATCACTGTCCTGACCACAATTGAGAAAACAAGCAGAGTTGTGAAGTGATTTGCCCAAGGTCCCACAGATTTTTAAAAGTAGACCAGATGGAGAATCCAGGTCAGCTTTCAGCCTTCATTTCCAGCCAGCTTTTCAACATAGACATGGCACCACTTTTTAAAATGTTGCTGTCAACTACTGCTTATATTGTGTATTTCAACCAGAGATGCCATGTTTTGAAATGTTTGTCTATCAAACAAACCACATCTGCTGAGTTACAATTTATTTTCCACTTTTGCTAATCAAGCATGTGTAGCTTCTCATCATCATTGTTGATGATCATGAACTAAAATACAAGTTATTAAAAATAAGTTAAATAAACCTAATCAAAATAAATATATCTTGGTATTTACATTAGTCATTATACAAGTAAATGCAAATATTCTTTAGACTTTTAAACATTTTGAAAATGACAATGGCTTTGTTTCTAACATGGGTGATTTCAATCACATACATGGACCAGTTTAACTGTGGTTTACCTGGCTCTAACATCAGCCTGTGGAACTATGATCATACATCATTAATTGACATTAGCCCTGGAATTAAAAGACAGATTACCCAGCAATCCCATTACTGGGTATATATCCAAAGGAAAACAAATCATTCTACCAAAAAGACACATGCATTGGTGTGTTTATCACAGCACTATCACAATAGCAAAGATACGGAATCAACTCAGGTGCCCATCAATGGTGGACTGGATAAAGAAAATGTGATATATACATATATATCTCATAGAATACTATGCAGCCATAAAAAATAGCAAAATTATGTTCCTTACAGCAACATGTATGCAACTAGAGGCCATTATCCTAAGTGAATTAATGGAGGAACAGAAAACTAAATACCATACACTGTAATTTATACGTGAGAGCTAAGCGTTGGGTACACTTCAACATAAAGATGGAAATAATAGCTAGACACTGTGGACTACTAAGTGGAGGAGAGAGAGATGGGTACAAGCCTGAAAAACTACCTTTTGGGTATTGCAATCACTACCTGGCTGATAGGATCATTTGTACCCCCAACCTCAGTGTCACACGATATACCCATGTAACACACCTGCACGTATACCCTCTGAATGTAAAATAAAAGTTGAAATTATGAAAATTAAATAAAAATAAAAGACAAATTTGTACAATGTTTTACCCAGTATGTTAGCTGAAAATATGTAATATTTTAGGTGAAAAAAAGAAGTTATGCAAAAGATAAATTACACAGAA
The DNA here is from genome assembly GCF_009764315.1 of Trachypithecus francoisi. Classification (NCBI taxonomy): domain Eukaryota; kingdom Metazoa; phylum Chordata; class Mammalia; order Primates; family Cercopithecidae; genus Trachypithecus; species Trachypithecus francoisi. The sequence continues at coordinate 12,180,730 of NW_022681469.1, read as the reverse complement.
ATTCCAGGCATACATGAAATATGAACTCCGTGTATTTTTTTGGCAATCCCAAGTACCTGAATGAATATGAACAGTTTTTGTTCATGTTTTCTGGTGAATGATGTTTTACAGTAATATGACATTATGAAGGATCTTCTAACATGAACATAACAACAGCAAAAATGGGCAAATGTCTAAAGGTTGTTAATGACAAATACATGGTGCTAATCAATCAGTGTCAGCTCCCACTGTCACCAGCTGGCATCACAGGCCTCATCAACACAGCACTCTAAGAAGCTACAACTTACCTATGAAGTTGGCACACGAAATGGTATTTTTTTTTTATTCTTGTTATAACTTTTGTATTTCTGACAGTGTTTGTGATATCATTTTACATGAACCTCATACACATTCTGCTACTCATTGGCACCTCTACCCACCTATTAATGTTTTGGCCAACATAAAATTACCTGTTATCTATTACTGGGTCATGAACCACCCAAAAACTTAGTAGCTTTAAACAATAGCAGCAATATTTATTTTACTCATGAATTTACAATTTGGGTAGAGTTGGTGGCAGCAGTTCATTTGTGCTTCCTGTGCCGTCAGCTGAAATGGCTCAGCTTAGATTGAAGGAGCTTCTTCCAAGATGGCCCACTCATGGTTGGCAAGTTGATGCTGTTATCAGCTGGGAGCTCTTCTGGGGGCTCACTTTCTCCTCATGTGGGCATTTTCATAGGTTACTGAGACTTTGACAGCACAGTGTCTGATTCCAAGTGTGAATTTTCCATGACATAGGAAGTGAATGCAGCCAATCTTTTAGGGCTGGGGCCAAGAAACTGGTAACCTGTCACATTCCAATCATTCCATTGGTTGAAGCAGCCACAAAGCTAGCTCAGTTTTAAGAGGCAGAGACAGATTTTTCCTCTCAATGGGAAGAGAGCCATAGAATTTGTAGCCATCTTAATATATTATGATAATGTCATTTTTATCTCAAGTCTAGAGATAAGAGACAAGGAAGTATAACTGGTTATGGTGACTGTCAATCAAGTCTTCAAATCTTTAGCCAACATGCATCAAATTTCTTGCCCCACAGCAAGCCAAGAATTATATTATATCTTAGCTGGGCACAGTGGCACATGCCTGTAATCCCAGCTACTTGGGAGGCTGATGCATGAGAATCACTTGAACCTGGGAGGCAGAGGTTGCAGTGAGCTGAGACTGCACCACTGCACTCCAGTCTGGGTGATAGAGTGAGAATCTATCTCAAAAAAAAAAAAATTATACTATATCATTTCTTTAATGATTATTTTTTATATTCAAATTATTCAATGTTAGTCAATAAGTGAATGTTTACAAAATTATGCCAGGTAGGCATAAACTTCTGATTGTAAGTTTCTTGAGGATTCCAACTTGATATTTAAATCTCTATATGCAGAAACAGCTCATGTTTTTGTAAACATATATACATTCATAAGAAAAGCCATGATAAATAATAGTGACAGTAATCGGTAGGAAAAAAATATATATTGTTTGTAAAGATGTTTTATACATATGGAATTTTGTGGTCTGATATGTATACAGTTAACAAATGCATTTATTTTGTATCTCTTGCATTGTTATCTATTTCTGTGTCAGAAGAAAGAGAAGGCATTTTGCTCTTTTTGTTCTTTCCACCTAAAACCAGTATATAATGAGCTATTTCATTTTTTTCATAATCACAATCAAAACATAATTTCAGTTTATTTAATTTTGAGTTTTAAGTTTTATAGCTTTGACTGACAGATTCCTTCTGAAAAGAATTTATCATGCTGAAGAGAGTTATAAAATGCAGTGAATAAATATATATAGTTAAATATCTTAAATCTATCTTATATCTCTCTATATAAATCATTTGTTATATATACATATGTATATATACATATGCATGTGTGTGTGTATGTGTATGTATATGTATATATATATATGGAGAGAGAGAGAGAGAGAAATTTTTTTTTTCCTCAGGAGGGAAACACATTTTCTGTCCTGGAGCAGAAGCATGTACAGGTTCTGGTCCTGCAAGACGTTTGGTGAATGATAGCTGAATATTTGAAGTCTGGATAGAAAGCTACCATAATCAGTCATACTGCCTGTCTCTTTAGGATGGTCTTCAAGGAATCCAGCCATTTTCCCTACCCACTGATATTGCCACTTTCAGCAATTATATGTGTGTCTATGGGTTGAGGAATAATTCACTAAGCACACATCAGTTAACAAATTGGTGACTTTAGAGGAAGAAGTTTCAGCAGAAGAAGTAGGAAGATGTCAAAGATGACATCCTTCCTCTTGTGGAAGATGGGTGTGAACTGAGCTATGTAAACACCTAGGAGAGTAGAACTTTGGCTATCCTTTAAGACTATGTTCTTGAAATATGTATTAAGTAGTTATTTAGAGAAGACAGTGGATACTGTCTATAGGAACTGTAAACGTACCACTGGTTGCTAACCACAAAGATATTGAGCTACCTGTTGTCATTCATTTATAACACACTGGCAATTTCCTACCATACACCAAGCAACTTTTAGACAATTTTTTCCAAATACTTATACTGTTTACTGGAAAGGGCATAAAGGAAACAATATATTCTCTGTCTCCTACTTTTCCAATGACATAGAAATGCTTTAGAAATATTTCAGTGTTTTAGGCAATTGTTTCTTAACCCAGGTTAGTATACAGAATAAGGGCCAAATTCCTTCATATGAGAAACAATACACTTCAAAATCTGTGGCTTATATTTCCAAATTAATATTTTATTCCTCTTCATCTAGCACTCTTTGCTTCAGCATTTTTAAAACTGTGTTTTGTTGTTGTTGTTGTTGTTGTTGTTACCGTTTGTTGTTTTTTTGTTTTTGTTTTTGTTTTTGTTTTTTTTTTTAGTTTTCTCTTATTGTTTTAATTAGTTGTTTTCTTATGCTTCAGTCTTTTGTACATGAGTTCCTAAGCTTGAAAAACTGCTGCCCCTGTAGTTCTCCATGAAAAATAATTCAATTTAAAGTGATAACTTTGAACAAGTTCTTTGACCTGTGTATCTCTTTTGTTGAGCACTTTTGACTTTTGGTTCTGCTTTTTTTTTTTTATTAACTTGTGCATACCTCTATAAGAACAGATAGTGTAAAATGTTCTTTAATATTTAATTTACTTTTTTAATTCTTTGAAGAAAACTGGTGTTTCATGTAGGTTAACTTTACATTCCCATCAGCTACCATACAATCGATATCCAATAAATATGAATAAATTGTGTTTGCTGATGGCCGATCTTGACTGAAGAATATTTAATAATTGAGTGGTTGAGAATTCTGAAGAACTTTTTGAAAACACTATGGAAATTGTCAGCCTCATTGCTGGCCTTCATAAGCAAGTACTCTTTGCTTAGGTTACTGCATTCTCCCAATCATTTGAAACTGCTATAAGATAATTATTTAGTAATTATATTATGCGTGGGATCGCATCTATAGGGACAGTTTTTCCTTCTTGTACTGCAGTATTTCTTATCCTATAATGAAAGAAAAAATTATTCTAAATCTGTACTTTTAGCTTAAGATTAATGTGTCTATAAAATTTAGAAGTTACCAGCGGGACGCGGTGGCTCACTCCTGTAATCCCAGCACTTTGGGAGGCTGAGGCAGGCAGATCACGAGGTCAGGAGATCGACACCATCCCGGCTAACACGGTGAAACCCCGTCTCCACTAAAAATACCAAAAATTAGCCCGGCGCGGTGGCGGGCACCTGTAGTCCCAGCTACTCGGGAGGCTGAGGCAGGAGAATGGCGTAAACCCGGGAGGCGGAGCTTGCGGTGAGCCGAGATCCCGCCACTGCACTCCAGCCTGGGCAACAGAGCAAGACTCCGTCTCAAAAACAACAACAAAAAAAAATTAGAACTTATCTAGGTGTTTTAATCCCCGTCATTCCTTCCCTCCCTCCCTCCCTTCCTTCCTTATTCTTCCTTCCTTCTTCCTTCTTTTCTTCCTTCCCTCCCTCTCTCCCTCCCTCCCTCCTTCCTTCCTTCTTCCATCCTTCCCTCCCTCCCTTCCTTTCTCTCTCTTTCTTTTCTCCCATTTCCTTGTATTGCAAAACCTTCCAAATAAAACTAATTTTAATCATGAAATTCACACAGGATATACAGTTACAGATAATGGCTAAAGATGTAACAACTGTATGTGTGTGAGTACAATAAAATCCATAATCAAATTATGTGTATGTGTAGTTGTAAAAACATAACATTGAAACACTATATAAATTAATTTAGAGCCATTTTTGATATTTTTGTTAGCATGTAATGTTCATATTTATGGGGTACATCTATGGGATATAACCACTGAGAAATACATAAAAGTATTACTAGCTTATAGATGGCTCTTAGACAATGACATGGCACCATGGACACGTAATTTTTCAGAAAAAGAAATTTGTCTTTTGAAATGTGAGATGCAATGGGAGACCCTCAATTTGGTCGTATTTCTAAAGTTAACTCATTATGTCATTATCTCAAAGTACCTGAATAAACCTCTTTTGAGCATCAGTCCCCGACAGCATAAATTCCCATTTTCACACGAGTGGTTGTAACTATTCATATGTAGTAAGATTTACTAGAGTATTTTTCTATGGAGGGTTATTATAAAATATTGCATTTTCTCAACTACTGGCAATCTAAGTGCACCATACTTAAGAACTCAAGTAAGAGTTTTGGATAATTGTTTTGCTTCCTCCAGAAACTTTAGTTTTCTTTTAAATTTAAGGTGATTTATTGGGATATACTATTATCTAAAATGTCATAAATGCAGACAAATTTAAATCTGAGAAACAAAATAAGCCTCAGAGTGGTGGGATCGGATGGAGAATCACATGAATCCACAATGATTGATTTAAATATCCAGCATAACCTCATCTGTCTTAGTTTTCCTATAAATACAACAATAAAAAAAGACTCATTTATGATCACCACCAACGCATTCCACACTTACATACACCCTTTTAGGCAATGCCTGATTCCTGGTCTCGCAGGAAAGGCTTCCTCTTCAACTCTTTTACTTGGGTGATGCCTACTTATCCTTATTATCTCCAGTAGGCAGTCTCCCTAATTCCCCCACCACTTGGGTGATGCCTGCTTATCCTTATTATCTCCCCTAGGCAGTCTCCTTAATTCCCCCATCACGTGTACTTTTTTTTTTCTGTTCCCCATAGTATCTTGTGAATACCTCCACATTTAACAATTTGCATTATAATAGCTAATTTTTAAAATATTTCTCATTCACTATACTCTGAACTCTTGAGAGCAATACTATATGTCTTCATAAATATAATCAATACAATTTTGTTGGCTGATCAACAAACCAGGCGATATCAGATATTAAGTTGGTGCAACAGCAATTGCTAATTTGCCATTACTTTTAATGGCAAAACCCGCAATTACTTTTGCACCGACTTAATAGAATAGAAACTAAGCCTAAGCAAAGTATAATAAGAAAATACAAGCTTTTGCTTAAATACTTCTGATAATTGGTTTAATTTATTTTCTTCTGTTACAGCATAATTTTACTTTCATAAGTAATTTTACTTTAATAAAATTATAACTAGTAAAATTACAATGTTTAGGCAAATATAAAAGATTTTTAATGGATGATTTATTTAACTTATTAATTAATGAGGGAAATTTTAAGATAGCCAAACTGGGCAAAATAGCAATTAAGGATTTAGATAAATAAAGAGCAATACATAACATAAGGGCAATATTTTGAAGTTTCATACAAAATTGAATGATGTCTGATGGAGAAACCATATTTCTTTGCATATTGCCCTGAACAGAAATTAGTTTCATATTGAACACAAGTAACCTCATTTTATGAGGGCATCTCTAACTAGACAAAAGTCAAAACATCACTCTTACTCTCTACCCCACAGAACTGTGCAGTAATCTAGAAAATGAAAAATCAAGCCCATCATTGCACTGAGATACTACTCCGTGTCTATTTTACATATTTTTAACTTTAACATAACTTGTCTGACATTTAAGTTGAGGTTCTCGAATTCAAATGCCAACACACATCAGAAGGCCATTGAGGTGCAACAGTAAGATAGGCCGTGTTTGAACTTGGAGCCCAGCATATTCTGGTGCTTTAGGAAAATCCTGATATCAGAATTTTATTGTAAAGACTCGTGAGTTTAAGATTTGGTCCGTAATTAAAAAAAAAAAAAATATATATATATATATATATTTTCTTTTTGAGACAGAGTCTTCCTCTGTCGCCCAGGCTGGAGTGCAGTGGCCAGATCTCGGCTCACTGCAAGCTCTACCTCCCGGGTTTATGCCATTCTCCTGCTTCAGCCTCCTGAGTAGCTGGGACTGCAGGTGCCCACCACCGCGCCCGGCTAATTTTTTTGTATTTTTAGTAGAGACAGGGTTCCACTGTGTTAGCCAGGATGATCTTGATCTCCTGACCTCATGATCCGCCCATCTGGCCTCCCAAAGTGCTGGGATTACAGGCTTGAGCCACCACGCCCAGCCAGTAATTTAAAATATTTGAAGACTCGAGGCCAAACAAAGCTCTTTATGTTTTGTGGAGGCTGAAAGCCACCAGCCCGAGACCTACATTGTAGAATCCAACAGGCAATTCAGCTTGCCTACAGAAACTGGATTTTATACATTGATTTCTTGCCCAGTACACAGATTTTTTTTTTTTCTTGGCCTTTAGGAAACACTTCTGCTGTGGAAACCTTTTGAGAGCTAAACTTTTCCCTTAGAAATTTGTCTCTGCCCTTTCTTAGTACACATCGGTGATGACATTTTCCTCTAGAGCAGTATTTTAAAAAGTCAATAGCCTACCACCCACTCTGCAGAATCAATTGACCATAGTTAAATTTTTAAGTTAGCCTCATTTTTGCAAGACTATCAGAGATATATTTGTCTAAGTTTAATGAGATTTTTAAAAAATAATTTTCTGTTTCCTTAGGAATTAGAGAAGAAAAATTGTTGGAGCATGCCTTATTTATCCCCCCAGAATTTTGATTAAGGAATATATATATATATTTTTAATATCTAAAAGCAATTCAGTGAATGTCATTTACAAATGGTTTGTGATATATACATTTCACTAGAATTCCAGAAATATGTTACAGTTTTTCTTAACGAATGATTCCTAAAATAATCATAGAATAATATAGATGGACATCATAGTACTCTTTTTGAAAGATAATGGAAAAAATGAGATGCAAAGTTAACTACAAACAGTATATAACTTATTGTGAATTCTGAAATTATCTTATTCTGGATTTTAATATATAAATACACAATAGTTTCTGGAGTTTTAGAAATTTACAAATGAAAAATAGAGATCACCCACTGTGACAGAATTGGCCAGGAAGGTACAATTTAAAAATAGTTTTATTGTTTTCAATTGGTTTCTTAGTAAGCACAAAAATACGGAGCAAAGACATCACTCAGGAAGGATCTAAGCTATATATGTATTGATTAGGATTCTCAAATATAGAATTTTCTGAATGTTTGCTTTCCCTAGTTAAATGAGAGTTTCAACCACTTTAAAGTAGTTGTGCAACTGGTATTTAAAAACATAAAAATAATAATTAAAAAAAACTCTTCTTCCTGCCTAAGGAAATGGCACCTATGGGGTGTGTGTATATGAGTAATCTAATTGAATGTATACACTATCATACTTGCAAGCCGCATTGAAAAAATAAATATAGCTATAAGACCATGTTAACCTTTGTCTTTGTGGTACCTATTCTCCGAAGATGGCCTCAGTGACACACTCCTCACAGTCTTCATGTCTTTGTGTGGTCTCCTCTATACTCAGTTTGTGACTTGTTTAACTGATTGAATACATGCAGTGAAAGAGACACTTTGACTCTTGCAACTGTAGACCTTACAAGGGACTGGCACTCTCCACTTTTTAACATAATGTTTGATCTGCCACTTTTTTTGTCATTAAAAAAAAAAAAAATTGCTATCTCTACCTTCTTCCTCCCATCGCAAACTCCACTGTAAGTGATTTTTGTCAAATTTACCTGTCATCCCCTTGTTTAAATCCAATGCACACATTTAAGTGCATAAGTTATTCAACCTTTGTGTGGCATTGCACACTTTATTTTATTCCCAGATTCTTAAAATAGCCTCTTTAATTTCTTCCAGTTTTTGTCTTTGTCCAGTTGTTCTCAGCCTATTTGTGAATTGCCCTCTTCCAGATAATGTTGGTATTCTCATAGATCCACTGTCTGCTTTCTCTTTTTATTCCACACGTTCTCAAGTAATTTTATCTAGGCCCATGGCTTTAATCTCATCTTGCTGACTTCCCAAATTCCATCTCCATTACAGTCCCTTTTGCTCAGTTCCAGAATTTCTTACCCAGAATTTCAACCCAGTTATTGGACTTTTCTTCAGTGTCCTTAAACCAGCATACTCAAATCTCATTCATTCCTGTCTTCATCACGTTCCAGGTCAGAGCCCCCAAACCTCTTCTTACTCTAGAAATAGAACATCTAGTTGCATAAGCCAGAAGCCAGGATTCATTCCTGACCCTTCTCTCTCTCACTTTCCCTGCATTGAACCTATATTTTCTGCCCTTTGTTTTAAATTTCACTTTAACAATTCAGTTTATTTCTACATAACAACTTGTAATAAAACAGGTTGGTGTCATGGCAGAGAATGCAGAATAGCCAGTAGTTGAGTTCTGCTCAAACTAACTCTAGATAGATAGGCTGACAGAAGAAGAACCGGGAAATCCAAAGGGTAGGACAGGTCCTCAAGTTTTTCTCTGCCTCAGAATTGTCTCAGTAATATGCAGTCGCCAACATCTGGAGGACCCAGAGTTAGCTTAGGAGCAGATAATCACAAGGAATCCTTGTGGGAACCACCCTCCAAAACAAGTGCTTAGCAAACTGCTCTATGTGACAGTGCATTATGATAAGAGCAAGTGGCCCTGTTTATGGGAGCTTTTGGATAGTAACCAGTATCTAATCCCTTAAAGATAGATGTCCCTGTAAGTGATCGTTGAAGGTGGAAAGTTAGAAGTAAGCAATAGTTTGAATCTATTTTAAGTTTACCTTCAACAAGTTGGAAATCAATTACATTTTATTTAGTATTTACCATTTTTCACCAATACATAATTCAAGCTATAATTTTAGTACTACTTGTTGTTGACTACTTGTTATAGACAAGTAGATAAGTAGTTAAAGACCTAAATAGTATCTCGAAACTAAAAAAGGAGATTTCCTAAGCAAACTGTCAGAAGCTTCCTGGCCATTGGGATATTTTTTAGTGTTGCCCTGTAATATAATCAATCACCAAATTCTCTCAGTTCTGTCATCACATCTCTAGAGTAGATGTAATACATTATTCATTTTTCTGTTTTAGTTTAAGCCTTATTACGATCCAACTCAAATTAGTTGAATAATTTTCTAAATAGCCTTCCTGCTTCTAGTCTGACCATCTGCAAGTCAATTCATTTGAAAGTTTTTCAAGAGGGAAAGCAGTTTACTTAACCATCTCTCCACTCCACACCTCCACCCCATCCTCAACCATTCTAAACCTTGCTCTGCTCTCTAAGATAAAATCTAAATGTATTTGAATGGCTGATAGTGCCTTATCCAGTCAAGCCCTGGCCTATCTTTCTAGTCCCATCTCCTGCCATTATTTCTATTCTCACTTCATCATCCACTCCTCTCCCATTCCTAGTCCCATACCTCCCCATTCATTCTGTTTAACTCCTGTGTTTCTCCCCAGACTCCAATGAGCCAGTACCTCTATCAGCTTTCCCTGAACCTCATTAGGAGTCTGCAGAGTTACCTATTCATATTGCTATCCGAGCGCAGAATACTTACTGAATTTCATTACACTCCTATCTTCACTTGGCTCTCTCTTCTACCTGCACCAAGTCTTTTGGGAATCCAGACCATCTTATTCATTCACTGCTCAGCATAATTCCTGTCCCTAGTGGACACGTAATAAATATTAGTTTAATATTCAAGGAACAAATGAATCTTCTGTCCTCATAATATAGTGCTTTATTTTATATTCTGAGACTATGTTTCATAAAATACAGAAATCAGTAAATGCTACTCTGATTAAAGTAATAATAATAATAATAATAATAATAATAATAATGTTTCTTTATCTCTGGACCTAAGATGTCAACACTGGTAAAATAAAAGCTATTTTTTAAGATATTAAACTTAGGCTAAAAAAACAGAAAAATCCACTTAATGCAAGCAGCAGCTACTTATCAAAATATAAATAGAGGAATATTGTAGAGGAAATAATTCTCTAGTGTGCTTAATTCACCCAAGCCTTAGCAGTTTCTGCTAAGTAAAAGCTATCATGCCCAATGAAGTTTTACATTTCCGTAGAAAACAAAAATTCTTTCCAGATGTTTGCTAAGAATAAAATATCTGTATGTATGCATAATTGGTATCAAAAAGCTAGCAAAAGCAATTAAAATAGCTTTCTGTGTAATTTCTCAGATATTATGAATACATGGATGAATACACAGGGAAAGAATTAAAGAGCATTACACTTTATCAATGTTCTAAATAATGGAACATGCAGTATATGTCCTAGGAAATGAAATCTGACTTAAACAGCAAAATAAAAGTCAAAGAGGTTGAAATAAACAGAATCACTTTCTAAAATTTCATCTCTGTTCTAAATTCTTTATGGAGTTCGCAGTAGGAAAAGCTTAAATATGCAATGAGTATCTTAAAATTCACAGGAATATCGGTACTTACTTGGATTGGATAGTGAAAGCTAAAAGACAAAGTCAGCTGTATTAGATGACTGCGGAAATATTAGGGCTCTGAAAAAAATTATTTTTGCAAACAATTATGTTGTTTATTCTTCAACTTTTACTAATGTGAACTGTGAAGGAGTATATTTGTTGCTCTTTGAGCCCTTTACAGTTTTTCTTGCATATATGCCCCATTTTTTACTCTATCTTCCTCAGGAGCAGTGACTGGCAGTGGGAGTGGGGGAGATTGCAGCTTTCATCATATGCGCTCCTGAACTACTTCGATAAAAATATCTCTCTAATTTCCCACTTCTAATTCATCTTCTGAATCTAAAGAATGCAGTGCTTTTGAAATATACTTTGTTTCTTCATCCATGTTTCAAATAAGCTATATTACAATAATGTACATTTCTTTTAGTACTTAAATAACTGAAACTTACATGACACTGGGGACAAAACTGATTCATACTGAATTCTGCTATAATAAGAAAATGGTTGTGGCAAGTTTCCATCACACTGCAATCTTATATGTTGAAATTGTATAAAGAGTATGCCAGAACAGTATGCAGATGAAAAATTTCACATTGCAATTCACATGTGGGACAACCACCTATGGCTTTCATCACTTTCTCTTCATTTAAGCTAACTTTCTTTGCAAACTTCCACTTCCACTAAGGGCAGAGACGGTTTAAATGAGCCAGTTAACGTAAACCTGGTCTCTTCTGGTTAACTGGAGTCCTTTCTTGTGAATGTTCCATCTCATGAACTGCTCCTCACTTTCCTATCCCCACCACTAAAGTAGCTGAGAGCATGTGGCTGCCATTGCAGCTTCAGGGCAGTGAGGATGAAATCTCTATTTCCCAAGATGGGCCCTCGATAACATGGTTTTTCCTACGTGTAGTAAGGTCATGAAACACCATGCCTAACAAATCACGTGATGTCATTGTCTCCTTTTTAACTACACTGACTCAGTGACTGGTCAGAACTACTTGAGTAGAACATGCAGACTGCCTCTGGACTACCAGCTGATTTAACTGGTCCTCAAATGACATATCTACTGATATTGGGAGCAAGAGTTTGAACACATTTTATCGATTTCATATTGGGGCAACATTCAAGGCTGTGATCTATGGGCTTGAACCATTAAACAGGGTATTATCCCGTTCAGGTAATGCCAGACTCACTTCTGTGGATTACATTCTGGCCATGCACAGTGCAATCAAATATTGGACCTTGAGGGGTTGAGGGGTTGGATAAAATCCTGTCTTTTTCACCACAGAAATTTCATCAGTTTCTTAGTTGATATACCCATTTTCACAGCTGTAAACACCATCGCTATGCTGAAAACTCTAATTTATAACTCTAACCCAGATCTGTCTTCTGAACTCCCAACTCAGCAAATTGCATACTCAATAATTTCATTTGCATGTAATAAGCTCCTCAAACTTAATATGTTAAAAAACAAATTTCTGACCCTCCTCAACAAAATAAAACAAAGTGAAACTAAAACCTGATCCTTCCCAGTCTTCCCATCTTAGAAATGACAACTTTGTTCTTTTATTCATACAAAATTAATGAATTCATCAAGAAGATTGTTATCTTTTATTACCACCCCGGTCCAGATCCGACCTCCCTCTATCCTCCTGTCACAATCTCCTTTAGAATGTTAGGCGGAGGAATCGGGGGATCTTACAGACGTAGAGAGGAGAAAGGTGGTCACCAGAGGCCTGCAGAGAGAGGAAAGATGGGCAAAGAGAAGATACTGATCAAAGGTTACAAAGATTCAGCTAGACTTGGGGAATAGCTTTGGCTGATCTCTTGCCCCGCATAGTGACTGCCATTAGTCATAATGTATATCCCCAAATTGTTAAAAGAGTAAATTTTTAACATTCTCACCCCATTAAAAAAGATAAATTGGTGAAGCGATAGAATATGTTAATTTGAATTTTTCTTAATGTATATGTAAATCAAGACACCACATTGTATACCGTAAATATACATAACTGTTATATGTCAATTTAAAATAAAGTTAAATTTCTTTTAAAAGTATAAATTAGATAACATAATTCAACGCTCACAACCCTTCATTGCTTTCCATGTTACTTATTAAATAGCTCACGTTCTCAAAATAGCCCCTAATATCTTAATGATTTCACCAGTAAACAAGCTTTTCAGCCACCCTGCCTCTAACTTGTCTCCGTTCACACTGGCCTCCTGGTTGTTACTCTGCTCAGGAACATTATATTTGCTGTTGCTTCTCCTGGGACCTCTACACACGTTACCTTTTCAGATAGAACATCCCTGAAGACCCTCTATGAAATTGTGGCCCCATACCTGTATTCTGTCTCTGTAATCTCTCCACAAAATGTGGCAGGTTTACATCATACTGTACCCTTAGTGCCTAGAACAGTGCCAGGTATTGACTGAGAAGACATTCAAACTTTGTTGAATGAGAGAATTCATCTTTTGAGCATGGGGCTCAGCTCTGGTCACTGACTGTAAATTGTATTGCGTTGCTCACAAATTTGAATGGACTTCTAAATTTGGAATAATTTTATGTATGAGCAGATAGAAGGGAACCAAGAGTAACATCTCAAGCTCACCTATCTTGAAAACTCCCTTTGCCCTTACCCCTTACTGCCCCATATTGGATGTGGCAATGAAGTAGAACACCACCCTAGTGTTTCTCAACCTCAGCGCTATTGACATTTGGGGACAGATGATTCCTTGTAGCGGGAGATTGTCCTCTGCATTGTTGCTTAGCTGGATCCTTCCCATAGGCCTAATAGGTGCCAGATACTAGTAACAATGCCTATCCCCGCCCCTACTCACATTGTGACAATCAAAAATGTCTCCCGAACTTATCAAAAGTTCCCTGGAATGGGGAGGGGGAAATTGCCTCTGGCCTAGATCTTGGATGCCTCCTTATCCTTTGAGGGATGTGAGGATTTCATCAAGAGTTTTATAATTTTGCCTTCACCTACCACACCTTTCTGCCTGCGACTCAGGGAACTGGGGGTCTATCCTCTTAGGGACTCTGGTTTTATCCACATTCTCATTTCCTCGCCTCTAATTTCCTTGATACAGAAGTCTTTCTACTTTCTCTTCCTATTTGGAACGATTTCCCTTTCATCCTCTTACGAGTTGGTTCCAGCAAAAGTTTGGAGTAAAATTCTTTGATCAGAGTTGCCTGAGTCTAGCTCTCGATTTATAAAGACAGTGTATAGCATTTAGAAAATATTTTGATCTTCCACAGAGACTAGCTTTCCACAGCCTTTTTCATTCAGAGACTCAAAGAAGTCTAATGTGACAGTCAAACTGTCATTTGCCCTCCTGCTAAAGCATGGGAACTCAGTAGGCAATGAATGATGAGTCAGTGGGTGTTACTGTATTAGGAGAATGATAACTGTAACAGTTTTTAACTTAATACAATAAAATTTGGTTTACAATCTTCAAGAACATTATAACCATTATATATAATACATGGTAATTTTCCAGTATCTCAAACACACATAGAATTTCATACAGAGGAATAAATAATTATGCTGAAACACATGGTATAATGATTTCTTTCCTTTGATTAAGAGGCATTTTTATAGTGATCATCATTATTAAATGAAATAAATATTTGCATGTGGTACAGTATACAATCCTTTCATTATGAAATGTTATTTTAAAAGTATGTATTGGGTCTTGAATCATGATGTTTTAAAATGTTTGATTTTAATGAGTCATTGAATATGTATTAGCTTTTATGAGATGCACATATTTGGAATATGGCTGTATTTGTCAGCATAAGGATGATTTAAATTTTCTTAAAATAGACTATTAGGATGCAGATGTTCTTGCTGACAGGTGCTTCCAAAGCATTAAAAATAGATGTAACCACAGTGCTTTTGAAAATATAATTCTCTTGCCTTCACATCTATTAAGCTGAGCAGGTTCCCTTATTTTTATCAAACATGCATACTAATAAAGTCATCTATCAGTGTTTACATATCTAATAATTGGAAAATTACATTTTTATCCGTAATAAGAAAAAATATAATTTTGTGGAAACGCTATGTTAGTTCTCAAGTAATAAAAGTTTAGCAGGGCCTCAGGGTAACACTGTTTTAAAATAATCTTTTGGTACTATCCTAGAGGTAACATCAAATTATATTGCAATACCTTTAGTACTAAGACCATGTTTTATTTGTAATATCCCCTTTAAACCTCAAGAAAGAGTCCTGATTCTAATCTCATAATTTAGTGATAAAATGTATATTCACTTTCCCATTTGTGGCATAATTTTCTTAGATTTCCAACATTATTTTTCTAGACTGTGGAAAACAAAGACTTTAGTACTATTTATTTGACTGCAGGAATGAAAGGAACATTGTTGAGTATCTGCCCTAAGTCAATTACTGTGCTAATGACTTTTCTTTTAGAATATTGTTGCCTCTTTATTCTCTTGATCATTTTAACATTCTTTATTTGACAGTGGCAGTAGCATTTGATATACTCATATGTTACACAACAAGTAAACATTTCATTTGCTCCCTTTATTTGTTGATTTTATAATTTCATGTTATATGTAGTTGATGTCTTCAGGAAAATTATTGGCTCCTTTATTATTGGTCATAATGGAGTTTTTGACTTTCATAAGAGAAGTTTAAATAGTGTCTATAGATACTGGGTTAGATAAATCAGCAAAGTTTCATAGAGAAAGAGGGCCTGAACCTTGAAAGTTAATTATGCTTTTTGAAGGCAAAAATGAGCAGGAGGACTTTTCAGAAGTGCATAGGGAAAATGTAGGTGTCCCTAGGTACTAGTTGTTGGCCAGGTTAGCTGACGTGCACGGCGTCTGTAAGGGAGCAGCGAGTATGGAAAGAGGATGAGGCTGCAACATTGGTGCCTTCTCCATTCAGCGAAGGCATTGGAATGCCAAACTGAGAGGTTTGTGATTTTCCTGTAGGTCCTGGAAGGTCAAAAAGTTTGATGAAAAATTTTAGGCAGAGAAGAGAAAGTGAGTTTGTTATTTCAGGCGGCTATAACAAATTATATTAGACGGGGTGATTTATAAACGAGAGTAATTTATTTCTCACAGTTATTGAGGCTGAGAAGTCTAAGACCAGGGTGTCAGCATGGTTGAGTTTTTGGTGGTGACCCTCTTTTGGCAAGGAGACTGCAAAGTTCTTCTTATATCCTCACATGGCACAGAGTTCAAAGAAGCAAGCTTTCTCGGGATTCTAAGGTCTTAATCCAATGTGTGAAGGCTCTTCCCCCATGATTTCATCTAATCCCTCTTACCTTCCAAAGCCCCTCTTCTAATGGCATCACATAAGCAAGTGGGGTATCAACTTACGGATTCTTTTTTTCTTTTCAATAGGTTTTTGGGGAACAGGTGGTGTTTGGTGACATGAATAAGTTCTTTAGTGGTCATTTCTGAGATTTTGGTGTACCCACCACCTGAGCAGTGTACACTGTATCCAATGTGTAGTCTTTTATTCCTCACCACCCTCCTACCCTTTCCCCTGAGTCCCCAAAGTCCCTTGTAACATTCTTATGCCTTTGCATCCTCACAGCTTAGCTCCCACTTATAAGTGAGAACATACGATGTTTGGTTTTCCGTTCCTGCGTTACTTCACTTAGAATAATGGTCTCCAATTTCATCCAGGTTGCTATGAATGCCATTTTATTTGTTATGCCTTTTTTTAAAATAATGTTTTTTAAAACATTGTTTTATGGCTCAGTCATATTCCATTATATATATACACACACACATATATATGCATACATATATACACACATGTACATATATGTATGTACACACATATATGTGCACACACACATGCACACACATATGTCACATTTTCTTTATTCTTTGATTGATGGGCATTTGGTCTGGTTCCATATTTTTTATTTGTGAATTGTGCTGCTATAAACGTATGTGCAGTTATCTTTTTTGTATAATGATTGTTTTTCCTCTGGGTAGGTACCCAGGGCATGATTACTGGATCAAATTGTGGATCCACCTTTAGTTCTTTAAGGAATCTCCACACTGATTTTCATAGTAGTTATCCTAGTTTTCATTCCCAACAGCAATGTAAAAGTGTTCCCTTTTCACCACATCCATGCCAACATCTATGATTTTCTTTTAATTTTTTTTTTTGTTATGGCCATTCTTGTAGGAGTAAGATGGTATCACATTGCGGTTTTGATTTACATTTCCCTGATCATTCGTGATGTTGAGTATTTTTTCATATGTTTGTTGGCTATTAGTATATCTTCTTTTGAGTTCCTTGGCTGTCCTGCAGAGCCTGTAGTAGCCGTCCGCCTCTTTCAAAGGGTCTGTGGATTCTTTTGACTTTCCTGGTATGTTCCTGCAGTAATTCTTGGAGCAACAGTTCACAATGTGGGTCTCCACATGCTGCTCTGTCCATCTAAGTGGGAGCTGCAAGTTGGTCCTTCCTCTTGTCTGCCTATTTTCCTCCATTCTCAACATACGGATTCTGAGGAAATGACAAACATCTAATACATGATAAGATTTAATAGCATCATGATGTTATAAGCAGATAGAAAAGCCTGACAAAGGGAAATATTACTAAGACAGTACATCTCAAATGTCACCATAAAAAATGTCAAATACTGGCTGGGCGTGGTGGCTCACTCCTGTAAGCCCAGCACTTTGGGAGGTCGAGGAGGTCAGATCACCTGAGGTCAGGAGTTCAAGACCAGCCTGGGCAAACTGGTGAAACTCTGTCTCTACTAAAAATATAATAATTAGTCGGACATGGTGGCAGGTGCCTGTAATCTCAGCTACTCAGGAGGTTGAGGCAGGAGAATCGCTTGAAACTGGGAGGTAGAGGTTGCAGTGAGCCAAGATCCCATGCCATTGCACTCCAGCCTAGATGCCATGAACGAAACTCCATAGAAAAAAAAAAAAAAAGTCAAATACTGAAGGTGATAAATAGGTTAATTAACCTTGATCTAATCATGCCATATTGTATTGAAAAATAGTAATATCACTTTGTGTCCCATAAACATACACAACTATAATTTGTCAATACATAATTAAAAAAGAAAAAATCATTTATAGAAGATGTTTGGAAGGAAATCAAAGGGTAAATCATATTTACTATGTCTTTAATAACTTCACACTATAGCCCTTTCATGTTTTAAAAATTGTAATAAAAATAAAAAGTATAGTTCTATACTTAAATTGTTACATTGAACATAGGGCTGTGGATTTTATTTAATCTTTCACTTTGGAAATGCCTTTGCAGACTAAATTTTGTTTAAGTGCATAAGTTGTGAGTAAGCCTGAAAAAAGTTTTCTTTTTTCTAATTTTGCACAAAAGTGACGTATATGCTAGCTGCTGCAGCTCAGAGCAAAGAAAACAGATAATAGACACAGGAACCAGTAAAACAATGCTTTCAGAGAACAGTGCTGTAAAGAAAATAAATTAAGATAATAAATGGTACCATATATTTTAGGGCAATGTTATGTAATTAATAAAAAATAGACATTCCACTGAAGCTCAAATGGCTACATGTTGTGTGATGCCATGAATATATCTTCTAGAAAAGGGAAAATTACAAGAATAGAAAACAGATCATTGGTTTCCTGGGACATGCAGCAGAAGGAGAGGTTAACTACCAAGAGGCACAGTGAGGTTTTGTGGGGGATTAGACTATTCTATGTCTTGATTGTGGTAGTAGTTATATTATGTGTTTCTCAAAACTTGCAGAATTGCGACATAAATAGGGTATATTTTTACTATAAATAGATTAGGGATAAAAACAAATGAAAAGGAAAACAATGTCCTGAGAACAGGATATATGAGTTGAGATGGGAATGATGAATCCCAGGCAGATGGATCTGCAAGTGAAAACTAAGCCAGAACATCCTTGACTTGTTTGAGAAACAGGAAGGCAAGGGTCTTGTATTAGTTCTCATGCGGCTAACAAAGATGTACCCAAGACTGGGTAATTTGTTTCAAAATAGAGGTTTAATCAACTCACAGTTCCACGTATCTGGGGAGGCCTCACAATCATGGCGGAAGGCAAAGGAGGAACAGAGTCACGTTTTACTGGGGGGCAAGCAGAGAGCTTGTGCAGGGGAATTCCCATTTATTAAATAAATCTCGTGAGACTTATTCAGTACCACAAGAACAGTATGGGGGAAATCACCTCACGATTCAATTATCTCCACCTGGCCCCACCCGTAACATGTAGGGATTATTGTAATTCAAGATGAGATTTGAGTGGGGACACAGCCAAACCATATCAGGTGGCTTGAGTCTCCTAAGGAAAGCAAAGGTGGGAAATAATGGGATTAGCTAGCAAATGGAAACTGAACACGAAGACATGGTACCGTGCCTGAAAGAAGCCTCTGTGAATTTTCTGCTAATGTAGAAGGTCATTCTAGGTCCTAGACAGCCTTGAATCTAGAGGATGAAACAGATAACAGAAGCTAGATAAATGGAGTAAAGAAAACATCAGTTGAATATAAATCCTTCCTCCTGTGGATGCCACTGCCATCCATAATAGAAAATTTCATCTCATTGTATGCTTTCAGAATGATAGATATCATGTCGGACCCACTCAGTAATAATGCCAGTAGTCTGTTTATATGACATGCACAATCATTTTAAAATCATACACATATATATATATATAAAACAATATATCTGCTTAAACTTGAAAATAATATTGAGATATATTAAATATACATTTCCATCCTATAATTCCTTCACATGTTATATGCTATGGGCAAAGAAAACTTAATAAAGGAAAAAGAAACCACCACTTTCAGCCTTTTCAATATTTCTCTCAGGACAAAATTGATTTTGCTTTTATTGACATTGTATAGATTGTGTCAAATTTGCATAGTAATTCTAAGCCTTTCCAGTTAATTGAGTCTTACATACAATACAAAAAAGTCCCGGGTGTCCTGAAGGTAGTGAGTGATAAGCCAAGTCATTTAAGTGACCACCTGCACTCCTGTATTAATATATATGGTTGCTTTGGGTGGTTAATCAATCACTGTTTTTTTAAAAAAGGTAAAAAAGAAAACATAATGATAAATATCCTAAAGACCTATGAATAGGTGAGAGTTGAAGAGAGGCAGTATGGAATTGTGGTGTATAGTGAGAATTCTAAAGTTAGAAAAACAGGATTCAACTTTCATATGCCACATATTAACTCTGTGATTGTAAAAATGTTACTTAATTCCTCTGATTCTAATTTCTCATTTGTAAATTGGAAGTAATAATAAAACTATAGGGTTTCTTTTTGAAAATAAAATGAGATGCAGCATTTAACACGTTGCCTGGAACATGTTAAATGTTAGTTCCTATTAGTGCAGCACATTGAGATAACTCATTAAAATATATCTAATATTTTTTACTCCATGGTAAATGGGTGAAAAAAAAAGACGGGCATATAAAAATTTTTATTTCTTAAGTGTATTACTAGAGTAATGATCACAGGAACGCATGCTTGACAACATAAGGGAAAAATGTTTTCAGTCACTTTTTAAGACAGCATAGCTGATGCAGAAGGATCTAGAAAAGCCATGGAGACCAGGGCTCAAATTCCAACCTTGACTCTTTTGGCTGGGTGATCTGGGGCAAGTTGCTTAATCTTTTAAAACTCAGTTCCCTCTCTGTGTTTTAGGAATAAAAAAAGTACTTTCCTTAAAGGACTGTTGTTGAGAATTCAAAGACAAGATGTTTAGCAAAGTATCTGGTACATTGGCAAGGTTTAGGAAATACAGGGATCCGCAGAACGTGCTGGTGTGCATGAAGGTAACATTTACTTAACATATGTTCATTGAGTATTTACTATGTATGAGGCACTGTGACGAAGTTTGTAAGAAACATCAAGATGTACAAGACATCGTCTTTGCTATTATACAGCATTCACTACTTTAGAAATTCATCTTCCTGGGAGGAGAGATTGGGTTTCACTCTCTGTATTCTCATTCCTTGGCACAGTCACTAGCATATAATATGTACTTAGCAACATTTTTAGATTGAGTAACTGTAATGATAAATACACACACCTTTTTTCTAATGAAAACAGTTTGGGGAAAGAAAAATTGAATTCCCTTCAAGGGAGAAAGAGATCTAACTCTTCAGTGGCTGTTTTACCTGCTTCCAATAGTATTATGTTTTGGCTGCTTTTATTTGTTGTCCACTACTCCTGGTGGATTTTGCTCTTGCTATTATCACATTGGTCGTTATAATTACTTCTGACCCAACCACAAATAGGTCCTCTAATTTGATCAAGATCTCTCTCCATCTTTAAGCACCAAGCTCATTTATTTAGTATATTGGCTTTCAAAGTATAGTGCCTGGATACACAGCATCAGTATCACCTGGGACTTGTTAGAATTGAATATTCCTGGGGCGTATCCCAGATTAGTGTGTCAGAAACTCATGAGGTGGGTTGCAGAATCTGTATTTTAATGAGCCTTCCAAGCGATCCTGATGCACTCAAACATTTAAGAACTGCTTTCATAGTTTCTCCAAACTGTTGTCTATCTCTTAAGTTATATATTTTTTCTGCTGCTGCGGTTCTTGGAATAAATTATAGAACTTGAGGTGAATGAATTCTTGTAACTGAACTGAACAATGACATCCCTGCCATGTTCTGTCCCAATAGTGGGTTCCAGAGAGTGCCAGGCTAACACTCTTGCCTTGTCAGCCCTCTTGTCTCTAGATCCGGTCTTGACCTTTCCAAGTTATCATCTATAAAAATTAGATTTTTAAAAAATTTTTATCTTTATGAGAGTTGATCCCTGGTGTCTAGAGGTCTAATTCTGCACCACAAATTCGTTTCACGGTCTGGTGGCTTAAAGAGTCTTAATGCTGTTGGACTCTGTTACGTTATTCCATTCACTGAGATAGACATGGAATCCCTACAGCCTCCCTCTCTGTATTCACAAATCACAAAGTATTTAGTAATATATGGTAGATTTATAATGTTCATAACAATTAGTCAATGTGAGACATTCAGCAGCCAGAGTTCACTTTCCTTGGGAGGTGAGTAAAGGAGACATCTTGGAGATGTCATCACACTTTCCTTGAAAGACCTTTGAGGGCCAGTCACTATTACTAAAGAAAAAAGTATAAGGTGATGAATAGAGAAATAGCGAGATAAATATATCACTCTGTATTCAGGAGAGTAGGAAGTCAGATGATCTTACCTATTTGACCTGACACAATTTTTCGAAAAAAAGTTCTAATCTTAATTATAGTTTTCATTTAAAGATCTGAAGGGTTTTTTGTTTGTTTGTTCATTTGTTTTCATTTTTTTGTATTTGTGTTTAAGCTGTTAAAAGCTCATCAATGCAAATTATTTTACAAATCTTTTGATTCATAGGAGTTTCAACCCGTAACACTGAAAGAAAATATTGGCATGTTAAGAATTGTGATTCCAAGCAGGAATAGAATGTCATGCAAAAAATTTAAAAATGTATTTTCTGATTAATATGCCATGTTCTTATTTTCCTGGACCTTCAAAAATCATAAGAATTGCTACAGATCAGTCTCACATACCACTCTTTGGATAGTTGTAAGTTCTAGTATAAGTACATAGTGCTGATCCATTTACAATTTGTCTGTTTTACACAGAGAATATAATAATATATGCACCCATATTGAGTTCTCTTACTTTTTTTTCCTGAAAATAATGAGTACATCTACTGTTGAAACAAATGCAAAGATTAATCACTTGTAATTTTCCCATCATATATATAAAGCGCACCTTTATTTCTGGCTTTCAGAAAAAGTACATTTCAAACTGAGTTTCAATAAATACATATTATCAAAGTTAAGCATGAGAATGAATTTACTTTCATTAAAAATCAATGTTGAACATTATTAAGAAGAGCAAGGTGACAAAAATGTAGGAGAGAAATCCAAATAGTCAAATGATCTATTGTTATGAATTTACCTACGTCAAATTGATCATTTGTTAATTATGTTGTTATATTAATTATGTGGTTAATTTGATCATTAGTGAGGTAGGAAGATCCAGTAGTTAAGGAAGGCGGGGATGCTAACTGTCCTCGCTGTGTAGTATGTCACAAGGAAAACTAGTCTCAGACCGAATAACATTAAAAGCAGGCATCACAAGTGTGATACCACTCTCTGAGCTCTATTAAATTCCAGATCCTGTTCTTTTTGGTGCTCTGACCACACCTTGAATGTTTACTTGAGATATAATTCATAATATTGTAGCAGCAACATTCAGCTAACCTTTTGGTCAAAATCAGGGCACATACAAACTCTCCAAATAAGTTTCTGAATACATTGACAATTCAGTTCTCAAGGTTGAAGTGACAATCCAAAGGGCTATAAGTTATCGAGTTCTCTAGGCCCCTCTACTGTATTCTTTTGGGCAGGAGCAATTGTATGGCACTTCTATCTTGTCCAGACCAGAAGACCAGCCATTTCACTATTCATTTTGAAAGAATGCTTATGTTATTTATCAAGCCCCTAGCCTTGATTGGAGATAATAATACTCAAATGTTTACAGTAGCTGACTCTGGTACATGGCCTTTGTATTACAATTTAGTTGCTAGCTAACCAATCTTTCAGAATATTTTATTGTTAAATAACTAACCATGAATTCCTCTATTTCCGATTAGTCCATTTCAAATTGTATATTAAAACCAATCTCTGCTGTGTACATTTGTGGGTGTGTGTGCATATGTGTGATTTATTAACAATATAATAATAATTTTAACTTTCTTGAAAAGGATTCTCTTCTCCTCTAACAGCATTCTTCTTTAGACTGTTTTTAGCTGTCACTACTTTGTGTAGAAAAATTTACTCTGATATTTGTTGATAATTCCAACTGAGTTTATGTCTGAATTTGAACATTTTAAACTTTTCTGTGAATTACACTGTGAGTTTCCTAGGTAGTAAGCTTTTGTGCACTTATCACGATGCCTGACAAATTACAGATCCTCAATAAATAGTTATGGAATGAATGAATGAGTTCTTGAAAGGTGCTCCTTCCACAGTTTTAGTACTCAGTCTATTACCAGGGCTTGTGCTCTCTGAAATACTTTGTAACTTTTGAATTTTATCTGACAAAACAATTTTTAAAACAGTCAAAACATTTAAATGGCTTTTGTTACAGTAGGAATGATATAAAGTCTATGAATTAAATTTCACCTAAACATAAATATTACAAAGTTGTAAGGGAACTCTTCTAGAACAAAACCAAAGAAAAAAGTAGTTTATCTGTATAGAATCTAAAAATATGCAAGTCACTTTTATTGTTCGAAGATAAATACATTATCAAAAAATGTGATCCATTTTAGAGCTTCTATTGCTCAATGGATATGGGAGTAAAATAAGAAAACACAAATAACTTTGATTCAGCCTTGAAAATTCTTCTTGAACCCCGAAGCCACATGTTGCCACTAACAAGAAGAAATCCTTGAGAGAAACTTTCAGCCAAAAGAATGTTGACAGAAGAGCTTTGGGTTAGTCCTGGGTCTTTGCTTAATGAGATAAAGAAGCAATCTTGGCAGACCACTTACTGTAAAATTCCAACAGTCTTTCTCTTTTTATGTCATCAAAACTTTAATTTTCTAAATCTGTTTACTGGGAAGGGCAAAGAGTTCTCCTGTAAGACTTAGATGTGTATTTTAAGTTCCAAGAACTGATGAGTTATAACCTTGAAACTGGGAAAGATTTCACATTTCTTAAAATGCGTTGTAGAAAACTGTTTTTTAGTCTCTTAAAGTTGAAAACCGTATTTGCTGAAACGGGTTGGTTTTCCTTACCATCTTGTGGCAATTAATCATTGACCATGACCCAGTGATCTAGCTATGATTAAGTAAATCTGATTAAAAGAGTCTGCAGTTTCTCCAGAATTAAAAATATATATAATGATACTTCCCTTGAAAAACTTATTTTGTAAGTGAAAATGGTGTCTAATAGACTCACTTTAAAACATAATGTAAAATCTTTTTGTGTAAGTACAATATACAATTTGTATAAAGATATACAATATTACTCCTGGAATAATAGCATGCATGCAATGCCTTTTTTTTCATTAAGGTAGCACATTTGTATGATTTTCATACAAGAAATTGTTTTAAAATATCTACTACTAAAAACACCATTACCTTACTTGGTCCTATCCCTGATCACCAGTCTCTGGAAGCAATCCCTTTCACTTTAACTGTGTGTGTGTGTGTCTGTGTGTGTGTGTGTGTCTGTGTGTGTGTGTATGTATCTGTGTGTGTGTGTTTAATTAATGTAACCATATTTATAAACAATTGACTATTTGTGTTTTTGTCATTTTTCAGTTTAAAATATTTTTTCCCTGGCTTCCTTTGATATGCTCTTTCCACAAAACATTTAAATATGTCAAATGTTTGTAATTTGTGAATTTGACAATTTTTTTTTTTAACATCTGACCCACATGGTTTGAGAATCATTACATTTTCTTTATAAAAATATTGTTTTCTTCCCGGAATTAATATTTATCTTATTTTTTATTTGTTTAGTTTTCTTTTTAGTAACTATTTTTAATTTGTTCCCAGACTTGTCAACAAAGTTTAAGTCTCTTTCAGAATAATCAAATTTATCAACTAAGTCATCAGTTCACTCTCTCTCTCCATCTCTCTATGTGTGTGTGTGTGTGTTTGCGTGTGTGTATGTATATATGTATATGTCTTGAGCACTTTTTTCAGAGAATTTCACAGATGTAAATGGAATAATCAGTATATATCTATATCTCTTTATATATATCTAGAGAGACAGAGTGTATGTGCATATATATGTATATATAGTTATAGTATATATATGTGTGTGTATATATATAGAATTATATATAGTGTGTGTATATATATACATATAATTTTCCTTATAAAATATCCCTCCTGTAGTCCTCCATCCTCCTGTTTCTACCTGGACTCTTCACTGTCTGGGCTGGTTACTCCTGGGATTTCTCTTTGTCATTGTCCTGATTATGGGAGGCTAAGCAAAATTCATAGATGCTTTGTGAAACAATGACCAGTGTAAATAAAATGTATGCAAGTGTCCACAATTTCTAATGGGTGAATAGTGTTCAACTGTATTGTTTTGCCATAAATTTTGTGACAAAATTCCTGTAATTAGCATTTAAGTTCCTCTTTACTTACTAGCATTTCTCTAAACAGTCTTGCTAAAATTTATTTATGTAATTTTCTAAGCACTGTGGATATGGATATGTTTCTATAGCAAAATTTTAATGTTGGTCGTTCTGGGTGATGTGTTCATAGGTTATTTTAATAATAAAATTTGTTCAATTCAAATGTTCAACAATGGACATATATTCACATTTATAATTTTGAAAAGAAAAATGGACAATGCTATTTTTATAGTATTTTAAGCTCCCCAGTGGCAGACATTTATTTTCTCTGACTCATGACCAAGTCAAGTTCAGTGCTGGGAAGAGGGGACTTATATTAAATATATAATCAATTATTTCCAGGCTCTGCCTCTTGTTGGATAAGGATAGACACTATGATATCAGAGATCACAGTGCTTTGGATGAAACAAATGCCATGTAAACAGTGACCATGACCCTTTATGATCACTGTCTTCCTGAAATTTGACAAACTCAGAGAAAAGTTTATAGGAATCTGTAGACTAAATAGTTCATTTGCTATTGTAACATTGATGATGAAACCTTTAAGAAACTTTTGATTTAAAATGTGTTCATGACCTTATGTTCATAGTTTCACAACTGAGAAGGGTTCCTCCACATTCTTGTAAGTGTGCGCTCACTGGAATGTTTAAGGTAAAACTAATCAGGGAAGTTTCTCCTCAGAAGAAGACGGCATCCTTGATGTGAACAGCTTTTCCCAAGATCATGAATCAAGACTTCTCTACTGTCTTGAGACTCTTATCTTTGAGTAATGTATTCCTTTGTTTAGGTCTCTATGAGCAATAGAAATGAAAAGAGGTTTTCTGTGTGCACTTACTGGGTATACTTTTACTTGTGAAGGATTTTGCAGCCGGCCTTATATATAGATAACCTTATACTTTGATAGATAAAAGATGAAAGCCCAATGTGGGTGAGAAACTTAAATGGTACATATGTTGCCTCATAATCAGTCAGAAACAGAACATTGGTTCACTCCCTTTAACCCACACCATGGGTTAAAGAGAACATTGCCAGGAGGCCTTCACTATTCTAGAAGTGCGTCATTTGTTAGGTCCTTTCTCCTTGGTTTGGAGTAAAAGAAGCAATGATTAGAAATGCATCCTCATGAAGACTCTATAGTAAACTCTACTGTAAAGGCTATAATTACACAACAGACTTTAAATTCTCTTGTGAAAGTTATGCTAAATAATCGAATTGCTCTAGATTACTGACTGGCTAAACAGAAGTATCTGTGCAGCTGCTGGCACTTATGTCCTGTGGAGAAAGCATCGGGTATTACAGATACTCAGTTGTAGGGGACTAAGGAGAAGACCACTTAATCAAGCGAGTAAACTCTTTAGCTCATTATTTGATCTGTTTGATTTTAAGTGGTTTGGTTTATGGAGACACTGGTAGGGACCATACTTTCAATTCTTGGTGTTATCCTCCCGATAGTCATAATAGAAGTTTCCCCAGTGTGCTGTATTCTCTCAAAAGTTTTAAATGTTTGCATTCAGACATCTCCAGAATGTCAAGTAGTCTCTCTTCAATAGGAATGACAAGAGCTGAAAGAAATATGCAACCACAAGGAAACCATAACCTATGAATGAGGTGCTAAGACCAGAATCCCAAAGTGATGGTAACTGAGGGTAGCACTAAAGTCCTAAGTTTTGGTCACACTCTCACCTAAGTGAGAGCCTGACCAAAGAGGGGGAATGTTTTAAACAAAATTATGGGAGGCTATTGTTTGGACTGAGCTCATGTACTAGGCACCAACAGACCAAACTGCACAAAAATGGAGTCACTTATGCTAAATGTGACATAATCAAACTAAGACTTTAAGGAAACACATAGATCCTAGAACAGAGAAGGTTTTGTTTTTCTCCTGCAAACGGGACGTTTCAGTATAAGGAGCTACCCTCTACTCAGTCTTCATTCCCACCTTGCAAAACCCACTGTTCTACTGTTTTCCAGTGCTTTTCAACACCAAATAAGTACATTTACTATGATGATAGTGACATCGATGACTAAAGTTTTGGTTAATCTCTCAAAATTGAGGAAATGACCCAAAGGGGGGAATTGTTAAAGTGAACTAACTATGGCCTAAAAAGGACTCTTTACTTCTATATTTGAGTCCTCGTGGATGAACCATAACCTAACTTAATAGGCAGACAAGATTGAAAACCTAACTTAGAAGTATGGGATTGTAACAATATCTGAGTCTTGGTGAATCTCAGCAGCCACTTCAATAACTCATAGACTGCTGAGTGTTCAAACTTTGTTCAAAGAGGACAAACACTGATCTGTAACCAATCCAGTTGTTTCCCTTCCTCAATTCCCATTTCTGTAGGTTACTTCCCTTTTTGTGTCTGGAAATCTTCTTCCACCATGTGACCGTACTGGAGTCCCTATAAACCTGTTGTGATTCTGGAGGCTTCCCGGTTCACGAATCTTTCATTGCTTCATTAAACTCCTTTAAATTTAAAATAAAATAAAATGTGTTGATGAACATCAGTTCTAGGTTGGTTTTGGCAGTTTTGTAAGATCGATAAAAGCTTCATTTAATTTCTTTAAAAACAGTGTTTAGGAATACCCCAAAGTATGTTCTCATATCAAGGGATTTAAAACATGAAAACCGGCCAGGCGTGATGGCTCACGCCTGTAACCTCAGCACTTTGGGAGGCCGAGGCAGGCGGATCACGAGGTCAGGAGATTGAGATCATCCTGGCTAACATGGTGAAACCCTGTCTCTACTAAAAAATTAGAAAAAATTAGCCGGGTGTGGTGGCGGGCGCTTGTAGTCCCAGGAGGTGGAGGTTGCAGTGAGCTGGATCACGCCACTGCACTCCAGCCTGGGCGACAGAGTGAGACTCTGTCTCAAAAAAAAAAAAAAAAAAAAGTGAAAACCAACTGTTAATACTTGTATACTTTCAAAATATGAATATTTCAAAGTTTAAGTTGTTCTCACAAGAGTTAACTCCAGGATTTCTTTGTTTCTATTAAGAAGAGGAAACCTTGTTATGGGTAGTGCTTTTCTCATAGCTGCACTTGCCTGAAATTATGTGATTTATTTTGGTTTATAAAAAGTGACTGGGACAAGGCTGCAAACGTTGGTAGTAAAGTACATGACACCTGCCCTAGAAACTTCCATTGGCTCTTGGTCTTACTTTAATTTTATTTAAAAAAATGCACATATAAGAGAGATGGTGTTGAATATGTTGTAATTATAAATAATGTCAACCTAAAATAATAACAAAGGGTTAGAATCTAGTTTAAAGAGAGTTTATTCAAGCACAAAATTTGAAGACAGCCACTTGGGAAACACGGGTTCCAAGGACTAGAAATCAGTGTTCCGAAGGTAGAAGCTTAGGGTTGTTTATAGAGATAAAGTTTAAGGAAACTAAAAAGAATTTCAACATCTTTCTATACAAGGCTGGATGCATATTTACAATGATCTGATTAGTTGAGACTGTAGTTTTCTTTCTGGAAGGGTACATTTAACATTCCACCCTGAAGATGTAACAATCATGAGGTCTTTTGCACCATGTGGTCTGAGTTGGGTACATGACAATAAAGGACATAGTTAATCTATAACAAAGATCAGTGAATTGAAGGGGTAAGATGTCTGATCTCTAGTCTCCCCTAGTCATTTACAGACCAAGAACAATGAAGAAGAGAGGAAATCTATAATCTAAGAAGCAGAACTTGCACACATGCTATGTGACTCATCTCCGAAGCTTAACTTTCCCCTTAGCGTAATAAATAAAGAGGGTCCTGAAATTTTATTTTCTTTTACAATCCACAGATAAGTATAGCTACAACACTTTATGTGTGTTTATATATAATATATATTTACATATATAATATATAAGTAGTACAAGTAGTTTTATATATAATATATATACACATATATACATATATGTGTATACTTGTATGTGTGTGTATATATATTATATATAAAACTACTTCTTTTGTATATTGTATTGTGCTTCTAAGAATGGCATCACTGCAAAAACAAATCCCTCCACTCCATCTCCATGTTATAATGAATCATTTCTCATTAATGCTAGATCATGTATTAATTTAAATGTTAGATTCTATTTAGGGTATTACGTTTATAATTTTATTCTGATCTCCATGTAAAAATATTTCATTAAAATATTCTAAAGCGTTTTTGAAATGTCTTGCTATTCCTATTATTGTGTATATTCCCTATTAGTCCATCAGCTTCTCAAGGGACAAACAATTATGTAATTCATTTTTATTTTGTGTGCTCAAATCTATTGCCTTATTCATCATTCAACAAATATTTATTGAGTTTACTGTATACCAAGCCAAGCATTAGATATTGGTAGTCCCAGAAATCTCACAATCCTGACGAACTGAGTGATTATTGAAAGTGAATTTACAAATTCATCATCCTTCTATCTAAGTTTTAGTGCAGAAAGACATTGCCAATGCAGGCTAGCCTTTACTTTAGGACAAATGGAAACCTGACATTTACAAGAAAATATGAATTCAAAATGTATCTAGGAGGAAAAATATTTATCACTGCCAACCCAGGAAAAAATAGAAAACTTAACAAATGCTAAGTATTGACCAAAGAAGAAACACATGATAAACTATAAGTCTACCCCCAAATGAGAAAAAATGCATGTTTTCTTCTACATAAAACAGCATTAGTAGCTCGAAGCAAGCAGCAGTCTACAATGTTGTTTCTTGCTCTGTAGTATAGTTCAGCAACTCACAATAGGAGTTTGTTTTGAATTCTTCTGTGTGGCTCGTTTTCCACTTGGGGAATCTATTTCTCATCCATTTGTCCACATCTATAACTAGCAGATAAAGAATTCAGTATAGCAAATGTGCCTACAGTAAATTCAAAATTGCCTCTCATCCATTTGTGAGCAATACATAAATGAAGGCGATGTTAAAACTTCGGGTTTTTTTTTTTATTTTTACTTCCTTCTCTGAAATATCTTTTCCAGCAAAATAAATGGTTTGAAATGATTATCTATTCAGAAGCACTGTAATAGCTGTGGGAATGTGGTTGCCATTTACCTTTCAGGATTTTACCGTTCCCAAGAGAAGAAGAAATTTTTTGATTTCTTGATACTCTTTTTCTTCATTATACTTCATTCTTAACCCCTCAGCTTTTTAATTTGCCTGGAATAGATAGGGCTCAGTGTCTCAAGAACATCACAAGTTTACGGTTATAGAAACTAGACTTAGTAGACAAAAACGTTTCCTTTTGAGCAAAGACTTAGTGGTTTTAGCCCCTACAAAAAAACTAAAGCAATAAAATGGAAATGTAAGGGAAGACAAAATGCATTAAAGGTTATATTTTTCAATATTTGAATTTCTTTCTTAACTTAGCACACATGAGACTTTTTTTCAGTTTTTTTACATTTTATTTTTGACTGCTTTGAATAGTGTCGGTTTGCTGAAGTCTCACTGGACTAATGCTTACAGCAGACTTGAACACATTGCTAAACTAACCCTGAGATCTGCTTTACACTACGGAAAAGTGTGTTTTGGCACAACTGACAATTTAGAAAGCATGAAAGGAGTAGCAGAACTTATTGCCATATGATTAGAATTTTACCTCTGTACTGCCTATATTTTTTAAAATTTAATATTTCATTGTTGTCATGAAAAACATTCTCATGTGTCATATTTTGGTCCCTTTCTTTTATTTTTTAATTTTTATTTATCTATTTATTTATTTTTTGAGATGGGGTCTTGCTCTGTCATCAGGCTGGAGTGCCGTGACATGATTTGAGCTCACTGCAACCTCCACCTCCCGAGTTCAAGTGATTCTCCTGCCTCAGCCTCCTGAGTAGCTGGGATTACGGGTGTCCCCTACCATGTCCGGCTAATTGTTTGTGTTTTAGTAGAAACGGGGTTTCACCATGTTGTCCAGGATGATCTTGATCCTATATTTTTAAACCATTCAGCCCCTTCTTATCTTTTGGTTGGATAATTTAATTTACATTCAAAGTAACTATTGACAGGTAAGGACTTACTACACTATATGACCTTGTCATCTGCCTGCGTCAGCCTCCTAAAGTGCTGGGATTACAGGCGTGAGCCACCACACCTGGCTCCTTTTTTTTTTTTTAACAGAGTGTTAAAGGTGGAGTGTGGAAAGTCTTAATAAATTATGTGTTTGCATGTGTGTGTGTATTACCGTATTACTGATGCAGTGATAAGAAGCCATTTTTATGATACCTTGTTGGCCAAACTGGGTTGAAATTGAATTTAAGCTCCACAGAGATTGTGACTACACATTAGTGTAGTAAATATATACACACACACACACACACTACTCTCTATATAGATATATATGTACAGTTGCTATATATAGAGAGAGAGACAGAGAGAGAGAGTGTGTGTGTTGTTATATTATCTGGCTAAATGGACCCCTTTGTAATTATATAATTATCATCTTTGTCTCTTTTTACAGCTTTTGAATTAAATTGTATTTTATCTGGTTTAATTGTAGCTGTTCTTGCTCTTTTTTTTTTTTTTTTTTTTTGACGGAGTCTTTCTCTGTAGCCCAGGCTGGAGTGCAGGTGGCGCGATCTTGGCTCACTGCAAGCTCCGCCTCCGGGGTTCACGCCATTCTCCTGCCTCAGCTTCCCGAGAAGCTGGGACTACAGGCGCCCGCCACCACGACTGGCTAATTTTTGTATTGCTCTTTTTTTAAAGTTTCTATTTGCATGAGACATCTTTTTCCATTTCTATACTATAGTTAGATCCTATATTTTTAAACCATTCAGCCCCTTCTTATCTTTTGGTTGGATAATTTAATTTACATTCAAAGTAACTATTGACAGGTAAGGACTTACTACACTATATGATTCATTGTTTCCTAGTTGTTTTGAAGATTCTATCTTCTTCTCTTACTGTCTTCTTTGTGGTGATTTTCTCTAGTGGTACATTTATTTTGTTGCTTTTTATTTTTAGTGTATCAAAGTTACTTGCTTTGTGATTATCATGAAGTTTGCAAAAGTCATCTTACAGTTATAACAGGATATTTTAAGCAAAAGCAACTTATCTTTGATCATAAAAAAGCAACTCTACACTTTCACTCTACTTCCCCTCTACATTTCAATTTCTGATGTCACAAGTTTTATCATCTTAGATTGGATAATCCTTAACAAATTACTGTAGTGATTAGTAATTTAATAGTTTTGTCTTTTAACCTTCATACTACCGATATATGTGATTTACACACCACCATTATAGTATGAGGATATTCTGAACTTTACTTTGTATTTTCTCTTACCAGTGAGTTCTTTCAGATGTTTTTGTGCTAATCTTAGTGTCTTGTTCTCTCAATTCATAGAACCCTCTTTATCATTTCTTATAGCACAGGTTTGGTGGTGATGAGTTCCCTCAGCTTTGTTTGTCTGGAAAAGTATTTGTCTCTCTTTTATTTCTGAAGAACAGTTTTCCTGGGTACACTACTCTTGTACCCAGATTTTTTTTTTTTTCTTCAGCATGTTGGATTTATTATCCAAATCTTTTCTGGACTGTAAGGTTTCTGCTGAGAATGTCTCCTGCTGGGTATATTGGAACTTCCTTATATGTTATTTGCTGCTTTAGTCTTGCTGTTTTCAGAATTCTCTCTTTGTCTTCAATTTTTGATAGTTGGATTTTAATATGTCTTGGGGTATTCTTATTTGTATAGAATCTGACTGAAGAATTTTGACCTTCCTGTACCTGGATATTTTTATCTTTCCCTGAGTTTGGAAATTTTTCTTCCAGTATTTCTTTAAATGTGCTTTCTATTATTTTTATATTTCTCTTTCCCTTATTTAACTTCTATAACTCATATAGTTGCTTTTTTGATGTTGTCTCATAATTCTTATGCACATTGGAGTGGAATGGAAAAATACCTTCAAAATTCTATGAAGAAAAAATACTGATGTAAAATTCTCTACATAACTACACTATCAGTGAAACAGTGGGCTAGATGAACAGATTTATATATCCTGGGACAAAAAAGAAAAATCAACTTTACTCACTTACTCTCCCTCAGCAGAGATAATAAGATATGTGAAGGCTCTCATCAAATTCAAATAAATGACGTTACAGTTATTGAAATATGTAATACTTGGGAGGATG
This sequence comes from Trachypithecus francoisi, assembly GCF_009764315.1. Classification (NCBI taxonomy): domain Eukaryota; kingdom Metazoa; phylum Chordata; class Mammalia; order Primates; family Cercopithecidae; genus Trachypithecus; species Trachypithecus francoisi. The sequence goes on along the minus strand of NW_022681469.1, from coordinate 12,146,704 downwards.
AAAGGAGATTGGAAAAAAGGAGTGAAGTAAAAGGTCTATTACAAGAATGTGATTGAAAAACAGAAAATATTTCAGGCCGGGCGCGGTGGCTCAAGCCTGTAATCCCAGCACTTTGGGAGGCCGAGACGGGCGGATCACGAGGTCAGGAGATCGAGACCATCCTGGCTAACATGGTGAAACCCCGTCTCTACTAAAAAATACAAAAAACTAGCCGGGCGACATGGCGGGCGCCTGTAGTCCCAGCTGCTTGGGAGGCTGAGGCAGGAGAATGGCGTAAACCCGGGAGGCGGAGCTTGCAGTGAGCTGAGACCCGGCCACTGCACTCCAGCCTGGGCGGCAGAGCGAGACTCCGTCTCAAAAAAAAAAAAAAAAAAGAAAAGAAAATATTTCAAAATGATTGTAACTGTTATGACAAGCTATATGTCAGTTAATATTAAAATCAAAAAACTTGCATAAATTAAAAAGGCCAACACTACAGTGGGAGGAAAAGGACAATATAAATGCAAGGATAACTTACCAAAAAGACATAGGAGTGGTCAGTGAAAAGCAATGCATGTTCAACCTATCAGTGAGAAGAATTATAAATGAATTTCCACAATTACCTATTGACTGAGTATAAAATTTATGTATAATGCCTATGTTAGTGTGTTTTGGAGAACTGCCAATGCCAATGTTAATTGTTATAATCTTTCCAAAATATCAATGTTGAATGTTGCCTGTGTCAACAATAAAATAGGCTTAAACTTTGACCTTATTATTCCACCTATTATTATAAATAATTGGGAATAGCTCTTAAAGACATTGAAATTTTTCTGTTACAACATAATTTATGACAGTAAAAATTTAGAAACAGTGTTCATTTTTACATGTTGGCTTAAAACTGTAAAATAAAACAGAGTGTACAATTAACCCTTGGACAATGTGAGAATTAGGGGCACAGACCCTCCATCATGCAGTGAAAAATCCATATATAACTTTTGGCTCCTCAAAAACATTATAGCCTACTGTTGACCATAAGCCTTACTTGTAATATAGTCGATTAACACATATTTTATGTTTATGTATTATATACTGTATTCTTACTTTAAAGAGAAAGGAAAATGGTATTAAGAAACTCATAAGAAAGAGAAAATAAGGCCGAGGCAGGTGGATCGCCTGAGGTCAGGAAGTCGAGACCAGCCTGGCCAAAGTGGCGAAATCCTGTCTCTACTAAAAATACAAAAATTAGGCAGGTGTGGTGGCAGGCACCTGGAATCCTAGCTACTAGCGAGGCTGAGGCAAGAGAATCACTTGCACCTGGGAGGCAGAGGTTGCAGTGAGTCGAGATCACGCCACTGCACTCCAGCCTGGGTGACAGAGTAAGATTCTGTCTCCAACAAACAAACAGAAAAAGAGAGAAAATACATTTATAGTCCTGTACTGTATTTATCAATACTATAAGTTTACATCATCTGTTTACAAGGTGAATCGTTGGTCTGAAGTAGTAGCAACTGCAGCTGCAGACTTCCATCTATGGCACATATCATGCCATTCAGCTTTTACTGGTAATGTCATGACTTTTCTCTGCTTCTTGGGAGCACTTCCAGCATCACTAGTGGCACTTTGTGTGGGTCCCGTGGTGTCATTCAAGATTTACAGTATTGCACTAAAAATGATAAAAACTACAGGAGAACTGAGAGAAATTACTTTGTACCTCAATACTCAATTTACTGGAGAGATAAACTGCTTACATGAAGATGATGAGCATAACACAGCGTTTTAAGAGGATGCTGGCACCACCAGCTCACTGCAATGGCAGTAACTATAAAGTTATTACTTTAGTTTAATTTGTACTACAGTTAATTTTATAGTGATGATTTAATACTGTGTCTTTACTTTTGTATATATTTCTCTCAGCTGCAACTGGTACCATATACGGTCTGCGTTTCTGTGCATCAGTTTTGATAAATTTGAACTTTTCATACTGGATTTGTGTATCATTTATGGTAGTAAATTATAAAATAGACTAGTATCTACATATATTTTATATGTTCCTGACATGGCTATTTTTTTCTTAATTTTCTATATTTCTAGGCTAAGAGATTCATCTGCAGTTTTTTTTTTTTTTTTTGGAATTGTTGCAAATCTCCAATCATTTTTCAATACATTTATTTAAAAAAAAATTCACGTGTAATAGACCTGTGAGGTTCAAACCCATGTTGTTCAAGGGTCAACTGTAGATTTTCTTTTTTAATTTTACAGTTACCAAGCACATTAATTATGTGTTGTGTATAGTATATTAAATCTTCATTCTGTGTTATGTTTAATTTTCATGAAACAACCAACTGTAGTTATGAATATGATAATAAATTAGAAAATATTCATAACGGAATAATGTTAAGTGGAGAAGGTAAAATACGAAGCAATACCAATGACATTCCTAAACTTCCAAGAGTGTTAATGTAGATGTACATATGCATAGAAAAATCTTAAGGCTGGCTGGGTGCGGTGGCTCACACCTGTAATCCCAGCACTTTGGGAGGCCGAGGCAGGCGGATCACGAGCTCATGAGATTGAGACCATCCTGGCTAACATGGTGAAACCCCGTCTCTACTAAAACTATAAAAATTAGCTGGGCGTGGTGATGGGCACCTGTAGTCCCAGCTACTCGGGAGGCTGAGGCAGGAGAATGGCGTGAACCCGGGAGGCAGAGCTTGCAGTGAGCCAAGATTGCACCACTGCACTCCCGCCTGGATGACAGTGTGAGACTCCATTAGAAAAAAAAGAAAAAAAGAAGGAAAGAAAGAAAAATCTTAAGGCTATGCATAGCAACTTAATGGTAGTTATCTCAAGGTTGTGGGGTTTGGAATGATTTATATTCTGTCTTTTCTGTTGGCATTTCTTTTTATATTTTTCTTCTGTGAACACCTGTTACTATTAAAATACTCAATGCATGTGATAATAAACAGATAAAGCATTCTGTATAATCTCACTGACATTTGAAAAATGCCTCTAGGTTTTATTTCTCATGGTGATCATTGCAGTGGGCATCAGACTGCATGTGTAAAAACAATCTTGTCTGTACTTGTTATCGTCTGCACCGTTTGTCTAACGTCTGCATCACTGCTTAGCTGGAAGCATCTCCTCTAGCAGGGCACTGCCATGTTTTATGTTCTGAAGTAAACTTGTGTGACTTTGCTATGGTTAAATAGAAATAAGCGATGTTTCAGCTTGATTTTTGTAAGAGATTCTGAGGCACATTTTTCTGTCTCAACCCAGGAATGTCCATTTCTGCACCAGGACAAATTATTTACAATACTGGTGTTTAAGTATTTATGGTTAATCAAATCTTGAATCAAATCATAACAAATGGAAAACAGAAAATAAGAAGAGAGAGGAGAAGGGGAGGAGGAAAAAGGCACAGCAGCAACAGCTATTTTGAGGGATTGGGAAGCATCTTAATTGAAAAAAAGTTGTTCTTTGCCCAGGCTTGGTTGGCGCATCACTTAATCCACCCATCCCTTTGTGTTTTCGTAGAATTCGGAAAGATACTTGGCTCGGGCACTAGAATCAGACTCATGTTGACTGGTTCTTGTCTCGAAGGGCTTTCTACAATTTACTGCCATCAGTTCCATACTATTAATAATAATGTTGCTGCTCTTCTTAAAATCCATGTTGGAAATGTAAGAAAATGTAAAGAAAATTTTATTTCGTATCTCATTTTACATCCCCCAAGCCCCCACCATATCCACAAAGAGTACAAGAATCATTTTCTTTGTCTCTTTATATTTGAACAATCACTACAACACTAAAACGACTTTGCTGTTGTGCTAAGACCTCTTCCTGCCTAGATTGCCACCGTGGCCCACCTTCTCCAATTTAGAAGAGGGAAAGGTGGGTCCAAAGAGAGACCTTTGGTGGGTTTTCTACCAGTAAGTTTAAAAAGAAACGGAAAAGGAGTCCCTCCCTCCCTCCCTCCCTCCCTCCCTCCCTCCCTTCCTTCCTTCCTTCCTTCCTTCCTTCCTTTTCTCTCTCTCTCTTTTTCCTTCAAATACACTTTTTATTCCCCTGTAGAATCAGAAAATATCTGACTGCTTGAGTCTGAATTCTACCAGACTAAGGAAACCTCAGAAAAGCTTTTACTATTTCCTCTTCCCTGTCTGTGATTTTTAAAAGCATAGAAATATAAAGTTCGTTGTTTTTGTTATGTTATTTATATAAATATATTTTCATGACATATTTTAATAAAACGGTCCTTAGGCATTTGTAGTTATAGGACTGATGGAATAGAGGCAATATAAAGTAAAAAATCTTCATTTCAAATAAAGTATCCAAAACATAAATTTATTGAGCTTTAATAATATTCTTAGGTGTGGGGGAAGCTTAATTTGGGGTACTGGCTATTAGAAAAAAAATACTTGAAATTGCAATAGATAATGAGCTTTAAAGGTAAAAGGTTGGTGCAGAAGTAATTACAATTTCAGTCTGTGGATTTAAAGTTATTTATAACTAGGCTCAAACACATCTTTATTAATTAAAATAGGAACCATTACAATCAACACATTATGGCCAAGGAGAAGTAAGTTTGTTTATTCCGGTAGCATAAAAAGCCACGCTTCAGGATTTGATGAATTCTTGGAAAGCATTTTCTACATCCTGCTGGTTCCAACAATGCAAAAACTGAAATTACTTTTGTGCTTACCTAATATTAGATTAGAAAAAAAAATCATTATTTAACATTGATAATTTAAAAAGAACAAATACAAGCATTCACAAAATCCCTGCAAAAAAGCATCTTAATAAATATTTTTGTTCCTGTAGTTTTAGACTGCATCTTCTTTCATTGTCATTTCTTACGACAATGATTTGCAATAAAAATATGAAGTAATTAATTAATGTGTTTATTTGAGACGGAGTTTCACTCTTGTTGCCCAGGCTGGAGTGCAGTGATGTGACCTCAGCTCCCTGCAACTTCCGCCTCCCAGGTACAAGCAGTTCTCCTGGCTCAGGCTCCTGAGTATCTGGGATTATGGGTACCTGCCATCGCACTTGACTAAAAATACCAATGTAGAAAAACAAATAGTTTGGTCATTCTGCTAAAGTGGTGGTGTACATTTTGAGTTGCCATTTTTAAAAATTTTTTCTCTAGGCTCTCAAGTTGTCATTAGCAATGTCATATAAATTTGTAAATGTTCAGGATAGTTGACAGCTTTGTGAACACCCCTATCAATTTCCTTTTCTCTCTCTCTCTCTATATATATGCATATATATATCTTTCTATATAGTGTATATATAGTGTATATACTACATAGAGTATATATGCACTATATATACACGATATAGCTACCATATATACATACTATATATAGATACTATATAGCTACTATATATAGATACTATATAGACACTATATGTATATAGATACTATATATGTATATATAGATTCCTACATATAGATAGATACTACATATGTGTATCTATAGATACCTATATAGAGAGACTATATATGTGTATATAGATACCTATATACACACACACACACATATATATATATACTTCAAAATATTTCAAAGACTGGCATGGTAGCTCATGCCTGTAATTCCAACACGTTGGGAGGCTGAGGCAGGAGGATTGCTTGAGATCAGGAGTTTGAGATCAGGCTGGGCAACATAGCAAAACCCTGTTGCTACAAAAAAATAAAATAAAATTTGCTGGACATGGTGGGATGCCTGTAGTTCCAGCTACTCAGGAGACTGAGGTGGGAGGATCACTTGAACCCATTACTTGGAGACTACAGTGAGCTATGATGGTGCCACTGCACTGCAGCATGAATGACAAAGGTAGAATTCATTTCAGCAACAACAACATTTCAAGGTTTATAATATTTGATGTAGCCCTTAATTTTAAATGCTTTTTAAAGTTTGTAACAAATTTTTCTCTCCTTATAGTAACATATGAAAAGTTTTATGTTACCTTTGTTGATGTTAATGTAGTTTGTCAAATGAGCAAAAAGTACATTTGAATGAAGAAGTTCATATAATATTCTACTTGGATTATCAAAAAAAGTCAACCGGCTATTCTGTTTGCTATTTATCTTTTTCTCTTAATAAATCCCTTGTTTTAGTATTATTTAAAACAAGGGCCAAATTTTTTATGTGAATTTCTTCGCATATTGCATGTGATATTTTCTCCTATGATTCTGGAGTTTGATAGTGGTGACACAGACCATGTCACCTGCAAAGCCTAAAATAAAGACAGAAAAATTATTTTTGACAGAAAATTGTTTGTGATGGAAGATAATTTTGCAATATTTTTTGTTATAATTTGTTCTCAATGTTAAAATAATTTCAATTAATTTTATTGCTTATCTTTATTTATTGTGTCATGTTCTATTAATTTTGCATCTAAATATTTTCTCTGTACTTTTATAAATTAATGTTAGTCTGACAAAAAGAAAATAGCCTTCATTTAGGTCCTAGTCAGGAGTTTGAACTTCTCAATTATATTTAAATCAAACATTCCAAAACATATGTTCACATTACAGTATATAAGTGCTTTATAAGATGTACTTCCTTCAATAAAACAATAAATTTTGAATATATAATTGTATATGATACATTATCAAATAGAAGACAACTCTTTGGGTGAAGTGTTGAATTAAATACTTTCCTTGCAATTTTATACATCTGATTGTTGGAAACATCTTGCACAAACTACCCTGTGGTGTTGTACATTACAAAGCTTTTTTCTTTACAACACAAGACACAGATGTTGGGCCTCGTATGACTTGTTTCTACCATTAGGCAACCTCCCACTGTGTAATTCACGTTGCAATGCTGTATAGACTGGCAGGTAGACAGAGGAGCAATTTCAACATTACCAGGCATAAGGGGAAGTGTGATGGAGAGGAAGCAGGAATAATACAATGGTTACAGCCAATCATCCTTAACTATATTACTTTTGCAAGTTTTATGAAAATACCTGCTATGAGAACACACTGCAAGAGCTCCTCCCAGGGCCTTTAGCAGACTGTGTGAGAGGCTTAAGCTTCATTTTCTTCATAATAGGTTCATCTTTGCACATCAAGATATATAGAAGGAAAGATAAAACAATTTTGAAAGCCAATCAAAGTATATATAAAGCCTAGATGGGCAATTTTTTTTTTTTTTGAGACGGAGTCTTGCTCTGTCGCCCAGGCTGGAGTGCAGTGGCCGGATCTCGGCTCACTGCAAGCTCCACCTCCCGGGTTCACGCCATTCTCCTGCCTCAGCCTCCCGAGTAGCTGGGACTACAGGCGCCCGTCACCTCGCCCGGCTAGTTTTTTGTATTTTTTAGTAGAGACGGGGTTTCACCGTGTTAGCCAGGATGGTCTCGAACTCCTGACCTCGTGATCCGCCCGTCTCGGCCTCCCAAAGTGCTGGGATTACAGGCTTGAGCCACCGCGCCTGGCCAATGGGCAAATATTTTTTATTGTGACGTTAAGATAGATAGGATAAATGAAATTGTCAAGATACATGCAAGCTTCTGCCCCAGGGCATTTCCCCAGCACTGAAACAGACCTCAGATCACACTCCTTCAGTGATCTTATCCCCGATGTCTCTGAACTATATTGGTACTTCAGATTCTATTTGTATAGTTCTTTGCTTTTGCCGCAACCTCTCGTCTGATTTCTCCACATTGCTTTGTAAACCTCTATGGTCCTGAGTTTTGGACTCTGATCTGAAAGCTGTCTTTTTTCTCCAGGTCACTTTTCCGTCACCACCCTTTTCAAAGCTGTTAATTTAGACAAATTTCCTATGGTTCTAGTGGAAGTGGGGTACAAATACCCTTGCATTAGTTCATCATAATTATTTCTGCGAAGAAATCTAAATTTCTTGTTTTGTTTTCTCAGTCATATCACAATGCATTTGTTGAATTGAAACTGTGATCTTCAAGCCTCGTTTTCCTAATTTGTCCCTTAAAGAAGGGAACAGGCGCATGTTCTCACGGTTCCATTGCTTTGATGTTGAGGCACTTACAGACCTGATCCAGGACTCTTAACATTTCTCCCTGTTCAAGGTCCATTATGTGGTGCAGAGCCATGGTGAAGGATCTGAGCACAAAGCTCTGTGAGTTTTGTTTTCTTTTGTTTTTGTCCTTTTAAACTGTAAATTGATTCTTGCTAAGCACATGAGGAAAACAATGACATAATAATACTAATGTGAAGAATTTAGCAAAAATCGGTGTTCTTCTGTCAGGAAATGATTAATATGATTCCAAGGATGAAACGTGGAAGCATTAACAAGAGAAGCAATAACAACAGTGATTTTTGCCTTAGGTATCAGAGGCCCCAAAATACAGATTTCCTAAATCCATCAGAAAAATAATTGCCTTAATATGCAAACATGCGCATCTAACAACTTTCTGAAATAATTATATTATCTGAGGGTACACGTAGATGGTCTGGCTTTCTTTAAAGATATTTATAAAAATTCAAGATAAATGGTTAATAACTTTCTATCCTTGGGAATCCTAATTTTGCCATTCTTTATGCAGACAATTACTTTTCTTTTTTTTTTATAATACTTTTAAGTTCTGAGATACATGTACAGAGCGTGTAGGTTTGTTACATAGATATACACATGCCACAGTGGTTTGCTGAACCCATCAACCCGCCATCTACATTAGGTATTTCTTCTAATGCTCTCCCTCCCCTTGCCCCCACACCACCAACAGGCCCCAGTGTGTGATGTTCCCCTCTCTGTGTCTGTGTGTTCTCATTGTTCAGTTCCCACTTATGAGTGAGAACATGTGGTGTTTGGTTTTCTGTTCTTGTGTTAGTTTGCTGAGAATGATGGTTTCCAGCTTCATCCATGTCCCTGCAGAGGACATGAACTCATTCTTTTCTATGGCTGCATAGTATTCCATGGTGTATATGCGCCACATTTTCTTTCTCCAGTCTATCATTGATGGGCATCTGTGTTGGTTCCAAATCTTTGCTATTGTGAGTAGTGCTGCAATAAACAGACTTGTGCATGTGTCTTTACAGTAGAACGATTTATAATCCTTTGGGTATATACCCAGTCATGGGATTGCTGGGTCAAATGGTATTTCTGGTTCTAGATCCCTGAAGAATTGCCACACTGTCTTCCACATGGTTGAACTAATTTACATCCCACCAACAGTGTAAAAGAGTTCCTATTTCTCCACACCCTCTCCAGCATCTATTGTTTCCTGACTTTTTAATGATCATCATTCTAACTGGCGTGAGACGGTATCTCATTGTGGTTTTGATTTGTATTTCTGTAATGACCAGTGACGATGAGCTTTTTTTCGTATGTTTATTGGTCACATAAATGTCTGCTTTTGAAAGTGTCTGTTCATATTCTTTACCCACTTTTTGATGGGGTTGTTTGATTTTTTTCTTGTAAATTTGTTTAAGTTGCTCGTAGATTCTGGATATTAGCCCTTTGTCAGACGGATAGATTGCAAAATTTTTCTCCCATTCTGTAGGTTGCCTGTTCACTCTGATGATAGTTTATTTTGCTGTGCAGAAACTCTTTAGTTTAATTAGATCCCATTTGTGAATTTTGGCTTTTGTTGCCATTGCCTTTAGTGTTTTAGTCATGAAGAGTTTGCCCATGTCTATATCCTGAATGGTATTGCCTAGGTTTTCATCTAGGGTTTTTATGGTTTTAGGTCTTATATTTAAGTCCTTAATCCATCTTGAGTTAATTTTTTATAAGCTGTAAGGAAGGGGTCCAGTTTCAGTTTTCTGCATATGGTCAGCTAATTTTCCCAACACCATTTGTTAAATAGGGAATCCTTTCCCCATTGCTTGTTTTTGTCAGGTTTGTCAAAGATCTGATGGTTGTAGATATGCAGCATTATTACTGAGGCCTCTGTTCTGTTCCATTGGTCTGTATGTCTGTTTTGGTACTAGTACCATGCTGTTTTGGTTACTGTAGCCTTGTAAGATAGTACGAAGTCAGGCAGTGTGATGCCTCCAGCTTTGTTCTTTTTGCATTGGATTGTCTTGATTATATGGACTCTTTTTTGTTTCCACATAAAATTTAAAATAGTTTTTATAATTCTGTGAAGAAAGTCATTGGTAGCTTTGATAGGGATAGCATTTAGTCTGTAAGTTACTTTGGGCAGTATGGCCATTTTCACGACATTGATACTTACTATCCATGAGCATGGAATGTTTTTACATCATCCTTATACCAAAACCTGGCAGAAACACAACCACAACAACAAAAAGAACATTTCAGGCCAACATCCCTGATGAACATCGATGCAAAAATCCTCAATAAAATACTGGCAAACCGAATCCAGTAGCACATTAAAACCTTATCCACCATGATGAAGTCGACTTCATCCCTCGGATGCAAGGCTGGTTCAACACACACAAATCAATAAACATGATCCATCACATAAACAGAATCAATGACAAAAGCTACATGATTATCTCAATAGATGCAGAAAAGGCCTTCGACAAAATTTAACACCTCTTCATGCTAAAAACCGTCAATACACTAATTATTGATGGAAAGTATCTCAAAACAATAAGAGCTATTTATGATAAACCCACAGCCAATATCATACTGAATGGGCAAAAGTTGGAAGCATTCCCTTTGAAAACCGGCACAAGGCAAGAATGCCCTCTCTCACCACTCATATTCAACATAGTATTGGAAGTTTTGGCCAGGGCAATCAGGCAAAAGAAAGAAATTAAAGGTATTCAGAAAGGAAGAGAGGAAGTCAAATTGTCTCTGTTTGCAGATAATATGATTGTATATTTAGGAAACCCCGTCACCTCAGCCCCAAATCTCCTTAAGCTGATAAGCAACTTCAGCAAAATCTCAGGATGCAAAATCAATGTGCAAAACTCACAAGCATTCCTGTACACCAGTAATAGACAAACAGAGCCAAATCATGAGTGAACTCCCATTCACAATTGCTACAGATAATAAAATTCCTAGGACTACAAATTACAATAAATGTTAAGGACCTCTTCAAAGAGAACTACAAACCATGGCTCAAGGAAATAAGAGAGGACTTTTCTTAAGTTTCTAAGGGCACATAAGATCACAGAGACAGAAGATGTCCAGTAGATTTATTTTCATTCCGCTTGTACAAATTATTTATAGACAGAATCATAGGAATTTCTGAACCTAAAAATATTCATCTTCAGGCTACCTATTTAAAGGAAATGCAAGCACATGGTTCTTATAAGTGACAGTCCTCTGAGATGATGGTTGATCTATGTTGATGACTTAAGAGTATTATATTCGGTGAGAATGAAATTACTTCTGTTGAATTCTTCGAAGTAAATGAACAGACCATAGAATTTTCTAGCTCTCAAGGTTGGTTTCAGCAAGACAATATCTGGATAGAATAAAACATCATGGATAGTCAAGAATATTTTAGATCTGAGTAATCAATAGCAGGTGATGGAGAAAAAGAGCCATATAATGAGTGGTCTTATAAGCATTTTTGCTGCTCAAGAAGTACCAATCGCAAAAAATCAATACTATTTTAAGGATTAAAGTTACCAAAATATAGTAGAATGTATGTGTACTTAGGAGTCACATATATATCATTTAGTGTATATGTCACTTGTTCTGCAACTTGTAGTTTAAACTAGTTTTCTCATGTTTAACGAGATGATGATAAAAAAAAACTATCTCAGAAGATTGTAATACAAATAAAAAGTAATAAGACATGATGTTTTACATAAATTATTGCATTTGTCATTGATTCAGTAAATGCTAGCTATTTTTACTTTTCTGGAAACTAGGGAAAATAATTTCTGTATAGGTTTGTAATGAATTCCAATTACAAAATTGGTAACAAGCATAAAACAATACCTTGTGCATCATATATAATCAAACATTAAATTACATTTTGAACAAAAATCTTTGTTTATTAATTTTACTGGCCCCTAAATGACTATGAACTTGTTGAAAATGGAGACATCACATTTATCTTTTTATTCCTCATGTCTAGTAGAGTACCTGAGACAAAGCTAGCAAATTCCAGCATTTTGTTATTATAATAATCATATAACAGAAACTTGTCAATGGAAAAGTTAACTGCCAGATACCAAAAAAGGGAAATAAGCTATTGCAAATAATAATCAGATAAAAAGTATTTATTCTGTTACAGCATGTTATAAATATTGAAATGTAAATTGAAGACAGTAGGGCACACCTATATCTTGTTTCTAGTTTTTGCTGATAGCTGTATATAATCAACTATTATTGCTTTGATACCATATAACCTGTGTTTTAAGATTTTCAGGTAAAGCCAACTCTTATTTCATTTGTTTTTCTTAAATTACTCCGTATAGGAAAAAGTTTTGGATACGTATTTCTTGCTTTGAAATTTTATTTCTTGCATTTATATGCCTTTGAAATAAAATTGTGTTAACTCAAAATCGAACACACAGTGGTTTCTCCTAGTGTTTAGTAAAAGAGTATTAAGGGTAACTGCTACTATTTTTTCTAAAATTAGAAGGTAACATTGAATGGACACACAGTGGATACATTTTACATTCTGAAATGTATGCTTTGCTGGAGCAGAATGAATGTAATCAATGTAATGGAAATGCTGCACTAATGGCTCATTAAACATGGAAAGTATGCATTGATGAAAAAAGTCTGTGCATATGGTTTCAGTTCACTGAAGGAAGCAATGAACTATAATGTAGAAAGCAAAGGAAAGCATACTTCTTTACATAAATATTCTTACTTCTGTAAGAGAATTTTTTAATCAATCAGGAATTTGACAGCAAGATTTCAACTATTGAAGCAGACAACTTCATATTGTAATTGATGGAGCTGGTGGACTTTTAAATATTTTTCCCTATTCTGTGCTTTTTCACATTGTTTCTATATCTTTTTGGTTTTTTTGCAAAGTTCTTTAATTGATCAGTACTTTCTTTTTTGATATGTGTTTTATTGCTCACAAGAAAAACATTTCTCCGTTTAAATGTTATACTCTCTTATGCTTTCTTTTAAACTGTCACTTAAATCACTGTAATTCACCCCAAATTATTTTAGTATGTGATGTGAAATCCAAGTCTAGCTTTACTTTTTTATCTTTATATATTCAATTGTCCCAGAAAATTTATCAATTAATCCACATTTCTTCGCGGATTTGTAATATACTCTTTGTCTTAAACCTTGCAAAGCTCCCCAGTAGCAATAGAAAGAGAGAGGAAGTAGATGACAACCTTTTGCAGTGGAAAACAAAAAAGATATTTAAAAACTCTCGTTTGTGTTTGGACCTGTCACTTCTTCTGACATGTCAAACAACCTTATTTGGCATTGGATAGTGGAAGTAATTCTTTGCCCTGACAAAATATATTTAGGTACCCACTTGAGCAAAACTTATAATACAGATTTAATCATGTCTCCGCTGTGATCATTGCCTTCACTGTGTTCTTCTACCTCTGCCTGATGCAACTCTTGATTATTCAGCATTGTTGCCAAGCGTTTGCTGTTTGTAGCTGATAACATTCATCTTCTTTTGCTAAATCTTGCTCATAAACAAGGAGATTTAAGACTGTTTATCCCTGTAGTTGGAAGATTTTTCCTCTAAAAGCTGTTTATACTTTTCCTAGCACAAAGACCTACTTACATGCCACACAAATGTGTCTTAAAAAGTTAATTTGCCCTGCTAATAGGAGTAAAGAAACACACTAGAAACAAAAATCTTTTCTAACCAGAAAACTATTTTTGTGTAAATTTTGAGCTACTTGCACCATAATGAGTACAGTGTGCCTCAGTAAGGTAAACAGAAAATGGTATAATTTATCGTTTCAAATTAATAGGGTAATTTTAAACATGATAAGTTTATCAAAGATATTATAGAAGTGTACACTTTAAGATAACCCTAGAAATAATTCTTTTAATAGCATGTTACAATTATTATTTTAAAATGCATTACTCCTACTCTAATTTTAGTTGGAAGAGATTTGTGAAAATTATGATGATTGTACTGCATAGAATATGTAATTTTTGTTTGATTTTTAAATTAGCAGCTTATTTTGTGCAGTATAGAATGCAAGAGATAATTTTGATAGATTCATCATCTCCTAGACTCTGGCAGTTAACACGAATACAAAATATTAAATGTATTAATTACCTCAGTAAACAGTCACTAGTCAGTAGGTTGATAATTCATATCTTATAGAACACTGGCCATGACTGATGGATTTTTATCCCTTCTTATTTTGCATAGATCTATTTTTCCATTAATAATGTTCCCCCTCCAAGTCAGCTTTTACATTCAATCCTAGCACAAATGATTTTAAAAATGAAATAGATGAAGGAGATCATTAGAATTCTAGCAGAGGAAAAGTTGTAATACAAGTTGGTTTAGAACCAAAGTGCTTTCTAACTTTCCCATTTGTTTGTTTTTATTTTATGTATAGCCTTGGTATAAAAAAAAAATGAAGTTGAAGAGGTAAACAATTCAGTTAGGAAACCTTCAGAGATATCTGCACTGACCTTCATTAGAGTTTATGCAGTGTATGACCATAGTAATATAAAATGGTTGTGTAAGTATCTACAAGGCCCTTTTTCAAAAAAGCCATCAATTTGCTCCTCTCTAACTATTGCAATTATCTTGTTTACTCCTATTTATTCACTTTATCACTTGAATTTTCCTCTTGAATCTGAGCATGTCCTGTAGGTCTACCTTAGAAGAAAGGAAAAGTGCTATCTTCCACAATGGATTTCAGCTGGGCTTGCAGCCAATTGTACATTGCAATTTGCAATTATCTCCTTTTCCTGCTTGTGCTGGCAAAGAGAGGGAAAATTTTAAATATACTCTCTATTAAAAGAGTGCGGGATCAGAAAACAGACAGTGTTATGAATACTTAATGTATGATATTTCCTACTCAGGACAATTTCCAGGACTTTCCTTTAGGGATTTAGGCTTCTGTGTATAATATCCCCTTGAAAAATAAAGAAGTAGAAGTCTCCTTGCTTGTAAGCAACTAAATGGCTGACATTCTGGATGAATGTTTAATAGACTATTGTGTTTTGAGTAAATATAAATGGGATCACTGGATACATTGATTTGGAAGAGTAATGAAACAAGAATAGCGGTGGGGGGGGGGGGAATTATCTCACGGGAACATTAAACTTAAGGGGGTTTAACTGTTTTCCCATTAAGAGATAAAGATTAAAATAAAACATGTGCAGTTGTGTGTCACTTAATGCCAGGGATACATTTTGAGAACTGCGTCATTAGGAGATTTGTCATTGTGTGAGCATCATAGTGAAAAGTCATGTATTTCTTAACAACCGAGATATGTTCCAAGAAATGTGTCATTAGGCAATTTTGTCATAGTATGAATATCACAGAGGGTACTTACACAGACCTAGATGGCATAGCCCACTACACACCTAGGCTATATGGTACATCCTATTTTTCCTAGGTTATAAAAATTTTCAGCATGTTGCTGTGGTGATTACTGTAGGTAAATGCAACACAATGGAAGTATTTATATATCTAAGCATATCTAAATATAGAAAAGGTAATGTATTGTCCTTAAATGTTAGGATAGCTATGACTTCACCAGGTGATAGAAATTTTTCAGCTCACCTATAATCTATGGAATCACCAACATATATGCATTCTGTCCTTGACTGCAGCGTTATGTGGCATATAACTGTACATCTATGTAAGTTACATAGACCATTTTAGTCTCCATTTCACTCTGTGAGAATGTACCCTAAACAGTAAATGCAATTTTTACAAACATGTTGCAAGCATATACAAAAGTGTAGAGTAATTGTGCAAATCATTTTAAAGTTTTCCAGGGCGTAGATGAAAAGGTAAAGTTCATTGCTTAGGTAGCCAGGGAAAAGGAGAGTGAGAGAAACAGTGGCGGTCTTGGGGTAGACAGTGAAATACTGAGAGCCTTTGAAAGTCATTAAAAAAGAATTGAAGGCCATTCTCCATGTTGTGCTTGTTTCAGATTGCATGCCCGTATCAAAGCATCTCATGTACTCTGTAAAAATATACACCAACTATGTACCCACAAATTACAAATTAATTAGAACAATTAACAAAGAATAATGGATGTATATGGGTGTACATGAATCCATGTGTATAAATTGTTATACACATGTATAGTAGTTTATACACATGGGTTTATCAAGAATGATAATTCTTGGTAAATGAAACAATCTTTATCATTCTAAATTAATGAAACTATCAGGAATGATTAAGATGTGCAGAATTTATACTGAGGCATGACCATTGGAAGCTA
Source organism: Trachypithecus francoisi (assembly GCF_009764315.1). NCBI lineage: Eukaryota > Metazoa > Chordata > Mammalia > Primates > Cercopithecidae > Trachypithecus > Trachypithecus francoisi. Next base: position 12,130,455 of record NW_022681469.1, on the reverse strand, counting down.
GCCAGAATATAGCATATAATTTCACTATATTAACATGTTCTTGAAGTTGTCTATTCATTTAGTTTCTACTACATGGTACAATTAGAGAAGAATTAGGGAGGGACCAGAAGTTAGCATTTACTGGGTCTCTAACATGTGCCAAAGGAGAATGGCACCTCAGGAAGGTGCAGCTGCCTTTATGCAACATAGGGAAGAAAACACTTCATTTAGAAAATGACATTTGATCTTCCTTGGGAAATGCAAATAGAACCGATCCAGATGGAGGAAGGCAGTGAACAAGAGTATGTTTGAGTACATACTTTTGTTCTCACACATCATGTACCAAACACAGAAGAAAATGACGCATCTGACATTTTTTAAAAAACAGTACGCTGATGCTTTCTTTTCCTTCACAACACATTGTTATGTATTTTAAGTTACAAGTTTACTTAGCTATTTTCATCTACCACATACAGTCTCAATATTTATACTGTTGCCTGGCACATAGTAGGTATTCAATTAAAATTAATTGAATGCATGACTGAAACAAGAGTTTCTCTTCATTAGGCTTCTTAATTGAAGCTTAAATTTAGAAATCGTCTTCCCATCATTTTTCAACACTAATAAGATTGCCTTTTCTATCATATTCTGTGTGTCTTTCCCCATGATTTCCACAGCTCTTTGAATTAGGATCATTACTTTTTTTTTCTTTTGAGATGGAGTCTCGTTCTGTTGTCCAGGCTGGAGTGCTATGGCGCCATTTCGGCTCACTGCATCCTCCACCTCCCGGGTTCAAGCAATTCTCCTGCCTTAGCCTCTCAAGTAGCTGGGACTACAGGTACCTGCCACCATGCCTGGCTAATTTTTGTATTTTTAGTAGAGACAGGATTTCCCCAGGCTGGTCTTGAACTCCTGACCTTGTGATCTGCCCACCTTGGCCTCCCAAAGTGAGCCACCGCACCCGGCCTAGGATCATGACTTTTATAACCTATAGCGAGAAAAGACTCAGATCTTTATCTTATTGGTATGACTCTGCTCAAACTCATATACACAACCTAGAGTGAAGATGATACTGTAAAATTATTTTTTTTTTTAATAAGAAAGAAGGCTGGGTGCAGTGGCTCACACCTGTAATTCCAGCACTTGGGAGGCCGAGGTGTGTGGATCACTTGAGGTCAGGAGTTTGAGACCAGCCTGGCCAATATGGTGAAACCCCGTCTTTACTGAAAATAGAAAAATTACCCAGGCATGGTGGCAGGTGCCTATAATCCCAGCTACTCAGGAGGCTGAGGCAGGAGACTCACATGAACCCGAAAGGCAGAGGTTGCAGTGAGCCGAGATCGCACCACTGCACTCCAGCCTGGGCATCGCAACAAGTCTCACGAAAAAAAAAAAATACGAATATGAACTGGAATCACATATCTGGGCTGATTGTAAAATAGGAACAGCATACTTGAGCTAAAGCAAAGTTTTCAAGAAGGATAAGGTCAAATGTACAGAATATGGGAGTTAGATTGTCAAGCCGAGGTTAAAGTCATAATTATTGGACAGACCTAGGGATTCCAACTTTAGACTAGGAGCGTCTAGGCTGTCATACGTAAGAAAAGAGCAGGGGCTTCAACACTTGGCTGTCACAGGTAGCATTTCTTTTCCCCTTGGCCCTGGGGCACAGGTTGTCTACTCACAAATATTCTCATGTCACCTGGATATCCGACTCTCCTGCCCCTCACCTTCTCTTCTCGCCAGTCTTGCAGACCACACCTTCCTCCTAGCACATCCCCTTGCCCTAGGTTTTCCTTGACTTTCACTGAAAGTTCTCCTAACTTACGCCTCCCTACCGGGGAACCAAATAAATTTCTTTCTCTCCCAGATACATAACTACGTTACAACACTTAATAATCCCATCCAGGTCCGAAATAGACATCCTTCTCTTTGCAAATAGTTACTATACTTTCTTTCATCATTTTTATTTCTTATTTTAAGAATGTTTCTATTTTCTCAGTTTTAGCATTTCACGAGTCTTTGACAGCTGGGTCTCAGAGAGAGACCAGTTAGGAACCAGACAATTGTCTTAAGTAGGCTCTGGGTTTCCTGTACTTTTCTGTGCCGTGCCCGTACTGATTAAACTATGACCTGCAGCTTTCTTTTTACAGAGTTCATCGCGGTCATTTGAAATATGATGCGGCATTCAGAAAAATTACTCTTTCTCCTGCAGTTTCTGTGAATGTATTTTACACTGTAGCAGTTGTCATACAAGGCATATAAGGATTTATTCAAAAATTTATCAACAATCTGAGACCCATAGGTAAGAATTATAATGAAAATGTTAGTTGTTCTTTGTGTCACTACAAACAATAGACAAATCCTTACATGCAAGAAAACTCGCTATGAGTTTTCCAAGTTCTCAGAAACGTCTTAGTTCAATATTGCAATTTCAGCCAATCTAAGGCTAAGGTTCTCCAAAGTCAAATATGGTATTTTTTTTTTTCCTTTTAGATGATCCCCATACATTTAATAGCCCAGTCATAAACATACTGTCCATGTAGGTCTCCTTTACTTTTGACTCCAGCTGTGAGAGAATCCTCAGGTTCCAGAGAGCAATAGTTGACCATGTGCTGCTAAAGGACACCCTTTGCCACTCCTTTCGAATTCTTTCTCCTTTTCTAAATGGGCGGCTCTCACCCGCTCATTCTCTGGACTTGGCATTTAGAATGATTGCTTTTCCCCACTATTATTTTAGACTATTACATTGATCATGAGAAATTAATCCTTGAGGGATCAATGATGCATGCTTTTCTCTGGCCCACAGGAACAAAACTATTACTCATTTTCCACTTGACATAAAGTGACCTGTGAACCCATTTACATTTTCATTCCCTTGCTGGCAGTAGCAGTGAAGCCCATTGTCAGTTATCAGCTAGCAGTGACCCCTGCAGGCACAGCCACCACTGAGCCCAGGGAGCAATGCTTCCAGGGCAGGTCCCTTAGGTGCCAATAAAGAATGCAACTGTTAGCCCACATGTAGAGACCTAAATAACGCAGGTCAAGAATTCCAAATGAGTAGCAAAGGGTGTCCTTTAGCACATGGTGAACTATTGCTCTCTGGAACCTGAGGATTCTCTCACAGCTGGAGTCAAAAGTAAAGGAGACCTACATGGACAATATGTTTATGACTAGGCTATTAAATGTATGGGGATCTTCTAAAAGGAAAAAAAATACCATATTTAAACTTTGGAGAACCTTAGCCTTAGATTGACTGAAATTGCAATATTGAACTAAGATATTTCTGAGAACTTGGAAAACTCATAGTGAGTTTTCTTGCATGTAAGGATTTGTCTATTGTTTGTAGTGACACAAAGAACAACTAACATTTTCATTATAATTCTTATCTATGGGTCTCAGATTGTTGATACATTTTTGAATAAATCCTTATATACCATGTAAGACAATTGCTACAGTGTCAAATACATTCACAGAAACTGCAGGAGAAAGCATAATTTTTCTGAATACCTTATCATATTTCAAATGGCCACTATGAACTCTGTAAAAAGAAAAGCTGCAGGTCATAGTTTAATCAGTACGGGCACTGCACAGAAAAGTACAGGAAACCCAGAGCCTACTTAGGACAATTGTCCGGTTCCTAACTGGTCTCTCTCTGAGACCCAGCTGTCAAAGACTCAAGAAATGCTAAAACTGAGAAAATAGAAACATTCTTAAAATAAGAAATAAAAATGATGAAAGAAAGTACAGTAACTATTTGCAAAGAGAAGGATGTGTATTTTGGACCTGGGTGGGATTATTAAGTGTAGCAATGTAGTTATGTATCAGGGAGAGAAAGAAATTTGTTTCCCTGGTAGAGAGGCGTAAAGTCTTGGTTCTACATATGTGATGCAAACAGGCGAACATTAACAATTTTGCTGTGACCTGTATTTGAGTGATAATGGTGTAATTAGAAGTAAAGAACTATGAGAGGTGGGGCATTTGTCATTGGAACTTTTCCATTTTCTCTCTAAGGGTACATTTCTTTCATTTTTACACTCTCTACCCTGAAATTTGTCTTCAGTTTGCAGTTACTGCCCCTGTATTCCATGCCATTATATTATGTCATATATTGTGTGACTCCTGTCGCTGGAAAATTTAATGAGAAATGGGAACGAAAATAATATTGTCATGGTGGAATGACAGGTGGTTGATATTGTTGAGCTAGGGAATGCTTGCAATGCTGAGCACAGCCACAAGTGCCAGGAATAGGGAAATGTATGACACAAGACACAGTCTTGAGTTGCTCATGGGCTATTAGGAAGTTGCAGTATGATCTCACCATCTGAAAATGAAAAATGAATCATTCTCTGGGGAATGAGCTAAATTGGACTCCTGAAATCACCATGGTGCCAGAGATTACAGTCTCTGAATCTGCTACAGACTTGGAGTGACTAATGAGCTACTTGAGGACGTAGAGACACTTAGGCAAGCAAAGACAATTAATGCACATTATCTTGCTTAAAACATAGAGAATGATACTCCAGTTATGCAGTGGTGACTTTTGTGACCTGTTTAGATAACTCTGAACACCACATTTCTCCTAGATTTTATAATCTTGTTGTTTATTCAGTATAATTTGTTTTCTAACATAAACTGTTGTGAGATTCTTGAGAACAGAGACACAGTATGTTATTTCTTCTTTATATTCCCAGTGCATCGTTAAGAGCTTCCAGAACAGTAGATTTCTACTAAATAACTGTTGAAAAAATGAAAGAATGAGCAACTGTAGAGCTGTGTTTTGTGCATTTTTTTTAACACACTCTATTTTTACTATTGCTGATCAACCTGAGTAGGGTTCAAATTTGAGTGCAAAATCCTTCTTCTGACTAAGGAATACTTGAGATGATGCAGGATTGAAGGTTCCTAAGTTTTTCAATAAGGGAGTAAGGGAGTCAGCATGTTTTAACCTACTTTGGGTAAAATATGACATTGAACTAAGAGACAAGAGACTACAATGAAATTAAAGTTAACATTACAGATTTTTTTTTCTTCTTCTTCTTATTATTATTATACTTTAAGTTCTAGGGTACAGGTGCACAACGTGCAGTTTTGTTACATATGTATACTTGTGCCATGTTGGTGTGCTGCACCCATCAACTCGTCAGCACCCATCAACTCGTCATTTACATCAGGTATAACTGCCAATGCAATCCCTCCCCCCTCCCCCCTCCCCATGATAGGCCCCGATGTGTGATGTTCCCCTTCCCGAGTCCAAGTGATCTCATTGTTCAGTTCCCACCTATGAGTGAGAATATGTGGTGTTTGATTTTCTGTTCTTGTGATAGTTTGCTAAGAATGATGGTTTCCAGCTGCATCCATGTCCCTACAAAGGACACAAACTCATCCTTTTTTATGGCTGCATAGTATTCCATGGTGTATATGTGCCACATTTTCTTAATCCAGTCTGTCACTGATGGACATTTGGGTTGATTCCAAGTCTTTGCTATTGTGAATAGTGCCGCAATAAACATACGTGTGCATGTGTCTTTATAGCAGCATGATTTATGATCCTTTGGATATATATCCAGTAATGGGATGGCTGGGTCATATGGTACATATAGTTCTAGATCCTTGAGGAATCGCCATACTGTTTTCCATAATGGTTGAACTAGTTTACAATCCCACCAACAGTGTAGAAGTGTTCCTATTTCTCCACATCCTCTCCAGCACCTGTTGTTTCCTGACTTTTTAATGATTGCCATTCTAACTGGTGTGAGATGGTATCTCATTGTGGTTTTGATTTGCATTTCTCTGATGGCGAGTGATGATGAGCATTTTTTCATGTGTCTGTTGGCTGTATGAATGTCTTCCTTTGAGAAATGTCTGCTCATATCCTTTGCCTACTTTTTGATGGGGTTGTTTGCTTTTTTCTTGTAAATTTATTTGAGTTCTTTGTAGGTTCTGGATATTAGCCCTTTGTCAGATGAGTAGATTGCAAAACTTTTCTCCCATTCTGTAGGTTGCCTGTTCACTCTGATGGTAGTTTCTTTTGCTGTGCAGAAGCTCTTTAGTTTAATTAGATCCCATTTGTCAATTTTGGCTTTTGCTGCCGTTCCTTTTGGTGTTTTAGACATGAAGTCCTTGCCCATGCCTATGTCCTGAATGGTACTACCAAGGTTTTCTTCTAGGGTTTTAATGGTATTAGGTCTAACATTTAAGTCTCTAATCCATCTTGAATTAATTTTCGTATGAGGAGTAAGGAAAGGATCCAGTTTCAGCTTTCTACTTACGGCTTGCCAATTTTCCCAGCACCATTTATTAAATAGGGAATCCTTTCCCATTTCTTGTTTCTCTCAGGTTTGGCAAAGATCAGATGGCTGTAGATGTGTGGTATTATTTCTGAGGACTCTGTTCTGTTCCATTGGTCTATATCTCTGTTTTGGTACCAGTACCATGCTGTTTTGGTTACTGTAGCCTTGTAGTATAGTTTGAAGTCAGGTAGTGTGACGCCTCCAGCTTTGTCCTTTTGACTTAGGATTGTCTTGGCAATGCGGGCTCTTTTTTGGTTCCATATGAACTTTAAAGCCGTTTTTTTCCAATTCTGTGAAGAAACTCATTGGTAGCTTAATGGGGATGGCATTGAATCTATAAATAACCTTGGGCAGTATGGCCATTTTCACGATACTGATTCTTCCTATCCATGAGCATGGTATGTTCTTCCATTTGTTTGTGTCCTCTTTGATTTCACTGAGCAGTGGTTTGTAGTTCTCCTTGAAGAGGTCCTTTACATTCCTTGTAAGTTGGATTCCTAGGTATTTTATTCTCTTTGAAGCAATTGTGAATGGAAGTTCATTCATGATTTGGCTCTCTGTTTGTCTGTTACTGGTGTATAAGAATGCTTGTGATTTTTGCACATTAATTTTGTATCCTGAGACTTTGCTGAAGTTGCTTATCAGCTTAAGGAGATTTTGGGCTGAGACAATGGGGTTTTCTAAATATACAATCATGTCATCTGCAAACAGGGACGATTTGACTTCTTCTTTTCCTAACTGAATAGCCTTTATTTCTTTCTCTTGCCTGATTGCCCTAGCCAGAACTTCCAACACTATGTTGAATAGGAGTGGTGAGAGAGGGCATCCCTGTCTTGTGCCAGTTTTCAAAGGGAATTTTTCCAGTTTTTGCCCATTCAGTATGATATTGCCTGTGGGTTTGTCATAAATAGCTCTTATTATCTTGAGGTACGTTCCATCAATACCGAATTTCTTGAGCGTCTTTAGGATGAAGGGCTGTCGAATTTTGTCAAAGGCCTTTTCTGCATCTATTGAGATAATCATGTGGTTCTTGTCTTTGGTTCTGTTTATATGCTGGATTACATTTATTGATTTGTGGATGTTGAACCAGCCTTGCATCACAGGGATGAAGCCCACTTGATCATGGTGGATAAGCTTTTTGATGTGCTGCTGAATCCGGTGTGCCAGTATTTTATTGAGGATTTTTGCATCGATGTTCATCAGGGATATTGGTCTAAAATTCTCTTTTTTTGTTGTATCTCTGCCAGGCTTTGGTATCAGGATGATGTTAGCCTCATAAAATGAGTTAGGGAGGATTCCCTCTTTTTCTATTGATTGGAATAATTTTAGAAGGAATGGTACCAGCTCCTCCTTGTACCTCTGGTAGAATTCAGCTGTGAATCCAACTGGTCCTGGACTTTTTTTGGTTGCTAGGCTATTAGTTATTGCCTCAATTTCAGAGCCTGCTATTGGTCTATTCAGGGATTCAACTTCTTCCTGGTTTAGTCTTGGAAGAGTGTAAGTGCCCAGGAAATTATCCATTTCCTCTAGATTTTCTACTTTATTTGCGTAGAGGTGTTTATAGTATTCTCTGATGGTAGTTTGTATTTCTGTGAGGTCGGTGGTGATATCCCCTTTATCATTTTTTATTGTGTCTATTTGATTCTTCTCTCTTTTCTTCTTTATTAGTCTTCGTAGCGGTCTGTCAATTTTGTTGATCTTTTCAAAAAACCAACTCCTGGATTCATTGATTTTTTTAGATGGTTTTTTGTGTCTCTATCTCCTTCAGTTCTGCTCTGATCTTAGTTATTTCTTGCCTTCTGCTAGCTTTTAAATGTGTTTGCTCTTGCTTCTCCAGTTCTTTTAATTGTGATGTTAGAGTGTCCATTTTAGATCTTTCCAGCTTTCTCTTGTGGGCATTTAGTGCTATAAATTTCCCTCTACACACTGCTTTAAATATGTCCCAGAGATTCTGGTATGTTGTATCTTTGTTCTCATTCATTTCAAAGAATATCTTTATTTCTGCCTTCATTTCATTATGTACCCAGTAGTCATTCAGGAGCAGGTTGCTCAGTTTCCATGTAGTTGAGCGGTTTTGATTGAGTTTCTTAGTCCTGAGTTCTAGTTTGATTGCACTGTGGTCTGAGAGACAGTTTGTTATAATTTCTGTTCTTTTACATTTGCTGAGGAGTGCTTTACTTCCAATTATGTGGTCAATTTTGGATTACTGTGATGTGGTGCTGAGAAGAATGTATATTCTATTGATTTGGGGTGGAGAGTTCTATAGATGTCTATTAGGTCTGCTTGCTACAGAGATGAGTTCAATTCCTGGATATCCTTGTTAACTTTCTGTCTCGTTGATCTGTCTAATGTTGACAGTGGGGGGTTGAAGTCTCCCATTGTTATTGTATGGGAGTCTAAGTCTCTTTGTAAGTCTCTAAGGACTTGCTTTATGAATCTGGGTGCTCCTGTATTGGGTGCATATATATTTAGGAGAGTTAGCTCTTCCTGTTGAATTGATCCCTTTACCATTATGTAATGGCCTTCTTTGTCTCTTTTGATCTTTGATGGTTTAAAGTCTGTTTTATCAGAGACTAGGATTGCAACCCCTGCTTTTTTTTTGTTCTCCATTTGCTTGGTAGATCTTCCTCCATCCCTTTATTTTGAGCCTATGTATGTCTCTGCATGTGAGATGGGTCTCCTGAATACAGCAGACTGATGGGTCTTGACTCTTTATCCAGTTTGCCAGTCTGTGTCTTTTAATTGGAGCATTTAGTCCATTTACATGTAAGGTTAATATTGTTATGTGTGAACTTGATCCTGCCATTATGATATTAACTGGTTATTTTGCTCCTTAGTTGATGCAGTTTCTTCCTGGCCTCGATGGTCTTTACATTTTGGCATGTTTTTGCAATGGCTGGTACCGGTTGTTCCTTTCCATGTTTAGTGCTTCCTTCAGGGTCTCTTGTAAGGCAGGCCTGGTGGTGACAAAATCTCTAAGCATTTGCTTATCTGTAAAGGATTTTATTTCTCCTTCACTTATGAAACTTAGTTTGGCTGGATATGAAATTCTGGGTTTAAAATTCTTTTCTTTAAGAATGTTGAATATTGGCCCCCACTCTCTTCTGTCTTGTAGAGTTTCTGCTGAGAGATCTGCTGTTAGTCTGATGGGCTTCCCTTTGTGGGTAACCCGACCTTTCTCTCTGGCTGCCCTTAAGATTTTTTCCTTCATTTCAACTTTGGTGAATCTGGCAATGATGTGTCTTGGAGTTGCTCTTCTGGAGGAGTACCTTTGTGGTGTTCTCTGTATTTCCTGAATTTGAATGTTGGGCTGTCCTACTAGGTTGGGGAAGTTCTCCTGGATGATATCCTCAACAGTATTTTCCAACTTGGTTCCATTTTCCCCCTCACTTTAAGGCACCCCAATCACACGTAGATTTGGTCTTTTTACATAATCCCATACTTCTTGCAGGCTTTGTTCATTTCTTTTTCTTCTTTTTTCTTTTGGTTTCTCTTCTCGCTTAATTTCATTCATTTGATCCTCAATCACTGATACTCTTTCTTCCAGTTGATTGAGTCGGTTACTGAAGCTTGTGCATTTGTCATGTATTTCTCGTGTCATGGTTTTCATCACTGTCATTTCGTTTATGACCTTCTCTGCATTAATTATTCTAGCTATCAATTCTTCCACTCTTTTTTCAAGATTTTTAGTTTCTTTGCGCTGGGTATGTGATTCCTCCTTTAGCTCTGAGAAGTTTGATGGATTGAAGCCTTCTTCTCTCATCTCATCAAAGTCATTCTCCGCCCAGCTTTGATCCGTTGCTGGCGATGAGCTGCGCTCCTTTGCAGGGGGAGATGCGCTCTTATTTTTTGAATTTCCAGCTTTTCTGCCCTGCTTTTTCCCCATCTTCGTGGTTTTATCTGCCTCTGGTCTTTGATGATGGTGACGTACTCATGGGGTTTTGGTATAGGTGTTCTTCCTGTTTGATAGTTTTCCTTCTAATAGTCAGGACCCTCAGCTGTAGGTCTATTGGAGATTGCTTGAGGTCCACTCCAGACCCTGTTTGCCTGGGTATCAGCAGCAGAGGTTGCAGAAGATAGAATATTGCTGAACAGCGAGTGTACCTGTCTGATTCTTACTTTGGAAGCTTCCTCTAAGGGGTGTACTCCACCGTGTGAGGTGTGGGGTGTCAGACTGCCCCTAGTGGGGGATGTCTCCCAGTTAGGCTACTCAGGGGTCAGGGACCCACTTGAGCAGGCAGTCTGTCCCTTCTCAGATCTCAACCTCCATGTTGGGAGATCCACTGCTCTCTTCAAAGCTGTCAGATAGAGTCATTTGCGTCTGCAGAGGTTTCTGCTGCTTTTTTTGTTTTTGTTGTTGTTGTTTAGCTGTGCCCTGTCCCCAGAGGTGGAGTCTACAGAGACAGGCAGGCTTCTTTGAGCTGCTGTGAGCTTCACCCAGTTCGAGTTTCCCAGCAGCTTTGTTTACCTACTTAAGCCTCAGCAATGGTGGGCGCCCCTCCCCCACCCTTGCTGCTGCCTTGCAGTTAGATCGCAGACTGCTGTGCTAGCAATGAGGGAGGCTCCGTGGGCATGGGATCGTCCCGGCCACTTGTGGGATGTAATCTCCTGGTGTGCCCGTTTGCTTGAAGCGCAGTATTGGGGTGGGATTTTCCAGGTGTTGTGTGTTTCAGTTCCCCTGGCTAGGAAAAGGGATTCCCTTCCCCCTTGCGCTTCCCAGGTGAGGCGATGCCTTGCCCTGCTTCAGCTCTCGCTGGTCAGGCTGCAGCAGCTGACCAGCACTGATTGTCCGGCACTCCCTAGTGAGATGACCCAAGTACCTCAGTTGAAAATACAGAAATCACTGGTCTTCTGTGTCTCTCGTGCTGGGAGTTGGAGACTGGAGCTGTTCCTATTCAGCCATCTTGCTCCGACCACCCCCCTTTTTCTTTTTTGAGATGGAGTCTTGCTCTGTTGCCGAGGCTGGAGGGCAGTGGCACCATCTTGGCTCACTGCAACCTCCACCTCCTGGGTTCAAGCGATTCTCCTTCCTCAGACTCCTGAGTAGCTGGGATTACATGCAGGCACCACAACACCCAGCTAATTTTTCTATTTTTAGTAGAGATGGGCTTTTGCCATGTTGACCAGGCTGGTCTCGTACTCCTGACCTCAGGTGATCCACCTGCTTTGGCCTCCCAAAGTTCTGGCATTACAGTGTGAGTCATCGCACCTGGCCAACATTATAGAATTTTAAATTAAGGATGTCTTAAAGATAATTATGTTCAACATTTCACATTCACCCCAGACTGTTCTCCCCAGATCAGGAGGTACTGGAGATTTTGGAGGAAAACAGGCGTATTCCTAAAATGTAAAAAGTGAGAATGGAAATTGCATTTGATGATGACTTTCAGGAGGAACAGTGTGCCTATGCAAGGTGATCTGTGTGGGACAGAGCCAGGACTATTACGAAGCAAGTGATAGCTCACCAAGGAGCATTGATGAGAAAATGCATTATAAGGAGTTTGGCGGCCGGGCGCAGTGGTTCACGCCTGTAATCCCAGCACTTTGAGAGGCTGAGGCAGGCGAATCACGAGGTCAGGAGATCGAGACCATCCTGGCTAACACGGTGAAATCCCATCTCTACTAAAAATACGAAAAAAAAAAAAATAGCCGGGTGCGGTGGCGGGCGCCTGTAGTCCCAGCTACTCGGGAGGCTGAGACAGGAGAATGGCGTAAACCCGGGAGGTGGAGCTTGCAGTGAGCCAAGATCACACCCCTGCACTCCAGCCTGCCCCTGCACTCCAGCCTGGGTGACAGAGCAAGACCCCATCTCAAAAAAAAAAAAAAAAAAAAAAAAAAAAAGGAAAGAAAAAAAGAGTGTGGCTACCACAAAAAGTAAATTGACTTTTAAATAAAGAATTCAAACGAAATAAAAATGATCGACAAAAGTTGACTGGAAGTTCTCTAAAATGTATCTATTTCTAATTTTATTTCATTTGATAATTATCTAAATTACTCTGAATCCTACCTTCAGTTTTACTTGTCTTTGTTCGAACAGTAATTCTTTTATCTCAAATGACATGTATCTTCCTTTAATGCCATGAAATTTAGCCAGTCTTAAAAATCTTTGATAAAAGAAAGAAAAATGTCCTAAACATGTGTTATTTATTTTACTTTCTAAGTCTCAAAATCTGTTTTCATATTGTGCTTCAGGTGTCATGGTTTAGTTTTTGCCTTACTCGGTTTTCATATATCTCATTTAATAGATTAATATTAGATCCTCTTTTAACCTGCTTATTTCAAGAATAAAACACAGTGTCTTAAATAGTAACACAATTAGTTCAGATTTTTTGACAGCACAATGTATAGTGCCTAAATATATTCAGCCAGATTTAAAACTGGGCATAATAAGTAAAAAAAAACAAAATTTCATACTGTTGAAATATAGATTTGGTGTTTAATATTTATTTAGATTTATAAAAATTGTTTCATATTGTCCTGTGTTGTCACTAAGCAATTAAAGCACTGCTATCTGAGTAGAAGAACTGCCTTGGATATTGTGTAGCTTATGAAATCTAAATGGCTCAACACAGTAGGATTCTGATTTGCAAAAAGACAGTCTGAAAGCTCATCTTCCCAGGCTGGAAGACACTGGTTTATTTATTTCACTGTATTAAGCAAGACAGGATGATTTTTTTTTTTTTACATTGAGTAGATGCCTTTTCAAAGATTAGAAAACTCTGAGGAAGAGGGCTCTGAACAATAAGCCATCTCAATTTACTGATCACCAGCAGTGGAGGTAACAAATGAGAAAATCCATGAGTTTCATCTTGATCTATTAAACTCCTATTTGTAATCCAAATCAGAATTGGAAACTTTCTTCATAGGCTTAGCTCACTATTTCTGAATTAAAATCACTTCACCTTGGTGTTATTTTGAATACCGTGATCTTAATTAAAATCCAAACCTTAGCGAACATTTGGAAAATAATAGGATTTTCTGCAAAGTTACAAAACATGCAAAATTTCTAATCATTGTCACTTACTAATGAAGTTTATGTTGCTGTAGAAGAATAGCTTGTAATTAAGTACTCTTTGAGGTTGTCTTTAAAACTGATTTGTTTAAATTTAAATTCCCAGATGTCTTAATAGAAGACAGTAAAGTCCTAAAACAAAGGTGTACACTGTGTTCAACTCCTTAACACCAAGTACAGATCAATGTGCGAACTGCAGTGTTGGATATCTTCCATCACTAAAACTGACAAGCTGATATTAAGATCAAGCATATGGCCTCCTTTTAGTATTACGATATCTTAAACCTGAAACTGGACTCAGAGGAAGAATTTATGTAGAAATGGTTTTCCATGAGTGTAGAAATAGTTTGGGGTAAATGTTGAATTTTTGAACAAATATTTCCTGAGTCTCCTTTTTATGTGCAGCAGGGGTTCACAAACTCTTTCTGCAAAGGACCAGATATAAATATTGTAGGCTTTATCGGTCAGCCAAATGATGTCAGTTTCTGTCTCTGTATTCAAATCTGCCCTTGTGGCATGAAAGAAGCCATGGACAATACCTAAACAGATAGACATGGCTGACGGTGTTCCAAAAAAAAAAAAAAATGTTATTTACTAAAACAGGTGACTGGCCAGATGTGGTCTGGGGGCCAGAGTTGACCAACCCCTACAGTAGAGCATTCTGTTGAGAATCGTTTAGGAAATGAATTTATAAAAAACACTGCTACTCCCCTCCTGGAGCTTATCATATGATATAAACCAAAGAAGCTTCTGCATAAATACTTAAATAATAAGTAAAACTTGAATATGCACAAGAGAAGAAGGTGCATGATAAGAATCATGTAAGAACGGCAGGAAGGTGGGGTCCATGTGTACAGACGAGCGGGCCTGCAATCATTTAAAGCTAAGGAAGAACTGCAGGCACTCTAAGCTCTCAAGCAGTACCCTGATGGATGGAGACTGCCCTGTAGAGAAGAGAGCGTAACGGAACCTGGGAGAGCCATGTTCTTTCCACCCATGTCACAGCCTTTGGGCTGCTTTGTTCCTTTCTAAATGCAGAGTAAATATTCATATCACTGTCTTATAGAGAAGGATGCTAGGAATCAGTGTTGGACAAATTAACAGAGTCAGAACTCACATACGGGTTTTTCTTCAAATCCCTCAGGATTTTGCACAATACATTCTTGCAGGGCATTCAGGCAAGATGTATTAAATTGCATTTTTCTTGAATGGCATATACTGTAGCTTAACTAAGCATGGGTATTTTGTTGTACCAAATAGGAGTAAAGGCTGAAAATGTTGGGTAGAAGCAGAAGTTAGATGGTTTTGTATGCAAAGATGTTTGAAGTTTAGGTGAGAAATAGAAGAGGACCCTCAAAAGTTTTTAATTATAGAATAAGATAATTAAAATGATGATTTATAGAGAGGTGAATCTGCTGAAATGTCCAGACTATAGAAAACCATTAGGTAGTGCTTGACTAAACTTTATGCAGAGGGATGATGACGAAGAATTAGACACACGATGGAAACAGGTATGTGAGGGGTCGCATACTTTTGAGTACAACAGGTGTCATTTGCAGGAATATACACGTGACCATGGTTATGAGAAACCTTATGCTAGACTAGAAAGAATTTCAATCTTCCAGGTATCTCCTCTAAAATATCATTATGATTGTTCAGAGGTAACCCTTGGCATCAGTTCTGACTCTCATGTTCCACCTCTGTTAGTGAAATGGAAGTGGATGTCAACTTTGTGGCTGGACACCATAATTTCTGCTCCCCAAGGAGCTCCACAGTGGTGCTCCTTGACATTCTCTAGTTGGGTCTAATAATGGAAACATAAATCATTTGGAATTGTCATCCCTGTACACAACTTCTACCTTAAGTTTTATCAATCTCACTCTTACTCCTTCTGGTCTTAGTGTAACATGCACAGAGATGAACAGGAAGAAGTATTCTGGTGACATGACAGGGAAAATTTTCCACTCATCTGTGTATGCTTTATGAAAGGCACAAATTGAGCCCAAAGGGTTATCACCCATGCCTGTACAGTATTTCCCACTTAGACACACACTTACATGAAAATTCATGTACAACACGGAATTCTCCTGCCAGGGAGCATTCACTGTGCCCAAGAGCTCAGACTGTGCCCAGAACCAGCTGCCTCCTTTGATGTAGGCCTTAGTGTGGAATGTGATTCACCAGTTTAAACTGCTTTAATGTCTGCAATCTGGCCTCCATTTAGGGCTGCTCAATCCACCGGATGAGTATTTATATCTTTGAGCTACCATTGAGGGTTTCAGCCCCAGCCATTTCTCCTACAGACAAATGATTCTTAGGTTCCTGTGTAAGCACGTATATACAGAGGATGGGGAATGACGACCACAGGCATCCAATTCACAATGCAAATGGACTCAAGAAGAGATGATGCTTGATTATTCATTAGCAGGGTTTGAGCTTCAGATCAACCAGACCACATACTGTAGCAGAAAAAACCTTTACTGTACTCTTGCCTCAGCAATATCTGGACTCAATATCTAGTTCAGCCTGAATCTGTCATATACTAAATAGTATAAAAGAGGTATTTAATAGATAATTTTTTAAAAGTTCCGAGTAATTCAAACTAAAACAAAACCATGGTCACACAAAACATGGTAGCCCCAAATTGCGATTACTTGGAGGTGGAGCACAGGCACCCAAAAGGAAATGAAGCATTTGGTAGAATATACGTGAAATGTGCTAGTTGGTGCACAGTAGTTGATGCTGCTTGGGTGAAAGGAAGGGAAAAAGTCTTTATTGATCACGGAGGATCAATGTTTAGTGATCAGGTTTTGTGTGTCAGATACCTTGCTAAACGTTTTTACATTGGACCTCATCTAATCTTCATTATGAATCTATGTGTAACAAATTGTTGAATAACCTAAAGATGTCAGTTGGAAAATATGATTTTATTTGTTCTTTAATAATTTTTATTGATGTAGACTTTAGTAACATTATTACATACTATATTCATATGCATGTAACCTATATATTTCCTTTCAAACAAAACTATGTTCTTGAAATAAAAGTCAATATTGAAGGAAGTCTTTTTTCCCTGAAATATTATTATACAAAGAAGACTCTGAATAAATGTTGACCTCTGACAAAAGCTTAATTTATCCTAAAGCATTTATTCAACATCCATTGTGTACTTAAAACTGGAAAGGCTTTCTTTTGAGGAAAAAATAAAAAGGCACTATATTTGTTCTCAAACACTAGCGATATGGATAATAAGTGTCTATATCTGAGAAAAATGCAGGGGAAATATAAAGGAAATCTAAGTCTATTTGGGTTGCTATGGCAAAATTCCTTAGAGGTGGATAGCTTATCAACAACAACAAAAATGAATTTCTCACAGTTCTGGAAGCTGGGAGGTCCAAACTCAGGTTGCCAGCGTAGTCAGGTTCTGCTGAAGAGGTTTCTCTGGCAAGGGTCCTTTTCTGGTGCAGATTGCCAACTCCTCGTTGCATCCTCATATGGAAGAAGGGGAGCGGGGTCACTCTCTGGCCTACTATAAAAAGGCATTCATTCCATTCATGAGAACTCTGCCTGCCCTCATGACTTAATCACTTCCCAAAAAACCCCACCTGCTAATACCCCCACTTGCTATACTCACCATGGAGATTTGAACTGCAATATATGAATTTTGCATTTAGACCATAATGAGGAGTATATTTATGGTTTATCTAATACTCTGTTTTAATCCTAAGAAATTTATGTCATGCATCTACTTCGATACTAAGACTAATACATGTTCGGCTTCGTGCATTTTCCCATATATGCTATTTTACTGCTATCTGTACTTGAATTTTCTTAGCGACTTGAGTAAAGCCTTGACATGTACACTTGCTAAAATGGTCTCTTGAAGATTGACTAGATAACTAGCTAAAATTAATGGTCATTGTAATGTTGAGGGGGAAAATCATCCTTGAAGATAATTAGATACCAAATGAATTAGCACACAGCATATTTAAGCACAAGTATCAAGTCAACAAATAAGATTTTATCAATCTTTAATAATTTTAATAATACGTATTAATGTAGATTCTAGTAATGTTATTATATACTATGTATGGATGCAGGTAGCCTAGTATTTCATTTAAAATAAAATTGTATTCTTGAAATTAAAATCAATACAGAAGAAGCTTATGTCTCAGAAGTACTTACAAAATGCACAATTTCAAATTTCAAAATTTAACATTTGTTTTTTATTTTAATGAATATTTATAATTTTCAAGTATGTTATATTATATGAATAGAATGGAATACATAACACAAAAGAATTATTTATTATCTGTGTATGAACCTAAACTGCATCAATGACCATATAAAGCAGGTAATATAATTTAAAATAAACAATAGTGCTAAAATACATTTTTTCATATATAAAATAGAAATGTTGGAGATTGACGCTGCTTCTGCCCTTGTGGATGATTTCTTCCACAGAGCCCCTGTCATTGTTTAGCTGCCTTTAATCTTGTAGTTTAGTTATAAAGAGAAGCTTGGAGGTAAATGTTCTGCAGCATTCAAAAGGCTTCCTTGAAAGGAATTTAATACTTGAAAAGCCTTTATTACTGTGTTTGAAAACAGTCATGTTGGATTGGAATATGAGAGAAAAACTGATTTGGTTGATTTTCCTGGCTCATCAGTTTTGAGGTTATTGTAACTAACACACCTCAGTCAGAGGCACTAATGAAGTAAACACACAATGTTTGATGCTGCCCTGTCTAATACCATAGCAACTGGTCACATGTGGTTATTTAAATTAGAAATTCACATTAAATTAAAAATTCAGTTTCTCAGTCACACTGGTTATGTTTCATTTCTCTACCCTTTTTTTCTCTCTTTTTAAAGGGAGTTTTGCTCTTGTTGCCCAGCCTGGAATGCAATGACACGATCCTGGCTCACCGCAACCTCTGCCTCCCAGGTTCAAGTGATTCTCCTGCCTCAGCCTCCTGAGTAGCTGGAATTAGAGGCATGTGCCACCATGCCCAGCCAATTTTGTATTTTTAGTAGAGACGGGATTTCACCATGTTGACAAGGCTGGTCTCGAACTCCTGACCTCAGGTGATCCACCCGTCTCAGCCTCCCAAAGTGCTGAGATTACAGGCGTGAACCACCGCGCCTGGCCCACACTGGTTATATTTCAAGCCCTCAATAGAGACACATGGTTTGTGGCAACTAATAGTGCCCATGTAGATGGAACAGTTCCATTCACATTGAAAGTACTATTAGCCAATATTATTGTAAGATGTACCATAACCTCCTTTGCAATTTTATTTAGTCAAAAGATAGTAAATGCAATGTAAAGCCATTGGAGAAATAATGACTTTTAAGGAAAACTAAAAACCATTAGGATAGTAAACCTATGTTAAGGTTATTCATGATTAGATCAATACTATCATGAGATATATTCCAAAGATCCACTGTGAGATGCTTTATGGAAACTCTAATTTCTAACTAAAAAGGCATGATATGTGAACACTCATAACTTAATAAAAATTATAGTTAATATTAATGGTAGCCTGTTATCATAAACATGGTCAGTTAATTTCCTGGTATCCCTCTCATATTCTTCCCAATTGGCATCATTCATGAAGTTTCTGTGTGATTAGTTCCAACTGGATTTCCAAGGTGAGCCCCCTTTTTCTAAAAGAAATAATCATAATCTCTTCCCTTTGCCACAAGGATGACTTCATGAATATGAATTGAGCTCAGGCCCCAGTCCTACCATGATTTGCATTCTTCTCATGATGCCGCTTGATTCATGGGTGTACAAGGGCTTCATAAGGTCGAAACAAAGTGAAGTCCAGAAGTTTTGCTTTAGGATGGGGGAGATCGATTCTCACTTTTACCAGATGCTGGAGTGTGTGGGCTGATGATACCCAGAATAATCATAGTTATGTTGTTGCCCTGAAAAGTGCTAGGCTGAAGATGAAGACAAACAGAGGACAGGGGATGAGAGCATCACACGCTATCACTAAAAAGTCAGTTACTTGGACTGGGCAGGGTGACTCATATCTGTAATCCCAGCACTTTGGGAGGCCAAGGTGGGTGGATCACCTGAGGTCAGAGTTCAAGACCAGCCTGGCCAACATAGTGAAACCCCATCTCTACTAAAAATACAAAAAAATAGCTGGGCGTGGTGAAGGGTACCTGTAATCTCAGCTACTCAGGAGGCTGAGGCAGGAGAATCGCTTGAACTTGGGAAGAGGAGGTTGCAGTAAGCCGAGATCATGCCATTGCACTGCAGCGTGGGCCACAAGAGCAAAAATCTGTCTCAGAAAAAAAAAAAAAAAGCCAGTTACATATTTACCTTTATCTATAGATGTCAAATTTAGAGTTGGATTTTCTGTTATGTAAAGTCAAAATTATTCTGATACTTTTAGGTATGTGACGGCTTATAGGTAAAGTTATCTCTCCAAATTGGAAATTAATAACCTTATTTGAATAGAGACTTCACATTAATTTTAGTAAAAGCATATTGATGTTGCTACATTTAAATTGCAAAATAAAAAAAAGAATAGACTTACTCTTTAAAAGCAAGAATAGGGCTGGGCACAGTGGCTAACACCTATAATCCCAGCATTTTGGGAGCCTGAGGAGGGTGGATAACTTGAACTCAGGGGTTTGAGACCAGCCTGGACAACATGGTGAAATCCCATCTCTACTAAAAATACAAAAATTAGCTGCGTATGGTAGCGAATACCTGTAATCCCAGCTACCTGGATGAGAATCGCTTTAACCCAGGAGGGGGAGGTTGCAGTGAACAAAGATTGTCTGGGTGACAGAGAGCAACTCTATCTAAAATAAATAAATAAATAATAAAATAAACCAAGAATAGATAGTATTATTCACCAGGTATACATGTATTAACTTCTATTAATTTAATATTTTAATAAATGGTTGTTTGAAGTCTATTGTTTAGGATAGAACAGAAGTACATATTTTGGGTGATATCTGAAAAATGGACTCTAAAGAAATCACAAGGAGAGAGAATCCAGAGTGAATACAACAGTAGCTCATGGCCAGGCACAGTGGCTCCTGCCTGTAATCCAAGCAGTTTGGGAGGCCTAGGTGGATGGGTCACCTGAGGTCAGGAGTTCGAGACCTACCTGGCCAACATGGCGAAATCCCATCTCTACTAAAAATACAAAATAAGTTGTGCGTGGTGGCGTGCGCCTGTAATCCCAGATACTCAGGAGGCTGAGACGGGAGAATCGCTTGATGAGCCGAGTGAGCTGAGATCACGCCACTGCACTCCAGGCTAGGCAACAGAGTGAGTCTCTGTCTAAAAAACAAAACAAAACATAAACAAACAACAACAAAAAACAAAAAACAGTGGCTCATATTTCACAGGCGTGTAATCCACATCACTGCTCTGCATTCTGAGAGTGCAGGCGTGAAGTATAGTCAGCTTGGGATTGTAATCAGGGCCCTTAACTGAAAGATGTAAGGGAAACTAAGATACTTTACCCCTCCCACCCTAGACACACAGACAATAACAGCGGTGACAGATTTCAAGATGAAATCGGAGATGTGTTCCTCCCTCTCCCCTTCTCAAAATTAGGAAGGCTTTATTTTGAGGTGCCAGAGCATACATTAGGGGACATACACCTTCCTAGGTAGACTTTTCAGATATTTTAGAGAGCATATGGATTAAGAACTTGAAGTTCAAAAATAGTGTTTAAAGACATATGGTAACTAGCAGAGGAATGAAAATGATATTTTTAGCAAACCCCCGGGAAGGGCAGGGAGACAGATGATCCTGTAAGGGAGCTAAATTTCTTAACCTTTCATGGCATAGAGTCAACCACTTGAAGTCTGATGATGATGAGCTAAGAAACTGGTACATAATTATTGAGGCATCATTGTGGACATAACCAGGAAAAGAAAATCTGAAAACAGGAGCCCTTAAAATACAATTTGAAATATGGTACCAATTTCGTTGGAGATTTGTTCATTCAAGTGGTGAATTAAGCTAAGAATATCACAGAGGCCAGGTGTGAGGTAAAAACATAAACTGTTTCCCTCCTCTTTTCACACTACAACAGTGGTCACAGAAGGTGTCTGTGTGTGGGACTTTCTCTCCATGTACCAAGCAAGCAATCAGTTCTGCAGTGGACACAAACTGTGTCCTCCAGCCCAGCTGCATTCCAACCCTGTCTACCTGGAGAGAGCCTCAGATCCCACAGGGTGAGGGCTCCGTCCCACAGGACTGCCCTCCCATTCCAATACCAATTGCAAGCCCCAGACTCTTTTACCTGTGCTTCTGACTGACCAGCTATAAATCGGGGATCCCACCACCCCTTCCTTGGATTTAATTTGCTAGAGTGGTATACAGAACTCAGGGAAAGAACTATTTACATTTTCCAGCTTATTATGAAAGATATGACAAGGGATGCAGATGAAAAGATGTCTAGGGTGACGTATGCGGGACGGGGCATGAAGCTTCCATGCTCTCTTTGAGAACACCATCCTCCAGGAATCTCCACGTTTTCAGCTGTCCAGAAGCTCTTCGAACCCTGACCTCTTGGGCCTTTTATGGAGACTTCATTGGACAGGCATGATTGAAGCATGGAGAAATGTCATTACACAAGAAGGGCATGATCTAGTCCTCATAGACTGGGTGGGGAACCCACAAAGCCTGTCTGCTCTGTCTCTTCTGTCGATCCTTCTTGGCCTCTCTGTACAGTATTCTTCTCTTCTAGGAATGGGGCAGGACTCCTGGAATGGGAGCCTATGAAAAACAATCAGACAAGCAGATCTGAGAATTTATAGCCAGCTCCAGGACAGAAAGGCAGGGAAGATTCCTGCCCCGGGGAGAAAAAGCAGCAGATAAAAGGAAGGGAGGAGAAGGGCAGAGAGTCTGTTTTCTGAGGCCTTCTCCTGAGGCCTAAAGAACTCCAATGTTATAACAAAGGCCACGGGAGTTAGAGCCAGCACATAAATGAAAACACATATTAAAAAAACATAAAATAATAATGTAAAAGGGAGGAGGCTACTATTGTTTATGACTCAATGTAAAACTTGCAAAGAGAAATGAGTGAAGAATAGTACTTCAATCATTCTTCTGTCTTGGTGTTCACAACATAGATACACATACGCACTCATACACACATATACACACAGAATCAGAATCAGAATGAATGATTCATAAAGACATCACATGTGCATAGATGGACTTCCTATAAGAATTAATAGAGAAGGAGAGGAATAGAAATGTAAGAGAATGCAAACAGTTATTCCAGTAGAGAAGGAAACGATATAATTATTGAGTGATCGTTCATGGAGTGGTTTTGGAAGATTCAGGAAGAGTCTCCTGTCCTTAATGGCCTATTAGCCCTTTTTGCCATGTGTGAACACTAACACCTTGAAGGTGAAACATAGTAACAGACAGTATTGAGACCAAAGCTATAACTGTTGAATACATAATCATGACAGAGTAAATTAACTATTTCACTTATATCAAATGTTTTAATAAACTCTTAAATAATATGCATTGAAAAACTGGCATTTGATGTGGAACATTCTCTTAGATACTATATTTTATATTTTTAAAATTTATGTATGTATTTATTTTGGTGAGCAGGTGAAAACTGCCATTATCAGTGAACTTCCAAGTGAAATGCCTTTGCACTGTCTGAATTTTAGATCTTCGAAAGCTCAAATGAGTGATCATTCTCTTAGATCCTATATTTTAGATTTTTAAATGTATGTATGTATTTATTTTGGTGAGCAAGTGAAAACTGCAATTATCAGTGAACTTCCAGGTGAAATGCCTTTGCACTGTCTGAGTTTTAGGTCTTTGAAAACTCAAATGAGTGATCATTCTCTTAGATACAATATTTTAGATTTTTAAGTTTATGTATGTATTTATTTTGGTGAGCAAGTGAAAACTGCAATTATCAGTGAACTTCCAAGTGAAATGCCTTTGTACTGAGTTTTAGATCTTCAAAAGCTCAAATGAGTTATCCTGTCAAATTGTGTGGGTTAACATGGATGAGAGATAAGTAAATAAAACTCCACTATAATGACTTGTGTGGTACCACACACATTGGGCTTAAAAATAAAAAAGGGATTGAAGACTGTGCAAAGAAATGGAATTTTTTAAAAGATAGGATAGGAATAAATATAGAAAAGGTCTTAAATGACTTCAGGCAGTGAAGCAAAAAGCACATTCCCTTGCTGTTTCTTCCTGTAGAATGATATCCTAGACCAGGCTATTAGCTGTGGATAGGAGCCCTTTATAGTTCACCAAACTATTAATTTATAGTTTACCCTTTCAGTTAAGACGTTTAAGCTATTCTTTAAAAACCTGAGATAATTTGACTATTTAAAAATTCAATTACCTTTGCAGTATCGAAAAGATCTGTTTTGTAAGGTGTTTGCCATTTCAGCATCTCACTGCAAGTGACAGGAATGGTTCAGTGTTTAACCAGAGATTATGGCCAGTTGACCTGGTCTTCAACCCAGTGCTGTGCCAGGCTGCACATGGAGGGCACTGGCTGAGTGTCACCAAAGGACCCTTTCAAATGACACCAGGAAAGCCTGTCCTGTTCAGAAAAAGCACATTTCCGGGAGTTGGGATAATGCTAAACTACATGGTCTGCAAAGTTTCCTCTAAGTAATATCTAAGGCACTGTGAGTCTAACCTTGGGAACATAATTATCAAAAGACTATTGAAGAAGGGGAGATTTTTCAGTCCTCATTGTGTTCTCGCTCTTCCTCTCTCTAGTTAAATGTATATATTCCTCAGGTATTTGAACTCACTTTGCTAAACACGGGATACAGAATAGGCATTAATATTTTGTCCAAATTTAGATAATCAATAAGAACATGTATATATTAAATGTATATTTAACTCTCCTCTTGCTATTTTACTAAATATATATTTATTAATAGAAATGAGTATTACATGTTAATCTCTGAAGATCCCAAAGTAAATAAAGTGTCCAACCTTTCAAGTTGCTCTCAGTACACTTGGGGAAAATGAGTGAAAAAAGTGAAGTTCGGCCGGGCGCGGTGGCTCAAGCCTGTAATCCCAGCACTTTGGGAGGCTGAGACGGGCGAATCACGAGGTCAGGATATTGAGACCATCCTGGCTAACACGGTGAAACTCCGTCTCTACTAAAACAAAACAAAACAAAAAAAACTAGCCGGACGTGGTGGCGCCTGTAGTCTCAGCTACTCGGGAGGCTGAGGCAGAAGAATGGCGAGAACTCGGGAGGCGGAGCTTGCAGTGAGCCTAGATCCGGTCACTGCACTCCAGCCTGGGCGACAGAGCGAGACTCCACCCACCCCCCCCAAAAAAGTGAAGTTCTACTCTAGTATTAAAGCAAGAGTGTGAATACAATTTTGTCACAATAAAACACAGAGCACTTTTGTCTGGACATAGTAGCTCACGCCTGTAATCCCAGCACTTTGGGAGACCGAGGCGGGCGGATCACGAGGTCAGGAGATCGAGACCATCTTGGCTAACACGGTGAAACTCCGTCTCTACTGAAAATACAAAAAATTAGCCGGGCCTTGTGGTGGGCGCCTGTAGTCCCAGCTACTCGGGAGGCTGAGGCAGGACAATGGCGTAAACCTGGGAGGCGGAGCTTGCAGAGAGCTGAGATCCGGCCACTGCACTCCAGCCTGGGCGACAGAGCCAGACTCCGCCTCAAAAAAAAAAAAAAAAAAAAAAAAAACACAGAGCACTTTTAAAAGTTTGAGATTTCTGGGTCAAACGTTGTGCACATGTACCCTAGAACTTAAAGTATGTAAAAAAAAAAAAGTTTGAGATTTTGACTAAAGTTAATTTATGCTTTAGCTATACCTCCTGTGAAAGTTCTGAAGATCTTACTGATTTTCTACATTTGGACAAAACATTAATGCCTATTAATTCTGAGTCCCATGTTTAGCAAAGTGAGTCCAAACACCTGAGAAATGAAGGCACTTTCCCCCAATGATTTTGCTAATGGTAACAATTTGAAGGTCTCCTTAATTCTTCTGTTCTCCCAGTTGTCTTTGCTCTAAATGTTGCCCGGTGTATTTAAAACCTCTGAAATCCAAATTGTTTTCCACAGCCAGTCGCCTTTCTACTTCCCTGGCCTCATCTTATACTGTGTATGATAGCCACACTGGCCACCTTCTATTTTTACAAAGATTGCTGTCTCTTTTATACTTGATGTTTCCCTCTTCCTAGAATACCCTCCGACCTTTGTATGGCTGGCTCCTTCTTATTATCCAGATCTCATCTCAAATCGTCTCCACAGAGAGTGCTTTATCGATACTCAAACTAAATAGCAACACCCTTGCCCCACAATTACATTTCATTCCATGTTTTCCCATTATTACAATGTAAGGTTTCATAACCTTTGTCTCTGTAATTATTGTGTTTATCATCTGGTTTCCTCTACTTGAATTAGGTCCATGAAACAGAGTGTGGCCTCTCCAACCCCGTATCTCCAACACTCTGAGCAGTGTTGAGCCATAAGTTCTAAAAAGAATGTTTGTTGAAGGAATAAATAATTCTAGTTCCCACAAATTATGCAAATGGTATAGTAAAATCTGTCTAAATATTTTGAGGGCACCAAGACAGGTACCTTTGTAAAAAGAAGAAATAATAACCATGTAAGCTGAAAACTCTATATTACTGGCTCCTTATAAAAGGACTTTAAAAGAGGAGAGTAAAATGTAAATCGGATGAGGAAGGTATAATGTTTTCACATGTTTTGTGAATGTTTAGTTTAACCTAAGTCATATTAGGTTGGTGCAAAATAATGGTGGCTTTGACATTACTTTTAATGGCTAAACTGCAATTACTTTTGCACCAACCTGATAAATGTAACCTTTTTCCAGGTGGATATCCTAGTTGGTTAGTAATGCTTCTTCCATTAGATTTGAAGTCATTGATGTTGTCCAGGAAAAGAAAAGAGCCCAGGACAGAGTTTTTGGAGAATATGAACAAGCAGAGGAGGATGAAAATAAAGCCGAAAAGATGAATAGGAAATCAGGAGAACAGGGGGATGTGGTAATGTTTGTGGGGGTTACCTATGCAGTTCTAGTAAAGAAACCAAAGGGCAAAACAGAATTTCAGAAGGGGGCGAGTGATCAACACTATTAACGCTATGAAAAAACTAATGCAGGTAAGGACTGAGCTGTATGTATCAGTGTAACTGAAGCTGTTATAACACATAAGTCCCTGATTGACAATGGTTTACCCAGTGGAAAGTTGATTCTGATGAGCAGAACAGTCCAGGTGATCTTGGTTGGCAGGGAGCCTTATAATAATCGGAGACCAGGTGTGGAAGTCTGTTTTTGTGTCACTATAATGGGATACCCAACACTGGGTCATTTATAATGAAACGAGATTTAATTGGCTCTGCAGACTGTGCAGGAAGTGTGGTACCAACATGTTTCTGCTGATGTCCTCAAGTAGTTTCCAGTCATGGCTGAAGGGGAAGGAGAAACAGATGTGTCATGTGGCAAGAGAGGAAGCAAGGTGGAAGATTCCACGCTCTTTGAAACAACCAGATCTAGCATGAACTGACCTATCACCAAGGCAACTGTGCTAAACTGTTCTTGATCCCTTGTAATCCAAACACCTATCACCAGGCCCCGCCTCCATCACTGGGAATTATATTTCCACTTGAGATTCTGAGGAGACAAACATCAAAATTATATCATTAGGTTCCTTCCTTCTTTTGGTCTCACTCTATTTTAGTGTTCCAGAGTCCCCTGCATTCAGCTACTGAGTGTGGAAAAGAGACAAGAGAAGTCACACGTGCATTTTCTATCCCTTAGCCTAGAAATTACACACATTGCTTCTACTTATATTCCCTAGGCACAAGGTCCCATGGTTATGCAAAGGAGCCAAAAAATGTAGTTGGTAGATGCAGTTATTTCTTGGATATAGATTTATATTATGGAAGGAGAAGCAGAAATAATGATGGGCAGTGACCCATCTTCTGGGATAGTTTAGAAATTTGTGCAGTTAAGTCATTTTCACTTCATAAATATTGATTGATCTTCTAAAAATATAGGACTACATGGTAATTTTTGTTTGCTTCCAAAGAGTTATAACTTATTAGAAGAAATAAGATTTATAAATAAATTATGGTACTTCAAAGATATTTCTGATTAGTGTAAATTTTGGAATAGAAAAATAGATGAGAACAACAGAAAACAAGTATGTGTGTATTACTAACCCAGCAAAAACATAAACCCTTTTTGCTGCTACGTGTTTTCATTTTCAGAATAAGCTTGCATAAATTCTCCTCATTCTTAGATCAAACTCTGCTGATGATTGAGTTGAACTACTTGTATATGAATGTATCTTGGTGTGATATGTAGCCCATTAAAAACCTAGCATGGATTTCTTAACTAAAATCCTGTATTCCTAATTTATGCTGATTTCCATTTTTTTAATCTCAAAGTAATATTTCAGTTTTATTATCGGGTAAACAATGTGTATTCTGGCTTAGAACACTTTAAAGTTATTTCAGAAGAGGTTACAGGGGAAGAAAGATCCAGAAAAGTGGAATTTTTCATGAATCATTAAGTTAATAATTTTGGAGGGGGAAGACATGTCTAGAAAAGGCTTAAAACAAAACTATTAGATTTACTTTAAAGATTTTTATTTCAAATTAAGTAGATGAAGATGGTATATAAATCAAGAGTTAGCAAGCCTTATATTGAAAAGGGCCAGAGAGTGAATAATTTAGGATTTGTAGAACGCATATAATCTTTGTCACGGATATTCAATTCTGCCATTATAGCACGAAAGCAGACGTAGACAGAGACAGGGCAAAAGCATAAACCAGTGAGTGTTAATGTATTTCAATAGAACTTTCTTGATTGACACTGGACTTTGAATTTCATACAATTTTCCTCCATTATATAACATTATTCTTTCTTTGATTTTCCCTCACCATTTAAACATGTAAATGGGCCATGCAAAAACAGGTGGTGGGCTGGATTTGGCCCATAGGCTGTAACCCCTGGTATATAGAGCAATTAACATAAAAACACAATTTAAAACTAATTTAGAAAATGTTCCCCAAAGCTGTGTAAATTATAACACATTAATTATTATATTCTACATACTCATTTAGGGTGGAAATTTATAAAATAGCTTTTTCAAATATATAATATATACGATCATGTTATGTGCTATAAAATTTTAACATGAACATTAACACCCCATTTTTTGTGTTTTTTGAGAAGTTTTTGTTATTTACACGAATGAAGCCATAGGCAATTACCCTAGGTCAGTTCAAAGGAGGAGACATTTTCAGTCTTGCTCATGTTCAGCGCTCTTTGAAGGCCTTGATGCTCAATTAGTCAATTAGTAGCCACCAGATGGAGAAGGGTATTTCTTCAGAGAAACACGTGTTGCTATGTGTGCGATTGAGAGGCTGAGAGATGCTGTGGTGTGTCAGAACTCTCCGTGTTCCTTTTAGATGTCACTAGCTCAATCACCAAGGGCAATGGACCATAAGATACTTATGTATCTTCTGCCTGGCTTCATGCTTGTTGTTTCTGATCAGACTCAACGTTTCATTTCCAATATCACAGATGACAGAGTAAAACGCAAAATGTGTCGCTGCACATGTCAAAAGGTGCGGCGAAGAAAAGACAGCTCTACTTCTGCATTTGGATTAACAGCAATTGAAAATAAATGCCCATTTCCAATTCTTTGATCTTGTTTAAATTTATACGTTTGATGTCTGTTTGTTATTATCTACACGCGTCCAGGGATTATTTGCCTAAGCTGCAAAATTGAAAAAAAGAAGCAGAGATTTAGAAAATATGCTGCTAATGACTTAATTCAGATTCATTGTTGAACCACATATTAAAAGTACACTGTTAACATAATGTACAATGTTAGTTTTGTTTGAAAATTACCTACTTGAAATAATAGACTGATAAATTGTCACAGCTGGAGAAGACCTTCAAGCATCTCTGCCAACTTTCTAGACTACAATTAGTAATTAATCATTTCTGGAACCAAAGCTCCTAGAAATGGCTTTTAAAATTGTGTTTTCTGCTGAAAGATTCTACTGAATGGAAGTGGGAGTGTGAAGCCTAGGAAAAAATATATTCATTTCATGCTTTTGATTAGCTTTGAAATTTTATTTACCCTCTCACCTAGAGGAAGAGTGCCAGTGTATATTCCCTAATCCTCTGCTCAGGAAATTCAACACTTTCTGCAATTAGTACTTGAAAAAGGGTACAACATTTTAGAAAGCATAGACAAAAAACCAGAACAAAAACAAACAAAAGGCAATTATTGATGTGAAGCAAAAAGTATTAATGCACTAAATAGTTGCTTCAGGATGCGTCCCCTGCCCCATCCCTACACACAGGTACCTCACAAACGTCAAGATTCAAATGTGATACTCTCTTCCATATTATATTTGAGTCTTCTTTTTCCAGGAAAAGCAGAGTATGTATGGGTGTACCCATAGTAAGGGTAAGGGCTTCCATTGTTTTTCCATTTGGTGAGTTGATAAACAAGTGTGCTACATTCTCTTGTCTGTTACAGATATCTTCATTGGAGCACTATTTGTAAAGCACACACTTTTCAAGTCTTCTAAAGCAAATCTCTTTGTAACCATCAGAAGGGCTGGAAATAAAAATATGTTTGCAATTGACATAGTGCAGGAACTAGGTAACAGCTTCAAAGAATTTATAAAGAATATTTGTCCCTGAAATGTTACAAATACCCACGGTGAAAAAGACCTACTTGGAAGATGTTTTCGTTAATATTCATTGTGTTTTATCAAATACAATGAGGATGTATGAGCAATTAGAAACATATGCCTGCAGGTCGGCACTTGCTTTCTTTGCCAGATCTATTTCCCTTCTTGTTCTTCCTCTCCATCATTTTCATTGCCTTTTTAAGATTTCTCGGCCAGGCGCGGTGGCTCACGCCTGTAATCCCAGCACTTTGGGAAGCCGAGGTGGGCGGATCACGAGGTCAGGAGATCGAGACCATCCTGGCTAACACGGTGAAACCCGGTCTCTACTGAAAATACAAAAATATAGCCGGGCGTGGTGGTGGGAGCCTGTAGTCCCAGCTACTCGGGAGGCTGAGGCAGGAGAATGGCGTGAACCCGGGAGGCGGAGCTTGCAGTGAGCCGAGATCAGGCCACTGCACTCCAGCCTGGGCGACAGATCAAGACTCTGTCTAAAAAAAAAAAAAAAAAGATTTCTCTGGCAGGGCACGGTAGTTCACGCCTGTAATCCCTGCACTTTAGGAGGCTGAGGCAGGTGGATCACACAGTCAGGAGTTTGAGACCAGCCTGATCAACATGGTGAAACTCCGTCTCTACTAAAAGTACAAAAATTAGACGGTCGTGGTGGCGGGCGCCTGTAATCCCAGCTACTCGGGAGGCTAAGCCAGGAGAATTGCTTGAACCCGGAGGCTGAGGTTTGATGAGCCAAAATCATGCCAATGCAATCCAATGCAATCCAGCCTGGGCAACAAGAACAAAATCCCACCAAAAAAAAAAGGATTTGTCAACCTGCTTTTCCCTCCATTGCTTTCACCTGTTTCCCTTTCCTAGTTCTCACTTTATTTTTTTTCTCTCTCCTGTTGTGTTTTTTATTCTTTGTTCCACTTTATAATCTCCCTTGGTGTGAAAAATGGCTGCAGTTTTAGGCATGTCTATCAGACAATGCCATTTTAAAGAGCTAATGTGTCCTGTCATTGAAAGGACAAGATGATAACAGAAGAAGGAGGGCCTGGTGTGCTGCATCTCCACAGCAAGGATTTCACCCTTCTCCCAATGGTGTGGTTCATTGAAATAGCTCCATATCCTCATTAAGTTTATTTTTACAATATTTCTGTCCCTAATATCTTTTTCCTCGTGGAAAGATTACGTTTTCTTTTTGAGTCCCTCTGGTTTTCCCATTGTCCCTGTTTGCTGGCAGTGGAAATGCTATAAATCAGTATTGAGGTCTGGCAGTTTTGCACGCCGTCAGCTAAACATAATGCTGTTGAAATTCAAGCACAATTCTTTTTAAGTAGGCATTTAATTTTAGGAAAATTTGCATTTGACAGTCTCAATTCATGTTTTCAGCATCTAAGTGAAATAGCCCTCTCTGAGTTCTAATGGAATGAATTTAGTGAAATTAACCTTTTGTCACAAAAACACACTAACCTAGGCAAAAGTTTTCACACTGTTTTCAGTCAGTTCTATGTAGTTATAATAGAATGAATCTTCTTAATTGAAGGCATAGGGGGATAAAAGCAGTGATGAAAAGGGAATGTACACCTAGGAGTCCTTAATTACTCTGAGAAGTGCCAGCAATAAGTATGGGACATTGACCTGGAACTCTAGTTCATTACATCAAAAAAAAAATTAATGGTGAGATGTCCAACACTGACAAAATACCTAAACATAACAAAGCGCTTGTGGAAAATGCTTGAATTTTTATTTTTTATTTCATTTTATTTTATTATTTATTTATTTATTTTTTGAGACAGTCTCGCTCTGTCGCCCAGGCTGGAGTGCAGTGGCGCAATCTCGGCTCACTGCAAGCTCTACCTCCCGGGTTCACGCCATTCTCCTACCTCAGCCTTCCAAATAACTGGGACTACAGGCACCTGCCACCATGCCCGGCTAATTTTTTTTTGTATTTTTAACAGAGATGGAATTTCACCGTGTTAGCTGGGATGGTCTCGATTACCTGACCTCGTGATCCATCCGCCTCAGCCTCCCAAAGTGCTAGGATTACAGGCGTGAGCCACTGAATTTTTAAATTTACTCTTAACGGGTATTCTTGAACTAATTAATAAGAAAATTCAAACAATCATATTCAGTAAAGTTAACCATCAACACAGTTGACAAGTTTTTCACAAATAATGTCTCCCCCCACTTTTTTTTTTTTTGAGACAGAGTCTCGCTCTGTCTCCCAGACTGGAGTGCAGAGGTGCGATCTCGGCTCACTGCAAGCTCCGCCTCCCGGGTTCACGCCATTCTCCTGCCTCAGCCTCCCGAGTAGCTGGGACTACAGGCACCACCACGCCCAGCTAATTTTTTCTTCTATTTTTAGTAGAGACCGAGTTTCACCATGTTAGCCAGGATGGTCTCGATCTCCTGACCTTGTGATCCGCCGGCCTTGGCCTCCCAAAATGCTGGGATTACAGGCCTGAGCCACTGCGCCCAGCCAGTAATCTCCCTTTTCTTTGAAATAAAGAAACCAGGTATAGGAATAAGAAGTTTCTATTTTAAATATTTAATATTTCTTCTGGACAACATTAAAGCTATTAAACAGTGCCATTGGCCAAATATCAAGTGTTAAGTGTGTCCAAACCCTGGCACACATTTTTTTCCAAGACATTTAAACATTTAAAATCTATTTTTAAAATCTTAATTATTTTTATTAAAAGGAATATTTTTAAGAGAAATTATTTTTGGTAACACTTTAAGTTGCAATTTTTTAAATTTAATTTTAATTTTTTTATTTCCATAGGTTATTGGGAAACAGGTGGTATTTGGTTACATGAGTAACTTCTTTAGTGGTGATTTGTGAGATTTGGGTGCACCCATAACCCAAGCAGTATACACTGTACTCAATTTGTAGTATTTTATCCCTCACCCCTCTCCCACTCTTTCTCCCTGAGTCCCCAAAGTCCATTGTGTCATTCTATGCCTTTGCATTCTCATAGCT
Source organism: Trachypithecus francoisi (assembly GCF_009764315.1). Classification (NCBI taxonomy): domain Eukaryota; kingdom Metazoa; phylum Chordata; class Mammalia; order Primates; family Cercopithecidae; genus Trachypithecus; species Trachypithecus francoisi. Next base: position 12,097,485 of record NW_022681469.1, on the reverse strand, counting down.
TAGCTCTCACTTATGAGAGAGAACATATGATGTTTGGTTTTTCATTCCCGAGTTACTTCACTTAGAATAGTCTCCAATATCATCCAGGTTGCTGTGAATGCCATTAATTCATTCCTTTTTATGGCTGAGCAGTATTCCATCAGATAGATAGATAGATAGATAGATAGATAGATAGATAGATAGATAGATCTATATATATATATATATACCCACACACACACATATATATCCACACACATATATACACACACACATACACATATACACACACACACACATATATACACGCATGTACACACCGCAGTTTCTTTATCCACTCATTGATTGATGGACATTTGTGTTGGTTCCATATTTTTGCAATTTCAAATTGTGATGCTATAAACATGTGTGTGCAAGTACCTTTTTCATATAATGACTTCTTTTCCTCCGGGTAGCTGCCTAGTAGTGGAATTGCTGGATCAAATGGTAGTTCTACTTTTAATTATTCAAGGAATCTCCTCTCTGTTTTCCGTAGTGGCTGTACTTGTTTACATTCCTACGAGCAGTGTAGAAGTGTTCCCTCTTCACTCCATCCACGCCAACATCTATGATTTTTTGATTTTTTGATTATGGCCATTCTTGCAGGAGAAGGTGGTATTGCTTTGTGGTTTTGATTTGCGTTTGATTTGCATTTCCCTAATTATTAGTCATGTTGAGCATTGTTTCATATATTTGTTGGCCATTTGTATGCCTTTGAGAATTGTTTATCCTCCTTAGCCCACTCTTTGATAGGATTATTTGTTTTTTTCTAGGCTGCCACTGTTTTAATAAAATAGTTTTTTTTTTCTTTTTTACGAGATCATTCTTATGATTCAGTTTTACTAGCATTTGGCGATTAACAATTATTGTATATAAATAAAGTTGTTTTGTTCACTGAAGAAACTGCAGAGAACCCTCATCTGGAGAAAAATTCTCTCAGGTCTAATATTTGTTAAGTTCTTAACAAGAAACCTGGAACACAGGCAAAGCTCAATAATTTTAATAAATTCAAACTGCATTCTTGCTGGTGAGCAAAACCAGTGTCTAAGGACTTACATACTAGATAGTTCTTTTGATGCCAACATTAGATATAGAATGAGTTAGTAAATACACCTCAAAATGCTTAATTCTTGTGAAAAATGTTTCAAGGTATACTTGAAGTATTATCCTTTTTTGTAAAGGCCATTTGAGATGACAATTGTTGAATTATTTTATTTTAAAAACATTTATTATTAAGAAATTCATTAATTAGTACTCACTGCACCCTCCTTTTATTCTTGCATAATACACCTGTAATTTTGTAGTAAAAGGTAAATACAAATAAATGAAAATGAAAATATTTAACTCTTAAGTATGTCAGGATTCCTGTAGATGTTTCACACTCTGAGATTATGCAGATTATGATAATCATGTTAATAAAAATTTGGATGAATTAATTGTTATTCAAAATGGATTAATTTGCAAAACTTCAAATTAATCTAAAATGGAGAGATTTTTCTGGCCTCATTCTGTCTTCTTTGCAGGTCTTTCAAGACAGATGTGGAGTAGAGTTACTGTGATGATATTATCACAGGAATGAGTTGAAGCATTTTGTGTATTTTGTGTACTACTAATGCCTAAATAACTAACTGAAAAATGTATATATTCACAGAAAGATACCAGGGACAGGTGGAGAGTTACTTAACAATGATATGAACTTAGACATAACCTCTTTTGGTCTCAAATTTATTGTTTAGTACAATGGTTAACAATAAAGTGGCTATAACTATTTTGTAATCATCCTATAACAATTGAGTGATTATAAAAATGAAATGCGATAAACTTTCATTAAAGAATCTAGCATAGTATAATGACAGGTACATAAAAGTTCTCAATAAGTTTTAGTTCTTATCCAAATTCCCATAACTCTATTCCCAAGGCCTCCATTTTCTCGCTAAAGGCCTCTTACTTTCTGAATGGTTTAGTTTTTAGTTCAATTAATATTTTAGCAAATGAGTAAATTAATGAATTAATATATTTTCTTCAGAGTTTACTTTCTGATGCACATGCTGTTATGGTCCCATATGAGGAAATGTCTTTTAATGTGCGTGATTAAAATTCATAGTCACATAAAATGAATAAAGTTTTAATGTAGAATATAACATTTTTGAATTCTAGAATTCAAGTTACCAGAGAAAGAAAAATCTGCAGAAAACCTGGTTAAAATGGCTTTTGATAAGCACATTGAATATAAAAGCAGGGTATTTAATATATATATGGATATATTTTCTATCTTATTTTTAGATCATAATTAGCCACTATATAGGTTTTGTCCTTCACAGAGGTAGAAAAAAATACATTTAATCACTTCCAAAGAATCTGTTTGAGTCCTGATAACCTGATATCGTTTGAAATGCTTAAACTTTGTATTTGATATAATTCAGGGTTTCACTAAATTCTCTATTGTCCCCACGAAAACGACTTGTTTGGGTAGGGGGTATTTCTTATCTTGTTGGAAGCTTTATAAAGGATCAGTTGTTGTATCTTTGAGCTGATGAAATGGTTTAACACTGCTCAAAACTTGTCCAAGATGCTGATATGTATCTTCAGTTAGACCATCTGAACACATGACTAATACACAGACCAAAGAGAATGTTGTGTAAAAGAAATCTTATCAGGAATCATATAACAGATCTTAGGCTATTTGGATTTCCTCACAGGATAATAGAAGCAAAGGCAGTGACAGCAATACTCAAAGTAGGAACTGAGCTCTTTGCTCCTTGTGGATAATGACAACATCTGCGTCTGTTGTGAACCTGCTCCCAAATCGGAGCCCTGTGTTTTTCAGCTTCCTGCTGAACATTTCTACTTTGTACTGCACAGTCGCCTCAGTGTTAACATTCTGAAATCCACTCTTCATTTTTCTTCTCTATATTTCTTTCTTACACACCTGTTCTTCTTGTCTGCCAGATGTTTGCTTTGTATCACAATTGTCTTTTCCCCCCAGTCTTGGCAACTCAGCATCATCTTTGATTCTGTTACTGATTGGGTTTGAGATGGAGGGAAGCATGCAGCAGATTTAGCATATAGGAGTATGTAGGGGTGATCTTGGGATCACTCCCTGTGGGAAAGAAAGAAAGAAGGATTGGGAAGACATAGAATTTGGGATTCAATGTACACTTACCAAAGCCTAGAACTGACCTCGTTAGGGGTTTTAAATCTAGGATATCCCTTCAACGTTGGCCTGTGTTGGAGTGATGGGACTGAGGCTTTTGTCTCCACTTTGGCCAGTCATTGGATACAGGCTGTCCCAGGAAAAAGATAGTAGATGTAGGACAAAGTGACTTTTTTTAGCCAAATAAATGTGGCTAAAAGGGGTAATAAGTTTTTCAGTCAGGAAGAGATCTGGTCAGCACATAATAGTATCCACTGGAGACTCCTTTAACACAAACATAAAAAATAACCCACAAAAACCTATTATACATTATCAGATCTTGTTTTCTTCATGATTTTAAATTTGCAAATCTCATCTTTTACTGCCCAACCACCACTCTAGGCTAGGAGTTTAGAGCGCCTAACATAGGCAAGTATAAATAAGCAGGGCCTCCTAACTGACCTTCTTAATCAGATCTATCCAATCCATCCTTTATCCATCACATTGTTCAACCTCACGAAATGCTTCCATGAGCCCATAATTAGCCCGTTTAGTAAGTCATTGGCTCTCCATTGGCAACAGAATAAAATAAGTGTCTTAGCTTATAATTCAAGAACAACCACCGTGTGTCTGAATAATATAGGTGTTATTGCCCCACTCTTCCAAGCACGTGTTTTGCTTTTGTAGTGCCATTGATAAATTTTTACATTTTCCACCTAAAATAAAAAGTCTGCTTGGCTTATATTGAAACCAAATATCACATAGTTATCTGGTCATATTTACAGATATATTATGTCCAATAAGCCATATCTACCTACAATTTTACTTAGGTCCAGTAGAGAAAAAAATTTTTTTAAGAAAGAGGTTGAAGATATTCAAGAGGCCATAGTTACAGAGATCTAATGTACAATGATATTTGAACTTCTGTGGACTTGTTCTTATGAGTAACATCTATCCATTTTAATTCAGGTCAGATGAAAACTTTGGCATTATCCATGCTGAGTCCTGAGTCTTAATCATTCAATGAATGAGTTGCTAGGACACTTCGTTCAATTTACCATGAGGTATACATATGGATAGAATGTTTTACAAAACTTGGCCCTACTGACTTGAGACTCTCACATGTATTACAAAAACAAATGTATCGCCGTGGAGGTCTGACTGTATATCTGCCTTGTAAGAACATGGAGTGTTAGCTGTGTTTAAGTTCCTTTAACCTTCTTTCTCAATTTATACCTCATTTACCATTAAAAGTAGATGCCTAGCCTTAGTTGTTTTGGTTGTAGGTTTGTTTCATTTATGAGTATATACTATCCGGTGGCTGATTTTGTTTTTCTCCCTAATTTCTCTTCCCCTGAGTTCCAAGTACTTTTCACAAAGAAAACCTTGTTCATAATTAAACATTTCTTACCTCAGGCTTGGTTTCAGAGAGAAACCATTCAATCAGAAGAGTGATGGAATTCTGTCACCCTGATGTTATTTTTAGAAGTTGCTTGGATTTTGATTGACACATGTTTTGTGGTCTGTGTGTATGTGTCTGGGGATAATTTAATTTTAAGACATTAATAAGAAAAGCTCATTGACTCAGTCAAAGGGAAAATGACTTTTTGAAGGCACCACACAGTTTTAAGAAGGGATCATACACAAGGTGAAAACAGCCAAGGAAACTTTGGTTTAGCTGGAGTGTCGTGCCATAGTCAAAGGATTCTGGGGGAATAGATAGCCCCAAGAATTAGTTCATATGTGAAACCCCACCCACTATTTTTGTTTATTTCCTTTCTTGCATCCTATCGGCAAATTTCCAGTGCCTACTAGTTTCAGTTTAATAGGTGAGAAAAGCATAACACACATAAATAAGGTTTAAAAAACTTTCAAAGGCTCAAGAAAGAACTAAATGCATTCAGAAAAAAAAAAAAAGAAAAAATTAGATCTAGCCCAATCTGAAAGGAAAAATAATGGTAGTTGAAATGTTGAAATTTTATTGAAAGATTTGAGATACAGTATTTGAGTACCAATCTTTTAATTTAGAGTACCATTAATTTTTAAATATTTTGGGATTGAAATCAGTTCATAATATACCAAGAGAATTTAATTCAAATGTAAAGGAAGGTCGCCTGATATACGCTTCAAGATCATTAAATTTAGAGGTCAGAATGAAGGTGGAAGAAGGAGAAATGATTCTGTAGAACCACTCCATGTGATAACATATTTATGCAGACCACCCCAACATGATCAGAATATTACTGCCACAGCGGGGAATACCTTGAAATCTGATGAAATATTTCAAGGTTGTTAAATAAGAAAGAAGTTATGAACAGAATTCTTTTCATCAAATTTTCGCTGTGTAATAATACATTGTAAAACCAATATAGGAGTGGATTTACAAATTCTGGGCATACATAAACCTCTCTGATGACTTAGCTAAGATCTTTTTAAAAAGAAAGTGCAATATAATGGTGAAGATTATTCAATTTTGCTCTTGGAAACAATTGAGCACATAATGAATCAAGAAAAATGCTGAGATCGTTGAACAACAAAACTCAACATGATCATTTTTTGAAATCTTCCGTGTTGTTATGGTGATTTGTGTGTTTAGAACTTAACAATGTGAATGGCATGAAGAATAAGTGATTATGCATTGCTGAATGCCTTTATAAGAGTTCACTAAGAAGAAATTACTGCTTTAGCATAAATGTATTGTTACTGCTTGAATGATGATAGCTGTATATTTGTCCCTTTACTCACTCAGCAAACACTATTCATTTCAAGGTTTTGGTGTTACATCAAGCAAAAGACTCCAGCTGAGAAATGGTACTATTATATACACACACATCTCCCTTGGAGTGTTTCTGCTATGAATCAATACTATGGAATGACTGTGTAGCATAAATAGCACATAGCATCTTTTAGATAACCATATTTAGAAACAGAAATCCTTTTATATGTGTATTGTTATACTTTCATGTTAAAGAAGGTAAAAATCAGAGGAACTACTTTTTAAAAAATCTTGGAGTAATACCTCCTTCCCACGAGCATTTGTAAAGATAACAAAGATGATCATTTTATGCTACATCTTTTCCTATTGCCAAGTCAAGTATTATAAAATTTAATACATATTGTTGTAGGACTTTCTCCTTAGTTCAGCTAAAAACGGGGTCCTTGTCACACAACCATGAAAAATTAGGCTCACAGACACTTTGAAGGGTGAGAAGGGCAGGGGGTTTTCGGGGAAAACTAATAAAAAGGGGGAACAGGGACTCTCAGCAAAATCAGAGTCCTGTTACCAGGTTTCCTGCCTCACAGATTGAATCCTACTTTCCAGCCCAGAACAGGAGAGGCCAGGCTCCTGCCCCCTGCAAACAGAGTGAACTCCAGCAGCTCCATCTCATTCTCCCCGTACACGGACCAATCAGAGTTTCTGCGGGAACCCCTTTATACCTGGCTGTGTCAATATGAAGAAAAATAGTCATACTAAGATTTTTTTTCTAGAACCAGCTATCTAACATAAATGTCAATAATTAGACACAAAACTGTACAAAAATATTAAATGTTAAAATAAATCCTTGCTAGGACTTTGTTCTCTGAAATTTGAAAGTATACTTTAAAACAAATTAATGCGTTATCTCCTTCCCAGGAATGTATTCCTCACATTGTAACAAGTTTATAACCAGAATTATAATTGCTGGTGAATCCGTTTTCTTGTTCTATTCTCTGCTCATACATGTTTTAAGATGCCACACGGTTACCGGCAGTGAATCCGTATGGGTCTACAGTAACCTCAGTTCTTGCCTCCTCCGAAGAAACAATTCAACCAAGGAGGCAGAACGCAGGAGAGACAGAGGCAGTAGAGCATGAGTAAAACTTTATCATAAAAGCTTTAGAGAAGGAATGAAAGGAAATAAAATACACTTGGAAGAAGGCCAAGCGGGTGACTTGAGAGAGCAAGTGCCCATTTGACCTTTTGACTTGGGGTTGGCATACTTCTAGGGTCTTGGGTCTCTTCTGCCCTGATTCTTGCCTTGGGGTGGGCTGTCTGCATGTGCAGTGGGTTGCTGGCACTTGGGAGGTGAGCAGGTGCAGTGTGTTTACCGGACTTGTATGCAGGCTCACATGAAGCATTCTTTCCTTACCAATTGAATGAACCTAGAAGGTCATCTACTAAGTAAACTCTGCCATTTTGCTTCTTGATGCTCATGCTTGAGCCCACTCACTGAACTCCTGCTGAGCGCATCGCCAGTTTCAGGTTTTTTCTATCTATCGCGAGATTGCTTTTCCCTGGAGCTGGCTGTGACCAATTATTATTTTAGAGAGGCAGTTAACAACCACCTGTCCATCACCTGATGTTCGCCTGACATTCCTGGTGGAGAGTAGGGAGAGCTCTCTCCTGCCCTGCTCGTGCCTTGTTAGCTACCTACTGTAACAGTGCTACACAGATTGTCATGATGATTTTACAGGTGTATAGTTATCCCCAAATTCATGAAGTTGTGCATATTAAATGTGCAGAGCTTTTTGTTTGTCAGCCATACCTTATTAAAGTGGTGTAAAAAATAGTCATGCTACATATGACTATTTTGTCATGGGCACTACTGCCATCTTGAGCATTGCAAATTAGTTATTCTAGATGAAACAAAAAAGGCTTGCCTTTGACAGTTTTTAAACGTGTTTAGTATTTTCCAGGTTCAAACAATACCACTTTGAACTCCTCTAAATCACGCCAGAAGGTGTCTGGCAGCTGAACTACTGTGTACCTAATAAATATTATCATTTTCTATTGCTAATCAGGCATTGCATTTTAGACAATGCAAAGTGGGTGGGGACATTCACTTTCTGTAGATGATTCATGGAACTAACAATACATAATAGAGCATCAAATTAACAACTTATTTAAGTTCAATCTATGTGAAAGAGAACAAGTGACAAATGACATAGGTTACTAGTAGTAAGTGTAAGGGAGCGTGGTTTTAATTTTTTTTTCTTAACAAATACTTTTCTAATGCATTTATCTCAGGCACAGTGCAAGCAATCTTACCATCAGAGTTTTTCTACTGCGCTCTATTTTCCTTTTCAAGAAAGGAATTTTGTGAATTGTTTTAAGTACAGCTAAGTGTTATTGTTCATATTTTGCACATTACTGTTGAAGTTCTCATTTCCTTTTCAAATGTGTAATTTTAAAGATGTGATGAAGTCTTAAGAATAATTTTATGATAATTAGGAAAGCAATTTTTCCAGCTATATACAATTTAAATTTTATAGTGACAATCATCTGAAAAATAGAAATACACTTTGCAGCAAATTTGCAAAATTATTTCTGCTAAATGAGTGACTCACATAAAGCAATTTGGGTTTATTTTATTTTTTGTCATTACATCATGCAGCTGTTTTCCTCCATCCCAAGAATGTAACTATTGATTGTAGGATCATTTCAAGTGCTTAGTTGTAAAATGGCAGTTTTACATATCTGAGGTGATTTAAAACCCTTACACATACGGGTATTAATGGAAACTGGTTACTTTATGAGTATTAAGATAATATATTAATGTTAAATATAACTTTTCTCATTGCGGATGTTTTTGGTGAACAAATTTATTACTTTACATAGTTATCTTTTTTTATGGTGAGAACACTTAATATCAATTCTCTGTGTTTTTTATGAATACAACTCAACTTGAATATTATCTATGGTTGCCATACTATACAATAGATCTCTCCTCATATTTAGCTGTAATTAAGTTTCGTTTGACCAACATCTCCACATTCTTCCCTCCAAACCACTCCAGCCTCTGTTAACCACCATTCTGTTCTCTACTTCTATGAGATCATTTGTTTTTGATTCTACATATGACTGAGATATGTGAATATTTTTCTTTGTGTGCCTAGCTTATATCACTAAACATACTGTCCTCCAGATTGATTCAAGTTGTGATAATGACACAATTTCCTTCATTTTTATGGCTGAACAGTATTCTATTGTGTATATATACCACATTTTAAAAATCCATTCATCCATTGGTATTTTTAGTGTGACTCCACATCTTGGCTATTGTGAATAGGTGCTGTAATAAAAATGAGTGCAGTATCTCCTCAACATAATGACTTTATTTCCTTTGGATATATACCATTAACAAAAGTGTTAGATCATGTGGTAGTTCAACATTTAGTTCATTCTGGAACATTCATAGTATTTTCCATAATGACTATACTAATTTACATATCCATCAACAGTTGGTAAAGCTTCTATTTTCTCCACATGCTTGCCAACACTTATTATCTTTTGACTTTCTGATAATAGCCATTCTAACAGGAGTGACATATCTCATTTTGATTTTGATTTGCATTTCCCTGATGAATAATGACATTGAACACTTTTATATGTCTGTTAGCCCTCTTTTTGGAAATGTGTATTAATGTCTTTGCCCATTTTTAATTGAGTTATTTGTATTCTTTCTATTGAGTTGTTTGAGTTTCTTATATATTTTGAACATTGACAAAATTTAACATACATTTATCATAAAAGCACTCCGTGAATTTATCAGATGTATCAGATGTATAGTTTATCAGATGTATAATTTATCAGATGTAGAGTTTGCAAATATTTTCTCCCATTCAGTAGGCTGTTTCTTCTCTCTGTTGATTTTCTCCTTTGCTGTGCAGAAACTTTTCAGATTTTGGTAATTCCACTTGTCTATTTTTTGCATTTGTTGACTGTGCTTTTGGGGCATATTAAAAAAAGCCTTGCCCAAACCAATGTCATGGAGTCATGGAGGTTTCTCCTGTTATTTTTGTTTTTTTTGTTTGTTTGTTTGTTTTAGTAGCTTTATAGTTTTGGGTCTTACATTTAAGGCTTATTCCATTTTTAATTGGTTTTATATATGGTGAGAAATAAGGATTTAGTTTTATTCTCTGCATATGTATATCCAATTTATCCAACACCATTTATTAAAGTGACTGTTTTTTTCCCCATTTTGTGGTCTTAGTGCCTTTGTAGGAAATCAATTGCCTGTGAAAAAGTAAATTTATGACTGATTTTTTTTTTTCTTTGAAGAATGTCATTGGTTCGTTGATAGGGATTGAACTGCATTGTAGATGACTTTAAGTAGTATAGGCATTTTAACAATATTGCTACTTTCAATCTATGAACATAAAATCTTACTTTTTGTGTCTTCTTCAATATGTTTCACCAATGTTTTATAATTTTCAGTGTAGAGATCTTTCACCCCCCTGGTTAAAATTTTTGGAGTTTTTTAATTAAAAAGGACATTATTTTCTTGATTTCTTTTTCAGGTAGTTTACTTTTAAACTACCTGAATCTATCAAAAAGGAGATTATTTTCTTGATTTCTTTTTCAGGTAGTTTACTGTTAGTGTACAGAAACACTATTGATTTTGAGTTTTGTGTTAATTTTTATCCTGCACCTTTAATACATTTGTTTATTAGTTCCAACAAGTTTTGGTGGAGTCTTTAACGTTTTCTGTAAAGCAGATCATGTCAGCTTGCAAACAAGGATAATTTAATTTTTTTTTTTTTCTAATTTGAATGCCTTTTTGCCTAATTGTTCTGGCTAGTACTTCTAGTACCATGTTAATAGAAGTGGTGAAAGCAGATGATATGGTTTGGCTGTGTCCCCACCCAAATCTCATCTTGAATTGTAGTTTCCACAGTTCTCACCTGTTGTGGGAGGGACCCAGTCGGGAGATAATTTAATCATAGGGATGGTCTTCCCCCATACTGTTCTCGTGGCAGCGAGTAAGTCTCATGAGCTCTGATAGTTTTATAAGGGGAAACTCCTGCCACTTGGCTCTCATTCTGTCTCTTGCCTGCCGCCATGTAAGAAGTGCCTTTTACCTTCCACCATGATTGTGAGGTCTCCCCTGCCACATGGAACTGTGAGTCCATTAAACCTCTTTTTTTTTTTTTTTTTTTTGAGACAGGGTCTCGCTCTGTGGCCCACGCTAGAGTGCAGTGGCACGATCTGGGCTCGCTGCAAGCTCCGCTTTCCCAGTTCACGCCTTTCTCCTGCCTCAGCGCAGGAGTAGCTGGGACTATAGGCGCCCACCACCACGCCTGCATAATTTTTTGTATTTTTAGTACAGACAGGGTTTCACCATGTTAGCCAGGATGGTCTTGATCTCCTGATCTCAGGATCCGCCCGCCTCAGCCTCCCAAAGTGCTGGGATTACAGGCGTGAGCCACCACACCTGGCCAAACCTCTATTTCTTTATAAATTACCCAGTCTCAGGTATATCTTTATCAGCAGTGTGAAAACAAACTAATACAGTGGATGTCCTTGTTTTTTCTAGATTTCAGGGGAAAAGATTTCATCTTTCCCATTGAATATGTTAGTTGTGGAATTTTCATATATGGCCTTTATTATGTTGAGGTATTTTTCTATACCTAATTCATGGAGTGTTTTTATGATGAATGTATGTTAAACTTTATCAAAGGTTTCTTCTGCATCTATTGAAATGATCATATTATTTTTGTTGTCCATTCTGTTAGTGTGATATGTCACATTTATTGATTCACATATGGTAAGCCATCCTTTCATCTCTGAGGTGAATCTGACATATCACAGTGAATGATGTGATTCATTTGCTATTGAATTTGGTTTACTAGTATTTTGTTAAGGATTTTAAACCTGTGTTCATCAGGAATATTGGCTAGTAGTTTTGTGTTCAGATTTAATGGTATCAGGATAGTGCTGGCCTCATATAATGGGTTTGAAAGTATTTTTTCCTGTTTTAATTGTTTGGAAAACTTTGAGAAGAATTGATATTAGTTCTGTAAATGTCTGGTAGAATTCAGCAGTGAAGCCATGAGGTCCTGGGCTTTTTACTGATGGGAGACTTTTTACTTCTTTTTAATCTCCTTATATTGGTCTGTTCAGAGATTCTACTTCTTCATAATTCAATCTTGGTAAGTTGTATATGTTCAGAATTTATTGATTTCTTCTAGGTTATCCAATTTTTTGGAATATAATTGTTCATAATGTTCTCTTATACTATTTTGTATACCTGTGGCATTGGTTGTAATGTCTACTTGTCTCTGAATTTGCTTGAGTATTCTCTCTTTTTTTCTTACTCTAGCTAATGGTTTGTCTACTTCATTTATCAATTCAAAAAACTCTTAGTTTTGTTGATCTTTTCTAATGCTTTCATAGTCTCTATTGTATTTATTTTTGCTCTGTCTTTATTATTTCCTCCCTTCGTTCTTATTTTAGATTTGGGTTTTTTTCTTGTTTAGTAGTTCGTTGAGAAACAAGATTAGGTTGTTCGAGATTTTTCATATATTCCGATGTAGTTATTCATTGCTATAAACTTCTCTCTTAGAACTACTTTTGCTATATCCCACAGAGTATGTTGTGTTCCCATTTATATTTGTCTGAAGAATATTTAAAATTTCCTTTTTAAATGTTTTCATTGGCCCATTGTTTGTTCAGGGACATGCTTTTTATTTCCATGTATTTGGGAATTTTCCAGCTTTCCTCCTGTTACTGATTTCTAGTTTTATGTCATTGTGGTCTGAAAAGATACCTGATATGACTTTAATCTTAAACTTGTTTGATGATCTAATGTAGCATCTATCCTGGAAAATATTCCCTGTGGAAGTAAGAAGGATGTGTATTCTGCAGCTGTTGGATGGCTTGTTCTATATGCCTGTATACCTGCTATATTCATTTAGTCAATAATACAGTTTCAACCTGATGTTTCTATGTTGATTTTCTGTCTGGATGAACTATCCATTGCTGAAAGTGAGGTGTTGAAGTTGCTTACTATTAGTGTATTTCAGTCTGTCGCTTGCATTTTGTTAATCTTTATTTTATATATTTAGGTGGTCCTATGTTGGGTGTATATATTTATAATTATTATATTATCTTACCGAACTGACTACTTTATAATGACCTTTTTGTCTCTTTTCACAGATTTGGGCTTGAAGTCTATTTTACCTGATGTAACTATGCCTACCCTTGTACTTTAATAGTTCCCATTCCCTCATTTTTAGTCCATGTATGTCCTTGCCTGTGAAATGTGTCTCTTGTAGTGCATTTCAGCATATAATAGAGTTGTGTTTTCTTTTAATTCATTCAGGTATTCAGTGTCTTTTCATTAGATAATTTTTTTTTATTATTAATAGTTAGGAACTTACTTCTTTTGGTTACTTGTTTTCTAGTTGTTTTGTAGATTCATTCTTCCTTTCTTTCTTACTGCTTTCCTTTGTGGTTAAGTCATTTTCATGAAAATTGTTTTATTCTTTGCTTTTTATGGTAGTGTATCTGTTACAGGCTTTTGTGTTTACGTTACCATGAGGCTTATGAAAATCATTTTAGAGTTGTAACAAGTTATTTTAACCTGATAACAGCTTAACTTTGATTGCAAAAAATAAGGCAAAGAAAGCAAAAGCTAAAATGTTTACATTTTACCTCTACTCTCCCCTGACAGTTTGAATTTTTGATGTCACAATTTACATCATTTTATATTTGCATATCCATTAAGAGATGATTTTAGTTACTATTTTAATAATTTGGTGTCTTAACTGTCATATTAAAATATGTAATTTATGCACCATGATTACAATATTAAAATATTCTGAATTTTTGTATACTCACATTTACAGTGAGTTTTGTATTTCCAGTGATTTTTGTTTTACTCACTGGTGTCCCTTCCTTTCAGCTTGACGAACTCCCTGTAGCATTCCTTGTAAGGTGGTGACTAACTCACTCTGCTTTTGTTTGTCTGGGAAATTATTTATTTCTCTTATTTCTGTGCTTGGCCGGGCACAGCATTTTTTGTTGACAGTTTTTTCCCCCAGCACTTTGAATATATCATCCTGTTCTCTCTCGGCCTGTTTGATTTTTCTTCAGATGTCTGCTGTTGGCTTATTACAACTCTTGTCATTTGTGGTTTGCTTCTTTGCTCCTTCTGCTTTCCAAATCCTCTTTTTTCTTTGTTTTGACAGTTGTAGTATATCTTGAGTGTAATCTTATTTGAATTAAATCAAATGAAGACCTTTTACCTTCCTGTAAATATTTCTATGTTTCTCCAAGTTTGGAAAGTTTTCTCCTACAATTTTTAAAATAATATTTTACCTTTATCTGTCACTACTTTTTTTTTGAATGCCAATGATTATTATACTTGCTCATTTAAGGTTATCCCAAAAATCCTGTAGGCTTTCTGCATTTTCTTTATTTTTATTTCCTTTTTTCCCTTTGTATATTTTCGAATAACTTGTCTATCAGTTTAGAGAATCCTCTTCCACTTAAGTTCTTCTGCTGATACTCTCTATAGTTTTTAAAAATGTCCTTCATTGTAATTTTCAGCTGTACGATTTCTGTTTGATTTAATATTATTATTATTTCAATTTATCTATTATTTTCTCAGTCACAATGTTTTCTTCATTTTTTTTCAGTTGTTTTTCTGTATTTTTTTGACATTTGTTGAGCTTCCTTAAAACAGTTATTTTTACTTCACTGTGAGGCATTTTTCATACATCTCCATCTTTTTAGTTTTAGCTGTTGACAATTTATTTTGTCCATTTGGTGACTTCATGTTTTCCTGATTGTTCCTGATTTTTTTTGGTCATATACTGATGTCTGCATACTGTAGAAGTAGGTACTTATTCCAGTCTTTTCAGTCTGTCTTTGTCTATGAATTTCCTTCATTATTAAGCCTGTCTAGAGATTATGGATGGCCCATCTGCTGTGATCCTCAAGCCTGTGACCACTGCAGCCATTGCAGTATTAGGGGGTGCCCTATGTCCTGAACCACTATGGCTGATATAGTGACTGGTCAGAATTTTATGGATACAGAGCCTGCCACAATGCATGGCTAAAATGCCATGACTTCTGTAATTAGTGCAGTGCTAGGGTGCACTTGAAACCCATAGTTGCTGAGGGTAATACAGCAGTGGGTCGTGTCTAAATCCCATGACCTCTGAGGTCTGCGTGTTGTAGTGGGTTATTTAGAATCCAAGGCTGCTATAGTTGGCCAGTAGTAATGTGAACCAGAATTTGAGTTGTTTTTCCAGGGTCTGTGGGTTCCTATCTTGCACGATGGTGGATCTAAAGGATCAGGCTATAGATACCAGGCTGAAGTCAGAAATCATGGAGGTCTACTTAATGCTGGCTTTTACTGTGGTGGGCCTGGTATTTGGGTCCAAGGCAAAGTTCTATGATTGCCTGCCTCTCTTTCTCCCAAGTGAACAGTGTTTCTCTCTGCTTTATGCTACCTGGGGTTGGAGGTTGGGTAACATGGGTAATGCAAACGTGTCCGTTCTACCTTTTTTGGTGTGTGTTTTCTAAATATTGTGCTATAACAAAGTACAGTGACCACTGACCTGGTTTTCTTAGCTCTTGTGAAGATATTTTTACTTGTGGATAGTTGTTGAAATTGATGTTTCTTCAGATGGGTGATCACTGGAGAGTCTTAATCCACAATCTTGCTCTGCCCTCCTCAGGTTTGACTATTTTTAATGTCCTTTTTCCACTGGGTGTCTTTAAATGGAACACTTAAAACAGATACACATCTTTTAATTATTTTATGGATAAGTAAAACAATTAAATGTGAATTTATTCAAGGTAATAAATATTGGTTTAAAGAAATCATCATAGATTTTAATAGGTAGAAAATCATAATTGTGGCTTACCTATAAAGAAGGCTTGATGCTGGGCACTTTCTTCGATTTTTAAATTCTGTAAGTCTTTCCAACACAAATGCCTTCTAAACACTGATGATGCTGTAATTTTTATCTCCAGCCATGAATTCATAAAATCTGAGACTTATTTCCAAATTCCACTAGTCAGAGAACTCAAGAAATCTTACCACCCCATGAGGATAGTTATAATGATTCTGAAGTCCAGGTTCCCCTCTAACAAAGCTTGTCAGGTATTTGAAAAAAAAAGGCCGGGCGCGGTGGCTCAAGCCTGTAATCCCAGCACTTTGGGAGGCCGAGACGGGCGGATCACGAGGTCAGGAGATCGAGACCATCCTGGCTAACACGGTGAAACCCCGTCTCTACTAAAAGAAAAATACAAAAAATTAGCCGGGCGAGATGGCGGGCGCCTGTAGTCCCAGCGACTCGGGAGGCTGAGGCGAGAGAATGGCGTGAACCCGGGAGGCGGAGCTTGCAGTGAGCTGAGATCCGGCCACTGCACTCCAGCCTGGGCGACAGAGCGAGACTCCGTCTCAAAAAAAAAAAAAAAAAAAAAGCTGTAACACTGAATAAAAAGGAAACAAAAGATAAGAAAAAAATAACTTGGAATAAAATAGAAATTATACAGGGGGAGGAAAGCTTTAAAAATTAATATTTTTAGATAGATCCAAATAATTTATTTAAAAATGCTATAATAAATAGTGTTTGAAAATTAAAAATAAGACATGTTAAATTAACAGTATAATAGGAGACATTTTAAAAAATAGTCAGTATACGTTTAGAGAAATAAAGTTGAGAAAGGAAATCATCCTTTAAGTAAAACAACATAAGGCAATGAAATATATATAACAGGTAAGGTAATAAAGTGTGATAAGAAATATTAAAGTAATGAAAATTATACAAAGAGAAACTTTAAAAGATGCATTTATTATATGATAATTTAGAATACTTTCTATAACTGTGACCTATGTGTTTTCTGAATTAAAGATAAAAAGAGAATGTACAGCAAAATGGACGAATATACACTCACATGGAGACATGTAATTATGAAACTTCAGAGCCACAAGGGTAAAATGAAGGTTCTGCAGCTTCCTGTGGGGACAAAGCAACAACAAACACAATACACATCACATACAAAAGATCAAAACTCAAAATGGCTTTGGACTCTCCAACAGCAATACTGGAAGCAAGAAGATAATCCAGTCGTGCCTATAGAATTCTGAAGAAAGATTATCTCTCGTATAGAATTCTATAGTGAGCTCATTATTAATGAGTTGTTAGAACGAACACATATATTCTCAAACAAAATGTCACAAAATTTACCCCCTTTACCTTCATGCCAAGCAAGCTACTAGAGGATTTGCATCCATTTGGGCTGCTATAACAAAATGCCATAAACTATCAGTAACAGAAATTTATTTATCATGGCTCTGGGGGTCAAGAAGTCAAAGATCAAAGTATGAGCAGATTCAGTGTTTGGTGAGGGCTTGCTTTCTGGTTCATAGATGGTGCCTTCTAGCTGTGTCCTTACATGTGGAAGAGTCTAACTTGCTCTATTGGGTCTCTTCATTAGGGCACTAATCCTAATCATGAGGGCTCTTTCCTCAGGACCTTAACAGCTCATAAACTCCCCACTTCCCAGTATCATTATCTTGCAGGTTAGGATTTCAACAAATAAATTTTGGGACACACAAACATTCAGAACATAGCAAGGATGTTCCTTCAAAAAGAAAAAATGCAAACCTGCAAAAGAACACAAGGATTTAGAAAACCAAAGCACTAACAGAAAAGGGTTGTATCTCTAGCATTATGAGGAAGAGAAGTCCCAGGGTGACTATGTGTCCTTTCAAACAAAGAAATAAATAAGGAAGAAGATATTAGAGGGAGCACAAAGAGAGTGCTACATAAATAAAAGGCAAATTAAATTCTGAGGCTGACAAAAAATGAAAGTCCTATATTGACAGCTGTGTAGCATGACTAGAGCAAAATCAATTCCGATAGAAGAACTGAGCTCTCCATGTAGGATTGCCAAGTAGATTATATTATGTGATTGATCTTGTAGGTAATTATAATGAGAGACTACTAAGACATAAGAATAGGTAAACCTACCAAAAAAAAAAGTAGCAAGTAACAAAAAAGTAGCTATTAACAAAAAGTTAGAAAAAACATAATTAATATATAGTACGCTGATACATTTTGAATAATACTTGCCAAGTTATATTAATATAAATACCTAATATTATTAAACCAAAAAAAGGCAGGACAACTAAACTGCTATGATAAAAAATGGGGAAGAGAGGAAATAACAACGTAAGAGTTAAAATCTCATCTAAAATTTAAGTCAATAGAAAATATTTAAAATTAATAAATCAACAAAGAGATATACATGAATATCATTTAGATATATATAAAAGATATATATATACAAGATTGCCACAGTAAATGGTGGGTAATGGTGATTTTGAGGGATAAAGCAAATAAATGTCTACTTTACTTAGGAGCCGTTTAATGCCATTTAACTGGTTGGGTGCAGTGACTCATGTCTATAAGCTCAGAGTTACGGGAGGCTGAGGTGGAGGGATCATTTGAGGCCAGGAGTTCAAGACCAGCCTGGACAATATAGTGAGCCCACTTATCTACAAATAATTTTTTTTTAATTAACCAGTCATGATGGTGCACATCTGTAGTCCTAGCTACTCAAGTGACTGAGGCAGGAAGACTCCTTAAGCCCAGGAATTAGAAATTACTGTGAGCTATGTTTATGCCATTGCATTTTAGCCTGAGTGACAGAGTGAGACCCTGTCTCAGAAATTTCAAATATCATTTAACTTTGTTTTTGCTTGTTAATTAGATACAATAAAAATAAATTCAAAATATGAATATATTTCCATGATATTTGGCAAGGAAATATATTTGGTTAGATGTACAAAAAGCTATTGCAGAATAAAATTGATGAATTCAATAATATTGAAACTTAAAACTCATATACCAAAAAAAAAAAAAAAGAAAAACAGTAACAAAAATAACAAGAAAACCACAGGAACAAAATGAAGTCTTTATACAGATTGGGATAAATATAATTGAAACTTACACAACAAATGAAATCTTTATTTCAGAATATATAAATTTCTAAAAATCAATCAGAAAATAATTGACCTTGTAGAAAAATAAGCAATATGTCATAACAGAAGAAACAATTCAAATGTCCAATAAGTATAGGAAAATTTAGAAATGCAAATTAAACAAAAATATAACACTTCGTATTGGCTAGATAGGTAAAAATATAAATTTCTGGAATACCAAATATTTACTGGCAAGTGGGGAAGAGAAATTTTCCCTCATATACTACTGAAAAGTCTAGGTTGGTACAATCACTTTTACAAATAATTTGTCACTGCATGGCGGAGTTGAAAGTGTTCATATCCATTGATCTAACACTTCAACTTAGAGATAAATATCCCTGATAAGAGAATATTTGCACTAACAGAATCTTAGTTTAATTCACATATACTGATCCAATTACTACAACTCACACTTTTATTATCGCCTTTAGTATATAGATGAGAAATTGAAGCATGCAGAATTATTTAGCTTCTCCAAGGCTACCTAGCTGGCTGTGCTTGTATTAAAACGAATGAATTAGATAACATGAATTATACTGGAAAATATATTGTTGAGTGAGAAATAAAAACAGATTGTTGAGAGTACATAACAGTGCTAAATGTATAAAGTTTTAAAACACAAAATAAAGTTATATGTGTATTTAAATAATACAGTGACTTATTCCAAAATCAGAAAACCATAGATATGGAAGACACCCACCAAACTGAAAATAGTATTGGTCTCTCCGGAGGCAGGATCAAAATATCAGGAAGAGCTTCAAAGCTATGTCACATTTTATTTTTTAAAATGTTCTGAAATATATGGTAAGATTCAAATACTTGTTAAATCTGGGAGGTGTGACATAGTTATTTTTGGATTTTTCTCTCTGGTTTTCTATTCACGGGAATAGGAATATTTCATAACTTTAAAAAGGGAATAATGTAATTGGTAACATTGTTATCTCCTCTTTAATCTCACAGATATTCCTAAGAGCAACCCTTGTTATTTTTTATGATCCATACACAATAACCAATATTTTAAATACATTAGACAAAAGTATTGTAGAGGAGGAAAAATAATTTTTTCTCTACCCTACTGAGTTCTTAGCTGGAATAGAGCCCTGTAACAAAGGACAAATGAGGAAGATAAAAGCAAAAAAACTTTATTAACTTGTATACCTCATTTACACGTGGTAGATGCCCAGAGAAATGAATAAGTCAAAGAAATGGCTTAGAGATTAGGCCTAAATACCACCTTCAACTGACACAAAGAAAGAAGGATATGGGTCAGGGGCAGTGACAGTAAGGTGACCAAGACAAGTACAGTAATCCATGATAAATTCTGTTATGCAGACTTAAAACAGTGCCTTCTCTGCAAAGAGACTCTTTGCAGAGTCTCTGGTGATTTAGTTATCCTTTCCTTCTGGGTACTGAAAGGAAGCCACCCTTGCAAATGGAACATTCCTTTAGAGATAAGTGTTTCTCTTTAAAAAGAGTAACTTCTACTTCATTTTCAGAGCTTCCTTATTGTCTGCAGTGTCTCAAAATAATCAGCTCATAATAATCCTTATTCTAAAGAGACATATTTTGGGGTGTCATATCCTGGTCTCCTACAGTATCATGTATCTTATTGTAGGAGGGGGGTGATAATCTTTTTATTTTAGTTATTTTAGATTCTTTTTCTTCTACTCATCATAGAGATGGCTCTACTCATCTGGCTGGAGCCCTGTAAATTAGACTGGAAAAAGACAGATTAACAAGAAAATAAAACTAAATGGAAATATATTAACATGCACACCATGCACATGCATGTATATAGGAGCATCCAGCAATGAGTAATCCAAAGGGGTAGTTAGAATATAGGCTTATATAATATCTTAGGCTCAAAAAAGAAAAAAGCGTTTTGGGCTTCTGGGCAGAGGGGACCAGTTAGGAAAGTGACCAGGAGAAGTACACTAAACAAGGGTTGTGTTAGTGAGGTTTGTTACACAGATTTATGTAGGTGTCTTCTCAATCAATAAGATTTAAGAGTTATCCATTGCCTGGTATGGGAAAGGCAGATATCTTTTACAGATAGAAATCTCCTTTATGTATGTAAATTTATTTTACAAAAAGAAAATTTATGTCCTGTTTTTAGAGCTTTTCTGGCGTCTGCCATTCCTCAGGGGCCTTTAGCTCAAAATGATGCTTATACTAAAGAGGTGTATTTTGGGGTTGCATATTATGATACCTTTCAATATAAATATAGGAATTAAATAGATGACATAAAATGCATATTCAGAAAAAAGATTCTTCCTCTCTCACAAGAAAAATTAAATTTATTTTCTCTAAATCTTTTCTGTATTTTGAGTTTTAAAGTGTGTGATAATAAGGAAAATGTATGAGTATAAAATATCTTCATATACACTTCTAGTCATCTTCCTTTTAGACTATTAGAACATGAGGCTTCTGTCATTTTACTATGTTTCCTTGTAATGCTTTTGTTACTGGGGAGTATGGGGTCCTTGGTTCCTGTCTTCTTGGAGGAAAGAATTCAGCTAAGAGACACCCAGTGACAGTTCAGCAATGGCAATGTTTATTTAAAGAAAAAAGTACACGCCGAAAGCCGAGTCAGAGTGAGCTGATCAAGAATGAGATGCATTGGCCAGGCGCGGTGGCTCAAGCCTGTAATCCCAGCACTTTGGGAGGCTGAGACAGGCGGATCACGAGGTCAGGGGATCGAGACCATCCTGGCTAACACGGTGAAACCTCGTCTCTACTAAAAAAAACACAAAAAACTAGCCAGGCATGGCGGCGGGTACCTGTAGTCCCAGCTACTCGGGAGGCTGAGGCGGGAGAATGGCGTGAACCCGGGAGGCGGAGCTTGCAGTGAGCTGAGATCCGGCCACTGCACTCCAGCCTGGGCGACAGAGCGAGACTCCGTCTCAAAAAAAAAAAAAAAAAAAAAAAGCAAAAAAGAATGAGATGCATTGACTGACACTGGGGAACCTCCTTTATGAGAGTTTTACATGAATATTTATAAATGGGCATTAAGAGGTGTTACCAGTAAGCACAATTTGGGAGGTCCCAAAACATGTGTACTACACTAGTACATATGCCGCACGTCTCATGAGGAATTTGAATCCCCACCCATGGGTGTGGTTTTTACTATTATAATAAGCAAAAAGTGACCTTTAGAGTGAACCAAGTCAAAATGCACATGCTCGCTACTGGGGAAAGCCCCTACTGAAGGGATTCTCTGCTAGGGCCAGGTAAGTCCCAGTTAGGGCCAGATAAGCCTAACCACAAGTCCAGATGTGGTTATTGTTAGTTCTGATTGCTCTAAAAACAGGGCATAAGTTTTCTTTTTGTATTGATTCCAAATGGTGCAAGCTATTTAGAGCTTCTGGGGCTTCCTTTCCTGCTATCTATTTGTCTCTCTACCTGTCTATTTAGCTACCTACTCTAACGTTTTCCTTCATACAAATGCAGTAACTTGTCATGAAATTTTTAAAAATAAGAAAAAAGCCACCTTTTTTTCTGGGTTTCCTATAATCTGACTAGAATTACTAAAGTATCTGTAATTAATCGGATGAAGCTAATGAAATTCAATAACTATAATAAATTACTTATAATGTAAATTCAGCTTTCATAAAATTAAATATCTTAAAATCTCTGAGCATATTTAATTTCTAGTTTCTTGGTTGTGGGTTGTGTAAGTACTTCAGAACTATTTTTAGTCACACCAACAAAGGAGAAAATCATATTCACTCTCCAATGAGTAAATTAAAAAAAAAATACATATTTTGTCTATAGCTTTTGACATAATAAAATATACCAAAATAAAATAAATGAACTTCCCTCCCTAATCATCAATGGAAAGAAAAGCTAAACTTCTGATAAAATAAGTACAAGTTCATTTTCCTGTTTCTTTTTAAAATTATTTAATATGACAAATGTCTAATACGCTATTGCATATCAACCCAATATTATCCACTAAGGAAACACCTAATTTGGGGTGGCTCTACATTTTCCATAGACCCAATTATTCAACCCCTAACATTCTATTCATTATTTTTCAGGATCCATTAGCAAAATATTCTAAACTGTCATTTGTAGTAACAATAAGGAAAGACCGTGACTTGTTAATTCTGGTTATAAGCATATTGAATGACCTACTCAAGGAAGGAGGAGCAGAAAATAATGAGAACCAGTTGGTTCTAAATCTGCCATTATTTCTAATATATAAAGAGAGAATGAACTATAATCTTTATGGTCTTTGTCTGACAATACTTCAAGAAGAGGTGGCTTACTATGGTGATTCTTTTTCAAAATTTACACTTTAAATTACTATAATTTCTCAAGAAATTATAATTGTGGGAACTGGAAAAAATATTTTTCCTCTATTCATATTAGGTTTATTGGTTGGGTCCCTGCAAATTAAACTGAAGAAAGATAACTTAACAAAAGAAAAAAAAAAAAAAACAGGAGTTTATTAAGACATAATTGTGCATACACACATAAGTACACAGTCATAAGTAACTCAAAGGATTGGTTACAACATAGGCTTATATAGCATTCTGACAAAAAATAACTTTATACATAAGCAACAAAACAAAAGAAAAGGACTTTGAACCTCTGCAGCTAGCAAATTGTGGAAAGCAAATACATAGGGAGACTAACTGTAGATAAGCCTAGTTCATAAGGCTTATTTGTCTGGACTTTTTCTCTGTACCTTATTGTCTCTGGTGATAAAGTGGTGATTCTTTTTCCAATATGAAAATTGAGAAAGAGGAGAGAGACATGGTCTTCACAAAGAGAGGTGGTTTTCTGTGTTCAGTTAGATAGGGGGAGGGCAGAGAGGTCTTCTGGAGTTTGGATTTTTTTTTTCAGTTGTCTTAAGTTCAAAATATTTTTAATGCTCGAGTGGGCTATTTTGGGGTAATATTACTCCAAAGCTTTTCATTAAAAAACAGAAAAATTATACAAATGCCTTCTAAAGATCTTGATTATGCATATATAGAAAACACACATACACAAACATACATATAAGTAGCACAAGTTTCCTAGTCAAGTGTACCTATCTGTCTTTATTTTGTTAAATGTAACACCTCTTGCTAACATGTATGTCTTGCTATTTAGTAGTGGGAATAATTCAAAAACAATGAGGTCAATGTTCTGATAATCATCTGATTTTTCCCCATTCTGCTTGTAACACATCAGATTTATAAAAACATAATGTCTAATTGAGAAAAGGACTGATGAACACAAATCAAGCCATGTAATTTCTAACAAAATTGGTGGTTACCGTATGGTGAGAGTTTGACAATCAACAGTTTTTCAGCCAGACTTAGTCTAATATGTGCACTTACCATGGCTGTAGAACTGTGTTATTTATTTCCCTTGGAGTTGTGCTGAATTAATAACTTCCCTTCAAAAGAGTATCATTTGTAGCCAGTGGACTTTTCACACTGTTTATTTTGAATTTGAAATTCAATTGAATGAAAGAATATACATATAAATATGGATCATTTCAGATAAAAATAAGGTGTTTTTTTAAATGGGGAAAATATAGAATAGCTTAGCTCAGCATCTAGTAGAATATTTATCAATCTAGTTCCCAACATTAATGAGAGCTTCAACTAATAGCAAATTCTATAGACTTCCTTCTCTCTAGAGCTTAAGACATAAGTCATCAGCTTGAATTTTGGAGTGTGACTGTCACAATGATTCAACAAAATCAGTCACATTCTTTAGAAGCTACACACTTTTCACAATTATTAATGAATATAGATGAATGTGAAAATACATACTGATGTAAATGTATATGTAGCTCTGCCCAGTGGAAAAGCCTAGGAGCAACAATGCTCCAGTATGCTCCAGTATCACTGAACACACCAGGCATCTATATCTTGGTTCTTTTTTGGGTTTTTTTTGAGACAAAGTCTTGCTCCATCAACCAGGCTGGAGTGCAGTGACGTGATCTGGGCTCACTGCAACTTCCACCTCGGTTGAAGCGATCCTCCCACCTCAGCCTCCCGAGTACCTCCCGTGGATTACAGGCATGTGCCACCATGCCCAGCTAATTTTTGTATTTTTAATAGAGACAAGGTTTCCCCATGTTGGCCAGGCTGGTCTTGAACTTCTGATCTCAGGTGTTCCATTCGCCTCAGCCTCCCAAAGTGCTGGGATTACAGGCATGAGCCACCATTCCTGGCCTAGATCTTGATTCTTTAGTATCATTTTTGATTAATGGATTCTGCCTTCTTGAAAAAAATGGCGAATTTTGGGGCTGAAATAAGACACATATATACGAATCTAAAGTATCTATTTGTGCCAGAAAGTAAGGACATACTGAAGGACAATGGTAGCCTGGCAGAAGTCCATAGGAGCGAGTTTAGAAGGGATCTCATTGGCCAAATCTGGAACAACTTAAGCATCAAACTATGTAATGATACTACCCTATGTAGTATCATGTATTACATTACAAACGGTGTAATGATACTATTATAACTCACTGAATAAAATAGGAATCTTTCTGTTCATATGGTTATGGACAAAGACATGAGTAAATAAATGGAGAGAAGAGAAAGCTTTTTCTTGTAGAAAAGTGCCAACTAGTCAGTGTAGAAGGAATGATGGAATCACGAAATCACAATATAGCAATTATTGTAGCGATAATCGATTCTGCTGAGAAATGTACTGGCTGAGAAAACTAGCAGGTTAAAATTTCATGGGGAATGGAATATTTACATCTTCTAAATGTACCTTCCTCCCCAAATAAGTCTTAATTGCAAAGGGAAGAAATGGTAACTTCCACAGTAGAGAAGCTGGCACGTGATCAAAGTTATTATCACAACAAATGGAACAAATTAATACCCTGCCCCATTTGAGGAAGCTTCACCTCTGTGCATTTCTGCCAAAATGCCTACCCTGAATTTCATCCTGAGGAATCTAAAGACAAACCCAAATGGATGCATTGTCAATGGGAGAACTGGCTTGTTTATCAAGGCTGAGTGTGGTGACTCACACCTGTACTCCCTGCACTTTGGGAGGCTGAGGCAGGTGGGTCACCTGAGGTCAGCAGTTCAGGAACAGCCTGGACAACATCATGAAACCCCAACTCTACTAAAAATACAAAAATTAGCTTGACATGGTGGTGCGTGCCTATAATCCCAGGTACTTGGAAGGCTAAGGTAGGAGAATCACTTGAACCCGGGAGGCGGGGGTGGCAGTGAGCCGAGATCGCGCCACTGCACTCCAGCCTGGGCAACAGAGTGAGACTCCATCTCAAAACAAAACAAAACAAACAAACAAAGAACAACAAAAAAGGAGAAGTATCAAGGTTGTGAGGGTAACAGAAAGAAAAGCAACTGTTCTAGATTGAAAGAGTCATAAAAACTAAATGTGACGTGGGATTCTGAACTGGATCCTTTTGGTGGTGTTGGGGTTCAGAAAAACATACTCAAAAGTGAAGGCCTCAGAAGCAGCCTTGGAAGCAAAGTTGATCTTTGGCCTCCTATTCCGTGCCACTCATGCCCTCTGAGACAAGCCATGGAAACTAGAATTCTTTTCCCCAAAGCAGGTCTTAGGAACCAGAAGCCCTTTTTCCCAAAGCCAGCCTATGGTCATGTTCTGTCTTACCTGGGCCATAGAGAAAGACTCTGACCTGCCTTGTTTGATAGCAGCCATTCCAGAAAGGGTCCAGCCCCATACCCAGGAGGAAGGAACACTGCATAGAGAGGCCAAGAAGAATCCAGATAAGCCTGGCTGGGTTTCCCCGCCTGGGCCTACTAGAATTAGATCAAATCCTTTTTTCTAATCACAGTTCTACATGCCTGTCCATTCTTCATTGAACCTAAGCATAAAAATGGATAGTTTTTTTTCTGTTTCCTTAATTCTTCATCCTAAGGGCTCCCATGTTATGTGAAACCATAATGAATTACATTTGCTATGCCTTTCTCTTGTTAATCTGTGTTTTGTTATACGAATGTCAGTCATGACATTTATGATTAAGGGGTGGGAAGGAGTCACCCATTTTCTGCTCCAATATTATAAAAAAAAAAAAAAGTGGTGCCATAATTGAGGAACTCTAAATAAGATTTGTGCATTAGATAGTAGTAATAGATGTAAAAGCCCTCATTCTAAGGTTTGTCATGGTTATATAACAGCATAGTCTTGTTTGTAGAAATTCCAGAGTAAAATATTGGGGATGATGAAAAGTCAGCCAGCACCTTACTTTTAAGGGATTCAGAAGGAATAAAATGTTCTTCATAGTATTCTTAAAATTTTTGCTGTGTTTAAAATTGTCTGAAAAAGAGAAAAATCAGAAAGTAATTGGGAAGATGAAGTAGTACTTTCGAAAATGTACTAATATTAAGGAGTAAATTTTAATTTGAAATTGAACCTAAATAGTAATTGTAATTGTGGTCACAACTTGAAAGTAAATGACAAATTAATTTTAGAGAGTTTTAATTCTATATAAAATTTAAAAGTTGATCAGTATGAAACTTGAGAATTGTGATATTTGAGGCTAGTCAAGAATCAATGAAACTAATTTAGGCTTTGAAAATATCTTTGAGGAGTTTTCATGCCAAAGTTTTTAAAAACATAATTTGTAATTAGATTGAATGTTTTGATTTGGATATAAAACTAACTTAGAAATAAAAAGAGAGGAGCAAGTGAGAGTTCTCCAATCCTGCCCAAAACTATGTAGATAAATAAATAAATACTGAGGCCTTTTGTGATCTACTAGTTGTGCAGCCAGTGTAAACATAGATTTGTAGTGATGTGGAAAAGTGTGTTTAAAATGGAATCTCCAAGTTGCAGAGGACTGACAACTCTTATAGATGATAAAAATCAAATTAATAGATCAACATTTTACAGAGTTCTTTTAAAGCCATTTTGACCCCCAAAAATGACAAACAAGCATAATCCTAATATGTATAGAAAAATAATTCAATGTCTTTTCTTGAGTAATAGTTTATTAAATGTTAATTATATGATAGCAAGTATGTCATAGAATGATTAAGATTAATTTTCTAAGTCATTCGTCCTATTTATGAATGGACTCAAATAGATCAAGGTAATTTTAACAGAACGGGTCAGCCATTTTGCTAGTCACTGAGAGATGTCCTTGGAATATGGTTGGCAGTTGTGGTGTTCTAAATATCAAGGGGTGTGCTAGACCTGGAGGGAAGTGAGGGAAATATTAAAACTTTCATGTGTCTTTGGAATGAGAACTAAACTTTTAGCTTTGTGCTAAGTGATTTCCTCAGTAAAATATCAATATTTTATTTAGTTATATTTTTCTTACATTAAGCATCCCTTTCAGCCAACCTCATGAAATATACTGTCCCCAAACACTCAGTCTTCATGTAAACACTTTGATACCAGCTGTTATTCCATCTAAAATTATTTTCCTCCTCCTCGTTGCCTTTTCTTCCTGAAGATGATCCTATCTTCAGGATCTAGTTCTCTTTCTGCCTCTTCATGGAACATTGCTATGATACTTCATCCATGTCCGTCTATCCCCTCTGAATAGTTATAGCACGTGTTCTTAGCATAATTTATTCAGAAAGTAATCATCATTGCCTTGTGACATATAATGAAGTATTTTCTTACTATTTAACTCTATCTATACTTCTCCAATAAAATTTGAGGTTCTTGAAGGAGGAATCCTGTCTTATTCCTCTTTGGAATAAGAGAAATATTGGTAGACCCAGTGTCTACCATGATCCGAATACAGTGCTAAGAGCTGAGAACAGAAATCTAATTGTTTCTCTCTTCCAATATGCTTTGTGTTTATATGAAGTTGTGGACAAGTTAACGAAAGACGTACGGTAAAAATATGAATGCACATTAGCTAATTTGTCTATATTAGAAGCACGATGAGTTATGAAATGGAAAAAGGGATGTTCGTGGCATGAGATCAGAGCTGTAACAATGCCTCTCCACAAGGAGACTTCCAGTGATGTTTTTCTAGCACTCAGCCATTAGATATCATTGAATGAATTCACCAAAGCAATCTGTATGCTATCTATGCTCATTTTTATGTTAATTATTCTGTATTCCCAAGCAAATGTATTTTCCCAGCAGGAATTAAATTTCAGGAATATAACATAACAAACCCTGTGTCATTTGAATTTTTATTTTTTTCATAATTAAGACATATATTGTTATAGTGCATGTTTGCTTTTCTAAAATAACACCTAGTAATTTGTAATACATTGGTTTGTTCTATGAGTGTGGTTTATGATGCTCTACCTTTTATCCACTGGTGTAATATCTTACATTTTATCAGTAACCATGGAAACTTTTAGCACATCATCCAACAATAAATAAATAGACTAACTTCCCAGCAATGAAAGTAAATAATTATTTATTTAATTCAAAGTAGAGAACACAGCATGGATTAAAAAAACTTACGTAAGATCCAATAATCCAAATATTTAATATTTTCTCTTTGGTTTAACATAAGGTTCTGAAAGCCTGCTTTGCTCACCAACACCTCCTACCCAACCAAACTGCCAACACGCCAAACCAAGTGGATTGATTTAACAGCATATTAAGTTCCCCTGCCAGTGTTTGGTGGAAAGGCAGTTAATCAGGAGTGAAAGGCCTCAAATCTTGCCAACAGGAAACAAAAAAGTAAAGAAGAGGCCATCCATAATACATACTCATAGTTAATCAGCCCCTGGAGATTCTTTAGCTCTTTGTCTACAGCATTAAGAAACACATGCTAATATGTTATTCTCTTTTGTTGACTGCTCTAATTGAGATGCCTGACAAATTAATACAGAATATTAAGATTATTAATGCCAAATGGAAAAAGAAGCCTTATTATAAAATGTCATATAAAAGTTATTTGTAAACACTAAGGAATTAATTTCTTAAATCACTTCAGCAAATGTTAACTTTAATTGTACTCAATGAATGTTTACGGATGCTTTTGACAGGGTGGATTTTTTTTCTTTTTTCCCTCAGAGTATATACTTTTTAGGCAGTTTAGGAAACAAAAGATAAATCAATGGCTAGTTGTTTAGTTTGTCTGATTCAAGCCATATATTGGATTTAAAGAAGAAGGATGCACGAGCTCTTGAAGTGGCTCTGGGCGCACTGCTCCAACTTCTGGATCTCATTGGTAAAATGGACTGAGTAGGGTTACTGGGGAACTGTGATAATATAAAGTTCTTAGCACTTTTCTGACATTTCTTATTTTTAATTATATTGTATTGTTTTGGCTTCAAATATAGCAGATAATCATTTTTTATTCTATAGCCAAAATGCTGGCATCATCCAAAAAAGTGACTTCTGTTTTGTTTTTTTTTTTTATTACCATTTTAAAAACACCATGCCCTATAACATCTAAAGACTCATTTACTTTAGTGAATGGGAATAGTGACAATATAATCCCATGGCTTATTCATAACAGAGAACCTTGGTGATGCTGTGGTAATGAGCAGGTGGTAACAATTCTTGATTATTTATACATTTTTGAGGATATAATGGGATCGAGTCGTTGAACTGCTGTTGTACAAATATGTAAACTTCACACATATCAGTTTTTTAAATGCTGTTTTCTTTTGAATTTAAGAAGGGTAAAAACACACCAGAAATATTTTAAAAGAGAGGTCTTAGATAGATCATAAACTATCATGTTCTGTTCACATTCATCACAATCAAACTTATATTCTATCTCTAATATATCCTACACATTGGCATATGGCTCCCAGGATGTAGTGTCTACAGTAAGAACTGAGAAGGTTCTATACTTGCTCTCAATTTCTTCCTTCTTAGGAATGACAGGCAAAGTAACTGTCACTTCTGTGAAGTAGCAATAGATACTATTATGAAGTATATCGTGTGGCAAAATCTCTACTTTAACTGAATACTTTAAAAGTACTTACCTAATTTTCATTCCTTGAGCACTGTGCTCACCCCTTGAGAACATCAGAAATTTGATAATTTTCTATTTGAGTTCTAGGAGATTGAAAGCTGTGTGACTTTTCAAAAACTTTCTGACACATCAGTGCTAATTTGAGCAGAATTTAGCTAGCTCTCACAAGTGATGAAAGCAAAGAAAACCAGTGAGCACTGTCAGTCTGTTAATCTAGTATCTGATTGCTTGTCTAACTGTCATTGGTGAAAAGCACGTATCTTTGTTCTTCTGAGTTCAAGCCGGATGTGCTCTTGTATTTAGCATGACAGGAAATCTCAAACAGCAAAGAATTACATGGATTTAAGGAATCTGATATTCCTATATTCAGATCTCCCCTCTTGTTCATGATAGAGTCGGCTGTAGAAAATCTATAAAATAGCAAGAATTAAAAACATACTATAAAGTATATGTTTGGATTATCATAAATCCATACAAACTACTTTTTCTCAGGGCCTCTTAATAAGAACTGGTTCCATTTGATGAGTCAATTGCAAACTCTTGAAGGCATATTGACAGACGGATTCATCTGAACAAAATGATTTTCTTGATTTGCCAAAGTGTCTAAAAATTAGTTTTCAAATTTTTGAATTATATATAAGGCATTTTGCTTCTGAGAGGTGACTTTTGGCAGACCCATATTGCTTCTTATAAGAAACTTAGATGAATGAGGCACAAAATAGTTTCTCGAATTACCTAATTATTTTTCAATGAAAAATAAGGGTCAAAGTGAATGGGCCATAGGGAAGTTATAGCTGAATCCTGTAGAGATCACTGAGAAAGATCTAGTGCCTAGGTCACTGTGCACAGAAAGACAGGTCTGCTGTGATTCCACAGAGAAAAATGTGTCTGGCCAATGGACAGTCTGAGTACATGAACTACTGAAGGAAGAAAGACTGATGATTTGGGATGCTTCAGAAAAGTTTTCCTACATTTATTCTTAATAATATGTTAGTAATTTAAGATGCTAAAAAAAAAAAAAAGAAATCAATGTGAAAGATTTCCTGACTTCTCTTTTCTACTGCAAATAAATTAGGTTGATACATGTAAAAAGGGCTATTCTCCTTCTCCTTCAGGTTGTTTATTTCTGCTTCTTCTTCCATCATATTTTATTCTTTTTTCTCACCTCTTTTCCCACCATTCTCCCAGTTACCTTCATTCCTAATGTTGCCATTTATTTCGTATATATTCTTCAGCATTACACACACATTATTTAACTGGAAAGTATAATAACTACAGCCATTTCTTAAAATATAACATTAATGGGATGTAATTTGTTATAACATGCCATTTGAAAATACAGCATTTTTTTTACTTTAGTGAGATCTCTCTGCTAGCAATTGTAATTATTATATTGTGATGTTCCTATGTATGCTATAACGTATGCTATAACTGCCTACCTTTCCTGCAGATGAAAATGCTATAAAATGGTTCATAGAAGTGCCTCAAGTAAAATTTGATTTTGTTTCAAATTACTTTTCAATTTTTAACATTCTTAACTTCTTTTTTAAAAATTACAATTTTTCGTAATGCCAAAGATAGAAAATAGTGAGTAAAGAACAGTAAACAGATTTATTTTGTGAGCAAAGAACAGTAAACTTATTTTTACTAAACAACTCTTTTTACAGTGCACTCTCAAGTCTAAATTTCAGAATGTTAAAAAAAAGATTCTTGTACAAATATAAAGTGAGCATATATCAAAGATTTATTTAACCTATTCACGAGGAAACTAGCAGGATACTAGAGCTGGTTTAAAAAATAAAATGAGAGAATATTGTTTATGATCAATGAATGGAAGAATGTTGAGATAAGATTACTTCAGTTAGATACAAAAATGGCTAATAATGTCCTATAGGCAATAAATCTGTAACTGAGCCATCATTTCTGTTGGCTAGAACCATTAACATCTCTATCAGAAAAAAAAATCTTTTGTAATGTATTAATCTTCTATAAGCTGACATTTATCTTTGGAGAACCTCAGTTCTATTCAGTGATGAATAAGAAAAAATATGCATTTCTCTAGAAAATCAGTGTTCTGTAAACAAGTTTGCTAGATAATTCTTCAGTATGATAAGGCACTTAGTAAACTTTTTACCATAATTTCAGTTTAGGATAATTTATCTTACTAAACTATGTGTCTATTACACATAAAATCCAATAAAAGTACCAATTATACTGGTTAGGTACAGAATTGTTCAGTCTGATATACAGCTGAAAGACAAGCCCAATTTCCTTCTTGAAAATTGAAACATAGTGAAGAAGAATATTTACTTAACTGCTTGTCCTATAATGCCCACTCTATGACTCTGTCATAGCATGTGCCCTAAATAAGCACTGTTCATGTCTGTTAATTTATTTGCTTGAGAGAAATGTAACCGTTTTTAACTCATATTGCATAAATTACCGGGGTCTTAACTCGATGACTGGTTTGGATGGGGAAAGGAATAAGAGAGGAAGGAAGAATGAATAGGTGAAAATCTTCTCACTCTAATGCTTTATTCAGATAAAGTTATTTATTTTTGATAGACAAACTGAAATTGTATTCACATTTTTTAAAAGAGACTTTTATTCAAAAAATATTTTTGGAAACCTTAAACTTCTAAATTAAAAGTCAAATACAATTGCAATGATTTGAAAAGTTGGCTACATGAGCCAGTTAAATAGTAAAGTATTTGAATAACCAGGCACTAAGGAGATTAAATAAAGAGCAGCTATTTTCTAAATGTTGATAAGCCAAAGACAGGATAGCATATATGGACCTGCTAGTTCCCTTGACCAACAGGCATCTTCTTCTAAAATGGAGTTTGAATCCTTAGCTTGAGAATAACAATTAAGGGCAGAATCAGAACTAATACCTCAATGACAATTTGTACAATTACCAGTGAAGATTAGCTGCCCAAGACAATCTAGATCTTCATACTACAAATCTCTTTTCAGTGAGTAATATCAAAATTATCTCTGTGTAAGAATGTATAATAAAAATATAAAGTTTATGGACATCGTTATTAGTCGTTATAGTAACCCCTACATTTTCTAAGTAGTACTGAGAATTTGTTGTCCAATTGGAAATTCACATTTAAAACTCTTCATCTCACTTAAAAAATATGTCACTAAGGAAGCAATTATCTTTTCTCATGTGCAGCCAGTTTAGCTGAATGTCAAACAGCATTTCTACATATTATTATTCTCCGGTGTGGTGCTGTTTCCTTGGGCTTGTCTTATACGTTGTTTCACCCTTTAACACTCAACAAATGCATGATAGTTGACTGAAATTAACTTATGATGTAAGACTTTTTTCTCTAGATGTCTCCCAGGTTGGGAGTACTACCAAAATAATTCCCCCCAAAAGCAAAAATAAACAAACACAAAGTAAATTCAACAAAAAAAGACCCCGCATCAGTATCCATATAACCTTCCTAGAAGGGCTTCTTTATAGGTTAAATTTTACTTGTGTTTGGTGTCATGGGTGGAGCTGTCAGTATTGGAATATTCATCATGATCTTGATATTAAGGACTTATTATTTATTAATTCATTTTATGCTCAATGACCCTTCTGCCTATTGTGTGTAAGGCAGAAATCTAGGTAAAAGGAATACGGATGAATAAAAATGGTTAATCCCTAGTCAACATGGTTCAAATATAATATAAGAATGAAACACGTGTGTGAATCTTTACAGTACAAAGCAGAAAGTATTTCGTGTAATAATGATGTTTCAGAGCAGGAAGAACTCACAACTAATTAGTTCTCGTCAAAATTGGGGTATAAAAGAGATAGTTGCTGACAGAGGTCATCAATGATACATGGAATTTAGCTAGAAAAAAATTAAGTGGAAAGAAATGTTCTGGCTATAGCAGGTAGCATGAGAAAATGAAGAATATAAAACAGGATTAAGGCAATGGAGTAGTATAGTATAGAATAGTACAGTATTACAGTATATAGTATAGTATAGATGAAATATATAATGTTTGTAGGTGATGATAGTTGCTTGGGAAAAAATAGCTTTTGCAAATATCATAGATGATCCCAAATCCTAGGATGAGCTATTACACTTGATGTAATCATCACCAAGATAGCAGTGAAGGCTTCTAACGATTTATATAAGCTGTTTAAAAATATTTAATATAGTCTATTTTTGAATATTTTTCTGTTGTTTTATAGACTTCATTGAACTGGTGTGGAACTGGATTTTGAATGCCCAATTAGGATAAATTTAATAACACAATAGATAGGCTAACAGGGTAAAAGGGTCTAGTCTGGAATGATAGATGTGGGTAAGCTATATCTTGACCTTGATTGTTAATTGTCTTATTGAAACACTATACAGCTCACAAAACCACTGGGCCCCATATCTCCTTGTTATATGGAGTTCTCCCTTATTTGAGTTGATCCACTTAATGCTGTCATCTGGAGGAAAATACCAGTCTGCCACACTGCTGCATTCTTAGTGCATTTGCTGTTATTCATATATACTGTGTGAGGCCCAGTTTGATAGGAAATTTAGACCAATGAGATAACACAGCTCACCTCCTGCTTCCTATAATGACCTAGGAATATTGTGTCATCAACAACAGGTTTTTCTAAATAATTTTGCCTTTAAAAATACTTTTTAAAATATGTCAGGGGCTGGGAAGTTTGAACATAGTTTCAGAAGTCAATTGAATATTTCCTTCATCCCAGCATAAATCTAGGAAAACAGAGAAAGGCATGGTGTGGGATACACACAGAGAACACTAAGGTTGGGCAACAAAGAAAGAATGTAGTTTCATGTTCTTAGCAATATTATTATTACGATGCATTTGTTACCATTTTTCAGTATTTTGTGATTAAAATAAATGAGACAACCCGGTACCCAAGGTTTTGGATGCACACTTTTGAAAAAATCCTGAAATGAGTACACGATTACATGAGGAATAACGCAAGTTCAATGCGCATCCAAAAGTTCCAGAACGAGCTTGTCCAACCCAGGGTCCACGAGCCACATGCAGCCCAGGACGCTTTAGAATGTGGCCCAACACCAATTTGTAAACTTTATTAAAACCTTATGTTGTTTTTGCAATTCTTTTTAAGCTAATCAGTTATCATTAGTGTGTGTATTTTATGTGTGGCCCAAGACAATTATTCTTCCAATGGGCCCAGGGAAGCCAAAAGACTGGATGTCTCTATTCTAGAAGCTGATTCACTGTCAGAATTCCACAGACTCCCTTGTTGTTTTTAATTATGTATTCTATAGACATCATTATTTCATAGGTCCAATTAAAATGCTCAGGGTTTTTGTTTTGATTTTTAGCCAGTTTTTTGTATGACATATTTTTCAGACTACCACTATCCTGGTCTAAGTAAAAGATAAGGCTATTACTCCCCTGAGCATGAATATTTAGTTTCCAATAATTCGCTCTAAGGTCAAAATAGTGTTGTCATGTGTCTCACTTCATTCACTTTTCTCACAGTTAAAAAACAACCTCATGGCTTCTCCAAATCAAGGTGTTCTTAAATTCTCTTCCTCCTCCTACTGGTTTATCTCACTTTGGAACTTAAAGATATTTACACAAACATTCAACAAACTTAATCTTATTATGCTTTACCTCCTTGTGGTTTTTGTTATCTCCAAATGTTGCCTCAGTCATGTAACACCTTGTTTTTCTCCTAAGCTTTTAAACCGTTGAATATTTTTAAACAATTTCTTATTTGCATTCATCAAATCTAAATCAATTTTTAACCCACAGAGGGTTAAAGATAGAACACTTCAGCAACCATGAAGGACACTCATGTACTTGACATTTATGTATTTATGAACATATTTTAGGTATGGCCATGCAATCGTATTTTCTCTTTTTTTTTATTTTTTGTCATGAAAATATTTTCAAGTTTTTCATATTTTTATATTTATGAAAGATTCTATATTCTTTTGGCCACTTTAGCTATCCTGTAGACCCTATCTAGACCTTCCAGAGTTTTGTTATTTCTTTGCTGCGATTGGTGACCAGAATTACAAACAGTATCTCATAGAAACACTGAATTTTACAATTCAGAGATAAAGCTTCCCATTTCATTTCCTTGGTCCCTGATTTCATTGTAAGAGCTCTGTGAGTCACTGCCTGCCAGGAGCAATCTACAATGACGCCTAGATCAGTCCACAGCTGTAACGAGTTCACTATTCCAGAAATACAAGTTTGAAGAGCTTCCTACTCAACGTCCCTTAGAAAATCACCCAAAATTGATCATGTGAAGCCCACTTTCTGCTTCTCCATATTTGTGTTTATGGCAAAGTTTCCCCACTGGCCTGGATTTTCACTATGCAGAAGTGTTCAGGGTTATCTACAAACATAATACATAAATTCTACATATTTATAATACATATATATGTACTTTGTCTATATACACATATATTGTACTATATATGTGTTTATATATGTACTATATACACACACACAAGTATATGTGCTATATATACACATACACAAACACATGGTTCTTATTTTTTATTATTAACCTAAATATAAAATAAGATCTCTGGAGAAAATTCTGTTAATGTGTTTCCATCATGAAAACACACAATGAACTTGTTTATTGTTCTATCTATAACAAAATATTTAAACTAATTGTATCCCAATTTGAATATCATTCTTGTGGAATTTGCCAAAGTATTTTTTTTTTCCTTCAAATTGGAAAACAGACATAGGAGTAGTATCTTCTTGGGAGATATTTATCCTCTTAATCAAAGAACTTCATTATATTATATTCATCAACCACCACCGTGCTGGTCACTTGCATGTTTCTAATGAATTATATTTGGTGTACATATTTGGTGTTCATTGACTCTCTTCTTTTTAATAGAGGTCACTGGTTTATTTTCTATGGAACCAAGAATCATTAATCATAACTTGGAATTAATTTGAAGAGATGATTTTAAAAAACTTATAGGCCTGTCTTTTGCAGTACAGAGTTCGGGGTTCCTTGCTTCATGATAAACATTTGCATAAAAGAATGAAGCTTTTAGAACCTTATCGTGTTGTTCAACTTTAGGGATATTAAAAGAGGAAGAAGCCTGAGATGAACGTGGGCAAGGCAACTGATAGCTTCATGCACTGAAGAGGGAGTTTCCAATTGCATGCTTGTTTCTCTCCCTACATGTGCTAAGATTTGTTTAGAAATTTTATATCATTTTGAGACCAAACAAAAAAAACAACTCTGAGGCATAAATTTTGATAGTACAAGGACCCATTTATCATGCTTAACATATAATCTTTTAGATTAAATTTTTATTGTGCAATGATTACAGTTTCACCTGCCTTTGTAAGAAAGACTTTAGAGAGATGCCACGTATCCTTTTTATCCAGTCTCCTCCAGTGGCATCTTGTAACACTAGAGTCACCACCAGTATATTCACTTTGATGTGTTAAGAATACAGAATATTTCCATCACCACAAGGATCTCTCCTGTTGTCATTTTGTAGCCTCACATACTTCCACTTGTATTCCTCCTGAACCCCTAGCAACCACTAATTTCTTGGCATCATGAACCAGAGAATTTTTTCATCACTAAGTCTGTTCTGCCAGGATCTGCCACTCTTCAGCCATAACTCCTAGTTACTCCCGACATCTTTTAGGCTTCTGCCCTCCTTGGGCATCAAGTTTACTGCCAGTTGCCTTCTGAGTCACCTGCAGTCACCACTGGAGATGTAACTGAGTCCTCATGTGCCAAACTTATTTGGTATTCACCTTAAAATTATTTTTTAAAAGCCTATTATTCACACACTTTCCCTCTACTCTTGGTTTACTAATTTGCACGTGTAGTTTATAGGACCAAGCCGGAGATAAGTTACTGTTTATTTCCCGAATCTCCTATTCATGGTCCAGTTTAAACTCAGCTGGGAACACCCTGTCTCATTCAGAACTTAATCATAGTCTTTAGATATAGTCTTTTTTTTTTCTTTATATGCTTATTATGAACATGTAGTATCCAGTATCTAATCCAATGACAGTCACAAATTGGCCCATCAGTGGCAAGAAATTTAAAAAATGGACGCTATAGTGAGGACTAAATTAAAAAATGACAGCCAAACTGATTTTCTCAAGCACATTCTGCTAATTTGTATTACGTTTAAAGTGAAAGAATTGCTTTTGGGAAACTGAACATCTATATCACAATTGCAGTGGTGGTGGTTATACGAATCTATACAACTGGTAAAACTTGTATACAACAAAAAAGTTTACATAAAAACTAGTTAAATGGGAATAAAGTCTGCAGTTTACTTAATTTTATTGTGCCAATGTCAATTTTCTGGCTTTCATGGTTGTACCATATTGTGTAGAATGTTATTATTGGAGGAAACGGGGGAAAGTTACATAGGAACTCAACTGTATTAGTCCATTCTCACAGTGTTATAAAGAAATACTGAGACTCGGTAAATTATAAAGAAAAGAGGCTTAATTGGCTCACAGTTCCACAGGCTGTACAGCAAGCATGGTGCTGGCATCTGCTCAGCTTCTGGAGAGACTCAGGAAACCGTCAATCATGGCAGAACGTGAAGGGGAAGCGTGCGCTTCTGATGCTTGGACTGACAGGAAGAGAGTAAGGGGGAGGTGCCTCACCCTTTAAACAACCACATCACATGAGAACTCGCTATCGCGACCAAGGAGGATCTTGCTAAACCATTAGAAAGCACCCATATGTGGCTGGGCACCGTGGCTCATGCCTGTAATTCCAGCACTTTGGAAGGCCGAGGCAGGTGGATCACTTGAGGTCAGGAGTTCAAGGCCCGCCTGACCTACATGGTGAAACCCCATCTCTACTAAAGATACCAAAAAGTTAGCCGAGTGTGGTGGCGTGCCCCTGTAATAACAGCTACTCCAGAGGCTGAGGCAGGAGGATCGCTTGAATCCGGGAAGCCGAGGTTGCAGTAAGCCGAAATAACGCCACTGTTCTCTAGCCTGCGAAACAGAGCCAGACTATGTAAGAAAAGATAAGAAGGAAAGGAGAGAGGAGGGGAGGGGAGGGGAGATGTGGAGAGGGGAGGAGAGGGAAGAGGGGATGGGAGGGAAGGGAAAGGAAGAAGAAAGGCGGGGAAGGGAGGGGAGGGGAGGGGCAAAGAAACCAGCCATATGATCCAGTTACCTCCCACTAGGTCCCACTTCCGACGCTGGGAATTACAATTCCCCATGAGATTTGGGTAGGGATACATATCCAAGCCATATCATCAACTATTTTTGCAACTACTATGTGAGTCTAAAATTATTTCAAATTAAATCTAAAGGCAAAACCCATCAAACTTAGAAATTATTATGTGATTTAAAGTCCCTGTCTCTCTCATTCTGTGTGTAGGTGTATACATTACATGTATATATCTCAGATAGCTAAAGCATGTGCTTGTTTGACATAGGTGTGTTGCTGTTGTTGTTTTAATTTTTATATACTGTTTAACTTTTCGAGACAGAGTCTCACTGTATCACCCAAGCTGAAGTGCAGTGACACGATCTCAACTCACTGCAACCTCTGCCTCCTGGGCTCAAGCAATTCTGCCTCAGCCTTCTGAGTAGCTGGAATCACAGGTGTGTGCTACCACGCCTGGTTAATTTTTGCCTTTTTAGTGGAGACGGGGTTTCACCATGTTGACCAGGCTGGTCTGGAATGCCTGACCTCAAGTGGTTCACCTGCCTCAGCCTCCCGAAGTGCTGGGAGCCACTGTGCCCAGTCTGACATCTTTTTTATGGATTTCGAAATATGAATGTATTTACATTGTTTGAAAGTTCATAGTGTATATAAAATTGAAGATAGGATCCTGAAATATGTATGAAAGCATTATAATGCATAGGTGTTTGTGTGAAACATAGATAGATTGTATCTGAGTAAAAGAAATGACAGTAGAATACTAATATCAAAATTATATAAATAAGATGACAGGATCCCAAAGTATAATTTTGTTTGCTTTTTGCACTAACAAAATATTACCACATCTAAATAAATGAAAAACACGTTATGAATGGCATATGCTTTTTCCATCGATTTAATTTTTGCTAAGAAATATAAAATGTTTTAGAATTTTTATGTAATTCATAAATGTTTCCTTAATATTTATAATAATACTTAAATATGGAAATGAATACATCATCTCAAATAACACTGAGTTTATTCTTGGAATATCTTTTTTTTCCTGTTAGAGATTTTCTTTCATTTTCTTTTTATTTTTCCCCAGGATGCTATCATTCCTACCTTTCTCCTGATTTGTTTCACAGGATATTTTCCAACAAGAACTTGAATAAAATAGACTTAATTACCACTGTTTTATTCTCAAAATAAGCTAATGACTATTAAGTCTTCCTCCTTGATTTGAGGACTTTTTGATACACTTATTCAAAAAGGCAGATTCAAAATAAGCTCTCTACTGTTTTATTCCTCAGAATCTCTGTTTGTATGTAATTGGCTAACAAAACCCATTGCTTATTAGCTTTGTCTCAGTGCTAAAAGCAATAGTCCTAAAAATTATTGCAAACCTGCATCTATCTCTCCTGATTACTCCAGGAGGAAAAGCAAAACAAAACAGAACAAAGAAAAAAAAAGTTGCTCTGGATAACGTTTGATGACAATAGCTTTACATCAGAGGACTTCCTTATCTTCAATGTGTGCTTATTCCTCATGTCACTTTTTCTTCCCCTTAATTGAGGAAAATGTGTTCAGAAGTTAAAGTGGTGGCCATCTATTTAAAGTTTTAAATTATTCAGCTTAGAAAGCAAATAAAATTTTCATATGTACAAGGGAATATAGCATCACTCAAGTAATACCCATCACATTGCACAGGAAGTGGATAATCTTTCCTGATAAAAGAAAGCATTAAAGATGGAAACTGTATAGATCTTCTGTAAATCAGAAGCTCTATAACCAGCTACTTAACTCAAATTCTAAAAACAACCCAATATTTGTATGTAAATGACACCAATATAACAAACATATTTCTTCAGTTAAGTCAGTTATGTTAATTTGTTGAAAAGAATCTGTTAAGTGAATCATTTATCATCCCATAAACAAAACATACGGTGATAATTGTGCAAATCATTATTTCAACTTATTGAGTTGCCAAAGTATGAACAAAAGGCAACCTGCATCTTCATTTTAGGTTAAGTAATTTGGTTCTCACAGATTGAAATTTTCATTTAAAAAGATTTCCCTTTTGAATAGTATATAAAGTGAATTAGAGGAGAGACTGGAAGCAGGGAGAGCATTCTGAGAGCTGTCAGGGGAGTAGGAAGGTTTGGCCAGATACAGTGGCCACACGCATGAAAAGCCATTACTGGAGAGGCAGGACCGCCAGCACCTGTGACATTGTGAAGGTGAGTGAGGAAGAACAAGAGCCATGGATGCGACAGAGATTCTGGCTGGAGGACTAGGAGGATGGCAGCATCAGCAAATGGTGTGGGAGGACAATAGAAAATAAACACAGTTTTGATGATAAAAAGACATTTTTTAAACATCTTGCAGCCATTTAAATAAAGATGTTTAATAGAAAGTTGGAAATTCAGGCCTAGATCTCAAAATCCAACTTAGAGCTGGAGATGTGGATATGGGAATCAATCTCCAATATTTGGATTGGAATGAGACTTCCTAGAAGGAGGTTGGGTTGAAAAAGTCCGCAATTCTTGTGCCAGGATACAAATGGGATCAGTCTCATGGAGAAAAGGCATTACAAGGATACCAACTGCACCAAAAAGATTCCCTAGGGTTAAAACTAATAAAGAAGGCTTAGATTTCATTTTATTAGTGCAGGAGACTACATGTAGGGCAATAGAAGAGAGATGGAAATGTACTTCTATCCTTAGAAGTTGGATATGAAATTGTCTCTTCAAGAAGTGTGGGAGGTCAATAAAAAATAATGCAATGTTGTAATTGAAGAAGTGAACTAGAAAGGTGAGTTAGTTAGAAGACATTTGGTGGAGTTTTTTGTTTTCTTTATTTTTTCTCTGAAATCAAGACTTTAGGCTTGTTTCGTTGAAAGAGTAGAGGCCGAGAGAGATGTTAAGGAATACAGGGGCATCATAGAGGTATAGCTAATGGAACAAGGGAGAAAAGAGTTGGATGAGAAGATGGGAATAAACAGCCC
Organism: Trachypithecus francoisi; assembly: GCF_009764315.1. Lineage (NCBI taxonomy): Eukaryota > Metazoa > Chordata > Mammalia > Primates > Cercopithecidae > Trachypithecus > Trachypithecus francoisi. The sequence continues at coordinate 12,054,579 of NW_022681469.1, read as the reverse complement.
AAGTAGGATTTCTCCCTTGTTGGGCTGTGGAAGAAAGCCAGTTGAGTAGTAGATTGTGGCTAGACCACACTTTATTAATCCGTTTGTCAATAAATACACATTTGAGATATTTCTAGATTGGACTGATTATGCATAAAGCAACCAGGCTCTCAGGAGGTCAGAAAATAATTCTAGGTAGTGAAGGAAACAGATAATAACAGCAAAATATTCTTGTTGAACTTACATTTGAAGACAAAAAAAGCAGATGATGTCACCTGTGAGGAAGTAGCAAGAACAACATGACCTTTAATAATCCATAGAAGAAGAAAACAAATCCAATGAAGATAAAGAGAAGAAATCAGAAATCAAACAGACATGTGCAAAATAAGATATGTTCTTGAATGAGAAAGATTCCAGGAGAAGATGGCTAAGGGAAATATTCAAGAAAAATTGTTTAAAAAGATTACTTCATTATCATCAGTTATTTCATTGTGAGTGATTTTTCTGATTTATTCCAAAAGAAGAAACAGCAATGAACAAATTGCTAAAGCTTAAAGAGAGCATGGAAGAGGAGGGAAAAACAGAGCAGACACCATTTATTTGAGAAGTTTTGCAGTGAAAGGGAATAGAAAATTAGGCATAGTACAAACGGAGAAACATAATGTAAAAAGGTTTTTTTTCTTCCCATGAAAGATGAAATCCAAGTATATTGGAAAAAATGGCTTCTGTAGACCTAGGAATTGTCACTTATTTTGACCCTTCTATATTCTGAAGAAACATTACCTTGAGAATATATTATCATGCAATAGATAATAAAAATGGATGCATATTAAATTGAGGAAGAGTAAAGTTATTAATCCTCAACTCAGACATTACATCTAGTATTAGAATTATTAATATTTCATGGCATAAATTTATCCAACTAAAGAATCTCACATTTTGAAAAAGATAAAGTTGAAAGATGGTAATTTACCTTGATATCACAAATAATTCTCACATTAACTAAAACTTGATAATTTTGTTAATTGTATGCTTATAAAAAGCACTTGGTTCCACATTTAGAAAAATATTTTATCCCAGGTACTTTCCAAGGAGTATATTATCATATTTGCTGTCATTAATACTTATGAAAAAACCTGCGAAAAGCAATGGTTTTGGAAAATAACCTGAGGGCAATGCAATCTGTTCTAGATACTGTAAACAATGTCTAGAGTAAGCTTGTCAGTAGGGAGCTGAACACCTGCATCAAAAGTATTGGTTAAATTTGTGTTTACTGAATTGAGGTTTAGCATTTTTCCATGGGGCTACAATGAGGAAAACTATATTGTATTTCCTATGAAATTTGTTGCTGACTTTATACAGATATTCTTGAACACTTCATTCTTTATGTAGCATAGTTTCTTTTATGTGAGGATTTGGGAGGTTTCTTTCTGGACTCAGTGCCTTGAGTATTATGCTTCTTCAAGCAACTGGTTAGATTTTATTTTAACAGGTAAGATGAACCTTGCAACTAATTCTGTCTGCAATTATGTGATATGCCAGAGATTTTAAAGCCAAATTTTTAGACACCCTCCTATGCAACATTGTTTTTGGTTTTTCATATCTTTTTCAAACTAGCATATAGGTAAGTATTTTTAATCAATTTGTAGAGAAATAAGTTCATTTAATGGCAAAGTTTTTTTCCCCCAATATCTTCTTATTTCCTGTTCCACTCTCCCTTTATACTTTTATATCAATTTGTTCACTTATCAACTTAGAAAGTACCTATTGGTTAATGACTTCTTGCGTCAATTACTAGTTAGCTACCTTACTTTTCCACACACCTGACCTTTTTTAGAAGTTATATTAAGACCGGTCGTGATGGTTCATGTCTGTAATCCTAGCAGTTTAACAGGCCAAGGTGGGAGGATGGCTTGAGCCCACGAGTTTGAGGCTGCAGTGAGCTGTTATTATACCACTGCACTTCAGCCCGGGCTACAGAGCAAGACCCTGTCTCAAAAAAATATTTTTAATTCTCTATTGATTAATTTTGTTATATTTAATAATATGCTTTCAAATTGGTCTACTCTTCTGTCAAATTTGGTAATATCATTTGACTCTTCACTTGGAAGATGAGTATATTATTTGCCATGTCCTTCCTTCTACATTTTCTTATCCATTTCTACCTCCAAACCTCTCCCTCTTAGGTTGTATTTTAACATTGCTAAGATTCATAATGTTACATTTGTTTTTCTTAGTTTGTCTAAATATTTATTTAAAACATCACAAAATGGGTAGCATTTATCTAATTATTTTCATCCTTTCTTATGACTTGACATGAAGGATAAAGAAAAAATTAAAGGAAGTTTGGAAAGAAAAATAATATATTTGAAACAAATTTAAAATAGATCTCTGATGCTATATTAGATTATCATCTGAAAAACTTCTTTTGTCAATATCTCAGAAATTCAAATATGCATCCACTCTGTCACCCAGAAATTCTTCTCCTAGGCATTTATAACAAAGGCTCACAGCAATTTTATTTATACTAGTAAAAAAACCCAGAAATATCCCAGTATCTATCAACACAAAAATAGATACAGGTTATACTAAACTTATACAATGAAATAGTACACAGAAAAATGGAAATGTGCTACTAATAGTAACAATATGGGGAAATCTAAACGAAATTATTCTGAGTGATAGAAGCCAGTGATGTTTGATTACTTTATTATGAAGTTCAAAAAAGTCACAATTTGCTAGGTGCAGAGGCTCTTGCCTGTAATTCCAGCACTTTGGGAGGCCAGGGTAGGCAGATCACTTGAGGTCAGTAGTTCGAGACCAGCCTGGGCAATGAGGGTGAACCTCATCTCTACTAAAAATACAAAAATTAGGCCGGGCGCGGTGGCTCACGCCTGTAATCTCGGCACTTTGGGAGGCCGAGACGGGCGGATCACGAGGTCAGGAGATCCAGACCATCCTGGCTATCATGGTGAAACCCCGTCTCTACTAAAAAATACAAAAAACTAGCCGGGCGAGATGGCGGGCGCCTGCAGTTCCAGCTACTCGGGAGGCTGAGGCAGGAGAATGGCGTAAACCCGGGAGGCGGAGCTTGCAGTGAGCTGAGATCTAGCCACTGCACCCCAGCCTGGGCGACAGAGGCAGACTCCGTCTCAAAAAAAAAAACAAAAAACAAAAAACAAAAACCAAAAATTAGACAGGCATGGTGGCCCATGCCTATAGTCCCAGCTACTCAGGAGGCTGAGGTGGAAGAATCATTTGAACCTGGGAGATGGAGGTTGCTGTGAGCTGAGACCATGCCACTGCACTCCAGCCTGGACAACAGAACAAGACTCTGTCAAAACAAAAGGCAAAATTAACTATGGTTATAGAAATCAGAAAAGTTGTATGCATAGGGTGAGGAGTGGCATTAATTGAAAAGATATTTACTGAGGGGATCGATGAGACTAATTTTTGGGATAATAAAGCGTTCTATATCTTGATAGGGAGTGAGGATCACATGGGTCAATACATTTCTCAAAACCAATCAAATTATTCACTTGTTTTCAGTTTACTGTATTAAAAATTATTATCATTCTCTTTTTAAAAAATGACGTATTGCTCCTTGAACAGTCTGCAGTTTCATTGAGAGATCAAATAATAAACATTATAATTTTACTCTTCATTATAATAAGTATTATGATATAGGTAAGCACAGAATTTTAAGATGAGCATCATGTAACCTCACTATACATTTATCAAATATGTTTCACTTTCCTTCCGTAGCACATATTCCAGTCTCTTGGACACTGAGGTTATGATTAGTATGATACATGACCAATGGAATGTGTGCAGAAGTGATATTTTCTCTATCAAATCTGGCCATAAACCCTAAGTTCATTCCTATATGTTTTGTCTTCTGTTTCTGTGGTGGACTTGAGAATCAGATGTTGATGACGAGAACCAAATGAAGTGAGCCTGGATCCCTGAATGACTGTGTGGAACAGTGCTCCTCTGCCCTTTTCCTTCTATACTGAAATGAGATGTGGGCAAAAAACAATCATGTATTACAGTAAAGCACTGGAAAGAAGGAAACAAGAAAGGAGGGAAGGAAGGAAAAAAGAAAGATGGAAGGAAGGAAAGAGAGAAAGAGAAAAAAAGAAGAGAGGAAAAGGAAGGAAGTTGGAGAGAAGGAAGAAGAGGGAGTCAGAGAGTAAGAAAGGAATCCATCGTTCTTCTGCCAGGGACTTAGAATGGAGATAAATAAACTGTGGGAGGCAGTAAAGCCATTAAAAAGACGGTCCACTGGTTGAGTAGGCTGAGAACAAATGATCACCATTTCTTTGAAATGATCATTTCAAAGAATGAAACCTATTGAATACCATCATCACGTGATGCCCCTAAAGAATAAACAGAAGGAATCAAGAATCAGGTTTTTAAGATTTTACTTTATTTTCAAAGTCAAATTATTGCTTGCAAAGTAATACTGTTCTTAATTAATGCTTCTAGTATGATGATTCTAAAACGCTTTCAGAATATTGACAAAATTAAGAAGACAAGATGTATTTATTTGGGTCACGAGCAGTAGGGTCCAAAGAGGATATTACTGCATTTTATATATATATATATATATATATATATATGGAATATGTTTGCATGTCTCACAATGTTTGACATGGTTTTGCAATCAAAAAGAGTATATTTTTAGCAGAGTTCAAGTGAATTACCCAAGTGAACAAGCTAGATATGATTGGGGTAGAGGGTTAATTTTTACATCTCTTGTAGCAATTCTCTCCAGATTTTTGCATGATTGTTTTCTTTTTATCCTGTGATCTCTGACACCTAGCCACATTACATAATTATAATGGCATCCCCCTACAACTAGGAAAACCTTATACATTACCCTGGTGTCTTTCTGAGTCAGTCTAGCATGCTCTATTTTTTTTCCTGTGAGATATTACCAAATATATGGTTTTTAAGTAGCAATGCTAACATAACTGGTTTTTGTGCATCCACAAATAACAAGAGCCTATGAAATGTAAATAGATGAGAATTTGGAAATACACATTTATATTCATTTACTTAAGCACATGTATTGACCACTGAACACTATGGTCATCAGATACACAGGGACCAAAGAGCTGTGGTCTGAAACCTCACAGCTTACTTACATACTTCTGAATCAGTCAGGGAGTTAATCAAAAACATAATGAAGTCATCACAATTGAGTGAAGAGAAAAAGAAACACAGGATGCTCTTGATACAGGCAAACTCCCAAATTGGGGCTTAGCCAGGAGAGTTACTGGCTTCATACAGGAAAGCATTCAAGAGTGAGCTGACAGAGTGAAGTGCGAGCAAAGCAAGTTTATTAAAGGAACAGAGTAGGGAAAAATGACTGCTCCATAGACAGAGCAGGACATATGCAGAGTAGCACTTGTAGATTGCTGGCTAGCTATATTTATAGCTACTCCTTAATTACATGCTATAAGGGCCAGGTAATTCATGAATTTTCTAGAAAAGGAGTGGGGACTTCCAGGAACCAAAGATTCCTCTCTTTTTATACCATGTAAGGTAATTTCCTGGCATTGTCATGGCATTTGTAAACTGTCATGGTGCTGGTAGGAGTGCCTTGTAGTGTGCTAATGAATTATAATTGGCGGATAATGAACAGTGAGGACAACTAGAGGTTGCTTTCTTTGCCATCTTGGTTTTAGCTGGTTTATTTACTGCATTTGAAACGGGACTTTTCCCTTTTCCCCCTCACAGGGTGTGTGATAGGGATGTGGCTCACTTCTTCAGTGATACCCTGCTCAAACCCGTAGTGGGAGCATGCAGATGGGCAGGTCATGGAACTCCAACCCCATGGCAATATCTAGGGTTTAGTGTTTACAGCTCCTGAAGCCCCAATGGGTGTGTGTGTTACCTTGTTCTCTTTTATTTTTGCCATATGCAGGTGGCTTGTGTTAATCAGGTCAATTAGACCCCCTGCCTTATTGCAAAGGCAGAGGGCTTTCTGTATCCTGGGTTCTTGCCTTGGTGTACCAGAAAAATCAGATCACATGTGGACTTGGAGAATGGGTATAAGGTTTTACTGAGTGGGGGCAGGTGTCAGCGAGGTGGATGGCAAAGTCAGAAGGGGGATGGAGTGGGAACGTGGTCTTCCCCTGGATCTGTGCCACCCACCTACTGGACTCTCCTCCAACTGCCCTCGGTCGAATTCCAGTGTGCTCTTCCACTCCTCTGCTCCTCTCGATGTCCAGACACTTGTGTCTGTGTCCGCTATAGGGTCTCGGGGTTTTTATAGGCATAGGATGAGGGGTGTGCCAGCCAGAGTGGTCTTGGAAAATGCAACATTTGAGCGCAAAAACAGGAATGCCTGTCTGCACTTAGTTCCCTGGGCACAGGCCTGAGGGTGGAGCCCTCGCCAAGGACCCTGCCCTTCTGTATCCAGCACTTCTCTGCCCCCCTCCCATATCGCATTCTGTTTTGACTAGATCCTGCTTTGATCAGTAGAGTCCTGACTGGTACTCAGAAAAATAGTCCTGCTGATCTCCTACTATGAGGCACCCTATGGAACAAGGGGATTGAGGGGTGGTGAGGCAAGGTCCCTCCTGTCAGGAAGTGCTGTCTGAGCTGATTCCCACAGGATATGGGAGGCCAGCCAGATAAAACTGATGAGCAGAGACTCCAGGGGAAGAGGCCAAATTGGAAGGGTAACAGGTGCAGTATTTTGTGAAGGTCCTTCGTATCTTCCTGCCTCAGCAGGGAATATAGCTAGTCCTGGAAACTCACATTAAGGCCGCAAAATGGAAAATCTATTTCAACATTTTGGTATAAGTTGTTAGCATGGGAAAAATAAAATCTAAGATCTTTCAAGAAATAAAATTTCAATTAAAGGGATGTGATTATAATGATCACAAGTTTAGTACATTGACATAAAGAATAGTCAATATGTGTTTCAATGCCACAAAGTCATTTTATGTTTTAAGCAAATAAGATCTCTCACTTTATTCAAGTCATTCTTGTTGTTTCCCTCACATAATTTGCCACCTGTGAGACCTGTTGTCAGTACGCGGAAAGCTCTTCCTAGATTTACTTACACAATAGCTAATTGTTTTAGGCACTTTTTTTAGTCTTAAGGAAAACCTTTACTTGAAGATGTGGAGTCTCATTCATTCGCTATAGGAGCTTGTGATCTTTTATGTTAGGTCTCCTAAAAAATGAGGTTTTAGTTAGGAATAAATATACTTATTCTCATCAGAATAATTTTTGTTACACTTCAAACCCATAATAGTACATTTGAGGAAAAAATGTTAGTTCATGCATCAAACATAGCATACCTCTAATACTTTATATAGTCTCCTCCAGTTTGGTAAATTATATGCTCCAAGTGATTACAAAATACTTTTCCAAAGTTTACTGGTTCTTAAATGTCAACTGGCTGGAACGTCTTAGCCTTGTGCATCCTATCTAACTTGCAAGAAAGATTTAATTTCAAAGCCTCTTAGTCCATGGGCTGGCAAACCGTAGCCCATGGGAGAAATCTTGTCACGCCTGTTCTTTTAAAGTTTGTGAACTATGGATAATTTTTGCATTTCACAAGTGTATTTTAAAAAACAGAATAATAATATGGGACAGAGGGGCATGTGACCTGCAAAGCCTAAAATATTTACTGTCTGGTACTTTGCAGAAATGCTTTGCTTCACTACCTCTTAGACCATCTGTAATACTGTTTTAGCTGGAAAAAATAGTGCACCTAGTGGAAAATATTCAGTTATTGAAACTTCAGTGATGTTTACTCTAAAATTAACATTGTGGGTGACTTACAATATGTTTTTTAAAAGTTCTAAATTTTGGTATGTAGTTGCACAATTTATAAGACAAGAACTCTAAAAGTAGAACCATAGGTTTAGCGTTTTATTATATTGATTTTAACTTTCCTTAACATCAAGCTTTGTGAGATACATATATGCTATCTTAATTATAATAATAAACCCTATTCTAAGCATGTATACAAATCACTGCCTCTAAGAGACATTTAATAGCAAGAACATGAAATTCACAATTTGTTGTATATGGATTTTTTTTTTTTTTTTTTTTTGAGACGGATTCTCGCTCTGTCGCCCAGGCTGGAGTGCAGTGGCCGGATCTCAGCTCACTGCAAGCTCCGCCTTCCGGGCTCCCGCCATTCTCCTGCCTCAGCCTCCCGAGTAGCTGGGACTACAGGCGCCGCCACCTCGCCCGGCTAGTGTTTTTGTATTTTTTTTTAGTAGAGATGGGGTTTCACCGGGTTAGCCAGGATGGTCTCTATCTCCTGACCTCGTGATCCGCCCGTCTGGGCCTCCCAAAGTGCTGGGATTACAGGCTTGAGCCACCGCGCCCAGCGGTATATGGATTTTTTATTATTTAAATGATAAATTTGGCTGGCATTTTTTATGTATCTTCAAAGCACTTGTTGCATACTATTTGTCTAAATGAAAGTTTAATTATAAAGTATATTGTTCTATGCATATTGTTCTGTGCAAAAAGGATTCAACTTTGCTTTAAGTTTTTAATTTCTGATGCAGGTTTCAAGTCTTAAAGATTTTATAAAAACTCAGCTGTATATCTTCTTTTTCACTTTCACACCTATATGAAAAACTATAAATGATTTTTTAAAAGAGTCAAATGATATGAAAAAATGCTTCTTTTCAAGACCTATGACAGTTTATTCTTTACTTTAGCATTTACTAAATAAGATGCCCCCTAGCTGACAAATTCTTCTTTCCTTTTAGGAAACAGTGTCATTCAAACTTTTAAATTACTTGTATTAAAACTGCAGAGGAGTTTGGGTGCTGATAATCACAAAAGAAGCTTGATTTACGTAAATGTACGAGAAAACTTAGTATTGATTTTGTAAAAATTTGTTGAAATAAAAAACAGAGGCCGGGCGCAGTGGCTTAGGCCTGTAATGCCAGCATTGTGGGTGGCCGGGGCGGGCGGATCACGAGGTCAGGAAATCGAGACCATCCTGGCTAACACGGTGAAACCCCGTCTCTACTAAAAAAATACAAAAAACTGGCCGGGCGGGGTGGCGGGCGCCTGTAGTCCCGGCTACTGGGGAGACTGAGGCAGGAGAATGGCGAGAACCCGGGAGGCGGAGCTTGTAGTGAGCCGAGCTCACGCCACTGCACTCCAGCCTGGGTGAGAACCAGATTCCGTCTCGAAAAAAAGAAAAAAAAAATAGAGAAGTAAAATATGAAAACATGATGTACTAATAAATAGGCCAGAAATCAAATGTACATCTAAAAAGTGATATGATAAAAATTATCCATCAGAATTTGATATTCAAATATATAATATTAAATACCAAAAATAAAATATATTGCATATAAATGGGAAGATATTTATTTTTGGTTGACAATTTGACTCTCAAATGAAGAGAGTGGAAGAACTTGTTACTTTGTCCCGAGTTTGTCTTTACTAGGTATTTGGCATCCAATTTTTTTTTTCCTTTTTTTTTTTTTTTTTTGAGATGGAGTCTCACTCTGTTGCCCAAGCTGGAGTGCAGTGGCACGATCTTGGCTAACTGATACCTCCACCTCCCAGGTTCAAATGATTCTCCTGCCTCAGCCTCCTGAGTAGCTGGGATTACAGGTGCCCGCCACCACACCTGGCTAATTTTTTGTATTTTTAGCAGAGACGGGGTTTCACCATGTTGTCCAACTTCTCTGAGTCTGTTTCCTGATTTGAAAAAATAGCATCCCTGATGAACAATAGAGTATACTAGAACCCTTTAAATAATAGATTTATAAATGTTAGACTTTTTATTAAATCAATGGCTACACCTCCTTTTACGTTTCCTACCTTACCAAATACTGATATTTATGGAGACATTTCACATATATTTACACCTTTGTATTCAAGACAATCGACGGTTCACGCCTATGGCATTCTTTTGAAATGTTTAAAGTTTCAGTTAGGAAAACGTCTTAAATCTCAACATGCTTGGATAAAAGAAGTGGAAAAATCACAGTCTATTGGTGGACACCTATAGTCCTAGCTACTCAGGAGGCTAAGGAGAGAGGATCATTTGATCACAGGAATTCAAGGGTTGCAGTTAGCTCTGACTATGCCACTGTACTCTAGCCTGGGTGATAGAGCGAGACCCTTTCTCTTAAAAAAATACATAATCATAAAAATAATAATAGAAGCACAAACTATTGATGTAGAGAATCCTGAAGAAAATATATAGCATGCATTTTTCCATAAGTAAAGCAAAGGTAAACCTTAGGTAAAACGCTGTTATCCTAAACCTAAAATGTCTACAACATCTTTTAATTTTGCTGGTGAAATCTCAAACCTCGAATGTCTACAACATCTTTTAATTTTGCTGGTGAAATCTCAAATGCAGTATATCTAAATTTTCACTAATTATCTTTCCCTTCAAATATTGTTGTATTAGTCAATGTTATTTCAGTTGCTCAGCAACAAACAAATAAGGAAACAGATCAAATAATCCAAAAGACCTTAGCAAGCTCTGGATTTAGATTCTCAAATGATGTCATCGCAGATGCGCTTACTTTGTCTTTCTCTGACTTTCACTCAAAATGGCCAACAGAAGCTCAGTGGGAAGAGCACCTCCTTTCCTACAGTTTTGTTTGTTTTCTTCTGACTCGCCGTGCACTGGGGATCCCAAGGTGTGGTAGGTGTCCTGCTGCTCTTCCACACCACTGTTCCAAATCTCCCCTCCCTAAACAACCTCTGAAGCACTTCTGACCGTATTATTTCATCTATCATTTTGTGTTTTATATTATGCCATTGTCTTCTCCTATCTTCCTAGGAATTTCTCTTTTCTCAGAGAGGGGGATTTTAGTGCCCTCAGTGTTAAAAATTATAAGATGTATAATTTGTTGCTTAAAATTCCCCAATAGATTGACTTCCAGCACACATACATGAAATCTGGAGCGGGATCACAATGTACAGGCCCTCCTTGTTCTGTTCTTGACCTCTCCATATTCTCCCGTGTTCATTCCTTCTCCACACTCTTCCAACAACACTGACTTCCTTGCTGCCCCCACAAACAGGCACAGTATTCTCGTGCCATTTGCCTTTCTGGCCTTTGCATAAACTATATATGTAATTGTATAATTATGATTTACATATAAAACATATATAACAATATGTACTTATTACATATAACATAGTGTCAGTGTTATATATGTATGTATACATATATATGTGTGTGTATGTGTGAGAGAGAGAGATATATATATAAAGGTTCAGGTGTACATGTGAAGGTTTGTTACACAGGTAAACTCTCATGTCACAGGGGTTTGTTGTATGGATTATTCCATCACCCACGTATTAAGCCCAGTACCCAATAGTTATCCTTTCTGCTCATCTCCCTCCTTCTACCCTCCACTCTCCAGGAGACCCCAGTGTCTGTTGTTTCCTTCTTTGTTTATCAGTTCTCATCGTTTAGCTCCCACTTATAAGTGAGAACATGTAGCATTTGGTTTTCTGCATTCGTTTGCTAAGGATAATAGACTCCAGCTCCATCTCATTCTTTTTTATGGCTGCATAATTTTCCACGATGTATATATAGCACATTTTCTTTCTCCAATCTGCGTTGATTCTGTCTTTGCTCTTGTGAATAGTGCTACAATGAACATTTGCATGCATGTGTCTTCATGGTAGAATGATTTATATTCCTCTGAGTATATTCCCAGTAATGGGATTGCTGGGTCAAATGGTAGTTTTTCCTTTAGCTCTTTGAGGAATCGTCATACTGCTTTCCACAATGGTTGAACTAATTTCCATGCTCACCAACAGTGTATAACTATTTCCTTTTCTCCAAAACCTAAATGTAAAACCCAAAATTATAAAAACTCTAGAAGACAACCTAGGCAATACCATCCTGGACATAGGAATGGGCAAAGATTTCATGCCAAAGACATGAAAAGCAATCATAACAAAGCAAAAATTGACAAATGGGGTCTAATTAAACTTAAGAGCTTCTGCACAGCAAAAGAAGCTATCAACAGAGTATAACAGACAACCTACAGAAATGGGAAAAAATATTTGCAAACTTTGCACCTGACAAAGGTCTAATATCCAGCATCGATAAGGAACTTAAACAAATTTACAAGAGTAAAACAACCCCACTGAAAAGTGGGCAAAGGATATGAACACTTTTCAAAAGTGGCCAAAAAGCCTATGAAAAAAAAGCTCACTATGTAGTTTAATAATATAAATGCCATGAAAACTGCAACTCTGTCTACATTGTTGATTTGAACAATATCTGCTACATAGAAGACTCTCAAATATCCCCTGAGTGAATGAATGGTGAATGAATAAATACATAAGTAAATGTATGAATGAAACATTTTAGCAGAAGGGCTAAAACTGAGTCTCACTGAGTTAGGTGCCCACCCCTGGTGGTAAGGAGTAATGTCTGCCTCTCTAGCATCATATGGATTAAGAGTGAATTTTTTTTTCTTTTTTTTTTTTTTTGAGACAGGGTCTGGCTCTGTCACCCAGGCTGGAGTACAGTGGCATGATTTCAACTCACTGAAACCTCTGCATCCTGGGTTCAAGTGATTCTCCTGCCTCAGCCTTCCAAGCAGCTGGGATTACAGGTGTGCATAACCACACCTGACTAATTTTTGTATTTTTAGTAGAGATCGGGTTTCAGCATGTTGGCCAGGCTGGGCTTGAACTCCTGACCTCAAGTGATCAGCCCACCTTGATCTCTCAAAGTGCTGGGATTACAAGTGTGAGCCACTGCACCCAGGCAAGAGTAGAATATTAAGCGTGAACTTTTTAAAGAAAATCCAGATACTATTACTCAAAGAGAAGAAGTTGCTGAGCAGTCAAGCAATAAATGTTGATCATATCATTCCCTCTCTTCCCTTTTCTGTCACCAATGCCTACACGCTAATATCTTGGAATAGGTTGGTTATATCTTCTACTCCCTTCTTTCAAGATGTTAATAATTCTTCTTTTGGAATATCAGATCTGCCTTTTATTTATTTATTGCCCATGCCACCACATTGGTGTTCACCTTCAATTGCTTGTTGCTAATCTTCTTGCTCCCAGTATGTTTTCCCATTACCCTGGATCTCATCAATATGACTTTTATTGTTATTTCTTGAAACAACAATAACAACAATGCATGCTATATTATTTTGTCTCTAATCAGACAGAACCTGTTAAAACATTTATGATTTTTTTCAACATAAATCCTTTCTCCCAGTCAGACTTGTGTCTTTATTCCGAGTCCTGGTTGTCTAGTCCTGAACACCCTTGGTTCATGTTTCCTGAGAATCTACAATCTTAGTTCAAAAATTCGTTTTATAAATTAGCTCATCAAATCTTTTTGTGAGACATACAGGGCAAAGGAAAAGTATTTTTTTTTAAGTCCTAGTGAAGTTACCCATATGGAGCAAAATTTCAGCGTAACTATCCCTGGACTCTGAGTCTTATACCCTAGGTCTGAAATCCTCCTTTATGCCAACCTATTCTTCAATATATCCTATGCCCTTTCTCTTTTGTCTTTCAAACACCACTCTGTCCTTCTGTGTAGCTGAGCTCTAACTCTGTAGAATTTGCCTGATTACATAGCCTCACAGAATTCCAAATAGAGGTAAAATTACTAGTTACATCATGTACTTCCATAGTTCCCTTTAATGCTGCATTTTGCAATATCTTTTCAGATTTTATTTTAGGCCTCATAAGATTGCACATGTCTTAGAGACAGTGTTTCAGGAGAGTTTTTTTGTTGTTTTTCTGAGTATTGACATAAAACCTAGCAACATGCTAAGCATATAGTTAATTTTCTTTTCTTTTTTTTTTTTTTTTTTTTTGAGATGGAGTCTCGCTCTGTTGCCCAAACTGGAGTGCAGTGGCCGGATCTAAGCTCACTGCAAGCTCCGCCTTTCGGGTTCACGCCATTCTCCTGCCTCAGCCTCCCGAATAGCTGCGACTATAGGCGCCCGCCACCTCGCCCGGCTAGTTTTTTGTATTTTTTAGTAGAGACGGGGTTTCACCGGGTTAGCCAGGATGGTCTCGATCTCCTGACCTCGTGATCCGCCCGTCTCGGCCTCCCAAAGTGGTGGGATTACAGGCTTGAGCCACCGCGCCTGACCATATAGTTAATTTTCAAGTTAAAATTGTTTGGTGGCTTTTGTTGAGTATTATTTAAGCTCATGAATTTTGGGTTAACCTCTATCCAATTGTTGATTTAATTCAAGTGATTTTGGTCAAGGATTCTAATTGTTCTTGCATTTGAAGTCAGAGAACCCAATAGAGATCTTACAATACAGCCATGGTTTAATTGAATACTTGGTTCGATTTTTAGATTCTCTGTAAAACTAAGAGCTGGCTAGAAAAGTTCCTACAAAGAAAATGTCTTTTTAGAAAGTTTTTTTTCTGATGAAATTGTGTCAGCAGGATGCAATGAGGATGCTCTATTAAATGTGAAAATGCAAGACCTACTGCTCAAATAGTTTTGCTTTATGGATTACAGAAGGGTATGGCTATTTTTAAAAGGCAGTGGTGGTATGCAACTCATTTGAGAAAACCAAGAGCACAGCAGGAATCATCACTGAAGAACATTCCAATTTTTAAAACATGTAACTGTCCATGTCATCGACTAAATATTATCCATTATGTGGATTGCTGGGACCATCTAAAGGTTATATAAAATTGTTTAAATGCAGGGGAAATCTTTCAATATACTTCTCATAATTACTAGGCCTTACATTACACATTTCGTATTTCGGAGGGCAAGAATTTGACAGGGGAATGAGGGTTAGGTCACAGATCTTCTACTACAAACTTACATTTGTGATGCTTGGATGAACTGAAGCCAGTGCTTTCAATTCCGAAGCTACTCTGTATTTTCTTTTTTTAATTAAAAACGTCTCTTGCTCTTTACTTTGTATTAGTAGTCTAACTTTAAAACATCGTTATTAAAGAAAAATTATTTAAAAGACCAAAGTTCTGTTTTTAGATAGAAGCAAATTCAGCCCTTAGGCAAAGAAGACAACTTACTAACAATGTAATACAATGCCTGGGTTGCATCTTCTCATGGTTTAAAAAATAATTTTTAAAATTTCTATTTGTATTATTTTAAGATAATTTAAATCTAAAAGAGAATGCCTTCTAAAAGATAAGGCTAAAATCTCAAGTTATCTATTAAAGCGACCTTTAGAATGCATATTTATATGACTTTAAGATAATTTAAATAAACCTAAAAGACTATCTTCTAAAAAATAATGCTAAAGCCTCAACTTATCTATTATAGGGACATTTAAAATGTATATATGAAGCTGAAACTGCTCATGTTTAAAATAGTGCAAGCTTTCATTTATTTGAATTACATCCTCTAAAATATAATAGTTTCTTTCTTTAAATCTTCCCTGAATTATAACTTTATACTGACATTTTCTTTTTCATTCGATGGGTTTCTTTTGAGTACTGAGTCTACGGTTTCACACATCCCTGAATATCCCATATTATCTTGCTCTAACTTATGAAATAGATAGTTTGTAAATCTTTGTTGAATGATTTTTATGTATGCCTCCCAAAAAAATCCATTTGTTCTCCTCTGGGGGGTGGCGGGGGGAAAGACAATGTGAACTTTCAATATCACATGAAATTCATGGATAATTATTCTTTTGACAGAATCTTCTATAATGAGAAAAATTGAATTAACATGTTTCTGATCCATTGAACAAATTCTCTAAATGTGTCTACTCCAATAAAAGGTAGAAAACCCTGACCTCTTCACGTGTTCAGTTGTTCTTCTTTATCTCACTAATGTTGAAATGTTATCTTTAAATTTCTAATGGTTTTATGGGAGAAAATGTGGAGGAGAATTTTAGAAAGCAAGACATATGGTTAGATTCTATAAAAATCATTTATTGTATAAATTAAATGCAAAATATTAGAACTCATTTAAATGTGTATGGAACACAACAGCCGGGGGGGCATTTAGTCTTTCATTCTTTTAACATATATTTACACGGATGAAAGGAACTATAGAAAATCTGATCTGTTTTCCATTTAAAACTGGACTTGTTTTCAAATTAAAAGTAAGGAAGCAGCTGTCTTCAAATTATTTATGGTGTAAGAAATTGCAAGCCCTACCATTGGATGAGATTTGTGTTTATTCTAGCAGAGAACATGATTGTTTCTAAAGTATTTTTCCCAATTTTTAAAATACCATTTCCTTTTCAGGCATTTCCTGGAAATGTTAACTCTGATGGTGTGGTCCGGCATGAATTACAGCATCCTATTATCGCCCGCTATGTACGCATAGTGCCTCTGGATTGGAATGGAGAAGGTCGCATTGGACTCAGAATTGAAGTTTATGGCTGTTCTTACTGTGAGTATCATGTTGTTTAAATTTGTGGCAGGTTTTATCTTTATTTAAATAGTAAGCTGGTTTTTTAAAAATTATTTCTTTCTCTGACAATAAACTACCTTCTCATTTACATATGTGTGTATCTATGCATAGATACCTACATATATATAAAAAATAAAAGGTTGTTTCCCTATTTGTATGTTATAAATGTGTATTATAAACACACACAGAGACTAACAGACATGTCACTATATCTTAATTATACTTTAGGTTGAAGATTTGGAAACATTTTTTGTTCGATAGATTAACAAAGCTTATTAATAAAATTGCCTTGTCTTATGAAATATTTAAAAAGGGGAAAGCTATATTGTTATCCATGTGTTTGGGTCTTTATGATGGGTTTTGAAAACATTTCGAAGAACTTCCTTCCAGTTCACTAAGTGTCTCTCTTCAGTTATGCGTATTCTTATACTAAAGCCAGCCACTGGGTTTTAAAGTCAATGACGTTTTCTCTACCAAATTTAATTTATTTTTTCAAATCGATTTTGTCATCTAAAGAGGTTAGTTTCCCTTAAACATATTTTAAATCTCTCTTGTTATTTCTTCAATACATTATGCTTATATCTAAGGATTCCAACATATGAATTTGGGGGATTATAATTCTTCTGTCTATTGTTTCTGCTAGTTTTTGCAAATGGTAGTTGTTTTCTCCTACTCTCCTACCTCCCTCTTTTTCTTCTTATCCCCTTTGCCTGTCTGTCCTTTTTATCCTTATCCTTATGCTTATCCATATTCTTTACTGCCACCTCAATTTCTTTAGAATTTTATCTGTGGAAATTTGTTTGGGCCAAGGTTGATGGTAATTTTTTATCCATATTCTTTACTGTGACCTCAATTTCTTTAAAATTTTATCTGTGGAAATTTGTTTGGGCCAAGGCTGATGGTGAATTCTTCTTGAGAGGATATATCTTTGCTTCTTTGCTTCTGTGAAGGCGATACCAACACAGAACTGCTTTCAAGATTATCTCTAGTTGTGGTTGTTGTTTCTTTGTGAGACTGCTAGGCAGTATGCATTTAATCTATGAACACACGATTTGCAAACATTGGCTTCAAAATATGAATTCCCTAGTAAAATATACTTTCCTCATTCCCGGAAATTTTTCTTCCTGCTGTTACAATTGCCTGGGGGAACAAAGAGGCTGGGTATCAACTAGGAGGGGGATTGGTTCCTCTGTGTTTTGCAAAAAGTCTCTTATTAGCCCATTTCCTGCTCATTCCTATAAACCCACAAAAATGAGTTCACACTAAGCAGAAAATTTCAAATGCCTCCATTGGACAAGCTTTCTAAAACACCGTAGATACTTAATATTTTATATAAAAGAATATAAGAAGCTTTCGCCTCTATATAAAGTTAGTAACAGAAATTGTTCAAAATATCAGCTATAATAGTGCCCAAATACCGTCTTATTAATTCACAGGCAATAGTGTTATGTGCAAACTACAAAAAAGCGGTTATGGAGGTCATTTAACAATTCTCAAAAACTGTTTATTTGGTTACCATTTTATTGTAGCAGATAAAATTAGTAGAGAGACAAAAGATTTAATTCTTCAGGAGAATGTAGCTCTTTAGAAGGAAAATTTAGCATTTCTGGAGAGGCCCAAAAAGAGGTCTAACATAAATTAGAATCCTTGGTCATATGTGGTCTAGTCATTCATGAACAGAGTGTCATGTTCACACGTAGTCTTGCTCTCAGCGTAGCATCATGACGGGAAGGCCAGAACAAAATGTGATATAATTGTGACCAGCACAAATTTTGTTAAGAACCATGTTTAGCTTTTAGTAAATAAATACAGACACACGCACACACATATATAGATATATACACACACACACATATATATACACACATACACACACATACATATATATATATATATATAAATCTTTCATGGAGACTGTGTATGTGCAATTTATTTTATTAGCAATTATGTAATGAGCACTTTTCATGTATGATAAACGTATTAAATGGTAACATTACCACAGTAGATGAGAAAGACATGGTCTTTGAGAGATGAAGTGGGATAAATAATTTCATAGAGTTAATCATAATAAAAATAGTAAAAGTTAAAATTTACCCAAAAGCACATAGCCTGAGTGATAGGTCTGAAAGGGAAACCAGGTGGTCTGGTATAGTGCCAAAGCTCTCTATCACTGCTCTGTTTTTAGTCCCAGCAAAATGAGCACCCATCTGACCATCCACAGTTTAATCAAAACATCATATCAAGATGCCACAACCCCTGATCAGGCCTTCTCCCAGTTACTGTAACTCTTAAATGTAAAAATTCACCTGATTTGTATCACCATAGATTAGTTCTTGTTTTTCAAAAAATTTCATGCAGATGGGGTCATAAAAGATGCATTATTTTACACTTGACTTCTTTAGTTAAAAATCATATTTCTGAGAATTATCCATGCTGATATTAGAGACAGTAGTTTCTTTTCCTCAGTATGATTCTATCTTGTGAATATTCTATAATCATTTGTTTATTTCATGCTGACGAACGTTTGAGTTGTTTCTAGATGTTGGCTATTTCTAAAGAATTACTAAACATGTCTCTGTTGGGTATAGACCTGGGGGTGGTAATAACAAACTAGCATATATGTGTGTTCACCTTTGGCCAATAATGACACAAAATTTTCTGAATTGGTTATACCAATTCAAAGTCTCCAATGCAATTACCTAGAGTTCCTGATGCTTACAAATTAAGATATTTAGTATTGTTTAAAAGTTTAGCCATTCTGGTGAGTGTTTATCATATCTCATTTTAGTTATGTTTCTGATTTTTAAAACAGGTTTGCTTATTTGTCATATGTATACCTTTTTTTAAGTGTTTGTTCAAGAATCTTGCTCATATTTCTATGGATTCCCACTTATCTATCTATTTATGTATCTATCATGTATCTATTCATAATCTATTTGATTGTTTTAAGTAGTTTTTGCAGGCTCTTCTTCATTCTCATTACGATTGCTAGACACATATTTATTTTTGAGGTGACTTTTTTTACAGCAATAATTTTATTTTTATTTATTTATTTATTTTTTGAGACGGAGTCTCGCTCTGTCGCCCAGGCTGGAGTGCAGTGGCTGCATCTCAGCTCACTGTAAGCTCTGCCTCCCAGGTTTACGCCATTCTCCTGCCTCAGCCTCCCAAGTAGCTGGGACTACATTAGCTGGGACTACAGGCACCCGCCACCTCGCCCGGCTAGTTTTTTTTTTTTTTTAGTAGTGACGGGGTTTCACCATGTTAGCCAAGATGGTCTTGATCTCCTGACCTCGTGATCCGCCCGTCTCGGCCTCCCAGAGTACTGGGATTACAGGCTTGAGCCACCGTGTCCGGCCCAGTAATAATTTTAAAGCAAACATTGTCAATGAGGTCACTTAGAGTCCACAGGTGTGGACTTAAACGGTGACCACATGTTCTATCACTGTTACAAGTAGATTTATAAAGTTGTGAGTTTGTGCTGTCATGGGCTTTTCTATCAAGCCTGGGCTTTGACAATTACAAGAACAGAAGGAAAAATAACAAGCAAATCAGGAAGACAGACTTTTCTACTGTATAAGCCCCTTTGGGGGAAAATCATATAGGTTTGGGAAACTACATTAACATTTATGTCAATGGATGCCAGTGGAGTAAGTAACTTAGCAACATAAAATTTAAAAAGTAGCATTTCAGTTGGATGTAGTAAGTTGGGTAATGGCCTCTCGTAACATAAAGCCTTTATTCTTGGAAGCTGTAAGCATGTAAGTATTTGCAGATGTGACTAAGTTAACAATCATGACAGGGAAAGACAATTTTACATTAGCCAGGTGGGCCCTAAGTGCAGTCACATGTATCCTTGTGAAAGGTAGGCAGGGAGAGATTTCACAGATAGGAAGGGAGAGAATGTGAACACCTTGGAACCAGAGACTGGAGTGATGTGACGATAAGCCAAGGAATGCCAGCAGCTACCAGGAGAGGGAAAGGAAAGGGGCAGATTTTCTCTGGAGGGAATGTGATCTTGCCAACACATCGATTTCATTTAGTGACACCACTTTGGAACTTCTGACCTCCGAAGTTGTGAAAAAACAAATTTCTGTTATTTTAAGTCACTAAGTTTGGGATAATCTGTTATAGCAACAACATGAAACTAATACAAGAGTCAATATATTTTAGAAAAGAAAAGACAAAACTAGGCCTGAGCAATGTTCTCTGATAGAACTTTCTACAAAGATGTAGATGTTGTCAGTATGCTCTAGCCACTAACCGTATGTGGCTATTAGCATATGAAATGTAGCTAAGACAACTGTGGAACTAAATTTTTAATTTCATTTAATTTTTAATTCATTTGAATTCAAATTTAAATAATGTGACTACTGGCTAACATTGGACAGTACAGCTTAGAGGAAACAAAGCATCTATTTTTTTCATGTCTTTTTATAACATGAAGGACCTATAAAAGTTAAGTGTCAGTCTCTATTTTTTTTCCTTAGTTTGAAAAACAAAAATATAATCATCCTGAAAACTGTCTTTACTGTCAATAATGTAATGACCAGTCATCTTACTAACCACACAGTTTTAGTCTGTTTTGTGTTACTGTAACAGAATCTCTGGGACTCAGTAATCTAGAATGAACACAGGTCTATTTCTTACAGTTCTGGAGACTGGGGAGCTCAAGGTCAAGGGACATGCATCTGGCGAGGGCCTTCTTTTTGCATCATGTCATAATAGAAAACTGGGCCCTCATGACCTATTCATGTCTTAAAAGTCCCACCTCTCCACATTGTTGCATTGGGGGTTAAGTTTCCAAATATTGAACTCTGAAGGATGCGTTCATACCAGAGCATACACCAAATGTCCAGATAAGATGGTTTTCCATTTATTATTTGCGAAGAATCCAAATTACATTTATCTCTTTTCCAAGAAAAATATACGTGTTTGTATTTTAAAAAATATATATGTTAGACATATTTGTTACGAAACACTTTCCAAAAGTTACTTCGATGTAAATTTTCTATACTAGAGTTCAAACTAGAAAGAGCCCTTAGAAGATGATACTCCGTGTTTCTGAGCTTAGTGAACTGTTGTCTCAAGAGCTTTCTTTTGATTTTTCAATGACAAAAGGAATCATAGAACTTTGAGTTGGGAAATGTAGATTAGACACAGCCCCCCATTATGCCCTCCCAGAGAATAGCAGTGCTGTGTCCTCTAGGGTCTCAGCAAGGAGAAACATCGTTTTGATCCTGCCTGTGGAAGAGAGATGAATTCTCTAATCTGTCTGGAAACTCCTGAGAGGGTGTACCTGGGATCTGTCTTAAACCTGCAAGTGAGACAATGGGACTTCTGTCACTGCGAAGTTCGCCCGAAAACGAGAGAGAAATCATCATGTGAGCACTGTTTCTGTTTGACCGTGAGTCTGGTGTAACTCCCCTTGTGTTTGCCATCTTTCCTCTGTGCAGTTCCTCCGTGATCACTTTGTCATCTGAGAAATGAGGTACTTCTCAAGGTTGAAATAAGTCGCTGACTCTATTCCAGGTGGAGAATTTCGTTCCAGGCCACTGCTTTGAAGCCTTTAGGGCTTCTCTTGTTCCTGTTTCCTGACTTGTCTTGAATATAATATGAATTCCAATTTCAATAAATCTAAACTCATTTTGAAACATTCTGCTTCCTCTACATTTGGTTTTCCCTCAAGTTTAGTTGAAACAAATGCATTAAGTTATTTTTAAAACTTAGCAATATGGGCCGGGCGCGGTGGCTCAAGCCTGTAATCCCAGCACTTTGGGAGGCTGAGGTGGGTGGATCACGAGGTCAGGAGATCGAGACCATCCTGGCTAACACTGTGAAACCCCGTCTCTACTAAAAAATACAAAAAATTAGCCGGGCGAGATGGCGGGCGCCTGTAGTCCCAGCTACTCGGGAGGCTGAGGCAGGAGAATGGCGTGAACCTGGGAGGCGGAGCTTGCAATGAGCTGAGATCAGGCCACTGCACTCCAGCCTGGGCGACAGAGCGAGACTCCGTCTCAAAAAAAAAAAAAAAAAAAAAAAAAAAAAAAAAACTTAGCAATATGTCCCATGCCTTTTGACTCAGTGAGCTTCCTCCCCCAGCGCAGACACTAATCTTCTTATGCGACACCAGTGGGACTTCCTAAAGCAAAAGGAAGAGGTCTCCGATTAATAATTTCAAAAAATCATTTATGGCTGCATTACTCAAACATTCATTTTAAAAAGCCAAACACAGTGCATTGATTAAAGTACTGAGCATTTTTGATGGCAAATACTTAATTAGCTTTTAGCCAGAGTCCTCTTAAAAGTAAGGACAGCACCTTGGGAAACCAACGTACACGCAACGAACGTCATTTTTATATCGGCTTTTAATTTGGATGAATAAATAATAGAAACTGTATGTCACTCAACACAAATCATGATGGAAAATTATGTTGCTGCCTGAGAAAAAAACAAAACGTATCAGGAGAAGTTAAATACAAATAAATAAAAGACAGTGTTTGATTGATGGCACACCTGCATCTCTAGTGAGAATGCCCTCTTCTCAGGACACACACTAACTGCCCTCACTCTCATTCTGCTTAGGCAAGAGACGCTGCCAAGTACGGATGTGTTAGTTTCCTGGGGTCTCTGTAAAATACTTCTGCAATCTTAAGACAAAGTTTAAGACAATGGAAAGGTATTCTATCATGGTTCTAGAGGGCACAGTCTGAAGTCAAGTTGTTAGCAAGGGTAGTTCCTTCTGGAAGCTTGGAGAGAGAAACATTCCATGTCCCTCACCCATCTCCTGGTGGTGGCCAGAAGTCCTTGGCGTTCTTTGGCTCGTTGCTGCCTCATTTCAATCTCTGCCTTTGGGTTCACGTTCACGTGAACTTCTTCGCTTTTGTCTGTGTCTCTGTGTCTTCACATAGCCTTCTTCTAAGGACATCGGTTATTGGAATTAGGATCTACCTGAAACCAGGATGACCTTATCTGAACAATCCACAATGACCGAATTTTGAAATAAGGCCATGTTTTGAGGTTTTGAGTGGACATGGACTTTCAGAAACACTATTCAACACAATATTGTATATATATATATAAATGATTCATTAAAATCATTACGAATTTATGTTTACATCAGTTTAAGTGAGAAAAAAATAAAACATCAGTTTTGGAAGTCAACCTGTGTGTTCTACTTAAATTAGATGTTTAATTTTGTATCATATAGAAGCATCCCAGGTACTTATATTTTGGTTTTATAATCTCTTCAATTTATTCAGTGAACATGTATTGCATTCAGGCATTTAGAAACAACCTGAAGCATAAACCCTGCACTCAAGGAGACTAATTTTTGGCAGAATAAATGAATAAGTAAATAGTTTAAATACTCTATGATAAATGCTATGACAGAGAAGGAAGCCTCACCTATATTGACTAATGAAATAAGATTTCACTAAGAAGCAACAGAAATTAGGTGTAAAGGAGCATTCAAGACAAGGACTAACATTTTCAAAGACACAGAGACACAGAGGGAAGAACATAATTTATTTCATATTTGGAGTTTTTAGCTAGCAACCTAAGTCTCATTTCAGTGTACATAGATAAATATGTAAATTATTACATTGCTTAGAGGATCAATATATTTATGACAGATTTGTTAATCTTATTAATATTAATAAGATTAAAGACATTGAATTATACTATTTTTAAAGCATTTTGCTAATTTTAAATCTTAAGTGCAAATCTGACCATATTACATCTGGGCTGACTACATGTTAATGATGCTACATTGCCTATAAAGTCCAAGCTGTTTGTTTGAAATTTAATTTCTCCCCACCCACCGACTACCTCTGTAGTCTTAAATCGTGTCATATTGTGTTTTATGATCCAAATATGAATACAAGCTATCTTTCGTCATACATTAGTGACCTGCTTGTTTAACACCCACTCATTCGAGATACTTTCTCTAACCAAAATACCCTCTCCGTCATCCTTTACCTGACCAATCTTTTTTATCTTTCAAGATTCAGTTGAGAGGCAATCTTTAACAAGAATTCTCTGAATTTCCACAGTGAGTCACGTGTTTATTTTCATAAGAATATTTATCAGATATCATATACCATTATATTACATGAATATTTCCAATGCAATATTTAACAAAATAATTCAAAATAAAGTCAACTGTAAGATACTGGGAGGAGGAGACAGCAAGTGTCACCTTATTCATCACTGGCATCCCCTTAAATGGTAGGCTCCCTGTACACAATAAATGTTTGCTGAAGTGAACTGACATCAAATATAAATGGTACAGACATAATTTATTCCCCCAGTGAAAACTGTTTTCTATTTGAGGCTGTATAGATTATTTTATTGGTGGAACAGGATATGATTTTATTGCTCCATATTGAATAATGCTCTAGGGGGCCTACAAAATATTGAAATAATTGCCAAACTAAATATAATAATAGATGTTCAAACAGAGCTATATAAAGCAAATAACTCAGTGGTTTTTTTCTAATTTAAATATTTCTATAACTTGTATTATTATTTCTGGTTATTTTAAACCATAATTTTGAGGTTGCTTCATGGTTATGTATATGGATTGCTTATCATCAGAGGAAAAAAAAATTCAAGATCTAGATTAATGTCAACATAAAAGTAATTTAACGTAAAAATAGATTTAATAGATATCACTGCCAAGTT
This sequence comes from Trachypithecus francoisi, assembly GCF_009764315.1. NCBI lineage: Eukaryota > Metazoa > Chordata > Mammalia > Primates > Cercopithecidae > Trachypithecus > Trachypithecus francoisi. The sequence continues at coordinate 12,029,543 of NW_022681469.1, read as the reverse complement.
ATATAAAATAAACTGGTAATTAAAGAGGTAATTACAATTGTCAGGTACTATATGACATATTTGGGATATGCTGTGTTCTAAGTTTTCAAGTTATTAGGTTTTAAAAACTATTGTATGTTGTAACCAGAAATGTTCTTGCCATTAGGAGATCTGGAACTTAGATTTGAGCACATGTAGTATTTTTAGTGCTTTTAAGAATAGTTTGTGTTTCAAACTAGAATTGGAGTGCTTTGTAATAGACTATTTCTGTGGATTGTCATTCAGTGTCAGTTTGAGATTATGTGGATTTCTGTGGATTGTCATTCAATGTCAGTTTGAGATAATGACTTTTTGATCTGTACATATAAATATTATTGTAGGGATAAGGCTATCGATGAAGGTGCACACGATAGACATTTTTACGTAATTTGGGTATAAGCCTTTCTGGCAGGGGTTGACTAAGGTAGATAGCTAGTGGATCAGATACTCAGTGGATCTCATTCCTGGATTACCATTTGAGGGTGACATTTGAAATGAACAAATTTAAAGCATGGAAATATAGGTTCTCATTTTTTATTCTATGGGGAAACATGCTATCAGTATTTCATTGTTTTTTTCTAGTGTAATTTGTTTACTTGGAAGAAACTTACAATTGACTCTGTTTAATGAGAGAACATGGTGAGCCTACCTTTATATTTAGGAACAAGACAGTTACAATTGGCAGCTAGCTTGTATTTTGGAGAACTATTTAATATGTCACTGATACAGAGTTGGAGTCACATCATATTACCGTAAAATCTAAATTTAAATTTACTTTCAAGAATTTTCAAAGTTAAACTGACATATAAAATCAAGAATGTCGATTTAAAAGCAAATTAAAATTTCTGGCAGAGAGTAATATGCAATTAGACCTATGTCTGTCACTCTGAAATATGAATAGCAGTATACTTTCTAGAATAATGGAGGGTATAACTTTTATTATACACATTAGTCCCAAGTTTTTCATAAAATAATTTCCCAAGAAATGTAAACATATTAAAGCAGAAGTATATATACACACATTTTGGTGCCTGGTTAAAGAGAAGAATAAGGTAATGGAAAAGAACTATGTTTCACTGTGGTTTATAAATAAGATATTTTGATTACTACAAAGAGGAGCCATGTGTGTACTCTGTGAGAACTTCAAAGCTGAAAAGTTCCCGAGAGAGCATCCAGCCCAATCCCTTATTTTACTAATGAGGAAACCAAAATCCACAGAGTTATGTGACGTGCATAAGTGAATTAATCGCAGACCTAGAAATCCTGCATAACAATCTAGAGCAGAGCTTCCTCTCTGAAATTTAACACTCTTCTCCTCTGGTTCATTCTTCTTTGTTTCTTCTTCACCCACAAGGGCTTTTTATAATCTTAGTGATGGCCCACAGAACATACAATTTTGTGAATTCTAATGACCATAGAAATGCTCTGGCCCATCGATTATCACCATAAGAATATATAGGAGATATCCAGTAAGAAAAATATCTCAGTAGTACTGTGCATTCCACATGTCCAGCAGAAAAATTTAAATGATGAATCTTCTTCATATTGGACTCATTGAAGAACAACTTGCAAATAAACACAACTCAAGCTTTAATTGCATTTTGGTGCAGAAAATTTATCAATATCAGTTAGTGTATTTTCTCAGGTAGTTTTACCCCCTGAGATATTTTAACTACCTTTGATATGTATGTTAATTTTTATTTTTGATAGATGATTGCGGCCGAGACGGGTGGATCACGAGGTCAGGAGATCGAGACCATCCTGGCTAACACGGTGAAACCCCGTCTCTACAAAAAATACAAAAAACTAGCCGGGCGAGGTGGCGGGCGCCTGTAGTCCCAGCTACTCCGGAGGCTGAGGCGGGAGAATGGCGTGAACCCGGGAGGCGGAGCTTGCAGTGAGCTGAGATCCGGCCACTGCACTCCAGCCTGGGTGACAGAGCAAGACTCCGTCTCAAAAAAAAAAAAAAAAAAATTTAAAACACTGCAAATATATATAAGTGATTCTTTTATTAGCTTTTATTCTTGTGTTGTTAGTTTTAATTATCACCTATTTAAATTAGCTTAGCTAGGGAGAGAAGAGCAAATATTTAAGATGGCAGTAATTGTCCTCATGAATTAAAAGTAACAACATAATAAAATAATTATTTAGTATGCTCACTTTTAAAATTTCAAGCAATTTAAATTACTTGAATTAGAAATCAGTGATTTTCAGAGATTAAATATTTTTATTACTATTAGAATAGTATCAGATCTTTTATAGTTAGACTTGAAAAGAAGTAATCAAGATGTTCAAATTTAGTTTTTTTATATTTTCTATGCTTCTAAATGAAGCATATATATTTTTTCTCACATGCTCAAAATACTATCATATTAGTTTTTCACCTTTCATGCTTGTTTGGCTGGACTGGAGGAGTTAAAGAAACTGTCAGTATTCTCTTTTATTACCAATTAATGGGGGAATAATCTCAAGGATTAAAGAAAGCATTCAACCTGTAACAATTATTTTGTAAACATTTGAATACTCTACCCTCAAGCACCCCCAAATAATAATCTTTCCTAGGAAAAAAGTCCTTATTTATGGAATGTTTTTAGCAAGATGTCCCTGTGTTAGGTCTCTTATGGTAAACACTTAGCAACTTTAGATATATGATCATTAGTACATAAATGTTTGAAAACAAATTATATTTTTGACTTTCAGTAAAGATAAAGTTTTGTCAGTAGGGATTAAAGTTTGTCATCCTTGACATTGTTGATATTTTTGGCTCTATAATTCTTGGCTTTGGAGGAAAGGGCTGTCCCGTACACTGGAACCTTTAGCAACATCCCTGGTTTCTACCCATTAAATTCTAGGAGAACCTCATATTTCCCTCAGTTGGGACAACCAAAATTGACCCAAAAGTCTCATAGAGGCCAAACTGCCCCTGGGTAAGAACTGCTGGTATAGATGATGCGGAAGTGTCACCTAGAAATCAGCTCATTGTGTTCCTAGGAACTATGAAAGAAAAATGGACACATTGTAAGAATTGACTGAACATTCATTTGATTTATATAGCAGTGTCTGTTATTCGTGGAAAGCATGTACTGCATGCTGAGATTTCCATACACTTCATATTGATAAGGACAATATTTCTAGTGTTAAAGTATACCTACATATATAGATCTCCTATGTATATATTGTAGAAGAAAATACTATTATGTCACCTCACCAGCATAAATATTGCAAAAGAAAATGACCTCCTGAATTCTCATATCTTTTGTCTGTGATTTGTGGAGAATTATGCAACATTTCTTCTAAGCATTTTTAATCTAAGTGGTTTTATTGTTACTAATTACACATTACTTTTTATTTTGCCATTAAGTGTATCATCTTTTCAGCCAGGATCAATTTGAATCTATAATCTCCTTTGGTTAATTGGACATTTTCCTTATTGTGAATTTAAGTTTGGGATCAAGAAGAGATTGATTAGATCTGCCACATAGTTTGGCTGGGGTTTATTTATAGAGCTGTTCCTTTGCATTTCACGTTTGCTAAAAAAAAAAAAAAAAAAAAAAAAATAGACATTCAAAACAATATAATTTGTAGTCTGTTAGCAAAGTGTATTCTCTAATATTCTATTATAGATATAGTATGTTCTATAGAGTACATTACATTCTATACTATTCCATTATAGAATATAGCAGAATAGAATATATGCTAACAGAATACAAATTTATATTGTTTTCACACACTCTGTTCACATTTAACAAGCATTAACCTTTGTAAATAGCATAAAGAGAAAATAGCTGATTTTCTCTAAAACAGAGCAGACAAATCAATAAAATAGCTTTGCCCCACTTATTAGCTTCCACCTCAAAGGGCTCTTGTTTGTTTGTTTTATTTTTGTTTTTGAGATGGAGTCTCGCTCTGTCATCCAGGCTGGAGTCTCGCTCTGTCACCCGGGGTGGAGTGCAGTGGCCCCATCTCAGTTCACTGCAACCTCTGCCTGCTGGGTTCAAGCGATTCTCCTGCCTGAACCTCCCAAGTAGCTGGGACTACAGGTGCATACCACCACACCCAGCTAATTTTTGTATTTTTGGTAGGGACGGGGTTTAACCATGTTGGACAGGCTGGTCTCGAACTCCTGACCTCGTGACCTGCCGGCCTCAGCCTCCCAAAGTGCTGGGATTACAGGCATGAGCCACCATTCCCAGCCCTCAAAGGGCTATTTTTCTACTAATGAAGTAAATGATGCAGGCCTGGGATTGTGCATCTTTTTGAACTTTTAGTAACACCTTCATTGACCATGGGACACCACACAATACCACTGTATGGTGATGTGCTCAGCAATCCCAGCCAAACCTTTCCAATTCACATAAAATGCCACACATCCTATTCTCCCTTGCCTTATAGGGTTGTCAGAAGAATTTGAATGATACATGTGAATGTTCTTCCGATTTTGAGAGTGAAGTCACTGTGTCATCTTAATCATGCTTATCTGGAGTTGTGCCTAGACAGGCATAATACACAGAGTGAAAATGTGTTCTATTGAAAGTTCAAACAATTACTTTAGTGGTTGATGCCATTAAATTGGTTTGGAGGATGTTTTATTGCATTTAAATTGGACTGACCACCTAAAAGAGCTATTTGGATAATTCTAGACAACCTCAGTCTGGCACAGATAATCCAGTTACTTAGTAAGAGTCTTGAGCACAAAACTGGGGAGGGGGTTATATGAGAATTCTGATTTTTTTTTTTTTTTTTTTGGCAAATAAAAAGATACTCTTGACTGTGATCTTATCTCCAATTGTACAATGGGTTCACCTTACAAAATTAAGTATACACTACTATTCCCATGCTTGCTTTTTAATTGAAGAAATAGTGGGTGGTTTGGTTAACTAAACTACCATTTGTTAGATTAATTCTCACTAGCTTGAATCAGAACTATACCTAGTAGGAAATATTTGAGCTAGCAGCTGAGCAATAAGTAGCATTTATTTAGGCTGTCCAGCTCATATGTATTGTATCCTTATAACAAAGATGCAAAACAGGTAATTAAACCCCCATTTTTCAAATGAGAAAACCAAAGTTGAAGAAGTGAATTAACTTACTCTCATAACAAGCAATGGCACTTTAATTTTTGGCCTTTCTATCAAAGCATGTTGCCTCTTAAAGACAGCATAAAATCAGAGCATAACAGATTCATAGAAAGAATGATTCAGGAGATCGAGACCATACTGGCTAACACGGTGAAACCCCATCTCTACTAAAAATACAAAAACTAGCCGGGCGAAGTGGTGGGCGCCTGTAGTCCCAGCTACTCGGGAGGCTGAGGCAGGAGAATGGCGTGAACCCGGGAGGCGGAGCTTGCAGTGAGCTGAGATCCGGCCACTGCACTCCAGTCCGGGCGACAGAGCGAGACTCCGCCTCAAAAAAAAAAAAAAAAAAAAAAAAGAAAGAATGATTATAAAAATAATTATTATCATTACTATTGTAATTATAGTTTGTATCACAATTTATTAATCATTGATGATATGTCAGATATTGTGCTAAGTTCCTTATTTAAAACCTCACAATACTGCTAACAACTATCTTCATTAGGAACTATTTTCATTTTAACAATATGAAAAGGAAGCACAAAATAATTTTTTGTTTATTCACTCAGTCCCTAAGTGTAAATATAAGAGCAATTATGTATTTGCTTGTTTAGTGGTCCTTTATTCTCAAAGGTTCCAAAGTAACAATTTAAAAAGAAAAATTTTTCTGTCCTTGAGGGGAACACAGTACATCTATAGTACGATTTTTCCTAAGAGTAGTTATTTGAAAGTCATGACAAAAAGGGAAGTGGTTGAATAAACTGTGTTGAACAGCCATTGCAAATTATTTAAAGAAATTTTAATAGTAACAACAACAAAAAATATGTATTAGGTGAAGAAAAGCAGAATATAAAATTGTTTATACAGATCAATATCTCTTTCACTTAGCAGTTTGATTTAAAAATGTGCAGGCTGGGCAAGGTGGCTCACGCCTGTAATCTCAGCACTTTGGGAGGCCAACACAGGTGGATCACAAGCGCAGGAGATCGAGACTATCCTGGCTAACATGGTGAAACCCTGTATCTACTAAAAATACAAAAAAAATCTGGGGCCGGATGTGGTGGCTCACGCCCGTAATCCCAGCACTTTGGGAGGCTGAGATGGGTGGGTCATGAGGTCAGGAGATCGAGACCATCCTGGCTAACACGATGAAACCCCGTCTCTACTAAAAAATACAAAAATATTAGCCAGGCATGGTGGCGGGTGCCTGTAGTCCTAGCTACTCAGGAGGCTGAGGCAGGAGAATGGCGTGAACCGGAGAGGCAGAGCTTGCAGTGAGCTGAGATCGTGCCACTGCACTCCAGCCTGAGCAACAGAGCCAGACTCCATTGTGGAAAAAAAAAAAAAAAAAAGAAAAGAAAAAATTGCGCAAAAATTACATCATAATACTAATATTTCTGAGATGTAGTATTATGGATAACCTTTTTTATACTTTTCTGCATTAATAATCAATAACTTTATTATTAATATTGAAATATTACTATAATCAATGAAAGACCGATACTGTATGATTCAACTACATAAAGCATCTAAAATAGTCACAGTTATAGAATCAAAGAGTTGAGTGGTGGGTGCCAGGGGCTGGGGAGGAAGTGGAAATGTAGAATTACTATTAATCGGCATGAAGTTGAGCAGACGAATAAATTCTAGGAATGTGCTACACACCATCATACTTACAGTCAGAAATAATGCGTTGAGCACCTACAAATTTGTTAAGAAAGTAGATCTCATGTGTTTTTACCATTTTAAATTAAAATGAAAAAAATCATTAGCCAAAATTGTGAAAAATGGAAAAAATATATAATTTGCTCTATCATTTTAAAATATGTACAAGATTTGAATCTCAATGTATAAATTCAGATGTGCATAAAAGTTCTCATCCTTTTATTTATCAGTTTTAATTTTAAGCTTCCATCTTGCTGTTCTTTCAAAAGGCTTATTCTAAGTCAATGTTGGTTTCATTTTATTTCATGGTCTTCTCGTGTCATTGTGTGCAGTCACTTGTCTGTACATACAATGATGCATGTGTGTATACACTCATGTGTTCCCAGAGACTAGTTGTAATACTTACAGCGGCCCCTGTTTGTATTTTCTCCTCCAAGATTCAGTGATTCTCTGCTGCTTCTCTGGCAGTCTTGGGAACTTGAATCAACTGGGAATGTGTTGATGGTCCACCTATAAATAATTATCCCAAAATGACAACCGATTACTTTATTTGAAAAAAAAAAAAAAAAAAAAAGGCCGGGTGCGGCGTCTCCCACCTGTAATCCCAGCACTTTGGGAGGCGGAGGCGGGTGGATCACGAGGTCAGGAGATCGAGACCATCCTGGCTAACATGGTGAAACCCCGTCTCTACTAAAAATACAAAAAAAAAAATTGACCAGGTGTGGTGGCGGCGCCTGTAATCCCAGCTACTTGGGAAGCTGAGGCAGGAGAATGGCGTGAACCCAGGAGGCGGAGCTTGCAGTGAGCCGAGATAGCGCCACTGTATTCCAGCCTGGACGACAGAGCAAGACTCCGTCTCAAAAAAAAAAAAAAAAAGAAGAAAGAAAAAGAAAAGAAAAAAAACACTAGCTGAATAAATTAATTTACTTAGTGTTCAGATACTAACACTACAGATAGTACCTAACATCTATATTTTAAATGTCACATAAAAAAGCAGTGTAATATCAGTACATTATTGTGATTTATATCACAATTTATCCCTGCTTACATATCATATAGAATGCTTAAAATTGTAATAATTCAAAGAATTATTCACAATGTCATTCACAATGTCACTTTTTAGTTTAGAACAGACTATGCATGCACAGGGATTGTTTGTGGTAACCATATTATGAAGTGTAGCATTATTCTTTATTATAAATGATACGATATAATGAAAAGAGATGGCCCTTTGGGTTTAAAGACAAAGCAAATGCCACCTTTACTAAATGGGTATATTTTGAGATGATTGCTTAAGCTTTCCGAACCCCATTATTGCCACTCATAATAGGAATAATAATGCTTACTTCATAGATTTGTCATGAAGATTAAATTAGATAATAACTGGAAAGTGCTTAGCACCGTGGCTGGTTCAAGGTAGGGATTTATACGTGTTAGCCATTATTATTATTATTATTGCTGCCGCTGTTCTTAATTCTTCCCTTTGGTAGTGCAGAGGGTCATGTAGTAGCTATTTGTTTACTTCCTATATTCTCAACCCTGAAATGAAATTTATTGTCCAGCATCTGTTCTTAACCTCACAAGAAAACATGCCTTAAACATTAATTAAGCATCAAAAATGAGGTCTTGATGCTCACACAGAGAAATAAGCATTTTCCAGAAGGAGGTGCTTTCAGATCAAAATATAATTTATAATACTCAGAAAAGAGATTTGCTCTCTGCAATGACTGACTTGAAAGCAGAATAGAAGAGAGGAGTCATGGAGCCAGAAAATGTTTAGAGGTGGCCGGCTTCACATACATTTTCTAGTCTAGCTACTGACTTTGCAGATGAAGAACTGAGAACTCCCTCAAAGAGGAAATGGCTCCTCCTGAGACTTCCCAACAAGGAACTAGTAGCAGAACCATATTGGATTTGGTTTTAGTGCTTAGCCCCATATGCAATTCCATCACATTTCATTAAACGTAATACGTACATTTTCATTTCTATTAGAATTCATCAGTAGGTGGGCTTTGAGTGTGAGCATTTTGCTTTGCAGTGTAATAGACATTTTTGAAATATTTGTGAAAGAATGAATCCCTATTTTATCTATTCTATATACGAAATGACTTTGTTGGCAAGAAATGGCCAATTGCTCAGCAATTTAAACTAGGGGATAATTGTACAACCACAGGTATGGGACACACTGGGATTCCTTTCCACACTTGGACATTTTTTAGATGCATTTTTAAGGGAGGAGGAGCTAATAACAGTCTCAGTTTTTTTCTGGAAAGTAAAAATAATTGTTGTATGCCCAGTGGAACTATGAAGGAGCATATTGGGCCCAAGAAAGCAGAGAATGTTCACTCTGAAGCTATTTTTACATAATAAATTAATTCATAGGAGAAACAAGAATGAGAGGCAAAAATATCTAGTAACTAATATAAAGTTCAGCATAATGACTAAAAAACAGGTATATCTGCAAGGAAGACTCAGCACATTTATGTCACAAAAATTCTCAGGAGAATTACTCTTATCAAGTCACAGTTTTGATTTCTCAAAATTGTATGATCATTTTAACATTATAGGAGTGTAAGGATATATGTACATTGGCTAAGAATTACAGCAGCTTTCTAGAAAGAGACAAGAAAGAGAAGTGAGAGATGAGAAGAAATAGAGACAACTCTTTAAAATCAATATAAAATATATGTTAGTTAATAGCACTGTTTTCAATCTTTAACAAATGTCCTCTAGTGGTTGTTAAGTATAGCACTTCATAAGCCTTTTGAAATGGCATGATAAAGTAGTATTAAAATGCTCACTTACCATTAGCATGCTATTTCGTGTGTCATTTTAATTTTTAATTTTGGAGAGTTCTTAGAAATTGTGTATTGAGTGAGCATTAACAAAAGATTATTAAAACTCCAATGTCAACTTAGTTGATATATCAGAATTTATGACAAATAGTTTATACATTTGTTTCACACATTATGAAATGGAAAAAAGTAACAGGTACACGCTCTGTATATTGCTGTTAAGTGCATATCCTACCATAAACACCTCTCCATTGTATAACAAGAGACTTGTGAGATACTTGATGAAAGGGTAGCATCTCACCTGCTAAATGAGGTGGAAGAATTCTTTGACTGACCACACCGTCTGTAGAGATTTGACATTTTCCCTGTGCCTCGCATAGCATTTTCCACAAAAGGTGAGTGTTGTTTGTATTACCTTGAATGCACACACACCGCCTTTCTTCCCCCCGCCACTTCTTTCCCATCTGCAGTCAACAGTTCTTATGGTATGTTTTTCTTTAAGTAGTTACAAACAATTCAATTAATAGCAGAGTGGACTTATTCAATGTCAATATATCCTTAAATAAAGAACAACAGAGAAGAAATAACTGTAGGGAATGGAAAATCCTTCTCCTCATCTCCAGTAAAACTATCTAAAACAAATCCATTTTCTAAAAGTGTTAAAATCTTCACATTTGGCTGACCTTATTTCAGTCTAGAAAGACATAGATTTTTAGAACTAAGACTGTAAAGCCCACATCAATTTTGCAGTTTCAAGAGCTCAAATTCCTTATGAAATAAGCTGATCAAAGTGTTTAACCTGCCCAATTGAAAAATAAAATGCTGGATCTTTAAATGCCTCTGAAATTAAGTACATCTGTTCTATACATGTTTTTCTTCAAATTTCTTCTTCTTATAGAAAATAGTTTAGGTGAGATTGTTTTAAATGCACAAATGGACAAGAAATCTACTGTAATATGGAGCCTTGTCCAAATTCCAGCTCTTCACTTATTAGCTATGAAACCTTAAGCAAGTCATTGATCCTTTTGGAACTCAGTTTCCTAATACGTAAGGTGAATGTGATAATAGACGTTCTTTAATATTGTTAATTATTAATTGAAAAGTTTAATGGAAAATGTCTTGCATATAGTAATTATTAAGCAAATGGCAACGATTTGAATCTTCACTAGAGACTATTTTGTCTTTTAAGTCAAAAAATATATTGGGTAAGAATGAAATCAAGTTGACTGCAGACAAACTTTTGATGTAAATATGAGCCTATTTGTTCTAACTGACTATTCAGAAATTGAGGCAGTATAATTTTTAAGGACAATTTAAGATGATCTTTTCCAGCTCTCATATTTAAACACCAGGTAAACAGTATTAGGAGTAGCTGTAGTTTGTTAGTTGCCAGCTAGCTGGTTAGTGGCAGACACAGATTTGAGCCTACATGTCTGTTGTGTGGATAGTTTTCCTCTTATATCCTATCACTTTTATGTTCAGTTTCCCTTGTATCTTAAAATTTTATGAGGAATTAATTATGCTTTTTTAGTATATTCTTCAAGTCCATTATCAATTTCTTAAAGGCACAGACTGGTTATTATACTGAATTCCTGCTCTTCTCAGCATCTCAAAATGTAAATTGCACAAAGCTGATAGTCATTTTTAAGTTGATTATTAGAAGTAGAAATTATTTTAAGTAAAAATTATTAGAAATATATTTCTGACTTTACTTGCATTTTAGTCAATATTAAAATCAGGAGTTTTAATCGGGAAAATTAAGAAAATAAAGATGGTGATTTTCTCATGAACTTGACTCATATCTTTTGTACCTGTCTCCTTTCCAAACTCTAAAGTGTAAGAAAGTTAGAAAAGGTCATTCTATTAAAAAAAGAAAGAAAGAAAGAAAGAAAGAAAGAAAGAAAGAAAGAAAGAAAAAAAAAGAAAGAAAGAAAAGAAAGAAAGAAAGAAAAAGAAAGAAAGAAAGAAAGAAAATATACCTTACAAGTTAATTCAGAGGTCTAAAAGCAAAAACTTGATATCTGCAACAGTAGCTTGATGTACAGAAACTAGAAGGCAACAAAGGTCACACTGACCTATTATTTAATTAGAAAGAACAAAAGTTTTCTCAGTGTTCCTAACGGTTCTTTAAATGGAACTACAGATGTCAGTAGACTGTAACTTTCAGCAGATCATTGTCAGTTCTAAGGTTATTCTGTCAGTTCTGTTACCATTACAGCCAAGGCATCAGACGACAGACTACTTCAGATCTCACCTCTACTTGCCAAATCCGGGATGAGAACAGGACAGGTGACACAGCAGACGGCTGCTTCTCCATGCTCATGGTTGACTGAAGTTGCCTTCTAGATGGGCTTTCCTTTTTATAAAACTGAACGGCATATCACATTGGAAATTGTTTTTGCCTTGTAGATATATCTGATAACAAATTCTGACATATTGGATTTTATAAATTCTATTTAAGTCTTACAGGAGATTCTGGGTTTCCTAAAATTCTTGCTGTGTTCATTCCCAATTATAGACTTGTAAGTGTTCACACAGACTCTAACGAGCATTTCTTACTGAGAAAGAGTGCATAAACTCATAATAGGGGAGAATAGTGAAGATAAAAAAAAGTTGGCCTCCATAATTAAACAGGTTCATGTCCCCTAATACCAACCATGGTGGGTATTTATTTCCTCTTTATTTTGAAGACCACATGGTAGACAGTGTTTTAGTCAGGTCAAGTTGCTGTAACAAATCACCACAGATTGGGTGATCGTAAACAATATAAATATATTTCTTATAGTTTTGGGGGCTGGAAGTCTAAGATCAGGGTGCTAGCATGGTCGAGTGTGGGTGAAGGCCCTGTACCAGGTTGCAGACTGCTAGTTTCTTGTGATATCATCCTATAGTGAAGAGAACAAGATAGTTCTCTGGTCACTTCTTAAAATAGGACTAGGCTAGGTGTGTTGGCTCACACCTGTAATCCCAGCACTTTGGGAGGCTGAGGCAGGTAGATCACGAGGTCATGAGACCAAGACCATCCTGGCTAACATGGCGAAACCCCATCTCTACTAAAAATACAAAAATTAGCTGGGCATGGTGGCACGTACCTGTAGTCCCAGCTATTCAGAAGGTTGAAGAATCGCTTGAACCCAGGAAGTGGAGGTTGCAGTGAGCCGAGAGATCACACCAGTGTCACACCAGTGCACTCCAGCCTGGTGACAGAGTGAGACTCCGTCTCCCAAAAAAAAAAAAAAAAAAAATCCCATTCATAAGGCCTCCACCCTCATGACCTAATTAACTCACAAAGACCCCGCCTCCAAATGCCGTTTTCCTGGGGATCAGATTTCAACATGAATTTTTGGAGGGGACGCCAACATTTGGGCAGTAAGAGATTAGATCTACTAAACTCCAAAAACTGTGTATTACTATTCCAAAGAATGGCATTTTATCATAATCCTTTTTTATGACTATGCTATAATATCCACAATGTAACAGTGACTAATCAAAACCCACCTGTCCCGCATTCATTCATGCGTCCATAAGAAGAGATAATCTCAAGACAGTCAGTGTACTAAAATTACATCACATCCTCTATGGATCCTAATCTTTTCTTTTTTTTCTGAGACAATGTGTCACTCTGTTACTCAGGCTGGAGTGCAGATCAAGGCTCACTGCATTGTCTACCCCCCAGGCTCAAGTTATCCTTCTACCTTAGCCTCCTGAGTATCTGGGACCACAAGCATGCACCACCAAGCCAGGCTAATTTTTCTATTTTTTGTAGAGATGGGGATTTGCCATGTGATGTGGTTTGGCTCCATGTCCCCACCCAAATCTCATGTTAGGTTGTGATCCTCATGTTGGAGAAGTGGCCTGGTGGGAGGTGATTGGATCATGGAGGTGTACTTCCCCATTGCTGTTCTCATAGTGAGTTCTCAAAAGATCTGGCAGTTTAAAGATCTGTGGCACTTCCCCCTTGGTTCTCTCTCTCCTGCCAGTCATGTGAAGATGTACTTGCTTCCCCCTTTGCTCTCCTCCATGATTGTATGTTTTCTGAGGCCTCCCCAGCCATGCTTCCTTTACAGCCTGTGGAACTGTGAGTCAATTAAACCTTTTTTTCTACATAAATCACCCAGTCTCAGGTAGTTCTTTATAGCAGCATGAGAACAGACTAATATACCATGTTGCCCAGGCTGGTTTTGAATTCCTGGGTTCCAGTGATCCTCCTGCCTCAGACTCCCAAAGTTCTGGGATTATAGGAGTGAGCCACTGCACCTGGCCTGGATCCTAGTCTTAAGGTGAAATGGATGTTCTCTATGTGGGTGTTTTATGGTTTTTTTTGTTTGTTTGTTTCCTGACTTTTTTTTTTTTATTATTATACTTTAAGTTCTAGGGTACATGTGCATAACATTACATGACTCAGAATTGAATAATCATATAAACATATACACTGTTTTACTTGGTTTTCAAATTTTACAGTCTACCTTATAGACAAGGCATGAAAGCCTTGGTTGTATTTGCAGGATTGTATTAGTCAGGATTTAGCCAGGAAAACTGAACCATTATGAGTATGATGGAGGAAGATATTTGTTATAGTAATAAAACTACAGTCATCCCTCGCTATATGCATGGAATTAGTTTCAGGATCCCCAGTGTATGCCAAAATCCAAATATACTCAAGTTCCGCAGTCAGCCCTGTGAAACCCACATACATGAAAAGTCAGCCCTCTGTAGAGGAGTGTTTCACATCCCTGTGTTTGGTGGAAAATTATCCACATATAAGTGGACCCACACATTTCAGACCCGTGTTATTCAAGAGTCAAACATACATAATTGGGAAAGCAGCTGGGAAAGTAAGGACCAGAGAGAATTGGAAGATCAGAGGAAGGTCACTAAATAGTCAGACGTATCCAGTTGCCAGAGTGGGAATGGAAAGGATTGCTGATAGAGAAGTCTCTGGAAAGCTGTTTCCCTCTGCATCTAGTGGTGGATCTAGGGTAGGGTAGCCAGATTTTGCACATGCATGCACACACATACTGTATGTGTATATTTACAATGTGTGTAAAATATGTATGTAAATTATATGTGTGAAATATGCATAAAACCACACATGTAAAACAAATATATACATGTGTATATAGAGCATGGGCCATACTTATACTAATAAATATAGTGTATATAAAATTCAAATTAAAAAAAAAAAGAAGAGATAATCTCAACTGTCTATAGACTACAGTGGCTCCAATAGGTACTACTTCACTTTGGGCAAACTACTTAATTGTTGAGCTTCAACTTCTTTATCCTTAAAGATGAAACACAGAAATTCTTCACTGATAAAAAGAAAATAATTTCAACAAGCATTCTGTTAAGTATCTTATGAAGTCTCCTCAGCTCAGTGCCACACTCATCTAATGCTCTCAGTTGGCATTGGGTTATTCTCTTCCCATTCCATTTTGTGTTAGTTTCTTATATGGCACAATTTCCACAAACTTGTGCCTTAAAACAGACATTTATTATTTTACTGTTTTTGTGGACCAGGTGTCTGGGCATGGCTTAGCCCATCAGCATGTCAGCCTAGGCTGTGGTCTGGGCTGAGATTCAGGCTTCTTGTGCAAGCTCAAATACTGTTGGCAGAAGTCATTTTATTGCAACTGTAGAACTCAGAATGGTTTACTTCTTCAGGGACGGCAGGAGAGACAATCTTTGTTGCTACAAATCTCAAATCTCTGTGCCTTCTTTTAAAGGGGTGATCTGCCTGAGTGAGGCCTAAAATCAACTGATTCGAGACCTGTGAGCATCAGTTGTATGTGTCCATTTTGCAAGGCTACCCTCTTGGGTTGGCTAATCAAACATTAACGTAGGTGTTGCATGAAAATATTTTATAGACATGATTAAACTCCATAATAAATTGACTTTATTTATTTATTTATTTTTCTTTCTTTTTTTTTTCCAAGACACAGTCTTGCTCTGTCACCCAGGCTGGAGTGCAGTGACTCAGTCTTGGCTCACTGTATCCTCCGCCTCCTGGGTTCAAGCCGATTCTCCTACCTCAGCCTCCCAAGTAGCTGGGATTACAGGCATGCACCACCACACCCGACTAACTTTTGTATTTTTAGTAGAGATGGGGTTTCACCATATTGGCCAGGCTGGTCTTGAACTCCTGGCCTCGTGATCCTCCCGCCTTGGCCTCCCAAAATGCTGTGATTACAGGCGTGAGCCACCACGCCCGGCCACAAACTCCATAAAAAATTGACGTTAAGTAAAGGAGACTATCTCCAATAGTCTAGGTGGTCCTGGGCTTCTTCCCAAGAGTTTCCAGTCTGCCTTTCCTGAGAGCCTGTCCCATGGACTTCAGACCTGCCAAATCATCCCCTACATTGCATAAGCCAATTTTGTGAAACAGATCTTGATATCTGTGTATCCTCCTGTGTATTAGTCCTTTCTGCATTGCTGTAAAGGAATACCTGAAGCTAGGTAATTTATAAAACAAAAGAGTTTATTTGGCTCATGGTTCTGCAGGCTGTACAGGAAGCGCTGGTGTCTTCTGGTGAGACCTCAGAAACTTTTACTTGTGGTAGAAGGCAAGGGAAATCTGTTATCGCATGGTGAGAGAGGGAGTGAAAGAGAGAGGAAGTGCCAGGCCATTTTTAACAGTCAGATCTCATAGGGAAAACAGAGCAAAAACTCACTCATTACCCGGGGAAGGGCACAGAGCCATTCATGAGGGATCCACCCCAGACCCAAACACCTCTCACTAGGCCCCGCCTCCAACATTAGGATGTTAGAATGAGGTGGGGGCGGGGAGCATAAATATGCAAAGTCTATCATCCTGGTTCTCTTTCTCTAGAGAATCCCTGGCGGATACAGGACTTTAATTACATATACTAAATCCACTCCCTATGCTGTATCACATAATCATAATCAGAAGAGCAAACCAGTCATATTCACAGATTCTGTTCACACTCAGAAGAAGGGGATTATACAGGTCACCTGTCCCAGAGGCAAGGACTCATAGGGGCCGTCTCAGAATTCTACCTTCCACATATTCTCCAACGATTTAGTTTTTATTTTCTAATAAATTCTATTCGTGGGGAACAAACAGGATGGCTTTCTGGGATGGGGCAGTAAGAAAGCAGTTGGTAGGGGAGGGAAAAGGTCACATGAATAATGGAATTAAAGCTTTATGCAACATACGGATTGAGCAGAGATATAAAAGCTGACCCTTTCAGACAATTGGAGATGCAGTTCCCCCAAACTCATTAGCTGCTAATCTCAAAGTTGTTCACTTACTATCATTCTCTCTTTTCTAGTATGTAGAGTTGTCCAATAGAACTTTCTGTGACAGAGGAAATATTCCAATTCTGCTTTGTTCAATACAGTAGCCACTAGCCATATGTAGCTATGGAGCGTTTAAAATATGGCTATAGTGACTGAAAAACAGATTTTTGTTATTAACTAATTTAAATGTAAGCTCAAATCACCATATTGGGATAGTGGCTGCAGTATTAGACAACACAGCATAGAGGAGTAATCTATCTGTCACAGCTGGATTTCTATAGGAACCTTGACAGCCTTGGCTATAAATAAGACCTGTGATATATCTGCAATTTCAACTTTTGTTTTATTAATGTGTACCTGATAAACAAATGACCTGAAAATCTCTTTTCAACCAGAAACAAAATAGACTGACTCAGTACTATGCATTTTACATATTGCAATTTCATGTGCTTTGTTTTCACTTTAAAGAAAATATATTGTGCCTATCTACAATTGGAGAGGGAAATTAGGTATATAGCATAGTCTGTTTTCACGTGGAATCTTTTGAGGGGGACTAGATTCATCTGAAACACTCAAATCAAAATATAAACAGGCATAAATGCAGAAGCAGAAAAAAGCACATTGCCTGTCGGGGGAAAAATGATCTATCAATTCTTCTGTAGCCCAAAACCACATATGGTTAGTTCATGTTCAAGGTTCAGATGCTCTGAGATGTGTCATGATATTAACCACACCTAAGAATGGATATTCGAGGAATTCTGAGATCCCAGTTGACAGGCTGATCAGAAGTTAGCTCCTAGAGAGCTCAGAGGACTGTTAGAATGCTGATCTGATCCAGAGATTACCCAATGCTAGGATTTCAGTCTTTGATTTCTACATAGCCTACCTGTGATTCTACACTGAGGAGGAACTCCAGGGAATTTAAAGAGCTTCGCATTTGTCACTAAACTGAAAGAGTCATATAGCCTTGCCAGGGAAGGAGGACAGGGAGGCAACCGCTGAGCCGCTGATGAAGGCCCCATGCTTTTATGTTCCTCTTAGAGTGGGGATTACATTTCAGGCAACTTTAACTAGCTCTCACAGATTTCTCTTAAATATACTCATATTGTTGGCTGAAAGGTTTAAGGAATTATTTGAGAAGGCTTCTCATTTATGATGGATTTGTATCAGCACATGATTTAAAACTAAACAACAGAGACCTCTGTTGTCAAAAGAAGCATAATTAAAGGAAATTTACCACTGGCAGCTGTTGTGGGGTGGGGGGCGGGGGTGTGTGTGGGCGGGGGTGTGTGTGCACGCATGCGTATTTGCTTCACCCAGGCCCAGGACCTGGGTATGTGGTTTGGCCTCTCTTTTTCTCCCAGGACTTCATTATGTATCACTCTGTGTCTTCATCTCTGTGGGAATCTTGCTTGACTTCTTCCAGCTGTTTCACTGTAGACACATTCCTTTTATTTTGCTGTGTAAAGCAATTCAACCCAGCCTTCTGACTGGTGCTCTAGGGCCTATAATTTCATCTGCAAATGGCCCATCAAAGTGTTTAGCTAAATTTTCTCCATAACAGAAATTTTCAAGCAATGTTTTAAAATAGTGACTTTTTCTTCTAACAAGTAATGAAGTGATATTTTTAAAGTTATTCATCTTACAGGTATAAAGCAGATTATCCTGCAAAAGAAAAAAAAAAAAAGATGTATACATCCCTCCAGCCACACTCTGTGGGAACAGCAGCAGGACTCCCCCGTGCATCTTTCAGCAAGCAGGAGATGCATCCCTCTCTCGTACCATTTATATTAGGCTTTAATTATCTCTCTACATGACTGCAGTCCCCAAATATGAAATGAGTTCCCGATGGCAGAAAAAGCTATCACTTTTTGTAACCCCAGGCCCTAGTACGCTCTCTGGCACCTAATTATAGCAATCAATGAATACTTAATAGGGTCATCATTCACTTAACAAATATTCCCTGGCCACATATGAGAAAGTGACATTTAAGCTGAAAACTGTAAAATGAGTAAGAATGAAACATGTGGAAAAGAAGATACAGGTAGTTAAGGCTGAGGGAGTGGCAAAGAATGAATGAACTAGCAAGTTCATGAATGACCAAAAATCCTGGTCTATGTAGTACTAGACAGAGGACTAGAAACTATTTTGTTTCAAGTCATTCTTGAGAGTTCTGGCCATCTGTATTAAAAACTTTTGTTTGGTCATAATAACATTCATTAATTCAATAACAGTGACTAAGAACCAACCAGGTGCTAGGGGCACAGTATCATGATGAAAATAAAAACCAGTCTCTGCCTTTGTGGGGAGACTGACATTAAAGATCTGCCTAGCGGGGGTCATATCACACCTGCGCTCATCCTGGACGATGGTACTGCTCTCAAGGTAATAGAGGCCAACAGAAATGTGACTTCAGTAGTGATCTGAGGGAGAACTTCTCCAAGGAGGTGATGGCTGGTTGAGCTTTGGAAGGTGAGTGAAGGTAGGAGGAAAGGTCATATTTCAGGTAAACTAAAGAGCATAAACAGAACTCTTGGAGCAGGAAGGCAAGGCTGGTGTGGCTGCAGCACCAAGAGTGAAGGGTGATTTGGTATAAAATGAGGCTGGAGAGTTGAGGAATACTGCAATACATGGCTTTTGAGGTGATATTCCTGATTTCTGGTTTTGATTCCATTAGAAGCCCAAAGAGATGCCACCAAACTATCTTAAGCCAAGAGTTTGTGTGTGTTGGGGTGATAGGCATGAAGGAACATCACATGATCACGTCTGCTCTGGGTAAGCCTTGCTCTGGCTGTGGTGTAGAGGACGGGTCTGAAGGCAGCAAGAGAAGACTCGGGAATACCAGTCACAGGATATGGCTGCAGTCTGGGGCAGACCTGGCAGCCTAGACTAGGATGATGGTAGCAGAGTGGGAAACTCTAGGTCTTTATTTCCTTTTCTTAAAAAAACAAAAACAAAACAACAACAACAAAAACTTATATTTTAAGTTCAGGATACATATGCAGGTTTGTTTTATAGATAAGAAAATGTGGTACATATATTCCACGAAGTGCTAGGCACCCATAAAAGAATGAGATCATGTCCTTTGCAGGGATATGGATGAAGCTGGAGACCATCATCCTTAGCAAACTAATGCAGGAACAAAAAATCAAATACTGCATGTTCTCACTTGTAAGTGGGAGCTAAATAATGAGAACACATAGTAAATGTTGAATCCGAAGTGCCTTTACAGCCTCTATGAGGTGTTGCGTGGACTACTGAATAAAAGAGTCAAGATCTCAGCGTGAACAGGGCAAACAACAAGTTGTGACTTAGCTATGCATAGGAGAAGTAGTTGAAACCATATTTGGATGAGATCACCTAAGGAGCAAATACAGGGTGAGAAAAGCAGAGAATCTAAGACTGGTCTTTAACTCTAAAACTGAATGACTGAATAATGGAACATAAGAGAATGAATGACAGGTAGGTCAGGGGAAATCTAGAAGGGAGGTGTGACAAGGAAGCATGCCAGGGAAACAGAAATGGACACCAGGGATGAACGCTGCTTAAGAGATCATACAAGATGAGGACTGAAATATTGTCCAGTAAATTAGGAAAATTGAAGTTGTTGGTGACCATAGCATGAGTTGTTTATGGAAGTGATGGAAATGAAAACCTGAGTGATGCGAATGAAGGAGTGTGGGAATGAAGGGCATGGTTAGGAGATTGAGTCAGAAAGTACAGTGTGGCATTTCCAAATTAAACACAGTATCAGACAATAGAATAAAGATGGGGCAATTCATTTGTTCTTTTAAACAGCCTGCTTTTGGAATCAAGATGGTGAATTAAATTAACCTATTATTATTTCTTGGTATATGACAGTTCAGTAGCTATTTCACTCCATACAATTTACCTCATTCTATTCACCCTGGCTGAAGAACCATAGGTAAGATCCAACACGTTCAGTGGCAGCCCCTCAAAACCAACGTGTTTCCCTGATAATCATTCTTCTTCCCTTCTTTTGTTGTTTCTGGAGATCTCCATCTGCTCTTCCATTTATCATCTGCTTGATATCCTTGGATGGTGCACTTGGTTGGCCTATACTATGGGTTCAGATAGGCAAGTAGCTACATTCCCCTTCCCCATTACAGACGATGTGCATCATTTGGCTATGATAAATATTTGCTCATTTCCTCACGTCTGCATATGGCACTGCTACCAATCCATGCTCCCCATCCTCATCTCTGCTAAGTGCTTTTCCCACTACCATTTCTATGGTTGACCAGTTAGCATTTAAGAAAATATGCTGACAGTAGTCACATCATGGAGTAGCATTTCTTCATGTTCATAATGCTAAAGCCCCATTAGATGTAAAAAGTTTTGCTTTCTTGTCTTTCCTTTGTTACACTTGTATGGAACCTTTTAGAAGTTCTATTTATAAGTAGAATGACATGAATAAATAGAAATGTGCCAGTGAAACAGAATAGGCCAAAAACATATCAAATTAAAAATGAAAGTCAATCATTTAAATAATATGATTATGACTTTTTGAAATAATATTATACCCTATATCAGGAGGTTTGTGTTTTGTCTTATTTCATTTTCAATATGTTTCTGTTGAAAGTGAGATCGCAGTCAAGAATTCTCAAAACCTTCTGGAGTGAGATTTCAAAGCGTCAACTATGTTAATAGCTGTGCTTGGCATATCTAAAGGTGTTTTGCTCCTTCTGAAGCATTTTTTTAATTAGAATACATTTATAACCAAGCTCAGTGAGGGTCCAGATTGTGGATGAGAATTAAACTGAGATTAAGATAAAAGTGTCTGGTCCATTTTAGGAAACTGTCAAACACCGATAAGAGTTTTATTGTAGTGTTATTCTCTGATTGTTGAATATAGGCAAGTTTCAAAAGGATCCTTCACATTTATGAAACTTTTAAGTTTGCTATAGTGAAAAGATTGATACATGGGAATAAAAATTCACTCAAGAATCTCATTTTATAAACAAATGATTCACTTATGTAAATTGTTTGTACTTTGTGTGGGGAAACAATGTTGATTGCACATCTGGTTGAAATTACTGGATGAGAAGTATTAGTATCCTATTCTTATGTGTTGATTTAACCTACAGCCTGGGTTCTCTTGACTGCCACATTCCTTTAATTTCCTTTACTTTTGTATACTCATTTATCTAGAACTTTAAAGATCCCCATGGTTTGTGGCAACATGAACTGCAGATGGTATTACAACACATTTCTTTCTAGCTCCACCCAGCACGAAGGTTTTATTATAAGAACTTTGGTCCTTCTTGCTGTTTGGGGAGTAATATTTTGAAAATTCATAAGATTATGTCCATCAAGCATTCCAGACCAACAATAATAATAGTAAATGGATATATGAAATACCATAACGTTTTTAATATGATATTTTAAGTGAATACATTTCTTCTTTTTTCTTTTTTTTAAATTATCCTTTAAGTTCTAGGGTACATGTGCACGATGTGCAGGTTTGTTACATATGTATACATGTGCCATGTTGGTGTGCTATACCCGTTAACTGGTCGTTTACATTAGGTATATCTCCTAATGCTATCCCTCCCCCCTCCCCACTACCCTATGATAGGCCCTGCTGTGTGATGCTCCCCACCCTGTGTCCAAATGTTCTCATTGTTCAATTCCCATCTATGAGTGAGAACATGTGGTGTTTGGTTTTCTGTCTTTGCAATAGTTTGCTCAAAATGATGGTTTCCAGCTTCATCCATTTCCCTACAAAGGACCTGAACTCATCCTTTTTTTATAGCTGTAAAGTATTCCATGGGGTATATATGCCACATTTTCTTAATCCAGTCTGTCACTAATGGACATTTGGGTTGTTTCCAAGTCTTTGCTGTTGTGAACAATGCTGCAATAAACATACGTGTGCATGTGTCTTTATAGCAGTATGACTTATAATCTTTTGGGTATGTACCCAGTAATGGGATGGCTGGGTCAAATGGTATTTCTAGTTCTAGATCCTTGAGGAATCACCACACTGTCTTCCAAAATGATTGAACTAGTTTACAGTCCCACCAACAGTGTAAAAGTGTTCCTGTTTCTCCACATCCTCTCCAGCACCTGTTGTTTCCTGACTTTTTAATGATCACCATTCTAACTGGTGTGAGATGGTATTTCATTGTGGTTTTGATTTGCATTTCTCTGATGGTCAGTGATGAAGAGCATTTTTTCCTGTGTCTGTTGGCTGCATAAATGTCTTCTTTTGAGAAGTGTCTGTTCATATCCTTTGCCCACTTTTTGTTGAGGTTGATTTTTTCTTGTAAATTTGTTTAAGTTTTTTGTAGATTCTGGATATTAGCCTTTTGTCAGATGGGTAGTATTTTTAAGTGAATAAATTCTAAATGAAATCAGTTTTGACTTTCAAAGCAATTTTTAATCTGCTGTATTTTTATTAGTGATGAAAAGTATATGAGTTTTAATTATGAACACAATTTAAAAAGCCAACCAAAGACTTCAGGATGTTGTTCCTTGTTAATTCTGTCAGTGTAAATTTCATTAATACTATGGGTAATGTAAATGCATAATATGCAATATTTAAGCTGTTTGTATTTTCTACTTTAATAGACATTCTGACTTTACTATCAAAAAGAATATAAGATTTATAATTTACAAAACAAGAAGAAAAAGAGCATTGTCAAGGTCAAACTAGCTATTTGCATTTTAAAATAGCTACTTCTCTTCTCATGGAGGTTGCTACAAATGTATGACAATAACCCCTCAGCTGGCAAATAAGGAACGTTGTATTAGTTTCCTGAGTTTCTTTAAAACACAATTGCTTCTTTTCCTCCCACAGATACTACAGTATTAGATGTTTTAATTGAATTGCTTAGAAAATATTTCTTCATTTAGCTTCTTAATATAAACTAATTTTAATTTGGGAAAAATTTAAAAAGTATTTTCTCATCCTTAAATTCTTTTTTCCATTGTTTTCCAGTTTAGCCCTATTGTTTCTACAACTCAGATTTTAATCTTTTTTTAGTAAAACAAATTTATTATTTTAAAAGATTAACTTTTCTTTTTTTCCTTATAAAAGTAACCTACATTTGTATCTTTAGTTGTAAAATTACAGGTGCCACTAATTTTTTCTCTTTGGTATGTGGAGAAAGTGAATGCACTTATGATGAGCAGAAATGCTTTTTTCTTCGATTGCACACTTTCCTTAGTGAAAACAAAGATGCATGTATGATTCAACTGCACAAAAGGAAAGACTCAGAGCAACACTGGTGAGGAGCAGTTTCATATTCTTAGGTTGACGCAAGATCCCCATATTTCCTGAAACCTTATCTAATAGTAAAATAGTTTCTGACTGTTTCTCCAATCTTTTACCATTCTTGTCAACGGATACATACCAAATACATAAATAATGTATGCAGGTTCATTTTGGGTACTATCTAGATACACAGCCCAGTGGAGCAGTTGAGTACAAAACTACTCTGAAGCCAGCCTAACTTGAAACTTAAAGCTTTGACATTTTCTAGCTTCCTTGCGCAAGTTATTTAGCCTCTTTGTGCCTCAGTCTTCTTACCTGTAAAATGAGAATAATAATAGTACGCATGTCATGGGTGATTATGAGGATCGTATCACGTAATATTTGTAAAGGTCCTGGATCATATAGCAAGTGCTATATAAATGTAATATGTATGCAATTAAAATAGGCTTCAATATACACAGATTACAGATAAAGAAATAGCTGTAGACAGAACATATCACTTTATTCACTCCACATTATAACTTTTTATATTTTCAGGCTTCTTACTACCAACTAACAGGGTATATTATTAGTTCTCTTGTCTATGACATCTGATATACCTTCCTTCCATTCAAAGAGTGCTAAACATTTTCAATGATACTCATATTTTTCTCTAATGTACGCTGCACAATTAAGTAGATTGATAGATATTTTTTCTCAGCACAGAGTGAGGATCACAATACATACAAGACTTTATATCTGCTGCAAAGTATACCTTGAAAGAATTACATGTATAAGGAAAATAACCCTGACAATGCCCACTTGATCTGCAAAATCACTGGCCATTGACTCTCTGTGAAAGGGTTAAGCACGTTGCTGTATCAAATATTCAGTTACTCATTAATTAACGTAGAACAAATTCAATACTTTTTTTATTCAGCAGATTAACCAAAAAGCACCATGTTTGCAATTTATATTCATCCTGTAAACTGCATATGCATTAAACATTTCCATCTGGAGCGCGGATGATTGTTTTTCTCCCATCTCATGCTTGATAAGCTGTTACTGATTAGACAGGGAATTCTGAAGCTGTTGAAAGCACAGATTTTTTTTAAAGCTCTATCACCTTGATATTCTTTACTTCCTAACAGATCTTGCTTGATGTCTGCAGGTTCCATTTTGGCTGCAATTCAGATAGAAACTATAGGTCCCTTGGCCCCGATGGTCTAACACAGACAACATTATTTGGTATCTAATTATTCCTCCATTAGAAAAAAATGTTCTCTAGTCTAATTTCTAATATTGATTTTTTTCTTCTGTAATTGTCTCATTTATTTTATTTTATTTTATTTTATTTTTGAGATGGAGTCTTGCTCTGTCTCCCAGGCTGGAGTGCAGTGACGAGACCTTGATTCCCTGCAACTTGTGCCTCCCGGATTCGAGCAGTTCTCCTACGTCAGCCTCCCGAGTAGCTGGGATTACATATGCACACCACCACACCCAGCTAATTTTTTTATCTTCAGTAGAGACAGGGTTTAACCATGTTGGCCAGGCTGGTCTCAAACTTCTGACCTCAAGTGATCCGCCCACCTCGGCCTCCCAGAGTGCTGGGATTACAGGTGTGAGCGACTGGCCTGGCTGTCTTTTTTAATTTGATGTCAAACCTTAATTTATTCTGTGATATACTCTGTAATATAACTAGCATATTTTGGTGCATGGTGTTTTCTAACCATTGTTATAAATATTTTACATGTTTTGACTGATTTAATCCTTATTAACTGTGCTACGAGGTAGATGTTATTATTATTCCCATTCAGTAGATAGGAAAACTGAAGTCACGGGGAAGTTGAGTAATACAGCTAGGAGGCAGTGGAGCTCAGCCAGGAACCCAGAGCTTCTAATTCTGGGGCCTGTGCTACCTGCCACCACACTGCGGCCTGACAGGGCTGTCTTCATCCCATGGTTAGTGGGACATGCACTCTGGGATATTATTCCAGTGAAAAACAGTACTCAAAAGACCCA
The DNA here is from genome assembly GCF_009764315.1 of Trachypithecus francoisi. Lineage (NCBI taxonomy): Eukaryota > Metazoa > Chordata > Mammalia > Primates > Cercopithecidae > Trachypithecus > Trachypithecus francoisi. Next base: position 12,003,489 of record NW_022681469.1, on the reverse strand, counting down.
CAGTCTGACTCCTTCTTTTTTTTCTTTTTTTTTTTTTTGAGATGGAGTCTCGCTCTGTCGCCCAGGCTGGAGTGCAGTGGCGCGATCTCGGCTCTCTGCAACTCCGCCTCTTGGGTTCACATCATTCTCCCAAGTAGCTGGGACTACAGATGCCTGGCTAATTTTTTGTATTTTTAGTAGAGACAGGGGGGTTTCACCGTGTTAGCCAGGATGGTCTTGACCTCCTGACCTCGTGATCCTCCCGCTGCCGCCTCCCAAAGCGCTGGGATTACAGACGTGAGCCACCGCGCCCGGTCCTGACTTCTTCTTTATAATACACACCCTGCCACTTTGTGCTACCTGATAGGAATCACTTAACAGATAAAAAATGGAGTATATGATCTGTGTGCTATTAATAATTAAAAACAATGACAACAGCAAACACAATAACAATCCCATAGCTGCCATTTGCTAAGAATCCTCACGTGTTTGTTCTTTCACAGTGTCTGTAAGCCTGGAGACTTACTGTCATGTGTCATCAGCACCTGATGAGATATTTTAAATATCTCTTCCAACTGAGACTCAAGAGAAGTGCTATTTCTTGTAAAAGGTCACAAAGTTAGTAGGTAGTAGAATCAGAATTCAAAGCCTAGTCCTTTGTGTTTGTTTGTTTGTTTGTTTTGTTTTTGCATAGCCATATGCTCTCTTATCTATTAATTGGTTACAGCCCTCTAGCTTGAAGGCAACTCAGCTAGCTAGCAAATATCCCCTCAGTTAGGAGGTGACTGATGTCATAACCAGATTGCTCCCTGTTCTCTTTTTGTTTGCTGTAAACTTGATCCTTTGGATTTGTGCATATTCTAAAGATCACCCTGTCACCATACCTGGAGGCAATTAAGGATAAGGGAGAAGTGTTTCAAGATAATCTCCCTCCTGTGAAAACATGGGAATAATTATCTAACATAAACATGTTATTTCTTTTCCAAATTACATAGATTCCTTTTTTGGACTTTAAATCTCAATTATACATCTTACTCAGCTTTGTATCCAGACCCAGGCATATACCAGCCAGGTGTATAGCAGGAACTTAATAAATGTCGATTAAGTGAAGAGACTTAATAATTAATAATTAACTAATATATATTGAAAGAATTTTAAAAATTCACATTTGTCCATAGTTTCATGTAGTCGACAAATGCAATCAAAAGGCCAATGGTATCTACAAAGATAACATTTATTTTTTAACTAAAATCCTCTGTTTACTGTAATTGTATGGCAGCATAGAAATATATATATGTATATATAAAACTTTGTGTCATTTCAATCCTGAGCTATTTTTTATGTTTCTGCCTCATGTCAATTAGAATCAGTCTTCCCATTTGATTCCCATCAATTCAACCACCAAGCACTTTTCAACCTCTTCCTGACCTCTTCACCAATATTGACTCTGGCTGCGTATCCTGAAAAGTGAGAAAGATTGAAATGATACAAATGAAAATTAGAATAATTGTAAAATTCGTACATAATATTGTTTATTTCTCCTCATATGTTACACAAATACACTTAAATTTTATTTCATATGAAATCAACATAGTATATATTCAACAAAATGTAACTCCTGATCCTGTCTCAAGGAATATGTAATCTAATGAAAAATGGAACACACAACAGTGCTAAGAACCAATAGCTATGAAGAAGGTGTAATATTCACAAAGAAACTGTCTTTGTGATTTCAGGTCGTGCTCCTTAGTAATGTGATTATTAAGCCACATTTGAAAGACTGATTATGAATGTATGAGAACATACACCAACAAGTGGACAGTGAGATGCCTCTATTCAGCAACGTAGGCCACTGTCTCATAGTTTCTCATCAGCTGCTACAGGATTCACTCCAAGTTTCACTATAGGACCTGCCAGCTTGTATTTTTGTCTCTTGAGTCTATGCCAAAACCAAAATTGGCAATCTCAACCACTCGTTACTTAAAAAGTAGGAGACTCTTTTTGTTTTTGTTTTTGTTTTTGACACACAGTCTCACTCTGTCGCCAGGCTAGAGTGCAGTGGCGCGATCTCAGTTCACTGGAACCTCTGCCTCCCAAGTTCAAGCGATTCTCCTTCCTCAGCCTCCTGAGTAGCTGGGACTACAGGCGCACCACCACACCCAGCTAATTTGTGTGTGTGTGTGTGTATTTTTAATAGAGATGGGGTTTCACCATGTTGGCCAGAATGGTATTGATCTCCTGACCTTGTGATCTGCCCGCCTCAGCCTCCCAAAGTGCTGGGATTATAGGCGTAAGCCCCCGCTCCTGGCCGGGATTCATTAATCTTAAAGACTTTGTCAAAGAGAAAGTATTAAAACAGGTATGTTACTTTCAGTTTCATCTTGTGCCGTTGGCCATTAATACTTTCCTGCCGCGTTTGTACAGCCTTCCACGCCCAGCTTGTGCTTCTAGAAGGAAACTAAATGAGAGGATTTGTATGCTGGTGCTCTGAAAAGGAGGGAAGTAGAGGATCAATAGGCTCTAGCTAATAGTTTTTTGAATCCGAATAACAATGTTTATAGAACTGGAAGATTGCAGCTTAGAATGACCCTTGATCACTATTCATTGGTCTGTTCAAGCAGGAAATACAATGGTTTCATTGAGTGCTAGGAAAAAAAAGAAAGGTAAAGGGTGTTGAATTCAGCCACTGGCTGGGCTTTGACCAGCAGGGAAAATCAGGGATTGGATGCTGCTATTTAAACATTAGCATTTAAAAATCGGTACCACAAAGAAAGGAAAAAGAAAGTGAATACTGTGATTACCAAAGAATCGTTTAGGACCAACATGCTCCCCCTTTCTTTACATTTGCTTAGGCATTTTATCACTGCCTCTTTGAACTGAGGCTGAGATTCACTTTTTTGTTTATAAGGGCTTACTTGTTACTGAGAACAGAACCAACATGGACTTGCAGCATCTGCTCATAACTCACTAACCAGAACTTGGTCGTGTGGCCACCGACACTTAGATGCAAAGGAGAATAGAAAACTAGTCTGAGTTCTGCAGCCATGTACCCAGCTAAAAGTTGGAATTTGCATCATTAAAGTAAAGCTCACCTCGCGCTTTCATTGAACAGCTAGCAGTCTCTGCCATGCCATTTGTTTCCTTTCCCCTAGACAAATGGAGGAGAGAATTCCTCCTCTTCTGTGCTTTGAAAGACCACAGTTGTCATAATTTTTAAGAAAAAATTTAAAATATACATTTAAGGAAGGTTTAGTCTTTAGTTGTTACTGATCTGACTCAAACTGATTCAAAAAGCAAGGAAATTTAGTTTCCTATATGATGGAAGTGTCATGGTGGACCAGATCTCACGAGTTTGTTGACCCACTGACCTGATGCTTTGGGGGCCATTCTGGCATCACTGTGTGTCCTGAGACTGGCTCCCATCCTGGGGTCAAGATGGCCACACCCTTTCAGTTCTCACAGTCACACACTGAGATTTCCAGAGGCAAGATGAGGCCATCTGTTCTGCCACCATGTTCTTCTCAGGAACCGGCGGCCTTCCCCAAGGTGTTCTCAGCACGCCTCCTCACCCTCTGTCGCTGTAACTGAGTCACATGCCCATGTTTCATCCAAGCAGCGGCAATGGGGTTGCCTTCGTTGACTTGGATAGTTCAGGACTGGCTCCCTTGCAGAGAAAAGGGTCGCTTCCCTTGAATTATATGAGGACTGGATGGACACTGGACAGCCAATGAGTAAAATCAAGGCTTGTCTGATGTCAACAGTAACACCACCAAAAGGAACAAAGAGGAAATGGATGCTAGGTCGGCAAAGACTGTCTGCTACAGTTCACAACATAAACTTTTATTTCGAGAGCCTTGAAAAATATTGACAAACTAACCTTTGGAATATGGGAAACACTGTATTTTGCTTCTAGTGATTTGGAGAAGTAGGCAATAATGTCACTCACTTCTACTAAATGTATAGTGTAATGTGTACATTAAATTTAAAATTATACAAATGATTTCTCATCCTCCAGACTAACTTGTTTTAAGGTTAAATGTAAAGATCTTTTTTATATATACATGTGTGTAATGCTATATATAAAAAATTTGTATGTGTATATATCTATAATGCTATATATACATATATAATACATATAATTATATATGATATCTGATATATAATGTATTATATATATATATAGCACATGTGTGTATATACATATATAACATTATATATGTATATACATATATGCATATAGCATGCTTATAAATGCTGTATATTGTATATACATATAAAATACTATATATAATATATAATAGTATAATATAGCCATGTATATACATGCACATATAATATATGATACTATATGATATAATATATAATACTATATGGTAATTATATATAATGTATATAATATGTGGTATATGATATACAATATGTAATATATGATGACATAATACATATAATTTTATGTATTTTATTATATATAATTAATATATGTGCTATATATAGGCACACACATAGTATTTGAGTGTATATATGTAGTATGAGGTTGTGAGCTAGTCAGACTTTAGTTATATCATTTAATATCTCAAGTTTACATTGATGAAATATTTATCATGAAATCCTTTGCTACCCACTAACTCTGAGAGGTTTGAGTACTTATAAAATCAGGCTTTTTTTTCCTCAAAGTTGAGAAAAGCATTTTTTCTCCAAGTTAGGAAAGCATTTTTGTTGTTTATTAATAAACCAATCAAAGTCAACGTCTTTTGGTTTGAGAAAAACAAATAATTTTCTTAAGCATCTTAAGTAAAGTGTGTTGAAAATTATAGCGTCTTTAATGACTTTGTTCTCTGTCTCGTAGTATTGTTAGGTTTGTATGTATCCCTTTTGCCTGGGCTGGGAAAGCAGCACAGTAGGTCAGGGGTTCTCACCTCCAGATTGCAGACATATACTGTCCATGGCTTGTTAGGAACCCGGCCAGACAGCATCAGAAGGTGCCCAGTGGGCAAGCGAATGTTCCCACCTGAGCTCTGCCTCCTGTCAGATCAGTGGCTGCATGAGATTCTCATTGGAGCACTAACCCTATTGTGAACTGCACATGCAAAGGATCTAGGATGAACACTCCTTATGAGGATCTAGTGCCTGATGATCTGAAGTGAAATGATTTCATCCCAAAATCCACCCCCAACCCCAACCTGTCTGTGGAAAAATTGTCTCCCAAAAAACTGGCCCCGGTGCCAGAAAGGTTGGAGATCGCTGCCATAGGTGATATCTCTCCTAAAACCATATACCTCTGGTTTAAGAGCTAAAAACGTATAGACTTGCTCTATAAGTGTAAACATTTTACTGTGTGTTACCTGGCCAATTCTTCACAGCGGATCATTGTATATTTTTAAATTCTCTTCATGTCTCATTGTTTTATTAGCATGTTTCTTCCCATTATGCCATTCTGAAACCCTTTTACAAGTTGTCCTCTGGTTCAGTGATCTGGTGATACAAATGACTGATAGCAATAAACATATCATTTGCATCTGAACCCAAATGTCCTGTGTGCTCCTGTAGAAATTATGTAGCTAAGACACGCACACAAAAGCTCGGTAAGTCAAAGAGTAGCGTCGTGGTTTTCAAATAAATTTATCTTTAAACCTTGGAGCCTCATTGAAGCACAACTTGAAATGGTAGAAAAATCCAGTGAGGCATGTCACCAAAAGCAGTTTCCTACTGCAGCTTCCAAGAGAACTTCATTAGTGTTTTCAACTTTAATACTAATCAATGGCATAAACTCGAAGGAAATTTTAATATGAATATTTTTAAAGGAGCATTTTAATGTGAATGTAGTGAAAATACAAAATCATATTTGAATAGGAAAGAAAGGGATATCTCTTGGCTCAATGAGTTTTGAAAGAGGAGAGGTTTGAAGAATAAATAAGAGTTTACAGAAAATGAACAAGAATATGAAACAAAGAAGAAAATACAGAGAAGCAAAAGTGTAAAAATAGCAACAAAATTGAAAAGTTTTATCTATGCTCTTTTTGATACATCCACAGAAAATATATTCTCTCTTTATCTTTTTATAAAATTTATTTTTATTTTTATTTTTAATTTTTTAAATTACTTTTTTGAGACAGATTTCTCTGTCACCCAGAATGGAGTGCAATGGCATGATCATGACTCATGGCAGCCTCACTTTGCCGGGCTCAGACAATAATCCAACCTCAGCCTCCTAAGTAGCTGAAAACAGGCATGCACCACCATATCTAGCTAATATTTTTTAAATTATTTCTGTGGAGACAGGGTCTCTCTCTGTTGCCCAGGTTGGCTCAAACTCCTGGTCCCCAGCGATTCTCCACCCCAGCCTCCCACATCACTGGAATTATAGGCATGACCACCTAGTCTGGCCGTATGGAAGATACGGAATCTTAGACCCCCCCCTCCTCGTGTAACACGTAGCACTTTCTCTAACTACATTAAATAATGTTGTCGGGGGAACAACAATTTTAAATCTTTAGCATGGTATAATTATTGTCAAAGCAAAACAAGATGAAACTTCAGAAAAGTCTAGTACAGAGTTTCAACAAATTCAAGTTAAGGTTAAGTTTTGCACCTGTTATTCCCTGATACTTAGAAAAGTGTTATGCTTGCCTCTATTGTGCTTAGAGAGAATGTTGTGGTTTGTAGGAAAATAGACACTGGTAAGTGTGACTGTATCTGAAATTTGCACACTTCACCAGTGTCTCTGGTTGTTATCTACATGGTGGACCTTCAGTGACTGGAGGACCTCTCTTTCCAGTCAAGCTGTCTTTTTATTAACTGTCTCTGGGGCCTCAAGTTCCCTCTGCAGCATTTATTTCCCTGAGTTAAGTATTGTTCCCATTATTGTCTTAGAAACATTAAGCATCATTAGATATAATATCTCGTTGTGAATTATGTTATCTGAATCTTTGCAATGTGTCTCTTTACAAAAGGTGTATTCAGTGGCAGAGGGGGGAGTGGAAAATCAGTGAAATAAGAGGACACCAAAGAGAAACATGAATTTTCTTTGTTCTGTTTTTTTTGTTTTTTTTTTTTAACCAACGGTCAGTCCTAGCAAAGATGTGTGTAAGTGCATTAAAAACATTTGTGTGTAGCGAAAGTGGTGACTCTCTCTATGCAACATATTTAAAAGTCATTGTGTCTCACTTGCATGGCTTATTTGGCCCTATAAATATTGGCTCCTTGTCTAATGACATTTTCTATTGCACTTTTTAATAGAATTTGCTGTAAAATGGGTACTACAGAAACAGCATTTTATTTTCATTCTTGGCAAAATCATTTCAACCCAAGTGGGGGAGCTCCTAACAATGGTTGCTTGTACTTAATTTATAAGAAAAATAATCAAGGCCAGGCACGGTGGCTCATGCCTGTAATCCCAGCACTTTGGGATGCCAAGGTGGGTGGATCATCTGAGGTCAGAGTTTGAAACAAGCCTGGCCAACATGGTGAAACCCCATCTCAACTGAAAAAATACAAAAATTAGCTGGGTGTGGTGACACATGCCTATAGTCCCAGCTACTTGGGAGGCTGAGGCAGGAGATCCCCTTGAACTCGGGAGGTGGAGGTTGCAGTGGGCCGAGATCACGCCACTGCACTCCAGCCTAGGCACAGCCAGACTCCATCTCAAAAAATAAAAATCACAATAATAAGAAAACCAAAAAAAAAAAAAAAAAAAAAAAACCAAACCAAAACAAAAAAAAGCAAACAAGCAACCATCAAACAGACATGGTCATCTTTTTCCTGTAGCGCAATAGAACTGTTTAAAGCACAGTTCAGGCAGTACGTGGAAATTCTTGCTTGCAGCTTGCACTAATCAATCTCCCTAACCTCAGGACTCGAACTTTCATTTTCCTAATTCATATTTCAAAACCTTTCTAAATTTCAAGTGGAAATGATTTATCAAATCATCCAACTGTTTCAGATTTTGGAGAAATAAATCTTACTTGGATCATGAAAAATAAAGAAAAGGATCACTATGGAATAGTGACCATTTAACAGAAAAAGAAAATATTTCTAACATAAATATTGGAGTTTCTCTGTGGCAGCTGTCAAACCCAGGAGTTTTGAAATTAGAAAACTAGAAATTAGAAAAGAACAAAAAATAGATGTTTTAAAGTTGCAAAGCTCCTTTTTTTAACCTTAAATTGTGAGGTTACAATCAGTTTAAATTTTAAGGTTTAAAGTCAGTTTCTAAATCTTAAAACTATATTATTTACAAGACAATTCAAGTGACAAAATACATAGTAGTCACTCATAAACTAAATCAGATTACAAAATATTATGTCATATTATGAAGCAGTAATTAAAGGTCTGGTGATTGAGCCTTGAGGGACTGTGTCAGGTCTTCTGCCTATTTTCAAAATCAAGGCAGAAGTTAGGTGCAGTTCCCACCTGTAATCCCAACACTTTGGAAGGCCAAGGCAGGAAAATGGCTTGAGTCTAAGAGTTCAAGATCAACCTGGGAACTTAGAGAGACCCCATCTCTACAAAAAAAAAAAAAACAAAAATTATCTGGACATGGTGGTGCCTCCCTGTAATCCTAGCTACTCAGGAGGCTGAGACAGGAAGATTACCTGAGCCCTGGAGTTCAAGGCTACAGTGAGCTATGATCATAGCTGGGTGACAGAGCAAGATCCAGTCTCTAAATAAATGAAAGAAGAAAGAAAGAGAGAAAGACAGAGAAAGAGAAAGAGAAGCAAGACTGCTTCTCCCAGCATATTGTTAGGGCCCTGGTTGCCCACCCGAGATGGGTTAGATGAATAGCTGACCAGGAATTTGTTTTCTACCACCGTCACACCCAAGATGGGTTAGGTGAATGCCTGACAAGGAATTTGGTTTCTACCACTGTCACATGGGAGCTACATTACCCCAGCTGTTGCCCCTGCAGAGATAATTATCTGTTTGTTCCATGTATCCATCCCACCTCTTCAACATCTCGTAGCAGCTCCACTTGCTGAGAAGTTTCAAGTGATCAGAGTCCTGGCCCTCCCACTTTATTGTCTCCATAATCCCTGGCATTGCACTTCTCTGTTTGTCAATGTCTATAAATGCTCTCTTTGCAAGAGTTCTCATGCTATATATAAAACCTTTATAAATAGCATCCACTGCGACTCACACAGAGCCACTTGGAAAAACATTTTTGTCTTGTTTTTCTCACACACGTGTAAAATTTTACACTTTTTCCCTTTATTTTTACTTGATTTAGCTAATTTATTCTTAACCACAGCATTGCGATTTAGTAATTGAGACATTTTTTTCATTTTGAACTCCAGAGTCTCATCAAATTTAGTCATGAAATACAAAAATTGGAAATAAGTCTTTGTATACATCTAGGCTTTGGGTAGGAGTTAACCAAATTTGGTAGTTTGAAAGTTATAGAAATCAAAGATTATATTGAATACATACAGCCAACCAGGTGTTATGATACTGAATTCCTATGTTCCATAAATATTAGTTGTTTTCTGGGTGGCAAATTCATAAGCTATAAAGAAATTATGGCTTATATTATGCTAATGTGGACAGAATCACAGATGATGGACTTGGAGGTGTTCAGATAAGCACCTGTCCTCACTCTGCACCAAAGGTGTCTCAGGGCCTAGTGAGGGGGCAGTGCCAGAAGCCTCCAAATACTTGTTTCTCTGAAATGTTCTTCAGTACAGAAAGTAGTGGAAGCAGAGTAGACTGAATTATGTATATTTTTCCCCTTTCACTTTATGTCTGTACAGTTTGCTCCCTTCCTCACTGGGGAGAAAATAAACCAGCCACCTCAGGGAAGTCAGCACAAATACCAAACAGTAAGGGAGGGTCCCATAGTCACCAAGCAAGATGCCCAATTTGTCCTAAATCCACTCATGCATGTTATGGTAAAAATATGGCCCTGTTCTCCTTCCAGGCATGAGTCAATGTTGCTAAGTGGGTGGATTAGAATATTCATTATTTCAAACCAATTAAACAAATACTTAATATTGTCACTTCAGCTACTGTTAATCAGATCTTAATTTAGTGAAGAAGATTGATATGTAATATGTACATGTGTGTGTGTGTGTGTGTTACAATTCTCTGATATTTACAACAAGGGCTGTACTGTTGTGCTAGGCTAAATATTAGCAAAAAGAGGCGAAACATGACATGTTTTACCTGAATGGGATTAAGTGTTTTATTTTACACTTGTTCAAGGTCATACATTTATTCTCACTGGTCCCAGGTAATTGCAGCCTTGAATATTTTTCTTAATTTATTCAGATACTTTTTTATTGTTCTAGAATTAAAATAATTTAATCTTCAGAAATTTGTATCTCTTTTAGCATTATCAAGCAACTAAGAATATATGTAATCATCATAAATCGTTTTGTTAGATTTTACTTCTAATAACTTCCATATAATAAACAATTGATATAATTATTCTTTGTAAAAATTAACAATATTGACAATTGTATGTGGTTTTTAGGATATAATATTTTTGCTCCAATTTGCTAATTTTGATACTTTCTTACATGGATTTTAACTGATTGTCCAGTCACCCCTGAAAGTGTTTCAGTGTCTGTGGATTTTATGTTTTAAAACTGCATTTGTAATAGCCCAATTGATAATGTATTAAAATAATCAAGAAATGTGAATATTCTCTAAAATCCTAAATACTTCCATTTAGGATCTAACTTACAATTCAAAATTCAAAATAAATGAATGATTAAGCTTGGGCAAGTCACTCAGAATAAAGTATGTAGTTGAATTAGTAGCATCATGAACACCCCCATCAGATGATCATGGAGTCTCTTAGAGAGATTCCTTGTCCCCTTCCTTCTTTCCTTATACAGACCCAGAAAGTGAATTGGTTTCCTCGTGGGCAAATAAACCAAGCCTAGATCCTGATCTTTGGGCTCAGAGCCAGTGTTCTTCTGTGTCCTGATGGGATGGTCATGATGCTATTGACTCAACTAGGTATTTCTTGGGTCATGAGAAAGCTGGCATCACTTTAATTTCCTGATAAATGCTCCGCCTCAGCATGCTATTTGCACCCCCCCCCCCCCCGGAATGAAGGCATGTGCTATGATTCTAAGTTTATATTAAATAAACTCAACCATAGCCTTTTTTTTTTGTTTTTTTTTTTGAGATGGAGTCTCGCTCTGTCGCCAGGTTGGAGTGCGGTGGTGTGATCTCGGCTCACTGTAACTTCTGCCTATGGAGTTCAAGTGATTCTCTTGGCTCAGCTTCTGGAGTAGCTGGGACTACCGGTGCACGCCACCACGCCCAGCTAATTTTCGTATTTTTTTTTTTTTTTTTTTGAGACGGGGTCTCGCTCTGTCACCCAGGCTGGAGTGCGGTGGCGCCATCTTGGCTCACTGCAAGCTCCGCCTCTCCGGTCATGCCGTTCTCCTTCCTCAGCCTCCAGGGTAGCTGGGACTACAGGCGTCCGCCACCACGCCCGGCTAATTTTTTTGTATTTTTAGTAGAGAGGAGGTTTCACCGTGTTAGCCAGAATGGTTGCCAGAATGGTCTCGATCTCCTGACCTCGTGATCCGACCTCCTTGGCCTCCCAAAGTGCTGGGATTACAAGCGTGAGACACCGTGCCAGGCCATTTTTTGTATTTTTGATAGAAACAGGGTTTCACCCTGTGGGTCAGGATGATGTGGATCTCCTGACCTCGTGATCCGCACTCCTCAGCCTCCCAAAGTCCTGGGATTACAGGCAGGAGTCACCACAACCGGCCAACCATTGCTCATTTTAAGGACTTAACCACCCTACTATAAATAGCACTTGTAACAGCATTAGATCTGTCATGCCTTGGGAGATGCATAAATTGTTAATATTGACCTAAGCTGTAAAAATGCAGGAATTTGAAACACAGATGTGTAGGCACTATATCAAATGTATCTTTTTTCCAAGTTCACTTCCTTTCCCAATGACCCCCTCAAAAATGTTTTTCTAAAATTAACTGAATTTGTAATATATCTGTCCTTATATTTTCTGAATTCAAAATAATTTCCTTCTTGAAGCTACAGAATTCTGCAACTTTGCAATAGGTTTCTAATATGTCCAATATCTTAGGCCTTTATTCAAAAGAAAATGCCAGATCTTTTCAAGAGAAACCCTGAATTTATGTTAGAAAGAGAAATTCAAGCTCTAAATTATACAAAAGAATACCTAAAGTTCTTATAGTATAAGAAGTCAACTTCAAGCTTATTTATAGCTTTAAAGTAATTTAGGGTTTAGAGAGAAGAGAGATTAATGTTCCCCTTCTAGTAGACTCAATAAAATATTTGTTTTTATGTTGCAATTTTTAAACAGAGTATTTTCTACAAAGTCAGGAAAAGTAGGCAATCAAATAGCTTTAAAAAATTCTGAGCTTCACCATAGAGAGAATGTAAACTGAAAAATGTGATTTGGATTCTGTGAGTCTTTAGGAATCTCAGATTCTACATATCTCTGTACTACAAAAACTAAATTTACTGTTTATACAGTGGTTAGTGAATTTTAATAATTAGGTATGTAAACCACAGAGTTTAGCTGCAGCAAACATGTCAGGAAGGAGTGATTGGCCTTTGTATGTTCTACTTATAAGTTGCATGTACTAAAAGGCATGTCCATAAATACTGTGGAAGGAAAAGGTGTACTGATGTCAGATGGTACAATGTAGCATTATACTTATTTTTGAAGAGATTTGAAGATTGTTGATCATTTTCCTAAAGGTTAATTTAAATATTCGATTCTGCTGATATATATGTGGTAGTTTGAAATGGTTCTCCACTTTCTTGTGTAAAGGTAAATAAATGCAATGTAAACACAAGCAGTCTTCATTATTGATAGTAGTTACATGCTATAAAGTTGCCAGGAGCACTGATTTAGCGAATATGAGTTATTTCTCCTAAGGGAAATATAGGGTTAGGTTTCAGTGAGCCTCTGGTCACTACAATTTTTGTCATCTAGATTTGTGTGTGTTTCTATTTAAAGATGCCTTGTATATTATACATTGCTGATTCACTGACATTGAACTTATGGTAAACAGCACTGTTGTTCTTGTTAAACAAAGCTCATCTAACACAGGTATTTTCTCTATTGGGCTTATCACAGCCTTCTTGTGCCGAGAAATACTAGCAAGCACTTCAGACGTATGCTTGGGAGGGAGGCATTTTAAACATCAAAATTACCCCCCAAAATGCACAAAAACGTGAAAAATGTGGCAATAAACAGATTACCAAAAAGGATACTTTTAAACAATAAGAGCGCTGAAGCAAGAAGGAATATCATTGCCTTATTGCACATTAGCTATGGACATACACATCTGGTGACCCAACGTTTTACAACTCGGCATGTATCCACGAATGACTGCCAAGGTGCCATGAGCATTGCCTTTAGGGTTACAAACAAATTTTAGCTCAAATAGGCAAATTCACAAACTAGAATCTAGAAATAAAAGATGGTCTCTATATCTGTTAGTTGGTATCTTAGTCAGTTTAAGCTGCTATAACAAAAATACCATAAACTGGGCAGCTAATAAGAAACCAAAGCTTTATATCTCAAAGTTCTGGAGCCTGGGAAGTCCAAGATCAAGATCAAAGCGCTGGCAGGTTCAATGTGGGATGAGAGCTTTTTGGTTCATGGAAGGCATATTCTGTGTCCTCAGATGGTATAAGGACTGATTTGTTTTATGCAACCACCAGAGCAGGCGCCAGAGAAAAGGCAAGTAGGCAAGGTAAAAAGAAACTTTATTAGCTAGCCAATGTGAAGGAAGAAAGGGAGAAGTTCACTGGTTTCTGGCGCTGGTGGCCGAGGGAGTCGCTCGGGCGATCTCGGGCGAGGTTCCTGGGTCCGCATACCAGGAGGGGGCGGAGGAAGTTCACTCCGGTGTTCTCGGGCGAGGTTCCTGGGTCTGCATAGGAGGAGGGGGCCAAGGAAGTTCGCGCTGGGCGCCTGCCGGGAGCAGCTTTTATGTCTTGGGCCTGGGAGTGGGAGGGCACTAGGCGGGTGCGGGCCGGTCGAGGGCCGTGTGGTGGACGCGGTCAGGTAAGTTTCGGTTTCCCCGATCAGAGGTCATGCTGCGCCTGTGCAGTTGACCTGTGCCTTTCCCGGGCGCGGGAAAGTTGGTGATGAAGAACTGGGAAGTATGCCATCTTAGTCACCTTTGTTCTTTGTTTCCCTCTCCCTCCGTCCAGACAAGGACTAGTTAGCTCTTTGGGGCCTTGTATAAGGGTACTAATTCCAGACATGAGGGTCTGCCCTCACGACTTAATCACTTCCCAAACACCCCACCTCTTGATATCATCATATTGGTGATTAAGTTTCAACATACGAATTTTGAGAGGACACAAACACTTATACCATAGCGTTCTGCCCTGAAACTCCAAAATTCATACACTTCTCACACACAAAATGCATTTATTCCATCTCAATAGCCCCAACAGTCTTCATTCATTTCAGCATCAATTTTAAATTCTAACTTCAAAGTCTCATCTAAATAACATCTAAATCAGATTGGGTGAGTCTCAAGGTATGATTCATCCTGGGCAAATTGCTCTCCTGCTGTGAACTTGTGAAATCAAGCAACTTGTGTACTTCCAAAATACAGTGTGGGACAGGCACAGGACAGACATTATCACTTTAAAAGGAAAAAAATAGGAAAGAAGAAAAAGGTAACAGGTCCCAATTTAAAGTCCCAAGCCCCGAATATCCTGCCACCTAGATGGTTCTCTGCAGGGGCCCCACCTCCATGGTGGCTCTTTGCCTGGGTCACCAGCTCAAGTCTCCTTCATGCTGGAATCACACACTGGTGGCTCCAACCAGTTTTGATGGTGGCAAAACTGGGGGCAGCTGCAACCCCATGACTCCTCTATACATTGCCCTAGAAGGGACTCTGTGGAGATCTTGGCAAGCAACAGATCTCTTACGAATTCTGCAACTTCCCAGGGCATCCTTTGAAATTTAGGTGGGAGCAGCCACACCCTTACAGCTTTACCTGGTACAGAACATAGTGGAGCCACACTTGGTTTGGCTGAGGAGTACAAGCAGCACAGCCTTGAAGCAGCACTGAGCCGCAGTGCCACAGTCCCACCGGCATCTACAGCCCCCCAAGGCCCTGGCTTTCTGGGTCTGGGATAGGAGGGGCAGCCCTGATGATCTCTGAAATGCCTTCAGGATCATTCTTCCATTGTTTTGGACAATAGTTTCTGGTTTGCCTTGAAATGGCTGATTCACACGAATCTCCTTATTAAATCCTTATTTGATCACACCCTTGTTTTCTCCCAAACGACTTTCCCATTCCTTTCAGTATGGACGGGCTGAGAATTGTCCACATTTTAAAGTTTTGCTTCCCCTTTTAACAACTCCATCCTTAAATTGTATCTCTCTCTTGCTTTTTATTTTAACCACTACAGAGAAGGCCAGCCACAACACTTTGCTTAGAAATTCTCTCAGCCAAATATCCTATTTCATCATTCACAAGCTTCATCTTCCACAAAACCCTAGAATGCAAGAACAATCCAGCCAAGTTTGTTGCCATTTTATAACAAAAGTTGCTTTTCCTCCTGTTTTCCATATCATCACATTCTCCTATTTTCCATATCAACATATCCACATCCTCATTTCTGTCTAAGACCTCATCGGATAGCCTTTATCACCCATATTTCTATCAACATTCTGTTCATGGCCACTTAGGTGTACTTTAAGAAGATTGAGGTTATCTCTATAGCTCTCCTCTTTTCTTCCTAAGCCCTCACCAGTATTACCCTTAGAGGTCCATTCGGAGCAATGTAGCCTTTTTTTTTTTTTTTTTAAAGCATGAACTTCATAAGTCTTCCAGCCTCTACCCATGGCTATGCTCCAAAAATGTTCCTACATTTTTAGTATTTGCTGCAGCAGGACTCTACTCCAGTAGCAAGTTTCTGTCTTAGTCTGTTTGACCTGCCATAACAAAATAATGTAAACTAGATAGCTTTTTTTTAACCATGCACACTCTATCTAATTTTGCAAGCTCTAACGGCTGAGAAGTCCAAAATCTAGGTATCAACAGATTTAGTATCTGATGAGGGTCCACTTTCTGGTTCTTAAATGATGCGTTCTTGCTGTGGGCAAGGGCAAGGCATCTTTCTGGGGCAACTTTTTGTTTTTGTTTTTGTATTTTGAGACGGAATCTTGCTCTGTCGCCCAGGCTGGAGTGCAGTGGCGCAATCTCAGCTCACTGCAATCTTTGCCTCCTGGGTTCAAGCGATTCTCCTGCCTGAGCCTCTCGAGTAGCTGGGACTATAGGCATACACCACCATGCTTGGCTAATTTTTTTGTATTTGCAGTAGAGATGGGGTTTCACCATTTAGTCAGGCTGATCTCAAACTCTTTACCTCAAATGATCCACCCACCTCAGCCTCCCAAAGTGCTAGAATTACACGCGTGAGCCATGCGCCCGGCCTCAGGGGCACTTTTATGAGATAACTAATCTCATTCATGAGGGCTTCACCATCAGAACATAATCACATCCCAAAGCCCCCAACTCCTAACACTGTAGCATTAAGAATAAGGTTTTAACAGGAATTTTGGGAGGGCACAAATATTAAGAACATAGCAGTTATTAAAATATGTGTAAAAATATGTATATATTTTTTCTTCTTAGGAAGTTCTCTTATTTCAAATCTCAGTGAATAAGGTTAAGATGTATGTTGTTTCCTTGTCTTTCATTATTTTTCTTGCTTCTTTTCCTCTTTTGAATCTGACATCATTACTATATTGCTTTTTGTTTCTAATCTTCATTGTATAATCATATATCTTACCAAGCTAAAGAAACGAGGCAGAAAGACAATTTCCATGTTATTTCAGTACATCTTCCCAAAAGTGGATCCTGGTTTGCTTAGTTGTTATTAACAACACTTGATGTGCTATTATTAATTAAATAATTATCTTTTATCCCAAATGTGGAGATTCTTGCTCCTATGAAGCTCACCCTTCCCTTTAGCAGCAGCAACATCGAAACAATAGGTAGCTTCTCCCTTCTTATAGGTCCTGACAGATGAGCCCTTTGGACCCCTCTTAAAAGTGGTAAATGCACCATCTTCTTTTATTTACGTTAACTTTTTTTAACCATGCACACTCTATTGATTTAGCATTAATCATGTTGTATCCTATACAATTTACCTTTTGAAAAATAAAACCACATGCAGATACATACTGGTTATTCACAGGTAAATCAGGGTGTAATTATCAGTAGATGAATTGTTTCAGATTTATTATGATCCATACAGTCTTGTATTTTGACAGTTTAAAGAGATATGTGGTCAAGAAGACATATATGTGGGCCAGTAACTAGCAGCCTCTGTGTAATACAACTCCAAATCAACTGGTGAACATTTAAATTGTAGCAATTTAAATATAATTTTGAATTTCTGGCCTTCCTTGAAAATGTATTGTTTGAATAACACCAGCATTCCTGTGTACTACCTTCATGTGAATAGGGACTGCCCACTTATATCCACAACATATCCCAAACACTGTATTCATCCTCTGCCATCATGGCCGAGCTTTTTATCTCTTCAGTAGCATCTCTTTTTGGTTGATTTTCTAATCATGGAGATAAGTCTCTCTCACCCATATTGCTATCAAAAGTAAGAAGGTAAAAGATCAATAGAATGACATGATATTTATAACCCGCCAGCATCACACATTTGTATAAACTGCTTGTCTTCCTTTAGCATTGAAGTTGTGACTTCTAATTTTAGAAGCTTCAAATCATTTTATCTCTGTCAGGACTGGTTCTCCCGACAAGTGGTGTGAGCATTGCTCATTTATGAAAATAAATTAATTCAACCTCTTCTTCATGGCCCCAGTGAGTGTGCAGGTGTCAGAAAGTAATGGACAGCACCCAAGTTCACAATGAATCAGATTCCCTCCAATGCCCAAATCACTGAGGTGTGTTCACAAGCAGACCACAGAGTACCATTTAGTGTTTTACCAGACAGGACCCAACTGCTGTAGCAAAGAGAAGAGAGAACATTATCTTACAACATGTGTACCTTTTGAGCTTTACTAAGCCTAGCTTATGGTTGAGGTAAAATTTTCACCCAAAGGTATGTGAAATCAAACCAAAAATAAAGAATTGTTGTAATGTCTTGCACCATGTGCATAACCTCAAAAAATACTGCACGCATATGTCCCAATTTCTTGCAAATAAGAGAAAATCATTTGTACCAACTAATTTAGCTTTCAGGAAAGCACAGAAAGTAAAATAAATAAAAATGACATTGTTTACTAATCACCTATCACATATTGCTACCTGTCCAGAAAAATGCATAGGGGTTGTTGATGAATGTATATAGTTCAGACATCAGTTTAAACATGTAAAATAATTATTTTACACCTTTTGACATGTAAAATAATTATTTTACATGTTTAAAGTAATGGTGTTTGTTCATGTACATATGTGGGGACGGATGGTTGTATGGATGGATGGATGATGTATTAGTTCATTTTCATGATGCTGATAAAAACGTAACCAACACTGGGCACTTTACAAAAAAAAGACATTTAATGAACTTACAATTCCACGTAACTAGGGAGGCCTCACAATCATGGCGGGAGGTGAAAGGCACCTTGTACATGACGGTGGCAAGCCCTCCCACAACACGTGGGAATTATGGGAGTACAATTCAAGATGAGATTTGGGTGGAGAAACAGAGACAAAGCATATCAGATGAATTTGAAAAGGATAGAGTGTAGAAATTTTGGATAGCTAAAGAAGTAACAAATTAAGATTCTGTCCAAAAATTAAAATGGTGGGAAAATGAATTTGAATATGTAGCACGTTTCAAAGAGGAGTTTTTGACATTTTGCTTTTGTTTTCAGGGTACTGTGAATTTCATTTTAAGTTCTGAGGCCTTGTATTATTGGATTTATCATACACCTGGAGTCAACCACAACTGTAAATATTGATTTGAAATTCTTCAGTTAGTATAAAAGCCTTAACTGCTTTGAAATTCGGGGTAGCAATAATGCATCATCTGAATGCTTTGCATCCTTTAATGACATAGGTGTCTTCTGAATTCTGGCTTTGCATAACTGTTGTCAACACTGTAAGAACATCAGTTCATTTGAGGTTGGATCTTTGTTCTCTCTGTTTCTGGACCCTTTCCACACCCTTTGTCCTGTCCCTCACCAGCACGGAAATTATCTTTCCAATGCAAACCTGGACATGCATTTTCCACTTAGAATACCGTCATTACACACATGGGCTCTCAGCTTCCTCAGGGAGCATTAAGTCTTTAATCTTCCAATTCTCACCCTGCACATGAATTGTGAGCCTTATGTAATAAAGTCACAAAATACTGAGCTTTTTTAGAACAGTTGAATGTACCATTCCCCTATCTATCTGAATTTATCTTACTCAGTCTTAATTCTCTTTTCACAGGAAAGTTTGTGCATTTTTTTTTAACTCACCCCATTACCTCCACAACGCCACGGTCTTGACACAATGTTATGGGTGTAGAAGATATTTCAGAGTCCAGAAGTTGATCTTAGATATTTCATAATGGTTTTTCTAGAATTTGCTTTAAAGGAGCTTTTTGCGGATCTATGGACTTTTGCCAGCAATTCTTAGACTTTTGTTTGATCAAAACTGATTTTTCACTTCTTTTCTAAGATATGGTAAAATAATTTTCTGTACAGAGTATTTTCTAACGTAGTTTATTAGTAGAAAATTTGAGACATAATAAGGCCAACATACCAGAAAACACTTGCCGTGAAATGATACTAATATTTTATTACTCACAGTTCCCAACAGGATGGGGCAGGCCATGCCACAGGGTGTAGTCCGGAGGTAGGGAGCTCAGGGAAGCACCAGGTCTATCGGGAGGCAGAGGGGAAGCAAAAACTGTAGGCAAGATCCTTTATTGTAGTTTCCATGGGAAGGAATAGGTGCAGCAGGGTAAGCAGGGTTAGGTCTGGCTAGCTGGAATAATTATTCCAGTGGGCTCTAGGGTGTAGAGGCTGATCCTAGTTGTCTTGTACCTGATTCTGGGATGAATAGGGAAGATGGATCATGGTCCAGAAGAGAGAAAGCTGGATAAAGGAAGCAGTTGGGGTGTGGACTCTGTATTGGTTGTTTTATATTTGGAAAGTGTGCTTACCATCTCTAGAAATGGGCTAACCCTGGGAAGGGCAGTCCCTCTAGGGTCAGCAAGACCCAGATGTCAAAGCATTGAAGCACAGAGATTAAAATACATGGTCAGGACAGAGGGGAAATTAAAGCCATGGCAGCTCCAAGAAATGACACAGCTGGCTGCCATTACCCCCGCTCCCACCCTTCACAGCTACCAGCCTCCCTTTACTCATAGGGATAATTGATTTTTTCCTCAATGCTATATAAATTACTATGAAAAGAGTGCCTCAAAACAAGTTCCTTATCACCATTTGTAACTAAACTGCTATCTTTAATCTATGTAGTATCAAAATTTGGACAGAACACTGACGATGATATTTTAAATGGAACTAGAAGGTGAACTGAATAGAAGATTTTTAAAATTCCAAAATAAATGTTGGGAATAATTTAAATCAAAAGACATTCTGAGGAATTTCTTGATGTCTGGTTTCTTGCCTCATCTGTGTAGCATTTACTTAGGATTTATAATTCTAGGTAGTCTTTTCACTAGCAAAATCACTAGATTTTGTGTGGTCAACATTGTAGAGCTATTCTCAGTAAACAGCAATATTATCACAGAGAAGGCAAATCTAATTTATTTGACTTTTGGATTTACAAAAATAAATAAAAACAGCTTCCACATGGATTTCCTACAAATAGATTATGTGCTAATTTTCAGAAATTGCTTATTATTTCTGCATTATTAGATATATGAGAGTTATAACCCTGCTTAGAAATAGACCACTCCGATTTTCTGATATCTTGTGGGTAATGAGTGGTTGAGAGGAAGGACAGAATATAGGTGTGTGATTGTGTTTTTGTGTGTGTGTGGAGAGGGGTGTGTGTGTGTGTGCATGTCCATTTTGGGAGGCATAGGGTACCTCAGTGGGCTTTTTTGTCTTTTCATGTTGAATAATGTGGTATCTAATGCTATAACTTTAAAAAGTTATTAATATTTTCCTGTGTCTGTTTTGTGTGTGTGTGTGTGATTCAATGGGCCAACTAGATAACCAGCCATTCACTTATCATATATACATTTTTTGTGGAGTAATTCAAAAATTAAAAATAAAATATGTGGGAGTCAATTGATCTTGCCTCTCAAAATCAATAACTATTTCAGGTTAGCATACAATGATTGCTCTAAAAGGTGTTTAAAACTTAGTGACTTTAATTTTAGAATATGCAAGTTTCTCATTAATGCATTTAATTCAAAGGAAATTATACATTCTGTATTTAAACTCATACAGGAGTTCAATGTTTTGGCCTTTGACTTACAAACAAATAACTCCAGTGTAAGTATAATAAAAGCATGTTATGCTTACAACCATTTATTCATATCGGACACTCATAGTTGTAAGAGTTATATAGCATTAAATCATGTATAAGTCTGCACTCTTAGGAAGTAAACTGCATCATCACAGGCATAGTTTAGAGGGGAAATAATACCACAGTGGAATTCTCCTTTTGCATAGTTTCAAACCTAAATGATGTTTCCATCAGTTCGGTCAGGAAATGTTGATGTTGCCAGGAATCCAAAACAGAACAATCCAAAGCCTGTATCCTAAAAGAGCTTCAAGTCCACAGGAAAAATCACACCCAAAAGAAGATAAATTCAATATAACACGAGAAGTAAAATGATAAAAGTATGCAAGGAGCTAGGGGACAATAGACCAAGGCTGTTTCACACAGGCAAACTTTCTAGTGGTGAGGCTTATCTGAGGCTTGGAAGATGCCTAAAAGTAAACTAGAACTCAGAAAAAATGACAGCTCATTGAGGAAAGTGATCATAGCCCAAGGAAAGGTGTGAAGTTTGTGAGGAATTCAATCCGTTTACCATCACAAGCACATAAAAAGAAAGATGGCACTAAAAATGAGCCTGAATGGGAAGGCAGGAGCTATATCATGGAGGGTGGTATAGGCCTCACTGAAGAACCTGGCTTTTGATCTTTTTGGGAAAGAGTTTAGTTCAAAAAGGTCTTTCTAGCTTCTGTGTGATGGTTTTAAGACAGGAGAGTCCCCTGGACCCCTTCGTGGTACTTGCAACAGGAGTGTGGCTCCTTTGCTCAGCAAAAACCCCTTTTGGGAGGAGGAACATGCAGGTGAGCTGGAGCAAGCGCTTTTGGGCTCTGGCTCCACGGCCGTGTCTGGGGGTGTTTCAGTAACTCTTTTAGCTTTGCCATCTGTGGATGGCTAAGTGTTAACCAGTTCAGTGGAGATTCAGGGTGACAGCCTTTTATACCCTGTCATCTTGGTACACAGGTTCTTGTCTGGCATTCAGGAAGAATCAGGTCACATGGACTTGAAGGAAGGGGAATGCGGGGATTTTACTGAGTGATGGAGGTGGCTCTCAGCAGGATGGATGGGGAGCTGGAAAGGGGATGGAGTGGGAAGATGATCTTCCCCTGGAGTTCAACCATCCCACGGCCAGTCTCCTCTCTGACTTTCCCCAGCAAAACTCCTCTTGGTGTTTGGACGCTTCCTCTCTTCTCTCCTTCTCTGCTGTGCTGCTTTTCTGTTCTACCGCTTATCTGTTCATGGAACCTGGCATTTGGGGTTTTTATGAGTATAGGATGGGGAGCACGGCGGGCCAGGTTGGTTCTGAAAAAAGCAACAGTTGGACAGGAAAACAGGATAACTGTTCTCATTTAGCACCACAGTTTGCAGGCTTGAAGGCGAGGCCTTTGCCAGGGAACCACCCTCTTGTCTCCTGTTCATATCAGTTGGATTTAAGAGAAATAAGACCAATGGACGAGAGTTGATCACTTAACAATGTTAGTACAATAGGCAACATGTGAGGTAATGGTGGGCTTATGGTAGTACATACAAAAGTATACTATGAGTTTTAAAAATATCAAAGTGAAATATCAAATTTCAATTAACAATCATTGCACCTCAGATAAACTGACTGGCTATGATACTGTCACTGCACAAAGCTCTATATTTCACAAGTCTCGGAACTCGCTAAATGTGGGTAGGCAAAAAGGAAAAAGAAAAAAAAGAAGCTCAAGAAAGTTTCAGATCTCTGGCTTGAGTGACTGGATAGTGGATATAATAAAAGTAGTGGGGCTCAGAGAAATAGTTATATGTTGAGCAGGCAGAGTGAGATATGCCTGTGAAACATGCATGTGGATCAGCCTTCCAAGTTACTGGATTGGAATCTAAATGGTATGCAGAAATGAAATCAGAGTCTTTTGATACTGTTATCATTGTCCTAGGGGATATCAAGCACTGAAGGGCAAAGCAACATATTTTAAGCTGAAATATTGCAAAAACTGTGAGATGCTGGCCTGCAGGAAAGAAGAGCCTTGAGGTTTTTTGTTTTGTTCCATTTTCCCCAAAGTAGAAATGATTTCAGATTCTATCTCTAGATCATTTTTAAAGGATGAGGAAAAAGGTCATTTGCTGCTATTACTCTACATTAGCTATACCGACATTTTGAAATCTATTTTAACTATTTAGGTTTATATCACAGATGCATTGAAAAAAAGAAAGGCAGTGGGTTAGGAGAAAGAAAGTATTCAGATCAAAGCAATGTGTAGATGGAATGAGATTGAGTCCACAAGAGTTGTGTCTGTTCTAGGACTGAGTCAATTTAAAATAATGGAATACATTCTTGCCCACCACCACAGCTCCCCAAAAGTAGCCTAATATTACCAATGTTTTTATCTGACTATTGAAACCTCAGGTATATTTGTAGTTGTAGCACCAAGATGGATCAGCGAGATTCTTGAAACTTCTTCCAATCTAGTGATCCTAATTTTTTAATGAAGTATGAAATAACAGTGTTTATTGTACCTTAATCCAATTAATAGAAATATGAGTGACAACATTCAAACATTAAACAAATAGTTAATGAACATTCACTGTTTTTCAGGCACTGTTTTAAGTGCTGGGCTTTAGAATGGAACAAAAGAAAGTCTCAGAGGAGATAGGCTGTAAATATACAAATGTCAATGTATCAGGTAGAGATAAATGCTATAAAAATGAATAAAGCTGGGTGAATAGAGAGGAGATGAAGTTGGCAGTCAAACTTTTTGTGAAGAATGATCAATGTATCTAAAATTTTGACATCTGACAATAAAAATAATACACAGATTTGCATCTGTGTGAAATTTGCAAAATAAACAAATTCTGTCTTCTAGTATTTTTAAACTTCAGTTTCAGAAATAAAATACATTTCAAACTCTCGAAGTGATTTGGTATTTATTAGTGTGAACTATGTAATATTAGATTCTGTACTAACTGGTTAATATACATTTTTACTTTTTTTTTAGATTTACATGCTTTATATGTATTTGTGAAATATATATGCTTTCACAAAATTTAAAGTTCCAAATTTACTAGTTTTTAGTTTTTTTATAAAAGAATGTCTTTCATTTTGTTTCCTTTTTTCTCTAATTAAAAACCTATATAATTTTTTACCTTTATTGAAGTATTATATAATTGAAAAATAAATAGTGTATATATTTGAGATACATGCTTCCACAACTCTGTGATATTCTCCCAAAATATCAATAATGCAGTCTAGTCCTAAGAAAACATCAGAAAAATCCAAACTGAGAAAGATGCTACAAAATACCCGGCTGGTGCTCCTCTAGAGGATCAAAGTTATGAAAGACAAGGAAAGAATTGGATACTGTCACAGATTAGAAGTGACTAGGGAGGCATCATAACTAAATGCAATGAGAGATCCTGGATTGAGTCCTAGAACAGCAGCAAAAAACCCTTAGTGAAACCCTGGTGAAATCCAAGTATAATCTGTATTTGAGGGAATACCACTTTACTTAAGATAGTATTTTCATGTGGACAAATGTACCAGGTTATGTAAAATGTTAATATTAGAGGAAGCTGGGTAAAAGGTATGAGAACCCTGTCTTTCCAACTACCTTTTCAGCTTTTCTCTAAATCTAAACTTTTTCCAAAATAAAAGGTTTATTTATGAGAATAAAAACAAACTTCCAACAAAATTTTCATTGAAGAACTTGGACACTGAAATGAGGGTACCTTTTTAGCTAATCAAAATCCTGTTTTAGAAAACAAAATTATGAAATAAGATTTAAAAAATGTACGGTAACAAAAACCAAACACAAACTATATACAGTATTATCCATGTGTGTATCTGTGCACATACATAAAGATTCTTTATATGCAATTTAAAATAATCACAAATAGTATATTATCATTAGTTATTTCAGAAAAAAGATGAAATAATGCCTGTTTAATTTTTTTTCTTTAAACCTTTTTGTTTCTTTCAGATCCCCTGTAAAAGTAACTGAAAAAATTTTATAGGGAAGCGGTATTAAAAGTGACTCTTGAATACTTATTTGTTGGTATGCTATATGCAAATACTTTTTAATTTTTTCAGATAAATAGACTACAGTTTCACATTATATATTCTTACTTTTATAAGGGCCTTTTATGAAGATTAATAAAACATTTTAATTAACTAAAACATGCAATTTCCCTGTACTATAGATATTATATCACCCCAAACTCAAATTATTAGTGTACAATTTGAACCATGACTAAATGAAATGAAATTCTCCCTCTCTCCCCCCCACTCTCCTTATTCTTCTCCCTTCCTCCCTCAGATATATAGATAGCTAGATCTATCTATAGCTATATCTGTAAGGTAGATTCTCCACAGAGAAAAACAAAAAGTTTCAACATATTTTCCCATCTATCTAGCCATCTATCTAAAACAAAATTAAAAGTTGTTTTCTATGAATGGGTTAAATGCTTCCAAAATATCAGCATGTCCTCTTGTGGATATAAGCTCAGAACTGGCTTAAAAATTATAAAATTTCTAGGAATAATCTATGATATTTACACTTTAACACACACCATGTACTTTTTAAAAGTCTATATATAGATAGCTATAGATAGATCTATCTATCTATATCTATCTGTATCTGAGGTATGTATCTATATCTGTATCTATATATAAATATATATCTATATCTGTAGATAAAGATATATCTAGCTATATCTTTAAATATAGATACATATGAATTATTCCATACCTTAGATAGTTGGATATTTAGGTAAATATATAAAATGTAGGATATGCACCAATTAAGTACCCATTAACATTGGTGAACTTTTGTGGTTGGGATTCACTTTCTACTTTCTATATTTCTGTATTGTTAATTTCTTTTGAGCTATAGACATAGTTTGTAATAAAATATATAGCAAAGTTATCTTTTAAAATTAAAATATTAAATAAACTTAAAATTTTAATATTAAAATCTTTATATGGTAAACACTTCTTCAAGTTATCTTATTCAAAGTTAGAAAGTGAAGACTAAGGAACAATAAAATGTTTTTGAAAAAGCCCTTTCTACCATGATGATTTGATGAACTGGGCATATTACCAGCTTGCTGAGCTATTGTTAGGAACAAAATTGTGAAAACACTATGATTTTGCATTCACTTTTTGACTAGCCGTTATTGTTCAGATTGCTTAAACAGTTCAACCATACATATTTAATCACTGCATAGAAAACTTAATTCTAGGGAGTGATAAGCAATCAGGATAATAGAAGAAAAACGTGGCTTGTCCCCAAATAAGCACAATGCATTATTAGGTATCAAATGAAATTTTAATCTATTTTTGTAGGAAACAGAGCTAAACTGTGATGGATGTTCTTTACATTATTTTAGAATATCCTAGACTTTTTAAAAAGTACATGGTGTGTGTTAAAGTGTAAATATCATAGATTATTCCTAGAAATTTTATAATTTTTAAGCCAGTTCTGAGCTTATATCCACAAGAGGACATGCTGATATTTTGGAAGCATTTAACCCATTCATAGAAAACAACTTTTAATTTTGTTTTAGATAGATGGCTAGATAGATGGGAAAATATGTTGAAACTTTTTGTTTTTCTCTGTGGAGAATCTACCTTACAGAGCATTTTGTTTCCCAGCTGACCCTGACTACTTACCATTTATTTGTAAAGTGAGACTTGGTCTACATGAATAGCTTTCCTTCCTGTTTTTATTAATATCTTAGGATTGTCTGAAAAAAATAAGCCATCTTCAAACTTTCTGTCACATTTTCTCGTTGCTCTAAAAGTAAGACAGAAATGCATTAACATTTTCATAAATCAGTATTCTGTACCTAGAATTAAATGTGTTTTGATTTAGAAGAAAGCATAGAGGAGGTGATTCTTCTTCCCTGAATACAAGCTCAGGGAACATTTACTTCCTGAGAGATGAATTAGAAATATGTTATATCAATTAAAATATGCTGAAGGTGTTTAAAACAATGATGTGTCTATTATTTAACTGTCACTGATAGGAAATTGACTGCAAAACTACTGTCTAGAGTTCAGAATTTACTCTCATCTGTGTTTCTTTTATTCACTTTTCAAGACAAAAAGTATCTATCAACTGCTGGATTATAAGTTCAAGTTGGAATCTGAAAATCGAATTCCTTTTTTTCTCTCCTTTATTTCTCATTGCAGATGATAAAGATACTGCCATTGAAATTCAGCTGTGACAGTATATATGATTAAGCTAAAGTCTAATTGCCTTTGCAGTGTTAGCAGAAGCCAAAATTTAACAGTTGATTTTTTCCCTCATATTAAAATAAACCTCTGTGATTCACAGTCTCAGAGAACAGAATTCTGTTGATTAAGAAAGTCTTTTTATGGGCAATAAAGAGCTGATTATAAGAATTAAAACTTAAAGTTTAAAGTCATATTTTTTCTGAATGCTTTATAATATAACATTGTACAAACTTATTTAAAAGCATAAATATTTGAGATACTAGCATACATATTTTCAAAGTACGTGAAAGCCATCAATGATTTGAAAGGCAAGCTTAGATTTCATTTTAAGTAATATTCAAAGTGACTGTATTCACAACAATTCACTTCATAGAATGAGGTAAACTCAACACAAACAAAGAGTGGATGTGGTTCTGGCAGCTCTACATCTCTACTGTGGCCACCATAGGGATTTATTTAGTGGTATGCTCCACTTACAAGGCAAACCAAAGTGTTTCTGGTGGTGATTGAAGTAAACAAGTGCCAGAGAACTAGAACATGAAATGAGAAAATATTTCTCTGACAGGCTTTAAACTGGCTATTATTTTTCTCCAATGTCTCCCTCTGGAGTTCTTTAACCAGACCTTGCCCAAAACCTAGAGGCTAGCTTTCTCCAGGCTTGTAATTCTAAAGTTATTAGAGCTGTTCCATTTGACTACGCTTTTTATGATTTAAAAATGAAAAGCTTACTGAAATAGTCTATTGAAAATATTTTTAACAATGAAGATTTGATCATGGTAACGAAGCTTCTATTTGAACTCAATATTTGATCTGAATGGTTACATTGCATTTTTGAATCATCCCATGAATTGAGAATGCATTGACCAATAGTGCCTAATAAATAATATCATCTCATTTTTATTTCTGGTGTGAAATAAATAGTAGTTATAAAATGGATCCTCACAATCACATATTTCGGATCATAGTGACAAAATTTCACATTTTTTTAAAGAAAAGTTTACACACTTTCCTCATTTTAATATATTCGCCTAAAACTAAAATTAGAGCTGCTGGAGTCATAGTATATGCTGGTTATTTGTTCTTCAAACTCATATATGGATAAGTGGAGATATCTGTGTCCAACGTAGAGAAAAAACAAACAATGGTGCCCAATTCTCCATTCCAAATGCAAGGAAGTAATAAGAAATTTGAGACAGACTGATTCCTAAGAATAAATGTTAAGAAGTTTCTGAAAATTAAGTTGGTTGTAAACTCTGAATACTACAACAAGGTTTACTAAAATTGTGGTGAAATATAAAAACCATTAAAAAAAATGAGAATAGCATAAAAGATCACATTCCAAGTGCCTTCATTCTTACATCAAAGAAAGCAACTTTTTGAATAAAATATATACTTAAAATCATGAGGAATTATTAAGGAATAAAACATTTATTAATCTGTTAGAGATTTAAAAATTTTACTATTTTGGACTAAACTCTAGATTCCTAAGTTAAGATTTGAAGCATATAACCCATTGAATTTAGATTACTAATTTTGTAATTAAAGTAAAATGTTCAACTGATAGAGCTTTTATGAGCATTTTTATCAATACTCTCCATAAAATCTCCTTTAAAAAACAACACAGTAAATCAAAAGAAGGAATAGAATAAAAACAGAGGACTGTCAATTTTTCAAGAAAAACACTTAT
This sequence comes from Trachypithecus francoisi, assembly GCF_009764315.1. Taxonomy (NCBI): domain Eukaryota; kingdom Metazoa; phylum Chordata; class Mammalia; order Primates; family Cercopithecidae; genus Trachypithecus; species Trachypithecus francoisi. The sequence goes on along the minus strand of NW_022681469.1, from coordinate 11,974,181 downwards.
TTAATCCACTGCATTCCAGCCTGGGCGACAGAGCGAGACTCCATCTCAAAAAAAAAAAACACTTATTTAATTCTCATTTATTCTTTGCAGACACCTATTGGAAGTGGATGGTAACATAGGTGACTAAACTCATTTTTTTGTTTGTTTGTTTTAGGGGCTGATGTTATCAACTTTGATGGCCATGTTGTATTACCATATAGATTCAGAAACAAGAAGATGAAAACACTGAAAGATGTCATTGCCTTGAAATTTAAAACGTCTGAAAGTGAAGGAGTAATCTTGCACGGAGAAGGACAGCAAGGAGATTACATTACCTTGGAACTGAAAAAAGCCAAGCTGGTCCTCAGTTTAAACTTAGGTATGTTCTGATTCTCAGTACTATTCTTTTCATTATGGATGTTCCCATTAGGAAAACGTTCATGTTGCTCAATTCTTTAAATGTAAATTATAAAAAGAGCTCATATTATGTTGTCAATTCATTCTTAATGTATAACAGTTGGTATATAATGAAATACCTATTCATTCAAAAAATATTTATTAAACACCTCTGCTATACAAGGTGCTATACTAGTCTTTGGCCTATAGCAGGGAACAAGTAGACAAAATCCTTAAGCTCATTAAGTTCATGACCTAATGGAGGTATCAGACAATATAGCATTTATTATTCTTATTTTAAAACAACTAAGCAAAAATGAATGACTTCAAATAATAAATATGAACCAGTTGAGAAGATTAATATGATAAGGGGAATAGGTTAATATGTCCTGTTCAAAGGCAACAGAGCCAATATTGGAATGTGTAGTGACGAAAGCCTGCTCTAAGGAGAAAATATTTAAGATGAGATCTGAGTGATGAAAAGGAACTAGCCATGAAAACATGAGAGAAATGGGATTACATAGGAAGAGAACATTGAAGACAAAAAGCATGCTCAAGAAACAGGAAGGATGCCGCTGTGCATAAATGCTGTGGGTTATTAAGACAGAAGATGAAATCCAAGAGGTGGAAATTGCCCAAATCCTGTGGGATCCTGCAGGACATGCCAAATTGTTTAGATATTATTTTTAAGAATAGGAAGCTGTTGGAACGCATTAAACTGTGTGGCTTTATCATCTTATTTTTAACAAGTGCATTGAGACTTCAAGAATTACTTGTGTAGATATGAGAGTCGCAGCAGAACTTCTGCATAGTTTGGGTAAGAGATAGTACTGCTTGTATGAGATGGTTATCAGGGGAGATGCAGAGAAATATTTCAATTAAGGAAATTATTTTAGTGGTACATTCAGCATGACGTATGATGGGTTGAATATAGCGTAAGAAGAAAAGAGTAGAAATAAAGAATGAGCCCTAGGATTTGGGTTTCAGCACCAAATGGACATTAGTGTCATTTTCAGAAATAGAGAAGACTTTAGGAGGAACTCTAGAGATCAGTTTGGACATGGTTAATTCTGCTTATTAAACATCTAAGTAGAACTTTCTATTATGGAAGTTGGGATACGAGATTGAGAAGACTAAAATGCAGACTAAGTAGTCGTGAATAGTGAGTAGGAGAAAATGAAGAAAGTGTAGTATCACAGAAATCAAGGACACAAAAGTGGTTGTCAACTGTTGAATTCCTCTAAATGTCACGTAAGATGAAGACAGAGAGGCAAATATTGGGCTTAATAGCATGGAGGTTACTGTTAATTTCCATTCAGTGGAATAGAAAAGACAAATTTTCTAGGTAAAGAAAGAATGAAAGGCGTAATTAAGTATTTTGACTACAGTTAACTAGAGAGAAAGAACACAGAGAAATGAAATGTTGGCTGCTGAAACATCTGAATTTAAAGAAGTTATTGTTTTATGTGCGTTTGTTGTTGTTTTTATTTTTTATTATTTTTCATTTGTTTATTAACTTATTTTCGAGTCAGAGTCTCACCCTGTCACCCAGGCTGGAGTTCAGTGGCATGATCTCTGCTCACTGCCACCTCTGCCTCCCGGGCTCAAGTGATACTCCTGCCTCAGCCTCCTGAGTAGCTAGGGTTACATGCTCCCCCCACCATGCCTGGCTAATTTTTGTATTTTTAGTAGAGAGAGGGTTTCACCATGTTGGCCAGGTTGGTTTCAAACTCCTGACCTCAAATGATCTGCCTGCCTTGACCTCCCAAAGTGCTGAGATTACAAGTATGAGCCACCATTCCTGAACCTGTTGTTGTTTTTTAATGGACAATAACAATGTAGGTCTGTATGTTGATGATGTAGCTAGGATTTACTTAAAGCTAAAGTCAAGATCTGCAATATTGTTACTGGCATTCAAAATTATAGTTTTGGCAAAGTAATGGTACCTCTTTCTCTTTTTTTAAATTTAAGTTCATGGGTGCATGTGAAGGATGTGCAACTTTGTTACGTAGGTAAACGTGTTCCGTGATGGTTGTCTGTACAGATCATCCTATCACCTAGGTATTAAGGCCAGCTTACATTAGCTATTCTTCCTGATGCTGTCCTTCCTCCCCACCCAACCCTCTGACAGGCCCCAGTGTGTGTTTTTCCTCTCCATGTGTTTATGTGTTCTCATCATTCAGCTCTCAATTATAAGTGAGAACATGTGGTATTTGGCTTTCTGTTCCTACATTAGTTTGCTGAGGACAATAGCCTCTAGCTCCATCCATATCCTACAAAGGACAAGATCTTATTTCTTTTTATGGCTACATAGTATTCCATGGTGTATATGTGCCACATTTTCTTTGTCCAGTCTATCATTGATGGGCATTTAGGTTGAGTTCATGACTTTGCTATTGTAAATAGTGCTGCAATGGACATATGTGCGCATGTGTCTTTATAATAGAATGACTTATATTCTTTTGGGTTTTATACCCAGTAATGGAAATGCTGGATCAAATGGTATTTCTGCCTCTAGATCTTTGAGGAGTCTTCACACTGTCCTCCACAATGATTGAACTAATTTACCCTCCCACCATCAGCATAAAAGCTTTCCTTTTTCTCTGCAGCTTTACCAGTATCTGTTGTTTTTTTGACTTTTTAATAATAATCATTTTGAGATGATATCTCATTGCAGTTTTGATTTTCATTTCTCTAATGATCAGGGATGTAGAGCTTTTTATTCCCTGCTTGTTGGCCACATGCATATCTTTCTTTGAGAACTATCTGTTCATGTACTTTGCCCACATTTTAATGGGGTTGTTTGTTTTTATCTTGTAAATTTGTTTAAGTTCCTTGTAGAAGCTGCATATTAGACCTTTTTCAGATGGATAGATTGCAAAACTTGTTTCCCGTTCTGTAGTTTGTCTGTTCACTCTGATGATAGTTTCTTTTACTGTGCAGAAGCTCTTTAGTTTAATTATATCCCATTTATCAATTTTTGCTTTTGTTGCAATTCTTTTGGTATCTCCATCATGAAATCTTTGCCTTTGCCCATGTCCTGAATGGTATTGCCTAGATTTTCTTCTACAGTTTTTATAATTTTTGGTTTTATGTTTAAGTCTTTAATTCAGCTTGAGTTGATTTTATATATGGTGTAAGGAAGGGGTCCAGTTTCAGTTTTCTGCATATGACTAGCCAGTTCTCCCCCATCTCCATTTATTCAATGAGAAATCCTTTCCCAGTTGTTTGTTTTTGTCAGGTTTGTTGAAGATCAGATGGTTGTAGGTGTATGGTCTTATTTCTGAGTTCTACACTCTGTCCCATTGGTCTAGGTGTCTGTTCACACAAGTACCATGCTGTTTTTGTTACTGTGGCCTTGCAGTATAGTTTGAAGTTGGGTAGTGTGATGCCTACAGCTTTGTTCTTTTTACTTAGGATTGTGTTGGCCATTAGGCCCTTTTTGGGTTTCATGTAAATTTTAAAATAATTTTTAAGAAATTCTCTGAAGAATGTTAATGGTAGTTTTATGAGAGTAACATTGCATCTGTGTAGTTTTTGACAATATGGCCATTTTCATGATGTTGATTATTCCTATCCTTCCTATCCATGAGCATGGAATGTTTTTCCATTTATTTATGTCATCTCTGATTTCTTTGAGCAGAGGTTTGTAGCTCTTGACAAGGTCCTTCACTTCCCTTGTTAGCTGTGTCCTAGGTATTTCATGTTATTTTCAGTAATTGTGAAGGGTGGTTCATTCGTAATTTGACTCTCTGATTGCTTGTTGTTGGTTCATAGGAATGCTTGTGATTTTTGCACATTGATTTTGTATCCTAAGACTTTTCTGATGTTGCATATCAGCTTAAGAATCTTTTGGGCTAAGATGATGAGGTTTTCTAGGTATAGGATCATGACATCTGCAAAGATAATCTGATTTCCTCTCTTCCTATTTGAATACCCTTTATTTCTTTCTCTTGACTGATTGCCCTGGTCAGGATAGCCAATACTATGTTGAATAGTCACGGTGAGAGAAGGCTTCCTTGTCTTGTGCCAGTTTTCAAGGGGAATGCTTCCAGCTTTTCCCCATTCAGTATGATACTAGCTGTGGGTTTGTCATAGATGACTCTTATTATTTTGAGGTATATTCCTTCAAAACCTAGTTAACTGAGAGTGTTTAATATGAAGGGATGTTAAATTTCATTGAAGAACTTTTCTGCATCTACTGAGATAATCATGTGGTTTTTGTCTTTATATCTATTTATGTGATTAATCACATTTCTTGATTTGTGTACACTGAACCAACCTTGCATCTCAGGGATGAAGCCTACTTGATTGTAGCAGATACACTTTTTGATGTGCTGCTGGATTCAGATTGCCAGTACCTTGCTGAGGATTTTTGCATGGATGTTCATCAGAAATATTGGAGTGAAGTTTTGGTTGTTGTTGTTGTTGTTGTGTCTCTGCCAGGTTTTGGCCTCATAGAATGTGTTAGAGAGGAGTCCTTCCTTTTAAATTTTTTGGAATAGTTTAAATAGGAATGGTATCAGCTCTTCTTTGGACCTCTGGTAGAACTCAGCTGTGAGTCTGTTTGGTCCTAGGCTCTTTTGATTGGTAGGCTATTTATTACTGCCTCATTTTCTGAAGTGATTATTGGTCTAGCTTAGGGAATCAATTTCTTTCTGCTGTAGTCTTGGAAGGGTAAATGTGTCCAGAAATTTATCCATTTCTTCTCGATTTTCTAGTTCATGTGCATAGAAGTGTTTATAGTATTTTCTGATGGTACAGAGAATAATATAAAAAGTATAGAGAACTATAAACATATTTCTATAGGGAAATACAAATGTATTTCTGTGGGGTCAGTGGTGATGCCCCCTTGTCATTTCTGGTTGTGTTTATTTGAAACTTCACTCTTTTCTTCTTTATTAGTCTAGCTAATGGTCTATCTATTTTATTAATTATTTCAAAAAAGCAGTGTATTAGTCCATTCTCACAATCCTATAGAGAACTGCCCAAGACTGGGTAATTTATAAATGAAAGAGTTTTAATTGACTTACAGTTTCACATGACTGGAGAGGCCTCAGGAAACTTACAATCATGGCTGAAAGGGAAGCAAACACATCCTTCTTCACATGGCAGCAGGAGAGAGAAGTGCAGAGTGAAGTCAGGGAAAGCCCTTTATAAAACCATCAGATGTCATGAGAACTCACTCACTATGATGAGAACAGCAAGGGGGAACCACCCACATAATCTCATCACTTCCCATGAAGTCCCTTCCCCAACACATGGGGATTATAAATTGGATTACAATTCAAGATGAGATTTGGGTGGGGACACAGAACCAGCTCATAGTAACCAGCTCCTGGATTCATTGACTTTTGTGTTTCTTTTGAAGGATGTTTTTTGTGTCTCTGTATTCCTTCAGTTTAGCTCTGATCTTGGTTATTTCTTATCTTCTGCTAGCTTTGGGATTTGTTTGCTCTTGGTTCTCTAGTACTTTTAGTTGTGATGTTAGGTTGCTAACTTAAGATATTTCTAGCTGTTTGATGTGGGCATTGAGGGCCATAAATTTCCCTCTTAACACAGTTTTAGCTGCATCCCAGAGATTCTGGTACTTTGTATCTTTGTTCTCATTAGTTTCAAAGAAAATCTTGATTCCTCCTTTAGTTTTATTATTCACCCAAGAGTCACTAAGGAGCAGGTTGTTCAGTTTCCATCTAGTTGTGTGGTTTTAAGTGAATTTCTTAATCTTGAGTTCTAATTTGATTGTGCTGTGGTCTGAGAGACTCTTTGTTATGATTTTGGTTCTTTTTCATTTGCGGTGGAGTGTTTTACTTTCAATTATATCATCAATGTTAGAGTAAGTGCCATGTGGTGATGAGAAGTATGCATATTCTGGTGTTTTGGGGTGGAGAATTCTGTATATATCTATCAGGTCTACTTGATCCAAAGCTGAGTTGAAGTTGGATGTCTTTGTTAATTTTCTGCCTCGACGATCTGTCTAATATTATCAGTGGGCTATTAAAGTCTCCCATTTTTATTGTGTGGGGATCTAAGTCTCTTTGAAGACCTCTAAGAACTTGCTTTATGAATCTGGGTGCTCCAGTACTGGGTGCATATATATTTATGACAGTTAACTCTTCTTGTTGAATTTAACCTTTTACCATTATTTAATGCCCTTCTTTGTGTTTTTTGATTTTTAGTGGTTTAAAGTCTGTTTTGTCAGAAACTATGATTGCAACCCCTGCTTTTTTCTGTTTTCCATTTGCTTCGTAAATTTTTCTCCATCCCTTTATTTTGAGCCTATGTGCATGTTTGCATGCGAGATGGGTCTCGTAAAGACAGCATACTATTGGGTCTTGACTCTTTATCCAGCTTGTCTCTGTGTCTTTTAATTGGGTCATTTAGCCCTTTTACATTTAAGGCTAGTATTGTTGTGTGTGGATTTGATTCTGTCATCATGATGCTAGCTGGTTAGTTTGCAGACTTGTTTATGCAGTTGCTTCATAGTGTCACTGGTCTGTGTATTTTGGTGTATTTCTGTAGTGGCTCATAATGGGTTTTCCTTTTTATATTTAGTGCTTCCTTCAGGAGCTCTTGCAAGGCAGGTCTGGTGGTAACAAATTCCCTCAGCATTTTCTTGTCTGAAAAGGATCTTATTTCTCCTTCGCTTCTGAAGCTTAGTTTGAGTGAAGTTCTGGGTTGGAAATTCTTTTCTTTAAGAATATTGAATATTGGCCCCCAATCTCTTCTAGATTGTAGGGTTTCTGCTGAGAGATCCACTGTTAGTCTGATGGGCTTCCCTTTGTGGGTGACCTGACCTTTTGGCCTTTCTCTCTGGATGCCTTTAACATTTTTTCTTTCATTTCAACCTCAGAGAATCTGATGATTATGTGTCTTGGGGATGATCTTCTCATGGAGTATCTTACTGAGGTTCTCTGCATTTCCTGAATTTGAATGTTGGCCTTCTTGCTAGGTTGGGGAAGTTCTCCTGGATCATATCCTGAAGTATGTTTTCCAATTTGGTTGCATTCTCCCTGTCTCTCTCAGGTACCCCAGTCAGTTGTAGGTTTAGTCTCTTTATATGATCCCATATTTCTCAGAGGTTTGGTTCATTCCTTTTCATTATTTTTTCTCTATTCTTGTCTGCCTGTCTTATTTCAGAAAGATAGTCTTCAAGCTCTGAGATTCCTTCCTCTGCTTTGTTTGTCCTGCTATTAATACTTGTGATTGCATTGTGAAGTTCTCACAATGTGTTTTTCAGCTCTAACAGGTCAGTTATGTTCCTCTCTAAACTGGGTCTTTTGGCTATCAGATCCCATATTGTTTTATCATGATTCTTAGCTTCTTTGCATGGTGTACCACATGCTCCTTTACCTCAGTGAAGTTTGTTATTACCTACCTTCTGAAGCCTATTTCTGTCGTTTCAGCCATCTCAGTGTCAGTCCAGTTCTGATCCCTCCTGGAGAGGTGTTGCAGTCATGTGGAGGAAAAGGGGCACTCTGGCTTTTAATTTTTTAGCATTTTTGCATTGATAGCTTCTCATTTTTGTGGGTTTATCTACTTCAATCTTTGGAGTTGTTGATTTGGGATGGGGTTTTGTGGGATTTGTTGTTGTTGTTTTCTGTTTTTTGTTTTTTTTTTAATAGCCCTATTGAAGTCTAGCCACTCATCCATAGGGCTATTGTGATTTGCTGGGAGTCCACTCCAGACCCTAGTTGCCTCAATTTTTCCTGTAACTGGAGGTATAATATTATCAATGAAGGCTGCAGGACAGCAAAATGGCAGCCTGCTCCTTCCTCTAGAAGTTTCATCCTAGGGATATATTGACCTATTGCTGGCCCAAATGTGCCTGGAGACGTGGCTGGAGAACACTGTTGGGAAGTCTCACTCAGGAGAAATGAGATCAGGGATGAACTTTAAAAAGCAGTCTGGCTGCTTTTCAATAGAGCTGCTGTGTGCTGTGTTGTAGATTTCTTCAGCCTCTAATCGGTTTGGGCTCTCCAAGGCCCACAGGCTGGACTCGCTGAGAAGCCTGAATGTCCAAGTTGGTGACCTGCCCCACCCCTCAGGCACTTTGTCCCATGGAGAACAGAGGCAAGGGTGGCCAGAGGCCGCAGCTGGGAGGACCTGCCCTGTGAGGGAGTGGATGCGGGGATGGGGCACTTAAAGAAGCAGTCTGGCCATGCCTTCACAAAGCAGCTGTGTTGTGGTGGGGAACGGCCTTTTTCCCCATCAGCTTGGACTCTCCAAAGCCCACAGGCTGTGGAATGACCAAATCGTCCAACATACTCAGGTGGCGACCCTCCCCTCCCTTGGTCACTCCATCCCAGGGATAGAAAATAGCTCTGTCATACAGGCAGGTGTGGCTGGAGGGCCCCAGTTGGAAGGTCCCACCCAGTAGGAGGAATGGATCAGGGCTCTGCTTAAAGAAGCAGTCTGACCATGATCTGGCAAAGCCACCGTGTTATGCTTCTGGGGAACCCTTCCTCCTCATCTGGACCCTTTGGATTCTCCAAAGCCCACAGGCTAGAATGGCCCAGTCAACCAAATAGCAGAGATGGTGTCTGCACCTCTCCTCGAGGCTCCGTCTGGTCTCAGGCAGGCTTTGCCCTGTTGCCAGTGGCTGGCTGAAATTCCAAGCCAGTGGGTCTTATCTTGTAGGATGCCATGCAAATAGGGCCCGCAGAACAATGCCACTCGGCTCCCTGGATTCTGCCCCCTTCCTAGGGGTACGTGCAGACCTCCCACCTTGCCTGAGTTGCAGACACCTTTGTTGGAAATCCCAGGGTGGAGTTTGTAAAGCTCCACTCTGTCTCTGTGCATGGTTGAGCGGTTGCTCTGCCAAGACTCCACACAGCTCTATGTGTCAGACCCAAGGCTCTGGTGTCATGGGTCTCCTAATCTGTGAGTTGCTAATATCCTAATCTGTGAGTTGCTAATATCCACGGGAGAAGCATGATTTCTTGGGGTCACTTAGTCACTCACTGCTTCCCTTGGCAGGGGTTGGGGGTTCCCGTGACTCCATGTTGCTCCTGGGTAGGCCGTAGCCCCATCCTGCTTTTCGTCATTCTCCATGTGTGAAGTTTTTTCCTAATCCATCTCAGTGTGAGAACCTGAATATTTCAGTTGAAAGTGCTGTCTTTACTCATCCCTTTCATTCCTCTCCTTGAGCGCTGCAGACTTCAGCTGCTTCTATTCAGCCATCTTGGCCCCTATCTCACCTGTTTCTCTTGATTGGTTAAAAATTCTAGGCTATTTGACTTATTTGTCAATTACCAATTTGAGTGGTCCAAACATTCCTGAATATGACTTGTATCCCATGTATTAACTTTTATTACTCTGAAGTACAGTATTATACTAAAAATCGCAACTCCACTTAGGTTATTTTTACTGGTAATGATACATTACCTTAAAGATGTACCCTTGATTATAAAACTTTTGACATTAAAGATCTGATCCAATAGACACAATAACTTCTATAACAAAGAAGAAAAGTCATACAAAATTCTGTATCACTTAGTTACATAAAATGTTATTTTTTACATTAAAATAAAAGTAACATTAAAATGCATGCAAAACCTGGGAAGATACAAATGTCAAATATACTGGTTTAATATCAATCATGAATAAGAAATTATACCACTGCATAATAATGCCAAGACATTAGGAGAAAATAGAGGCCAACGATATACAAGATAAGTCATAAAAGAAAAAAATATAAACACCCAATGCTTAATTTTTGTAAACTAAGTAAATACATTTTAAAGTGATAAATCAGTGTTGGTGAGTATTTGACAAAAAGGATCCTCTGTATTGTTCTACAAGTCAGAAAATATTTTCAGGAAAATAGCTAGACAATATGCCTTCGGACATTTGAAATCTCTTACAATACAGTATTTTGGTCCAAAAATCATAAGGTAAAAAGAGAAATGACCACTAGGATTTAAGTCCAAATATGTAATTTGCAACATTAATTACATTGTCAAAAATTGGGAAAAAATTAAACACATAGAAATATGTTGATAGCATTTAAAATGTCTGTGCTAACTTTTAATTGTATGGGGAGATATTATATAATATTAAACAAAACCTGTAGGATATAAAATCTATCAATCTATCAGTCTAATTAAATATATGTAGTCATGTGTCACTTTAAAATGGGGATGCATTCTGAGAAATTCTGTGTGAGTTTCAACACTTTGTAAACACAAGAGTATACAAAGACAAACATAAATTGTGTAGCTTACTACACACCTAGGCTATACGGTAGAGCGTATTGCTCCTAGTGTACAAATCTGTATAGCATGTTACTGTACAGAATAGTTTAGTCCACTGTGTTAAAAACTGGTAAGTATTTTCATGTCAAAAAATACAATGGATACAGTGAAAGTACAGTATTAAATTTGATGTTACCACCATTACATATGAAGCCCATCATTGAAAGAAATGTCATCATGTGGTACATGACTGTTTGTGGAAAATATATGGAAGGAAATAGACCAAATTATTTGTAGAGGTGGAAATATTTTTACATTACATTTCACTTGTTTCTTCATAATATTCTCTACTTGTAATAAGGAACGTGTATTAATTGTGCTACCGGGGGAAAATAGCCTGAAATTATTTTTAAAACAAAACCCAATAGAGGAAAAGAAGGAAGAGCGGGGGAGAGTAACCAGAAATAAAATATGTGTACTTCCATAAAACATGCACACAAAATATGCACACATGCACATGTGTCCACACATACACACTGCAGTTGAATTATATCTAAAGATATTTATTTTTTCAAACTTTCCATTTTTTATCCCAAATGAAACATGTAGAGTAACCTTTTAAAATCAACTGTGTCTTATAGTGGTATGATATTACTGTTTTCAAAGAAATGACTGACTATGTGACCTTACCGAAAAAAGTTTATTAGCTTTACACTGGAAAACAGTTTACTGACTGACTGGAATTTACAACAGCCAGAGAGAAATATGTACTCAAATATCTACTGCCATTCTTTAATGCGGTTACCTAAATATTAGACGTATCTGCCTGCTGCTCAGTCTTCTAGTGTAAATATTTAAAGTAATAAACCTCAACGTGACCTTTTCACTTAGATAGTTCTGAATTTTCTTTCTTTCTCTTCCTCTTCCTCCTCTTTCCCTCTCCTTTTCCTTGTTTCATTTTACACATACACACTGATTTACCATCACACATCAACATTTTATTTCATCACCATAAATGAAGAAAAGATGTTCTAGGAAGATAATACAAGATGTAAGGTATGGGGGCATTAGCATACAAAAGGAGAAAGGAAGGAAGGAAGAAGGGAGAGAGAGAGGGAAGGAAGGACAAGGAAGGAAGGAAGGAGGGAAGGAAGGGAGGGAGGGAGGCAAAGGAAAGAAAGAGTGAGAGGAAAGAAAGAGAGGAAGGAAGGAAGGAGGAAAGGAAAGGAAGGGAGGGGAGGGGAGGGGAGGGGAGGGAAAGGAAAGGAAAGAAAGAATTTAATGTGACAGTCAATTGTTTATCTCTTATTTCCATTATGTTATTTATTCTGAAACCTTGTTATATTTTTATAGTGATTAATTTTGCCTGACCATAAAAAGCAATACTTGGTTAGACAACATAGATGAAACAAAATATGTAAACTGTATCCAGGGACGACCTTAATAAATGTGTTGGATTCTAACAATCTTTTACTTGTATTTATAGTTGTGTTGCTATGGAGATCTTATTTCAAAACTAAATGCTACATATATAATTCTTAATGTTATCATTTTAATTAAAAGATAAGTAAATTTTCTATGCCATTAACAATCACATAGTGTTCTCTTTACAACAATGGCTTTTGGAGGCAACGAAAATTAAAAATGGTCATGCTGTGTGGTCTTAATAATAATTGTAACAGTAATAAAAGATTAACAGGTAACAGTTATGTTCACTATATGCCAGAAAGTGTATTAAATTCTTTGCCTATAGTAACTCATTTAATCCTTAGGCAACCTTACAAAGCAGGTACTATTATCTTCCCTATTGTATATATGAGAAAATGGAGACCAAGCATTCTCAACTTGCCCTGGACCCCAAGCTAACAGTGGAGCCAGCATCAGAACCCGGCAGACTTCTGTAAAAACTCACGTGGCACTGACTTTATAACAAACCTACCAAAATTTAGCAGAATTCATTGCACAGTCATAAAACACTCATTTTCCCCCTTTTTTAAAAAGTACTTTTTTTCCATCTTTAATAACTTGTATGTACTTTGAACATGAAGTATTTTTAAGTGTCATTACTTACTGGTATCCCAGGTTAACTCGAATGGATAGAGCTTTGATGGAATATCAGCCTCTAGGGGCAGTAAATGAAAGACCTTCTGCTTCACAGAGTTGGCCAGGCATCATGGTGGTGTTTCTTTTTCACTCCTGTGTACGCAGGAAGCAACCAGCTTGGCCCCATATATGGCCACACATCAGTGATGACCGGAAGTTTGCTGGATGACCACCACTGGCACTCTGTGGTCATTGAGCGCCAGGGGCGGAGCATTAACCTCACGCTGGACAGGAGCATGCAGCATTTCCGCACCAACGGAGAATTTGACTACCTGGACTTGGACTACGAGGTACACATGATGACGTAGAAACTGTGATAAAATGTCGAGCAACTGAGTCACTCTCCTACTGTACTGTATTATTGTTAACGATATTACGACTTATACCATTTTTATTTTCTTCTCTAAACAAAAAGACACTGACAATTTTAAAAACCTGGTTAATTTGTTTCATTTTATTTCTAAATTTATAATCATGAGTACTCGAAATATTATAAAAATCCTAGTACCAAAGTAGTAATTTGAAGAGACGGACCGTGCTATCTAGGTCATTTAATAAATTCAGAATAAATTTAATTTGTAATCCTTTCATTTATAGTTAATCAAGTTATCAATTCTCCTTGAGAATGTGCAGTGCATTATATACAGAGGGTTGTCTAATATTTATTATAAAGTATTGAATAAGAAATCCTAGTTTCTGGTTTATAGTAAGTCATTTAGAAACACACGACTGTAGATGGGTCTTTTGTCAAGCTCTGTTTTCTCAGAGTCAATATCACAAAAGCAATAAAGTAAAATACAGACTATTTTAAAACGATTGTCTATGAACAAAAAGACATATATTATCTTCTCAATAATTAGAGATTAAAAATAATCATTGATCATGTTTATATAAATGAAAATATATTCCCATAGCTTAAGAATAGGTATATCACATTTTAAAATTATTTGGAGAGCAATTCAACCTTAAAATATCCATTAAAAATGTTAATCATATATGTAGGTGAGCTCTTTAAGATGTTTGTCGGCCAGGCGCGGTGGCTTATGCCTGTAATCTCATCACTTTGGGAGGCTGACGCGGGCGGATCACGGGTTCAGGAGTTCGAGACCAGCCTGACCAACATGGTGAAACTCCATCTCTACTTAAAATACAAAAATTAGCCAGTTGTGGTGGCACACGCCTGTAATTCCAGCTACTCAGGAGGCTGAGGCAGGAGATTCGCTTGAACCCGGGAAGTGGAGGTGGCACTGAGCAGAGATGTGCCCCTGCACTCCAGCCGGGGCAACAGAGCGAAACTCCTCCTCAAAAAAAAAAAAAAAAAGAAAGAAAGAAAAAAGAAAAGAAAAAAGAAAAAAAGATGTTTGTCACAGTATTATACATCCTAGGAGAAAAGGATAACACTAGACGTACAAAAGCAGCAGAATGGTAAAATAAAAGGGAGGCAATGCTATTACTTAGCCAGAAGTTTCCACACTTTCTTAGTTCACATAGCCCTTAGTGTCTTTGAACTTTTTCCACAGCAGTCCTGAGCCATCAGGTCCAAACAACTTAAAAATTTATGTCCTAAGACTTTGGTAGCCATTTGGAGAAATAAACATAAAATAAAAGTGAAAGATTTTTATTTCATTCTTAAACAACAGCAATTATTACTAATGGGATGAGTGCTATTGCACTGTATGCCTGTCAGAATGGGGATCAGATTTGCCACTAGCATCCTCATTTTCTGTTCCACTTTTAACTTACATGATACTCTGTCTAAATCAGAGTAATGACCAAATCCAAAAAGCACGTAATTAAAAGGAATGACACGTTATCTAATACTGGAACAGTAAACTACCTTAAGCTAGAGTTTCACACAATGTCCAAAAGGTGTCAAATACTGTTGTGTTTTCTTTAAAAATTTCAAACATACTATGGCACCCCTATTAGTTTTCTGCACCACCTTCATGTTCCTTGGCCCCCAGTTTTGAAATTGGGGGTATATTCATGTATATATGTGTGTGTTATGGATATTCATGTATAATTTTTTAAGAATATGAAATATGCTCATCATAAAATAAATGGAAAACACAGGATTAATAGCTGTGTTTTCTATTTTCTTTATGTTTAAATAGTTTCTATTTTTTGCAATATGAATATACGATATATATTCCTAAATAAAAAATTAAGAATATAATATGCGTATAAACACTGATGGAGACTTTATTAACATTAAATGAATTTAAGGTTATTGGAAAATATTGTACCCTCCCCCCAAAGAAATCTCTTAAAAGCAAACTGATTGTTAAAAGAAAATGTATGTGAAAATCCCAGAAATTTCTATCTTCTCTAAGTTAGTGTGTATCTTGGCTCATGTGACTTATCTCCCAATGTATGAGAGATCCTAAAGATGAATTATTCATCCTCCGTTAATAAACTTTGAAGTACCATAGAAGAGGTGAAAATTCTGGAACATTCGGAATGAGAAAATATGATTCTAATTTTCAAAAAACCAAATTAAAAAATTCGGGGTCATAAACCTTGTTGAGTGTGTGATGAAGTCTATGAGTATTCATGCACACATAACACTTTCTATATTCCATCAGCAGTTTCATGGACACCTGGAAGCCCATCTATATACACTGCCATGTTTGAGAGCTGCAGATATAGACTAAAATACCTGGAACTGAGTTATTAGACAAAAACACTAGTAAGAAATTTAAATTAACTGACAAAGAATCAGGGTAGACTTAACATTTCTGGCTACTGCCAGATGACTGTCCTCTTAGACTACAATTATTGGCATGAATAAAAGGGGCTGTGCCTACCTTTATATTGCTACACCTTTTTCTTAATGGAAAGGGACTCTCTTTGCTTATTTGTTTAGAGAAAACCTCAGGGACTGGGCTGGGCATGGTGGCTCACGCCTGTAATCCCAGCACTTTGGGAGACTGAGGCGGGTGGATCACCTGTGGTCAGGAGTTCGAGACCAGCCTGGCCAACGTGATGAAACCCCCGTCTCTACTAAAAATACAAAAATTAGCCGGGCATGGTGGCAGGCGCCTGTAATCCCAGCTACTTGGAAGGCTGAGGCAGGAGAATCGCTTGAACTCAGGAGGCGGAGGTTTCAGTGAGACAAAATCATGCCATTGCACTGCAGCTTGGGCAGACAAACAACAACAACAAAAAACACCTCAGGGACTGTATTAGAGTCAGTCTCTAGTTTTGTTGCACTTATCTCCTTGTTATATCCACACACTAACTACACTCAAACCTCACAGACTGCATGAAAATTAGCTTCAAAGTTAAAAATAATACAAATTATATAATGTTCATTACTGAACTATTTAAAGGCTTTGGCCTAAAGGAAGAGAAAGGTGGTCTTGTTATCTTCACAGAACCTGACGACTCAATGTCCTGCTTCCCCAAAATCATACTGCCTTTATTCTTCCAGAGTACACTAAGGACAAAGGCATAGAGGCCCAAAGGTAGGGGTGTGCTGGTGGATGCTTAACAACCAGTTCTCTCCAGGGAGGAATGGTCAGAGGAATGCCCTGATATATAGCAGTTGTTAATTTTCATGGTGCGAATTTCCCACCATGGTTGATTTCTTGCTACCGTATATGGAACTGAGCCGGGAGTTGGGAAGAGGTGCCTAACAGCACACAATTATATGATATTTCCATCATATGGTTGCAATAAATGTAAATGACCTCAAGAACTTATATGAAAGTAAAGTGTAGAGATAAATTCTTAATAGTTATGAGTGTTGTGTTTCATGTAATTTATTTAATTTATACTTATGTAGTGGAAGTTTTAATAATAGCTCTGTTTAACAGTTGGTTCTTGTGAACCAGTATGCGGGGGATTCAGCACAGCACTGCTAGCCTAAGTTAAACATATTTACCACAATTCCTGGAGAGGAACATCGTGAAAGAAGTGATGGAATACAAGTTCACTCCTTTGATGTAACTCTATGTGGAATTTTTTTTTTTTTTTATATGAAGTCTCACTCTATCACCAGGCTGGAGTGTCATGGCATGATCCAGGCTCGCTGCAACCTCCACCTCCTGGGTTCAAGTCTTCTGGCTCAGCCTCCCAAGTAGCTGAGACTACAGGCGCCTACCCTGGTGCCCGGCTAATTTTTTGTATTTTTAGTAGAGACGGGGTTTCACCGTGGTAGCCAGGATGGTCTCGATCTCCTGACCTCGTGATCCACCCGCCTTGGCCTCCCAAAGTGCTGGGATTACAGGCGTGAGCCACCGCGCCTGGCCCTAATTTTTGTATTTTTAGTGGAGACGGGGTTTCACCATGTTGGACAGGATGGTCTCAATCTCTTGGCCGCATGATCTGCCCGCCTCGGCCTCCCAAAATGCTGGGATTAGAGGCTTAAGTCACCGCGCCTGGCCTATGTGGACATTTTTTGTGACCTAGTCCTAAGAGTTTGTCTCCTCCCCTCCTCTTGTAGCTGCATACACGGCAGAAGTAGGCCAATCATCACCTGCAATCAGTCTGCTAGCTACAGGGTGGCCTGAGACTGGTGTGGTGATATACAGGTACACTTCACTTCATTTTTCCTCAGCATAGCCAATAAAAACCAAAGGGCAGAGCAGCAAAATAGTGTTTGGCCTAGATTCTCTCTGTTCTTCAGAGCACACCCACTGTGGATATTATGCTGTTATCTTTTGCAATACAGCTCTGCTAGGGAAGTAGAGGAATGAGTCTCTCTTGACCATTGCAGAACCACAGACTGGCTAGGAAGAACATCAATCAGAGGAGAAGCCCGAGTTGGAATCTGTTTCTGCCCTTTAATGGTTGTGTGACAGTGGACAATTCATATTCCCCTTTCATGAAATGAATTTAATCACATTCTTCACATAGGGTTATGTGAGGAGGCAACAGGAAGTAATAGAAAAAAATATATGTGAGTTAAGATTACATAGGCTACATTTAATGGATGCACATTTATTCTGCTTTATGTAAAAGAATACTGGAAGCAGATGGCCCTAGGTTCAAATGGCCACGCCACAATCTTCAAGATCACAATCCTTTTTCATCCTGCTCTTCCTCTATCCCTGTTGCAAATCACTCCAAGACCACTGCTAACATTTCACTTTGCACTTCAGCTAGCAAGAAGGAAGAGAAGCAAGACTGGGCCCTCCACCTCTTAATGACAGTTCTTAGAATCACATACAGCCCTTCCACTTAAATATCATGAGACCAAAACTGGCTTCAAATAAGTTGATAATTTATTATATTGACTGGGAGCAATGTGCCCAGCTGAAAAGCATTATTTTTTCCCTAATGAGGGTGGGAAGAAAGGATACGCAGAGGTATCCGATAGTCCCTGCCACACTTTGTGAACACTTGAAAGCTAACAAAATAGTTAATGCAGTTATTTCTTCAGAGGCAAGGTTATTGGGTGGCAAGAGCATTGATAAATGTATCATATGAGCCACAGGAGTAATGGAATGTTAATCGGACAACTGCAACAATATTGGTTACTATCAGCTTCATTAAAATGTCAGAAAATATTCTGTGGTCCAACCAGTTTACTTTACCAATGAGAAATTTTTTTGTTTTTTTGTTTGTTTGTTTGTTTTGAGACGGAGTCTCTCTGTATGCCCAGGCTGGAGTGCAATGGCATGATCTCAGCTCTCCGCAATCTCCGCCTCCCAGGTTCAAGCTATTCTCCTGTTTCAGCCTCCCAAGTAGCTGGGATTACAGGCACATGCCACCAAGCCCAGCTAATTTTGTATTTTTAATAGAAACGGGGTTTCTCCATGTTGATCAGGCTGGTCTCGAACTCCTGATCTCAGGTGATCCACCTCGGCCTCCCAAAGTGCTGGGATTACAGGCATGAGCCAACCGCACCCGGCCCACCAGTGAGAATCTATAACTAGAAAGAGTAAATGACAACCTAATATCCTATCATTAGTTGCCTTAGGAATTGGGGTCGGAACTCACTCGTTAGGATCTTTAAACTTGAGCCTGCATTGCTTTTCCAGAGCACCTTGATGAGGTGGACTTGTGCCTAGAGTTGCTGAAAGCAGAGAAACTGTAAGGATAATTTGAATCCCCTGAAGAAAGTGAAAGGTTCAAATTAAAGAAATATGCACACAGAGGAATATGTGTTTAATAATATTATACATTGATGATATTATTACTGTCAGTTGGGGAAAAATTGATCAAAAAGATTATAAACAGAAGACATAGTACTCTATTTTAGTATCAAAAATGATTGCCTTTGGTACTAGGTATGCTTAGGTAGTACCTAATATGTTCATTTCAGTGCAAGTTGAAAACATTTCCCCAATAATTCTACTTCAGATTACTCTTTATTTCTTCTTTGTAGTTTTCTGATTCTTTGGGATATATTTTTTTCTCAATTTTCCTTTTACTTTCTTATACATGAACTCTGTGGCAAATAATACATATTCAGCTAACCATTAATAATAATTTATTTTAAATGAGGCATTTGTTTATTTTTACCATCACCTCATAAACCATAATTTGTGTTTCCCCCTCTAAAACGAATTAAGCATTTAAGATGCCATAACACTAAATAATAGAACATAATTTGTTTATGGACCTTCCAGAACACAGAATCTTTGACTTATGCTTCAAATATGAAGTCCCAATTTTTAAAAATGTCTTCACTTCATTTTTTCATTTTCATTGCTTTCATTTCACCCCATCAAACATGCTCTGGAAAAGCACCACAGGCTCAAGTTAACAGATTCCTAACAATTTAGTGAGTTCTAACCCCAATCCCTAATGTAACCAATGATATGATATTAGGCTGTCATTGATTCTTTATAGTTATATATTCTCATTGAAAATGAAGTGGTTGGACCACACAATATTTTCTGGCATTTTAATGAAGCTGATAGTAAAAAAAAAAAAAATAGATAATGGTAATTCTGTATGATAATTTAAAAGATATATATACAAGTATCATATATCTTGATATTATAATTATATTTAGCAGTTGGCTTCATTTACTACTAATTTACTATTCATAGTAAATATCATCCTTCACCATGCAAATACTAAATGCAATTTTGTATCATGTAGATTTAATGCTATAATATATATTGATCCAAATATATAAGAAATATATTTTCCTTCTATAAGTGGTAGCAGCCAGAGGAACACAGTAAGCAGCACTGTCTTATTTCTTAGGATTTAAAAGACCTATAATATCTTTAAGCCCACTCTGTTCAACTTTGAGTTCCCAAATCCTAAGTGGTCCCTAATCAATATTGTAATGATATTTTTTGAACTATTTTCTACATCTAAAATAAATCTAATCAATTTTTGACAATAATGGTCATTAGACTACAAGTCTGCATAGGGTAAATATGATATCCCTTGCTTTGGGCTACAGTTTTATCAGCTTATTAAATTAGTGCTGATTATCTCATGCTTACTGGAGGCATTTATTGATAGTATGTCTTTGAATGATAAACATAAAAATATATGTCTAATATTATAAAAGAAGTTTGCTGAATAAAAGATCTTTTCAATATTCTCAAGAAAAGTTATAAAATGCCTCTGGGGCAGTAAAATTGCAAAGGATCATTACTATTTTTTTGTTCAAGTTGTAATCTAATTATTAGAATGAATGACTCCATTAGATACTTCATCAACAACATAATTTAATATGCCATGGATTTTGGAGGCAGAATGCTATAATATTTGTATATTTTGATTGGGGTATAGCTACTTGACCTTGACTGTATTCATAGTTTTGTCTAGTTTATCATAACACAATGTGGATGTTTACATTTAATTTCTTTTTCTCAAAGATAACCTTTGGAGGCATCCCTTTCTCTGGCAAGCCCAGTTCCAGCGGTAGAAAGAATTTCAAAGGCTGCATGGAAAGCATCAACTACAATGGCATCAACATTACTGATCTTGCCAGAAGGAAGAAATTAGAGCCCTCAAATGTGGTAAGAATTTTCATCCTCAAAATATTGGTCTATAAAAAATCAAGTAATTTTTTTTGTTTTTTGAAGTATTGAACAACAACAAAATAATGACATTTTTCATCATATTTGTGTTTGGGCACAATGATGTAAAACAAACATTAGAGTTTTCAGAAATAGTGTAGATACTTGCTATTATTTGAGAATAGGAAATAGGACGAGCCCGAATTAGGTGGTAGGTTTTATTCCCATGGAGCACAGAACATTAGTCTCAATATTTCTGGATGACTTGTGGCAGGAGAACAGATACACTTCAGCACATGCTTCATCCTAGCAGTTAGCAGCCCTTAAACCGACAGCATCATGTTTTCAAATATCTCATCACATATGCTCTAAGTTACTTGCTTATGGTTTAATTTAATATTTTTAAAGTTTTTTAATCAGGGACTTTATTATATTTACTCCTGTGCTTCCGAAGGTGATTTGTTCGAATATGTAAATAAATATCTTTTTTAACAAATCTCTAACCAGACTAAATATTATACAATTAAATAAAGCTTGATTTCCACTGCATAGCAAAAGTTGTGCCACAGAAGTTCACTGTGATTTTTGTCTGCCTCTTGTGTGAGTTGGTGCCAGGTTTCATTAGATTTTGGAAGGAGAGCAAGTCAAAGAAAGCCCCAGCCCACCTGCCTCCAAACGACACTACTCAACATCCCTAAAAGATACTTAGTTTACAATTTTAGTATGAGAGTTTCCTATGGCTCTGCAAGACCAGGAGCTGCTTTAGCCCAGAGAGGCTATTTGAGAGAGCCTAAAATTCCAGAGACCCATACAATAAGAAGATATTATGCACTAGAAGTAGAATAATGTCATGAGTGTTTGCACTCTGCTCTAAAAGAGCTCTGGTGGTCTCATTGCCTCAGATTTGAGCCTAGGGTTTCATAAAATGACTTGACAAGTGAAAATCCCTGAACAAATAAACAGTTTGGGTTGGATATGAGAAAGTTTAAAACAATAACTTAAGGCAAATGATTATTTAATAAATAATTTCCTTAAAGTAATCATACATTTATACTAGAAATTAAAACTTGAACTTTGATTAAATTTTCTCATAAAGTATATTGATTACATGGAAAAATGATAATAGCTCCATTTATAGGCAACAGGTAGTGTGCTAGGCAAGTTATATTTTACATTTAGGATGATCTGAGAACAATACTACAAGAAGGATACAAACATTTTGTAGATGAAAACATTGAGGTTTAACATGGAAAAAAAACTTATTTTATGAGAAAAATCGCTTTTATTTTATTTTATGAGTAGGAGATATAAATTATAGATTTATAGCTGGGCATGGTGGGTTGCTCCTGTAAGCCCAACACTTTGGGAAGCCAAGGCAGGAGGATCACTTGAGTCCAGGAGTTTGAGACCAACCTGGGCAACATAGTGAGACCATGTCTCTACAACAAGTTAAGAAAATTAAAATTAAAAAAATAAATTAAATTGAATTAAAAATTAGCTGGGCATGGTGGTGCATGCATGTGGCCCCAGCTACTTGACAGGCTGAGGTAGGAGGATCACTTGAGCCCAGAAGTTTGAGGCTACAGTGAGCCATGATTGAACTACTGTGCTCCAGCCTGGGCAACAGACTGAGACTCTGTCCCCCCAAAAATAAAAGAATAAAAAAAGATTATGGATTCACAATATGTGAGTTTGATTATGCTCTATAATTACATTTTATTTTAACAATACAGAAAATCTTAGATGGGATAGAGACAAATAGACATTTTGCAAGCAACCCTATAAAGGCAAGTGTTTATATAAGAAATTTACTTTCAAAGATGTTGGGTGCTGATATTTCAGTGAAATTGACTCAGTGCTCATTCTACCTCCTCTTCTCCCAAGCACACTCATTCCCTCATTATGCACTGACTCCAGAGTCAGCGCCATTACTCTGGCAGGATCTTTAATTTTGCTAGGGAGACAATCCCCTCAAAAGAAGTATGTGGTCAGTTATAAAATCTCAGTTATTATGCATAGGCAGTTCTTTTCATCAGTAAAAGCAGGCATTTAAAAATAATCGTCTGTGAATGTCCAGAGAAAATTTAATTTGAATATTAATTCAGAGAGACAGCCTGCCTTAGATTTAATGGTTAATGTGCTAAAATGGAAGAAATCAGCATCTGGTATATATATATATGGTGTTGTTAAAAAATATACATATATATATGTGTGTGTATATATATATGGGAGGGAGAGAGAGAGAGAGAGCCAATGAAAATATCATCCAATTACATTCCTTAAAATATTACGATAGGATAAAAGAAGTTAGAAGCAAATACAGATTTCTAGATCTGTAAAGGGAATATAGTTAGGCACTGAAATATAAAATTTAATGTAACTGAATGATAAAGCTTTTTTGTTTTTTTTTGCTTATACCAAGAAGGAGGCGTATAGAAGAGAAGGGGAAAGCCTGAATTATTGCAAATTTTGTTTCCATTTAGCCCATTTATACTGCTAGTTCCACAGGAATTAATGCATTGTAATATAAGCACATTTCATGGGAATTTAAATGGAATTTTGAGTTGGATAATAAAATAATCTCCAATAACCACAATTACATTAATGCTGAAAACTTAATATCTATCTATGTATATATGTACATACAAGGTATATAGATAAAAATCCAAAAATATTTTCCCGAAAATATCTGTTTCATAAATTACAAACATATGACCACAGTCCCCACTGAGACCAGAGTACTATGTTAATTAATGTCGGCTTTTACCACCCAGAATAGGGCATAGCATCTCTCTACCTGACTTATGTTTGGCCAGCAGCAGCTTTGCTATCTTCAGAAAGTCTCGTGATTCACACTCACACCCACAACACATATACACACTTTACAACTCATCGTCAGCCTATCACAGCAGGCTGTCTGGCTGTCAATCCCATGACGGAAGCTGCTTGTTATAGTTAGACAGCCAACTGCTGCTCAATAGTAGGCCTTACACTCCAAGCAGGTTGATGGTGGTGCATCCAGTCACTGAATCTATGCACTGCTGCTGCATGTGAATTTCACTTAGGCTCGGGCTGTGCTTCAAAACTTGTAGAACTATGCCTTCATCAATGGTCTTACATGGATGTTTATTTTATTCTGTTTTCCTCAGAGCCTGTCTTTCTATTTTACAGGGAAATTTGAGCTTCTCTTGTGTGGAACCCTATACAGTGCCTGTCTTTTTCAATGCTACAAGTTACCTGGAGGTACCCGGACGGCTTAACCAGGACCTGTTCTCCGTCAGTTTCCAGTTTAGGACATGGAACCCCAATGGTCTCCTGGTCTTCAGTCACTTTGCGGATAATTTGGGCAATGTGGAGATTGACCTCACTGAAAGCAAAGTGGGTGTTCACATCAACATCACACAGACCAAGATGAGTCAAATCGATATTTCCTCAGGTCAGTGACGCCTATTTGACATTTGTTCCTGAAACTGCGATTGCAATTTCCAAAGCTAATGTGGAGTTTGGTTTGGTTTTGCTGGTGTTACATTCTCAGGATTAGGTTTTAGTTCAGGTCTTCAAGACACTTACTTGGTTGCAATGTGTGCTGATTGAATAAGAAAATCCAACTTTCCAAGTTGAATTGGAAAGTTGCTGAGAGGGCAAGGCATAGGTGAAGGAGAAAGTTGGTTGAGATTGGAAAAGCAAAATCTATTCCTTACCAATGCTAGTTTATTTTAACAGAGAAATTGTTGTTCTTTTAAGTGAATAATTTATATTTGAAAACAAAGAATGTTTATTTTAAAAACACAATGGTATCTGGTATATTTTCTCTTTATGAACATTCGTGTACCTTTTACTATTAGTAACAGGATTATACAAATTTTAACTTTAAGGAATATTCCACTGTTGGAGTCAGAACTTCAAAATGATCTTACTAAACTTATGTGAATGGTTGGAAAAGAAAACGAAAGCGAATATGAAGTAGAATGACAAGATTTGTGTATCAACTGATGGAAGACTGGCTTAGCCAAAAATAGGATAATTTTAAATTTGGCTTTATAGTGATATGACAAGTGGAAGCTTAGGTAATATTCTTGTTATTTGAATAAACTTCACAACCTTGGAATGTTCTTTGATAAATACAGTACAAAGAAGGTGATATTGTAAATTGAGATATTATAAACAAAGAAAAATTAGTCTCAATATTGGACTGATAAATAGTAACTGTTTTCATCTATTTTTCTTTGGATAGTCTTTGCAATAGTCATACTATATATATATGTGTGTGTGTGTGTGTGTGTGTGTGTGTGTGTATAGTGAAGAACTACTTAGAAATGGGAGATACGGAGAAAACTAACATTTACTGAACACTTAGTACAGGTGTAACAGATACTGAAAGAAGTCATGACAGAGCGCTCAACTGGGTGACCATGGACTCTGATTTCTGAATATACCATATACACTCATGGCATCCCATGCACATACGTGACATGGTTTCTAACACACTATGATTTTTGTCCCTCTCATTTCCCCTTTAGACTCCATACTCCTTGAGAGCAGGGACCATGCTCCTTTTTCTTCTGTCTCTAGCCTATAGAATAATACCTGTAAGAAGTGCGCTCCAATATTTGTTGAGTTCAATACTCTGATGCCTTTGAACTAACAGAATATCCCCTGCTATAGAACACATGTTTTCTTGTAAAATAGGCTTTATGTTTGTGTATGGCCTGAACGTGTGATCTATTGCTGGAAAGGATTCAAGGAAGCCACAAGGACCTGTTGTGTCAGATATGTGCCTAAATTAGTGAACTCAAAAGCTATTGGGAAATACCTAGATATTCACTTTCTCCATTTCTGCTTATTAGTTTTGCTTTTTCCTTGAATGTCTAGTCATATTTTATCACTGCATTCTTTTACAAGTATACCTAGGGAGATTTACAGTAAATCGAAAATATCTGGAGAGACCAGAAAAACAGATAAAACAAAAACAAAAGCAAATATTTGCCACAGTTGAAAAACTCCCGCATTATATTGTTATGATTAATGATTATTTTCTAATGACTAAACATAAAAATATTACTATGAAGGCCTCTCTCCTTGCAGTCTCTAAGCAGACCCGATTTGTTGGTAGATTTCCATGTAACAGAAGCCAATGTATTTGAAAGAATAAGATACTAACCCTAGTGGTCAATAAACATGCATTAATTTGATTTGGTATAATTTAGTACTCCAACATGCTCTCACCTAGTTTAAGCAGTGTTTATTTTGAAAATTAAAGATAGAATGAACAAGGGAATCCAATACATGACAATTGATTCACCTTAATAGATTTGCTTAAAGATGATAAAAATGGACTGAAGTTTTTTTGTCAATTTAGCCAAGAATCTGTGCAAATTAATTGAAAATGATATGAAATGTAAAGATTTCCATAGTATTGTATAATCCAGTGCAAATACCTTACTGCTTCAAGCATTTTATATATATATGTATACACACACACACACACACACACACACACACACACATGCACAGTG
Organism: Trachypithecus francoisi; assembly: GCF_009764315.1. Classification (NCBI taxonomy): domain Eukaryota; kingdom Metazoa; phylum Chordata; class Mammalia; order Primates; family Cercopithecidae; genus Trachypithecus; species Trachypithecus francoisi. The sequence continues at coordinate 11,948,057 of NW_022681469.1, read as the reverse complement.
GAAACTAAGTGCTCACATTTGAGAAAGATTAGTTGAAGAAAAAAAGAAAATTCAACCATTTAAAAAAGTTATATTTTATATTCATTCATTCAATCTACAAGTACATATGGAAACCATAGGAGATAATTTCCTCTGTCTTTTAATGTATTTTATCAAATTCAATTAAATTTCCAAATAATTCAGTAAAGTGGCAACACTGAGAAAACAGTTAACTCAAGATTCTAATGTTTGCTTTAACAAAGGGAAATGTAGCTGTATCACAGCTACTCTACTCTTATCAGCATGAGCATTGAAGAATGTCAGTCCATTTCTCCTTTGGTTAAATATTTTGATTGAAAGAATTTAGAAAATGCAGAAAATCTAGAAAAGAAAAATAAACGGTGATAAGATTTTGGTGTATACACATAAAGTAGTGCACTGAGAAGGTAATATAGAGACTATCAGATACTGTTAATATATACTGGTAACTTGGTTTTTATTTAATAAGTTCTGTGGTCCAGGATGAACGTAACCCAGTTGGATCAAAAACGTTTTTTCCCATCTTGGTCAACACTGTTCTTTGGGAATTAATTTAAAATATTAAGTACATCTTACAAGTAAAAGAATGTGTAATATGTTGTTCACCCTGTCTTTGCATCTTTCTTTCCAACTTGTGATTACTGTCTTCAAGAGTCTCATTAGTAATCAACAGTAGACTTGACTTACAAAATTCAGTCAAACTCAGTAGTCTTGAATTTATGGAGTGGGTTATCTTACCATGAAAATATTTTCCAAGTTGCAACATCAACTTTTTCTGATGGATAGCCAAAAACAAACAAGCAACAACAACAACAAAAACACTACATACATTTTGAAATAAGTTTTTATTTCAAAAAGCCTCGATTTTATCCCACTATATCACTTTCTTTAGGACAGCAGTTACTGATTTATGAATACATATTTATGCATTACTTTTAACTATGCATAAATGATAAAATTAAACGTGTGCTAAAAGGTTCTAATGAATAATAGCTGTTCATTCTGGGCATAATTTTCATTTTAACTTTAAAATTCAAAACCCTGGGGAAGGTGGACCTAGAACCATGTTTTTCAAATAATTTTGATCAAAGTACAGTAAGAAAATATTTTATGTCGTACTCAAAATCTACTGACACAAAGTTTAGTGAAATAAAACTTACCTTGCTATTTTAGATACACTATGATAATTGTGATATTTTCTCTTCTCTTGCTTTTTCCTTAAAAAAAAAAAAAAAAAGATCATGACCCACTGTAATAATTTCATGTCCTAAATACAGTTTGGAAAACACTGACCTGACCTACATTCTTTTTCTTATTTGAAGTGTTGGAATTTTTAAAAGTTTTTGTTGTCTGGAAGTATTACCTCCATCACTCTATATTGGAAAACTAAGTTTGTCTTATGGGAACAGTATTATAATATTATAATGGTAGTGAAAAGAAGCATTCATGTACATTGCTATTTGAATTATAGCAAAAACAAACAAACAAACAAACAAAAAAACCTACCTACCTTTTGAAGTAAGTTTTTATTTAAAAATGACTCAATTTTGTGCCACTAAATACAAACAGATATTTAGAACAATACTCAGTTGTCGCATGCCAATATTAACAAGGTAATACCATGTGATTCAGCATTGATTATAGTGGTGAGAAAGTGATTTATCTTAATATTCTCTCTCACTTATTGGAAAAAGGTTAACTTCTCTCCATGTGTAAACAAAGCCTTTCCAAAAAGTGATTCAGAATATGTCCTGTCCTAGGTTATCTGTTTTCTTATACTCAAGTACTGGAACCTCCTTGTTTTGTTAATGTAGGTATTGCTTCAATTTTCAAATGGCTGTTCAGTGTCCACACTGTCTCAGAAATATGTAATCAGAAAAGATCATCACTGTTTGTATTTTCATCTCCAAAGGAAATCTCTTGTGAATTTGTTTTATTTACTTTGCTTCTTAGTAAAACTTCCTTTGGAAATCATTGTGTTCCATTGGGTGTGTCAAGGGAGGAGTGGGAGTTTTCTTGGTTCAGTGTGTGGCTGGGAGCATGCTGGGAAATAGTTCCCAGTTCAATCTGGGCAAATATATTTGGGAACAGTCCTGGCAGTGTCTATTCTAAGCAATTAAAATATCTCTGTTCTTAATTTTATGAACATTTGGAAATGTAGCCAGCATATTAATATTTCTTTAAAAAATTAATTTGTACCATTTTCCAAAGTTCAGTAATAACTTGCCCCATGAGATATCCTTTTCATCATGTAAGAAAAAAGGTCTCATTTGAAATACAATTTTTGATGTTTTAGTTGTTTACTGAAAAATTATATTCAGTTCTATACTGATATTATTTGAAATTGTCTTAAATTCTTATAACTCAAAAACTAAATGTTTAGGCATTACTACAAATAATTTAAGAGATTTGTTTTATTATGTTTTACAACAAAATAATTGGAGACTTATTTAGCAAGATAAATGTTTTAATTCAAGTTTAAACCACATTTATTAGAAGCCTTAAAAGATGTTACTTCCCTTTGATCCATTAAAGTTTTTCTGATTCTAAGAAAATAAAGAAGTACCCAGAGATATTTATCACAACATATATACAATAACAAAAGTAATTGAAAACAAACTACTGAAAATGGACAGGTGATTTTAAAAAGTGTATTTTTATGTGGAATACTATTATGTCATTATAAATTGTGTTTCTTAAATAGAATTTAATAGTATGGTAAAATATAATGCTATGAATAAAAATTTTAATAAAAACTTAAGTAGACTATGACTTAGATGTCATTATTATAAATATAGGAATTTTATTTCATTCCAAATCATAATGAAATAAATAAGTAATACTAATAGTGATTATCTCTAATTGGTGGGTTATCGGTTCATTATACTAACTTTTTATTGTATTTTCTCTAATATCTGTACTTTCTACAGTGAACATCAATTGTTTTTAGAAATCAAAAACAATATGTTACAAAACAATTGATGATAAAATGATATTTCTGAAAAGTATGAGGCTTAGCAATGTTGCAAATGGAAATTAAATAGCATAAGTTATATCAATTTAAAAATTCCGATTTCCTTACTTAGAAACATGTACAGCCAATTTCTTAAAAGTTTCACCTTAAATAATAAGCTTCAACCGAATTTCAATTGCATTTACATACAAATGGAGCATTTTATAGTCAAGTGCAGAAATTTGGGGTTGTGTCTATAATGTTTATTTGAAAATATTCATAACTCATTTTGAACAAATTCCACACCATCTATGTAATTTTAAAACAATTTTTCTTTTTTTTTTTTTTTTTTTTGAGACGGAGTCTTGCTCTGCCGCCCAGGCTGGAGTGCAGTGGCCGGCTCTCAGCTCACTGCAAGCTCCGCCTCCCGGGTTCACGCCATTCTCCTGTCTCAGCCTCCCGAGTAGCTGGGACTACAGGCGCCCGCCTCGTCGCCCGGCTAGTTTTTTGTATTTTTTAGTAGAGACGGGGTTTCGCCGTATTAGCCAGGATGGTCTCGATCTCCTGACCTCGTGATCCGCCCGTCTCGGCCTCCCAAAGTGCTGGGATTACAGGCTTGAGCCACCGCGCCCGGCTTAAAACAATTTTTCAACCTGGGTAAATAACTGGCTAGATAAGTAGATAAATGATTGGCAGATAGACAGATACATAGATAGATAGATAGATAGATAGATAGATAGATAGATAGATAAAAGCATTGTCCCTTAAAACTATTGCTAGCTATCAGGTAACAACATATTCCTTTTTCTCAATAAAAGAATACATTGAGTAAATAAATAAATCATCACTTTATTCACAAATAATCTACATACACCATACTTCTACAAAATAAGTGGCTAAAAAGAAATTTTTAGATTTTTGTACTTTTTGATGCACTTGTAGATATCTAAAAATTTCTAGTAAACTCAAATCCATCATCTTACGATACAAAAGATAAAACATGGCTCTGTATTCTTAGGGGGAAAACAGAGCCTAAGAAATTCTAATTCATAGAGCACTGTATTCATTTTAATTAGGAGCCTAGAACTGAGCTGGAAAGAATAGATTCTATTGTTTAGTGGATCCCAAAAGTGTGAGATAAAGATCTGAGTTCTAGATCTAAATAGATACATAGAAATAAGATATCCTTGGACATATCTACAACACATTTTGCTGATTTTATTCCCCAGAATTCACAAATAGACTTGCTGGGGGAGCCACATGGTACCCAGTAAAAGGCATTTGAGTGAATGCTATGTTGCTCCCGGGTAGCTTCGTACAACTGACTTTTTATTGTATGTCAATTCCCAGGGTGGCTATACCATCATCATGTGAACTGAGTGGAAATCTACCTTTACTTATACTGCAGTGAATGCTGGTGTACATGTTACATCAATAGAAGCATTGCAGTGCACAATGAAAGAAAAGAAAGGGCTGGGGGAGAGTTTTATAATGTTAGGTGTTGACTTATTCTTTAGAAAGCAAAAGGGACATTTTAATTTGTAATCACACTCCAGGACACCATTTCCATTCTAGTTTCTATAAGATTTCTGAGCCTTTTAGAATGTTCTATGTCTTTTTCAGGGAAGATGAATAAAATGTGTTGGGTGTATGTGTGTATAATAATTTTTTAAAATTGCAAGAAGACCATAAAATTTTAGTGACTATGATGGATAAAATGGAGGGAAAAGGTGCCAATGAGAACCAGACCATGTTTCAAAAGCTTCAGTTTACTGTACAAATAAAGAGAAACCAAATCAGATATCACTAGTTGATACTAAGAGAATAAAAATGAATTGTGAAAGAATAGCAAAGAATATAGCCCAGGAACTCCAAAATATATATATGCATGTAGTTGAGGATGTTCTAAGGCAAGAACAGGGAGGACATAGAAGCAAATTAACTTTGCTGAAAAGCCAGTATATTCCTCAGTGAACAGATAATATTATATGTATTTATCATGTACAGAATGATATTTTGAAGTGCATATACACTGTGGCCCTTTATCTTTCATTTAAGTGTTAAGGGCTGAAACTTCATATAAGGTTGAAACTTCTGTAGTGGATAAATGAGTAATCGGTAAATTTAAGCAGTATGGATTTACATAGTAGAGATATATCTAGGTCAACTTTAGATGTTTTTGCAATTGTGTGTCTAATTTTGTTTCAAATAGTTAACAAAATAAGTAGTGTTGGCATGAAACAATCAGGGATGATGTACCTTCATAATCAGAAAAAACCACAAAGCAGTCATTGGTTTGGAACCTTCTCCACACCACTCCCCACTCCCCCTATTAACCTCATGTTGAGAATTACCAGGGATAATTAACTTGACCAGGAAATTCAGACTGTGAGATAGTATCATTGCCTAGCACCTACCTCCCCCGCCTTTAATTTTTAAGTAATTTGGGAAGAATGTAGGCTCATTAGGTTATTTGTTGCTTGGTTGTAACTAGGTGTGGAAATCAGCCTTCTTGGGGGAGGGATTCTGCAGATTCTGTGAGCCTCTGAAAGTGACTTGGGATCAGCTGAAAGAAGGACTCCTTTGGAGACTCAATATCATGTTTAGCCACATATATTTCTTGGTCTCTTTCCTTTCTTCATCGAGGTTTTCCACAAGAAATTTTTGGGAGAGTCACTCAACATGCTTAGAAAGTAGTTCCCTTTGGTAAACATAGTATCAGGAAATAATTGTGGATATGGCCCCATCTGCAATCATAACTACATTTTCTGACTTACTTTATTCTGATATATTTCCCTTGAGGCTTTTCTAACCTGAACACAGACCCTACTTCTGCGAACTGAAATTCTGTGCTTTTCTGAGTCCTCTTTCTTCTCTCCAGTCAGTGCTTTTTTCCTTTCATTCATTCTCTATGATTCGATTTTATAATTACAGTTGTGCCTAGATTCTTACTGTAGCACTTGGTAGACTCTGATGTTTTCTGAAAGATACTGATAACCTGCCTAGATGTCTGTTCTCTCTACAATCACTTCTAGTCTTTCTTCTAGTGCTTCCAGGCTTTCTGGGCATCTTTCCCAGACTGGATCTCTATTGTTGAACCTCTGTCCAGAGGCCAAGATCTTGTTACCCCTAGACATATAACCTGCTGCCAGTTCTCTGCCTGGATATTGGAGTACTGCTCACCTCCCATTTCCCAGGATTCTCTCCTTCCCTCATTCCAATCCTCTGCTATTTTATTTTTAACCCTGACATGGTTGACTTGATCATTCTAGGTCGTAACTTCCTCTTGCCTATGAATATTGCTTCCCCTTTTGGGCATGAATTTTTAGCTACCTCCCAATCTCAACTACTGCTATCAATCTTTGTGCGCATCTGTGCCAAATCTCAGCCACCCCCATGTTCTTTGTCATCAAATTCCTATTGCTTCTTGGCATGCAAATCTAACATATAGTGTAATGGGGAAAACTACAAGCAGAAAAGTAATAAAGTTCACATAGTCCCCTAAGATCTTAGCTTCGGTTGAGCACAGCTTGTCAGCTAACACCGTGGCCAAGATCCTAGGACCGGGAGACCTGCATCTATAATGTTGTACATAATTTTAGGGGCAAAGGCCAGAAAAGTTGTCCTGTTAGAAAAGGAGAGCCTCTGGATCTCATTGGTAGATATCAGGCAACTTCTCTTTTGTGCTCCCTCAGATCTGCTGAGCTAGCTCCTTGCTGTACTGCTATAAAGGCTGGCGAGAATGAGACTCCAGGGCCATCCAGATATGCCTGTCATCTAATCCTAAGATTATGATGACAACTGTGATAATAGAGAATAGCTATTGAATGCTTACACTGTAACTGTCACTGTGCTAAAGCCTTTGCATTAATTATCTTGCTATGGTTCCAATAACCTCGTAAGTTAGGTCCTGCATTATTGAGAAACCTTTCTATCTCATTTATACAAATGATAAAGTCATTCTTCTGGTGACTCGAGTTCAAAACGTGGAGAAAAATCAAATTTTGCCTTTTATCTTTTCCTGACACATGCGAAGATTTACCGATCATGACCCTTCTTTTAAAGTGCCTCATTCATCCATTATCTCTTTACCCTAATTCAAAAATTCATACCTTGAAAACCTAATCAAGGTCATCTTATTGCCAAAAAGATTGTTTATTTCAATCGCAGACCTATCTGTTAGGGTATAGTGGTTATGAGCATGGACTCTGGGAGCCAGATTGCCCACTGGCTATTCTGGATTGAGTTCTTTCTCTGTGCCAGTCACTGTTAAAACAAACATAATGCACACAACTGTTTTAAGCCATTTGATGCTTGCAACAACTCCATGAGATGAAAGACATTATCACCTGCATTTCATAGATTTAAAAAAAAAAAAAAAAAAAACACAGGAATAGACATGAGTAACTCACCAGGGCTCCTTCAGCTAGTGAAGAGAAGAGCTTTAAAAAGAGCCCAGCGCGGATCACGAGGTCAGGAGATCGAGACCATCCTGGCTAACACGGTGAAACCCCGTCTCTACTAAAAAATACAAAAAACTAGCCGGGCGACGAGGCGGGCGCCTGTAGTCCCAGCTACTCGGGAGGCTGAGACAGGAGAATGGCGTGAACCCGGGAGGCGGAGCTTGCAGTGAGCTGAGAGCCGGCCACTGCACTCCAGCCTGGGCGACAGAGCGAGACTCCGTCTCAAAAAAAAAAAAAAAAAAAAAGGCCCAGCACATTTGAGTCTAAAGTCACTACCCTTGGCCACTACCTCTCATATTCATGAAACACTTTGGTGTTACGTGATCACACAGGATCAGGTACTGTTGAATATGACACATCTGAAATATTTGTTGAAGGCAGAACCTAACATCAATGATGTCTTTTACATGTCCATTTGAGGTTCTCACAGAAGCATTTTAAGTAATCTCCCTTATTTTTCTAATTTTTCTCCCACATTATTCAAGTTTCTATTTCTAAAACACAAGGAAGATAATTCAATAGTTTCCCATTACTAAAGAATAAGTCCTGATTTCTTAGCATGCCACACAAGAACATGCACCAACTATGTTCCACTGGAGGATTTGGCCTCATTTCTCCTACTTTGCATCATAGTGACTACTTTCCACTCCCTGACAAGGATTTCCTTCTCTATATTCCATCCTGGCAAGCTGCCACTTATCACTTATTGTCCAATTTTAGTATGCTTTCCTTCCTCAATCCCCAGGGAACAATCTCCCATCCTCTAGTATAGCACCTTATATCTTGAATAACAACCATTTTTTGTTACATATTAAATCACATACTCCTCCACTATTATGTCTCCCTCATATCTGTACTCCTAACACCACTCATGTTTCAGGAAATAGGCAATCAATACTTTCATCTTTGCTTTTTTGGTTTGATTTACACCTAGACAGGTGCAGTTTCCTTGCTCTTCTCTCTGCCTCCTGCCTCTCTAAACAAGTCCATTCCACACATTTCCTCCTGATTGCAATTTCAAAATGACTGCTTCCATTGAGTCATGTTCCCATTCAACAATCTTTCTTGAACCCCCAAGTTTTAAAGATGGTCTCACCTGCCCTCCACAAAACACCTGAATACTAATTCCATGGCGATCTCAGTTCCTTTGCAAACTTTAAATTATTCTTATTGTTTACATTTGTCTGACATGATTTAATATATTGTTCAGATATTTGATTACTCTGTTCAAAAATGTTTAATCTTCTAAAGTTCTTTTAAGAAAGATAATCCCACTCTTCCTTTGTCTACCTCTGAGTTTAGCACAATGTCCTACTTGTGGCATGTTTCTAAATATCCAGTTGAGTGATTTTTTAATGTACTGATACCAAGATGTTATAAACTGAAACTTTACAATTCTGTTATCTTCATCAGTTTGTATAAACCAAATTCATTATAAAATGAGAGTAGCAAATATCTCAAAGGAAATAATTGCTTCACTGTGGGAAGCTAATGTGTGTGAAATTGATCAGGACTTAAATTTTAATTCTATACTTTTATACTAAGAAGAGATTATTTTTGAAGATATTAAAGCCTAGAGCTGTACCGGGTAAACTGTTTCATGAATAAAATGAAAGCGTGTTTATATTTGCCAAAAAATGTATTCTCAGGAGCATGACATGAAGTAAAGCCTTGAAATTAGTCATATTCCCTTTGTATTTATTTTTTTCACACAGAATACAAAAAAAAAGTGCATGATTAAAATTAATTTAGTTTTATTCTTTTCTTCAGGCTTGGGAATGCATTTGACGTGATTACTCCAGGGAAAACTAAAAGAATAAATTTTTTTGTACCTTCTACTTAAGATCTCGGATCTCTAGTCAATTCTACACTTGCTTAAAACAGAGACTGTCCATTTATTGTAGGAGTCTAATCTGACTTGCTTTGTTAACAGAAATGGCATCTACTGATGATTAAATCATGTTGTCTCTGAAGTCTTCTATTTGAAAACTCCAAGCAATAAGATTATTGTTTAGAAAACCAAACAATAAAACATAAACTTTAGAGTAACTTTATACGAGACATTATATGTGAACATGGAGAAGTAAATTTCACCCCCACCATACTTCCATCCTGACGCCAGCACTTTTATCTTAGGTTCAGCTAAGACCATACAGCATATGCTTACTATACTTCCAGCATGCTCTATTCAGCTATGGTTAACAGAATAGAGCTAATAAATTCTCCAATTTTACCACGTATTCTTTATAATGCAATATTCTATAGGGGAATGTGAAATCTGGATCACATGTAGATCTGTTGGCAGGTATGTTTCTACTCTTTTTTTTCTCCAAGAAACTACTGTATCCTATTTCATGCAGGATAATCAGTGCCATCGGCATACATAGCAAATGGTTTGTTCATAAAAAACTTGATGAGGGAAATAAACCCTTGATAGTCTCTAAAAGAATTATTTCCATTAGGAAACTGAAAGAAAAAGAGGGTGTTCTATGTGTATTGTTTTACTGCCCAGAGAAGTTTTGTAATACACAATGAGTTTATTACGTACAATAGCCGATAGGCATCAATATTGAAAAACAAATCTAAAGAATGTGAGCTGCGTTCCTGTATATGCGTGGGTTCTCAGCAGTGTTGTGTGGCGGGTAGGTATTGTGTGAGTGCGTGGGTGTGTGCAGGAGTGCATGCATACTTTTTTTTTTTTTTTTTTTTTTGAGGCGGAGTCTCGCTCTGTCGCCCGGACTGGAGTGCAGTGGCCAGATCTCAGCTCACTGCAAGCTTCGCCTCTCGGTTTACGCCATTCTCCTGCCTCAGCCTCCCGAGTAGCTGGGACTACAGGCGCCCGCCACCTCGCCAGCTAGTTTTTGTATTTTTAGTAGAGACGGGGTTTCACCATGTTAGCCAGGATGGTCTCGATCTCCTGACCTCGTGATCCGCCCGTCTCGGCCTCCCAAAGTGCTGGGATTACAGGCTTGAGCCACCGCGCCCGGCCGCATGCATACTTTTTAAAAAGCCCTCTAATCTTGGATGAAGTAAAAAACCTTAAAATTCAATAATTCTAATTGAGTGCTATAATGTCTCCATTTGCCACGTTTGAACGATTTAGAATAGAAAAGATTAAATCCGTAAGATGATATGACATTAGACAAGTCAGAATTATAGCTCATCTAAAACTTGTATTGTTTGATTTCTTTCATTCCTCTTCTCAAACATTTGCATATTAACTGTTAAGCAACAAAATATACCAATTCCTACCATTTTAATTTCCTTTCGTTATCTTAATAAAACCATGACAAATAATACAGGCAAGTAAGAAGAAGAAATATTGTGGGAAGAATCCTCTAAAGCGGTGGTTCTCAGCTAGGAGTGATTTTGACCCCCAGGGGATATTTGGCAATATCTGGAGACACTGTCACAACTGGAGAGTTGGGGGGTAGGATGCTACTGGCACACAATGAATAGAGGCCAGAATCCTACTGAATATCTTGCAAAGCACAGGACAATACCCACCCACCTGCACCTCCCACCAAAGAAAGGTTTATTTGTCGCCAAATGTAAATAGCATGCAGGTTGACGACCCTGACCTGAAGGAGCTCCTCTGTTGGACTCCAGAAGCTGAGTGTCCCAGAGGGAGAAGCCTAGACCCCCACCACACTCCACGGACTTCCATTTTCTCCCATACTGAGAAACAAGTTAACAAGTATAGACAAGCTGCTTCCTGAGGTCCCTTTTAGGTTTATTTAGAGCTTTTCTCCTCTTTTGTCATTTTGCTCTATGTTGTTATAGTTTCCTGTTTTCCTTTCCCAGCATACATATTTTGAAAAATTCCAGACTCCTTCCTTTGATTTCCCTTTTGCTTTCTTTGTGGAAATTTTGTATTTCAAAGCAATGATGGGTATGGTCAGAATAAAGCATAAGATAAGAGAGTTCTCCCGGTACACACTTTTATGTACTATTCTAAGGCATATTTTGTTATTTGTTCTCTACAGATGTCAAGCCCTATTTTTCTAAACATTTGACTCTCTAGTACATTGCATCACTATAACTTGTTCCTACCATTTTTATCATTAGTAGATGCAAACATAAATTATGCAATGTTATGTGAGTTTGACATGAGGCAGCAGATAATTATCACACCGGTCAACATAACAGATTGCCAATATTAGGTTCAGGTGTTTTGAAAATTTAATTATATTACAGCATGAGAAAAAGATTGAAAGGAGGGAAGAACCTTAACTAGCATGTATTAGCCTGCAAAGTGTGTTCTAGGGGCTCATTGTGCACTTTCTTGTTCTTCCGGCTCTCTCCTCTGCTCACCTTCTCAGTCAGCCATGCCCTGCTCTGAAGAGACACCCATCATTTGCCCCAGCAAGCCACCTAGCCTGTGGAGCAGAGTGACAAACAGCTCCACTTTGCTGAGATCTGGGAGGAGGCCATGGTCCTGACCCAGGGGTCCATGGAGACCACAGGCTATGACCTGGATAGTCCCTACAATTATAAAATGCCACCAATGGAGAAAGCTCTTGTGAAAACAGACATCCAGATAGCTCTTCTGGGTGTTATGAACAAGTAACTCCTTGTTCTGACTTGACTACAAAACAGTTTATAAATGTATAGCTAGTATCACAGTTGACGATTATAGAGGAAATGTTGGTGTTATGCTGTTTAATTTATTCAAAGAAAGTTTGAAGTTAAAAAAAAAAGTGATCCATTTGCACAGCTCATTTGTGAACAGATTTTTTAATCCAAATATAGAAGAAGTTTAAATTTTGAATAACACTGAAATGGGTTCAGGAGGTTTGGGTTTCATCGGAAACAGTTAAAATGTATGCCAAGAATAGAAAATGAGAAATCGTACCTTTTTCTTAAAAATAAAGAGTTTTTGCTTCAAGTGCTCTAGTGCTTTGCAATTCTGTAAACTTATTCGCTTTACTTTCTTAAAAAATACACTTTCTTGTGATCAAGGAAAGAGTACTTCTGTTGAGATCACATAGAAACTTAATTTCTTGTTTTCCTACAATTGATGATTATATGTGTATTAGTCCATTTTCACACTGCTATGAAGAAATACCTGAGACTGGGTAATTTATAAAGAAAAGATGTTTAATTGGCTCACAATTCTACATGGCTGGGGAGGCCTCAGGAAACTTACAATCATGGCAGAAGGTGAAGGGGAAGCAAACTTGGAACTTTTCACAAGGCAGCAGGAGAAAAAAAGTGAGTAGCGAAGCGGAAAGACCCCCTTATAAAGCCATTATATCTCATGAGAATTCACTCACTATCACCAGAATAACATGAGGGAAAACGAGCCCCATGATCCAATCACCTCCCACTGGGTCTGTCCCTAGACACATGGGGATTATAGGGATTACAATTCAAGATGAGATTTGGGTGGGGATACAACCAAACCATATCAGTATATAAATATGCTTTGTGGTGACCTAATGCAAACAGTTTCTTTTTAAAATCAAATGTACATCAACTACATATACAAAGAACGTATATTATTTAATTCAATAAATGATTCCTTTTCAGCAAACAAAATAAAAACAAAGTGTGTCCCTTAGAGCTCTAAGTGGGAGAGAGCTGAAGGCATGATAGAGCAAGGAGAGTGAGCACTGAACACCTTTGTCCTTCCATGGCTCAGCTTCCTCTGCATGGAGTGTATTCAGGATGATCTTGCATCTTCTCTCAGTAGTCAGCTTAGAAGTTCCTCCTCCTCATCATGTGTTCCTCCTTTCTATTACCAGCTCCCAACTGGGCGTCTTGTTTTGCTACTGATGACACTTGACATGCTACCGCCTTTCTGTATTTGCTGAACAGAGGAGGACAATCTTTCTTCCTCTACCTTTACTAACTTGCTCTTTGATCGCTATAAAAAAAAAAAAAATTACCAAGTACCATGTGAGATAAATAAATGAGATGAAAAATTATATAATGACAGAAAAAAACATAACAGTCCTCCAGGACAATCATCTCATCTCTGTGATTTGATTCATACCTGAATATTGCAAACACACACACACCGCCCCCCCACAGAGTCTTTCATTTTGGATACCTAATATATTAAGCACTGAGGGTATAAACAGAGTGCCCTCACTGTTCTAGATAAATACATAAAACATTTATAGATTAGAATAAAGCTATAAAGAAATCATGCAACGCTATATGGTAAAAAGTAGTGGGTATTCGATTTAGGCTCAGACAGAAAAGATAAGAAAAAGTAAAGCTTGGATAGGAAAAACTTAAAATACAGAAGTCCTATGACTTGTAAATGTGTCCGGAATTGGTTCCTTCCAGTGGGTTCTTAGTCTCGCTGACTTCTAAGAATGAAGCTGCGGACCCTCGCAGTGAGTGTTACAGTTCTTAAAGATGCTGTGTCCGGAGTTTGTTCCTTCAGATGTTCAGATGTGTCCAGAGTTTCTTCCTTCCAGTGAGTTTGTGGTCTTGCTGACTTCAGGAGTGAAGCCGCAGACCTTCGCAGTGAGTGTTACAGCTCTTAAAGGTGGTGCGTCCGGAGTTGTTTGTTCCTCCCAATGGGTTTGTGGTCTCACTGACTTCAGGAGTGAAGCCCCAGACCTTTGCAGTGAGTGTTAGAGCTCTTAAACGTGGCGTGTCCAGAGTTGTTTATTCCCCCCGGTGGGTTGGTAGTCTCGCTGACTTCAGGAATGAAGCTGGAGACCCTCCTGGTGAGTGTTACAGCTCCTAAAGGTAGTGTGGACCCACAGAGTGAGCAGCAGCAAGATTTATTGCAAAGAGTGAAAGAACAAAGCTTCCACAGCATGGAAGGGGACACTAGTGGGTTGCAGCTGCTGGCTGCGGTGGCCAGCTTTTATTCCCTTATTTGGCCCCGCCTTCATCCTGCTGATTGGTCCATTTTACAGAGAGCTGATCGGTCTAAAGAGTGCTGATTGGTGCATTTACAGTCCTTTAACTAGACACAGAGCGCTGATTGGTGCGTTTTTACAGAGTGCTGATTGGTGCGTTTTTACAGGGAGCTGATTGGTGCATTTACAATCCTCTAGCTAGACAGAAAAGTTCTCCAAGTTCTCAGTTGACCCAGGAATTCCAGCTGGCTTCACCTCTCATAATCACATCCCTATTCAATAAATACAAGAAAGGGCAAAAAGAGAGAAATTAGTTTGGAGAGGTAGGTAGAGGCCAGATTATGGAAGGTATAATAAACTATGGTAAGAAATTATAATGGAAACCCACTAGTGGATTTCTTTTAAGGGAAGTGAATGATATGATTTTTAAAAGATATCTTTATCTAATATGTGGATAGTGGATAGGTAGATGGATGGATAGATAGATAGATTCTATCTACTATGTGGATAGTGGGTATATACATGGATGGATGGATAGATAGATAGATAGATAGATAGATAGATAGATAGACAGACTAGAGGGTAATATAGATTATGGAGTGAGAGGTGAGAACAGGGAAAATGAGGTAAGGCAGAAAGTATTGAATAATCCAGGCGTAAGTAATCATAGTTTTATCTATGATGATAGCCATGTATATGAAGAGAAGTTGGAAGATGTGAGAAATAGCTAAAAGTATAACTACCACAACTTGGCAATAGGTGTACACAGAGTGTGAAAGAAAGGCAGGAATCAAGACTGAATTGTAGGTTCCTTACTTGATTTATAGATAACTGTCCCTTTAGCTGCTATGGAAAAGAATGCAAAGAGTTTGGAGAGAATCCAGTCCTGTTGTGGACCTGTCACGTTTTAGATGTCTACTCCCTATTTAGGAGGACAAGTCAAGTTGTCAGTTAAGGATGTGGGTCTGGAGCTCAGAGAAGAGTCAAGGCTGATGTTATCAGCATGTGGATGTCATTGGTATTGGAAGCCATAGTTTATTTACTAAGTAAGAACAGATAAACAGAGAAGAGGAAAGAATTCCAAGCCAAGCCTCCAGGAGCTTCATCTTTCAAAATTTGGTAAGAGGAGGAAAAACCAGCAAAAAGACAGAGAATGGACAACTAGATAAGAAAAACTCAAAGAGTACTGAGAGTAACAGGAGCGCTCCTTAAGAACAGTATTGTAACTTTTGTTAAAAGAAGAAATGTAGAGTTGAGTATAGTTGAGAATTACAAAGAAAATAATAGGAAAAAAAGTAATAAAACTAAGCAGGCAACTACATAATAGAAAATTCACAACTTAGATCTTGACTAAGTGCAAGACAGAATTGTAAGTAGTATAAGAATTATTTCCCAACATCTACTGCTTACTAATTTTATGGAAGACATAGGAAAGATACTAATTCCACTAGCTAGAGAAAACCTAGGCTAATGCTGTTTGAAAACTGAAAAATATTGTTATATACTTATGAATTATGAATGTTGGTTTATTGTCTACTCCTTGTTCAACTCCTTTCTCCTCACTCCTTATGAGAAATCTGCTCAAAGTGGTGAAAGTACAAAAAACAGAACAAGACAACAACAGAATAGGTAAGTAATCAGATTGTATAATAAAGAAAATAAACTGGAACTACTTGGAATGACTATTGAGGGGAGATGGAAGGATCAGACAAAACCCAAAAAGAGCCCCAAAAGTCTATAAAGAAATAAAATATCAGCCAAGGCGTGTTTTTAATGAAAACCAAGAAATGGAAAGCTCAGAACTAACATCGACTAAGGGGCAGTCTGTGGTAACTAAGAGATGCTTGATGTATTTTAATTCACATAATTGTCACAACAAATGGTGAAAGGTATATGATCATCCTTTTGTAAAGAGAAGGCCAAAGCTTAAAAGGTCACACAAATTCTCATAGTTTTATCTATGACGATAGCCGTGGATATGTGAGAGTATCCAAGTTTTACAGAGGCAGAGTTGGTACTTGAAACAAATTTGGCTTCATTTATAAACTCCTATACTTTCTAGTACCCTATGCTAGTGAAAAACAATGAAGTGGCAGACGTTCCAAAGCCAGGGAAAATGTTAAGTAAATCCAACCCTAAGAGGGAATTGGTATAAGGGGAATGATATGCATGAGAATAATTAATCTTTTGTAAGATTAGGCTGTGAAAAAAGGAGTGAGAAATAGGCCAACAAAATGATAGTAAAGTCATATATATCTAGCATGTAAGCTATTGAATAAAATAAATAGCCAAATATAACTAAATATAAACTATACTTTTTTTTCAGCTAATCCCTAGAAATAACTTAAAGATGACAATGCAAATGTTCACATCTTCTTTGGGCCATTCAGGCAAAAGTCTAATTTAATGGCCTTAAGTTTAGTATTTCCATTCTTCACTTTCACCTGTGTAAACATAATTGTTTTGTTTCTTTGCCAATAATTTTATGGAAAGCTTTTTCTGAAGGGTAAAGCCAAAACTAAAAAAAAAAAAAAAAAAAAAAAAAACATACTTTTTATTTAACATGTATTTGGCAGCCTGTTTTGTTTGCAAGTCCAAAAAAGGATAGTTCTTTTTAGGGATTTTTTTAAATGTGTTACTCCAATATGTTTTCACTGGTCCCCAACAGTTGCAACCACAGCACAGAGCTGGGAAGAGCAGCTGGGTCTATCTTTGGCTTTCATGCACTAATGTGGAAATGGAATTGTCTTTGGGAAGCCTTCCTTGTTAATTGCTAAGATTGAATGTACTTTTGCATCCAAATTCATTTTCCCTGATCTAGTTATGGAAAAAATGTGCTATCTTGTACCTTACCAGCGGTAAATGGTATGTGTGTTTTGAATTTGATAACTACAGCAATGCTGACATAGCCAATACCCAGCCTAAGCAATTTATAGCAAAGACAATGACGTATGTACATAGGGGATTAAATATGTTTCTGGAAACTACATAATTATCTAGTCATATTCAAAAATGTTATCATCAGAAAAGCACCTAATGATTCATTGGTTCTGTTCTCTGCCTTCTGCTTGCCTGAATAATTAAAATATATTGAGTAATAAATTAAGAGCAGTAGGTTGTGGTGGTTAATTACATAGACTCTAGAACATGAATGCCTCAGTTCAAATCTACTTAAATGCCTACCAACTATACTTAATCTCTGTGCGCCACAGGCTTTTCCTTTGTAAAATGGTATAATGAGGATAAAAATAGTATCTGAATTCCTAGGCTAGCTATAAGAATTAAGTGTGAAACGATTTAGGAGGGTAACTGGCTCTTACAAGTATTAGACTTCTTGTTGTTATTATGTTATTGGTACTGATCTTGGTAGTATGAAAACGAAAAGGAAAATAATCAAAACCTCAAGTCGTATGTTTACGGTATAGTTGAGGAGATAACTGATTAAATGAACATTTAGCTTATCATATGTGTTTTAAAACATTATTAGATTTGATGGTAAAACAACCGGTTTAGAACACCTTCTTATTAGACAAATATATACTTTAAACATTGTGTTTAAATTATGCTTAAAGTCATAAAATATTAGAATCAAAAGAAATCTTACAGATCAGAATATTCACTGTATTATTTAAAATGGGAAAATTGAGGATCAGATGTTGATACCAGCCCAGGATTATACGGCTATGCACTGACATGACCCAAAGCATAGTAAGGCTGATGTTCATGCCTGGGCTTTTTCCATTGGTCCATGCTGGCTTTACAAATTGAGAACAAGGAGATCAGTGGGAATCAGAGTAGAGCTCTAGAGTACTTTTACAATTCAGCTGGGTAAGGAAGGAAAGGCATTTGGAAGAAAATCATAAAGACAGGTATGCTACTGTCTCCTACATTTAAAAAAAAGGGGGGGGGGCCGGGCGCGGTGGCTCAAGCCTGTAATCCCAGCACTTTGGGAGGCCGAGACGGGCGGATCGCGAGGTCAGGAGATCGAGACCATCCTGGCTAACACGGTGAAACCCCGTCTCTACTAAAAATACAAAAACTAGCCGGGCGAGATGGCGGGCGCCTGTAGTCCCAGCTACTCGGGAGGCTGAGGCAGGAGAATGGCGTAAACCCGGGAGGCGGAGCTTGCAGTGAGCTGAGATCCGGCCACTGCACTCCAGTCCGGGCAACAGAGCGAGACTCCGCCTCAAAAAAAAAAAAAAAAAAAAAAAAAAAAAAAAAGGGGGGGGGACATCATTTGAGGGAAACAGAGACTTTTCATGGAGACTGAGTGGTTATATAAGTTTCTACACTCATATAACAAATATTTACTAAATATTTCTCTATGTTAAGCCTCCTATGTTCTGGGCATGTAATATAAATTAAGGAACAAAAAGCTTCCTGAACTATAGAGAGCTTAAACAGTTGTAGAAGTAGACAAACATAGCTTACAATTGTAATATATAAATAAAGTATATAGAAATGATATAGAATATTAGCAGATGACAAGTGAAAATACCATGGAAAAGAAAGAAATCCAGTAAGAGGGATTTGGAGTGTAGATGGGGAGGACCCTAAACAGTGCAAAACATATCAGCATAAACCTTATAACAAAGATGATAAACCCATTTCAAACAGATGAGGGAGTTAGCTAAGTGGATATCTGGGGGAAAAACATTCCAGGCAGTGAGAAAAGCCAAAGCTAAGGCCCAAGGGTAGGAGCCCACCTTAAGTGTTTGAAGCACAGCAAAGAGTAAATATTTCCTGAACAAAAAGTGAACGATGGGAGAGTAGTAACAGAAGAAACATAATGCAGTGAACAGCGCATGTAAGGCTGAGCACACGAAAATCCACCTTGAAAATGCTGACTTTCACTCTTCATGAAATTGGAAGCAACTAAAGTTTTGAGCATAGAAGTGATATAATCTGTTTCACGTTGTAAAAGGTCATTCTGACTCTGTGTTAAAAGGTAGATTTTCGAATCCAGGAATAGAAACAGAGAGTTGCTAAATCCAGTTGAGAGCTGATTCTGTGGTAGTAGAAGAAGAGTTGAAGTGTCGAGAAGCGGTTGGATTCAGAGTGTAAGTTGAAGGCAATTCCCTGATGGACTGGATATGCTGTGTAAGAGAAGGAGAAGAGCCAAGGATTGCTCTTCTAAGAAAGTACAGTGTTAGGAGGTAAAGAAATTACATCAAGGAGAAGATCTGATACTACTAAGATGCCCCCTCCCAAAAAAAAAAAATCCACTACGTGTGATAACATTCATAATGACATTGATAAGATAAGCAGTTTCTATGGAGTGGTAAAGGTGAAACCCAGATAAAGTGGTTTTAATTGAAAACGAGAATAAGCAAGATCAGAGGAATTAGAGACAGAGAGTATAACCATTTCGTGTGAGACGCTGGGCATAAAAGAAATGAGTAGCAGAATGGGAAATTTAGGATGTTTTTTTTTTTTTTCTGTTAAAGACAGTGTATGTTTGACAATGGAGTGATGCAATAGGTTATACAAAATTATGAGTACTTTTAACCTTTTCTGAATTGAGTACTATTTAAAGGAAGTATGGATTTTTACCTCAAAGTTAAAAACATTTTAAATTTACGTATTTATCATAAGCAATTGTACACACTGATAGATAATATTTGCTGACTTTTAAATCATCTTCTATTTTATGTATTAATTTTAGTGCATTCTAGTCTCTAAGAAATGACAGTCTGGGCCGGCACGGTGACTCAAGCCTGTAATCCCAGCATTTTGGGAGGCCGAGACGGGCGGATCACGAGGTCAGGAGATCGAGACCATCCTGGCTAACACGGTGAAACCCCGTCTCTACTAAAAAAATACAAAAAACTAGCCGGGCGAGGTGGCAGGCACCTGTAGTCCCAGCTACTCCGGAGGCTGAGGCAGGAGAATGGCGTGAACCCGGGAGGCGGAGCTTGCAGTGAGCTGAGATCCCGCCACTGCACTCCAGCCTGGGTGACAGAGTGAGAAGGAAAAAGGAAAGAAAAACATATAGTTAGATTATGATGTCTTGGATTCATTATATATTGTTGTAATTAGTCACGGGCCAGTCAGGAAAGTGGAAACCACCCAGTTATTTTAATAGAGAGAGAAACGGCTAAAAAGACATCGGGAGTCTAAAAAGGCTCAATAGGAAGCACCACAGTTGCGAAGGTCTGAATGTTTCTCCCCACCACTCCCCCTCCCTGCCAAAAGTCATGTTGAAATCCTAACCGCCCAGGTGAGAGTATTTGGAGACGAAGACTTTGCAAGGTGATTAGGTATGGAGGGCAAAGCCCTCATGAGTGATGTTTGTGCCCTTATAAAAGAGACCTCAGAGAGATCCTTCGAGCCTTCTGCCATGTGAGGACACAGTGAGAAGACAGGCATCCACGAAGAAGTGGTCCCTCACCAGACACTGAACCTACCAGTGCCTTGATCTGGGACTTCTCAGCCTTCCTAACTGTGAGAAATAAGTATCTGTTGTTTATAAGCCACCCCCTGTATGCTATTTTGTTATAGTAGCGCGAATAAACCAAGACAGCAGGGAGCGTAGTTACTGAAGGAACAAAGGGGAAGAGTTTGAACTTTTAGAACACAGACATTTGGAGGAGGCGTTCTGGGGAACTGGTACCCAGACTTCTGCATAACTGATATGAATGTTGACAGGGATGTAATTAATAGAATGCACTGTTTACAATTAAAGATTTAATGCTCTATAGAAATGGAAGAACAGCTATTGGTAAAGAATATTCATAGAGACAATATTGTACACAATTAAGCATAATATATAACATGTTAATGGTTATATTAGTGTATTCTACATTTTGTGTGGGTGATAGTACATAGTATGTACTACGTAAAACTAAGCCTGTGTAGTAGTAGTACATGTATTAGTGGGGAAAGGTGCCGCTGTCAAGGCAATGTTGCCCAGCTTGTGCTGATACCCTAAGAGATTGGAAGAGGGATGCTGAGGAGCTTAGAGCAGACCTCTGAGTACAGGTGCCTGGCATGTATGCTAATGTATCTCAGAGTGTGGGAAAAAATCTGGAAATGGTCACCAAATGCTACTGGTACCCTTTAGTAGGTGCATGGATTAAAGGACCATTTTTTGTGGCAACACTGGAAAGAATAGGAAATGCAACAGGAACAAGTCCCTACTTTTTCCTCATGCCTTACAGTCTTCCTCCAGTACTTGTATCATAGAGTCTAATGCAGAGCTGGCTGGTAAAGGAGTAATGCAAATTTCAGAGCCTCATACCCAGCATCACAAACCAAAATATAGGAGATGTGATGAACTGAGAGACAATGGTTTGCTATTCAACTAAAAGTGTCATACATGTGTTTGGTCCATTGATAGGTTAAAACTCTGTTGAATTGCCACTTTTGGTATGACACAAATTGATGAACCCAAAACATATTTTAGGATCATTTGTGTGAATTCAGCACCTATGGTATATGTGGGGAATGTACTGAATAAACACAGAAATATATGCTTTGTTCTTATTCTGACATTTAAATAAACCTCACAAAGGCTTTCCTTTGTTTGCCAGAGGAAAATCAATGCAAAATTGTCAAATATATTAAAATGATCTTTGCCCTTCTCTTGGGAATTCTCACCTGACTTTTCTTGCTTTTGCTGCGTTGCATAAACCCTGTATATGCACACAGTGTGCTTTAAACCCTTCAACGTGCTGTCATTGATGTCATCTCATCTGAGTCTTCAAAGAATTTTGAGAGGCAATGAGAAAAGGTACAGCTCTTTTAGGAGGGGCAATACAAGGATGTGTCAGGGTTATGGTAGAGAAGATTTTTGTATTTGGGACAGATGACCTTTACAGTTCTTCCTCAACCTTGAGCTTTAATAACTGGACTGACCATGGGTGTGTCCTCATCATATTCTGTACCAAAAATGAAAGTAATTATGGCATCTTCTTAGAGGAGATTGTTATTTTCACCTTCACACTAGTATGGTTACAAGCATATGTCACCTTTGATCTCACACGACCCTGGTGCCCTATATAGAGAATCACAAGACAAGAAAATACTTGTGCTGTTTTACCCCCATATCCACACTTCTGCTTCATTAAAATTCCAGAAGGATCAGAAAGCCGAAACCCACCTGGCTTCACTCTCCATTTGTCTCCAGGCATGACTTTTTGATGCCCTGGCCGTAGCTCAAGAAAACAGAATATTTTCAAGAAACTCAACAGGAGTGACCTTCAATTGTTGCCTCATTGGCATATATTTCTTGGTAACCAAGGAAGGTGCTCCATGACACCCTCCAGGTCCCCAAAATGTACTGAATGCATGATGCCAGAAACATTCGCATTAGAGCACTATTTCTTTCCGTGGTGAGAATGGGGTATTGACCTCTGTTGAAATGCAAATATTTCTGAAAGAAATTCCACATCTTCTTCCCCGAGACCCAATTTTGATGTGAATGTTGTGTGAGAAGTGATCAGGAGGAAGAAGCTACCAAAAAGAGAGGCAAAGAAGATAGCCTGAATGGAAACAAATATAACTGTTTTTGCAAAGGCCAGTTCCTGCTCATAAATGTGCTTTTTCAGAACAGTTGTCAAGTTTCTTTTCATTCACCAGGGTTGAAGCACTTCCTCAAAGACACTCTTCTGTAGTCAAGGCTCACCTTTATTTCCATTATTGAACTCTGCTCATTTCCTTTAACACCTATTTTAATAGTGTGCAATGGTATTGTATTTTTTTGTTTATTTCTTGTTTATCTCTAGCACTAATATAAACTTTTTCGGAATTAGGCTTCCACATCCCTCGTTTGTCATTGTTTTTCAAGATCCTAGCCCAGTGCCTGGCACAGATATATGTGCTTAATGCACTTGGCTAGATGGATGAACAAATGAATAAGGAGTATGAATAAGTTTCATGTGGTTTTTATTCCACCCAGATTCCAATGTACCATATTTATCAGAAATGATATAATAAATTATTAAACTTTAATTCAAATATTTATATTCTTATTGATGTTTTTATTATCAGTAATTCAATTAGTAGGACATAGTGGAATATCATATTGATTTTTAAGGGATTTAATAATTTCACATTAAATCAGCAATAACAAAAACAATTTATATGCTTTTCACGTTCTAAAGAAGTCATAAAAACACTCAGCTAAATGACAATTTAATAAGGTGAAGTTTCATTTGCAAACTTCTCATTTCTTTGTGTTCACACTGACATTGTCTTATGTTTCCCTGTTTCCCCAGTGAATTCTTATCTTGAGTTTAAAATGGAAAAGTGATTAAACATGTCACAACAAATAACTCTGCATTTTAGGTTTTCAAGTAAATTAAAATTTCGTGGACCTCTTGAAAACATTCATATGGAAATATCTAATAATAACTACATGATCTGCTAATGGAGTAAGTTTCCACCAAGCTTAAAAAACACCTTTAATGTTTTTATAAAGCCATTTTGAATGACAGCTGAAAAAAAGTAAGTTCAGTTCATTCCTAATAATACTATTTATGATAATAGTTCTTCAGTGGCTTTATTCTGCCCCACGGATTACATGCACAACAGGAACACATACTGACTGTATTTATGAAAAGGAACTACTTTTTTCACACTGCTAAGTTAAATCACATCTTATTCAGCTGACCTGAGATTCAACACAATTAACCTATTCATTAGTTGCAAATAAGATGGGACATCAAGTGATGGTTTAATGCAAGCATTAGCACATCTGAAAAATAAATGTAGGTGTTTGTGTCTCAGAGTGATTTTTCTTCAATATCATAAGGCACTGGAAATGCCTAAATCTAAAGCAAAAGCTGAATGATGGAGTTTTCTGTCTCTATCATTTTCCCTTCCTGTATGTGCCAGAATGAATTATGTTCTTGTTGGGCAACTACTAGAGGCCATGCACCAAGCAATGCACTTAGAAGATAAAGAGAGGAATAAAACAGCCTCCCTGAGCAGAAAGAGTTTGTTCTCTAAAGGAGAAAACAGATCTCAAACAAAAAATTACAATACAGTATAATAAAATCCATAAAAATGATGTATAAAAGTTGTTTTATGTATAAAGGAAAGAGTAACTTGCTTCCCTGAGGATTCGGTGGCTATTTGAGAGAGGAAGTAACATTTGATCTGAGACATAAAGGTAAGGTCAGGATTCCTGATTTGGGCAAGAGAATGAGTCAGTCTAAACAGGCAAAGGGAACCGCATGGACGAGGTATGAAACCGCACAACATCTTCGGGCAACTTCACAGGTTTCTGGAGCATGTGGGCCATAAGGAAAAAGAGCAGAAGGGCTTACATGAATTCAAATTGGGAAGTCGTGTGTATCTTTTAGGGGATTCAGATTTTATTCTATGGGGAGCTATTAGAAGTATATGGGTAAGAGAATCATATGATCAAATTTGCATTTCAGAAATACGATTATTCTGCCATTCTTTAACTTTTATGTTTCTAATTTTTAAAATATATATGCATTATTAACATATCTACACCTGAGATTAGAGTTGAACTAACATAAAATTAGGTGAATCAAGTATTTAGAAAGTCAGATATACCTGTTTATCTTTGATGTCCAGATATTGTTTGATTTGGATGCAATCTTTTAAGAAATAACTTTTAAAAACACATAACCAACTCTATTCATTTTTAAATACAGATTAAATGTATCAGTCTTCATATTAATATTTTAAATATGCAGAACAAGGTAAAGTATGCTCATCTCGCTTTAGTCAACCAATATTTTCTGAAGGCCAGAATCAGTGCGTGGTCTACAAATAATTTTTCCATACTTATGAATTCTCTTATGTAATATGACTTACCCAGGTATACAAATAAATTCCAATTAATGGTGTATCGAATAGACTGTCATCATTTTGAGTCATCTAACACTATGGTCACGCCTCACAACTCACATTTAAGGAGGGCATATCACTGCCTCTGAAACAGATAAATATTCATATAAAGTGCAAAAACCTTAATAAAGAAATTGGTATATCTATTATCTCTCTATGAATCATACTTCTTTATATGATATTAATCAAAGTTTTTTTGGTACAAAAGCTGCAAAACAGGAGTGACATAAATTATCCAATGGTTTTGGTTACCTGGTTGAGAAAATAGAATTAGTAAGAACCTAGAAACATAAAAGGTTTGCTTGGATAAGTTTAACATTATTTTTAACTATGCAGCCACTGAACCACTGTGACTGACAAATTGGTTTGTCAATATCACCAGCAATTGCAAAGCGAGATAGCTGTTTTCTTAAATACTATCATAAAACTGGGAAGTGTTTCCAGGATAGTTTCATTTGATATAAAAATAAATATTCAATATACAGAACCATACATGATGTTACTGGATGCTTATCAATTATTATATCCAGGCTATTTGTTTCATGTATGTTCATGTTCTTAGGAACCAAATTTGTTACTCAAATTATGAAAATGTGGAATAAAATGCCCCAGTTAACCTCTTGCTCAGAGGATCATACTGTTGCTGGGAGTTGGTAACTGCAGAAGTTTTATCCAGATGATAAACCAGATTGCTGGGTGCCTTTGTCACTGTCAATATTTTATTTTTTATTATTAGAGGTTTATTTGAATGACAACCCCCTCATTTTGTTAATTAAGCATATGTTTATTAAACACTAGCAGCTTTATTGCAGACAATATGCCCATTATAGGAATTTAGAGACTTCAAACCTAATAAAGTTCAGCATTTAATAAACAAGATGTAAAACTGCAATATGATGTGTTAAGTACTGTCTGCGCATGTATGCATTTAGAGGCAACTGAATCTTAAAGGGGAGATGGTTTACTTATTTTTGGTGTTGTTGTTGAGGACTTAATGTTTAAGCTAAAATATGTGGAAGCATAAAGGAATCAAAGAGACAAAGTAATGCCATTAGTGGGGACAGAATGCTCAAATATACAGAGATAATTTCATACTCAGAAGCCTAAGAGAAGAAGAAAGAAGCAATGAATCTGTTGAGTAACTAGAGAGACTGATCCTAAAGATTTTTCCTTGCTTACTAAATAAATTTGGATTATTTCCTAAAAGCACTGGAAAACTATTGAAATATTTTGCAAATAACATAGACTTTTAGCTGCAACAGTAGAAATGGCCAGAAAGGGGCATTCAAGAGACAGCAAACAGGTAAGTGTGAAAGAACATAGTGACCAATTGCAAGGGGTGGGTAAGCAGGTAAAGTGGAGATAATGAGGGCTCCCTAGTTTAAAACTTGGGTTACCTGGTAAGTAAAGTTGATGATAATATTAGAGATATAAAGTATAGAAAAAGAAACTTATATGGGGATGATGAATTCTGCTTAAGACATGCAATATGTGAAGTACCAGTTGGATAGCCCTACTCAGATTTGCAATAAGCATAATTTGGAGAATGTGGGATAGGGGTAAGTGAGCCTCATCTTGTGAGGGTGTTTTATATCCTGGGTGCTGTTGTTCACTTTGCCTATCTTTTGAGCACATGTGTGTATATTAATATATATATTTATTACATATTATTACATATATATTATATGTAATTAAGGAATATGTATCTATTTACAACTATATACTTGGAGCCAAGTATAGTGGCTGGCAGTCAGCAGGAACTCAACACCAATATGTTGAATGTATTTGGGGATCCACCCAGTGGTTTTTCCTAAGAAGGATTTTGCTGAGTGTCTTGGCACAAGTTGTTTTGATTCCAACTTAAAAGAGCTGACTCACGATTCAGTATTCTCTCTCATAGTATACACGGGCATCTTCACTGAAGTGTTTGCTAACCTCTTTACTAGAACCTCTGTTCACAGTTTGAAGAGGTTACTTTTGCTTCGCTCAAACTTGAAATCTTTTCCTGTGAATCTACCCATTCTAGCAGATCCTGTCCTACCTAGGATGGTACAGATTTTATCCCAGCAGAATCTTATAAGTTTATATGATGAGTATTCATTCCTTTCTCATCAACAGGAACTCTAATGCTGTTTCCATTTTTGTGACCAATCGGCTTTGACCTCCTTTCTGCTCCAGAACAAAAGGAGAGCACAGGAAGGGTGCATATTTTATCATAATGCTTCTTCAAGGCCTTGAAATTGCATATTGCCTCCTATATGCCACCAGGGCCTATACTATGAATGGAATCTTTACTCTTAAAGAGATCAACAACAAAAACCATACCCAGTGTCCTGTTCCCTTAAGGTAAAAGGCATCCTTGGCAACCCCTCAACTTGCTTTTTGCATATTCACAAATATTCTATCTCTCAGTACTAAAGATTAATCAATATTCTACTCTGGGGCATGTGGGAACACCCATTTATAGATGGTCTACTGAATGGTCCATCAGTATTCTTATTTAGGTTAGTGTTTGTGTGACTCCATATATCACTGCCTAAAACTTAATCTTAAGATTGTCTGCAGAGCACACTTAGTAAAAGAAAAATAGCAATTTGTCTTTTAACTATTATTATGAATAATATTGTACAGTACAAAAGAAAAAAGAAAAAACTGTTTTCATAAGCTAATAGTTGTTCTTGCCTCTGATCTGTTAATGATTAGTCAATCTATCATTAATGGCAAAGGCAATTCAGCATTCCTCTTTATGTGTTGCACATGGGTGTAGACAGGTATTAACTTCGAAACTGAAAATGTCTTCTGTGGATCTAATTATGCTGAAAATATTTGCTTATAATAGTCCTTTTACACAGCATTTACTGTCCACTTTATTTTCTTTGTTCCCACCCAGAAATCAAACCACAGCATTTAGGTTGGATGGCATGTTAGGTTTGGGAGTTGTTGTAATAGTTAACCAGCACCCTCAAAGCATTACTCAGTTTCAGCACATCTAGAAGCATAAGCATCGGTAATTTTGGCTAATGTATGTCAGATGAACTAAGTAAGCATAAAAACATGCATGACATTTAGGAAAAGAAGAGCCACACACTCTCTTACTGAAGTATATATATTAATAATGTTCCTCAGCAATCATGTTACACATGCACAGTGACTTCTAGCAATGGAGCCTTGCTTCTCACTCATGGGTTTTCACATTGCCTGGGGTTGTGTTCACATCTGCTCCATGTGCACTTCATCCTGGGACTGGTGGCTTCTCCAGCAGTGCTCTTCTCATGGCGATGATAAACTTGCAGTGCCCTAGGCCAGATCTTACAAGTGTAAGCCTCGCCTGGGGTTGTGTTCACATCTGCTCCATGTGCACTTCATCCTGGGACTGCTGGCTTCTCCAACAGTGCTCTTCTCATGGCGATGATAAACTTGCAGTGCCCTAGGCCAGATCTCACAAGTGTAAGCCTTGGTCATGAAAACTAGGAAAGGGTGAAGGAAAGCCAGGGAAATGAAACTCAGACTGTAGAAGCATCACCCCCTAGGCTGTTATATCTGCAAGAACCGGGAAAGTTAAAGAGAGTTTCAATGTAGTTGATGGTGGCAAGAAGCAGAAGGGAGAGGACGGTGAGTCTCATGTCATAAAACTCAGAAAGGAATGGATGGCTAGGTTCTGTATACCCTAGAACATAAAGTATAACAAAAAAATTAAAAAAAAAAAAAAGAAGAACAACAACAATATCTTAACTGTTACCTCCTTAAATGGTCTGAAAAATTGGAAACCAGTCTATTAAATAGGAATAAATAACACAGCACCAATTACTAGTAACTTAAAATATGTAACATATCTTTTTAGTGTGCTTTTTTTATTGTTTCCGTGAATTTAAAATATTTCGAACTACGTTAATAAAGTTTTATTATTCTTTTCTTCAAGTTCCTTACCCAATTTCTCCTTCTAAATAGTTCTTTAATCTCCTACCTCCTGTGGTTAGGGAACAACTACAATCTTAGGAAATCCTCTTTATTTTTCTGACAAAATTCTTTAGGTCTTATCTTGCCATGCAATTTTTATATGGCTATCTTATTATTCCAATTAAAATTTAACTTTCTCTAAGTCAGGCAATGTATGACATCCTCTATGGTATCTAGAAGAGAGCTCACAAGTTAGGTGTGAAGAAATTTCTATAAATAAGTATGTACTATACCAATGAAATTCATGAGCCTCTGGGATTTGTAAATTGGACATCTCAAATGGCAGAACAGAGTAGATGACTTACACCCCCTTTCCCCATTTTCTACATTTTCTATTTTTGAACAAAAATCATCTTAGTTTTTCCCAGCATCAGA
Organism: Trachypithecus francoisi; assembly: GCF_009764315.1. Classification (NCBI taxonomy): domain Eukaryota; kingdom Metazoa; phylum Chordata; class Mammalia; order Primates; family Cercopithecidae; genus Trachypithecus; species Trachypithecus francoisi. The sequence continues at coordinate 11,918,643 of NW_022681469.1, read as the reverse complement.
CATTCAATTGTAAAAGATTGAATTTACAAAACAATGAGATTCATTCTTTTTTTTTTTTTTTTTTCTTTTTTTTTTTTTTATTATACTTTAAGTTCTAGGGTACATGTGCATGACGTTTATATCATGTATAACTCCCCAATGCAATCCCTCCCTCCTCCCCCCTCCCCATGATAGGCCCCAGTGTGTGATGTTCCCCTTCCCGAGTCCAAGTGATCTCATTGTTCAGTTCCCACCTATGAGTGAGAACATGCGGTGTTTGGTTTTCTCTTCTTGTGATAGTTTGCTAAGAATGATGGTTTCCAGCTGCATCCATGTCCCTACAAAGGATGCAAACTCATCCTTTTTGATGGCTGCATAGTATTCCATGGTGTATATGTGCCACATTTTCTTAATCCAGTCTGTCACAGATGGACATTTGGGTTGATTCCAAGTCTTTGCTATTGTGAATAGTGCCGCAATAAACATACGTGTGCATGTGTCTTTGTAGTAGAGACTCAAGATAAAGCAAAATTCAAGGAGAAAATGAAAATCCTTTCTACCATAAATCCCTCCACAACTAGAGAGATACATATTGACGTTTTTGGTAGCAGAGGCTTACTTGACGGGTGTTTATGCCTGAACTGTTCCACAGATAAATGGAAGACTTTATTCTCAAGTGATCCTGGCATACTCATGTGGAAAAAGTAAAACATAATTGAAAGAACGTTATTTCGTTTTCCTATTTGGGTAAGTTAAGAAACAAAGGAAACTGTTTGTAACTATTTCTTATATTTTGAAAGCCAGGTGTGACAGTTGACATTATTTAATAGGACTGAGTTTATAAAGCAGACCCAATAGAGGCTGCTTATTCATTGTGAGACATCGTGCCTGCAGCTGCCTCCAGGTAAATAGTGACTTGTCTTACAATGCATAAGCCAGGTAGTTAGGCTCTGCGCCAAGCAGGACTCGAAAAGACTCATAGAAAGCACATGGTTCCCATTCAAATGTGCTTTTATTTTTTAAAAAGTACTAAAATAATTATTACATTTATTCTTTTTATGTTTTATTTTTAATTGACACATAACAATTGTACATATTTATGGAGTACACTGTGAACCATAAGACACAGTTAACGTAAGGAGGAATATATTTAAATAAATGCAATATTTAGGTCTCATGGATTTTTAGAATTGTAAGCGACGTTTAAGGTTGCTTAGGTAACACTCTTCATTTTAAATATTAGACTGTGGAATTTCAGAGGGATTAAAAGGTTAGTTTTTCTCAGTTTAAACTTTCTTCCCTTCCCCTTGTTGCAGATGCTAAATGTACACTTTTTAAATTGAGGGGAGACCACATAAACTGGCTACCATTGTCCCCTCCATGATTTTTGTTCTGTTTAGCGCTCCAGGCTGGATCCCTTCTGCTACTTTAAAGATTTCAAATAAGACCCACTGCTTGAGAAGAATATTTGATGTTTTAGAAATCGTTTTCATTTCTTTTGATGGGAAAATAATTTCTTTATAGACTTAATCACATTACCTGAAACACTTGTCAAAGAATGAGTGAATCTTATAAGACAATTACTTGACTTAGCTAGTCCAAGGAAATCTATTGAGTTGGACTCTCAACCTACATATTATTTGAAAGCTTGATCAAGAGATCCTGATATAGATTGCTATTTAAGAAGTACTGGTTAAATCCAGCATCCTTCTATCAAAACTGTGGAATTTAAAATCCAAAAGTATTTTTTGATGTTTTTCTTTATGGCCATTCTTGCAGGAGTAAGGCGGTATTGCACTGTGGTTTTGATTTGCACTTCCCTGAGCATTAGTGATGTTGAGCATTTTTTCCATGTATTTGTTGGCCGTTTGCATATTTTCTTTTGAGAACTGTCTATTCATGTCCTTATTCTATTTTTTGATGGGATTGTTGTTTTTTTTCTCTTGCTAAAGTGTTTGAGTTCCTTGTAGAGTCTGGATATTAGTCTTTTCTCAGATGTATAGATTGTGAAGATTTTCTCCCAGTTTGCGGATTGTCTGTTTACTCTGCTGACTGTTCCTTTTGCTGTGCAGTTAAGTCTCGCCTATTTATCTTTGTTTTTGTTGCATTTGCTTTTGAGTTCTTGGCCATGAAGTCTTTGCCTGAGCCAAAGTCTACAAGGGTTTTTCTGATGTTATCTTCTCGAATTTTATAGTTTCAGGTTTTAGATTTAAGTCCTTGATTCATCTTGAGTCGATTTTTGTATAAGGTGAGAAATGAGGATTCAGTTTAATTCTTCTAGATGTGGCTTGCCAATTATCCAGCACCATTTGTTGAATAGGATGTCCTTGCCCAACTTGATATTTTTGTTTGCTTTGTTGAAGATAGTTGTCTTTAAGTATTTGGGTTTATTTCTGAGTTCTCTGTTTTGTTCCACTGGTCTATTTGCCTATTTTTATACGAGTAACATGCTGTTTAAAAAATTCAAAAATAATAGATGTTGGCATGGATGTGGTGAAAAGGGAACACTTCTACACTGCTGGTGGGACTGTAAACTAGTACAACCACTGTGGAAAACAGAGTGGAGATTCCTTAAAGAGCTAAAAGTAGAACTACCCTTTGATCCAGCAGTCCTACTACTGGGTATCTACCTGGAGGAAAAGAAGTTATTACATGAAAAAGATACTTGGACACACAGGTTTATAGCAACAAGATTTGCAATTGCAAAAATATAGAACTAGCCCAAATGACCATCAATCAATGAGTGTGTAAATAAATTATGGGATATATAGATAGAATGGAATGGAATATACACTCAGCCGTGAAAAGGAATGAATTAATGACGTTCACAGCAATCTGGATGGAACTGGAGACTATTATTCTAAGTGAAGTATATAAGGAATGGAAAACCAAACATCATATGTTCTCATGCATAATTTGGAGCTAAGTTATGAGGATACAAGGGCATAAGAATGATACAATGGACTCTGGGGACTCTGGAAGAAGGATGGGAGGGGGTTGAGGGATCAACAACTACAAATTGGGTTCAGTGTATACTGCTCGGGTGATGCATGCACCAAAATCTCACAAATCACCACTAAAGAACTTACTCATGTAACCAAATACCAAGTGTTCCCCCAAAAACCTATGGAAATAAAAAAATGTTGAGATAATAAAATAAAACAAAATCTGAAAGTAAAATTGTTTGCCCAGTTTTTAAACAAACACAGTAGTAGTTTCGTTATATCTAGAATTACCCTAACACCATAAGGCTGCTTCGTTTTTTAAATATCTTTTCCTCTGACCAACCCTGGCAAAAGTCAGATGGAACCTGACATTTTCCTTTCTCAACTATGCTCATCCATGCAGCTTTGACATCTACATGAATGGTTAATATCATTGATTTTTGTTATTTCTATATCTATTATGCTCACACATGCAAGGATCCTCATGTTCTTTGCCAGGATTCCCAGAAAGATGCTCCCTGTAATATTAACTGGTCAATTTTGGTAATGGAGTTGATTTTTCTCTAACGTTTATAATCACTGTAAATTTCTTGACAAGATGCTATTATAACACTGACTGTTTCCACTGAGAGAAGAATCTTCAGTACTAAGATATTTCTGCCGAAAGTAACTACAACTTCAAAAAGTCCTTCCTCTGGCTTGCTAGGAAGCTCATTGGAGACCCTAACTTGGAGTTTGTTGCCATGCCTGCCCCTGCCCCACTGGAGGTTGTCATGGACCCAGCTTTGACAGAGCAGTATGAGCATGACTTAGAGGTTGCTCAGACAACTGCTGTCCTCTCCCAGATGAGGATGATGATGACCTGTGAGACTGAAGCTGGAGACCAGCATCAGAAGTCTAGTTTTGTATGCAGCTGTCCTGTGATGTTAGCGGTGCCGTGTGTGGCCATCTTATTATTACCTAGCTAAGTGGCACATGTGCTTCATCTTTGGGATGCTGAGGGAGATGAACGGGCTTCCGAGTGAATGTGGAAGTTTGAAAAATACCTTCATTGTTTGGACCTGCATATTGAGCTGTTTTGGAATGCAGTTGATTCCTTCTTGAGTTTCAAATGCAAGACTGCTGCAATCACATTACTGAATCCAGGGGTGAGATGTTGTTACTGCCATTTCCACTCCTTTTCATTTAGAATCAGAATAAAGTTGTATTTCAAATATCTTTAAAAAAACATGTATTTTATGTGTGTGCATATATACATATGTGTATATAGTATATGTATAAATTTATATGCATATATGTACATAAATGTATATAAACAATATATGCAAAAATATATGATACATATATGTATAAATATATCTATGACATTAGACATAATATATTTGTATGTCTGTCATGTATATATTTATACATATAATATATGTATAAATACATCTATTAATGTTTACATTTGACATTACATATGCAAGCCACTTGAAAATTTGTGTATATAAAATCTATATGTAAAAACCCAATTCACAGATATGTTTCCAGTGATGTGTGTGTAATGTCAAATGTAGACATTAAAAATGATATTTGGGAATTACTGATGTTATTTTAAGAGCTTGGTATGTCAGATTTTCAGATGGAAGCAGTTGCTATAATAAATATGGATTTTCTCCTAATTAATGCAGACATTAAAAAGTTACTAATTGCCTACTTTTTTCCTAAATTGCCTCTGGAATATAAATATTTATAATCTTCATAATATTCCCATCTGACAAAGGTTAGGTTTCATTTCACTTTGTTTCTAAAACATCTGAGCATTTTCAGGCCCTAACTGCAAAAGAACAAAACTCATGTGACGATTTAAAATATTGTAATAGAATATATTGGAATTCCATTCCCATTATATTGAAGTTCCTTTTTCATTGCTATCATATTAGGAAAGTTAAAGTTATACATGTTTTATATTTAAAGATAAGTTTTAGAAGTATCTTTTCCCTAATTGTTCTTTAGAAATTAATTTTAATGCACTTTTCATCTTTCCAACAGACTGTTGCAGACAAATTACAAGCTAGAAATTTAGTTTATTCCCTTTCCTAAAGCTCTTCGATAAATATTGACTCCAGCAAGGGAAAAAGCAAAAGTATAGTAGGCATTCTGTATCATATATGACATATATAATACTGAATAGGCTATACCATCAATAAGACAAATCAGTGCCTTTGTAAGACCAAATGAGTGTATCAATCTCAGGTTAAACAATGCAAAGCATGTCAGTCAAGTGGCGTTTTCACCCTTGCAAATAACTCCACTAAATATGTAATACTCAAGAACACTAATAAAATAAAAATATATGTGTTACTCTTCTGTATATATCTGTAAATTGGGCTCCAAACACTACTTTTTCCATTTATGTATACAACTCTAATGAAACCACGTTGGCTTAAGAGAACTAGTAGATCTGAGGTGGTAAAGCCTTTATTATTGAATCACAGAACTTTGCCTAAATGTGAGGTTCTAGCTTCAAGTCAAAAAAAAAAGAGTATAAATATTTCAACGTTTAATTTAGATGCAGCAGGTAGAAGCACAGGTTTGTTAAATGGAAGTATTGCATGATTCTGAGGATTGCAGTATGGATCCTGTCACCTAGGTAGTGAGCATTGTACCCGATAGGTAGCTTTTCAGTCAGCGCCCTCCCTCTTTCCCCTTTCTCGTACTCTGCAGTGTCTACTCTTCCCATGTTTATATGTTAATGTGTGTTCAGTGTTTAGCTCTTACTTATAAGTGAGAACATGCAGTATTTGGTTTTCTTTTCCTGTGTTAATTCTCTCAGGATAATGGCCTCTAGCTCCATCCATATTTCTGTAAAGGTCACAATTTCATTAAGGAAGGAGGGAAGGAAGGAGAGAAGGAAAGGAGGGAGGGAGGGAGGGAAGGAAATCTAGAGGGATGGATAAATTCGTGGAAGCCCACAATCTCCCAAGACTGAACCAGAAAGAAATTCAAACCCTGAATAGACCAATATCAACTTGTAAAACTGAATCAGTAATAAAGTTTGGGTCTTTCTTAAAATTGCTATTTTGTTTTTCAGCTCTTAAATGATATTACTGGATTGCTTGGTTTCCTTGAATTGAGTTTCAACGTTCCCTTGGATCTTGATGTGCTTTCTTGCCATCCAGACTCTGAATTTCCTCTGTCTGTCATTTTATTAATAGTTATTTAAGATTGCTTAAGAACCATTGCTGAGGAGGTAGTGGGCTCATTTGGGGGTAAGGAGGCACTCTGACTTCTTGAATTTCCTGAGTTCATGTGCTGATTCTTTCTCATCTTGGTGGGTCACTGGTCCTGTGACTGTGGCAGAAATTGAGTATAGTCAGTTGACTTCATTTCTGGACATTTTCAGAAGGCCACGCAAGACTCTGTGCAGGGGTTTTTGTTTGCTGTTGAATTCTTGTCCTTGGCTTCCAAGGCGGGTTGTTTTCTGGTGTTGTAGTTTGGGATGCAGTCTGTAGATGGTGCTTGAGAGCAATGGGTGGTAGATGGATACTCAGCCCTGGGGACCGCGTATCCTCACGTGTGCAGCTGTGCTCTGAAGTGTGAGGGGGAGAGGGGTAACCCCCTCACCAGTTCCACTAACAGGCCTTAGGAAGCCACCGCTGATCACCGGCACTGTGCTGTGGTTTTGTTTGTTTGTTAGTTGTTGCTCGCTGTGGGCTTCCCTCCCTCGGCAGGTGTTGGGCAGGGGGATACACCACACCCTTACTGGGCCAGCTCAGTGGAAGGAGGCATTCCAGGTCCCACACCAGCCTGTGAGTCTGTGCATCTCACCCTTCTCAGTTTTCTGAGAGTGTGGGCTCCTCTCCCACTCAAGTTCCGTGCACAGATCCCAGCTCAGCACTCCTGAGGCATAGGATACAACCCTGCAGCGCCAGAACCTGTTGACGGCTCCCTCCTCTGGACTGGGTTGGGTTCTGGGTGTGCTGGGATCTGAGGGGCTGCAGGCTGCCATAACACACTCCAGTGGAACACAGCACCCAGGCTGGGCAGCAGAGGTTTCATTGTGCACGTGCTCCTGCGGGGCAGCCAGGCAGGAGCCCTGGGAGGGGCTGACAGGCAGGTAGGGCTGCAGGACAGATGTGCCCCACTGCCATGGGGAAGTTTGCCCCGCTGTCTCCCAGTCCAGGACTTTTCTGGGGCCAGCGCCTCTCAGAGGGAAATGGGGAGCCCTGAGAGATGAGTGCCTATAGCTGGGCTCTGTCAGAGCTGTTCCACATACACATATCCCCAGCTCCATGTCTGCTGAATCCCTGCCTCTGTCAAATCTCCCTGGAGATGCCCCTGCCAGCTCCAACATCCATTGGGGTTGTGGGGTTCCCTGCAGCTAGGATCCCAGAAATCTGCATGACAGTGGGCTGTCCCCCAGACTCTTCACTCACCCATTCCCCAGGAGCCATGTGAGGCCCAGAATCAGCTCTAGCATTCAGGCACCTCCCACAGGGCTCCAGCCTCCTCTCTTCAGCCTTTGCATCTGTGTTTTTTTTTCATCCACATTCAATATTTTCTCTCTGAAGATCTATTTCAATTACAGTGGTTTACAGGTGGTAGCAGCCCTTCCTGGCTGCCTCTAGTTGGCCATCTTAAAACTCCTCTCCTGAAAAGAAAATGTTATGGAAACATGAGGAGAACAAATACCCGCAAAGAAATCAAAACAGTGCCGTGACGCCATTCAGTGTGAACTATACAAAATACCAAAAAGTGAAACTACCTGTAACAGAGTAGATTCTGTTGGTTCACCAAATGGTACAGAGGTCAGTTCACTCACTCCCAACAGGCAAATTCAGTTTATAGGTACAGTGTTTCAGTGGGACTTAAATCATGTGGTTGGTTCAGTTTTGTTATGAGGATCATGAAATATCTCAGTAATAACGTCATTACTGCCTTCTCTAAATATCCATGTGGTATATGTCAGGTAAATTATCTTATATATTTAAGAAACCAAATCAGAAGTTTCAAGCTTGGAATAATTCATGTTAGCTAATCAGTTTCTGATTAAAATAGCATCAGGAAACTGAGTCAGACATTTTATTTTTTCATTTGCCATTCCCTGTAAATTGGGTATCACATCATGATCATGATGTGATCATTACCAGTGAAATATGTTCCATAGAAAAAAGGAGAATACCTCCAATTAAATAACTCAAAATGCCATTCATTTAAAACACATTTATTATATGCCCAGAATTTTCAAGATACTATGCTAGACACTGTCGGGAATACAGAGATGATTAACATGGTGTTTCTGCCCTCTCTGGATATGATATTCACTAATACTGGTTCGTTGTAATTTCCACTTTTATTACCTTTCTTAATGATGGTATATTCTCAGTTGGTGATTTTGAAGATAAGCAGATTTCTCGATTACTATTTAATGCATACCAATAATAGCTTTATTTTTGTTATGTCTCGGTAAAGAAACAAAGGTTTATTTTTTTCCTTGACATTTATAGCATCCTATGTATCTGTATTCCACGAAAGGTTACCTAAATCACATTTATTCCAAATGGGCAATATTTAACTTTTAAAATGTCAAAGGAGGGGTACAATTCTCTGTGGGGCAATATTGAATTGATTGACTGAATGATAATTATGGAATAATGAATTATGCATTCTCTTTTCATTTCAAATATTGATTACTATATTGATTCTAAAACTCATTTAATCTGTTGTTCAGTAGAATCATTGCCATATACTCACTTTCCTTTTAATTTTGATGTTAATAATTAATTGAATCAAATATTTTTTCAGAGTCATTTGTAACTTCACGGTTATAATTTCTCAATTCATGTTAATGTAAGCTTTGAAAGATATGCCATTGTTCAGGTAATTATGCATAATTAGGCACAAAGAGAAAATAGTTACCTACCTTTGAAAGAAAGCCAACAAGATTTTTTCAGTTGAAAAATTCTGAGTGAAAAATAGAATTAGTAAGATTTCTTGGAGCTAACCTCAAGGATCTAAAATGAAAGATGAGCTCAGGACGTTTTGTAATTTAATACGGGACTCATATGCGTGAGTTCCTTGCAGGAACTATTCCCACTCCTAGTCTTGACTACAAGGGCAGGTGAGATAATATCTGCAATGGCATATCTTACAAAGCTTACATTAACATGAATTGAGAAATTATAACCGTGAAGTTACAAATGACTCTGAAAAAAATATTTGATTCAATTAATTATTAACATCAAATTTAAAAGGTAAGTGAGTATATGGCAGTGATTCTACTGAACAACAGATTAAATGAGTTTTAGAATCAATATATTAGTCAATATTTGAAATGAAAAGAGAATGCATAATTCATTATTCCATAATTATTCCGTCAATCAATTCAATATTACCCCACAGAGAATTGGTATATCTAAACCCTGCTTCTTTAAGTGTTATCACTTACCACAAAATATCCTAATGTAACTGTCACAGAAAGACAAATCAAGAAGAAAGGAAAGAAGAAAGAATACATATTGAATGTCGGCATTAATACACATGCTATAATTTGCTGTAATATTTAACTCTATTCTTTACGGCAACCAAGATATACAAGGAAACACAACATTTACGTAGACCTTATCAAAAATAAAGAACCATATCTGAAAAAATAAATGTGTCTTGGCTATATTAAAATCTGCACTTTCTCACTTGAGTCCTAACACAGGGAAATGGGCATTATTCCCAAGAACTGTAATAACATATTTGAAAATTGATTCCTTAAATCTGATGACAAATGTTTAGAACTACCATTTACATAAGCCAAGTCCTACTATTTACTTATTTTTTTTTTTAAATCCTCTCTCCTGTCTCTTCTGGATGCTATTGCCATTTTTAATTTCCTAATTCGGGATCTCCCAACTTCCCAAAAAGTATTCATCAAGAACCTAAGAAACAATTTGAAACTTATAGTGAGATCCAGAACTAGTACTGACTTGGAATCCATTGTATGGAGGGAACATTATTACCCATAAAGCAGATAAGATTAGATTTATAAAAACAAATGGGGATCATTGGGATGCTGCTCCCAGAAGGAGACCTGGCTGGCTGGTATAGACCTGGCTGGCTGGCTGCATCTCGGGAAGCAAGGGTACTCTGCGCATGCTGCTGCTAACTGCAGTGGCACCTGGGGTGGTTCTGATAGCCGTAAACCCTGTCACAGAATTGGGGAGTGAGTATACATGTAGAAAATTTGTTTTGAGTACAGTTTCATAACCAGAAAATGATGTAGAATCACATAAAACACCCTATTATTCAAGAGCATCAATAGCAGGCATAGGGAACTGACTATGCCTAAAACAGACACAGGTCCTCTATACTCCTCTCTCTGAACCATGTCCTCAAAAATGTCCTGTCAGCACCACAAACCCAGCACACCACAGTTCATCCTGATAGCCTCCTTTTTCATATCAATAGCAGCATCATACTATAGATTTTCTGTCTCAAAAACTGAGTTTTTTAAAACTTTCATTTTCTTCCCAATATCTGATTACTTGTCAACTCCCTCTCAAACTCCATTGCATACGTAATTGTCTTTTCCCATGGCCACCATAATCCAAGTTCTGATTACCTTTTAATAAAATGAATGAATTAGCTTCAACAATGCCATTTCTTATCCAGATATCCATTCTTTCAATCCATCCTAAATTGGACACACCCATAGTAGTTTCAAAGCACAGATCACATCGTGGCACTCCCGCTTATGATTTTCAATACTTCTCCATTGCAAATACTGAGAAATCAAAACTGAGAGCCAGGCAACACCCAACAGATATAGTCTCTCAATCCTTATATTCCCATGAAGAAAGGGTATATGTAATGAGAGAAACGAACCATGACTTAGAAACTCTATAAAATATAATCCACATAGATTATACATATGCTCATAGTGATATTACTACACTGACTTTACAGTGCTTTCTAGAATTTTAGACTCTGGGCCATTTTGGCAAAATAAGGAGCCCGTAGATTGCTTATGCCATTGAAGAAAAAAAAAAGAATGTGAAAGACATTATTTTTGTGATACATCAAGAGAGATTATGAATGAATATTGTATTTTTGGTCATGATGGAAATAAAAATAGACAAACACTATATACAGTGTAAACCTTTGGAGTACTCCTTTGTCACACTGGGAACATGGTAAAATATGTAATTTTTTCATAGATAGATCACACTATAAGACGCAATAATAATGGAAACTGTCATAGTTCCCTGAAAATTCAAGTTGAAATACTATTGACATCAATCAATCAACCATACTGCTGACTCCATCACAATGAGGAAACATCTCAGGGATTATTACTGGAGTAAAATTCACTATATAGAGAAAAAAGACAGATAAAAACATGTATATGCCCAGACTTTATTTGAAAGGAGGGCATGTAGGGAAGAGTAGATTAACAGCTGAACTTCATTAGCCATTTACAGAAAAGTTAAATATTATATCTAGGATCCATTTGTCTTAAATCACCCAGATTGAACTGAATCTTCCAAGATTAAGGACTTCATCTAATCAATTTTACCCAATTGAAATATGAGGCCCTCTGCTCTTTTTTTTTTTACTCCCATATCCCCTCTATCCTTTAAATTATTTTTCGCTTAAACCATTTAGCAGTTTAAACCATTCTAGACTACTCTGGCCTGAAGTACTTCATCAGAAATCTTTACACTTTAGCTTAAATATTCATTTAATAATGAGCAATTCATCTTCTATTAAATGCTACTTGTCAATTTTTGTTCAAACTATATGTACATTTCTTGTTAGGCATCATTTTACATACTTATCAACTGGTCTCCCTTCCAATACACAGAATCTACCCTTCCCTCCCAGTGAAACCACCATGAGGTGAAAAATAGTGTTGAAGAAGGAAGAGGGGCACAGAGAAAGAAAGAACTTCACACACCTATTTAAAGATGGCCCTGAGGTCCACCCACAGCATCGCAGGGATGAGTTCATGAGGGAGGATGCAGCCACAATACCCCTTATCTCCCCATGACTTCTCTGAGCTTCCTTGTGTGGGAGTAGAAGGCTGATGGAATGGTTAGCCTTTCCTGGTATCTGTGTTCATCACGGTTCTCAGCAGATCCAGCTGCAGAAAATGTCTCTAGCAGTTAGGAACAATAAAGCAAGCTCTCTAACTGCTCTGTAATCAGCATCAATTTGCAAACCTTTATCAAACTTTCCCCCCTCTTTTCACAAAGTAATCAGGATGACATGATGAACAGCTGGACCAATGATTGGTTAATCATATCCTAATATCGGATACTGGCAGTTACCTGGAGTAAAGAAGGACATTTTCTATGTCCTTACTTTAGACGAGATCCTTAAAGCTTTTTGTGTGGCTTGTCTGAGTATTTAGTAGAAGTTCTGTACTCATATGGATGGCTAGACCTGAAAGAAGCCTCTCACCTGCAGGGTAATGATTCGGTTTAATGAGGACCTTTTGGAAGTTACTTGACTCTAAAGTCAGAAAGCCTACCTGAGATCAAGACATAATCGAATAGGAATTGAAGATCCATTTGCCTCATCAATTGGAAAATAAGCATTTTTTCAAATAGAGAGATAATTAAATGTGCTTCCTTCAGTGCTATGGATTAAGTTAGTATTATAGTTTTAATATACATTTCAAACAGTTTCCCTCTTATTCTGTCATCAGTCATTGCAATTAATTTAATTAACCTTTAAACAGGCATTTACCAAGAATTTATGATAATTTAGATACTGTGCTAGGTAGATGTTCAATGATTTTTTCTTCTTAAGTCAAAATATTTAAATTCTTCAAAATAGAAAATGTGTAATATGTGCTGCATATTATATGCCTTTTTCCTCTTTCCCAGTCTGCCTTTTACTAGTTTTGTGAAATAAGATAGATTATATCTTATATACATATGTATAATATACTTTCTTAGAATCATATTCTATCATCTTTTCACCTCACTCTATCTCTTCCTATGTCATTTTACTCCTTTATAAAGATCATATCTTCTTTAATCCTGCTGAGGGAAACAACTTAACAATTATTTTGATATGGTTTGGCTCTGTGTCTCCACCCAAATCTCGCCTTGAATTGTAATGATCCCCGCATGTTAAGGGCGGAACCAGGTGGAGATAATTAAATGATGGGGGAGGTTCCCCCATGATGGTCTCCTGATAGTTAAGTTCTCACGAGATCAGATGGTTTTATAAGGGGCTTCCCCTCTTTGATTGGCCCTGTGAAGAGGTGCCTTCCACCGTGATTCTAAGTTTTCCGAGGCCTCCACAGCCATGCAGAACTGTGAGTCCATTAAACCTCTTTTCTTTATAAATTACTCATTCTCAGGTATTGCTTCCTAGCAGCATGAGAACAGACTAATACATACTTCTAGCTTCTGTAGTCAATGATTTCTGGATATATACTCTTCTTCTAACACTTTAAGATAATATTCCTTTCTCTTCATTAAAAAATAGGTATGCAACCTCATATTTTTCTCTTCAAACCAAAATATTGGGGAAACTGCATAGACTTGGTGTTTGTTGGTAGGATGCATTGCTTTCTGCTTGCAGTATGTGAAGCCCATTCAAGGTTGAGGGAGATTCAGTTTCAGCACATGGGTAGGTTAATTCACATAACTCTTGCTCCAATTTCTAATATCTGAAAGCAATTATGTAGCACAACCCTAAATGGGTAATTGAGGTGGGATTTTTTGCCTCTACTCATATCCACCATACTTATAAAAATTGAAAATACCTTATGTCTAGACTATATAATCCTGATCACCCACCTGACTATAATACTTACATGTAGAGAATCCACTAATTTCTAGCCTACCCCTCAACTCTGTGGAAGGCAGAATAATGCCCCCCACCACCATGAAGATATCCATGTCCTAATTCCAAGAACCTGTGAATGTGTTGCCTTGCATGGCAAAAGGGACTTTGCAAATGTGCTTAAGATTACGGACCTTGGCCGGGCGCGGTGGCTTAAGCCTGTAATCCCAGCACTTTGGGAGGCCGAGACGGGCGGATCACGAGGTCAGGAGATCGAGACCATCCTGGCTAACACGGTGAAACCCCGTCTCTACTAAAAAATACAAAAAACTAGCCGGGCGAGGTGGCGGGCCCCTGTAGTCCCAGCTACTCGGGAGGCTGAGGCAGGAGAATGGCGTGAACTCGGGAGGCGGAGCTTGCAGTGAGCTCCGGCCACTGCACTCCAGCCTGGGCGACAGAGGGAGACTCCGTCTCAAAAAGAAAAAAAAAAAGAAAAAAAAAAGATTACGGACCTTGAGATGGAGAGATTATTGGGTTTATCCAGGTGGGCTGAGTGTCATCACATGGGTCCTTCCAAATGGAGTCCTTTTTCAATCTGTGGTCAGAAAATGATAGATCAAAGGAAGGAGGCAGACGAAATCTGAAGTGTGAGAAGGACTCAGTCTGTTATTGCTGGTTTGAAGACAGAAAAAGGTGGCCAAGAGCTAAGGAATGTGGACCCCATTTGGAAGGTGGAAAAGGCAAGGAAACAGTTTCTTCCCTAGAGTCTCCAGAAAGGAACATAGTCCTGCCAACACTGGATTTTAGTCCAGTCTGAATTTTGCTGGACCTCTGACCCACAAACGTGCGAGATAATGAATGTGTGTGGTTTTAAGCCACTAATTTTGTGGTAGTTTTTGACAGCAGTAGTAGAAAACTAATGCATCCAAAATAACATTCTGGAGTTTAAGTGTCTGAATGGATACTTAAAGATAGAAACAAATGATACAACATCACTCTGCCCCTCTTACCCAAATACTGTCTATGTCCTTGGAATGGCTATCCTGATTTTCTCATTAGGGCAGCGTCCAGGTCTCTGAAACATGGAGGAGAAAATAATGCAAGAATAAATTGTCTTTGACTATTTTTAAGCTAAGAGAGCTGCTCTGTTTTATGACAAAGTAGTGGAATTTTTAATTTCTTGATGTAGGTTATGTTTGACCTTTAGTTTGAAAAAAAAAAAAAAAACTCCGTGATTAAGGCAGTAGTTATCATTTTTAATTTTTAAATCACTGTTTGTTAGCATATTCCATCTGATTTGGCAAATTCATTGCTGGAAGAGGACTCTGTTAGGATTAAGGACTCCAGATAAAGCAAGGGTCTTTCATTTTCATCAGAAGATTGATCAGGGTGCTGGAGTTCAGAGACCAGCTGAGCACTCATCCCAGCTGCAGTGCTGTGGCCTTGTGACTGTCATCTGACCTTTCTGAGACTCCATATCCTTACTTATTAACTAACAGTACTCTGTTAAGTGCCCTCTTAAGATTCTTCTAGATTTCTATGCCTATAATTCCAATAAATTCATTAATTCTTTCAACAATTATATAGTGAACAATCACATATTAAAGTTGGAATAACACCAAAGGGTTCTTCAATTTTAAGAAACAAAATATTAAGACTAGAAGTTTAGTTGGATATTGTGGTATATGCAATAAAGAAAAGTAAAGAGGATGTTATGTTCAAAATTATTGAAAGTGGTTAGGGAAGTCATCTCTGAGGAGATAATATTATAATGAAACAAGCCTACAGAATTATAAACTCCCAGTCTTGCAAATATTGGAGGAAGAAAACTCCAGGCAAAAAGGAGGCCAAACACAAAGGTTTTGAAATAATATTATCTACCAGATTCTAGGAACCAATGGCTCACCTCTACACCCAGACTTGGTATGTGAGTAAGAGTAATATTATTATAAACTTAAAGTGAAATCAATTGACCCATTTTGTTACCTTTTACAGATAAAATTCACCGAAAGGGTAGGTAATTGGTCTTATCAAAATCAGTTTATTTACAAATATGAAGGATGAAAGAGTGGGCACAGGAGATGAGAGCCTATATAAAGTAGTTGGTAACTCAGTAAACAATGGAGTCTAAGCCAGACAAGGAAGGAGATAAATAGAGGAAAACTCCAGTGGTTTTGGGAAGGAGGATAGATTCAAAATAAAAACTTTAAAGGGTTACAATGATAGTTATATGTGTAACAGAGTAAGTGATCTGGAGGATGAGAAGCATTTTTGAGAATAAAATATATGAAATGAAGATGCAAGATGTGCTGCTGCACCAGGTTATGACAAAAGTGAATTGAGTCCATAGGAACAGGTGTCAGGGATAGAGGATGTGGTTGTTTGAAGGGAGGGTATCAGGATCTGAGAAGCCAAACTTGATTTTGCAAAGGGTGACCTATTAAAGAATATCCAGAAACAGGCCTGGAGTAGTCCTGAAAGAGGGAGGCAGGTGCCATGGACTAAGGGACCAGGAAGGTCCACACAATCTCACAAGACTTCAGCGTCATGACCCATGTTCATTTCCTCGAAGAAATCATCTTCTTCCTTAATTTTTTCCCAATATACAGTTTGAGACTTTCTGATTCAGTTTTTATAAATACAGTGCCCTAGAGATTTTTATTATTTGGTGATCTGACCCTTTTTGGAGTGACTAATCAAAAAAGCACATGATAATATGCACATTTTATAATTTTGGAATTACTCTTCCTATTTACATATACTTTAGAGTATATCGCAACTCTAATTTAGTACGTTTTGTTATTAGATACCAGAAAATCATGAGTTCATACTACAGTACCTCTGCTGCCCCATTTCCAACTAAAAATAGAATTACCAACTTAAAATAGAAGAAACAAGCTTAAAATAGAAGAAACAAGCCATCACTTCAGTAGATACATAAATACAGTTGATAAAATTTAACACCTGTACCAGAAAAACATTTAGTAAACTAGAAACAGAGCTTTGCCTTAATTAAGAGCAGCCATTAAAACAATTCATAGTAAATACCGTTGTATATATTAATAATTTCATTTAAAATTAAATATATGACAAGAATGCCTACTGAAGTTACTTTCATTTAATTTTTAATTAGAGATCCATGCCAGTGTACTTGTACGCTGTACTGATTGAAATGACAATCAAATTAGTGGAATAAAAATGGGATAAAAGAAAATAAACTGTCATTATTTGCTGATCATAAAATTATTTACATAGGAAGCTACTAAAGAATACAGAGCAAACATTATAAAAATAGCAGTGGATCAGCAAAATGGTTAATATAAAATTAATATATAGTAGCCAATTGCATTTCTATAACAAACACCTAGAACACAAAAATAAATTATAGCTTAAAATACTATCAGTAACTATTTTCAAAATATTTTGAAAAGGAAATAGCAGGTAATATTCACAGGTAGGAATAGTACATGTATGGGACAGTGAGGGCACAATTTGAAGTAAGTCACTATAAGCCAAGAAGCATCATGATAGAGCCGACTTTAGGAAGATTAACCTGGAAGCTAAGTAAAATAGTTTGAACTGGGGGGTCACCACGTGGCCCAGAGAGACCAGAAGGCGGAGATCCGGGAAAACACATCTCCAAACGGAACAGAGGCAGAGTGAACAGACTGGACAGGAGAGAATTTGACCTAACACCTTTCTTAGGGAAGGTGGATCTCAGTGTATATTTTAAAGATTAGAATTCACGTAGATATATTATTTTACTAGCAAACATTTTCTCATGTCTAAAACATTTTAAAGCAAAATTACTTAAAATCTTTGGTAAGTTTTAAAAGTTTAGATAATGTAAATGTGTATATATTTTTAAAAACTAAAGTAAATATTACTTTTAATACTTCTAAACTTTCATAACCTATCACTGATATTTACTAAAGAAGAGAGTTTAACAACACTGAGAAACATTCCAACAGAAAAGTGAACTATTTTGTTTTTAAGCAGGTGAAGTACAAGAAGTTTGATGGAGGACATTTTACTTAATTAAAAACTTCATCAAAATGCTCTTTTCACTGTCTGAGTTGTCAGAATTTCTAGAAGGCTTCCATATTAAGTCCTTTCAAAAATATTGTAAAAATGTTTGAAAGCAGTTCTTTATAGAAGAATTTAAAGTTGCATGTCAAATGTGGCTTTTCTTTTTTAAATGACTGAAGTCGTATATGGTCAAGAGTAACTTCAGGCTGGCTGCAGTGGTTCACGCCTATAATGCCAGCACTTTGGGAGACCAAGGTGGGTGGATCACTAGGTCAGGAGTTCGAGACCATCCTGACCAACATGGTGAAACCCCGTCCATACTAAAAATACAAAAAATAGTTGGGCATGGTGGCATGCAGCTATAATCCCAGCTACTCAGGAGGCTGAGGCAGGAGAACTGCTTGAATCCAGGAAGCAGAGGTTGCAGTGATCTGAGATCACACCACTGCACTCCAGCCTGGGCAACAGAGTGAGACTCCAACTTAAAAAAAAAAAAGTAACTTCCACATTAAACAAGAGAAATAAAAACAAAAGCAATGTTCGTTGTCTAAGCAAAGCCTGTTAACTCTAATTAACCAGCTTTGCACAGCTGTGATAGTACAGCCCATTAATTAATAATAAGAAAACAATCAATATTAACCTGTTTTTTCTTGGTAAATGTTTTTTGGGGTCTTTGTGTTATTTTTTTTTTTAATTACTGTTGTAATAAATTTTATTATAGATGCTGGAGTAATTACATTACCTAAAAATAAGATATACTCATGCAGCACATTACTTTGAAGAGAAAAATAATATTTGTAACTTTATTAACCCTACAATAAACACATTAGTTTCATTTTTGAACCTTGGTATTTGATTTGCAGTCCTTTCCAAATATTCAAATTTCCGTATTTACTCGCTAGTTTTTACTAAACTCGACTCATTGCCCTAGGTTGAAACCTAAGTATCTTCTTTTAAAAAGCTCTTTTATGTGGCTATAGCACAGAATTAGGAAGTTTGCTAATCTTGAGCCTTGCTTTCTTAAATGGTATTTTTGTTCATTCTGTTCCTAAACTTTATTTTTTTAATATTTCTCTGCTTTACAATTTAGTAATCCATTTTTACTGGAGCTTCATACTCCATTTTCTATATCATATAATGGGAATAGTTTTAATGCTTGTGAAGACAGCATATATTCAGTATACAAAGATGAAAATACTTTAATCATCTTCATGCTTATTAGAAATATTTATATTATTCAGTCAGTATCTGTGACTATTGAACTTATCTCCCAAGGATATTATAAAAATAAATGTGATAAGAGATAAATTTTGAAAGTCATAAATGATTCATTTTAATCTAATTTCATCACTGGAATTTCTTGAATGTTGTAAGAGTTTATGTTAGTGTGTCATTTAGCCATGGTTACTCTAACTGGCTAGCAGCTTAGAACAAGCTTGAATAAGGTTCAAACTCTAACAGTGGATGACTGCCAATGGTAAAAAAAAAAAAAAAGAAAAGAAAAGAAAAGAAAAGAAAGAAAAGAAAAAGGAAACATTAAGCTACTTCTAATCTAAATTAAAATACAAAAACTATCTTTAAAATCTACTTCTATTTTATGTCAAAATTGTATCTCGGATACTCTAATTTTTAAGTCATCAGTTCTGTTTTGAAAACCGGACAGAAATAGTCACTGGCTAGCAGCTAAATAAAGAGATTAATCATAAATCAGCACTATCTTTAAGCAGCTCACAGTCTACTAAAGCCTAATTAAGATTTATAATTAGAAAGTTAAATTATACAGCAAATCTCAGGCTTGGAGGAGTCCTTTACACCATCTTGTCCAACCACTGCATGACACAGATGGCCAATCTGGACTTCATTTTCATTAGCTGTCTTTTCAGCATGCCAGAGCTACTCATTGGCATATTCAGCCACTTTGTTAAATAAGTGTTTGTTTTTTTTTTATATATACAAGTTGAGTAAAAAATTAAAATGTAAAAAATTAGTGTGAAAGCAATAATCACCTATTCCCTAGTTTTCTTAGTCTGAAGCTTGGAGAAAAGGCATCAATATCATGGACTTGGGATTGGTCACTGTTGAGTTCTGTGACCCTCCTCTGTCACAGACTGACTCTGGGGATAGGCTCTATGGTCTCAGAATGGGGATCACCACCTGAGCTGCAGGAGGGAAATGCTACCTCTGCCTGTTAAAATTGTGGCCACCTCCCATTGTGGCTACAACATGGTACTCGCCCAATAAAGTGGTGCCAACTATAATTTTTATTTCTGTATCAAGCTAAACACAAAGTAAATAATCTGGCAGTAGTGATCAGCGATTCACTGTATTTGTTGGGGTCCGCATGTTTCCTGAACAAAGGAGTGTACACACAAGACAACACAAGACAAGACAAACATGGCGTCCGCCCGGAATGACACGCTCCGCTTTATTTTATACCATCGTTTGTGGAATGTTACCAAGTCACAAGACACATTGTTGTTTTTCTGACCTTTCCCTGACTTTCTGGATTTCCAAGATGTTTACATATAAACAAGCCCCCAGGGTCTGCTATTTGCAACTGGCTCCTTTGTCCTCCCTGTTTGCAGGGGAGGAATGCCCTGCTTCGTTTGCAAGAGCAGGACTTATCGCCCTGCTTCGTTTGCAAGCACATAGTCCTCTACAGTATTTACTAAACATTAAGAAGAATTTGTAGGTCTTTAAAAACATCACAGGGATGTCATCTATTGCAATAAATTAAAATAGGATATTTAATTACCCACTAAATTATTTATTAGAAGAAAGAGTGACTATATTTCCCAAATGAGTATTGATAAGCCTGAGTTCCTGTAAAACGGTCTTGGGAAGCTTTGCCTTCATAGCTTCTACATTCTTCATCTGAAATACAAATGTGGGCTGTTCAAAGACATAGAGGAAATATTTCACTTTGAAACTGAAATAGGGATTGGGAAGAAGTGTTTCTCTGGATGGACTGGATCGCTCCTAAGGCTGCACAGCTTGTGGGTTTTCTAATGCCTGAGCTCTTTACCATTTAAGTCATTGGATTTGGATTTTCTCTCGCTTTAAATCAGAATTATTTTATCTGAGGTAGACAGAAAAATTCTCAAAATTGAGATAAAGTGTCATCTGATTCATTAAGAGAGGATACAGAACTCTTGTATACTTATATATTCTTGCAGACTCTTGTATAAACTATGGCAAAGGATTCTTTAAGACAGAGGCCAAGTAAAGAACAAAATGACTGAATCAGACTGAAAACACAGCCCACGCTGGGGATGGGGAATAGTAGCAGTGCAGAATTCCAATCACCTCCTGGCTTGTAGAAATTCAAATTAAGACAGCAATAAGTACACTAAACAGTAATTGTGAGTCAGTGCATTAATTGGGGAGGAAACGAGGGAAGGAAAAGGGAAAAGGAGAGAAATGGAAAGGAGAAGAAAGAAGGGAATGGGAGGAAAGAAAGGAAGGGATCACAATGTACATAAATATTCAAAACAAACCAAAAATTTTAAAGAAAGAACATGTTTGGAAAATTCAACACTTCTAAATGCTCAAAACAATTTACAATGGAAATGTAAAATGCTTGGCACCAAGTGATCCATATCTACTGCAAATCAAAGCTAAAACATTGGTACTATTGGGAAAATATTGGTAATGCCACCCATGTAAATACTGTCTATATGAAATAACAATAATATCTAACACATGGGGAAGGAAAAAGCCACTTAAATGGTCTAAAGTATTGGACAAAAATACGCTGTAAACCAGGAAGACGTCTAAAATGATTTATGTGGGGAACGTTATCAGCTAAAACACTTATATTACAAAAGGAAGGCTAAAAATTAATTATACAAATATTAATCTTAAAAAGTAAAAAAGCACAAAAAAAATCCTAGGAAAATAGAAAGAAGTAATATAAATAAGAACATTAAATAAATGTTAATAAAAAGACCAAAAGCAAATTATTTCATAAGACCAATTGGTATAATCAATATATTCATTAATAGTCATAACATCTTTAGATAATTATTTAGCATTATCAAATAAAGTTGAAGATGCATGTAATCTACAGATCAGCAACTCCGCTTTTAGGTGTATATACTAGAGAAATTCTTGGATGGAGGCACAGAAAATTTGTATGAATATGTTCATATCAACATTATCCATAATAATAAAACCTGGAAAAAACCAAACTGTTTATATCATTATACTATCCATAGTAGAATGCTAAATAAATTATGGAATAATCAAATTATATAATATTACCCAGTGTTAAGATTGAATTAACCACAACTACATGCAGAAATAGAGATGAGTCTTAGAAATCTAATGTTGAGCAACAACTTTAAAAAAACAAAATTCAGAATGCTAGGAACACTAGGACACTGTTTTTATAAAACTCAAATGAGTATAAAACAAAACAATATGCAATGATATGGTCTGGCTGTGTGCCCACCCAAATCTTATCTTGAACTGTGGCTCCCATAATTCCCGTGTGTCAAGGGAGGGACTGGGTGGGAGGTAATTGAATCATGGGGACAGGTTTTTTGTGTGCTGTTCTTGTGACAGTGAATAAATCTCATAAGATCTGATGGCTTTATAAGGGGGAGTTTCCCTGTACACCGCCCCCCCTTTTTTTGTCTACTGCCATGTAAGACGTGACTTTGCTTCTTTTCTGCCTTCCACCATGATTGTGAGAACTCACCAGCCATGTGGAACTGTGAGTCCATCAAACCTCTTTCCTTTATAAATTACCCAGTCTCTGGTTCTTTATTAGCAGTGTGAGAACAGACTAATATGTGCATATGTTGAAACTACATTTTGAAAGGGAAGAGAGAGAAAATATTACATTTCAGAATAGTTATTCTGGGTGAAAGTGAAGAAGATGGGAAGGAAAGGAGACACTGGGAGCATCAATCTTAATGCTTATACTAAATTCTCCTGTTGGGTCACAGACTCAAGAGGATTTGTTTAACTGGTATGCTATATAATCTAATTATTAATATATAGATTCGTTTGTATCAAGTATTACATAATAAAATATTTTTAAAGGCATAGAAGATCTTTTCTGTTATGTGCCTTATATAAATTATCTCATTTACTTTGAAGCAAACTTTTGAGACATTTATTATTGCCCTCATTTTAAAGGTGAGGAAGCTGAGGTTTAGAGAAGCCAAGAAACACAGTTCTTGAGAGACATAGCTAGAGTTCAGGTCTGTACTGTAGCTCCAAAGCCCCTTCCTTTAACCGTTATTCTGTCTTTCTCCATTTGGACCCTTTATAGAGGGAAGAGCACAGCACTGACCCCTGTTCTCATTGGAGTAGAAAGTACCGAGAGAGCTATGTAAAAAGTACACAGTGGACAGCGGAAAATTTTCACAGAAATATTGACACATAAAGTTAGGCAAACAGAAGGTAGAAAAGATGTTTCACCACCAAAAACTATCCGCGTAGAGATATGGAGAGAGCCAAGAACCTGGAGGATGTGAGCATAGTGGGCCTTCTGGCACGGCAGAAGCAGAGGAAAGTGAAAGCAGGAACAGCAGTGCTAAGGATAGACATGCAACTTTGGTTCCAGTGAAGAAGGCACTTGATCTTTTCGGGCTGACCGGTGGGTCTTAAACTGTAGTGCGTATTGCTATCACCTGGCAGACTTGTTAAACTGCAGGTTGCTGGGCCCCGTTCTCAAAACTTCTGACTCAATAATTATTAGTGGAGCCTAAACATTTCCCGTCTAGCAAATGCTCAGGTGGAAATCACTTTGAAAAGCAAAGCTTTAGGGCTGGCATATAAGGAGGATTGCTTTCAGAATGTCGGTGCTGGTGGAGCTGTGGGGAATGGGCTGGGGAGAAAGAATAAACACGGAGAGTGTGATGAAGCTGCTGCAGGAGTTCAGGTAGGTCTGAAACAGTGATGGTGGAGATGGAGAGAGAGTGCTGTGGCTGAGGAATGTCTGAAGTCTATGAACATAAAGTTGGAGGCATAAAGATAGAGAGGCTCCCAAGTTCCTGCC
Source organism: Trachypithecus francoisi (assembly GCF_009764315.1). NCBI lineage: Eukaryota > Metazoa > Chordata > Mammalia > Primates > Cercopithecidae > Trachypithecus > Trachypithecus francoisi. The sequence goes on along the minus strand of NW_022681469.1, from coordinate 11,894,904 downwards.
AGAGGTACTGAGTGAAGAGTAAACCCAATGCGGGGACAATAGAGAATCAACTCAGGTGCCCGTCAACAGTAGACCAGATAAAGAAAATAGGGTCTACAAACACCATGGAATACTAGGTAGCCATAAAATGAGCAGAATTATGTCCTTTGAAGCAACAGGGATGCAGCTGGAGGCCATTATGCTAAGTGAACTAATCTAGAAACAGAAAACCAGATACTACACGTTCCCACTTGTAAGTGGGAACTCAACATTGCAGACATAAATATTGGAACAATAGACACTGGGGACTCTTACAGCAGAAAGAGAGGGATCGGGGCAAGGGCTGAAAAATTGCCTATTGGATACTCTGCTCACTACCAGTCATACCCCATACCTTAGCATCACACTATATACCTTTGTAAAAACCTGCACGTGTACGCCCTGATTCTAAAATAAAATTTGGAAAAGAAAAATTACAAAATAAAAAGGCGAGTTGTACTGGCCCATACCTGTAATCCCAGCATTTTGCGAGGCCAACGCGGATGGATCATTTGAGCACAGGAGTCCGAGATCAGCCTGGGCCACATGGTGAAACCCTGTGTCTACCAAAAATATAAAATATTAGCCAGGCATGGTGGTGCACACCTGCAGTCCCAGCTAATTGGAGGGCTGAGGTAGGAGGACCACTTGAGCCCAGGAGGTGGAGGTTGCAGTGAGCTGAGATTGTGCCACTGCACTCCAGCCTGGGTGACCAAGTGAGACCTCATCTCAAATAAATAAAATAAAATAAATAAATAAATAAAGTGAGAGAAAAAAGAAAAGAACCAGCAAATACTCTTTCCCTCCGAGAGGGCACTAGAGAGAGGATATACAATCGTAACTTTTAGGAGAGATTCATAAAAAAATAGGGTGCGAATTGATTGTTTCCTTGGAAATAAGAGTTTAACATAAACAACATGGGTTTTAGAATAAACGGTTGTACTCTATAGCTTATATTGACCCCCTAGGTGACTGTATGTAAGTTAATCTATGTAAGAACTAATTTTCCGGTTGTTTATGAGAAACCTTTTTCCCAGAAATGTAGACTCACTAGGTGTAGAGCAGGTATAAGGGACATTCATCACTGCCTCTAGGCCTCCAAAGGCCTTGTAGAAAATTGAAGGGAAGACCTGGGGCTAAAGAGAACAGTCCAGGAGTTTCTCTCCACTCTGGGTATAACACACCAGGCAGATGGTGATGGGGAAGGGAAGATGGAATCATTACCATGGTCTAAGGATCTTCAAAAACCAAAGCCCTTTGTGAGTTTACAGGAAGACCATCTGCAGAGAACAGAGCCCATGTCCTGTTGCCATGGAGTGTTTCCTCCTTATGAAGCCATGTTGACTTATTCTTGGGTCTTGTCAAGTTTGGTCTGGCTTCAGAACTTGGCTTCCCAAGTTCAAGGGGCTTACAACTTTTTTACAAAGATATTGGTGAAACCAAGCACATCTTATATAACAAGTGTTAGACATATTCAAACTACTGTGTTTTAATCTTCATGCATCAGTTTTTATATCTAATGCTGACGATGTATAACTCTTTTAGTGCTTATGATCGAAGAACAGGAGCTTGGTTACAAAGAGAAGTTTCTGTGTTAGATGGTAATGGAAGGGGAAGTGGGTGGTGGCAGTGTCCTGAGAATGTTTGTACAGAGGGTATTCACCAGGGACTTTCCTACCAAGACAGTGACCTGGGATAAATTATTTAACTTCTTTAGACTGTTTTCTCATTTCTACAAATTGAGATGATACCTATATTGCAATGTCACATATTAAGAATTGAATTTTTTAGAATCTAAAGTCAACTTGCTTAGTATCCAGCATATTCTAAATAGAATATGGATATTATTTTCCTTCCCGATGTATCTTGTGTTGGAAAGGAAAAGGACTAATTAAATGAGAAATAAATTAAAATCATGTATTTTGGGAAAGCTTTGATTTTTTTTTCTTTCTCTCAAATTTCAAGAAGGTAATTTGTTGATCTTGGACTGAGAATAGAGTTGAAATGGCTCATGAAAGCAATACTGGAGAGCTAACTATGGATGGAAAAGGACTAGTGACAACGATTGCAGACCCGGCTGAGATTGGCCAACATCAATTTGTTATGGAATCAGTCATTGTTTCTGCCCACTCCCCAGAGAATTAGTTAGCTTCCTGTAGTAGAGCTGAATAAAGCATTGGATATATGATTGCATTTTACCAGGTTTAGAGACTGACACACCATGTGCAGAAAAAGATCTGAAAGATGAGGGAATCTAGAGTCCTAGTGAGTGTATCATCTCAGCCATATACCCGATTGTTAGGCTGGGTGAGGAGGAAAAAACTGGGAAGAGCAGGAAGGACCTGGAGACCACAGAGCACAGAACAACCTTCGAATGTAAAGATTCAGAAGCATTGATTTCATTGGTGGTTGATGTCTATGTGTTTTTACTTTTCTCTCATTTTGTTTTTTTAAATGAGAAAGTTTGAGTTGTGGTCATATAAACAGACTACCAAGAAGGGAGTGACTAAAAGATTCTGGGAGTTGAAACCAGGAAGTAGAATGTTGACCTGAGAGAAACTGGGTCTTTGTGGCATGGGCTCAAGGCAGAGCTGACGGTGGAGTGGTAGAAAAAGGCCTTGAAAATGAATAACCTTCACTGGAGAAGGTTTTGAGGGAAACAGTATAATAGTATTCAGAAAAGGGCCCATTTCATTCAGTTAATGCTTGGAGCGGAGGTACATGTCCCAAGAAAAATGCTGAGAATGCAGAGGAGTGTTCACCTTTGAAACAGGCTCTAGGAGACAAGGGTTTAGGGGTTTGCAGATGTGTGTGGGCAGGAATGGGCAAGACCAAGGATGGCATGATATGGGTGAAGGAAATGTAGAGGATAGTCCAGAAAACAGCAGCCAGTTGAGAAGTTCAAAGCCGGTCAAGGAGGATATTTTGATACTATTCACAAGGTAATTCACATACACGCATGATATTTTGTGGCAGGTAATAGTAAGGACATAATATTGATAGAAGAGGGAGAGCTATGAAATTGACTATCCCCAAGTAGCCAGCAAGAAATATACGGTGAATTATCCTCTCCTATCCCTGAGAGAAAGCAACAGATTGGGCTTCTGTAAATGCAAAATACGGGATGAAATAAAGGTTCAGTCTGACAGTGGAAGTTTCTGGGTTGTTTTCTTCGGTTGTCCCTCACAGTAGAAAGTAAAGAGAAGGAAGTAGTTCAAGGTGCAAAGATATTTTGAAGTGGAGAAGGAAGAAGTCCATGGGAGCCATATGTAGTTAGCTAATCTGGATGAGAGCAAAAGCACACTGAAATATGCAGTAGGATTTGCATCACGGGAATAAAGAAGAATAATTTGATGTGAATGATATGAGCTAGGGAAATAATTTATAAATGGACAAAAATGTGACTAATTTTAGAGATTATTCCTTTTATAAATTGTGTTAATATACACTTCTTGTTTGGGGGATAGCATCACAAAATTACCAGAAGCATTGTTTTGTTTTGCCAATTAAAGGAATCCAAATAACTCCAAAATGATTAATTACCACTTTCTGTAAACCCTCAAGTGATCTCATTTGTACAGAGTTCCCTGCGGTTGTAAAGAAAACAGAACACTTGACAACTTTTCAGGTACCTGCATTCTTTTTTCCTTTTATTTATTAATTTTTTTTACTGTTGCCTGTCATTTTCCATAGATGCTATATGAAATTTCTCTCCTAAGCAAAATAAATAATTATTTTAAGAATTAGAAAATCTAAAGGACAAAATTTTATATTATAAAATTATACATAGTATTTTATTTTGCTGGCATAAATGCAAATCATCATCTTATAGAAAAACATGTTTTGACTTCTTTCCACACTACATCTACAAGGCAAATAACATTACAAGTCCAGTACTTTCTAACTGATATATGGAAATAGTGCAGAAAATCACATGTAGAGTTACATGTATTACGCTTGTAATACTGATTACCTACAATGTACAGATAGGGTAATATTCTCTCCTCAGAACTCTGCTGAGAAAGTATCAGGAAACATAACAGTTACTGCACAACTAAGTGGTGATTTGTACTAACATTAATATATTGTTTATATATAAATAACTCTATACATATCTCTATAAATACACATATCTATATGCATACATTTATTACCATCAATTGATATACCATGAAAGGCTTGACTAATCATTTTGAGAAAGACATTAAAAAACGAAACAAAATTGTTAATCTTCTCCTTACTCTGACTTCCAATCTTTGCTCACATTAACACCACTTTTTGAACATATCTTTACTTTCAAGGGGTATTTGTATCCCAAATGTATTCAGTCCATTGTCTGGCACATCATCTATCACATATAGAGTTGCAAGAAGCTCTTCCAGTATCCTAGCATAAAAAGAGCATTCTCCTCATGACCATTTCACTGCCCTTCAGAAAAACAAGAGGCAGAATTCATCTTCCTCGTCATGTTGTGGTACAATTAAATTTAAAGGAGTCACTACTTATGTATTTTTTTCACTTTAAGTTGTCTGGAGTAAGTTTTGGAGAAGTTTGCAAGATAATATCAAAACTTGTTTCTTAATGTGTTCAGAAATCAAAAGAGAAATATCAATATTGTTTTTAGCTTTCTTGTGTTACTGGAACCATGTCACAGAATGAGAGTTTCTCCGGGAATAAGGTGTGTTGCAATATTCTGACTAAGAGAATGTCAGAGTAAGAAATTTTTATCAATTGTTCTTTGGGTCATTGTCACAGATCATCTGCATATAATTTCCATAGCAGTGAACAGAGAATGTGACATTAGCTTCGCAATGGTGTTGGCTTGAGGGCTGGATATATTGATATGCATTCTAGTCATGGCAATTCCTGGAGAAAAAAAATTAATTATAATCATTTTGCATAAATCACCATGAAAAATGAGGTACTCATCACCTTGTCAGTTAGTTTGCAGCATTCAGTTGGCTGGCAAACTGGAGATTTTATGAAGCATTAAACTATGTCACTGTTAGCCAGATTAAACTCACTGTAACATTATACTTACATAAAGTGCTTTGTGAAGGAAATACGAAAAATGTTAACTGAACCGATCTTAGAAGACAGAAAATGATTGTGATATAATGCTTGGGTTGAATATTGTCACTTTCCTGGTGTAAGCCCATTATGGTTTCCAAAGGACTCTATTCAAACAAGAAAAAGATCAGGACTCTAACTTGGAAGATTTAAAGACATATATATTAGATGAAATACTCTAAATGAGAAAGAAAGAAAAAGAAGAAGAGAAGGGGCTGTAAAATGACTCACCATGTACAGTCTAGAATCATATAGACAGGGTGGGAGAGGCCCAGAAAGAGTTGAAGAGTCCAGTATATTTCACCCCTCAGATTCTGTGGATTAGAAACCAAAGTTTGGAGAAGGTTAAGTGTCCAGCCCAAGACGTAGCTAGAAGGTGATGGGTTCCTAACCTCTAATATAGTATATTTCACAGGAGCCTAAATGAAATGTAATTCAGGGAGTAAGATGAACACCAGTTTTCATTAGCATTTGCATTAAAGTTAAATGTCACTTTTATCAGAAGACAAAAGTGAGATCAAATCCTAAAGTCAAAGTAAATAGCCCTGTGTAAAAATGCAAAATTCATGGTCTTGACAGGCTGTGCTCACAATTCTATGACACTGCTTAGAGGGAACAGGAGTGGAGGATGTGGCTCATTTTCCTGGTGGCATGTGGTGTGAGCCACAATTTAAGTGAAAGGATACAGTCATGTCTTAGGACTCTGGAAACTGCCTAATGATTTGATATCCTGGAGATTTTGTCTGGTTTGCTTTATGGAAGACATTTATATATGGGACAGTGAAAAGTACTATTTCTGGAGGGGAAAAGAACAATATAGTATAGATTTTCTATTTCTTCTTCATTTTGTTTTCTTTTTTGCCTTTAGATTTCTAATCAGCTCAAAAGATCTCCAAATCTCCAAACTCTTCAGGAATTAAACAAAATTTAAACCCTACAAAGTTCTTAACTCCATCTGCATAACACTGCCACAGATAGAAAAGTGTAAACAAGGTAACAAGAGCATGGGCAACTCTGTTTTTAAAAAAACGAAACTGAATTTTATTCCAGAAGATTCTGTCCTGTCCTGTTTGTAAGCTAGGCTGCCAAGAATGAGTGCTAACACTTTGGGAGTGGGGGGTGTATATTGTTTGAGGTGTAAACATGATTATAATGTACAAGAATAATAATTTACAAATGAGCCACGATTTCTAAGGTTGCTTCATATATGTCAATTAGTAAATAAATAAATGAATCATTAAAATAAAATTGAAGTAAAACAGTAATTTGGTCTCAGCAACACTCTCAACACCAGCCAAAGCATGAAGGAAGTAATGTCCTTTTCTCTATTCAAGCTGTTACAACTTTCCCCAGTGGTCGGGTACATTATACTCTTCACCTTCGGATAAAATCCCAGTCAGCTGCCTTTCCCTGGTCTGTTCCTCCAGCCTCCCATGAAGAAGTGATCCTTCTTTTTTATAATATAACTTCTTATCTTTGTGTCTTTTGTCCCATAACACTGAAATTTTACCCAACGACTATACCTTCTTTGTCCTAAAAGTTCCACCTCCCTACTTCTATATTCTAATCAATTAGTTCTCAGTGTGCCCGGGAACTTGTTAAACATGCAAATTATCTGGCCCCATTGCAAACCTATTGCATCACAAACTCTGGGGTTCAGTCCAGTATTCTTTTTTCCCCGCCCTCTCCAGGTGACTGAGAAATAGGCTAACATTTGGGAACGCAGCTCTAATACATTCTATCTTAAAGAAAAAAAAAAAAAAATGGCACTGCAGCCCTGGGTTTCCCTTCTACTTTCCTTCTTCCCTGAACTGTCAAATTCCTCAGAGTACTTGTTCCCTTTCCTTTCTCTTATTACATTTGTTTTCCAATTCACTGGTCATACTCAGTATCATTTGGCATTTTGAGGAATTACATGTTCAGATTGATTTTTGTGCTGTCAAATAACTACAATGCTTTCTAAAGTTGGAAATATAGTTGTGACTAGTGGATGATTAGATCCTTCTTTGTAGTTCTATTTGACTGTAATGGGCCCAGCTTACTGGTTTTACCCCAGACTAATCCAGAAAAGAATCATTTAGTGAACAGGATTGTATTTTCACAGTCTACCAATTATATCACTAGATATCTCGGAAAAGATGCCTTGCAAAGTAGTGGTAGCTGGACAACCTGGGTTGCGATCTTGGCTTCTTCATTGTGTGACAATAATATAAGACTTAATTATTCTTCACAATGATATTATTAGTTAATTACTCATTGCTATTAGTAATTATTTTGCTTGCTCACAACATTCAAGGTTATTCATGTATTTTTCTATCTAAAACCTCATAAAGCACAGTGAAGTATATTTAATGCCAATTTTTCAGATAAATAAATGGAAGTTTAGTGCTATTAGGGAACTTGTCCAAGTTAATATAGTTAAAAGTTGGCAATGAGCTGAATTTCAAACCAAGGTCTGTCTAAGCCTGTAGAACAGGCTGCTAATGATACCTTCTGTGAAGTTGTTGTGTAGATTAATCTATTTATATATTTTATTAGTTCATTCAAAAGCAGTGTTAAGCCTCTGCTTTCTGGGGTGCACTGGGCTAAACCCTAAAAACATAGAGAAGAAACGTGCAGCCCACAAGGAATCACATTCTAGTGAAGCAATAGATAACTAAACTGTTTAAGTGAATTTTTGTAAGAGTCACAATTTAGAGATACACAGAGCACTGAGAGAACATGGAGACTGTATGAGGTATACAGCCTCAGATGGGGAGCTCATGGAAGCCCTACCAGGGTCAGTGACATTAGAGTTCTGTTAGAGAAACAAGAATCAGCCAGGAAACAAGTTGAATGAAAGGAATGTAGGAAAGGAATTTCAGACATAAAGAATAGCAGTTGCAAAGCAGAAGGAGAGAATGAATAAATAGGCAGGGGTAAGATTACAACACTTCTACGCCCTACAAAGGAATCAGAATGTCTAGAAGTCAAGAGGAAGAGAGTGGGGATAATTAAAAATATATATATATGAGATTTAGAAAGCTCATAATGACAATACTGTGGAAAGTGGATTTAAACACTAGAAAGAATGAATACCAAGAACTACCTTGGACTGTTTAGTTGTTGTTTGTTTGTTTGTTTGTTTGTTTTGAGACAGAGTCTCACTCTGTCACCCAGACTGGAGTGTGGTGGCGCAATCTTGGCTCACTGCAAGCTCCACCTCCTGGGTTGACGCCATTCTCCTGCCTCAGCCTCCCAAGTAGCTGGGACTACAGACACCCACCACCACACCCGGCTCATTTTTCATGTTTTTTTAGTAGAGACGGGGTTTCACCGTGTTAGCCAGGATGGTCTCGATCTTCTGACCTCATGATCCACCCACCTTGGTCTCCAAAAAAAAAAAAAAAAAGAGATACATGTTCAAAATGTGCAGGTTTATTATATAGGATATGTGTGCTATGGTGGTGACCCATCCTCTAAGTTCCCTCCCCTCACTCCCCAACCCCCAACAGGCCCTGGTTTGTATTATTCCTCTCTCTGTTCACATTGTTCAAGTCACAATTATGAGTGAGAACATGCAGTATTTGGTTTTCTGTTCCTTTGTTAGTATGATGAGGATGATGGCTTCCAGCTTCATCCATGTCCTTGCAAAGGACACGATCTCATTGCTTTTTATGGCTGCCTAGTATTCCATGGTGTATATGTACCACATTTTCTTTATCTAGTCTGTTATTGATGGGCATTTGGGTTGCTTCCATGTCTTTGCTGTTGTAAATAGTGCTGCATATATGTGTGCATGTGTCTTTATAGTAGAATGTTTTCTCTTTTTTGGCATATATACCCAGTAATGGGATTGCTGGGTCAAATGGTATTCCTGGTTTTAGATCCTTGAGGAATATTGTCTTCCACATGATTGTACTAATTTACACTCCCACCAACAGTGTAAAAGTGCTCCTATCTCTCCACATCCTCTCCAGCATCTACTGTTTCCTGACATTTTAATATTTGCCATTCTGACTAGAATGAGATGGTATCTCATTGTGGTTTTGATTTGTGTTTCTCTGATGATGAGCGATGTTGAGCTCTTCCTCATGTTTGTTGGCCTTCTAAATGTCTTCTTTTGAGAAGTATCTGTTCATATACTTTGCCTACTTCTTATGCTTTTTTTTCTTTGTAAATTTAAGTTCTTTGTAAATTCTGGATATTAGAACTTTGTCAAATGTGTAGATTGCAAAAATTTCCTCCCATGCTGTAGGTTGCCTGTTCACTTTGATGATAAATTTCTTTTGCTGTGCAGAAGTTCTTTAGTTTAATTAGATCCCATTTGTCAATTTTGGATTTTGTTGCAATTACTTTTGGCATTTTTGTCATGAAGTCTTTGCCCATGCCTATGTCCTGAATGGTATTGTCTAGGTTTTCTTCAGGGGTTTTTCTGGCTTTGGGTTTTACATTTAATTCTTTAATCCATCTTGAATTAATGTTTGTATGAGGTGTAAGGAAGGAGCCCAGTTTCAGTTTTCCACATATGACTAGCCAGTTTTCCCATTACCATTTTCTGAATAGGAGATCCTTTCCCTATTGCTTGTTTTTGGCAGGTTTGTCAAAGATCAGATGGTTGTAGATGTGTAGTGTTATTTGTAAGGTCTACGTTCTGCTCCATTTGTCTATGTCTGTTTTGGTACCAGTACCATGCTGTTTCAGTTACTGTAGTCTTGTAGTATAGTTTGAAGTCAGGTAGCGTGATGCCTCTACCTTTATTCTTTTTGCTTACAATTGTGTTGGCTATACGGGGTCTTCTTTGATTCCATATGAAATTTAAAATAGTTTTTTTTTTTTTTTCTAATTCTGTGAAGAATGTCACTAGTAGTTTCATGGGAATAGCATTGTATCTATAAATTACTTTGGGCAGTATGGTCATTTTCATGATATTTTTATCCATGAGCATGGAATGTTTTTCCATTTGTTTGTGTCCCCTTATTTCCTTGAGCAGTGGTTTTTAGTTCTCCTTGAAGAGGTCCTTCACATCCATTGTTAGCTGTATTTCTAGGTATTTTATTCTCTTTGTAGTGATTGTGAATGGAGTTCATGATTTGGCTCTCTGCTTGTTTATTGTTGGTGTAAAGGAATGCTTGTGGTTTTTGCACATTGATTTTGTATCCTGAGACTTTGCTGAAGTTGTTGATCAATTTAAGGAGTTTTTGTGATGAGATGATGGGGTTTTAAGAGTAGCCAGCAATCTGGATTCTAGTTGTTATGGGCTAAATGGTGTCCCTCCAACCCCAACATTTATATTAAAGGGAGCTTGGAACTCTAAGCCTCAGTAACTCAGAATTTGACTGTAGTTAGATTCTTTAAAGAGGTAATTAAATTAAAATGATGTTATAGGAATATACTGTAATACAGTAAAACTTGAGTCGTTATAAGGCGAGGAACTTAGGACACAGACCCATACAGATGAAAGACCATGTGAAGATACAGGCAGAAGTTTGCCATCTAAAAGGCAAGGAGAGAGACATGAGAAGAAACCAGTCCTGCTCACAACTTGGTCTCAGACTTCTAGCCTCAAAAATTGTGAGAAAATAAATGTCTATGGTTTAAACCACCTGCTAGGGTGCTTTGATATGGCAGCCCATGCAAACTAATATAGAAAACTTAAATTTCTCATATTTTCGATGATGGCTACCATTTTAGATCAGAATGACAACTATATGCTGGACAGATTCTTCTGTAGATAACATCAGGCCCACCTTGCAAATGTGTGCTGAATTTGCTAAAATTAAAATATTAGCTAGGAATGGACCATGTTTTCCTTTAATACTTTTGTTAAGACACAAATATCAAAGACTTCCCATTTTCGCCATAGTCTTGTCTAAAGGATGAATTAGTATGATATAAAGCATTTGAAGCCTTAGGATGAAGAAACACTGCATTAAGTTCAATGTAATCTTCACTTTAAATCTCTTCTTGAGTGAAGAGTGCAAATATGTATCCCTGCCTGAACACAAAGGAATAAAACCTCGCTTAAGCACTCCTGACAGTCTTTCATGCCCACTTGAGAACTGGTCATCCGGAACCAGTCATCCCTACAGCTACCAGAAAATACAACTTCCTCTGTCACTTTCCTGCAGTATCACAAATTACAGAATGGCACAAGCATGAAAGAGCAACTACTGAATGACGCGAAAAATATACAGCTAAGAGTGTGCAGGCCAGTGCAATGGTGAGGCTCAAAAGACTTGGTGGAGGGTAAAACACAGTGTGATCCTCAAGATTTGCTGCCACAGGTGACTTCCTAATTACTAATATACTCCTGTTGAGGCAGGAGAATAGTAGGGTCTGGAGGCAGGGAAACTAAGGCTGATTCACATGGACTTCCTAGAACTAAATCAAAAGGAAAACCCCAACTTTCCACACCTAAGTAACAGAAGGACTGGAGGCTACGCCCTTTGCAACCCCACCCTCCTTTTCTGTGTGGCAGATAGAAAATTGAAAGTATCTCTGATTGGTTGTTTTCTGCAACCAATCAGATGATTGCATAGGAGTATAACTTTGTAACTCCCCTTCAGCCTCTGCTTGGTTGCTTTCCACAACCAATCAGACTACTTGCAGGCCACTACTTCATTTACCCAGGATATACACCAAGTAAGCAATGGAAAACCTCTAGGGGGTGTTTAAACCCCAGAAAATTCTGTAAACGGGCCCTTGAGTCCCTATGCGTGGGCCTGCTCCCACCCTGTGGAATATACTTTCGTTTTCAATAAATAATCTACTTTTGTCGCTTGATTCTTTTCTTGCTCTTGTTTGTGCGTTTTGTCCAATTCTTTGTTCAAAATGCCAAGAACCTGGACACCCTCCACTGCTAACACTATCTCTGAATAAGAAAGATAAGGAGTAATTTCAGAGCTATCATTAATACTATAAGTAATAGGAGATCTCTTGCTGGAGAAAAAGGGAAGCAATTTGGCAGGAATTTAGACAATTCACCCACATCTATGGTGCTATTAACAAACCAATGGACAGGTTTTTCTCAGAAGATAGAGAATATCTGGTAATACTCTGCGTAAATTAGAAAATTTGGTGTGATAACTGATTTTTGAAGTGCACATATTTTGCCTGACTCTTCTAACTTATAAACAATGTCTAAGGATAATAAAACATTTACTTCAATAGTGTTATATTTGTTTCAAAGATATCTTTATGAAAATATTTGTTTTCTAAGATGTTGAGGTAATTCAGTATTCTTTCCGTAACTTTTGTTTTTTCTTTAAATTGTCCAAAAATTTAGAGCTCTAAAGTTTAAATTATTTGAAGACTTTTGCAGAACGTTTTTATTAAGACTTAGGCAAAAGTGACTTCAGAAACTTGGTAATATAACATTGCACGCCTAAATACTTGAAAAATTACTATGATTCTTTAAATATACTTTTTAAAAGTTCATGACTAAAGACATGAAAAACTTGATTATTTCAAAAACTTATTGATAAATCTATTTTACTTTAAAAATATCTATTTCAAACATTTATTTGTAAAATGGAATATATAAAATGTCTTAACACTGCCTAAAGAAAAGCTTTAAGTAAAACTTGGCTAACCAAAATGCCAGCATAGTTGGTTTCCAATATCTTTTTTTTTTTTGAGACGAAGTCTCATAGGGCCAGGCTAGAGTGCAATGGTGCGATCTCGGGTCACCACAACCTCTGTCACCCGGGATCCAGCAATTCTCCTGCCTCTTCCTTCACAGCAGCTGAGATTATAGGCACCTGTCACCAGGCCCAGCTAATTTTCGTATTTTTAGTAGAGATCGGGTTTCACCGTGTTGGCCAGGCTGGTCTCAAACTCCTGACCTCAGGTGATCCACCAGCCACGGCCTCCCAGAGTGCTGGGATTACAGGTGTGAGCCACAGCGCCAGGCTGGTTTCCAATATTCTTTATTGAAATTGTTGTTGTTATTTGGAAACAAAGACAAATTGCAATTTGCGGATTTTATCATCACTGCTGTTTTGTTGTTTACTAAACGAACTTTAAATTTACATTCCAGAAGCGTACCCAGATGCCTCCTATTCCTGTATACTTTATACATTTATAGTAATTTTCAGTGATAATTTGTCATATGAATAATGAGCCTAAAACCCAGAATCATTCTTATTTATCAAGGAAAGACTACTATAAATTCATTGAAATGTCTTTATTACAACAAGAAACTGCAACCACAAACTTTTGAAAGATTTACAAGAAGAAGGAATGGGTGATTGTGGATAACCAGAGCTGAGCCAGAATTTAACCAGAAAGATCAATGGCCTGGAATATTGCCCTCTAACTAGCTAATCAAGGGATTTTTTTTTCTTTCTTTCTTTCCTTCTTTCCTTCTTTCCTTCTTTCCTTCTTTCCTTCTTTCCTTCTTTCCTTCTTTCCTTCTTTCCTTCCTTCCTTCCTTCCTTCCTTCTTCCTTCCTTCCTTCCTTCTTCCTTCCTTCTTTCCTTTTCTTTTCTTTTCTTTTCTTTTCTTTTCTTTTCTTTTCTTTTCTTTTCTTTTCTTTTCTCTTCTCTTCTCTTCTCTTCTCTTCTCTTCTCTTCTTTCAGACGGAGTCATGCTCTGTCGCCCAGACTGGAGTGCAATGGTGTGGTCTCAGCTCGCTGCAACCTCCTTCTCCTGGGTTCAAGCAATTCTCCTGTCTCAATGTCCCGTATAGCTGGGACTACAGGTGCACTCTGACATGCCCGGCTAATTTTTTGTATTTTATTAGAGAAGGAGTTTCACTGCATTGCCCAGATTGGTCTTGAACTCCTGAGCTCGGGTAATCTGCCCACCTTGGCCTCCCAAAGTGCTGGAATTACAGATGTGTGCCACTGCCTCCAGCCCTAATCAAGGTTTTAGCATCATAGCATGAGTTAAGGGCAAATACAGGTTTTCCTCACAGTCTAAGGACTATTAATCTATATAATTAATAGTATTAAAATGTCACAGCAAGACGCCCTATGAAAATAAATTCAACTTAAAGTGATAGACATTAAGAAATGCAAAACTTTCATTTTCAGGTAATATACTATGACAGCTAAAATAGTATACTATGTTTCAAACTCATTTAGTAATTATTCAAACATATAACCATCTCCTGCTGGTTTTTAAATGGATGTTTTACATTATGTGCCTTCTCTTCAAATGTGGCCTTTTCTAAATTTTGATTGAACAGAGTGTGTTTTTTTTTTTTTTTTCAAGATTAAGTCTTTTTGTAGGGTTTGTTGTTGTTTTATATTGCTAGCTAAGTGTTTCCTTGGAGATTGTGGATGAATATTGAGATTCTTTAGAGAAATGAAGTTCGTCTGTTACAATTACACTGGCACGCTTCCTTGAGAAAAGCAAAGGATATACAGAAACATCTAGGAAAGCCTGTACTTTTTTGAGAAGTTAGAAAATTAGTCCCCAATTATCTTTTCTTTTGAAAAAGAAAAAAATTCTGTTTCATCATCTCAAGAAATGTGGAATTAGCTACAGATGGTTGCCTTATTTTTAATCTGAAGGAGTGGATTCAAGTGAGAACTAATATAAACACATGCTAAAAGGGCTGCTTTATGCTTCTGAGGAGCAAGTTCTCCACCTTCAGCCACACTCAGGCACAACCATGAAGTGGATTGAGTTGGCTCTCAGAGCCTCGACCAGCCTCCTCCTCCCCCTGCCATCCCCTTCTTCCCTTCTCACCCCTTGCTGCGCCCCCTTTTCTTCCCTCTGGCACCTGGTGTTCTCTTTACCCACTGCTGCTTCTCCCCTGTTGCCCCAGTGACAACCAGCACTCAAGAAAATAAATAAATAAATAAATGACTTCCATGAAAGCATCTGGAAACTCCAGTTTAGACAGAGCAATGTCAAGACTTGTGAGAGGGCTGAGATTTCACTCGGCTTACAAACCAACAAGCTTGCCAACTCCTGTGACAGCTCCACGAATGCTGGCAGAAGACATGGCTTCTGGGTCAGGGATGAAAGAGAGCTTATTGCTCGTAGCAATAGTGGAGAGAATATCAACATTTTCATGGATTCCCTGAGCCCTAATTCACAGGGTGTGCACCCAGCAGGGTGGATTTCAAGAGGTCTCACGCTTAGGAAACCAAAATCTTTTATAAAGGAGTGCAACCAAAGCTGTCCAACATATACCCCACAGGGACATTATCTTTGTTCTAGTGGACAGCAAATACACCTTCATTCTGCACAGGCAGATGCCACCATTTCTACCTTCCGAAGTGGTTCACTATAAAGAGATTTTTAGAAAGTGTCCAGAACAAAAGATGATTAGTGTCTCTGCTCACAAGGGCAGAAAAGCAGCAGACTCATGGAGAATTCTCTCCCAACATGCATATGTTCTGTGTATGCAGCAGGGAGGAATTCATGGGTGTAAAGTTAAAATAGGTCATTCTATAAAGCCTACCCATTAAAATAATGTCATCTTACATTTGTTTGGAGAAGAGAAAGTCTTCGTTGTTTTTGTCTGCTTGTTTTTGTAAGATAAACTATAAAATATAAAGCTCAAAAAATGCATGGTTGAGATGTCTACATAATTGAAGTATTCTCAACTGAGGGTCCTGTTAGTGTTTTAATATTGACATATTTTAGAAGAGTGAAGATGGACTTAAACGGTAGAGAAACACTGGCTTAATCATCGATTCTTTACAGGGATGTTTACATTCAGCAGAGGCTAAAGCCAAATTCTAACATGATTTCAGTCATCGGCCAGGATGTGGGACAGTGTTCTGAGGGTCAGAGAGAGGCCTTTTCTCAGAAATGACTACAGAAGAATGGAGGTCTACTCTATATCTAAAACATTATCTGAATAATGATGCAATAATTAATTTGCCTACTTTCCTTTTAGGAAATACTGAACAATGTCTTAGAATTTCTTCAGGGATCTTCAATATTTATTACACACATTATTAGTAAAGAATATTAAAATAAGCCTCCCTGTCCCAAACACCCAGTCTGTTTCTGGTATTTTGAAGGCATGAATGGCTCATCAACCGAGACAATGGAGATGATGCTAAGAGAAGCTCTTTTTTTATTTAACTCTCCTGCCCAGTTTATCTTTATTCTCATAGTTATTATATTCTTGAGAAATATTTTATCCTGGTTTCTGCAGTTATACTACCTTAAGCAATGTCAGTAACACCGTCTTCTGCATAGATCCTGGTTAGAAAAAAGCTTCCCTAATGCACAGGCATAGGGGAGGGAGAATCAAATGGTAACATCTCCTGACATCCTCACCAGCACTGTCACTGGGAACTAATTAGCAGATAAACTTAGAGAAGCTTATTAACCCTCCTAATTTGGATAGAAATTAGATAGGGGCAGGGTGATAGAAATCAGTGCAGGGCAAAACATGGGTGTCTATTTCACTTTCACAGTTCAGCAAGATATAAATAATGTCATTTTTGTTTTCTTGTTTGCTTTTTGTTTTTAGAGAGGGAGAAATAATATAGCATTGTACATTAAAGTAATACATTTTCTAATTTTTTTTCTTGTAGCAAAACCCCAAAAATGCTACAGGAGAAGCAAAAAGCAATGACTTGAGCTTACACAATAGAACAAATGTCCTTTACATAAAATGTTACCATATCTGTGCCAATAAACTGATTTATAACCATAAATATTTGCACTACTAGAATAAAGATGGAAATAAACTAATGCTTTATTAAATGGAGGTAAGAAAATTCTCAAGATAGAATGAAAGAAAAAATAGTAAAGATAAAAGTAGGAATTAATGAAAAAATAAAAATTAATTCTCATAAAAGACAGTCTCCAAAATAATAAAATAGTCTAACATCCAAAATCTAGCCTGATTTAAAAAAATGAGAAATCTAAATGCTCCAAGATAGTAATGGAACTACAACATGCAATCTAAAACAGAGAAAATGGAGACACAATTTAAAGCATGAGAAAATGAAAATAAATGGTAAAAAGTATCATGCATAATGAGATTAATATTATTCATGATTCTTTTACAAATCTGAAAATGTGTGAAACAAATTATTCTGAAGGGAATATAGGTTGCCAAAATAAAATAAAAAACATTTATAGATGAAGAAAGGTATAGTATCAAACTGTCCATTAACCATTGATCAAACATTAATATTCTTTAAGAGATATTAGGAGAGGCCCCGAGAAGATAGACTGGATTAAGAAAATGTGGGCCGGGTGCGGTGGCTCAAGCCTGTAATCCCAGCACTTAGGGAGGCCGAGACGGGCGGATCACAAGGCCAGGAGATCGAGACCATCCTGGCTAACCTGGTGAAACCCCATCTCTACTAAAAAAAAATACAAAACCAGTAGCCGGGTGAGGTGGCGGCGCCTGTAGTCCCAGCTACTCGGGAGGCTGAGGCAGGAGAATGGCGGGAGCTCGGGAGGCGGAGCTTGCAGTGAGCCGAGATCCGGCCACTGCACTCCAGCCTGGGCGACAGAGCGAGACTCCGTCTCAAAAAAAAGAAAAGAAAAGAAAAGAAAATGTGGCACATATATACCATGGAATACTATGCAGCCATAAAAAAGTATGAGTTCACATCCTTTGCAGGGACGTGGATGAAGCTGGAAACCATCGTTGTAAGCAAACTGTCCCAAGGACAGAAAACCAAACACCACATGTTCTCACTCATAGGTGGGAGTTGAGCAATGAGAACACATGGACACAGGGCAGGGAACATCACACACCCGGACCTGTAGGGGGTGGGAGGCTGGGGAGGCATAGCATTAGGAGAAATACCTAATGTAAATGATGAGTTGATGGGTGCAGCAAACCAACATGGCACATGTGTACGTATGTAACAAACCTGTACATTGTGCATATTTACCCTAGAACTTAAAGTGTAATTAAATATATATATATAGTCAGTCTTTCAAAGAACAGATCCGTATTATTATGGACACATTTACAGATTGTAGAGAAAGATGAACAACTCTTATGTTCAAATACTCCATAAGTCTAATTCTTACACATGATAAAAATTGTCTACCACAGGAAAAAAACGCTTCAAGCCAAACTCATTTTTGGCTATAGATGCTAAGATTGAAATCAAGAAAAAGTAAATTACATTGAGCTGTGTAGGTATATACAACATCGCATTAATACATTAATAGGTAAACTTTGTTTGCAAAATTATTTACATTGACACGAAAAGTTATTTGATAAAATCAATACTCATTTCTAATTAAAATTTTTAGTAACTGAAGGGGGAACACTTATTTAATTTAATTTAATTTTTTTATTTTATTTTGAGACAGAGTCTCATTCTGTTGCACCGGCTGGAGTGCAATGGTGTGATCTTGGCTCACTGCAAACTCCGCTTCCCAAGTTCAAGCGATTCTCCCCAGTAGCTGTGATTACAGGTACCCGCCACCACGCCTGGCTAACTTTTATATTTTTAGTAGAAACAGTGTTTCATCATGTTGGCCAGGCTGGGCTCCAACTCCTGACCTCAGGTGATTTGCCAGCCTCAACCTTCCAAAGTGCTGGGATTACAGGCATAAGCCACTGCGCCCAGCCTCTTAATTTTAATATTAATTGTCTAATGACAGAAACCATGAGAATAGTTCAGAAATATTTCTTAGAATAACACTTTAATACACCTAGATTCTTGATATAATTTAAAGCTATATTATTAAATACCTTCCAATATTTGCTTTTGCATTAATATTACCATGAGTATCAAGATAGCACTATGGAAACAAAAACAGGAAAAAATATAAAACAACAGAATTCAAGTTTGCAAATGATATGGAAGCTGAAATATGTATTCCTGACATTGATAGTTGCAATGCTATATCATGAGTTCCCCTGATAAGCTCTACTACTAATTGTAACAGCTAGAATATAAAGCAACAATAGATTGTAATAGCAAAATGTAAGAAATTAGATCTGATAATTAATGCAGTAGGGAGGAGATGTGAAAATATGTTAAGAATAACTTAGTTTTTCTGAAGGACATAAAAGATAGCTTAGAAAATTAAAAAGAAAGGTTGTGTTATAAGAATGTGTAATGTAAAGCTCTTAACTTTCCACAAAGTAATTATTACGTTTAATTATATTGTAATAAAAATTTCAAAAAGACTTTCTGAAGACAAGATGATTCTATAGTTAATCTAGAAGTATAATAGGTGATATAGATTATTCTGAAAGAAAATAAGAGAGCAGCTTATACCAATATATATGAAAAGTATATGAATATAGAATAAATGTAATAGTAAGGAATTGAAACAAAAATAGAATAGTATCAATCAATAGAATAAACTAGATTCCAAAAGTATGTATAAAAACATTGCATTTAAATTGAAGATGAAATTGATTATTTAATACATAATCCTGGAAAATGTGGTTCACAATGAAGGGGAAGGTAAATTTAGATTATTTGCTCAATTTTCCAAAGTACTTAGCAAATAAATTAAATATGTGTCTATAAATAAACTAGAAAACAAACTTAATAAGTATTTGCTGGGTCTCAAGATGAGGAAGACCATACTGTATGAAACAGTGAAATCCACAGTAAACTCCGTGAAAGGAGCAATTGAACACAATATCAATTTTTTAAAAAATATTTAAAAACTGCAAATCAGTGTTTCTCAATTTGGGTTTCTGTGTACCTAGTGTTGATGATTTATATTTATGATTTTGTAGGTAATATAATGTATCAGTATTACTTCATCAATTTTAACAAATGTACCACAGTAATGTAATGAATAAATGATAGGGGAAACAGGGTGCAGAGTATATGTAAATCTAAAACTGTCCTAAAATAACTCATTTTAAAAAATGGAAAATGTTAATACTAAGCAATTTAGAAAATCTATTATAAGTAATAGAAACTGCTAAGGTAAGAAAACATCATCAATCTCTTCAGCATGAATAAAACATACAAATAAGTTGCCTTGTTTAACATATCAAAGTAATGAATGGGTAGATTTATATCTGGGCGCTGTATTCTGTTCCATTGGTCTCTGTGTCTGTTTTTGTGCCAGTACCATGCTGTTTTAATTACTATAGCTTTATAGTACACTATGAAGTACAATATGAATTCAGGTAATGTGATTTCTCCAGCTTTGCTATATATATTTCAGGAGCTTTTGGGGTACAAATGTTTTTGGGTTACAAATGTTTTTGGGTTACAAATGTTTTTGGGTTACATGAATGAATTGGATAGTGGTAGTCTGATATTTTAGTGCTCCCATCACCAGAGTAGTGTACATTGTATTTGATATGTAATTTTCTATGCTTCATTCCCCCTGCCACCCTCCCTCCTTCTGAGTCTCCAATGTGCTTTATACCACTCTATGCCTTTGAGTGCCCATCAGTGTTGTTCTTTTTGCTGAGGGTTGGTTTGGCTATTCTGGGTATTTTGTGGTTCCATATACATTTTAAGATTATTTTTTCTATTTATGTGAAGAATGTTATTGGTACTTTGATACGGATTGCGTTAGACCTATAGATTGCTTTGAGTATGAATATTTTAACAATTTGATTCTTTCAATCTAAAACATGGAATATCTTGACATTTTTGTGCCCTCTTCAATTTCTAATGTGAAAAAGAATAAAATCCTGTCATTTTTAACAACGTGGATGGAAGTAGTGAACATTATGTTAAGTAAAATAAGACAGAAAAAGATAAAGTAGCATGTTCTCACTCGTATGTTGGAGCTGAAAACAAAAGGAACTCAGGGAGATAGAGAGTAGAATGATACTTACCAGCAGCTGGGAAGGGAAAGGGGAGAAGGTGATTAAGAAGTGTTGCTTAATGGGTCAAACATACAGTTAGAAGGAATAAAAACTAGTATTTGTTAGCACAATAGGTTGACTATAGTCCACAATTAATTTATTGCATATTTCAAAGTACCTAAAAGAGTAGAATAGGAAAGTTCCTAACACAAAGAAATAATAAATGCTTGATGTGATTTATATCCCTATTACCCTGATTTAATCATTACACATTGTATGCTTATATCAAAATTTCACATTTACCCCATAAATATGTACAACTATTATATATCAATAATTATTTGAAAATGTTAAAGGAAGCATGCATATAATTATCTTTTAAATCTGTATATGTAAACTCTTCATAATAAAGACTAATGTAGAAAAAAAAGAAATGTAAAAACTTGTTCTCAACTCATTCTTACAAGCTTCTTTGTTAAACACTTCCATTCACTGAAAGAAACAGCACATAAAGCAACTTTAAAGAAGTATGCTGGCCGGGCGCGGTGGCTCAAGCCTGTAATCCCAGCACTTTGGGAGGCCGAGGCGGGCGGATCACGAGGTCAGGAGATCAAGACCATCCTGGCTAACACGGTGAAACCCCGTCTCTACTAAAAAATACAAAAAACTAGCCGGGCGAGGTGGCGGGCGCCTGTAGTCCCAGCTACTCGGGAGGCTGAGGCAGGAGAATGGCGTGAACCCGGGAGGCGGAGCTTGCCGTGAGCTGAGATCCGGCCACTGCACTCCAGCCCGGGCCACAGAGCGAGACTCCGTCTCAAAAAAAAAAAAAAAAAAAAAAAAAAAAAAAAAAAAAAAAAGAAGTATGCTTAGATTTACTTTTTAAACTTGTATTAAAAAAAAAAAAATGTAAGACCAGGCACAGTGGCTCACACCTGTAATCCCAGCACCTTGGGAGGCTGAGGCAGCTGGATCACTTGAGGTCAGGAGTTCAAGACCAGCCTGGGCAACATTGTGAAACCCCATCTACTAAAAATATAAAACTTAGCCAGGCATGATGGTGTATGCCTGTAATCCCAGCTAGGCAGGTGACTGAGGCATGACAATCACTTGAACTGGGGCAGCGGAGTTTGCAGTGAGCCAAGATGGTGACTCTGCACTCCAGCATGGGCACTCTGTCTCAATCAATCAATCAATCAATCACTAAGCAGAGCCTTTTAAACACCTTCATTACAGAGTGGCATTAATGTAGGGAAGATTACTTTCATATATTATAGTGCCAATGAAAGTATCACATATTTTCTGAAAGCCTCTTTTGCAATATATATCAGAAACCTTAAAAACCTACTTTTTGACCCACTCATTTTTGTAATATATCTCATTAAAACAATCATAAAAACAAAACAGGACTTAACTTAAATGGTTTTATTTATGATTATTTTGCTTCAGATTTCCTCAGAAGACCACAAACCCCTCTAGATATTTTAAATAGAATGAGATACAATACAGAGAATCAGAAGCTTACAAAATCATCAGAACTACTGGTGGAGCAGAGGTGATGGAAATTACTGCTCATTTCAGTAAACCAGAAACGGGGGAAGTTACAGAATACTGTTACTGATCTCATATTTGCACCAAGGAAGTGGGTTAATACACCTGCCCACTGCAGTCCCAAGAGCAATAGTGACTTCCTTCACTCCACCTTCAAAATTCTGCTGAAATGCCTCTCATTGGCAGAATTTAATGTGAACAACTGTTGACAGGAGCTCTGGAAAACATAGTTCTCTGGCTTCTAGTCTTTTAATAAAGAGGAAAATATAAATGTATATGGGGTAGTGGTGGTAGTGGAACTGTGCTGTTAACAAAAATTATAAGAATGGAAAAAATAAGTCAGCAATTTAAATGCCAATACTGCTCAGTGGGGAACAGTTTACTATATTAGAGTATTCATTTGATGAGATTGTATGGAGTCGTTAAATATCCTATTCTGCAATACATGATACATCATGTATCATTATGTTTTAATAAAATGAGAACATTTTTACTATTGGATGAAAATATAGTTCATAAAGCAGTACATGCAGTACAAACCTACTGTATTATATAATATAGCATCATTCTATTCAAGTTCAACTTTATAGTAAAATTAAAGATTTTCTAAATCCAAAGTTCAGTTTTCCAGACACAGTTCTAAAATTCCATTTTTAAAAGGAGGCTATGGAAAAAAATGAGTTCTGTTAATATGTAGAATATGTGGAAAACAAAGTTCTATAATTTTTTTAGCTTAATGTAACATTAGAAGGCCATAATCTAAAATATCACATTGTCCAGTGATATTGTCATGTATTCCAGTTGTAGTTACTTTGAAAATAAAATGCCATAGTTGGAAAAGAAAGCAAATATTTTTATGGCTAGGTTTTGTAATAACCAGGTGACTATTCTAAAGATCTCATTCACTTATAAACCACACAATTAAAAAATGTTCTCTCAATGGCCATAACAGTAGAAGAATAGGTTGCTTTTCTCCAAAGACAGTGCTTTGAATCTACTTCATCAAGTATCATCTGTAATCATCTTTGTATTTATGAAATTATCAAGATATAATTATCAAGATGGACACTATGGGCTATTGTTGGAAGAACACACCTTGACAAACAGTGAATACTTAGAAACGAAACAAAAAGAAACAAAACAAGCAGTACATGAGCATATTCCTTTCCTTAGTGGAGAGTTTATACCCTATTTCTAATCGTTGTTTGCGAAGGTGTTTTAATAGAATGGAGTTATTTACTCTTGAGGCACACTCTGGGGGGTCTGCACAGGAATGTGAGTCCCAGGAGTTTTCCAGGTCTCTCTCTCCCTAGTGTTACTCAGCCACTCTGTCTTCTATCAGTTCTGTTTTGCCTCAGGTTTCCTAAATTGTCAATATTTTGTTTTGATTTAATGTCTAGAAAGAATTCCAGGCTATATTTTCATACTAACTTTTGTTCAAAATTCAATTCTCTCTCTTTATCCTGACTTCAGCTTCCATAAGAGCATGTAAAGGTCAGGGAAGAGTTTTTAAGCAGATCAGTTTGGAGAAGTAGAAAATCTCTATGGAAAAATACAGAGTCTAGTAGGAAAGACCATGTAGAAATTACTATATATTGTTTTATTTACCATCCCCTATGACTATGTGAAAGACCTAGCTTAATGGAGATTGAATACAAGCATTAAAAAGTAATGAAGACATATAAATTCTGGGCTTGGGCTTAAAAATGATAATTCTAACCATTTTATAATAGTTTAGACACACTCACCTATGCACACATATATTCAGAAATCTTTCTATGTAATTCTAAAAAACAATAATGTAATTTGATTATAAGAATATTAAGATTTTAAAAATAATAGGCATATTCTTGCTGAATGAACAGTTCAAATTAGTCACATTAAAGAAAATAATAAACTTTAATCTGTGAAACCCATTATTGAGAAACTTCATTTAATGGATTAATCTCATGCCAAATTACATAGTACTCTGCAAAAAATGATTAATTACTAAATTGAAAAGTTTCCCCTTATGTATAAATTAGATATATAATCTGTTTGTGTTTATGTATGTTGTGTTTAAAATCCTCATGTTGCTTAGGATTACTTTGACTATCCAGGGTCCTTTATGGTTCCCTATTAATTTTATAATTGTTTTTCTAATTCTGTGAAAAATGGTATTGCTAGATTGATAAGAATAGCATTGAATTTGTAGATTGCTTTGGGCAATATGGCCATTTGGCCATTTAAAAAATATTAATTCTTCTAATTCGTGAGCAAGGAATGTTTTTCTATTTGCTTATGTTATCTGTGATTTCTGTTAGCAGTGTTTTATACTTCTCCTTGTAGAGATCTTTCACTTCCTTGGTTACGTGTATTCCTATGTATCTTGTGTGTGTGTGTGTGTGTGTGTGGATATTGTAATTGAGGCCATTTCTTTGATTTGGCTCTGAGCTTGAACATTTTTGTTATATAGAAATGCTACTGATTTTTCAAATTGATTTTATATCCTGAAACTTTATCAAATTAGTTATCTGTTATAGGAGACTTTAGGCAGAGTCCTCAAGGTTTTTAGTTATAGAATCAGATCATCAGTGAAGAGAGATCGTTTGATTTATTTTCTGATTTTGGATGCCTTTTATTTCATTCTCTTGCTTGATCACTCTGGCTAGTACTTCCAGTACTATATTATGTAGGAATGTTAAAAGTGGGCATCCTCTGCTTGTTTCAGTTCTCAAGAGGAATGCTTTCAACTTTTCCCCATGCAGTATGATGTTGGCTGTGGGTTTGTCATAGATGGATCTTACTATTTTGAGGTATGTTCCTTTGATGCCTAGTCTGTTGAGAGTTTCTATCATGAAAGGATGTTGAATTTTATTACAAACTTTTTCTGCATCTATTGAGATGATCACACACTTTTTGCTTTTAATTCTGTTTACGTGGTGAAGCACATTTATCGACTTGTGTATGTTGAACCAGCCTTGCATTTCAGGAATAAAGCCTACTTGATTGTGGTGCTATAACTTTTTGATGTGCTGCTGGATTCACAGAATACTAGTTTGCTACTATTTTCTTAAGGATTTTTGCATCTTTGTTCATCAGGGATATTGACTTGAAGTTTTCTTTTTCATTGTATCTTTGCCAGGTTTGGGTATTAGGATGATGCTGGCTTTGTACAGTGAGTTAGGGAGGAGCCCCTCCTCCTTGATTTTTTGGAATAGTTTTTGGAGAATTGGTACTAGGTCTTTTTTTGGATGTCTGGTAGAATTCACCTCTTAATCCATCTGATTTAGGGCTTTTATTTGTTGGTAGGCTTTTTATTAATGATTCAGTTTCAGAATTTGATATTGGTCTGTTCGGGGTTTCAATTCCTTCCCAATTTAATTTTGGGAGATTGTATGTTTTCAGGAATTTATCCATTTCCTTTAGACATTCTATTTTGTGTGCATAGAGTGTTTACAATAGTCTCTGAGGATCTTTTGTGTTTCTGAGGGATTGATTGTAATGTCACCTTTGTCATTTTTGAATCTGCTTATTTAAATCTTCTCTCAGATTTTTATTTATTAATCTAGTTATTGGTCTATTGATCTTATTTATACTTTAATATAACCATGTTGATTTCATTGATTCTTTGTATTGGTTTTTGGCTTAGATTTTGTTCAGTTCTCACATTTTAGTTATTTCTTTTTGTCTGCTGGCTTTAGGCTTAGTTTGCTCTTGTTTTTCTCCTTTTTCTAAGCGTGAAGTTAGGTCATTAATTTGAGGTATTTCTAAGTTTTTGAGGTGAGCATTTAGCACTATAAACTTTCCTCTTACACTGCTCTTGCTGTATGTTGTATCTCTGTTTTCATTTATTTTTTTAAATATGTATTAATTTCTGCCTTAATTTTACTGTTCATTCAAAAGTCATTCAGAAGCAAGTCATTTAATTTCCATGTAATCATGTAGTTTTGAGAGATTTTCTTCGCATTGATTTCTATTTATATTCCACTGTGATCTGAGAGAGTATGGTTGGTATGATTTCGATTTTTTGTATTTATTGAGACTTGGTTTATGGCTGAACATGTGGTCTGTCTGGGAGTAGGTTTTGTGTGCAGATGATAATGTATTGTGTAGTTGATAGGTGAAGTATTCTGTATGTGTCTACTAGGTCCAGTTAGTCAAATGTCAAATTTAAGTCTAGAATTTCTTATTTTTATTCCCTGATAATCTGTCTAATGCTGTCAGGGGAGTGTTTAAGTGCCTCATTATTATTGTGTGGCTGTCTAGGTCTTTTCATAGGTCTAGAAGTACTTGTTTTATGAATCTGGGTACTCCAAGGTTGGGTTCATATGTATTTATGTTAGTTACGTCTTCTCATTGAATTGAACTCTTTATCATTATGTAATGCTCTTCTTTGTCATAGCTCAACATCAAACTGTACTATAAAGCTAAAGTAACCAAAACAGCATAGCACTGGCACAAAAACAGGCACATCGACCAATAGAACAGAACAGATAACCCAGAAATAAAGTCACACACCTCCCATAATATGGTCTTTGACAAGTGACCAAAAAATTAGCAATGGAGAAACAACTCCCTATTCAATACATGGTGCTGGGATAGTTGACTAACCGTATGAGAAACTAGACCTCTGCCTTTCACCATATACAAAAGTTAACTAAAGATAGATTAAAGGTTTAAATGTAAGACCTCAAATTATAAAAATCCTAGAAGAAGACCGAAGAAACAACATTCTGGTCTCCAGCCTTGGGAAAAAAATTATGACTAAGTCCTCAAATACAACTGCAACAAAAACAAAAACAGACAAATGAGATCCAATTAAACTAAAGAAATTGTTTACAGCAAAAGAAACTGTTAACAAAGTAAACATACAACCTACAGAATGGGAGAAAATATTTGCAAACTATGCATCCAAAAAACAAATAACTCCATTAAAAAGTGGACAAAAGACATGAACAGATGCTGATCAAAATAAGACACACAAGCAGCTAACAAATGTATGCAAAAATTCTCAACATCACTAATCATCAGAGAAATGCAAATCAAAACTGCAATGAGATATTTCACACAAGTCAGAATGGTTATGATTAAAAAGTCATAAAACAACACATACTGGTGAGGCTGCAGAGAAAAGGGAATGCTTATGCACTTTTGGTAAGAATATAAATTAGCCCAGCCACTGTGGAAAGCAGTTCGGAGATTTCTCAAAGAACTTAGAATTGTTATCCAACCCAACAATCCCGTCACTGGATATATACCCAAAGGAAAACATATCATTTTACCAAAAGATACATGCACTCATAGGTTCAGCATAGCACTGTTCAAAATAGTAATGGCATGGAATCAACCTAGGTACCTGTCAATGGTGAATTGGATAAAGAAAATATGGTATATGTATGCCAAGTAATTCTGTGCAGTCATTAAAAATATGAAGTCATGTCCTTTGCTACAATGTGGATGCAGCTGGAGGCCTCTATTCTAACTAGATTAACACAGTAACAGAAAACCAAATACCATATGTTCACACTTATAAGTGAGAGCTTAACATTGGTACCCAGTGACAAAAAGATGGCAACAATAGACACTGGGGATAATTAGAGTGAAGAGGTAGGGATGTGGAGAAGTGTTGAAAAACTACCTATTGAGTGTTACGCCCACAACCTAGTGATGGGATCATTTGTATCCCAAACCTCAGCATCACAAATATACCCATACAACAAACTTGAACATGTTCCCCCGAATCTAAAATTAAACTTGAAATTATTAAATACGAAATTCCATAGTCGCATTAAAAATGAGTACAACAAATTTAAAATGGATTGTACATAGTTTAAATATTAACAGTGCTTAAATAGAAAAATGCAATGCGAACACTAAGAGTTAACTCATACTAAAATATATTCTCAAATTCCTGATGTGTTTTTATGTGAAGGTCCCCTAATGTCAGCATGTTAAATTAATCAACTCTCTAAGACATTTAAATTTTGTTATCCAGTATATTAGTCAGTATTCTTCAGAGAAACACAACGAACAGAATGGGATATGTGTACACACACACTCACACACATGCACGGTGATTTACTGTAGGAATTTGTTCATGCAATAATGGATACTGACAAGTCCCACAATCTGCTCTCTACAAATTGAAGAACGAGAAAACCTGTCCCCGTAATTCTGTGTGAATCTGAAGACCTAAGAATCAGGGAAGGCATGTTCTGAGGATGGAAGAGGAGGGATGTCCCAGCTCAAACAGAAGCAAATTCACCCTCTCTTCATCTCTTTGTTCTAGCCAAGCCCTCAATGGGTTAAATAATGTCTATCCACATTGGTGAGAGCCATCTTCTTTACTCAGTTTGCTGATTCAAATAATAATCTCTTCCAGAAACGTTGTCACAGACACACCCAGAAATAATATTTTTAACCTCACTTTAGGCATCTCTTAGCCCAATCGAGTTGACACATCAAACTAACCATAACACCAAGGTAATCATGTTAGTATTATTGCAAAGATATCAATAATGCATTCTTCTCACAAATACCCCTTTTCCTGTAAATTGTATCACTTCATTTCTTAAATGCCCTCATTGCAAAAAATAATAATAATAATAATATTGTATTGGTCAGGGTTCTTTGGAGAGATAGAATCAGAAAGATATATAGGAATACAGATATTTTAAAGAGATTTATTAGGGATATTGACTCACATGGTTATGGAGGCAAAGTCCCGTGATAGTTTGTCTGCAAGTTGGAGACCCTGAGATGCTGGCAGCATGACTCCATTTACAAGTCCAAAGCCCCAGGAACCAGGGAAACCTATGACATAACACTCAGTCTGAGTCTGAAGGCCTGAGAACTCAAGGGGCCACCGGCATAAGTCCTGGAGTGTCTGTGTAGAAGAGCCTAGATTTCTGATGTCCCGGGACAGGAGAAGAGTATATCCCAGCTCCAAGAGAAAGAGGGCATCACCTTTTTGTTCTTATCCTTGTCCTCAGATGATTGAATGGTGCCCAGACACACTGAGGGTAGATCTTCCCCACTTAGTCCACCAACTCACCTGCCAATCTCCTCTGGAAGCACCCGCACAGAAAATCCCTGAAATAATCCCTTACCGGCTCTCTTGGTAATTCTTAATCCAGTTAAGTTGACACCTAAAATTAACCATCAGAAACATATAACTTTGAACAATTTGCGTTTACCTTTACCCACTCACATAAAAACACCATACTTATGAATTCAAAAGGAATTAAATTGTTTGCAATTTTTTCTTTGATAGCTAGGAATGTTAGCACAACACCATACAGTGAGATGGCACAGCACAGTGGCTTAAGAGCACAGACTCCAGGTTCACACTGCCTAAGTTTGATCCTAGCTCTGTTATTTAATAATATGGGACACTGGCTAAGTTATTTAACATCTCTGCCTTGGTTTGCTTCTTTATAAAATGGAGATAATAAATATTTCCCACCTTATACGATTGGTATGATGATTAAATTTACTTATATATGTTAATAAGTATATTGAACAATGGCCTGTAAGTACTTAATGATTAATTGCAATTATTATATCTCTTATTAAAGATGGTTTGCTTATATGTCATACAGCCATAAGAGATATTTTGTGATTGGGATCAGGAAAACAGGACATATCAAAGGTAGGTAGTCACCTGTTTTTCTATGCAATATTCTTAAATATTTGATACTTTTACAATAGTTTTAGTTCAAAGCAAATTTGAAAGGAAGGTACAGAGATATCCTGTATATTTCCTGCCCCCACACATGCATAACCTTTTCCATTATCAACATCCTTGTGTGAGTCCATTTTCACACTGCTGTAAAGAACTACTTGAGACTGGGTAATTTATAAAGGAAAGAGGTTTAATTGACTCACAGTTCCACATGGCTGGTGAGGCCTCAGGATACATACAGTCATGTTGGAAGGTGAAGGGGAATCAAGCACCTTCTTCACAAGGCAGAAGGAGAGACAGCCAAGAGGGAAACCACCAAACACTTTTAACCCATCAGATCTTGTAAGCATTCACTCACTATCATGAGGACAGCATGGGGGAAACTACCCCCCTGATCCAATCATCTCCCACCAAGTCCCTCCCTCAACATGTGAGGATTATAATTCGAGATAAGATTTGGGTGGGGACCCAGAGCCAAATTATATCAATCCCCAAGAAGTCTGGTAAATTTGTTACAATTGATGAACCTCTATTGAAACATCATTATCACCCAAAGTCTGTAGTACACATTAAGGTTTATTTTGTGTTGAACGTCCTATGGGTTTGACAAATACGTAATGAAATATAGCCAACACTATAGTAGTATACAGAGTGTTTTCACTACCCAGAAAAATCTGCCATGCTGTATCTATTCATCCCTCACTCCCTGCAACCTCTGGCAATAATTGATCTTTGTTTTTCTCCATTGTTTAGCCTTGTCCATAGTGTCACATGGTTGGACACATACAGTATGTAACTTTTTCATACTGGCATTTTTCACTTAGTAATATGTGTTTAAGCTTATAACATGTGTTTTCATGGCTTGTTTTCAGTGCTGAATAATATTCTATTTTCCAGTCTGGTTGTAGCACAGTGCATTTATCCATTCACCTACTGCAAGAAATCTTCGTTGCTTCCAAGTTTTGACAATTATGAATGAAACTGCTTATAAACATTCTTGTTCAGGTTTATGTGTGAACATATGTTTTCAACTCTTTTGGGTAAACACCAAGAAGTGAGATTGCTGGATCGTACCATAAGAATATGTTTAATTTTTGGAGAAACTGCCAAACTGTCTATCAAAGTGGCTGGACCATTTTGTGTTTTCACTGGTAATAAATGAGAGTTCCTGTTGTTTTGCGTCCTGGTCAACATTTGGTTTTTAACGTGTTCTGGATTGTGGCCATTTTAGGTATGTAATGATATCTCATTGTTGTTTTAATTTGTAGTTCCCTGATGACATAAGATGTAGAACATCTTTTTATATGCTTATTTGCCATCTGTAAATATTTTTTGAGATGTCTGTTAAGGTTTTTGGTCTATTTTAGTTAAGTAATTTGTTTTCCTATTGATTAGTGTTTAAAGTTTCTTCTATATTTTGAAAAACAGTCGTTTATCTGATATGTCTTTTGCAAGTATTATCTCCCAGTCTGTGTTTTTTTTTTTTTTTCATCTTCTTGATAGAAATTTTTAGTTTTAATGCAGTCTAGTTCACCAACTATTTCTTTCATGAATAGTCCCTTGGGTGTCATATCTAAAAATCATTGCCAAACCTAAGGTCATGTAGATTTTCTCATGTGTTAATTTCTAGGAGCTTTCTAGTTTTGTATATTACCTTTAGGTATGTGATCCATTTTGAGTTAGGTTTTGTGAAGAATATAAGATCTATGTAGAGGTTCACTATTTTCTATGGGAATGTCCAGTAGTTAAGCATCATTTGTTAAGAAGACTTTCTTTGCTCCATCCTACAGCCTTTGCTCTTTGTCAAAGAATATTGTGGGTCTATTTCTGGACTCTCTAGTATGTTCCATTAATCTATTTGCCTATTCCTTCACCAACCCTAAACTGTCTTATTTACTGTAGCTTCACAGTAAATCTGAAAGTCAGATAATGTCAAAGCTTCAACTTTGTTCTTCTCCTTCAATATTTTGTTAAATGTTCTGGGTCTTTTGCATCCCCATATAAACTCTAGAATCAGTTTGTCAATTTCTATAAAATAATTTGCTGGGGTTTTGGTTGGGAAGGTATTGAATCTATAGATCAAGTTGGAAAAAGCTGACATCTTAACAACATTGAATCATCCTATCCGTGAACATACATTATCTATCCATGTATTTAGTTTGTCCTTGATTTCTTTCATTAGAATTTTGTAGTTTACCTCATATTTTGTAATCTTGATGGATGTTTCATAAGTATTTCATTTTTGGAGATGCTAATGTAAATGGAAGTATGTTCTTAATTTCAAATTCTGCTTGTTCATTGCTGGTATTTAGAAAAGGATTTGACTTTTTCTTATTAACCTCATATTCTACAACTATGCTATAATTATTCATTCCAGGAGGATTTTTATTATTGTTGATTTTTTTAAAATTCTACATAGACTATCAAGTCATCAGAAAAAAACATGTTTTCGACCTTTTTTTTTTTCTTTCTTTCTTTCTTACTGCATTTAGATAGGACTTTCAGTACAACAGTGAAAATAAGTGGTAAGAGGAGACGTCCTTGCCTGTTCTTGATCTTAGAGGGAAAGGTTCTGGTGTCTTACCATTAAGTATGATGTTAGCTGTAGATTTTTTGTAGATATTCTTTTTCATGTTGAGGAAGTTTCCCTTTATTCCTAAGTTACTGATTTTTTTATCATAAATGGGTGATAGATTTTTTTCAGATAATTTATCTGCATTTTTAATATACTTACATGATTTTTTAAATTTAGTTTGCTGATGTGATGGATTACATTAATTGATTTTTAAATATTGAACCAGCCTTGTATACCTGAGATAAATCTAAGTAGGTCATGTTGTATAATTCTTTTTGTATATATTTGGATTCAATTTGCTAAAGTTTTTTGAGGATATTTGTATCTATATAGGAGATACTAGTCATAGTTTTCTTTTCCTGTACTGTCTCTGTCTAGGTTTGTTGCTAAGATGAGGCTAACCTCATAGAATGATGTAGAAAGTTTTTCCTCAGCTTCTATCTTTTGAAAGTAATTGTAGAGAATTGGTATAATTTATTCTTTAAAAGTTTGGTGGAATTACCAGCGAATACTTATGTACCTGATGCTTTCTGTTTTGGAACATTACTAATAATTGCTTTAATTTATTAAATACATATAGACCTATTCAAATTGTCTATTTTTGCTTTTATTAGATAGATTTTATTTTCTTTTAAGGAATTGGTTAATTTCATCTAGGTTATCAAAGTTGTGGACATAGATTTGTTCATAATACTCATTATCTTTTTTTTTTTTTTTTTTTTTTTTTTTGAGACGGAGTCTCGCTCTGTCACCCAGGCTGGAGTGCAGTGGCCGGATCTCAGCTCACTGCAAACTCCACCTCCCGGGTTCACGCCATTCTCCTGCCTCAGCCTCCCGAGTAGCTGGGACTACAGGCGCCCGCCACCTCGCCCGGCTACTCATTATCTTTTAAATGTCCATGAGATCTGTAATAATGGCCCATCTGTAAGTTTTAATAGTAATTTACATCCTCTCTTCTTTTTAGTTAGCCTAACTAGAGGCTTATTGATTCAATTTATCTTTTCAAAGAAACAGCCTTTTGGTTTCCTTGATTTTTCCCTATTGATTTCTTATTTTCAATTGCATTGGTTTCTTCTCCATGTTTTATTATTTATTTTCTTCTGCTTACTTTAATTGGCTCTTCTTTTTCTCATTTTCTAATTTAGAAGCTTAGATAAATGATTTTAGATATTTCTTTTCTAACAGATGCATTCAATACTATAAATGTCCCTCTAAGCATTGTTTTTACTACATCCCACAAATTTTAATAAATTATATTTATTTTTATTTACTTAAAAATATGAATATTTCTCTTGAAAATTTTCATTTTACCCTTGTGTTATTTAGAAGTGTGTTCATTGTTTAATCTCCATGTATTTTAATCTCCAAAATATTTTAAAATATTTTTAAATTCCTCTTGAAATTTCCCACTTTACCCATGTGTTATTTAGAAGGATTTTCATTGTTTAATCTCCATGTATTTTAGGATCTCCCAGCTATTTTTTCCTGTTATTTTTTTCTTGTTTAATTTCATTGCAGAATATAAAGCAATTTCAAAATTGTCAAGGTGTGTCTTATTGCCTAGAATATGATCTATCTCATTGAATATTTTCTGTGAGAGAGGAATGTGTATTGTTGTTGGATAAAGTAGTCTGTAGATATTCATTATATCCAGTTGACTCATGATATTGTTAAGTTCAAGTATGTTCTTACTAATTTTCTGCCTGCCGTAGTCATCTATTTCTGATAGAGGGGTGTTAAAATCTCTAACTACAACGGTGGATTTATCTATTTCTCCTTGCAATTCTATCAGTTTTTGCCTGACATACTTTGATGGTCTTTTGTTAGGCACAAACATGTTAAGAATTGTTGTTATCATAGTTCATTTTGTGCTGCTATAACAATACCACAGACTAATTTACAATAAACAGAAATGTATTGGCTCACAGTTCTAGAGATTGGGAAGTCCAAGATGGAGAGGCTGCCTTCCTGCAAAAGCCTTTTTTCTGCATTATCCAACGGCAGAAAGGCAAAGACGGTGAGAGAGCAAGGGGGGCTGAACCCATTCTTTTATAATGAACCCCTT
Organism: Trachypithecus francoisi; assembly: GCF_009764315.1. Classification (NCBI taxonomy): domain Eukaryota; kingdom Metazoa; phylum Chordata; class Mammalia; order Primates; family Cercopithecidae; genus Trachypithecus; species Trachypithecus francoisi. The sequence continues at coordinate 11,860,298 of NW_022681469.1, read as the reverse complement.
TTCACAATAATGAACTCACTCCCTGTATTAGTTAGGGTTCTCTAAAGTGACAGAACTAATAGGCTATATGGTATACAGGAAGGGGAGTTTATTAGGAGAATTGACACACAGGATCGCAAGGTGAGGTCCCACAATAGACCATCTGCAAGCTGAGGATCAAGGAAGTTAGTTGGAGTCCCAAAACCTCAAAAGCAGGGAAGCCGACAGTGCAGCCTTCAATCTGTGGCAGAATGTCTAAGAGCCCCTGGTCAATCACTGGTGTAAGTCCAAGAGTCCAAAAGCTGAAGAACTTGGAGTCTCCTGTTCTGGGGGCAAAAAGCATCCAGCATCAGACAAAGATGAATGCCAGAAGACTAGGCACACCTGTTCATTCCACTTTCTTTTGCCTGCTTTATTCTAGCCACACTGGCAGCTGATTAAATGATGCCTACCCAGATTGAGGTTGGGTCTGCCTCTCTCAGTCCAGATTCAAATATTAATCTCCTTTGGCAACACCTTCACAGACACACCTATGAGTAACATTTGCATCCTTTAATTCAATCAAGTTAACATTCAATATTAACCATCACGTTTACATAATAACGGCATTAATCCACTCATGAGAGCAAAGCCCTCATGGCTTCATCTCTTCTTAAAGGTTTTACCTCTCAACGCTATTGCACTGGGGATTAAGTTTTCAACACATATTTTTGGAGTGACAAATTCAAACCATAGCAGTTATGACCAAGAACTTTCTCCTTTATCAGTATGAGATGTTCCTCTTTATTCCTAATATATTTTATTGCTTTGAAATCGACTCTGTCTGAAATTAGTATACCTACTCCTGCTTTCTTTTGATTAGTGTTAACATGGTACTTCTTTCCCCATCCATTTACTTTTAATCTACATGTGTCTTTATATTTAAACTGAGTTTCTTATAGACAATATAGAGTTGAGTCTTATTTCTTGATTCATTCTGACAATCTCTATCTTTTAATTAGTGCATTTAGACAACTGATGTTCAAAAATGATTACTGATATAGTTGGAATAGTATCTACCAGCATACCAAGTATACCAATTGATATAGTTGAAGAATTAATACTGATAGAATTGGATTAATATTTGGTACTGCTTTGTATTTGTTGCCTTCCTTTGTTCCTATTTTTGTCTTCCAGTCCTTTTTCTGCGTTTTGTAGTTTTAATTGAGCATTTTATATGCTTACATGTTCTCTCCTCACTTAGCGTATAAATTACACTTCTTTTATTTTATTTTTATTTTTTGAAATGGAGTCTCACTCTGTTGCCCGGGCTGGAGTGTAGTGGCATGATCTTGTCTCACTGCAACCCCTGCCTCCAAGTTCAAGTGATTCTCCTGCCTCAACCTCCCAAGTAGCTGGGATTACAGGCATCCACCACCATGCCTGACTAATTCTTGTGTTTTTTAGTTGAGATGGTGGTTTCCATGTTGGCCAGGATGGTCTCAAACTCCTGATCTCCTGTGATCTGCCCGCCTCCACCTCCCAAAGTGTTGGGATTACAGGTGTGATCCACCACACCTGGCCACATTTATTTTTAATACTTTTTTTTTTAATTGTCGTCCTGGAGTTGCAACATGCATTTATATATAACCCAAGCCCACTTTTAAGTAACAATATACCACTTCATGGGTAGTGTGAGTGAGTATCTTATAATAAAAAACAATCTTAATTCTTTCTTCCCATCCCTTGTATCATTAATGTCATTGATTTTACTCATATGTAAGTATACACACACATATACAATATATACATAAGTATACATAATTGAATACATTTTTGATGGTATTTTTTTGAACAAATGTCTACTTGTTAAATCAATTAAGAATAAGTAAACTAGAGTATGGGAAAGCTCAGAAGCCAACACAAGATCCCAGAAAATGGGGCCAGGCTTGCAGGGAAACTAAGCAGCCAGCAATACCTGTCAAGGTTATGTTCCCTGATATGCAGCAATGATGCTGAGCTGCAGCTGAGAGTACTTTCCCATTGCAAGGAATATCAGGGCCATACTTCTGCTGTCTCAAGTGACCAAGTTTAGCATGGGCTCTCTCAGCTCAAGCCACCAGCCCTCCCTAGGACCCCAGAAGGTGAAGCCCTTGTGTGAGATTCTGGCTCTTGTCAAGGCAGGGTGCTAAAGAAGAAACAGAAAAGAAATTACGAAAAACATTTAATTTTATCTTTACTTACTTCTTCTTTGATGCTCTTCCATTCTTTGTGTACATTTGAGATTTTGACCTGTATCATTTTGCTTGTCTCTAAATGACTTAAGATGTTCTGCAAAGCAGGTCTACTGACAAGTCCCCTTAATCTTTTTCTTTGGCCAGAGAAAGTCTCTATGTCTCCTTAACCTTTGAAAGATAGTTTCACAAGGTACAGGATTCTAGGTTTGTGGGTTTTCTTCTCACTCAACACTAAATAATTCACTCTACTCTTTTCTTGCTTTCATGGTTTCTGAGAAGAAGTCAGATGTAATTTTTGTTGTTGTTCCTCTGTAGGTAAGGTGTCACCCATCCCCTCTCTGGCTTCTTTCAGGACTTTTAATTTTATATAATTTGAAAATGATGTGCCTACATACAGTTTTTTGACATTTATCCTTCTTTGTGTTCTCTGAGCTTCCTGAATACATGGTTTCGTGTCTGACATTAATTTGGGAAAGTTCTCAGTCATTCTTGTTTGAAATCTTTATTTGGTTCATCTGTCTCTTCTCTTTCTTATAGTCCTATTACAATTTTGTAGTTTCTCACAGTTGTTGTATATTCTGTTACAGTTTTTTTTCAGTTTTTATTATTTTTGTTTTTCAATCTTGGAGGTTTCTATTGAGATGCCATCCAGCTCAGAGAATTTTTCTTCCATCATGTTCAGTATACTGTTAACTACATCAAAGATACTTTTATTTGTGTTACAGTGTTTTTGAGCTCTAGCATTTCTCCTTAGCTCTTAAGATTTCCATCTCTCTGCACTTTACCTATCTGTTCATGCATACTGTCTACTTTATCCATTAGAGCCCTTAGCATATTATCATGCTTGTTCTAAATTCCCTGTCTGATAATCCAGTATCCCTGCCACGTCAGTCTGTGATGCTTGCTTCATCCCTTCAAATTGTTTTTTGTCTTTTTATATGCTTTGTAATTTTTTTCTTTACAGCCAGACACAATGTACTGTGTAAAAGGAAGTACTTTACACAGACCCTCAGTAATGTGGTGGTAAGGTGCATGGGGAGGGAGTACATTCTACAGTCCTCTGATTAGGTCTCAGTCTCTTAGTACCCCTATGCCTTTGGACTGTGAACATCACAAGTGTTTCTCAGGGATTTTTTTTTTCTACCTCCTTAGTTGGGACAGGATGGTTACATTGGGCTGAAGTTGGGTATTTCCCTTCTTCCAGGAAAGTTGGGTTATGATAAAACCCCAAGAGGTTGAATTCTGGTTAACCAGTTTCTCCTGAAGGCAGACCTTGTTAAGAACACAGTGTTCTGGCATATTGCAAAATGATTCATTTTCATCTTTTCCTGCTAGAAGGATAAAAAGATTTTTCTCCAATATTTGCTGTGAAAACCTGGTTGAGCTCCTTGGAGCAAAACTCACAAAGTGTGGGACTCGTCCTTTGACTGGGTCCTCATGGAGTTTTAACTCTCAGACTCCTTCATACTTAGCCTCTAGCAATTTGTCAATTACAGTTCAGGTTTCTATACCCAAGCTGTGAAGCAGGTTCATGGTGTTCTAGTTACTGTTTCAAAAGGAGGACTCTAAACATTTCCACCCACTGCACTTTAGGTGCACAAATCTACAGTGAGACAACACTTGCACACAACAGGTTACATGAAGCAGATTTATTACAGATAGGTAACAAGGGACAGCAGAAGCCTAGGACTCATGACAAAGCTGTCCCCCAAGGTTCAGGAAAGCTGCATGAGATGGATGGAATCTCATCTGCATGCACCTTATGTTACACTGCAGCTAAGGGACCCCAAAAAGCAGCCTGTCGTGGGCTTGATACCCTGGGGCATTGTGATGCACTGGGGAAAAGCATTGTAGAATATTCTGCTCTAGGAGGAATAGGAATGAAGTGTGGGATGTTCTAGCCAGTTTTTCCTTATCTCAGGATGTTAGACTCCCAGAACATTTACAGCTATTAAGAACTACAAGGGCTGGGTGTGGTGGCTCATGCCTATAATCCCAGCACTTGGGGAGGCCGAGGCAGGCAAATCATGAGGTTAGGAGATGGAGATCATCCTGGCCAACATGGTGAAACCCCGTCTCTACTAAAAATACAGAAAATTAGCTGGGCGTTGTGGCACGTGCCTGTAGTCCCAGCTACTCGGGAAGCTGAGGCAGAAGAATTGCTTGAACCCGGAAGGCAGAGCTTGCAGTGAGCCAAGATCCACCCACTGCACTCCAGCCTGGTGATAGAGAAAGACTATATCTAACAAAAAAGAACTACAAGCAAGAAATCAAAGAGAGTTGGGTTGGCCCAAGGCCACCTGGAGAACGGTCCCACGCCAGTGCTTGTTCCCACAGAGGTTTTTGCTTCAGCATGTTGTGATTCTCTGTATCCCTCATCTGTCTCTTTAATTTGGGGCACAGCAGTTTGCCCTGTGACCTTATTTCTGTTTTGCGTCTAAGAAGAGTTGCTGATTTTTCAATTTGTTCCGCTTTTTACATGTTGTTAGAATGGAATGGCAACTTTCAAGCTCCTTACATGCAGAACCAGAAACTAGAAGTCTCCATACTATTTTTAAAGTATGGCTTTACATTTTTAAATGATTGAAAAATCAAAACAATGATATTTTCTGACATATGAAAGCTACACTATATCAAAATTTTACGGTCCATAAATAAAGTTTTATTGGAACACACACAGCAGAGTTAAATGTGGCCCAAAGCCTAAAATATTTATTATCACCCTTTAGAGAAAAATGTACCTGACCCGTGGGCTATGTGTGCTACCATAACAATCTGACACTTTCTACCTTTCTTAACTATAATACTAAAATAATCCAATAATTATTTTATGTTTTCCAGGAAATCAAAGCAGAACATTATTAGGAAATCTTTAGTTAGAATTTTTAAATTAGAAATAATTTATTTCATATTCCCAGAAAGTATATAATGGGTGAAGTATGAATGAGTTTGAATTTGCATAACTGTTAACATTATCCATGTTCCCCCGCTCTCTTGCTCGCTCTCTATTTATATGTATATATATATACACACACACACATAAACACACATACATACCAGTGATATCCTCTACAATGAAACATATTAATCTTTCCTATACTTTATTTAACACCAAAGTTTCTTGATTCTGTTTTTTATTAGTAGATAGGGCTTATTTTCTGAACCCTCTTGCCAAGTCCTCTGATGACTTTAGAGATGCCTCTATCTTATACACTTGTTAAAAGCAACTCTCCCTTCATTGTCCGGTATGTTGTAAGCACAGAGTAGAACATTTGATAGAGACTTACTGACTTGAATTAAATTACTTGCAGTTAAGTAAAACATTCCAAATCATGAACCCTCAATTATCATGTCTGTGTTTACCATGTCCTAAGGCCTTTGAAATAGAAGTACAATTTAAAAGTTCTAAAATAATTACAGAAGTAAATACAGCACCATATTGCTCACTATAAAGTACAACTGTCAATTACAAATTCAATTGTCAGGGGCCACTTGTGAATCTGGAGAACTTCACAAATGTTCTGTCTTGTAACTGAACTGGAAATGTTTTTAGGGTTGCCCTTTGTTTAATAGTTTTAAATATTTATAACCTGACTAATTATTTTCCTGAAATACTTTCTTACTAGCTAAAAAATGTGCTGGGAACAAACACAATACCTGCTGAAAATACTGAAAGTGACTTTTGTCCCTTTTGGTGTAGGGATAAATGTTATCCCACCTAAATAAAATGACTCTTGTTTTTAATCATGTTTAAACTACCCTTTGCAGTCTGACCTTTCCCTGGAATGATCCATTTTCTACGCTCCATTTTATCATGCTGCCAGTAATATCATCAAAAACTTTTCAAGAACATATTAAATTGGCGTTAAATTTATATTGAGCTTTAAAATGAAACAGCATTAGGACTTTGTGCCTCTCTGTTTTATATCTGCATACTCTCAACATTCCAGTGTTAGAGATTGGAATTCCTTTCACTCCAAATACTTTAAGTTTAAAAAAAAAAAATAAAACTAAGGAATTATTTCTGCTTTGTACAGCAGAATGGGCACACAGGGATTCTAACAAGGATTTGAATCCTAATATCAGCACTTAGCCCCTCAATGTCTTTGAGCATGTTAATTTTCAAAGCCCAAATGGTCTTATCTGATAAGGTATCATTATCTCTTCTTTGCATTGTTCTTGTTAGAGTTAGAAATAATAGATGTAGCGCAATTGTCACTATGAGCCCTCAATAAAAGATGGATGTTGTTGCTGCTGTTGTAATCTGATCAAGGTCTTTATTGACCCAGTGAAAACCTTTCTACTCCTTGCTCTAAGAAACCATTTCCTTCTTCCTAATTAGTCCTCAGTAAAATGAATAATTTATTAGAGGACTTGGTCTAAAAACAGTCATTTATATTAGGACTTCATTGTGTAGTTGGAACTTCAGGCCATGGCTTGGAAATATCATGGAAATGTGGCATGAACTTCGCGGGATGGTAGGAGATAAGTAGGAGAGTTGGGAGCCAAGAAAAGAAGCAAAAAAAAAAAAAAAAAATCACTAGAGGAAACTTTCCTTCTCTCACCCATGCTCATTTTGAATTCAACATATCTTTGGCAGGTTTTCTTAAGGTCAAGGACAGCTTTAAAGAAAATTGTTTTGGATCCTCCAACTCCCCTTCATAACCCTATCCTACTACATAGCTTTACAAATTGCCTCTTTTAAAGATTTCCCCAGAACTATCCTCTTCACTCTGTACACACCAAGAAATTAGCCTTCTGCTCTTTTCCTATTCTTCCCTTCACAATTCATGCTACTTCAGTATACGTAACCCAGAATTTATTCAAGGTTTATGTGTTAATTTAACAAATATTTATTTAGTGACTACCTTTATTGTACCAGTTAAGCATATAACAAAAAACAAAACTCAAAAACAGTCTGCCCTCACTGAGCTTATATATTGGTGGAAAGATACAGACAATTAATTGAACCAGATAAACTATTGTGTATATTAGAAAAGGATAAGGGGTGTGAAAAGAAATAAAGTAAGGAAGGGGGGTAAAATATACTGGGAAGTAGAAAGTTTCAGTTTTTCAGAAACAGCTTCACCGAGAAGATGGCAATTGAGTAATATAACCAAGGTTGCAAGTCAGGAGGTTATTAATGGAGAAAGCAATGTAGGCAGGAAGAATTGCAAGTGCAAAGGCCAGGAGGCAGGAAGATGCCCTGCATGGTCTAAGAAGATAAAGGAAGCCATTGTGGTTAGATTAGAGAGTATGAAGTCAAATAGGGCTGGTGTGGAGGCAACTGGAGAATATCTAGACTCTTGTAAGCTACTGGAAAAAAAAAAGTTGGCCTTTAGTCTGAGTAGAATGGGAAACATTTGAAGATTTGAATGAAGAAGTGAAATGATCTTACTTGTGTTTTTTTAAAAGCTCCTTCTAACTGCCTCATTGTAAATGGATTATAAGGGAGCAAGGGGGAAAAGGCTGACCAGTTAGAATATATTACAAATATCCAGATGGTATTATTGGTAGGGCTAGAAGGAAGTGGTTGGACTCTGAATAGGATGCAGTAACAGATGGATGACAGAGGACAGTGACAGGGTCACGGAGGACACAGAGGTTTTTGCCCTGGAGTATTAGAAAGTTCTAAGTTGCCATAAATTGAGATGGCAAAGGTTATGTACAGCCTGCTTTTGGGTTCAGTATCAGGACTGCAAATTTAGATATGTTGACTTTGGGCTCTCAACTCATGATTCCAGGGAAGATGTGGAATAGGCAGTTGAATATAGACATCTGGATCTCAGGGGAGACATGATCCTGGGGTGTCAAACTTGAAGAATTCTCAAAATAGAGATGATATTTGAAGTTGTGAGACTAAAGGAGAATGCTAAGGGAGTGAACGTAGAAAGAAAAGGTGGAAAGTCTGAGGCTGATCTTCATTTGCACTCTAATATTAATCAGTTGGTGAGAGAGGAAGAAGCAGAGAGTAGAAGCAGATGATAGAGGAATGGCTAAGGATTGGTGTAAAAGCCTACAAATGAAATTGTGTCAAGGAATAGTAGATGAACAAGTAGGTCAAATGCTGCTAAATGATCATTAAGATGACGACTGAAAATGATGATGAGCTTAAGAAAAGACTTGGTGTGCCTGCATGGAGTAGTTTCAAGTAAGAATGAAAGTAAAAAGCTATTGAAACCAGAGAATACAGATTCTTTACTTTTGAAAATGAGTTTTGCTATAAAGGGGAACAGAAAAATTGGGTGATAGGTAGAGAGAAAAACATGGTTATGATTATTTTTGATGAAAGAAAAATCTGTATGATAACAGAAATGAATCAACAGAGTCTTAAACAGTCAATAATGTAGGAGAAAGGGGAAACCACTGTAGAAATTTCCCTGAGCAGGAAGGGGGAAGGGGTTATAAGATCTGGTGCACAAGAGAAGTATCCAGCTTTAGGTACAAGGACAGTTAATCTTGTTAGCAGAGGGAAGACTGAGTAGGTGACTGGCTGGTTAGATGTAAACAGCCTATATTAGCCTTTCTTGGAGCATTTTCATTTAGATATAAGCTACTATTTAAGTAACAAAATCTCTAATCATATCATTTTAGTAAATTTAAATGAAGAATTTCCATTAGGATATGTAACTCACTTTTTAATTTTTTTATTATACTTTAAGTTCTGGGATACATGTGCAGAATGTGCAGATTTGTTACATAGGTATACACGTGCCATGGTGGTTTGCTGCACCCATCAACCCATGATTTACATTAGGTATTTCTCCTAATGCTATCCCTCCCCTAGTACCCCACCTCCCAACGGGCCCTGGTGTGTGATGTTCCCCTCCCTGTGTCCATGTGTTCTCATTGTTCAACTCCCACTTATGAGTGAGAACATGCGGTGTTTGGTTTTCTGTTCTTGTGTTGGTTTGCTGAGAATGATGGTTTCCAGCTTCATTCACGTCCCTGCAAAGGACATGAACTCATCTTTTTGTATGGCTGTATAGTTTTCCATGGTGTATATGTGCCACATTTTCTTTATATATAGGGAGAGGTAGACTAGATAGAAACTCTTAAATCCTAATATGCAAATCTAACCCTGGGGAAAACATTACACTGGTTAAAAGTAGCCCATTTAGGAAGCACAAAATTCATTCTTTTCCTTATGCCTGACAGGGCATCCAGCAACTCCAGTTTGTAAATGAGCTTATTCATTTGAACTGGGACCCATAGCTTTACTCAAGAATGAACAGCTTGAGTTAATCTCTCCTTGAAAATTGCTATTAGAATTAAACTCCTTAGTCAACCTTTTAACTCAACTGTTTCAAAACTCCTTTGGTTTTGAATCAATAAAAGCATTGAGGATGTGGCAGTTGAGCAGATGGGTGGTCCACTTGGTAAAGCTTTGTTATCTCCATGTAAGCCACAATAAAACTCTGACCTGACAAAAAGAAAGTGTTTACACAAATCAAAACAGAAACCTCTATACTATAACTTACACAGTGTTTCCAGTTGGCATCTACAAGTATTAACGCAGACACAGTGACAGGTTTCAAATAAACTTGATAGAAAAGGCCATTCATATTTTATCATGTTGGGTTGATGGACTTACAATTGTGAACAATGTTTTACTCAAGCTTAGTGAAAACTCCTAGGTAGTAATCAATATTCTCAGTCACCATTGCATTGAAAATATGTTCTTGTCTATGTTGACAAAGGCATCAAATTAAACTTGCGAAGGTAGATTATTTTTTCTTTTCTGCTGATGTAACAAATACATATTATAACTGAAACTGAAATATAATAAATTAAAAAATAAATGCTATGCAGATTTGAAAGAAGATAACGGGATATCTAATCCATGGCTCTATTAAAGCTTTATATTTTGTTACTTAAAACCATCTTTCTAAATATTAAACATAAATTCTGCTAAAATAGCGAGGGGGACATTGTTGAAACTTACTGTACATCAAACTACGAGTTTCCAATCTTTAAGCAAAAATATAGTTATTAAAATGTTGCTTACAAATTACTTCAAAAAATTTTAATACTGACATGCAATTAAATGATCCAAAGGCTTCATACATTTACCACATTTAACATGCTTTTGACAAAATCTGAGGTTTCATAAACTGTTGTTTACTGAGTTTATTTTGCATCCAAGATCTCAGGAGGATTTAAGCTTTCATCTGTTTTTCAAAACCTCAGTTACATTTTATTTTTGATTTGATTTTTTTTTTTTTTTTTTGAGACAGAGTCTTTCTCTGTCGCCTGGCTGGAGTACAGTGGTGCTATCTCAGCTCACCACAACCTCTGCCTCCCGGGTTCGAGCAATTCTCCTGCCTCAGCCTCCTGAGTAGCTGGAACTACAAGCGTGTGCCACCACACTGGGCTAATTTTTGCATTTTTAGTAGAGACAGTGTTTCGCCATGTTGGACAGAATGGATTTGATCTCTTGACCTCATCCATCTCAGTCTCCAAAAGTGCTGGGATTACAGACATGAATCGTGCTACCTGGCCTGAAATATTTAATTGACATAAAGATTATACATATTCAAGGAATAAAAGAAGATTTGACATACATATATATACATATATAGTTATCACAAAGTAATTAATGCATCTATCCTGCATTAATTAATCCAGGCTGTACATTAGACCTCTAGAACTTGTTCATCTTATAACTGAAAGTTTGCATCCCTGAACCAACATCTCCTCATGTGCTCCACACCCTATGCCCTGGAAACCACTATTCTACACTTTGTTTTTGTGACTTTGAGCTTTTAGATTCCACATATACGTGAGATTATACACTATTTGTCCTTCTGTGTCTGGCTCATTTTAGTTAGCCTAATGTATTAGTCTATTCTCACACTGCTACAAAGATACTACCCGAGACTGGGTAATTTATAAAGGAAAGAGGTTTAATCAACTCACAGATCTATTTGGCTGGGGAGGCCTCAGGAAACTTACAATCACAGCAGAAGGCAGAAGACGAAAAGGAATCAAAGCATGTATTACATGGCAGCAGATGAAAGAGAAGAGTGAAGCGGGAACTGCCAAACACTTTTAAAACATCAGCTCTCCTAAGAACGCACTCAGTACCATGAGAAAAGCCTGGGAGATACCGTCCTCATGATACAATTACCTCCCACCACCAGGTCCTTCCCTTGACACCTGGGAATTATAATTTGAGATGAAATTTGGTTGGGGACACAGAGCCAAACCATATCACCTAATGTCCTCCAGGTTCATCCATGTTGACACATATGGCAGTATTTCTTTCTTTTTTAAGGCCGAACAACATTCTATTCAATACACACATTTTCTTTGTCCATTCATCTGTGACTGACACTTAGGTTGTTTCTATTATATATCTTGGCTGTTGTGAATAATGCTGCAATGGACATGGGAGTGTAGATATCTCTCTGACATACTGATTTTATTTCCTTTTGCTATATACCCAGAAGTGGGATTGCCAGATCACATGATAGTTCCATTTCAAGATTTTTGAGGAAGCTCCATGATATTTGCCATAGTGGTTGTACAATTTACATTCCCACCAATAGTGTACAAGAGTTCACTTTTCTTCACACCTTGCCAACATTTATTATCACTTGTCTTTTTGATAATAACCATTCCAGCAAGTATGAGGGGATACCTCATTATGGTTTTAATTTGTATTTTTCTGATGATTAGTGATGTTGAGCATCTCTTCGTATACGTGTTGGCCATTTATATGTCTTTGGTGGAAAACGTCTCTTCAGGTCCTTGGCCCATTTTTGAATCAATTTATTTTTAAACATTCAGTTGTGTGAGATCTTTATATGATTTGGACATTAACTCCTCATCAGATAATATAAAGTTTGCAAATATTTTCTTCCATTTCATAGATTACTTTTTTATTTTGTCAATTGATTTTTGTTTTTTGTTTGTGATTTTTGCTGAGTAGATACTTTTTAGTTTTATATAGTCCTGCTTGTTTATTTGCACTTTTGTTGCAAGACATAAAATCGACATACAAATCAGATGCATTTTTAAACACTGACAGCAAACCAACTAAAACAGAAAATAAGAAAATGATCGCATTTATAATAGATAGCATTAAAAGAACGTAAGACTTAGGAATACATTTATCCAACGAGGTGAAGAACTGTACACTGAAAACTGTAAGACATTGATGAAAGAAATTGAAGAAGGCACGAATAAATGAAAAGATAGCCCATATACATGGATTGGAAGAATTAATATTGTTTAAATGTACATGTAAACCACAGCGATCTACAAATTCAGAGTAGTCATTAAAATTCCAAAGGCATTTTTCACACAAATGCCATTTCACAGAAATGCCACAGAAAAGACAATCCTAAAGTTTTAATGATACCATAAAAGACTGCAAACAGCCAAAACACTCCTGGGAAATAACAAAGCTGGAGGCATCACAGTCCTTGCTTTCAAACTGTATTACAAGACTATGGTAGTAAAACAGCATGGTCTGGTATAAGCACAGACACAGAAATAGAACAAAAGAGAGAGCCTAGAAATATACACACATTATCAACTAATCTTTGACGTGGCACGAAAATGCACAATGGGGAAAGTATAGTTTCATCAATAAACGATGTTTGGGAAAACTGGATATTTATATGTAAAAGAATAAAATTAGACTCCTGTATTATCCAATATAAAAAATTAACTTGAAATGGATTTGAGACTTAAATGAAATATCTGAAACCATAATATACCTAGAAGAAAACGTAGGGGGAACCTTTCTGACATTGATCTTGGTAATGACTTTTTAAAAAGCTTTATCTTCTTTTCTTTTTCTGAAGAACAATTATTGAAACCACCATTTCAGGGTGATCTGTAACTGGCAAGCAAAATAAATCATGTAAAAGTAGAGAAGGCTTGAGTATAGGTGAATGTGGTTTCTCTAGTTCAATCATAACATTAAAACTTCATAATTAAAGAAAATTAGTTTTATTATTTCTGTATTTATGAATAAATCTGAGAAGCTGTATTGTCTTCCAGTCTGTAACTGAACATGGGCTTTTCAGATTGCTTCTACCTGAAGAAAATCAAAACAAAGATTTACATACTCCTTCAATAAGATCACTCATAGTTTCCCTTATTTAGTTAGCATGGTGTCTTTATAAACAGATAAAGTGAACAGAAAATGGGGAACAAAATAACTGAGGATCCCACTTTAGACATAAACCTCTGATGACTGTTTTTGCAGGATTAACAAACATTCCCTATTTCTTCCATAAATCAGGCTGCCTGGGTCCATGACAAGGCTCGATGGACAGAGTGCTCGCTAGTCACTTGTGCGCAGCTGCTGCTTCTGCCAGCTGAGCTGTTGACTCACAAAAAGCCTGCAATGTTTCTTTTCTTACATTAAATGTAAGACATCTTTACTTGCTATTTTAATTCCACAATTTTGTAAATTATAACCCTAATAAAATGTGATATGTCAAGAAAACAATTTTTTTCATGAATACCTTCTTTAATGATTTATAAAGACTCCAAAGTATCATTTAAGTTTTATATTATTGTGGTGTGAGAACCGTAAAATTTTGACCAAAAAAAAAAAAAATGCAACAAAAATTAATAGAGACAGCTGACTGCTTGTCCCACTCCAAATAAACTGTTAATATTATACACACACATACACATACACATGTAACTTATTTTTTAAATATTATGCAGTTATATGTTATTTGAAAAAAAGAAAAAATGTCTTACATAAAAAGCTTGGTGAATTAATGAAAATGTATATGTCTAAAACAAAAATAAAATTTAAAATAATTTTCATCTTTTATCAAATATTTTTATTTACTATCAGTCTTCATCGTATTATTTCCATGATAGTAATTATTTGCGATATTCCTCTAAATTTACTATCTATATTAAATCTCTTTGTAATTATTAATGAAAATATTCCACTTTTAAATCCTTATGTTTCCCAGGGGTTGCTTTGTGTGAAAAATATTAGCATGCTACAAACTATGAGATATCCACAGTAAAAAAAAAACACTCAAAAGAAAATCTAATTGCTATTTTATTCATTTTATTTTATAACCTCAAACTCACAGAAAAGTTGTATATACTGAAGAATAAACTTTTCTCCTGATTCATTTGAAAGTAAGTGGGCAAGTTTCCATCCATCATCTCCAAATACTTTCGTGTTTGTTTTCTATAAGCAAGAACATTCTTCTACATATCCAGAGTACATCCATCAAAATCAGGAAATTAACATCATTTCACTAGTTCTTTCAAATCCTCAGATTACATTTGAGTTTCACCAGTTGTCCCAAGACTTTTTTTTTTTTTTTTTTTTTTTGAGACAGAGTCTCGCTCTGTCGCCCAGGCTGGAGTGCAGTGGTGTGATCTCAGCTCACTGCAAGCTCCACCTCCCAGATTCACACCATTCTCCTGCCCCAGCCTTCTACGTAGCTAGGACTACAGGTGCCCACCACCATGCCTGGCTAATTTTCTTTTTTCCTGTATTTTTTAGTGCAGACAGTGTTTCACCATGTTAGCCAGATTGGTCTTGATCTCCTGACCTTGTGATCCACCCACCTCAGCCTCCCAAAGTGCTGGGATTACAGGTGTGAGCCACTGCGCCTGGCCAAGAGTATTCTTTATAGCAAAATGATGCAGTTTAGAGTCACACGTTGCAGCGAGTTTCATTGATCCTTAGTTTCCCTCAGCCTAGGAGATTTCTGTCTTTCTTTGACACTCAGGACGTTGACATTTTAATGATGAGGGATTTGTTTTGCAGACTTGGTCTTCATTTGGGTTTCTCTCATGGTTAGTTTCAAGTTATGCATCTTTGGCAGGAATATCACAGAAGTGATGCTGTTTCATACTCATCGTGCCAAGGGCTGCACAGTTTCAAGCTGTCCCATTATTGTGATTATCTGATGCAGATGCTTTGATGATTAATATTACCTCAACTGAGCTAGGACACAGGGTGCCCAGACATTTAGCCTGGCATTATTCTGGGTGCTTTTGTGAGGGTGTTTCCTGATGAGACTGACATTTGAATTGGTGGTAAAGCACAGGACGCTCCCCATTGTGGAAGATCCTCATCCCATCAGTTGAAGGCCCGATTAGAACAAAGAGACTGACCCTTCCCCGAGTGAGAGAGAATTCTTGCTTGCTGGCCCTGACTTAGGCATTGGCTTTTTTTCCAGTCTTTGGACTCAAACTAATACTAAACTATTGGCTTTTCTGAGTCTCCGGCTTTCCAACTCACCTGGAAGATCCTAAGACTTGCCAGCTTCCATGATTACCTGAGACAATTCCTTACAATGAACCTTTTTATAGAGATGGAGTTTTTGGTGTGTGTGTGTGTGTGTGTGTGTGTGTGTGTGTGTATTTACGTATACACATACACGTGTATCCTATTTGTTCTATTTCTCTGAAGAACCCTGACTAATACAGGTGTTGTGTACCAGACTTCTCTACTATGAGACTGCGTTTTCCCTGGGCAATTAGTATTTTTGTAGAGGTACTTTGAAATATAAATGCCTTCTCCTAATCAAGTCTCTCATTTATTTCTTTATGTACTGATATCAGTATGGATTCATGGTGTCCTATTTTGTTTAAGGTGTTATAATCCTTTGTCGCTTCTATTTTTCCATATGGAAGCCCATGTTGTTCCAGATTTAGCCCATGGGAGCCCCTTCCAGCAGGTGTCTCTGTCCTTTCATTATGGTGCTATCATTTCATGAGTGTCTTCCTGCTTTCTGGCAGTAAATGTTGTTCCAAAATCATCTTGTATTTTCCCAACTCGGAATATAATAAGCCCATTCTTCAAGGTCCTCCCAGTGGATGCCCGAGGGACTAAATGCACATCTGTGTGTAGATGAATAACATACTTCTTCACCACAATACTTAATTCGCTACTTACTTTTACATATGAAAGACCATGAATTCACACCAGTACTTCCAATGCCAACCCAATGTCATAGGGTTCATTTTAGTCTTCCTCTTTTACATAATTTGACTCTCTTTTCGAACTGGAAAAATCCTGGCTCCCATTGTCTTTGATATACTTATTTATATACTTAACCCTCAGTTATAGCCAATTTCTTGTCACTACTGCTGCCATCTCTCCATGTCTGGATACCCCTCCAAACCTAACTCAGGCACTGACCTCCCTGCTGCAGGTAACTCCCCCCACTGCAGGGACGCCATCTTCACTAACTCTTTGTATCAAGCCATTCTCACTTAAGAAAGCCTCTTGACCTGCTCGGATTCTGATGTGCTGTTTGGGCTGCCCATATTCTTTGGTTCCCCTAAACCCCACTGGCTCTCTGATTTTCCATGCCTGGCTAATTCTCTATATAACTGTGCCTATTCTTCTGTGTGTCACCTGTTGAGTTTTCATTTCAACACTTACATTTCATTTTAAGCTTGCTTGTTTTTTTTTTTTTTTTTTTTAACAGTCTATCCGCCTTTAAACATTTCATGTACTTAATAGTCTGTATCAGATCCTTCCAATTTCACTGGAGTCTACTAATTTTGTTTGTGGTCACTCACAAACTTGTCGTATTCGTTTGATTTTTTTTCTTTTTGGTTGGGTTTTTTTGGGTTTTTTTGTTTGTTTGTTTGTTTTTAATTTTACTCTGTAAAAATCCCGACTAAATTGAGAGTGCCTTCTCTAGAAAGAGATTTTTCTATTTTATTCTGCTTGGAGCTCGGGGCACTGCCAATAATCTAGTCAACTCCTGCATGTCTTATTTTGATTTGATAGCAGAAACCTGGGACTCACCTTAGAGTTCTCATATCCCTTTATCTCCCACATCCAATTACTCAATTCATCCAACTCCACTTCCTAAAATCCTCCCATCCAGTAACCTGAAGCAACCCTCTATTGCTCATCTTCTACAATGCTGAAGAGCAATAAAAAGATAAACCTCACCCTGTGATTGCCATGCCCAAAATTCTTAAAAGGTTTTAGGTAAAATTCATACCCTTTGGATTGTCAAAAACATGATGACTTAGTCTTTTCTTGCCTGCTTATCTAGCCACCTATCATTATCATGCCACTTCCTTTAGCCTTCACCTTTTTTTTTTTTATACTGAGACAGTCTTGCTCTGTTGCCCAGGCTGGAGCACAGTGGTGCAACCTCAGCTCACCGCAACCTCAGCCTTCCAGTTTCAAGCAATTCTCATGCCTCAGCCTCCCAGGTAGCTGGGGCTACAGGTGCATGCCACCAAACCAGGCTAGCTATTTATTTATTTATTTATTTATTTATTTATTTTAGTTTTAGTAGAGACGAGGTTTTGCCATGTTAGCCAGTCTGGTCTGGAATTCCTGACCTCAGGTAATTCGCCGGCCTTGGCCTCCCAAAGTGTTGGGATTACAGGTGTGTGCCACTGCACCTGGCCTAGTCTTCACCTCTTGAATTGTACTCTGGCAATAATGGACTCTTGGTTGTTTTCCAAATGTGCCACCATATTTCTGCACATACCCAGGGTAACCTGTCGTCTCCAACTAGTTCAAGTGCTAGCTCCACTTTGAAAAGTGTATCTTGTCTACAACTCCATGCAGCTCATTTCACTTAGCATTATGAATGCTTATTTGAATGCCTGTTTTTATAATGAAGAGCAATTTCCTTAAGGTCAGGGGTCATGTCTATTCACTTGTGCATTTCCAATTCCTATAAAAGATTAACATGGAGTAAATTCTCAAGAATAATGGTTGAATCCATCTCAATAAGCATGCAATAAGCAATTACTGTTGGCATTTGTACAAGCACAGAGTGGTGGAAATTCAGTCATATGTACATTCCTATCAACTATTACTAAAGCGGAAATGTTGTGAAACATTTAAAAAATACACATGGGTTACGATTATCCCTGTTCATTAAAACAGTCCTGGAAAAACATCTTTTATCAGGTTGTAAATGCTCACTTTAAAAATTAATAAATTAAAAGGTTAATATAAAGTCTAGAAATTTAAACTCCATGGGAGAGTGCTAATGACAACATAGTAGTAGATCCTAAATTCTAAATTTCAATTTTGAATTTCAAATTTTGAATTTCAAAATTCATAGTCTACTACTATGATTGTCACAAGATCCAAATTTCATTGGATCCAAATTTTGAATTTCAATTTTGAATTTCAAAATTTAGGGTCTACTACTATGATTGTCACAAGATACAGTCCAAATTTCAGTCCCACAAATATATGTGCATGTGCGCGTGCACACACACACACACACACACACATTTTATTTCGATATCTTCTAGTTGCTTTAATTCTTTCTAAATAGTCATCTTAATCCTGATAAAGTAGGAGATTGCTTTAGTGATGGTTTGAATGGAATGCTATCACAAATTTTCATTTTTTTTTCACATCAGAATCGACAAATATTAGCCAACTCCCCTGCTTAATTGTCCCATTGAGAATATATTTTATTTCTTAGTGTCTGTGCCTAATATAGCCTGTTTAAATGACCACACTAGAAGCTTGAGATCTAGTCCTACTTATTATTTCTTCATTTAGATGTATTTCCAGTAAATGCAATTAAATTTAAGCTCTCAGATATTTCCTTTTGTTAACCATTTATTCTCCTTTTCTGTTATCAGATATAGACTCAGCAATTAATTTCCTGATTAATAACAATTGCTATAAAAGCATCATTCAGTCCACAAGTTGCTGTGTTTTCTAGAAGATTTGTTTCAAAACTTTGCTCTTATTTATGGCTTCAATATCCACTGTTAAGTCTTGCCCTAGGGTATACCACAAGAGATTTAGAGCAGCTAAATTTAAATTGGTTATAATTGAACACAGTTTAATATACAAGGAAATGGATAATCTATTTACCATCTAACTCGAAGAAAGAAAAACAGAGTGAGAGTGTAGGTAATTTTGTAGGAAACTAGTGTTTTTAAGAACCTATCAAAGATTCTGTCAGTCAGTAGATAGATGGTATGCAAAACTCTGCATTGATAAAATCATTGCAGAAGTGTTTTTGTACTTTTTTTGACTTTACATCTCAAAAATTGGTCACTTTCGGGTGCGGTGGCTTATGCCTATAATCCCAGCACTCTGGGAGGCTGAGGTGGGTGGATCACAAGGTCAGGAGTTCGATACCAGCCTGATCAACTTGGTGAAATCCCGTCTCTACTAAAAAAAGAAAAAATAAAAAATAAAATTAGCCAGGCGTGGTGGGGGACACCTGTAATCCCAGCTACTCAGGAGGCTGAGGCAGGAGAATCACTTGAACCCAGGAGGCGAGGGTTGCAGTGAGCCAAGATCGCGCCACTGTACTCCAGCCTGGGCAATAGAGCGAGACTCCGTTTTCAAAAAAAAAAAAAGGACAATTTATTGGTATGGATTCATGACCGTGCATGCATACTTAAAGTTAATAACCACTCAATGTAATGGACATAGAAACTTCCTGAAAGTAATGACTATATTGTGATGGACAAATACAGTATAGTTTAAGGAAACTTGCTTAATAAATATTTAAGGATTTCCGTGCCATTTCTAGAAGTTAATGAAAGAGAACAAAACACATTGTAAATTGTAAACTATTACTGCAACATGATTTTCCATGAATCTACAACATACCACATTCATTTTATAGATGCCATCATCCTGTTTTCAGTAATTGAAAGTATTTTCCACAATACTGAGGCAAGTGGCGATATGAATATGACAGGTGTGAGCTCCAAGTCGTAATGCATATTTTTCATATGTAATATTTTTTATTTCAAAGTTGTTGGGGTACAAATGGCTTTTGGTAACATGGACGAATTATGCAGCGGTGAATTCTGAGATTTTTGTCTATCCATCCTGCAAGTGGTGTACATTTTTTCATCTTTGCCACTTCCTAGCCAAGTGATTTTGGAAAAGCTGATAAACTTTTTATGCCCCATTTTTTTAATCAATAGAATGAGGACAACCATAGTATTTAGCCTGGGCAACATAGCAAGATGCCATCTCTACAGAAATACATGAAAAACGTATCAGCTGAGTGTCATGGCATGTGCCTTTAGTTCCTGCTACTCAGGGGCCTGAGGCAGGAGGATAGCTTGAACCCTGGAGAGTTCAAGGCTGCAGTGAGCTGTGATTGTGCCACTGCACTCCAGCTTGGGTGATAGATGGAGACCCTGTCTCTAATACAAAGAAAATGCATAGTATTTATTTTATAAAGTCATGGCAATGAGCAAATTACAGGTAGACTAGTCACAGTAAAATCTCAATAAACAAGGTGATTAGCTCACTACACATCTACATAAAACATAATAAAACAAAACAACTCTATTTCCTATTTTCCTTCCCAAGCTCCAGGCGTTTCACTTCCAATTTTGGAGTGAACAATTAAGTTAATTACTTACTGTGATTTCACATTACCTGCGTTTGACTCAGCTGTGTATCTCCATATCCTCTGTGGCATTCGAGTTCCCTCAGTAGGTCACCTTTCTCCTTGTCTTAGGAGTTTTCACTGCAGGAGACTCTGCAGTTACTGAGCCCACAGCATTGAGTAGGTCTCAGCCAAGGTTTGCTTTGGCCAGCAGCAGAGTACTGGTATCATGTTTATTATCCCAACCTCACTTTGTTTAATTATATATTAGTAAAAGAAAACAAACACTGAAGATATATATGAAAATTCTGTGTCAAAGGACATTATTTCTACATTATGTCTCCTTTCATTTAAACATACGGATATTTGGCCGGGCGCGGTGGCTCAAGCCTGTAATCCCAGCACTTTGGGAGGCCGAGACGGGCGGATCACGAGGTCAGGAGATCGAGACCATCCTGGCTAACACGGTGAAACCCCGTCTCTACTAAAAATACAAAAACTAGCCGGGTGAGGTGGCGGGCGCCTGTAGTCCCAGCTACTCGGGAGGCTGAGGCAGGAGAATGGCGTAAACCCGGGAGGCGGAGCTTGCAGTGAGCTGAGATCCGGCCTCAGAGCGAGACTCTGCCTCAAAAAAAAAAAAAAAAAAAAAAAAAAACATACGGATATTTGGTACCAAAAAGAAAATAGATTTGAGCCTTTTGGATTCATTTATTTGGGGATGAGGTGGGTCAATTTTATTTCTGTGTCATCTGTTTTCTCGATTTTGTGAAACTAAATGGTTCCATGATTATTTGTATTGTTGAATAAACATTGTAATGCAGGTGCAATGCCCAGTTTCAGGCAGAAGAGCATCTGTACTTAAAGACCATCAAATTTGTACTAAGCTGTTGAAATTTGACTGAATAGTTAGGAGCAGATGTTGCTTCAAGGTACAAGAATGAAGCAAGTCAATCTTTCACAACGTTTCTCTCTGTCATGGAGGCAGCTACTGTCTTTAAGAGCAAGGATAAACACAATTTTTTCTTTGTTGGAATTCGGGGTCATTCTCCCTGAGCTCTTTATATCAAAGCAATGGAATCTCTAGTCCTAGATACATGCTCTAATTGTTTCTCCTTTTACAAAATCATTTTTCTCTGCCAGGTGCGGTGGTTCTCACCTGTAATGCCAGCACTTTGGGGGGCCGAGGCAGGTGGATCAGTTGAGGTCAGGAGTTCCAGACCAGCCTGGCCAAGATGGTGAAACCTCATCTCTACTAAAAATGCAAAAATTCTCTGGGCATGGTGGTGGGTGCTTGTAATCCCAGCTACTCAGGAGGCTACGGCAGGAGAATCTCTTGAACCCAGGAGGTGGAGCTTGAAGTGAGCCGAGATCACGTCACTGCACTCCAGCCTGGGTGACAGAGCAAGACTGCATCTCAAAAAAAAAAAAAAAGAAAGAAATTGTTTTGCTCTTTTCTTCCTTATTCTTAGGCTTCTGAACTTTTTTTGTTGTTGTTGTTCTCTATCCTTGCAACTCCTCATTTCGATGTTAAAACAACTAAGAGAGGTGAAGTCTTGGTAAATATGATCTAGAATTGCTAGATAAAATAAGAGGCCCAGTTACATTTGAATTTCAGATAACAGATGATGTTTTAGTGTAAGTATGCCCCGCGCAATTCAAATTTGACTTGGTGTACTGTGTTTTTATTTGCTAAATCTGGCAAGCCTAATCTCATCTCTAGTTATTGAAACACGTTTATAAAGCAGAATGATGTCTAAAATCTGAGTTCCAATGTTCACTTTTATTTCTTCGCACCATGCACAACTGCCAACTATCCTCTTGGATTTGAATTTACTTCTTTTTCTGATTTTTTCATTGCTTTGTAAATGTTTTTCTTTGTTGGCTTTCTCTCCTCCTCACAATGCAATCGGCTTTGTCATCGTTTCTCCAGTGTCCTGATTCTTTTATTCTACCTCAACATCTTTATTTCCACCATTCATTCTTCTTTGTGAAAAAAGAATTCCAAAATGCTTATTACCTCAATATTTTCTCTGACACTAGTTTGTTAAGAAATACTCAAATTTTTAATACAGATCTTCGTTCTACTGAAAAACATTTCCTTTGCCAAGTTTAGACTACATTAAGGACAATATCATTGCTGGAGTCCGCACACCCAGAACTCTGTAATAAATAGTATACCCGCTTCTTCTTTGTATGTGTCCAGTTCTGTAACTTCTATTTTGGAATTTTTAATTATAATCTATGTGTATATTCCTTGAAATCTGTGATACCATGACAGAAAAATGAACCTTCATTTGGCTGGTAGATTCTCTAGCCTTTACCTTTTCACATTATTTTGTATCTGACTGCCAACTTTTTAAAGACTAGTACCCCAATCGTTTTGCTGCCTGTACCTCAAAGTTTTCCTTATCATTCTTTTGATCAAATATAAACTTTAACTTCTTCCATTTATTATTTCTTCTTTGACTCACAATATACTCCATTCTAATTTGGAACTATTTAAAAATAGGGCTGCTAAATAAAAGTCTGCACATTTCTCTACCCATCCCAAAAGTTTGGTCCACTCTACCTTCCTCCTAAATAAAAGGTTAACAATTCTCCTTTCCTTAACATTAACTTTTTAAAATCACTTATGAGATGCTGTCTTTGATCAACCCATTAATCTTTTTTCAGGCTACCATTCCTATGTACATTTTTTGATGAATTTGTAGTCATTATAAGTATTGAATGTTGTATTCCACACTATGCTTTGCTTTGTTTTTGTTTTTTTTTTCTTTGAGGCGGAGTCTTTGCTCTGTTGCCCAGGCTAGAGGGCAGTGGCACAATCCCAGCTCACTGCAACCTCTGTCTCCCGGGTTCAAGCATTTCCCCTGCCTCAGCCTCCCGGGTAGCTGGGACTACAGGTGTCCACCACCACGCCCAGCTAATTTTTTTGTATTTTAGTAGAGATGGGGTTTCACCATGTTGGCCAGGCTGGTCTCGATCTCCTGACCTCGTGATCCACCTGCCTTGGCCTCTCAAAGTGTTGGGATTACAGGCGTGAGCCACCGCACCCAGCCTGCTTTGCTTTTTAAAATGTTGCAAATTGCAATTGTTTTGGTTATCTTATCTAATTTTCTGTTTTTATGTTATGTGTCAGATTGTCTGGACTTACAAGGAAGCCTGTCCTCTTCCAGCACCCACCCTTCTTCCTCCCCCATCATTCCCAATTCACACGACTTTCTAACTTTCTAATTGGGTGCTTTTTAATATTCATGAGCACAGGTTTTAGGTCACACAGCTTTTTAAAATCATGGGAAAAATAAAGGTAAATAGTGGGTGAGTACTCAAGGAACTCACCTACAAATCAACTTGATTCAATCTTACGTTCCGAATTTTCATCAGTGTCCTGGTGGTTGCTTAACAATGCAAAATTTGTAGATAAAAATATTAATGTCAGGTGAAGCTCACTGACTAGCCTACAAATCAGTGTCACCAATTTTGATACATTTTATCCACATCTCCATTATCTGGTTAACATATCATTTTGCAAAATATTAAAAGATCTTCAGTGCACAAAAGAGCTGTCATGAACAAAGTTTCTTCTTTTTTAAAATAAACTGAACAGTGTTACTATCTAGTTGGCCCCAAGGACAGACTAAAATTATAATTTATAATTATGGATGTTTTTCCTCACAGAAATAAAAATAAATAGGTCTTATTGATGAAGACATAGACAGTTTTGCTTCTGTGAACATTTCTCCTTTACACATGATCAGTCCAACTTTTCCCACTCGTTTCTGCCTGAGATGAAGGTGGGGACTCCATTCTTGACTTAATAAATCTAAATTCTTCAACTGTCATTCTCTCCCAAGACACTTCACCCTTTGGTGACTATGCTGCATTTTCCCATTCTTGCTCTATATACATTTCATCCTCGGTCTGGCAAGACCTATTTCAAATATACAAAAATTATCTGATACACACAAGAACCCAACCTACTCTCCACGGAGTCTGGAAGGTTGAAGAAAAGACCCTTCTGAATGTGTCAGCTTTATCAGCTCCCATTGGTAGATCAGAGGTCAGAAGCCTTCATTAGCCAATAAAAAGAAAATGATGTTTCTTTGCAAGTAGACTGTAGTAAACACCCTATATGTTTAAAAAAAAAAAAAAAACTTACTAAATGTTAGTTTTTCTCTCCAAAATAGATATGTAATTCTCAGATTTCCTTGTAATTTTCCCTTAACGGCTGATTGTATCTTGACAGTATAAAGCAGTCCAGCCATCCACCCATTCACTGGACAAATATTTCTTTAATATAAATGCCAGGCACCATTTTAGGTCCTGATGATACACCAATGAACAAGAAAGATAAAGTATTGATCCACCAGGAACTTACATTTTAGTGGGAGAGATACACACAAAACAAATAGGTATATGATATGACAAGCAGGGTAAGTAGATGGAGAGCAGTTTTTCAAGACTTCTATGAGCTAACACCTGATTGAAGAGAGGTTGTAATTTTGTGGTGTCCGCATGATCAGGCCAGGTAATCACTTCCTATTGCCCATATATTTTTTAATCATTTGTTTAAAAATAACTCAAAGAGGTAGTTCTCAGACTGTTTTCTCATACAGAAGATAGTTCTTTCTTAGATTCTTAGTACTACTCATTTTAATAAGCTGTATGAGTCCAAAACATTAAAAAAAATTTACTCTAGAAAGTAAAGCTGGGTAAAATGACCTCAGTGTAGAAAACTTTTATTATGTGGCCACAAAAGGCACTGAAAACGAAATTACTAGAAGGCCTTAGGGGAATAAAAGGGAAATGTTTAGAAGACATTAAACCTCTGGACGTTTAATTTTGCAACTTCCTCAAATACTTAGAAGACTTCAAAAATAATTTTGCTTTTGTCTAAACTGAGAAATTATACTGTTCTTTTTCCCCCTTGCTGGCCCTCAAAAGAGTATTAATTCTCATTTTGGGAAGGAATTATTTTAATCATGCCACTGAATGAGAGGAAAATATCCCTTTTCTAAAAAAATGAAAAAATAAAAAAAACCTCAGTGTAAAGTGGAATTCTCTAAAGAACGCACTGTGCACAAAATGACCTTCCTCAGTGTATTACTGGGATGGAGGGAGTTGCCTCTCTGTGGGGCGGCAAATAAACCCTGTGACCCCCAGGATCCCCCTCAGCCCTCACAGAGTGTCAATTGCTGTTTCATCCCGGGTTGTTCCAGACAGCCACTTCCAGTCCACTAGAGGGAGCACTTGAGAGGAAACCCATTTGCTTTCACTGATGTAGATCTCAAAATTTCATCTTAAGAAGCCTGGTGCAGTGGCTCATTCCTGTAATCCTAGCACTGTGGGAGGCCGAGGTGGGTCGATCATGAGGTCAGGAGTTCAAGACCAGCCTGGCCAACATGGTTGAAACCCCTTCTCTACTAAAAATACAAAAGTTACCCTGGCATGGTGGCAGTAAGCTGAGATCATGCCACTGCACTCCAGCCTGGGCAAAAGACTGAGACTCTGTCTTAAAAAAAAAAAAAAAAAAAAAATTCATTACAGAATAAAATCCAATTATTTCAGCCTTTATCTTCAAATTTTGGTCATTGTTTGCATTACTCATGGTTCTTCAGGAAAACAGAACCAATAGGGTGTATGTATCTATGTATGTGTATACACACATATATATGCACACACATATATATTTATATATAAATATATATGCCTGCATATATATTTATATATACACATGTATATATTTATATAAATATATGCCTGCATATATATTATATATACACATATTTATTTACAATTCTGTAAAATATTATATATAAGTAAGCCCCCCAGACGCATAAAGCATATATATATAAGGCATATATATGAGATTTATTTTGAACAAGTGATTCATGTAATTATAGCAGGTAGCATGTCCAAAATTTGTAGGTGAGCCAGCACCTTGGAGGCCCAGGGAAGAAAGAATGCTGCAAATCAAATCTGAACGCTTGACTCCTCTCTATCCTCTGGCTTGGGGAGGTCAGCCTTTTGTTCTGTTCAGGCCTTCAGCTGATTGGATGAACTGTCCTCCCGCTCCCCTCACCTCAATAAGAAGGATGTCTTAGTTCCTCCAGGCTTCTATAACAAAATAGCCTGCAACAGAAATGTATTTCTCATAGTTCTAGAGGCGGGACAGTCCAAGCTGCTGGCAGATTCGGTGTCTGGTGAGATCCCACTTCTTGGTTAATAGAGAGTTGTCTTTTTGCTGTGTCCTCACATGATGGAAGAGGCAAGCCAATTCTCTGGGCCTCTAAGGGCATTAATCCCTCTCATGAGGTATCTGTTCTCATAATTTAATCCCCTCCCAAGAGTCCTGCCTCCTAATATCACATTAGTGACTAGGCTTCCACATATGAATTTTAGAGGTACACAGACATTCAGATCATAGCAGAGGGCAATTTGCTTTGCTAAAAATCAGTGACTTAAATGTAAATCTCATCCTGAAACACCCTCTCAGAAATATCCAAAGTGATGTCTGACCGCCATGGCCTAGCCAAGTTACAACATAAAATCAAACATCATGCTGTTTCTATAAAAATATCGTGACCCTAAAAACAGTTGCTAAAAACTTGTATGACAAAGAAAACAGAAAAATGAAAGAAAGGCAAATTATTTTGGAAAGTTACAGTGAACAACATAACCTAAATCCAACAAAAAAGTTTCTGAGACTCAATCACTAAACAGAGCTGGAAGAAGCTTTTAATTCACTTCATTCCACTGTATTTAAAAAGTCGCTACTTCAGCCCCTACGGGGTTTCTAATATTATAAAAAGTAATATCATAGGTTATAAAGATTTAGAAAGAATGCTTCTATTTTTGAAATTAATAATCCAGCTAGGACATATTTTCCAGATATTATTGTAATAATATTTTTACATTAAAAATAATTTCTTGTTATTTGGATTTTATTTCCCCTCTCCTTGGGGTTCTTAGTAATACAAATGAGTAAAATTGCTTTCAGTAGAATGCTAGATACATTGTACTGTTTGCAGGTCTGCTAAACAACAGAATCAAGTCACCTCCTTGGCAGGTGACCAGCGTTAACTATAATGCACATCAAAACAGTCAATAAGAATCACAGATCTGTGGCACCATAGAATAATGGCCTAATTAATCTCTGTTCAATTTCCATTTTTATACCTGCTCCCAAATTCCCATTCTTTCTTATCTATGAGTTCTTTTCTCATATAAAAACATCTTCTGTGAATATTCATTCAGTCATTTTTATATTCATTCATGTTTGCATTCAAAGATATTTACTAATAAGTTAGCATAGGTCGTACATTTATGAATGTTATTCAAACACTGAAGATAAAGACTGAATGATTACCAGAGTGGACACAGATACATTGCTTTTTTAAAAATCTGAGTCCTTTAAAAGTTTATTGTTTGTCATTTGCAAGAGTATATCGAATACTGACGTTTCTTCTCATAATATCAAAGGAATGGTTAAAATTCCATAGGGACTCACTGTTACATGTGTAAAATAACATAGCCATCTGGTCTGTTTCATTCTTATTTCCTTAGGAGACGAGTGTTAAGCATGCTCTAAAATATTTATTGAGGGCACATTTTATGCTTATGTTTAGATTCAGTTTTAGGTATATAGACATTGTAAAAGAAAAAGGAAATTGTTAAAAAAAAAAAAGGTGTAAGAGGATGATAAAGAGGAGGTCAGAAAGAAAAAAGAAAATACAGTTTCTGTCCTTTCCATTCCTTATCATTACTTTACCATTCTTGTGTGGAAGTGGGAGCGCATGAGTCCACAGAGGGGTAGAAAGAGGCAAATACCATATAAAAGGGATAAGTGCAGGTTGGATGACCACACATTGGAACCAAAACTGCTTCCACAAAGGTTATAGGGTTTAGGTAGTGCCAAACACGAAGTCTGAGACACATTTAAAATAATTGTTTATTTACAACATTTGGCACAGGTCCCCATCTATTGCTACTTTTATGTCAACAGGGGTTTAAAGATTTTAGCAACAGAAGTTCTATAGTTAAGAGAGACTGAGACAATCTCTGGAAAGCCTTTTATTACTGTGGAATTCCCTTTTTTGTGTGTGGAAGTGGGAGACCTCCTAATTGGTGTTCAGGTACACTTGGCAGGCTTGGTTGGGTGCAAGGAGGCAAGTGAGCAGCGTGGAGACATTCAAAGGCAGGAGGATTGTCCTAGGTTGGGGTCAGTGGTATTTTCTCTGGCCAACCATTTTCTGTAACAAAAGGGTTTGATGAGCTACTTTTCTTATGACCAAACTGTCTTCATAATCTCTTATGGGGCCGGTGGCTGTCATGGCAGTTTGTCATTAGTAAAGAGGTCGAGACCACTCCGGGTTGGAAATCAATACGCATAAAGTGACGAGGTGATGATGATGAGCATACGCATAGTCTTGCTATTTACACAATGATTAGGCCACCCCAGTGAAAGATAATGCGAAATAGAACTTGTGCTTACAGAAGATGAATTTTGAATGCCTAACGTTGAAATGTAGATTTGATGGGATAGAACTTTGCATATTATTTACAGGGCTTTGAAAAGAGGCATGAAGAGAGAACAAGGGTATAAAGAGGTTAGGACAGAGGAGACCAAGTGTCTTACAACGGAGTCATGACGAAGCACAGGAATGTTACTTTGAATCAGTGCTAGCCTTAATGGTCCCCTGATCTATGGGAGAAGAAAAAACTTGGTATTTAAGCATTGGTGGAAAACACACACACACACACACACACACACAGAATTTCCGAATACCAGAGACTGAGGGAAATTTCTACTCAACCTAATTAGTTGAAAATGCAAAACAAGTTTCATGAATAGAGCTTGTGCAGGGTTAAAAAAAATACTTAAGCATTACATGATTGCTGTAGGAGCCCATTTTTTGGAAAATTTCCAGGAACCCTTTGAGTCAACTTGTTAAAAACAGAAGAAAGGCTAGCAAAGAAATAGCTTGTTTTATGCCTATGATTATAGGATTTCATCATGATGTGGGTCACTGAGTGTTATTTTCTTAAGTTCATGCATATGCAGAGATTTAAACTAAATTTGTGTTCTCACCATGTTAAGAGGCCCAAGTTATCAAAGTTACTACCAATACATTCTATTCCCCCAAGAGACATTCAAACCATAATTCTCTCAGTCAAGTTAAAAAAAAATTAATATTTTGTAAAGTAACCATTGTCCCTCTTCTCAATATAATCCAAGTGCTAACACCTTTGGACACACCAATGACAGTCTCTTGATTAAAAAGAAACCACATTAGGGCAGTCCTTTGAATAACATAAATTGTCTCCTATAATAAAGGAAGACATTAGAGGTAAAAAAAAAAAAAAAAAAAAAAAGTTTTCAGCACCAATCTTCACTCTCCCTCTCACACCATAGAAGATTCAGAACCAGAGTCTGGAAATGCAGTGGACTTGGGTAAACTGAGGTTTTCAGTCTTCATACTAGTCAGAGGCCGTCATTGATTGCGGCCAGTCATGATATAACTTTGGGCAGTAATTTTAGTCAATTGCTTCCTGCCAAAGTCCCGTGCTCTCTGCTGGAGACTCCGTTTCTGAAAAGCTCTCCCTCTGCCCTTCTTTCTTTTTCTCTGCACGCACAACCCTCACGCAACTTTCATGCTGCCTAAATCAGCCTGTGGGTTAGGTATTTTCTCATCATCCAGATTAAAAGCAGCTTAGTCTCACAGAGATGTAACTGACTGATTGAAACTGATTTTTTCCCCATAGGAGGCACATCAGAATCACCTGGAAACTTTAAAAAATTCTAATACCAGACCATAGCCTTCCAATTCTGATTGTGTGGATGTAAATGGGGTAGTTCCCTGGTCTTAGTTTTCACAAGCTCCTTGTCAGGCCTCTGAGCCCAAGCCAAGCCATGGCATCAGCTGTGACTTGTACGTATATGCCCAGATGGCCTGAAGTAACTGAAGAATCACAAAACAAGTGAAAACGCCCTGCCCCGCCTTAACGGATGACATTCTACCACAAAAGAAGTGAAAATGGCCGGTCCTTGACTTGAGTGATGACATTACCCTGTGAAAGTCCTTTTCCCGGCTCAAAAAGCTCCCCCACTGAGCACCTTGCGACCCCCACTCCTGCCCACCAGAGAACAAATCCCCTTTGACTGTAATTTTCCTTTATCTACCCAAATCCTATAAAACGGCCCCACCCTTATCTCCCTTCGCTGACTCTCTTTTCGGACTCAGCCCGCCTGCACCCAGGTGATTAAAAAGCTTTATTGTTCACACAAAGCCTCTTTGGTGGTCTCTTCACAGGGACGCGCATGACACTCCTCATGTCATGTTAACATCAGCCAGCAGAGGCTGGGAATACCGATAAAAACAACTCCAGATATGTTAATAGATGTTAGGGAAAGTGGGAGAAGAAGGGGCGGTGGATTTGTAAGTGTTAAACTTGTTACCCAAATAACCTCTCCAAGTAACTTTTGGAAGGATAGTTTTGATTAAGAGAACCTGCCCCTTTTTGGATCTCTTTCACCTGCAAGGAGAAAGAAAAATGGGAGAAAAGGAACCAGCTTTTTACAATAAAAAATGCAGCTGGAGATTCAGAAGTGGGCCTTCAGGGTGAGGATCTAATTTTCACAGGGAAATTCCCTCTGAAATCCTCCTAGAAACTCCTGCGATATCATCTCCCACTTATCCACTCCTTACCCCTTATCCACTAAACACTCCCCAACTCCCAAACCCCTCCCCCTCCGCCAACCCTCCGCCATCTGACCTCTCTTAGTACAGCCCCTGTTTCATGGGGAGGGAGAGCTTTGGAGTTTGGAGGAGAAGGAGGGAAAGGGTCTGTCTGGCCTGAAAGCGATGATTAAAAAGAAGTTTCCACTGAAAAAACACATCTGAGTGGTTCACAGTGTGGCTCACTTGTATCATCTGCATCACTTGGAAACTTGTTAGTAATGCAGATTCTCCGACCTCACCCTGGACTTACAAAATCAGCATTGAGGGGCTATGGCTGAGCAGTCTCGCTGAACAAGCCCTCCAGGTGATTCTGGTGAATTCCAATGCCAGCTGCAGTTTGAGAACCACTGGCAATCTCATGTTTTCTCTTGAGCTTCTCTTACCAACTGTGGGTTGCTTGGTTCTTGTTTGTTTTATAGAGTTTCTCTGTATAGAGCACCCTTGGCATAAGTAGCTCCACTTTAGAAAAAGACTCCATCTTACATTTTAAAAGCCATCGTGCCAACAGGGTCCAGGTGTTCAGCTGACCAATAGAGACTGCACTCAACCAGATAAGGACATAATCATTCACACCCTTTCACTATTAGTCCTCACCAGAAGACTCTGTGGCCATAAAAAAGGGCAGGACTTCACCAGTTGGAAACCGCTGTCTTAGCAGACACCATCTTTCTGTCACTTGTGATAAGCACCCAGCATCCCCTGCCGAAGACTCTACCCACATTAAAGTCTCTTCCTTGCAAGACCCTGATGGACCATCTGGATCAGGACGAGGCATTGTTTTGTCCACATTGCTCTCCCTGAACTGGTTTGTTAACCCTTTTTTCCTATCTCCTTTATCTTAATGTTGAATGTTATCTTGTTGTGGAATGTTTAGTCAAAACACATAGATAGATAGATAGATAGATAGATAGATAGATAGATAACTATGTATGGTTTGCAATATTGACTGGCCCATGGAGTGACTTGAGCTTGTGTGCATATGGCTCTGCCAAGTGAATGGGTGGCACTAAAGAGAATTGCCTCCTCTGGAGCTTCAGGTAGCTCATGGCGTTGATGACTGAATAGCATTGATGAAAATCTGACATTATGGAAAGACACAAATATTTGTGGACCTGGTCGTGTCTGACCATGCACTTCATGATGCTTTCCTATTACTCCACCTAGAGCCTGAATGGGAAAGGGAGAGACAAGCAACTGACCAACTAGCAAACAAATAAATAAAATGAACCTACTGCGAATAGAAAAGCTATTTGTGCCCATGGTAATGGCTTATTGCAGACACGTATCTTCGGTTTAAAGTTATCTTTGAGTCTCCATGTCTGTAGCTGGGAAGGTGCAGATGTTTTAAATCAAGAAAGTTGGACTAGTTTGTTCCTAATATTCCTTCCAAGTTTAATTCAATGGATATATGAGTTTGGGGATTAATAAAAAAAAACAGTAAGGAGTAAGAATCTTTGGGAATATAGGCAAAAGTGCTGTATTCAACCGGGAAATATGTACATATTTAAAGACAACTTCTCAGATAAGATGATTATGAGCCCACATTATGTTTATTTCAAACATGCTGTTGGATGTGAGGTTGCTGAATAAGCTGAATTCAAGATTCTCCCCTAGGTAGAAACATTTGGGTGCGGGGTGGTGGGGAGAGGTCATACAATGAAGAATTGTCTGGTTAAAGATTAGACTACTTGTAAGATGGATTAAAGATGTAGGGGTATAATTTAAAAAATAAAAATAAAATAAAATAATTAATATTTACAATTATATTAAACAGTATTTGTAAAAATTTTTATGTTCACATATATTGAAGAATAAATTCAACTTCGTTTGTTAAAAAAAAAAAAAAAAAAAAAAAAAAACAAGTTTCAAAACTGACAGTCAGCTGACTGGATCTTCCCAGAAAAGATCTTTAAGTATCATGAGAGTCTATCAGAAAATTACTCAAGTGTTTTATCAGGAATTCTAATTATTTTCAGGAAGGGCTGTGAATTACATCTTGCAAAAAAGTTCTGTCTCCCAACAGGTTTGGTGACATTTTATTTTTCTCAGTTTCTAGTCTCATCTCTTCTCACGTTTTATCTTTTGTTCACTTTTAGTACATAATTTTAACTTCTTGGATTTCAGTTGCTTCCTCTACAAAGCAGGGATAATAATTTCATACCATAATGAAAGAATAAGGCTAGAAAAATAATTTTTCTTAGAGTGTTCCAAGTTTTGTAAGTGACTAATCTAAACTATTCATTAAGGGGTAAAGGTGATATGAGATGTATTTTTCAATCCTTGGATTCAATATTAATTGTAAATCCAAACTCATGGTAGATTGATTTATTCTGTCATGTAGCTATCAAACATTTGCAGTCTCTGCTATCTGTTATATATGCTTTATGCATTTTACAAAAATCAACCCAATTACACGATTACTCTATGATGTAGGTACAAGAATTATCCCCATTTTATAGATGATAAAACTGAGACACTGGAAGTTTAAATAGCTAGCTTACACTCAACAGTGTGCTATGTGGTTTGTGGCAGAGGCTGGATCTGAACTCAGGAAGGCTGCCTCCCGTGTTCAATAAACGATTCACTAGTTGATATCCTGTCATTCCACTTGATTCTCCAAAAATCAGGTTGGACCTTGTCAGGGACCAAATGAAGACTGATAATCCTAAAGAAGTTGAACTTCAGAGAGCCTCAGTGGGAGGGAATAACATGCCTAGTCCAGGTTGTTAAAATTTAGATTATTTCCTTGCATAGTATTGGCTACTGTCCATTCTGATACTTGTTTATTTCTGTTACAATCCCCGGTCTCTGGATTGAACCTTCTACACTAGATTGGAGCATAGGCACTGTGATTCACCATTGTTATTCTGGAATCTAATATAGAAAATGACCCAGAAGCACCATTTTTAACCAACCTGGGTTCCCTAGCCACGTAGAAGCATCAGCCAGATCCAGATGGAGCCAATCCTGCTGATGAGCTTAACAGGTTTTCTGTTTTTATTTTTTTATTTTTTAGAAAGAAATGTTACAAGATAGACAAGATAGAACATCGTATTATTGCTTTTATTGTCTCTTTTTTTTATTGCCCCTGCCATTTTCTTAGAGCATTAAAAAGAAATCACTTTCTCAGATGGTGTGAGGATGAAAGGATCCACATTGGGAACAGGAAACCAAAGTTCTCTGAAGATTTTGAAAGCAGAAAAAGAATAACCCGGTGTACATAATGATAAGTAGGAAATAGAAAACCGCTGCGAGTAAAACTGTTTCTTCCAGTTTGGGAGGCTCCAGAGTGAATCCCCTGATCTTAGACACAGAGATCAGGTGAAAGGAGCCTTTATTCTGGGCAGTCTGATGCTGTATGACGCTGATCATTCCACCTCCCGAACAATCCTCAGGCTTCGGGCTGGACGAGTGGTCTCTGGGTACCACTCTGTACCTGAGAGTGCCATTTTCTGAGTGTATCTTCTGTGCCAAGCACTGTGCTGACATAGTATCTATTGGCAACTCTTAATCTTCTATCGCGTAAGTCTTATTCCTGTTTTAATGACAACAGCCCTCTTTTGTAAGTAACTTGCTCCAGCCCCACAGTAAGTGAGGAAAATGGGATTCATTCCCCTAACTTTTTGAATCCAAACCAGTGGTTGGGTGTCTTTGTGTATCTCTGAATTCCTGACCTCTGGGATTCACTGACTTCTATTTCATTCATGTGATTTCAGTGGTGTGTTCCCACCACCCCCAACTCCCCAGGGCCTTTCTGTGAACATGAAAGATACTAGGCAGGGTGCAAGACACAATCTGTTCTCACCGAGTCAGTGAAAACTTCATTTTATTTTAAAGACTCTCTGATCACCAGAAGGTCATTCTTGCTGGCCTTTTACTCAGCTCTAAGGTTCTATAAGTTTTTTCTATAATGCCACTTACCATAATACAGTATTTACAATTAGAATGACAAAAACTCAGTTTACAGTAGTTAGCACCTTGAAAGTATTACAAGAAGAGAAAGGAGAAAATGTATCACCAAGTACTAGTATAAAAGTGAAATTCTACTCAAATAATTTTGAATCAGCCATTTTGAAGTAAAGAAGTTTTTTATTCCTTTGTGTTAACTTTAAAAAAAACTGTTTTGGTTGATTTTTTTTTTCTATTCCTTAAGATAATAGAGAAATGTTTTAAACTTTTAGTTAAATGTGTGCTGTATTCAATATTATAACCATATGATTTTTCCTGTTTTTGATTATATATAGGAAATAACATTTGATTCACTCGAGTAACTTTGCAGTTTACAGGGCTTGTTTATATTGGTGAATGTATTTAAGCTCATTTAAAACATACAGCTTGACATCTTAGAATCTGAGGTATGACTTTAGGCAAGAGTTAAGCCAATTTTTAAATTTCTCATTGGAGGCACTGAATTGAAACGCTGTAATCTTCTCTAGAACTATCTTCTCTTTCGTATTTCAGCAAAGACTTAATTGTTCTTTGAAGAATTTCTAACTCTAAAAATCGTAGCAATTTATATTCCAAAGAAATACTATTATCTTGCTCAGAAAAGAGAAGAAACAGAATTGCCTTTATTTTTAAGTTATAATTGCAGTCATGTATTGGCAGCACATGTGAACAATTTATACATAAAATAATGATGGGGACAAAACCTGCAGCAAAGAGCAAAGTGTGCATAATGATCCTCTGCCAAGTTAAATAAGTTCTATTTATGTATTTGTTTATTTAGGTATATTAAGTGTCTAGAGCAGCAGCAATGTGAACTTTACCTTTTTGGTTGTTTACCTTTTTCAATACCTATAAATGCTTGCATTGGTAAATATTATATATATATATACACACACACACACACACACATACACACATACACACACACACACACACACACACACAGAGTCTTGCTCTATCCCCAAGGCTGAAGTACAGTAGTACAATCTTAACTCATTGCAACCTCTGCCTCCAGGGTTCAGGCAATCTTCCCACCTCAGCCTCCCAGTTAGACGGGTCTACAGATGCACACCACCATGGCTAATTTCTGTATTTTTGGTAGAAACAGGGATTCACCATGTTGACCAGGCTGGTCTTGAACTCCTGACCTCAAGTAATCTGCCCATCTTGGCCTCCCAAAGTGCCGGGATTACAGGTGTGAGCCACCATGACTGGTCAAATATTATATATTGCATGCATTGGGCACTATGTATTTTAAAGTCAGTTATGTTTAACTTTGTTCTTATTCTATAATTTTGCACCTCTGGAGGTGAATAAACTTACCATGCCATATCAACAAAATGGAGATAAAAGTGATACATTCTAAAATAAAACCACTCTTCCTTTTGCTTGCATATAAATAATAGGTAGAGGTCTCTGTACATACTTTATTTTTATGTTTGCTTGTTTATTTATGTATTTATTGAGCTTTCGTCACCCAGGCTGGAGTGCAGTAGTGCAATCTCCAGCTCACTGCAACCTCTGCTTTCTGGGTGTAAGGGATTCTCATTCCTCAGCCACCGGAATAGCTAAGATTACAGGTGCATACCACCATGCCCAGCTAACTTTTTTTTGTATTTTCAGTAGAGATAGGATTTCACCACATTGGCCAGGTTGGACTCAAACTCCTGACCTCAAGGAATCCAGCCGCTTCAGCCTCCTGAAGTGCTGGGATTACAGGTATAAGCCATCACACTTAGCCCATATTTTAATAAGGAAAATGATGGGTGGCATGGGACTTTGAAAACTAAGACCATATACTTAGTATTTTAAAGTAAGATTTTGTTATTGATATAAACCACGTTGAAGCGAGAAAGGCTGGGTCATCGTCCAGCAAAGATTGCACCTTATTTTCTTAATATACTAAAGTGACAGGACCTATGGTTGGTGGGGAAGAAAGACCTTATTACCTAGAAGGAGAAAATGAGATCTTTTGATTCTGTGAGAGAGAAAGATGGACACTGTCTTCAGATTATAAAATTCAAAAAGCCTACCAAAGGGGTGTTGAGAGCTACGCTTGAAGGGGGCTC
The DNA here is from genome assembly GCF_009764315.1 of Trachypithecus francoisi. Lineage (NCBI taxonomy): Eukaryota > Metazoa > Chordata > Mammalia > Primates > Cercopithecidae > Trachypithecus > Trachypithecus francoisi. The sequence goes on along the minus strand of NW_022681469.1, from coordinate 11,823,033 downwards.
TGCATTCATTTAGGGACATATAACATTATGCTCTCCATCATGTTAGCATAGGTCACTAGGCGTAAAAATGGCATGATAAGCGATCTGCAGGTATTAAATGTTGGAGCAGTATACAGTAGTATACAGGACAGAAAAAGGCCCTTGAGTCCAGAAAGCAGGCTGAGTCAAGAGTGACAGCCTGGACTAAGTGGTAGTAAAGAGAATAAAGAGGTAGAATAGTAGAAAATATCTCCCCAAGAAAAACTAGGCATACTACATAAAATTACAGAAGCAGGGAACAGGATGACAGATGGGTTCTACATTTGAAACCTGAGGACTGACATGTGAAGTTGCCTCTGAAGAGATGGTAAGGGTCCCTGCCTGTGTGAGGGGAGTGGTGGGGAACAGGACAGTTAATGGGCGCATTGAACTTGGTGTCACCTGCGTAATTCAACGAAAACATGCACTGGTGGGCAGGAGAAGATTTGGATATAATAAGTTGAATCACAAGACTGACTTTGAAGACTCCAAAAAAAAAAATACTAGAAAAAAAATACTAGAACTGACATTTTACTGATAATTTACAATTCTTAATGGGATAAAAAGAAAAAAAAATCAGGCATGGAAACAAAGGAATAATCATAGGTATTATGAGAAAAAAGAAACACGTGGGCTAAGAGAATTTTATGAAAGAAGGGATGCTGAAAGGTGTCAACAACACTTGGGTATCAAGAGAATGAAAAGGCTTTGGTTTGGGGGAAAAAGGCTCATTGGTGGCTTTTGAGGAAACAGTTTTAGTGGAGAGATGGAGTTGCTTTGATTAAGAGGAGGTAAACGGCTAATTGTAGAAGTGAGCTAGGGCAATGCCCATCAGGCAGTCTCTTGAGATCCAATGAAACATTGAGGCTTAGAAGGCAATTATTGATCACATTCAGAATCAGCTTACACAGAAGTCTATTGAACAGGAAGCAAGCCTGACAAGCAGGGCAACATCGAGTAGTTCCTTTCACTGGGAATCTTTGCAGCGGTTCACTCAACAGTCTAATCAGATAACCTGGGGGCACTTCTTTGGGGCTCCTGGTAACAGCTCAGGTGCAAGGAGATGAAATGCACAGTGGGTGAGTGCAGGGGCCTCCTGCTATATAATAGCCTCCTTCTAACAAGGGGTATTCCTCTCATAAACACTCCTTAGGCACAAAATATACCCAGTTACAATACTCACCACCTGTTTGGAACTCCAAAACTATGGTACTGCCATCAGGCATTCCCAACTTACTGGTATTTCTCCAATCCAAGTGCAATTTATTTTTTAAAATGACACTAGGAAATTGGGAGTCCACAGATCAGGATGAGCATAAAGAAGGAACCCTCCGTGCGAAGGAAGTTAAGGATCTTTTACATGGAGGGTGATAAAGAAAACTAAGTGAAATATCTCATTATAGAATCCAGGCTTCATGAAAAATATGGAACTTGGGGAAATGTAATAGGTTGAGTGACTAGATCAATAGTGCAGGTTCAGAGGGGGATGGAGAGAGGCAACAGAACAGATTGCATCCATTCAGTATTGAACAAAGTCTAAAATACATAATGAGTGCAAATAAATATTTGTTTGATTAAAATACTGAGTGCAAATGGGAGCACCAAGTTCAACATCTTAGTGTTTAGATGGGTGACATACAATGATGATGATAGTTTGCTAAAGAAGTAAATAAGTACAAATAAAAACAATATAGAGACAGACTTTCAAAGTAATAGATGGCAAGAAACCACAGGAAATACAACCTTGTTGGTGAAATCACTCAATCATTCAACAGTCTTGAGTAAAAACAAAATTGGTTATCAAGTGAATCTGTTTAATTTTATTTTTAAATTATTTTTATTTTTTAATTGATGCAAAGTTGTACATATTCATAGAGTACATGGTGACATTTCAATACATACAATGTTTGGTGATCAGATCAGAGTAACTAGCACATCCAGCATCTCAAACATTTATTCTTTGCATTAGGTGCATTCAATATCCTCCTCCTAGCAATCTGAAACTACATAACAATAAATATATATTAACTGGACTATCTCCATTAATGCTGTATATAGCCATATCAGAAGTCCTTTGATTTTTTCCTTCACATTTTTTTTGCTTGCGTACAACACAAGCATGTATGATTGCAGCGCCCCCTGACTGTTCTCCTGTACTTGAAGAAATGTCCAGTCCCCTGAATGAACTCACCTACAACTGTGTGATACCCTCTAAATCCAGCTATAAACTATAATAATCAGCTCATAGGTGAAAAAGACAGAGTTGAAGATTAGGAGTGCAAATGAACATGGAGATGATCCAATATAAACTCTGTGTTCTGTTGATGCGGAAACTGAGGCCTGGAGAGTTAAGTGACGTCCGAAACTTGCAGGTCTTGGTAACAGTTGTGAATATGAATTCTACATCTGGTGCTCTAGACTAGCCCATGCTGTCTTCATTAATTCCAGTGAAAAAGCATAGCAGTTTAGTCCTCCCAACACCCATGCCTGTTCCCACATTCCCATTTCTACAATCTGAATTGTTTTTTCCTGGATGAGTCCTACGTTTCTTTATCAAATTCTAAAGCTTCAGAGTGAAAACAGAGGCATAGCCGGACTATATTTATAAATCAGATGGAAATATGGGATGGTTTCACATGAAAGTCTACAGGTACAAGTCACATAACTGTATTTTAAGTGAGCATCTTGTAATAGCTTCCTTCCTGTGTGTGTTATAGGTTGTAGATTGTTGTGGTCAGAAGACATGTATTTAAATCTATTCCCTCTAGTTTATCAGGTACCTGGCTGTAGGTATATCACTTAACTTCCCTGGGTATCAGTTGAAAGATCATTTTATCTAGCTGTCAGAGTAGTTTTGAGGATGACATAAGGTTAAAATGTATAAAATCATGAGACATTTTCCTCAGTATGTTTGTTTTCTCTTTTTACTTTTCCTTCAATTCTGCTCTCAAAGCTCTGGAGTGTATTACCAATACATCTGTCATCTTTTAATATTAATGGCTCTCCTGTTTCTTTAAAATACCTCAGTGATGTATAAATAGGAAAAATATTACTCTATATGACAGTGACATCCAGAAAAAGGGAGACAAATAAGATCTGAGTTTGCTAAGTAAAGAAAAATATGAAGTAAACAATATTTTTAAGGTATATGAATTCTTCAAAGAAGACAACGTTTACACAGGGTGAAATTCAAAGATAATTTTCTACTGTAGAACCATATATGGGGGACATTTGTGGCAAATACAAAGCAGTGTTTATATCATTTGCATGTGTGTGTTTCTTCATTTTTAAAAAGACTTCAATGAAAGCCAAGAGCATCATCTTAAAAGTGAATCCCAAAGGTTGAAGCTGTTTTGTTGAAAGGAGTAGACTTCCTGAGGTTTATGACAAGTCAATGTGAGGGTCCAATTAAAAACACCTAGAGAAGTAGAGAATGGTGTATTCTTTATACTATCAAGCCTAAATACTACTCTCAATTAGGTTTTTGCAAAAGATTGATCACATAAATTCTAGGTCGTATAGGTTATCTCCCTAAATATGAATAAAATTTTGAGAGTGTTTAGTGTTTATAGCTGTAGCTGAGTACATTTTCCATTATCCCTCCCTCCCCACAAAAGAATAGATTCATTATTGAGTCAGTCTTGTTGGAGACGATTGGCAAGTCAAATGGTTTTGGAAAGTAAAGTGGATTTCTGAACAGAAAATGTTTTTCCATGGGAACTATGGAAAACATCAAGGACGAAGGCAAACTAAAAGTTGAAGGTGAGGAAAAGTAATGAGCCACATCTAAGCAAAGCTTTAATATTCATGGTTTCCCAGTTTGCAACTTAATGTGAAGTTTGTTCACATAGATCTGAGAAAATATACCTTATTATTGTGAGAGAGGACTTAAGAGGGATTCTCTAGCATGGTTCAGGTGAGGCTTTATAAGTAAAGGCAAAAATATTTTTCTGTTTCAAGTCTCCAAGATACATTTCATGTAAAAGCCCATAATATACAAAATGCAAGCCCATACCTCCGAGTCAAAGACTCAAAAGCACTTTTAACATTATGGGGAAAAAATCAAAAGAAAAAAGCCTTGTAGATTATCTTCAAGGGTTTGAAATTAATTCCAAGCATTCATTAAAATTAGAGGACAGGAAAAGTCTGAAAATATTACAGTATGCATGAGATGACAAATGGAAATTAAATGTGTACTATCCACACTATAGTATAATATTTCAGAGACTATAAAAATTAATAGTGATACCATACAACCTGTGTAATTTTTTTCCCCCCATGATTTTGTAGGGAATATTGAATTCTGTGAGAAGACCTTGTAGTTCTCATATTGCACAATGTTCTTTGAAGCAGGTGCATATGCCTTGAGTTGTGGTCTCGTAATTATGTAGTTGAGAGGTGTAACCAATGGACTCATCTGTGTGAAAGGATATTGGCTGTCTGTGAATGTGGAAACTCAATGATAGTGATTCTCAAAATGTGGTTCCCGAACCAGCAGCATCAATATTAGTCTAAAACTTGCAAAAAGGTAAATACTTGGAACTCACTCCAGGACAACTGAATTAGAAACTCTGATGATGGGTCCAACAATCAGCATTATGATATGTTTTCCAGAGAATTCTCTCACAGCTAAGTGTTAAAAACTGTAGTCTCTGGCAAAATCCAAGGCACAACCAGACACATCTCTGTCCACATTTTACAGTCTCTGGCAATTCATACTGAACCATTTGTAATAAACGTATGTTATTCGGGGCTCATCCTCATGTTACGCTTTTCACTTTTGAATGATTTATTAAAAATATAGTAATGTCCTTCTGATTTCTCAGCAGTGTATCTTTTTGGTCACCCATTAAATCACGTGAGAAACGTTTAAATTCCTGTTATCCTGGCAGTGAACTGAGATCCAGACATCACCAGGTTAAAGCTTCTTTGGGTGATTTCAATGTGCAGCTACATTTTGGAACTACTTCCTTATTAAGCAAATTTCTCAGCTTGACTATGCATAAAAATTACCAGTTCACCTTCTGAAAACATACTCTCTACCCCCAGAGATTCTGATCAGAAGGTCTAAGATAGTTCCTAGGTTGTTGCATTTCTAAATAGCTCCACATATAATTCTATGTTGTGCAGTCAATGTTGGTACCAATATTTGGAAGCTCTACAGAGGAAATCTCCCGGTACTAGTTCTTGTCAGGTGGTAAAGGGATATTTAAAACAACAAACAAAGAAAACCCTACTATCATGCAGAACAGCTCACCTATGGCAAGTTTTTGATCTGTAGGTCAGAGAAGTGACCTTTTAGCACAAATATTATTTGAATGGTGTTTTCAGGTTACTTTCATTGGGAAAAAATAAAAAAATTATCCATGACTATTCAATGATACAAAACAGTTAGCAGAAGCTAAAGCTAAAAATGAGGGTATTATGAGAGCCAACTGTTTTAAAACTTCAGGTTTAGGAATCTTTGTTGCTTAGAATTTTGTAATCGGAACAATTATTCTGAAAGAATTTGAATCATTAGGCAAGCATCTGTTCAAGTAAAACTGATTGGTTATTTGCTGGCAAAGCAGAAGATAATTTAAGAATCATAATGAACTACAAGCTAGACATAAGTCAGGATTATAACACTTATTACAACCATGTATAATGATAAAATTTCTCATTATATTCATCCAAATATTTTTGGGTACTTACCATGAGCCAGGCACTGTGTTAGGAGGCAAGCAAAAGTTACAAAGAATGGATGATAATCTTTTGTTATAAAACGAAGATTGTTCTTAGGACCACAATTCAAAGAGGATGTGTAAGACACAAGTTCAAGAAGGGCAGCGAAAGTGAATGTGGAACATACTGAAGGATTTTACAACACACTTTGAAACGTTTAAAAAACCTGCAATAATTTTTACTTGAAGACTGCAGAAAGACAGAATGCTAAAGCTCAAGCATTGAAAGGGAACTAAATATAAATATAGGGTGTGTTATGGGCTGAACTGTGTTCTCCCACAAGTCATATGTTGAAGTCTTAACCCCTGGTACCCTAGAATGTGACTGTATTTGGAGACAGAGACTTTAAATAACTAAAACAGGGTTGTTAGGGTGATCTCTAGTTCAATCTCACGGGCATCCTTAAGAGGCGATTAGGACACAGACACACACAGAGGGAGGGGTATGAAAGGACACAGGGAGGCCGGGTGCGGTGACTCACACCTGTAATCCCAGAACTTTGGGAGGCCAAGGCAGGTAGATCACGAGGTCAGGAGATCGAGACCATCCTGGTTAATATGGTGAAACCCGTCTCTACTAAAAATACAAAAAAAAAAAAAAGCTGGGTATGGTGAGGGGGTGGTGCCTGTAGTCCCAGCTACTTGGGAGGTTGAGGAAGGAGAATGGCGTGAACCCGGGAGGAGGAGCTTGCAGTGAGCCAAGATCGTACCACTGCACTCCAGCCTGAGAGACAGAACCAGACTCTATCTCCAAAAAAAAAAAAAAAAACACAGGGAGAAGGTGGCCAATTACAAGGAAAGATGCCTCAGAAGAGCCCAAATGTACTGACAACTTGATCTTGGACTTCTAGCCTCCAGTATTATACATGTCTATTGCTTAAGCACCCAGTCTGTGTATTTTGTTATGACAGCCCCAGAAAACTAATACACATAGTAACTTTCTGTAGACACAGTCTACAGAATAACAAACACTAGGCAATTAACTGAACATTGGAACAAGACTTAGTTGGCCAAAGGTAGTGGCGCATGCCTCCAATCCCAGCATTTTGGGAGACTGAGGCAGGTGGATTGCTTGGGTCCAGGAGTTCAAGACCAGCCTGGGCAATGTGGCAAAACCCCATCTCTACAAAAAATGCAAAAGGTTAGCCAGGCATGGTAGTGTGGTGATGCATGCCTGTGGTCCCAGCTACTCTGCCCTGGAGGCTGAAGTGGGAGGATCGCTTCAGCCCAGGAAGCAGAGGCTGCAGTGAGCAGTGATCATGCTGCTGTCCTCCAGCCTGGGTGACAGAGGGAGACCCTGCCTGGGAGAAAAATTAAAATTAAAAAAAAAAAAAAAAAAAAAAAAAAAACAACTTCTGACTATAGGGATTATCTGGGAGTCTGCAAGGTCTTCTAAAAGGTGATATTTAAAATTTTAAACGTTACCTATTTTTAACTCCTGGTAGAAGTAAACATTGTTTTTCCTTGAAAACATAAATAAAACAACAGGAACATCTCAGCATTGATCTGTCCTCTCTTTTTGGACCAGATCAAAGATCTGCCTGCAATAATTTGACTTATACATAATAGTAAATGGTATTCGAGTGAGGTTATAGTATATGATTTCAGTGTCTCTTATCTCTTACATACTGTGTGCTCTACCTGGAAGGAGTGAAGCAGACTGAGGGGCCACATGGTCCTATAGCATAGAAATCATACATAGAAATTGATTCAGCTCTGATGTATACATACGGATACCTCAATATTTAAATGTGACCTCTGTCTCATTTCTCCATCTCCCTAAATAATTAAAAATCAGTTCACTCTTTGGGGAATCATTTTGAATGAATTCCAGAATAATTTGCAAAGCAAGACATATAGGGGAAAGAGCGTGCACGTGTGTTTGAGTCTATGGGGATGTCGCATTTGGCATGAGGTGCTCGGGATTCAGAGAACTGTCTTGCATTATCCTAGTAGTCAGTGGAGGCCTTAGCATTCCAACCTAGGAAACTCTACAGATGTAAGCAATGAGTTTGCTTTATTTGAGTGCTATTTATATGACAGTGACAAACAGATATGGGGTAAACCTACTGTTTTCAAAAGGTCAGACAAAGGCAAGGAAAATAGAAGCAAATGAAGTAAACACATGAAAAATGATTACTCAAAGCAAGATACACTTATGCAGGGCCTGAAATCAGCTCTTGCTTTAATACTGCAATATGAGGTTCTCAAGAGAGGACTGCAATCCAAAACCGTTTCCCCAGAGAAGCATGGGATTTTACAGTTAGATATTTGTTTATTGTGGGAAGTATTTTTAAACATCTTTCAAAATGCCAATACTTAGTGTCAATGTGTTTTTAGACCCTGTCTCTGTGAAAGAGATACGTAGAATGGTGGAACAAGGTGACAGTCTAAGGGGAAGCGGGATAAAATTTCAGGAAGTGAGGGGTTGTGTATAGAGAGTCTGAAATGGAGTGTCTGAGCTGCAGGAGGAGCACAGTCACTTACTGGCCCCTGCAGAGCCTGTGCCCACCAGGCATATCAAACCATCTGATGCAGCTACTCCAGGCTGGTATCCTCAAGCCATCTCCCAGCCTCAGGCCGAGGAGATGCCTGATGGGGCCAGCCTGGAGCAGCTGCATCAGAACCCTACAGCTGTTAAGAACCTTTATACCAGCATCCACAATAACACCAAGGTCACACAAGATTTCCAGCAGCAAGACAGGTGATAGCATCAGTGAGAACCATAAATGAGCTACAGATGTAACAGTGTTCCCCTGCTTAATTTACCGTTTTCCTAAACAGCTATGAAGTATTTGATGTGAAGCTCAAAAGACATATTGAGGTCCAGGAAATTGAGGCCAAGCTCCATTTTTCAGACAAAGGTTCAAATCCTGCTTGAGGAGGGGGGTTATTTATGTATTAAGCCTTCTGCGAAGTTCAATAGATAGACTCTTGAGAAGGCAAGTCTTGCTCTGTAGAAAGGGTTCCATCTCTGAGGCACTTGAGACCAAGGTCACCATTAGCATTGCTCACAAGGTCACCCCCATTAGCATTGCTCAGGTTGTACTTCAGAAGGACTCCCAGGTAAGGGAGGAGTGACAGTTGAATTCTAGCTCCTGACAAGCAGGGCTGTGTGGGTACCCAGAAGATGGATCACTACTACTTTATATGCATAAAGATTTTTTTTTTATTTTATTATATTTTAAGTTCTGGGATACACGTGCAGGACATGCAGGTCTGTTACACAGATAAATGTGTGCCATGGGGCAGCCGCCATCACTATAGCTCCAGGCCACCATTCTTCCCCTGCTGGTGCTGGGGAGACTGGATGGCTTGATTCCAAGAGGTAGTCAGTCGTCCCTACAACTGAGCACACCAGCTGTGGCAGATCGTGGCCAGACTGCCTCTTTAGGGCAGACTCTGACCCATCCCTCCTCACTGAGTGGGCCCTCCCTGCAGGAACTCCAGCAACTCCAATCAGGGGCTTAGGGATCAAACTCTGGTCTTCCTGGGCCTGAGCCCCTGGTGGGAGGGGTGGCTGTGATCTCCATGGACCAGCAGATTGAGTCTTTTCTCCTCCTAGCTCTGAGGAATCTGGACAGCTCAGAGGAGTGGGTTTCCCCTGAGCACAGCACACCCCCTCCACCAAAGGATAGTCAAAGTGCTTTGTTAAGTGGGTCCTAGATCCCGTGCCCCCTCAACTGGGTGAGACCTCCCAACAGAGGTTTCAGATACCTTATCCAGAAGCAGTCCTGATGGCATCAGATCAGTGCTCCTCAGGGACAGAGATCCCGGAGAAAGGATGAGGAAGCCATCTTTACCTCCTTGGGTAACATGTCCAAGTGTGGGAGGGACCAGATGAATAGAGTCGGAAGTGAATCCCCAGCAAACCAGGGCACCCCTACAGAAGAGGGACCTGACTATTGAAAGAAAAACAAATAGAAAGCACCACCAACAGCATCAACAAAAGTCCACACGAAAACCTCATCCAAAGGTCAGCCTCAAAGATCTAAACCAGATAAACTCATGAAGATGAGAGAGAATCAACGAAAAAATGCTGAAAACTCAAAAGGCCAGAGTGCCTCTTATTCTCCAAATGATCATGACACTTCTCCAGCAAGGGCACAGAAGTGGGTGGATAATGAGATGGATGAATTGACAGAAGTAGGCTTCAGAAGGTGAGTAATAAATTTAGCTGAGCTGAAGAAGCGTGTTCTAACCCAACACAAAAAAGCTAAGGACCTTGATAAAAGTCTACAGAAGCTGCTAACTAGAATAACCAGTTTAGAGAGAAACATAAATGACCAGATGGAGCTTAAAAACATAGCACAAAGGTATTTTCAATGTACCAAGTCATATGGCATTGAGACCACATCTTCTTAACTTTTTAATTTGCAAGAAGTTGTAGAGACAGCTCCTATTTCCCTTTGTGGTGTATCAGCCTCAGGGACCTTGGCTGGTGGACCAGCATTGGGATCTTTCACTGCCTAATTTACCTCCATGCTTCTGGTGCTCTGAGTATCTGGATGCTCTGAGACTATTACTATGAAGAACAAAATCATGTTAAGGTATTTCTGCAGCCTAAGAGAACTGCAGCATGCTGTTCACTGAGAAATATGTGCTTCCACAAAAAATAATTTAAAAACCCTATCTATTATTGCAGTGAGTAAAATGAGATTTTGAGCCTATTGTTGGATTTAATCATTATTTTTATGGCAGAACTGGGGTTGTGGGAGTAGATATAACCAGTTGTGTTTTTTTAATCTCTTTTATTAAGTCATTTATCATAAGCAAAATTCAGTTTCTGACCTTGGTGCTTTATTTAAGTTTCCAACTTATCTGTTTCTTAGCATGTTGTGTATTCCCATTTTAAGTCTGTAAGGGTTATAGAATACTTATTTCATTTTCTCTGGCAGAAACTGTTTAGCACTCTAGGACAGTGTTATGGTTAAATAGCAAAAAGAAGAGATAATTTTGAAATTAAAGCTACTTAACAGTAAGGGGCACGGAAGGCTACGAATCAAAGCCATCTACACTTAAGCTTCATTTTCAATAGGGGATTTTCTATGGCCTCCTGGCTTTCTTGCTTAGCTGAATCCCAGATTTCTGATAATCAGGACAAGAGAATAAGAGAAAGGGCGAACACAAAAAGTCATTTAGAATAAATGTATGTCATACGATAGTACAAATGAAATGCTTTTGATATTGCTGTATCTATATTCCTATACGTTACATCCACTGATTCTTTTTATATCTAACTGCATTGCATAGCCCTGTAATACTTTAAAATTTCAAACAGAGTAATGAAAAGCATAGAAATTCAAAAGACAACAGTGAAAGTAATGGGAAATAGTATTAATGTCGAGTGATTGAATGTCAGTGAGTGATACTCAACGATTGAGGAGTAAATAAGATTAATTTAGCTTTGATGGTGATGTCCTCTACTAGAATCTTGTTTCCTTTCATGTTTTTGGTACACGTCCTTCCTCTCTCTGATGTCCTGTTTCAAAAGTTACCCTTACTATTAAGGTTTCCCTATTATGCTAACCAAGGATAATACTTTTTTTCCCTGAATTCCTGTAATAGTGCTGCTATCACTCAACTGTGGACTTGGTGAGGGCAGGAATATGATCACTTTGCATCCCATCAGACCCCTAGCACTGTTAGCATAAAATTGGGATTCACTTACGTGTTGAATAAATAAATGTCTGGATGAATAATTGTCATAAATTTTGCACTTAATTTTCATAGTATTATCATAAAATTGATATGTGTTGAGTGTGTTTTCGATTATAAAAATCTTGAAGAGAGGATCAGTGACTTTCGCCTCTTCATTTTCCCACCCTCACAATCCTCAGTTCTATCTATTGAGATTAAGCTCAGGAAGTAGAGTACAAGTTACCCAATGGAAGTCTGAAGTCATCCCTGTGATATTTCCGGTCTTCATAGAACGGCGTTTGTGGTTGTGGTGAGAAGCAGTGGAATGTGCCTCCCACCCACACCGTCTTTCACTTTTCCCTGAAATCTGGCACTCTTAAACTGCTTGTAACCTACTTTATGCTGACCCATTCGCTTTAATAAGAAAGGTAAATACATAAGCATTACAGTCCAACATTTTTTGAATTTTTATAAAGGGTATTTCATGCTATGAGATTAGAATGAATCTACCAATTGTAGACATTTATGAAGTGTCTACTATCTAAAAATTTAATGTATTTACATCCTCTTTTTTGACACTGTCATTCATTTGGCACTCATTCACTTCAGTGTTTTTAAATATAATACATACAGATAATGACCAAATTTATACCTTGCTGCACTGACTTCTAATCTCTATGCAGCCATAATAAAGGATGAGTTCATGTCCTTTGCAGGGACGTGGATGAAGCTGGAAACCATTCTCAGCAAACTAATACAGGAACAGAAAACCAACACCCCACATGTTCTCTCTCATAAGTGGGGGTTGAACAATGAGAACACATGGACACAGGGAGGGGAACATCACACACTGGGGCCTGTTGCAGGGTGTAGGGTAGGGGAGAGATCGCTTGAGGAGAAATACCTAATGTAGATGTCGGGTTGATGGGTGCAGCAAACCACCATGGCACATGTATACCTATGTAACAAAGCTGCACGTTCTGCACATGTATCCTACAACTTACAGCATTATAATGATAAAAAAGGCAATAATGGAGATAGCATTAGGGAAGTCCGAAGGAGAGCAAGTTTGATTTCAGATACACTGAGTTTTTAATGTCAAAAGAGATTTAAACTATACAGTCCAAATTTTTGGAGAATGATTTAGATTATTTTTTTTCTTATTACACAAATGAATCAAAGAATGAAACATTTTATCTTCTCAGCATGGATGCATCCAAGTTTTGTGTAGTTGAAAGCTTTATACAAATTGGAGGTAGGGGACCTCCTAAAACGATACAAAATTACAAATTAAAGTACTCAATGGAGTCTTTATTTAGAATGAAAAAAACCCATAACAAATATTTGGACCCTGGGTGCTTGAGTCTCTAATTTTTTAAGGTCTCAAGTGCTTTACTAGAAATACTTATAATGTTGTAATGAAATGCTTCCTGAGTGTAACCTGGTTTCCCTGCCTTAGAAGAGAACTCCTAGAACTCACAGGATCCTGCATCTAAAGCTTCATCCACCTTGCAGTAAATTCTCCTCTGGTTGATTGGTCCTTGAGGACTGATAAAGACTTATTTTGTGTGTGTATATGACCATAAGATATTTCAAAATGCACTTTATTTCTTCTTTTTACGTATCTAGGGTAACTTTTAGGTTAAAACGTGTTTTATTTAGGCTTTTCTAATGGCAAAAAACAAAGATTCTCTCAATCTATTTCAGCAGAGGGAAGGCTTAATTCAGGAGCTGGGAAAGTGTTCACCCACTCAACATAACCATGTTGGATATATGCTGCAATCCAGACCCTATTACATACCGACACAGCACCTTCCATCAAGGAGAAGACGCGAGTTAGAATCATCATCATATAAATACAATGCAACCGACTGCAATAGCATTATGAGAGACACAATACACTGAGCACATTTGACAAGGAAACAAGAAACCAGGTCACTTGGGTTTTGTTTACATGTTTTCTGTATTCCTCTTGTTTTTGATGATGTTGCAGGAGGAGACAGAAGGGCCAGGACAATTAAGAAAGATTTTCCTGAGCAAGGATTATTTGAGCGGAGATTTAAGCGTGGATAGGAATTTGCTAGGTTAAAGCAGTAGAAATGAGGGATATGAGGTTTCAGGCCATGGAGTTAAGAGAGAAGAATAGTTGGTTGCAGCGACTCATGCCTGTAATCCTAGCTACTTGGAGGCTGAGGCAGGAGGATTCCATGAGGCCACAAGTTCCAGACCAGCCTGGGCAATATAGTAAGACTATTGTTTCTAAAATATATTTTTAAATTAAAAAATGTGTTGGGTGTGGGGGCATGCTGCTGTAGTCCCAGCTACTCAGGAGGCTGAGATTGGAGAATAGCTTGAGCCCAGGATTCTGAGGCTGTGGTGAGCTATGATTGTACCACTGCACTCCAGCCTGGGCAACAGTGATACCCTATCACTAAAAAATTTAAAAGAATACAAGTGCAATACATAACATAACACAGTAACTCAAACCTGAGGTTGATTTAGAATTCACAATAGTTTCAGTGAAAGCAAAAAGTCATGTCTCTTCTTTCTCTATCTATTCTGTCTAGTTCATGAGTACCGGCCACAGGTGCCTATGAGCCCTTGAAACGTGGCATTCCACATTGAGATGAGCTTCCATTGTGAAATACTCAGTATGTACTAGTATGTAAAATGCTTTGTATGACAAAAAAAAAAAAAAAAGGATGCAGGACATCTCATTACAAACTTTCACATTGATTGCATGTGACAATAATAATCCTTTGGATATTGGGTAAAATAGATATGAAAATTAAGTTTCTGGTTACTTTATCCTTTTATTAAATGTGGCTACTAGAAAATTTAAAATCACACATGTAGCTTAACTTTGTGGCTCCCATTCTATTTCTGTTGGACATTGCTTTTTGAGCAATGGCTCTTAGCCCAGGCTGTATGTACTTCACCACCTACCAGGCCACACAACAGACCTAGGATAGTAGAATCTCTCAGGGCATCTGCATTTTAGACAAAGGACCTCATTTGTTACTAATGATTGTCACACAGGTATTCCACAGGCTGTTCCTATAAATGCCATGGCTCAGATGTGTGTACTATACATTGCGTCTGCTTCTTTCAGCCCTTAAGCCTCTGGTAAGCTGTCTCTTTGAATCTAGTCAGAGTCCAGGAATCTTTTCCTGCTAGCGGAGCCTCATGTGCGAAATAATTTGTGTTAATTCATTTGCCAGTAGGATAACTGCCATGGCAGCCTCCACTCTGGATTTACTCTGGTAGGGATTGGTAAGTCATTTTTAGTCCATGGCTCTTCTTTTCCCTGTAGGAAGCCTCTACCAGAGATAAAACTGGAACCGCTTTTTGTACCTGATTTTTCAGAAGTCAGCTTCAGAATGCATTTGTAGAAAATCTTGTGTCTCTGCCAGCTCATTACACTTCGAGTAACATTACTGAATGTAGAATTTAAGTTTTTAAAACAGAAATGTAAGTAGTTTCACGAAAGAACAACTTGTATAGATCATGATAACACCTTGTTAAATTGAATAGATCCTTTTCTTAGCTGCTAAGTAAGTTGATGTTCCTTTAAAATACCATTCATTTGAGAGGCAGCAGGAATAAGTGTAGTGTTTTTTCCTCTCTCCATTTAACTCCAGCTTCGTGAGATTATTTATTTTATTAAATAAATTCAAGCAACCTCTAAAATGTTCTCAATTTTTGCAGCATGATGTCTAATGTCTTTATATGGAGTGTAAAAACTCTCACAGTCTGGTCCAAGTCCAGTTTTGTTCCTCAGTTCTCCCTCTGCTCCAGACACCCTGAATGCCAGCCAAACTGCACTACACATTATCACTAATGCATGCTCTGTGTATTAGTCTGTTTTCACACTGCCGGTAAACACATACCTGAGACTGGGTAATTTATAAAGAAAAAGAGGCTTAATGGACTCACAGTTCCATGTGGCTGGGGAGGCCTCACAATCCTGATGGAAGGTGAAAACCACGTCTTACTTGATGGGCAGGGAAAGAGGGAATGAGAGCTAAGTGAACAGAGAAACCACTTATAAAACCATCAGATCTCATGAGGCTTAAATTCACTTCCACAAGAACAGTATGGGGTAACCACCCCCATGATTCAATTATCTCCTTCCGGGTGCCTCCCACAACACATGGAATTATGGGAGCTACAATTCAAAATGACATTTGGGTGGGGATATAGCCAAATGATATCACTCTGCTTCTTCAAATCTCTAGTATTTTGAAATTATTATTATTATCATTATTATTACTTTTTGAGATGAAATTTCGCTCTTGTTGCCCAGGCTGGAGTGCTATGGTGCGGTCTTGGCTCACTGCAACCTCCATCTCCTGGGTTCAAGCAGTTCTCATGCCTCAACCTCCCAAGTAGCTAGGATTACAGATGCCCACCACCAGGCCCAGTGAATTTTTATATTTTTAGTAGAGATGGGGTTTCACCATGCTGGCCAGGCTGGTCTTGAACTCCTGACCTCCAGTAATCTGTCTGCCTTGGCCTCCCAAAGTGCTGGAATTACAGTTGTGAGCCACTGCACCTGGCCTTGTAGTTTGAAATTAGTTTGCTCATCCTAGAATCTTGTAACCCTTCTCCATAACAAACTTCTACTCATCGTCTCTTCTGACACCTTCCTACCCAACTCCCTTATGTAATGTTAGCTTGCCAAACTCTGCTTCAGTACTAAACTCTAATTGAAGAAATTTATTTGCATGTATTAATATGTATTTTTCACAAGTAAGCACTAGAGCACAAGGTTGAAGTTCAATACATACCTATCTTTGATGGGTAGAAAGAGCAGATTATTTTAAGACGTTACTGTATCTCTGCCTTCTACCTATGCTTTTCTCGTGCCATGTATTCCAGTTTCTTTTTTTTTTGAGACGGAGTCTCACTCTGTCGCCCAGGCTGGAGTGCAGTGGCGCTATCTCGGCTCACTGCAAGCTCCGCCTCCCGGGTTCACAACATTCTCCTGCCTCAGCCTCCTGAGTAGCTGGGACCACAGGCGCCTGGCTAATTTTTTGTATTTTTAGTGGAGACGGGTTTTCACTGTGTTACCCAGGATGGTCTTGATCTCCTGACTTCGTGATCCGCCTGCTTCGGCCTCCCAAAGTGCTGGGATTATAGGCATGAGCCATCGCTCCTGGCCATGTTTTCCCGTTTCTTAAAGCTTCCTATATACAGTGTGATTCAAATCTATTTATCATCTGGGTGATTTGTCTTTTAATACACTTCTATTTGCTTATGTTAAGTGAAGTTATCTGAGGTTATAATAACAGTACATAAAATGATATGTGGGTCATAGGCCTTGGAGAGAAGTCTTAAGCACACTCCTGTTTTTAACTATTCTTTTCTGTTTGCTGTGGACTGTGGTTTATTGGCATGGTGTGGCGTTTCCGCTGCTGCTTAAACTGGCATTGAAGTCCTATATTCTGCTTCCTGGTCCACTCCCAGCCTGCAGAAGCCCCAGCACTGAGGACAATCTAAACTGGCAGGATTTAAGTCACCTTACCACCACCTTGCGCTGAAATTTACAGTCTACGTTGAGAGGTTCTGGGTTTTGTTTGTGTTGATTAAATTGTTGTTGTATTGATATTACTGTTTCAAAATTAATAATTATGGTAGCATGTTTTGGTTTTAAAGCTTCGAGTTGTATATACTGAAGAGCAACATCTTTTATTTAATTTTCATTATTTTTATTTTAGATTCAGAGGGTACATGCACAGGCTTGTTACTTGGATATATTTAAGTAAGTAATGGTGAAATTTGGGCTACTAGGGCACCCATCACCCGAATAGTGATCATTGTATATAACAATAGTTTTTCAACCTTCACCCCCTCTGACCCACCCCACTTTGGAGTCCCCAGTGTCTATAATTTCCATCTATATGTCCATGCGTGTCCATTGTTTAACTCTCACTTCTAAGTAAGTACATGCAGTATTTGATTTTCTGAGTTACTTCTCTTAGGATGATGACCTCGACTCAATTCATGTTGTTGCAAAATACATTTAATCCTTTTTTATGGCTACATAGTATTTCATCATATATTACATATATGTTTATATATATTAAACATATATGTAATCTATATTATATTTATATTTATATTTACATTATATGTGATTATATATTACATATTTTATATATTTCATATATGTAATATCTATTTTATGTAATATATTACATATGTCATACACATATATACATATATAACATGTAATATACAACACATATAATACATATGTCTAATATATTACACATGCATATAATACATCACATATGTAATGTTACATATGTCATATGCATGCACATGCATACATATGTACATATATATTATATGCATGTATATACACATATACATGTATATATTATATATTACATACATGTATATGCATGACATATGTAACATATATACATATAATGTATGTAACATATATTACATATGTATATATATATGCACACACAGACACACACACATACACAGAAACACAAACGTCTTCTTTTCCTAGTCATCTGTTGATAGACACTTATGTTGACTCCATGACTTTGCTATTGTGAATAGTGCTGTGATCAACATATGAGTGTTGGTTAGATACACAGAAGTGGGATGGCTGGATCGAATGGTAGTTTTACTTTTAGATCTCTGAGAGGTCTCCGTATTGTTTTCCATGGAGGTTGTACTAATTTACGTTCCCACCAACGTTATATAGGCATTCCCTTTTCTCTGCATCCTTACCAATATCTGATGTTTTTTGACTTTTATTAATAGCCATTCTGACTTGTGTAAGATGATCATCATTGATTTTGTGATCTCATTGAGGTTTCAATTTGCATTTCTCTGGTGAATAGTGACGTTGAGAACATTTTTATATGTTTATCGTCCACTTGTATGTCTTTTGATAAATGTCTCTTCATGTCCTTTGCCCACTTTTTAATTTTTTTTGTTGTTGTTTAATGAAGTTTGTTCTTTGAGTTCTTTGTAGATTCTAGATATTAGTCCTTTGTCAGATGCATAATTTGCAAATATTTTCTTCATTCTGTAGGTTGTCTGTTTATTCTGTTGATTATTTCCTTTGGTGTGCAGAAACTTTTTAGTTTAATTACATGTTATTTGTCTATTTTTGGTTTTGTTGCATTTTCTTTGGGGTTTTCATCATAAATTGTTTCTGTAGACCAATGTCCAGAAGAATTTTTCCTAGGATATTTCATGGTTTTTTTTTTTTTTTTTTTTAGTTTCAGGTCTTACATTCAAGTTTTTAATCAATCTTGAGATAATTTTTGTATTTGGTGAGAGATATGAGTCCAGTTTTATTAGGCATATGGCTCTCCAATTTTCTCAACACCATTTATTGAATAGGATGTCCTTTTCCCATTCTTTATTTTTGTTGATTTTGTCACAAATCTCTTGGTTGTAGGTGTGTGGCTTTATTTCTGAATCCTGTTCTATTGATCTGTGTGTCTATTTTTATATCAATACTATGCTGTTTTGGTTATTATAGCCCTATAGTATAATTTGAAGTCAGATAATGTGATGCTCCTGGCTTCATTGCTTTTGCTTAGGAATACTTGGGTTCCTCGAGCTCTTTATTAGTTCCGTGTGAAATTTAGAATTTTTTTTTCTTTTTCTGTGAAAAATGACATTAGTAATTTGATAGGATTGCATGCAATCTGTAGATTGCTTTGGGGTGGTATCGTCATTTTAACAACATTGAGTCTTCCAATCCATGCGCATGGGATTTTTTTTCATTTGTTTGTGACTTCTATGATTTCTTTCAGCAGTGCTTTGTAGTTAAAGATCTTTCACCTCCTTGGCTAAACATATTCCAAGATATCGTGTATGCTTGTGTGTGTAGCTATTGTAAGTGGAATTGAGTTCTTGATTTGGTTCTCAGCTCGAATGCTATTGGTGTATAGAAATGATACTGATTTTTATATGTTGATTTTGTATCCTGAAACCTTATTGAAGTCATTTGTCAAGGCTAGGGATCTTTTAGAGGTATCTTTAAGATCATGTCATCTGTGAACAGAGATAATTTAACAATTCCTTTTCCTGTTTGGATGCCTTTTACTTACTTCTCTTGCCTAATTGCCCTGGCAAGGACTTCTAGTACTATCTTGGACAGTCGTAGTGAGAGTGTGCATCCTTGTCTTGCTCTAGTTTCTTAGGGGAAATGCTTTCAACTTTTCCTCACTCAGTGTGGTGTTGGCTGTGAGTTTGTCATTTATCACTCTTACTATTTTGAGGTATGTTCCTTCAATCCCCAGTTTGTGGAGAGGTTTTTTTTTTTTTTTTTTAATCAGAAAGGGATGTTGGATTTTGAGTGCTTTTTCTGCATCTATTGAGTTGATCATATGGGTTTTTTTTTTTAATTGTTTATGTGGTGAATCACATTTACTGGTTTGCGTATGTTGGTTTGTGTATGTTGAATCATCCTTTGATTCCTGGACTAAAACCCACCTGATCGTGATGGATCATCTTTGTATGTACTGTTGGATTTGGCTTACTAGTCTTTTGTTGAGGATTTTTGCATGTATGTTTTTGCATGCAATATCCCAGCATCAGGGATATTGGCTTGTAATTTCCTGTTTTTGCTGTGCCCTTGCCTGGTTTTGGTATCAGGGTCATACTAGTTTCATAGAAATAGTTAGGAAAGAATGCCTCCTCCTTGACTTTTTTTTTCTTGAATAATTTCAATGGGATTGATACCAGCTCATCTTTATACATCTGGTAAAATGCATCTGTGAGGTTGGGCGCGGTGGCTCACGCCTGTAATCCCAGAACTTTGGGAGGCCAAGACGGGTGGATCACAAGTTCAGGAAATTGGGACCATCCTGGCTAACATGGCGAAACCCCGTCTCCACTAAAAATACAAAAAATTAGCCAGGCGTGGTGGTAGGCGCCTGTAGTCCCAGATACTCGGGAGGCTGAGGCAGGAGAATGGCGTGAACCCAGGAGGTGGACCTTGCAGTGAGCTGAGATTTCACCACTGCACTCCAGCCTGGGCGACAGAGCGAGACTCTGTCTCAAAAAAAAAAAAAAAAAAAAATTCAGCTGTGAATCTGTCTGGTCCTGGGCTTTTTGTTGTTCTTGGAAGATTTTTTATTACTGATTTCATTTCAAGCAAAATCTTTTAGACGGAATTGTAAAATATACATTTCTAAGCCCAATGAAGACCAATAAAACATTTGTAAGTTGAATTAAATAGTTTGTCTTTATCCCTGGTACAGTTTAAATTGCCACTTGTCTTGAAGTAACCATTGTCTCAGCTATGTTACAGATACCATAGCTTGTAAAAATAAACGAATTTGGTGCCAAACTTGGAGCTCATATTGGAGTGTAATGGTTTTAATGCAGACACGATTTCTTTCTGTATTCTGATTAGATTGAAGCATTGTTTTCTACTGTGACAGCATAACGTTTCATCAAGATCTACCTGTGTTTGAGAGCGCATAAGGTCTTCCTGTATATTGGGAACAGATATGGCAATATTAATGACTATGTTAGGTTTTATATACTAGCACACTTTCATGTATGCATTTGTATTTATAAGAAATTTTTCTTTCAAATGCTGAGTTCAATTGACAAAGAAAAAAACCTGCAAATGAAGCACAGATGCTGTAAATAGGAATACAATGTGCAATGCAATTTAGCCCTGTAGGCTTTCCAGAAAGAACCCACTTCCCCTATGATAAGTAGAGTTGTCAGTAGTGACAATAATGCTGTTAGCCATGAAAACCAAGAGTGCTCACCTGTGATTGACTGACAAAGCCACGGTTCCTCCATGTATGAAATCCAAGTGCTGTGTTACAATTCATCTCATGATTTTTGTGGTTCAGTAATTTATAAAACACCAATGACGGCTAGTATTCTGTTGTTCCTGTGAGTGAAATATGATACGCTTGCAATATGGTTTGAGGATTCACTAACTATGGCTATGTATACACAATTTGTAATCAAGTTCATGCATGAGTAGCTGAAATATAAATAGGAACATTTAAGACTATCTCAAAACTAGATTGAATTCTCCATTTACGTAGTCATAGTAGGATAGTTCAGGTACATGTCATAATGAGCCTTTGATGAATGTTTGAGACATTCAGAAAAGGAGTAGAAGCCAAATGAGAACCAAAAAGAAAAGAAAAATAGAAGAACCATAGCGTTACAAAGCTAAAGAATAGATAAAATTAATTTTTCAGAAGCAAATCACATAATGAAATACCAAAATGAGAATTAAAAAGTCAGAATTTACTATTTGAACTCCCGAGTCTAGCCATTTTTTCTGATTTTTCAATGCCGAATGGAGAGAATTCAGGTTTCTGAGTATAATATTGAATATACATTTATCTTAGAAATTTGCACATATGCATTGTAAGCATATTTGTGGGGATGCTGTACACAAGAAAGTACCATGATTTACTTATATTGTAGTCTATAGCTGCGATATTCATCCTCCCAAGAAATCTCTTTATTATGCCATTTCTTCCATCTATAAACTTCTTACTAGATTAAGTTCAAACTTCTTTTTTTTTACTTTTCATAAACTTTATGGATCGTGGCCACAACAAGTTTTCCTTTTCTTTTCTTTCTTTTAAGTAAACAGCATTTAAAAGATAACAGTAAGGGCCGGGCGTGGTGGTTCACGCCTGTAATCCCAGCACTTTGGGAGGCCGAGGTGGGTGGAGCACAAGGTCAGGAGATCAAAACCATCCTGGCTAACACGGTGAAACCCGATCTGTACTAAAAATACGACAAATTAGCAGGGCGAGGTGGCGGGCGCCTGTAGTCCCAGCTACTCGGGAGGCTGAGGCAGGAGAATGGCGTGAACCCGGGAGGGAGAGCTTGCAGTGAGCTGAGATCACCCCACTGCACTCCAGCCTGGGTGACAGAGTGAGACTCTGTCTCAAAAAAAAAAAAAAAAAAAAAAAAAAAGGAAATAGTAAATGACTTCAAACTTCTTAATTTGAAATTTGTAGTCCTTCATCATCTGGTTTCAACTGGTACCTCCTGTCTTATCACTCATTCCATACCATGAACTGCATGGCAAGTGTTCTTGCTGAATTATACATAATCCACTTGTTCATTCAACAAACATATATTTAGTGTAAACGACTCTGGAAGTATAAAGATACAAATATACAGCTAATGGATATTCAGTTATATATTATAGGAGCTCAGGAAGGGTTGGAAACCATGCAAAAAATAAAAATAACCTCCTGTACTTCCATCCCTTAATTCTTGACAATCTCTTCATTTTGGGTAGATTTTCCATCAATTTCCGTAAATAGAAACTTTTCCATGAAGTCTTCCCTCAAAAGAAAGTAATCCATCTATTCCATAGTTCATAGTGATTTTAGTACTAGGCAATGTTCACCTACTTTTACAGTGACTTCTCTACATATGTCCTCCATAAATCAGTAAGTACCTCAGAGGTTGAGGACAACGTTTCAAATACTTTCTATCATCCACAGTCTTCAGAATTTGTAACTACAGAACAATCTGTTGAATGAGTAAAATCATTGAAGTATAGTTGGACAAAATTATTCTTATTTCTTTTTTAATTTAACTTCTTAAAGATGTAAAAGAAAATAATTTCTCTTGTCTATGGTTGCAGTGGGCGTAAAATCAAACCATTTAATGATTAAAATGAAAAATAACAGTTTTAAAAGCTTCACAGTACATTTTGTAAGGTTTTATACTGAATAAAGTTTTTTATAAGGAAAAATAAAGCATAATTATTGGAAATAAATACAAGCATGATAATTGTTTCCATTATATAGCTATAAAATTTTATGTCTATCATTAATCCCTTATCATTATTTAAAATTATTTGTCTTTTCATATAATGTTGAATAATAAAACTTCTATAATTATTTTTAAAAATCTAAAAATTATGAATAACATGTATAATTTTGCATCTGTGATCGGGTTTTATAACTGTACTTGTAACAGAGTGGAGCTTACATTTTTAAATGTAAAATTGAATAAATACAAATTAGTTTCTATCCTGAATACAGAGCATTATACATAGCTTGGTAGACATATCCAAAAATATGTACTTGAAGTCATTATGATGAAGATGATTAGATAACTATAATCATTCTGAACCCTATCTTTATAATATTATGCCAAATATGTTAGTAATACTCATCTACATTTTGACATGTTATAATCTACATAAATTTACTAGTGATACATACACTTGGATTTCAGATAATGTACTAAAAATTTCCACATAAAATAAATATTTTTATAAATGCATTATTTCTTCCAGTTAAAAATAATTATCTCTAAAGTAAAAGAAAAATAGAATGCTATAATTTCTTGAGCAGGCTAACGGTGAGATGATTATTCATTCTTAAAGCTTTGACTCAGAGATGATAAATCTTGCTGAGAAAGATATTTTAATTCATTATTTCTCATAATAAATGCTCAGTAAATATTTGATGAATTTAGGCGATGGGTCCCCATAGTTTTATTGTCAATACTCTTCATGTTTATGCCAATAGGACCTAATAATCATATAAAATACGTTTTCATCTGGCATCTAATTTCCGTAAAACAGTAACTTTGTCTTCTTAAGTATCGTTTCATTGTCTTGACATAGTAAGAGCTAAATTATATTATTGATTATTATTAAGTGCCTAGTTAAAGAAGGAAGAAAATCATCCTAGTTAGATTCCTTATGTTGTTTCCCTAGATGATCTACCAGCATACCTATCCCTAGATGATCTACCAGCATACCATACACCAGGCATTATTAGAATTCTCGTCAGCTCTCAATGGCTCCCTTTTGTTACAAAGTTAACATTGACTTGAACCAATGTAAATGCTAAATACTTTAGGAATGAAATAACTTACGATTCCTGTCTTGAGGTAACTTCATCGATCAGAGTAGAAAATGGTAAGTTTACAAGATGCTAAGTAGGGATTTATTAGGATGTTTACAAGGTGGTAGGCAGAGATCTGTCAGATAGGTGGACAGCCTGAATGAAAGCATGAGATTTGTTCTTAAATTCTGTCTGCATAGCACAGTGAACAATTCAAGTCTACATGTAAAGTGATCTTACAGTGACTTACACTGGACTCTTTCTGCCTTTTGTATAATACAAATGGTGTTTGTTTTCCGAATGTATATAGCTAATTGTAAACTCTTTCTTATGTAACCATAACTTTTGTTTGAGCCAAGACATTACCAAAGTGGGAAAGCCGCTATTTAAACAAAGAAGAAAATCAACAGTGAAACGAGGTGTCTAGTGACCAATTTCTGTTTACTTGAGTTCCCTTTGAGAACTGGTTGGGAATAAATAAATTAAACAGCTGAGGTTTTTACAGGAAAACAATAACAAAAGCCCTTTTCTGTCTTTGCACAGTTCATAGACAAAAACAGAGGTCATACATCCTCCAGCAAGTCTGCTTCATATTCAGGCATCTCTTACCGGGACCAAAAAAATCTTTCGTGGAAGTCATGCTCAATAAAATGCAAACTCGTTTACGAAAATGCCAACATTTTCATTTTGTTTTGATGACTTTCTCAGAGAATAATGATGTTCAGCTTAGGGTTTTTTATTTGTACTGCCCTTTGGGAAAGAACATTTTCTCTTTTAAAAGCCACACAAAGTTTAACTCAAGCAGTCTTATTGTTCTTTCTCCCACAAAGCTAGCAAGAAAGACTAATGGATTCCTTAATGAAGCTATTCATTGCTTAATAAAAATAAGAATTAGTAACAATAACTGTTATATTCACATTAACCTTACTTTTATGCTTTAACATAGAAATTGTTCTGATGTACTATATTTCTACCATAATTTGCTTTAAAAAAATAAAGTGAGTGGAAAGTATAAATCCCATGATACGAAAAGTAAGATATCCTTTTCGTTGTTATTATACAAATTTGAGTTAATAACCTGTGCTAAACCCAGCTAACAAAATCTCAAGTTTTGGAAAGTGCAGAGTTGTAATACTGATAAGTGGCAGCTCTGAAAAGTGAAAAAAAAAAAAAAATCTTTGACTTGGCATTTCACAAACCTGGGTCTTATTACCAGGTTTCCAACTTACTAGTTTATTTGGGCAAGTCTCTTAAATTTTTTCAATCTCGATTTAATAATCTGTTCATGTTCAAAATGGGAAGTAACTCTGGCTGTTACACAGAATGGCCACTTATTAAATTTTTAATGTTCACATATAACTCTAAAGAAAGTTCACATGTAACTTTAATGAAAGCTATATGTGAACATTACAAATAATGATAAGGACCAATATAATAAACTTCTGGTGCAAGATTTTTATAAAGAATCATCAGCATTCAATACAGGAAGGCTGCAACATTACTCAGAGATATCTTCCTTGAAATAGGTAAATTCACCAGATTTACAAAATAGATTAGCCAAAAGCTTACATTAAATATTTTTAAAAGACAATATATATATTAAGAATTGATGCCCTGTGAGGTCAGTAACTTTATTTTTGATGTAGTCATATTGTCTAGGGTATTGTCTGACATAGTATTGAATAATTGAATGAAAGAATTCCCTGAATATATTCTCCTTTACGATATTCACAGGATGATTTAGTTCATAACTACAATCCTCATTAATATGTTCTTCATGAATATATTTATTAAAAGACTAAACCTATGACCCTTAGCTTTTGATAAATTAAATAATCCCTAAAATACTACTAATATATTCACATTTATTGGATATATTGTAGAGAAATATATTCATGCATATATTCATAAGATGAATACATTCATATTCATATAATATATTCAAGATGAATATTTCTTAACACAATTCCCTAATAAATTGGTAAAATTGATGAATTTGGTGAATTACTCATCAACTGTTTCTTAGATAATTGTTTTTGGCCAATCCACTCTTACAGAATTGGTTTTCACTGAATTGATCTAGAGGCCCTTCTCCCTTCTCTTGACTATGACCTGTGTGATCATCAGCAGGTAGCTACTAGCTACTGGAGTTTACAGCCCTTTACCCTTGTGAGCTCAGATCACCTTCTCTGAAATCACTGTTGGAGGCTGGACAGGACCTCCAACTTCCAAAAGGAGGGAGGTTAGAAGCCAGTGTCTTCTTCAGACCAAGAGTGACTTAATTCGCTCATCTGGTTTTGTTTTAAATTCTTCTCCCTAAATTCTGTGCCTTCTTAGTCCTCCTTGTTCTTCAGAGGCTATGACTTTATCTTGGGGAGATTTGATAGTGGGCATTAAACCTTAGTACAACTTGTTAAGGGCTGAGCTAGACACAAAGGGGACACTCTAATTGTAGCTATTAGTCTAAGTGTGTAATCTATATACATCAAGTGTGTCCAGTCACATGAAAATCCTTTGTCAAATAATGTATATTTAGTTTTTCAAACTTGACTTATATCCCCAGCTACCAAAGAACTTAGCTTTTCCTGGAAAGTCACTGTCATTGTGCACCATGGTTTGGATGACATCATCATCTCTCGAACATGTGAGAGCAGAGTGAAGATTAAGAACCTTCAAGCTAATGTAAGCCATGACAGTGGTGAGATTTCAAGAGCTAAACATTAGGCTATTTGAACCATCTGGTTATACTTTTTAGTCTAATACATACAGAGATGGTGAATTTAAGAAGAACAAAGATGAGGAAAGCCTAAGAAAATTTAAATACAGGGAAGATGATGAACTCTATACAGTTTAAAGGGAAAGCAAAACAAAATGGTGCTTAATTTTATATTGTATGTATCTGTATGTCATAAAAGAGCCTTAATCATGGACGATAATTTAGTCAAAGGAAAGTCCTTAATTTATTTTTATTTTTTAATTTATTACTGTTATTTATACAAAGAGAAAGATGGGGTCTCATTACGTTGTCCAAGCTGGTCTTGAACTCCTAGTCTCAATCAGCTTTCCTGACTTGGCCTCCCAAAATGCTGGGATTACAGATATGAGCCACTTCACCCAGCCACCTTAAGTTTAGAAATGAAATTAGACATAATTTGAAAGTGAGATCAACTTGAAAACCCTTGAAAGTGTCCTGAAGTCACCTTCAAAAATTTTATGAACACTTTGTGTACTGTGCCATAATCCACCAATAATTCCCTCTTATATATTACAGTTCACATGATATTAATGGCATTGATAGCTATCAGTTTTGCTAGATTATAATGTATTAATATCCTACAACTATATGCATACTTCATGAGTTTTTTGACACTTCTATATACCCCTAGCTAATGAGTTTTAAAGATAATAGTGACTCCAATATTTTCCACATTTTAAGGTATTTTTATGTTGTACATTAAATATATTCTTGCCCTGATTTATTATTTTATTTTGTTGAAATACAATATACATATGAAAAATGCCCATATTGTATAGTTCAAAGGCTTTTTAAAAAAAAACTGAACATGCCTATGCAACTAGTATCTATATCAAGAAATAGAATGTTACCAACACTCCAGGTTGCTTTTAGTTTCAATAATTCATTTTAACTAGAGGGATGCTCATCTAGCAACCAACTGTAAGCAATACGCAGCAAGTAGCTACCAGAAACAATGTAATTGTACTATATAATAAAAAAAATTCTCTGTGTATCTAGCTACTATTGTCTTTAGGTAGGACATGTTCTACAAATAAGAAAATGATCGTTGCTCATATCATATAAGTTTAATGTTATATGTCATCTAACCTACCAGAAATTCTCTCACATAATTGTCTTTGTAGGGTATTGCTGGATGACCTCTTCATCCTAATATTAGTATTCCAGAGAATTTCTGAAATAGAGAGCAAACGCTTTTCCCAAAAATCTTACTTCTATCTTCAATTTCCCAGTACTTTATGGGACTCCACAACTTGCGTTAAATCACAGAAGTGGCCATGAATTCCCTTTCGGATTTTACCTGGTAAAAGATCTTAGTTCTTTCTATGGTCTTGGTTTCATTTTCCATGTTGGTATGTCATTTACTTATTCCCAAGATTCTATGAAGTTACTAGGAGTCCCCATCTTTCCTTTACTAAGATACAAGATTCAAGTGACTATTCCTGCATTTTCCACATGTAATTTTCTTTTCTCATCTCAAGTGCAATCTCTTTCATCTCTGAAGGTGTTCCATGGCCATTGTGTTTAATGTTTACAGTCATCAAGAACAGCAAGTACAAATGTGCAGCCAAAACTATGCAGCTTCAATTATATAAGTATTTATTTTAATGTGCCCTAAATAACATGTTTTTTCCTCCCGAATCAATACATCATCATTGGTCTTTCTATTCCCCTCTATGGCACATTAATGTATTCTAGCCTTTTTAAAAAATATGTAGCATGAAAAGGAATCTTGTAACACAGCTGAAATGAAGCATTCATTTTAGTGACAGAAATTTGGAGGACAGAGAGATAAAGCTACTTGTTCCCATAATATTATAGTCCATGCTGCCCAAATTCGAACCCAGCTCTATTTTAATATATCACACAGCTCTCCTGTCTTACGTAGCATGTAATGAATATCACATATGTGTGCGTACACATATAGAAGCACACATACCTGACTTATGTACGTGATGCCAACCCATGAAACCATATTAATAACAAATCAAACTTTTAAAAATGTATGCTATGATAAAAATATTACATTTTAAAATATTTCTTTTTATTTTTAACCATTAATCAGATGCCTATCACATTTAGTTTATAATCCACAAAAAGACTTGGTAACAAATTTGTATCCTAATATGTGTTACTTCACTACTGTTTTAATGAGCTCACCTATGGCATTTTTCCACACAAGTTTCGCCACTAGGAGTAAGAAAAACGACCGAAAGTGCAGTTGACACTCAAAAAGGATTATTGTTGAATTGAAGATTGCTGAAGAGACATAGTTAATAAATACTTTGAGATGTACTTTTCAAGGTTCAGTCCTCATTAGTAGTTTAATTGGAGGAAATGACATCGAGCTGAAATATACAGAAGCTGCTAGGAGTCATGTAGAAGAATAAGTAGTAGAGAGGCTGGCAGGAAAAACCTCCCTGTAAAAGGAAAGGGTTGGGCCGGGCGCGGTGGCTCAAGCCTGTAATCCCAGCACTTTGGGAGGCCGAGACGGGCGGATCACGAGGTCAGGAGATCGAGACCATCCTGGCTAACACGGTGAAACCCCGTCTCTACTAAAAAAAATACAAAAACTAGCCGGGCGAGGTGGCGGGCGCCTGTAGTCCCAGCTACTCGGGAGGCTGAGGCAGGAGAATGGCGTAAACCTGGGAGACGGAGCTTGCAGTGAGCTGAGATCCGGCCACTGCACTCCAGTCCGGGCGACAGAGCGAGACTCCGCCTCAAAAAAAAATAAAAATAAAAATAAAAAAATAAAAATAAAAGGAAAGGGCTGAGTTTTTGCCTATATCTGCAGCCTA
This sequence comes from Trachypithecus francoisi, assembly GCF_009764315.1. NCBI lineage: Eukaryota > Metazoa > Chordata > Mammalia > Primates > Cercopithecidae > Trachypithecus > Trachypithecus francoisi. Next base: position 11,793,254 of record NW_022681469.1, on the reverse strand, counting down.
AGTGCATCCTTTGAATAAAAGATGAAGATTATGTGGTGGCACGTATAAAAACAGTTTTATAAAAAGGGTTTAATGCAGAATTATCTGAAATAAGAAACTCTATTCTTATTATGCAATTTATAAAGCAATTTAAGAATAATTATTTCTATTCAAATCATAAAGGACTGTACCTGGACATAATATTTTAAGATGTCTTTTCCTTGTCAGGATTCTGACCATGGTGATTTCCTGAACTTGGGAATTTCTGAGCCCCTGAGTGACTGGATAACCTCTCTAACTTAAAAACAATTATGTTACTGGAGTTATCCAGTAAACACAGGTATAAAAGGGCTCTATTTTAATGAAAGCCACTAAAATTCAAGTTCTTTATGATTATTATGGAACCAAGATTTTGAAATATTTCAAAGGATAGAATTAATCATACATACTATTTTAAAGGAAGTCATTAAATTACATTTCTGACAATTTTTCATTTTAAGCTTTTTATTTGTTATTAACATTTAGAAAAAATGAGAAAATTGATTCAAGAATTAATCTTGTGTAAATGTCATTATTTTCATTTATGATATTCCTATTCCTTTTTAAAAATACTTTTTGCATTGCATCTATAATACTAATATAACAGAATTTAAGAAGTCATTGACCAATAGCATTACATAATTTCTTCTTTAATGCATAAGACAACAGGAACTATGTGCCTTTGGGACATGGAGAAGAGGCAAGGTACTCTGTAAACATTCTAGTGTTCATTTCTCTAACAGGATAACATCAGCCTTGAAGGCAGGACCAATAGAGTTTTAATGGCATATTACAATTAGGATATGGAAAACAAGAGAATGCTTATATTTGGGATGACTTCTTGTCAGATTCCCAGTTGGATACCAAACTAATCTCAGCTACACTCTATCTTTCCCATTTATTTTTATTTATTCTTCCCAAGCTATGTAACTCTAATTTGTAAAATACAGAGAAGTGTTTTCTAGAAATTATAAATATGTACATAAAGCTTTTGAAATATCATTAGACCATACAGTTGGGCACATTCCATAAAGTCAGGAATCATCAGATTTATTCTTAAATTGTCTACAATGTGTCAAATAGATATATCCTCAGAAAAAGTCAGAGGAATTGATGTGAATGTCCTTGCCATTTACATAGTATCTATTTTCTATAATCCAAGAATGATTTTGGGCCTTCATAGAAAACTGTAAGATATTACATTTATCTGAAATATATATTAGACAAAAATAAAGGTCTAAGAATAACTTAGTCAATTTAGATTTAAGAAATTGTAATTTAATAATGATGAAAACTTATATTCCTAAAATGATAAAATAGTGATCTTACCACTGCAAATCTCTGCTTAGAACAGAACAAAGCAGTGACGGTAAACAAATACTAATATTTCACTTAAAAATTAACTTGCATATTTATTTTAAAAAGCTAATTAAGGAACAGGAAGTATAACCTACCAACTTTTAACTAGAAAAAAATGAAGTGTAAGAAAAATAATCAGAAAAGCGTAAATGAAATGACAGTATATGCATTACCCAATAAAGTCAAATGGCACAATTAAAGAATGATGAATTACATAAACCAGGGTTTTGAACCTGAGAGAAGACCTAAACTCCTGAAATTGCATACAAATTTGGAGTATATATGAATGAGTTTTTCTTGAGTCAGGATTCATAGTTTTCATTAGATTCTCAATATACACCACTATTCAAAGTTCTTCTCCTGCATAGTTAAACTACTCAAGGGCCACATCTTCTCTTTCCATTCCTCACCTACCGTATTCTCCCATTTCCACTCCAATCATCTTTCTCTTTCATATTCTCAAATCTAATGTCCCCTTCTTCTCCTTGTTTTACTTGATATCTCAGATACACTTGTAAGAGTTGACTAGTCCCTCCTTCTTGAAATAATCTTCTTCACATCACATTCTCTTACCCTTTTACTGGCCTCTCTCTCTCTCAGTAATCTTTCCTGTGTTAAAGAAAAAACGATATTTAGTGACACTTGGTAAGGCATGGTAAGAAATATTTTATTCAATACCATCTCAATAGGTATGGGGACCACAGCAAAGTGATTTTGCAGTGGCGGAGAGAGACTGGGCTCAACTTCAAGTATAGCATGGGCAAGCAGGAATTTATAGCCAAAGAACAAAGTGGGGTCAGTGAATGGAACATTACTAAGAAGAAGCATCAGATGCAAAGGGGATTCTGGTTAAACTGTCCTAAGAGGATTCTTGCTGAAGGCAGGCTGGGGTGATCCGCCATCCCCAGTAATGGCAAAGGATGAGGAACCTGATCAGATACTGGGGTAATTAGATATGGAAAATGGGCAGGGGGAGTAGGAATCGGGGGGGTGTCTTGCTCAACTTACTTAGCCAGGATCTTTGCTAAACTGAATTGTGTAAGGAATTGCACAGATGGGCCTAGGAGAAACTTTAGGAACTTAACTGAAGTTTAGACAAGCCAAGAATCTCTGCCACCTGGCCTCTCATCCATTTTCTCAACTTCTAAAATTTAGAGCACTTGCAAGGCTCAACCTAAACTCTCTTCTCTTTTCCATGTCAAGTCTCTCCCCAGGTAACCTCATCTTGCCCCATGACTTATGCTCATGACATAAGATTTATATCTCCAGACTCCGTTTTTTTTCTTGGGCTCCAGACCCAAATATATAACGGCCTACCCGATATCTCTACTTAGCTATCTCACAGATATGCCCAACCTCGACTCCCTCCCCAGTCTCTCATTACAGTTAAAAGGCATCCATTTCCACTCAGTTGCTTAAGTCACAGATCTCTTTCTCAAAATTTTGACAGCCAGTCAATGACCCATCAGCTATGCCTCCAAAACATGACAAATCTGGCCACGTTTCTCCAGGGCTAACCTCTGTCCAAACTCCCTTCATCTCTTGCCCTGATGACTGTAAGACCTTCCTAATAGATGTCCCTATCTTCACTCTTGCCTTGTACTTATCAGATCTTTGCTTATATATTTTCTCTTATTTCCTCAGTCCCTCCTCGTTGCCTTCTGGACTCTGGTCACTTTGTTCTGGCGCTCCAATACACCAAGCATATCTTCTCTCAGGGCCTTTGCATCAGATCATCATGTGGCTGACCTCTTGTTATCCTTCAGCCGTCAGATTTACTGTCACCTCCTCAGAGCATTACCCTTTTGTCCATCATTCTTATCTCTCTATCACAATCTCTGTTTTAGTTATTTCATAGCAGTTATCACCATCTGAAATTGTACCTGTTAACCCATTATCTGTCTTTGCACACAAGAATTTAAGCTCCATGAGGGCAGGGGCCTTGTGTGTCTTGTTTACTCTTATACCCCTGGCACCTCAAACTATGCCACTCACATGGTAAGAGATGAATTAATGAGTGAATAAATGAGTGAAAGAATGAACTTGACTCTTTGAAGAAGAACCATAAAAGGGCTTAAGCTGGTGCGAGTGAATTTACATGTTATTCTCTTTAGAGAATAGTTGAAAATAGAATAGATGACAAGATGAAAAGCAAAGACTGTCAAATCACCCCAGTCATAAGAAATCAGAGAAAGCAGTAGATGATGATCATCATGGGCTTCTTCCTGTTATACTTTACTTTTTAACCTTTCTTCAGTTATCAAAGGAATGTGAGTAGTTTGCAGTTACCCATGGCCAAAGCCAGATGAAATACAACAAATGTGAAGTGTGATATCTGTTCGTGATATGAATATTTTCTCTGGTATACTTTTTTGAGTTTTCCAAGTTTTCTCTAATAAACATCGCTTTATGGATGAAGAATTGTATGCTTTAAAAGTCTGTATTTAAAACCTGAATCCCATCTAAATGCCACCCTCTAATGTCTTTGTGTTGTGACCTCACACACTACACACAAAATGTGATGTGTTCCCTTTCTAAAATCTCCAAAGTGCCTTCCATTTATACATACATGACAAAATAATAATGATAAAATAAAAGATGCTACTATCTCTTGATGATATCAGGTGCCTCCTATACATTGTGACTCATGAATCATGATTTCCTCTGTAAGGAAACCAAGTTACCAAGAAATTTAATAAGTTATTCAAATTAAAATAGCTAAATATTTCTAGACCAGAAACCAGTTATGACATACTTATCTCTAGTGCTAAAATAGTACTTAGAAAATAGTACTTAGAAAATAGTAGGTATTCAATACATATTTATAAATAAACAGAGGATTGGTATTGTCATTTGAAATCCTGGTATGAATGACATTCTGCTATGACACCCAGACTCTAATGGCTTTGCCACACCCCATCTTAGATCTTATCTGCCTGTCTTCATTAATCAATAGTCAGATGAATTGGAGCCCTCCTTGAAGCTAACAATAGCTTCCTATTCACGACAACTTGTATTGTGTTTCATATTCAACAGAGAATCAAATACTGAAAAAAAAAAAATAGAGATAGTTGGGGAGAGTGAGAAGTAAAGAGGAAAGAAAAATAAAGGAAAGGAGGGAAGGGAGGAAGAAAGGAAAGAAGGAAGGAAGAAAGAAAGGAAAGAAGGAAGGAGAAGGAGTCTGCCAAAAGTGATAAGATTAATGAAAATGACTCCTTGTATAAACATATTTCTACTAAAGTTACTTGCTCTGTAAGATTATGTCAAGAAAAGAGATGAATCATTAGCAGAATAATGAAGTTTCAAATAAGAGTCTTTGAAATATAGTCATGTTTGTCTTTTGGCTGGGAGTCAGTAATGGTTGAAACAGCTACTAAAAATTTTTACATGAACATTTAGTCTTGGGGTAGTTATTTAATTTTTAATATGCTAAAATATTGATCCCTGTAAGTTCAACATTTTAAGAGTCTGATTGGTTTCTCTTGCTTAAGAACAAATAATTTCATGTGTATTGGGTTTCCCATTGTTTGATAATGCAGAAAATAGAGCATAAAGTAGACATTGAATGAAACCTAGTTGAACTTTAAAATGAATATCACCACTATTCCATTTGAAAACATTTATATATTATTGAGGCAAAAATTACATACAGTTGATTCTCATTATTCTCAGTCAATATATAGTTATGTTCTATACAGTCACTGTGAAAACTGAATTAGCAACTATTGAACCATTTTTCCTATGGGAAATACAGGGTTAGGTTCCTGCTAGCCTCTGATCACAATATTTGCACTAAATAATCAATATGTAACCTTGTTTTTGTGTGTGTTTCTGTTTAAAGTTACTGTATTTAATATTTATCATTGATTCAAACGCAGCTCACGTTCAACAGCATTGTAACTTACGCTGGAATCAAATTTAACAAACACATATTTTCTGTGTAAGGCACATAACAGCTTTAACTTAGGATTGCTAAAGAGCACTTCAGCATTATGTTAGGAGACCACTTGTAACAGCAAAGTCAACAAAAGCACAAAAGTATAAAAAACATAGCACTGGCAGGGCGCAGTGACTCACTTTTGTTCTGTTGGTTAAAAAGTATTCCTAACCGGCGGATCAAGAGGTTAGGAGTTCGAGACCAGCCTGGGCAACACACTGAAACCCCGTCTCCACTAAAATTACAAAAAATTAGCCGAGCGTGGTGGCTTGCGCCTGTAATCCCAGCTACTCGGGAGGCTGAGGCAGGAGAATTGCTTGAACCTGGGAGGCGGAGGTTACGGTGAACTAAGATTGCACCACTGCACTCCAGCCTCGATGACAGAGCGAGACTCCATCTCCAAAAAAAAAAAAAAAGAAAATGACACTGGATATACAGTGAAAAGAATACTTGTTTGTAGGTTGAGACCTTAAACAGGAAGGCAAACATTACCTCAGTTGGAAACTTGTGCCTTAGGACCACTCTGTATGTACATGAGTCTTTAAATGACCATGGGTATTGATTTTGCGTTTACAACTAAATTTTAGCAAGTAGGCAAATTCACAAATGTTGAATCTGCAAATAATAAGGGACAACTGTTCATGAAACATGCAGATTTTAAAAGTACAATGCAATGGATTTGGATAAGTATATACCCTGATATATACAAACACCCAATCAGCATATAGAACATTTTCTCTACCTGAGAAGGTTCCTCGTGCCAACCTACAGTCCATTCCCACTTGCAGCCACCTTCCCATAGACAGCTGCTGTTCTGATTTCTATCAGCTTGATTGTTTTATTCTTTTTTAAAATTTTATTTTACTTTAAGTTCTGGGATACATGTGCCAAACGTACAGGTTTGTTACATAGCTGTACATGTGCCATGGTGTTACTGCACCTATCAACCCATCATCTAGGTTTTAAGCCCCACGTGCATTAAGTATTTGTTCTAATGCTCTCCCTCCCCTTTCCCCTCACCCCACAACAGGCCTGGTGTGTGATGTTCCCCTCCCTGTCTATTTTATAAACTAGTTCTGCCTGTTTTTGAATTTCATATAAAACATGTTATTTTTATGTGCAGGTTTTCCTTACAAAACGCAATATTTAAAAAATTCATTCATGCTGTTGCTTGTGTCACTAGTTCATTCTTTTTTCTTTTTTTATGATTTAGCAATATTTCCTTGTTTGAATATACCCTGTATGTACATGTGTTTATTTCCAGTTTGCAACTGTTGTGAATAAGGCTGTCAAGCATTCCTGTATGAGTATTTTTTGCAACATACATTTTGATATTGGTAGATACATACTTAGGAGGGGGATCGTTGTGTCATAGGATTAATATATGTTTAACTTTATTAAAAACTGTCCAGAGTTTTCCAAAAAGATTGTACAATTTTATACTCCAGCTAGCAATGCATGAGGGTTCAAACTGCTCTAGATCCTACTTAGTCCTTTTAATTTTTGGCCACAGAAATGGGTATACAGTTATATATCATGGTTTTGGTTTCCCTGATGAATAATAATATAAAGTACTTTTTAATGTGCTTATGAGTAATTAATAGATCTTTATTTGGGATGTGACTTTTGCCCATTTTTTCTAGTAATTATTGATTTATAGGAGCTCTTAGTATATTTTAGTATATTCTATTTTAAGATACATGCACTGAAAATATTTTTTCCTAGTCTCTTTCTTGCTGTGGATTTTATTAAACCATGTCTATTGATGAGAAAAAGTTTATAATTTGATGGATCTCAAATTATCAAGTGATTTTGATGTCCTCTAGGAAACCTCTGTTAGCCCCAAGGTCCTGAAAATATTCTGTTTTCTTAGGTCTAAAATCGATTGAGAACTACTTTTTTTGTTTGATTGTATAAAGTAGAAGTCAAAAATACATCTTCTCTATATTTATCCAGTTCTTTCGGCATCATTTTTTGAAAAAGACACCTTTCATTCTCCATTAAATTGCCTCGGTGCCTTTGTTAAAAAAAAAATTGACTACCTACATGTGCGTCTATTTATGATCTTTCTCTGATAACATAAATTTATACTCTTGAAATCAAATAAGTTCTCTAACTTGGTTTTTCTTTTTTGCTTATTTTGAATATTTAAGGTCTTTTTGCATTTTCTTAAACATTTTTGAATCAGCTCATGTATTTCTACAAAAACTATATTGTTGGGATTTAGTTAGAATCGCATGGTATATATCTCCATTTATTTAGTGCCTTAATTTCTCTCATTAATGATTTGGAGGAATCAGGGTGGAACTTTCAAAGCTCCTCCAAATGACTCTAATGTGCAGACAAGAGAAGGACCACTACCTAGATCCCTTTTTTCTTAGAGGAATTTGGGTGCCTGTAAGAAAAGAATTCATCCCATCCCTAAGATTCTACATATTAGATAAATGAAGTGATCATTTCTGGGTTGGTTTGTTTGTTTGTTTTTTGAGACAGAGTTTTGCTCTTATTGCCCAGGCTGGAATGCAATGGCGCAATCTTGGTTCACTGCAACCTCCGCCTTCAGGTGATTCTCCTGCCTCAGCCTCTGGAGTAGGTGGGATTACAGGCATGCGCCACCACGCTGGCTGATTTTGTGGTTTTAGTAGAGACAGGGTTTCGCCATGTTGGTCAGGCTGGTCTTGAACTCTGGACTTTGGGTGATCTGCCCACTTCTGCCTCCCAAAGTGCTGGGATTACAGGCATGAGCCACCACGCCCGGCTGTGAAATGGTTATTTCCAATAACACATCCACAAAATGTCATGCCATACGCTCTCCCCAATGTATGTGTTTTACTTAAAAGTTCTATTCAAGCGATTTTTCCAAAAGAAGGACACATTCTAACGTGACTCTGTCTTTATAACTTTACAATAAAGCTTTTGGCAGTTTCTTTATCATGAAAAGCAAAAGTATCTTGTACCTGCCCAAGCACCTTTTTACATGTTTTATCTGACAACAATTGATCATATTTATAATGTGGTTTAGATTGGCATGTGAAAATGAGAAAGGTCAAAATGGATCCATTTTCTTATGATATGGAATTTATATAGATAATATAAGAAATAGTGCATGGCATATTTATATGAAAATTTATATACCTTTTCAAAGTTTTATTGCATAAAAGGATAATTGACTATTAATAAGATATATTAGTAACACATCATAGAACCTTGTAACTGCCTAAAGATGAATTCATATTCTAGGAAGTTTTGCTCTCAAGATTGAATATTGATCACAAGACTGAAAACTCCAGTCACTGTAATTTTATTTGAAGCATTTTCTAACAGATGTTACATCTTCATTTGCTACTATATTTTAAATACATTCTCTTTTTTCCAACATTCATTAAGCCAGTCTTTTCTTCTTGTCTCTAATAAGAGCAACATCTGTTTCTTCTTGTTCAACCAAAGCAACCGCCTCAAGAGTCTTACTTTAAAAATAAGAACATTAGAAAGCACAGATAGAAAACTTTTCATTAGCATTTTACATTTGCATTCAAAACAAGTGTTTCTAACAATTGTAAGTTAGGGAGGTGTTAGAGAAAATATTATAAAACAATTTATATTATAAAAAATTGAGAAATGCTGGAATATGGTTTCAAAGATGTTGGTTTTACGTTAAATCCTCTTTAGAAATATCAGTTTCCTTTTACAATGTCAATTGAAACGTTTTTATCATTATGAATTGTTGAATAGCCGAGGATACCTATTATGAAGCAACATCATGTTTTTGCATTTAATTTTTAAAGTATGAAATTAAATCTGTTTCAATACTATATATTTTTAAACATTGGAAAATATGTACTCAAGTTCATATCAGTCTCCTCAAGTTATTAACCATGAGAAACCCTCACTTAACATTACATTTAACTTTTAGAAATATTTCACAGAGGTTCAGAATCACATGTATTAAATATTTGAAGAAAAAACACATTTTGGAAAGGATAAAGTTTATGGGTAACTATTAAGAAAGCAGGCGGATTGCCTGAGGTCAGGAGTTCGAGATCAGCCTGGCCAACATGGTGAAACAAACCCTGTCTCTACTAAAAGTACAAAAATTAGCCAGGCATGGTGGTGGGAGGCTGAGGCAGGAGAATCTCTTGAATCTAAGAGGCAGAGGTTGCGGTGAGCCAAGATGGCATGACTGCACTCCAGCCTGGGCGACAAAGCAAGACTCCGTTTAAAAAAAAAGCTTGATTTTATTGCATAGCTCAGAATTGATGTTGAAAACTGTTGACTCTGATATTCACAAGAGGCGTATCAGATACCTGTCCAAATCAACAAATTTCTTACCACTGATATTGCATTACTATATATATATATATATATATATATGGGAGAGGAAGGTATTTGTACATAAAATAAAAATAATTTGTTTTTAAAATTTCTTTATTTTTAAGATGGAGCCTCACTGTGTTGCCCAGGCTGGAGTGCAGTGGTGCAATCTTGGCTCACTGCAGTCTCCACCCCCCAGGTTCAAGCAATTCTCCTGCCTCAGCCTCCTGAGTAACAACCCAAGTTGATATTTAGAGAACTAAGTTCACTCACCAGATATAAACAAATAACTAATATTTACTGAGTACTAATTAGATGCTAGGCATATTCTACATGGTAATATAGACAATTAATCTTACAAAAACCTTATGAAATAGATTATTTCACTATTACCATTTTATAAAAAAGGAAATTGAAGCATAAAAAGGTTAACTTGCTGAATGCACAGCTATCAGATGAGCAGAAATGAGAATTATATACAGACAGTGTGACTTCAGAGTCCAGGTTCTTATTCATTGTGCTATTCCACCTAGTGTGAATCTAACAGCCCCAGGTTCCAATTCGATCTCAGCCTCTCATGGGGCAAGCTCCACGTGTGCCTGAATATTGTATGACCCCAAATGTAAGGTAATTCTCCATGTTCCCTGGATTATTGTATATTTTTACTAACTTGCACATAAACTGTCAAGGCCTAAGTGAAGATGTCAATAATATTTATGTGTTTTTCATATTACATACATAAATCATTTAGAAAGTTCAGTTTTTCATTCTCACTTTTTAGAAATAATTTTGTTCTAATGTCTTCACAGGCAACTTTAACGTCAGTGTCTTTGTCCTAGCTTTGTGAATCGTCCAACACGTTTCTGTGGAACAAATCATCTTTACCTTTGTCTTAGTTGTTTAAGATACAGGATATGTTTCCCATGTCACTGTATATGTTTTCACAAGCCTCAAATTTCCATTAACAAAAGGCTAAGACACATTTTTTGGTTGTCCTGTAGGTGAAAGGTATGATCTCCACATTGTAAAGACTTACTGCATTGCTTTCTTGTTTAGAAAACTTACTTATCACTACATCAATATTTGTAATTATGAGATAGTAAACTCCAAAGACAATTTTTATTTTTTCTTTTTGAGATGAAGTTTCGCTCTTGTTGCCTAGACTGGAGTGCAGTGGCACTATCTCAGCTTGCTGCAACCTTTGCATCCCGGGTTCAAGCAATTCTCCTGCTTCAACCTCCCAAGTAGCTGGGATTGTAAGTGCCCACCAGCACATCCGGTTAATTTTCTATTTTTAGCAGGGATGGGGTTTCATCATGTTGGCCAAGCTGGTCTCAAACTCCTGACCTCAGGTGATCCGCACGCCTGGCCTCCCATAGTGCTAGGATTACAGGTGTGAGCTGCAGCACCCTGCTGAAAGACAAATTATTAAATGTGTCTCAGCTTACTTTTCTATGAAATAAAATGAATTAAAATTTCTATGTTTTTTTGTCTTAATAATATAGATATACTGTCTCCTATGTGCCAGTCACCATTCTAATGCTATACAAATACTGAGAGTAACTAGTGTACAAATACTTAATCCACATACTCAAAGCCTCATTTTATTTCCAGACCTGATGACATATGACAAATGGATATCCTCAGAAACTGAGCACCTCTCCAGATGTGGTAGCAAATGGAAGTGTGTGTGTGTGCATGTGTGTGTGTTTGTACACGTGTGCACCTGTTGTTTGTACACGTGTGTTGTGTGTATGCATGTGTTGTGTGTGCATATGTGTGTTTGCATAGTATAAGAAAACTCTGATCATGGATGCACAGGGTCTATATAATGTATTTTGTTGTGGTTCTTGTTTTGTTTGTTGTGTATTTGTTCAAGCTCTAGAACCAACTATATCTGAGTTCCAATTCTGTTTTACCTGTTACCATCTGTAGGATGCTTACAGATTAGTAGACTCAGTCCCTCCCTATATACTGGAGATAATTGTTTTAAAAAATTTTGTGAGGTGTTATGAATCAAACCCAAGTAAAGTCTCACCATGGCTAGCACATAGAGCTTAGAATTTTATATATGTCGATATATAAAAAGATCATGAAATTTTATTCTCTGGAGACAGCCTTCAGCATACTATTTTTTACAAGATGTAGACAAAGAAAATGTGAAAGAAGCAGCACATTTTTCTATAAGAAATTAAGTCTTCCTTTCCACATTTAAGAATAAACTTCACTACATTTGGGGACTCATTTTTATCATAGATGACTGAGGTATCACCTCTTGATAATTAACATTAAATTTTCAAAATAATAATTGGAAATGAATAGGAATCACAGCTTAAGCTTTGATACAGCAGTGGCTGCTATCAGCAAGGATCTTTTAATCTGGGTTCTAATTTCTCTAGTAATTAAGTTCCTGGAAGAAAATAAAATAACCTTTTAATTTTAATCTGATTAGAATAATAGACCTTTTGCCATGAAAAATTAGAAAGAGGATGCTCCATTTCCAAATTAATTTTGTGATGGAGATATTTTCATAGGAATTTTCTGAAAGGCTTTCTTGTTCTTCCATTTAGAATAACCAAAGATATTTTATAAGAGTCTTTCTCTGGACGTGTGAGTATTTAGGATTGGATTTGGGGGCTGAACAAATATCATGTTGATATCTTTGAGATCCATGTCCTAAAACTGTATTTATAGCAGGGTTTGTCAAATTATAGAAGGCAAAAATCAAAATCAAAACCGTGTAGTCCTATGGTTAAGCAACAATAAATCCTACTTTGTACTTTAGAAGTAAATGCCATGGTGAAGATATGGTCTTGGATGCATCACTTCCATGGAAATACCCAAAGGGACCTGCTTGAGATGGAACTATTTCAGTAAACACTGCTGCTTGGCTGACAGCTAACTTCAGAAATAACCTTTTGCATGCATAGAGTCATTTTATAGTACAAGAGATTTTATTTGTGTTCTTCAGAATATTTGAAAGATAAGAAGTAACACAATTATTGTTTTCCCAATTTTTGTACGGATAGGAAAAATAAAACTCTGGGATTCAATGACTTAAGATATTCTTGTCAGAAACAGAACTTGGACTTAAATCATGCCTTTTTCTTTTTGCAGTGAGGAACTATTTTATAAAGTAACCTATAAGTACAAAAAGTAGACCCTGATACATGAATATGGGTGCATATGGTTTATTTGACATTGGTCCAATAAATGCAGTTGGAGAGAGGGGAGGTTGAGACAAGTTGGGGTGGAAAGCCACAAAAAAGATCTTTAATAAGGAGATTGCTACTATGGGCAACTGAGTTTGAGCCCACTGGAGTCTCTCTGAGAGGCTGTTGTAATACTGCCCCTTGCACACCTAGTGTCTGGCCTATTCCTCTTTCTACATCTTTGGAAGCCATTGAAATGTGTGGGAGTTTTCTGCAGGTGACAGCCAGGGTGGGATGAAGAGATATACTTAATTTAATTACTTCATAACAGAGCAAGGTCAATTACAAATGGCCTTAGGATAATGGAGATTTCCAGATAGACCTACTGACATTAAATGAAACTTAACAAACAAACAAAAAAAAATTATCTACTGAACTTAATCCTTACCCTTAGAATTAGTCATATTGCACATTAGCAGTTAGAGCTGAGAAGCCATAGTCAGCAACTCCAGCTTTATTTTTATTGCTTTTTTATGTTTCATCATTTACTTGGCCATCCATGAAACCCAGAGTGCCAGATTCCTGGTCATGATCACTCCCTCAGATTCGTTCAGTTATTCATTCACACCTACTATGTACCAGACATGGTTTTAGCTGTAGGGTTTTTAGTAGAGAATGAAACATACAAAAGAGAGCTTATAATCAAAAGACAGATAACATAAAATTAGTAAGTATGCTAATAAATGAACATATAATAAATTTGGTAATGAGAGAAACTATAAGGAAAAATAAAGCTCAGAAAAGAAGGGATGTTGGAAGAGAGGGGAAAATGATATGTGATATAGAATAGCTAGGAAAGACCACCTCTCTGCTAAGATGACATTTGCACAGAGACCTGATGTGAAGGAGCAAAACCATGAAGATAATTCACACAAGGCATTCCAGATGGTTCACATGACACCTCCTAGTTCACCAGAAAAAGGACTTTAGTCAGTACTTTTCATAAGTTCAAAAAGAACAGAAAGCTGTTGTAGGGAATAGTGTGATCCCAATTATACATTTATAAAGATAATGCCACTTTGTGGGGAGATTAGACTGTTAGTGCAAAGAGTGAAATCGGAGGAACCATTGGGGGCTATTGAGATACTCCGTGTTCATCTGTTGATGGACACTTGGGTTGCTTCCGAATCTTAGCTGTCGTTAACAGGGCTGCAACAAACAGGAGTGCAGATGTCTCTTAGGTGTACTTATTTCCTTCCTTTTGGGTGTATACTCAGTAGTCGGATTGCTGGATCATATGGTAGACCAAAGATGATAGTGGGCTCATGTAGCTGTTTGCCTTATTACATTATTTATATTATGCATACTATTATACTATTTGTGCTTTTATATTCACTTGTATGCTAAATTTTATAATTTGGAAAGTCTTTTGCATTAATTACTTTAGAGCAGAGATTTTATATTCTTGATTGAAACAAAATGTGCTCAGTAGCTGGGCGTGGTGGCTCATGCCTGTAATCCCTACACTTTGGGAGGCCAAGGCAGGTGGATCTAAAGGTCAGGAGTTCAGGACCAGCCTGACTAACACGGTGAAACCATGTCTCTACTAAAAATACATAAATAGCCAGGTGTGGTGGCACACGCCTGTAATCCCAGCTACTTGGGAGTCTGAGGCAGGAGAATCACTTGAACCCAGGAGCCAGGGGTTGCAGTGAGCCGAGATCCCACAATTGCACTCCAGTCTAGGAAACAAGAGTGGAATTCCATCTTAAAACAAAAGTGCTCAGTAAGTATTACTAAATTAAAACTTGAAAATCCTAAAACAAACAAACAAAAAAAACAAAACAAAAAAAAAACACTTGCCGGGTGATTATGTGTGATAATACTTACTATGATACGAGTAACTACTACAAACATGGGACTATCTTCTAAGCTCCAACAGCCCTTATGTTGTTCTTTAAAATATTTTTTTCTATTTCTTAGTATAAATCAACTGGTAATGTATGATTTTCCTATAAAGGAGTGCCTGTAGTGAATAGCCTAGGCTTTATGAACTGTATAGTTTCCAGTGCAGCTGACTCTTGCTGTAGGGCACATGGTATGTAAATAAATGTACTTGGCTACATTCCAATAACATTTATATAGACACTAACATTTGAATTGTATATAACTTTCACATGTCACTAAACATTATTCTTCTTTTTATTTCTTTTCAACCATTCAGAAAAGTAAAAACGATTCTTAGCTCACAGGTTATAGAAAAACAGGTGGCAGCAAGCCAGATTTCAGCCACAAACTGGTTTTTCAGATTCCTGAAATAAATTATCAGGGGCTCGGAGCCCTGATCTGTGTGTCATTGATTTGCTCTCATTCTATTTTTGGATACCTTTATTTGCTAGAGTTCTCTTTCTTTTGTGAAACCGAAGCACGCCCTCATGTAACTTCTACCTATGGATTCTACATTGTGCCATCTGAAGAAGAATAGCACAAAATGCCCCCCAACCACCACCTTGTCATAGCACAGGCCTTCACAGAGTCTATTCTGGCCCTTTTGGTTTTCTCTGCTACCAAGTGTTAAACTCTCTCCAGAAGCTTATGTTTCCTGGCTGCTCTCCCCTTTTTGCTTTTTAATTGTCTGATTATTCTTCATAAAATGAACACAAGCTAAACAAAAGGTTTAAGCTAATGTCTACCTAATGGATAATTCAATAGAATTTTCGTTTCCAAAGATTGTTGTATCAGGCAACAACGAAGTGCCATTGTTGAGGATATGCATTCTTGTTTTATTTTGCTGTTTTTTTAATATCATGTACTCTATTATAAAGATTACTCATTTGTAAATGATCAGATAATCCTATTATTATTTTCCATGACTATTGGTGGTCAGTTAGTATTTATAGCTTCACATACACATTATTATATAGTACTTAATTTCTATAAACTATACTCACCAAATGTGTTTATTGAGAGAGAACAAACTCTACAGAAAAATAAATATTTTAAAAACAAAGACAGACATTAGGTAAAAGCCATACATTCATTTTCTTGTCTGAGAATGAGATCTAGCAAAGCTAACCAGAAAATAAGTTACTAAGTTAAAATAGTTCATAATTCTCTAAGTTAAAATAGCACATAATCATAAAATGTGCTCAGCGGCCGGGTGCTGTGGCTCACGCCTGTAATCCCAGCACTTTGGGAGGACAAGGTCATTCAAATGACTTTTTTTCAACCCATTTCTTTCCCTAAGTACCCAGTGGTATTAATACTGCTTCTCTACGTGGTTGGGTTATATTATGCCTTATTCAGTTAGGTGGAGTATAGAACCACTTATAATGTTAAAGAGACATGAGACATCAGTTTGAATTGTAAGCAACGCTGTATTTTCCTAGAGAAAAATACTTTTATTTGTAAAATCCTAATTTGTTGATACTAGAAATTGTGTTCAACTAGGTAATTTTAAGAAAAGAAACAACTTTTATCTTGTACTTACCAGGTTCTGGGTTGAATGATGGGCAGTGGCACGAGGTTCGCTTCCTAGCCAAGGAGAATTTTGCTATTCTCACCATCGATGGAGATGAAGCATCAGCAGTTCGAACTAATAGTCCTCTTCAAGTTAAAACCGGCGAGAAGTACTTTTTTGGAGGTAAGAATGCCATTGCTTTTTGGTTACTAATCCATTGCAAACAAATGAGGTTTCAAAATGAAGTTTGATTATGAAGTATTTATATTTGACTCAACTGACTCAGTAGATCTCAGGATAAAACAAACAAACTAATTCCATTGAGCAAAAAAAAAAAAAAGTAAAAAAAGAAAAAAAAATTTGTTTGTTTCTGATGAAGATATTAAGGTGATGTCACTATATTCTTTTGGCCCAGTTTAAATAATGGAAGTATAACAAAGGAGACTTTAAATTCATCCTCATAATCCTCAAAAGTCAGGTCCTTGGATTATTTGCTGGTGACCTATTGCTATGTAACTAATTATCCAAACCTTAGTGTCTTCAAACAAACATTTATTATCTCGCAGTTTCTCTGGATCAGGAATTCAGGAGTAATTTAGCTGAGCGAGTCTCTCATGAGGTTGACTTCAAACCGTTGGCTGTGGCTGCATCATTTGAAGACTTGTCTGCTTCCAACAGGTCTCACTTACGTGGCTGATGGTGCTGGCTAGGATGCCCCAGTTCTCTGTGGCCTCGGATTCTGTAACACCTTCCTTCTTCAAGTAGCCTCTCCTGGGGGTGACTGGGCAGAGAAAGAGAGAGGGAAAACAAAAGAAAGAGAGGAGGGGAGGGGAAAGCCAGTAAGTCAGGAAGTTCTCCAGATAAAAACCATAAGTAGTTTTTAAAAAAAATCCAATTTAGCAGTGATATCCCATCACCACTATTATTTTCAGCTTGTGAGAAGTGAGTCGCTAAATCTCATCCACAGTTAAAGGAAGGGGATTTCACAAGGGCATGACTACAAAGAGCCAGTGATTCCTGGGTACCATTTTAAAGGTGCCTACCACAGTCTACCTTATAGGAGAAGACACGTGGTCACAAACATCTTGGTTCTTAAGTAATGAAGATATTAGTAAAAAGAATATTATCATATGAGAAATTCGACTATGTGAGAAAAAGTGTTGTAGCAAAGACCTGTAATATTTTCTAACTGGAAAAATGTGTCCTGCCAGAAAATGATTTTTTTCATAACTAATAAATTATGAGGACATATTTTATTAAAGTGCTAGGCACATTGTTTAGATCAATACATCTTTTATTAGATTATTGTCTTTCCTCTCCTAAATCATGCAATGTGAGATGTAAAAAAATAAATCACATTCTTCGAAAAGGCTTTTATTTAAGCTTTAAAATCTATATGTTACATATTTGCCTCTGAAAATGTTTATATTTACATATCTATCATTTGTTTATATTAATAGTTATATATCACTATGTGTGTGTGTGTGTGTGTATGTGTGTGTATGTGTGTGTATATCTGTGTGTATGTGTGTGTATGTATGTGTGTGTATGTGTGTGTGTATGTGTGTATGTGTGTGTATGTATGTGTGTATGTGTGTGTATATGTGTGTGTATGTGTGTGTGTATATGTGTGTGTATGTGTGTGTGTATATGTGTGTGTATGTGTGTGTGTGTGTGTGTGTGTGTGTTCTAGTTCTTAGAGTAAGGTGTCATGAGAGCAGCCACTTTGTTTAACTCGTACCCTGCTATATTCCTCAGGGTTCTAGAAAAAATCCTAGAATGTTGTAGATGAACAATAAATATTTGTGAAAGAATTAGTAAATTATATAAAATAGGCAAGACATCACTTTATTATGAATTGCCTAGAGAGGAAACAGAGAAGACCCTAGGAAATTTACTGACTTGCTGCTGAGTTTGCAGCTAGCACCTGAATTTAAGTTTCCTGAGTCCTATACCAGGGCATTTCTCCCCATCTAATTAATGACAACTTAGAGACAAACATCATGAACTAGGGCTCTCCTTTATTTTTTTTTTTTTTTTTTTTTTTTTTTGTTGAGACGGAGTCTCGCTGTGTCGCCCAGGCTGGAGTGCAGTGGCCGGATCTCAGCTCACTGCAAGCTCCGCCTCCCGGGTTTTACGCCATTCTCTCGCCTCAGCCTCCCGAGTAGCTGGGACTACAGGCGCCCGCCATCTCGCCCGGCTAATTTTTTGTATTTTTTTAGTAGAGACGGGGTTTCACCGTGTTAGCCAGGATGGTCTCGATCTCCTGACCTCGTGATCCGCCCGTCTCGGCCTCCCAAAGTGCTGGGATTACAGGCTTGAGCCACCGCGCCCGGCCGGGCTCTCCTTTAATCTTCCATAATATTTGTTGGAAGTTAAGACTACATGATTTTAAGAAGACTCTCAATAAATATTTGATGAGTAGATGAAAGTCAAACAAGCTTTCTTATGAGTGAATGAACTGGACATATTGATGTGAGGAACAAAACAACTCAATAGCCAAACTGGTTACCCTCCAAAAAAAAATTCAGTAAGATTGGCTTATGGCCAACAGTTTTCATTGCTCTGATAGTAAATAGATCCCAGTTGTCAGTGGGAAAGCTACTGATAATATCTACTGCTCCCTTGACTGGAATGTTTTTGGCCATCCACCAGCTCCCTGAATGCCCAAGGCCGGTTTTTGTCGATTTCAATCTAGAGGAGTGAGCCAGTAGCTGTAACCACACATTCATGGCATAAAGTTTATAGGAGATGAGGTCTTGATGGTGTGCTATTTACTATCAGTTTACAGATTTTGGTTTTCGAGTCCAGCAGTCAGGAGAATATTGACTTTCTCTTGGGTCTGTGGTCTGCCTTTAGGACATATTGTCAGCTAATGATCATGATGCTTGTTTTGTTATATTGTCATTAGCTGAATCCTGAGTGTGTAAGAATCACGAGAAGAACTCATTGCCATTCCAACTCTCAGGCCCCACCTCTGGAACTTTGAAATTCAAGAAGATGACAAATTACAGAATTTAAAACTTCAAATGATTCTGATAAACACAATCTGAGAAACAGAATTATAGATTGACCTTAGCCAATTTCCACACACACCTTTCAGATTCTTTTTGTAAAACATCATCAGTCACTGAAAAGTTTGGGATGCATGAGAATTAGCTACTCTCCTATTGCTTTGCCCCCAGGGGGCAAAGGAACGGAAGTCACAGGACAAGTTGTGATGCGCATAAACACATTTATTAAATGAACAAGTATTACCAAGGAAGCACAACACTGTTAACAAACATTCTTCTGCAAGCTCAGTGAGGTCCCAGCTCTCCTTGAATAAAATGTTTTCTTAAAGCAGCAACAATGAATGGTGGGTTTCAGCTACACCCAGAGCTAGTGCTAGGCGACAGAAAGCCTCCTCAGCAAATAATCACTGGCACAGGATCACTAAGTGATCCTAACTCCAGAAGCATTTCCAAGAACTCAGGTGTCAGGCCTCACCAGAATCTTTCACCATCTTAACACAAGGCTGGTTGTGTCTCTCAAAGGTGTTGTGCCAAACCACATACCTTTAGTGCCTGTAAGTTCACTATCGATATCTCCTTTCTAACATTTCATTAACATTTACATTTATGCTATCTAACAGACCGCTAATTTCACCAAAGAAAACCCAGTTTGGTATTAAGTTCATCAGAGGACTTGTTGATTCAGTGAATTAGGTTGATATGAGGAATAAATAGCAAAAAAACTAAGAGTCACCCCCTCTGGAGTGGGTGTACTGTTTCTGCACTAAAACTCTTGATGCCTCTTACTTGTGGATTCCTGATCAGAAGAGGAACTGCCTCTGGATCGCAACTTTAACTAAAACACAAATGCCCACAACTCTATACCGTCTGTGCTGGAAATTTTAAAGTAGGATTCAAATATTATAATAAACACATCTTAAGATATACTAGTATAGCGGAAAGGAGAATTGACTTTGTTCTAAAATACAAGCTTTGCAATCCTGCATACCTGATTTTGGATCTGGCTTTATCACTTAATTAGTGGATCCCTTAATATTGTATCTTACCTTCTTCGTCTATTAATTGGCAATAGAATCTGTTTTCTGAACACTGTGTAGCATAAACTTAAACCTGGGATCTGACACTAGGGAATGCTAAATGCTGACTGACTTTCCAATGCATCTTGAGTTTTTCTTTTAACTCTGTGAGAGGCAGAGCCTCACAAAGAACACTGGAGACTTCAGACCATTATGTATTTCATGACCTCTCACCAACTTCGGCACCACTGAAAGTATTTCTTCCCCCACACTCACTGAAGAAAAGTATTTTTCCTGCTCACTGAAAGCCACAAGAAAAGGCTTTCTTGCCGTCCTACACTCTGTTTTGTTTGCAAACCCTTAAACTTGTCCACATTTTGTTTCTTTTGAAGTTAAGTCCCGGTTGCATAGCTTTCTTTGCAGCCCAGGCTGGGTCGTTTCACACCAGTGTGCAATTTTATCTCTATGCTTACTCCCTGCTAATCCCAGCAAAGTTCTTAGTTCTCCTTTGTAACTTCCATGATCAGATGATGTTTAATTACCAAGAATTCTTTTGCGTTTTTTCTTTCTTGGGAATAAGCAAAGAAAGAGATCGGTTATTTGGGATGTTTCTTCAGCAAAGTATGTTTTAGCTGCTTTAACGTGTTTTATTTTCCTCCAACTAGAATTTTTTTAGATAACACTCCATTGATGTTATTAATCAAAAGAATGTTAAACACAATAATTACATTTACCTACTGACTCTTGACGTGGTAATAAGCTCTCTGATACAGGCTGGAACCCATGGTTATGAGAGAGCAGTACGATTTCTAAGTTTCTAAATTTTCTTTGTTTTGGGCATTTTTATTATCTCTTGTTTTCATTAAAAGAGAAAGGAGCTATAGGCTGAAGAGGAGAGATAAGAAGCTTCTAGAGCCAGTCTTATTGGAAGGGGAGTTCTAAAGAACTCGGTGGGGAAGGAGGCAGGTTTTAGGAAGGTACCAAAGCAAGTGGTGAAGGCAAGATAAAAAGAGGGCAGTGGAGCTGTCCTGAGTTTGATAGGATTTGTGTTAATAAAGTTTAATAAGAGGGCACATCTTTCCACCTCACCGTTATATAGCTGTGTTGGTCAGTTTTGGTTACTATAACAGAATGCTATAGGTTGAGTGGTCTAAACACCAGAAATATGTTTTTCATGGTTCTTGAGGTTGAGAAGTCCAAGAGCAAGGTATCAAGGTACAGGCAGATTCCATGTCTACTGAGGGCACATAATGAGAAGCTTCAGAGAACCATTTTCTTATTGTATGTTCTCATTGGAGAAAGAGAGAGAGAGAAAGAGAGCACACACTCTTAAGTCTTTTCTTACAAGCGCACCAATCCCATCATAGGGGTTCCACCCTCATGACCTATTAACCCCCAAAGGCCCCACTTCCTAATACTATCCCACGGGGCCTTAGGGTTTCAATATGTGAATTTGGAGGGACACAAACATATAGTCTATAACAATGGCCTCTCAATTCTCATTGAAGTAGACCATGAATTTTAAATATTAGGTTGTGCAAAAGTAATTGGGGTTTTGGCCATTGAAAGTAATGGCAAAAACGAGCTAACTAGATAAGTATGTAAACATAGATTTTTGTTAAGTAGTTATTTTGTAAAATAATTAGAGGATGTGGTTATCAGGCTCCTTAGCTATTTATTATAGGAAAATACCAACACTCCTTCAAGCGTTTGGCTGCCTGAAAGTTTCTTAGTGATGGAATACACTCCGTGAAAAGCCTCCCAGGTAGTTTTCCAGAAATCCTTGGTTTGGCTCATCCATCACAGAATATGGAACTTTCAGCATCCCATTCAGGATCCACTTGTCAGCCCTGTGAAGTATCCGCTACCTTGCTTTTGTACCAACAGGAAATCTATTGTTTAGAAGTTTGTTTTCTAGCCCTTTTTCATTGTTCTCCCCCCCCAAAAAAATTGGAATGAGACAAGTTTTATTAAATGATATGTGTCATTTCAGGAATGTGAAAAGTAAATCCTAAACAGACTTTTTGGAGGTATGTATTGATTTTCTAGGGATGCCGTATCAAAGTACCATAAACGTGGTGGCTTAAAACAACATAGTTCTAGTCTCTCAACGTTCTAGAGGCTGGAAGTCTAAAATGGAGGTCCAGCAGGATCTTAAGGTCTCTGAAGGCCCCAGGGGAGGATCTTTCCACTCCTCTGGCTTCTGGTGGTTACCAGTAATACTCATTATTCCCTGGCTTCTAGATGCCTCCCTCCGGTCTCTGCCTCCATCTTCACATGGTCTTCTCCCTGTTGTATTTCTGCATCCACATTTCCTTCTTCTGATAAGGACATCATTCATGGGATTAGGGATCGATCTAATCATTATCACCTCATCTTAACCTGATTGTATCTGCAAGAACCCTATTTCCCAATGAGGCCACTTTCATAGGTTTCACAGTTAGGACGTCAATGTGTCTCTTTGGAGGATACAATTTAGCCCGTAGTAAGGTATAAGTGATTTATTTTGCAACCACCTCTAATTATAAGTTAGCATACTTCCTAGAGGAGATTCATACATCTGATTTTGTATTATCCATTCTCAAAGATGGCTCTTATGAAGTTAAAAGTCAAACATACAGTTTGGGAAATGTGAATAACTAAAAGGTAGAGGCATTCAAACAAACAGCACAACAACAGAATTTAAAGTATTGTGCCTAGTGGATACAAATTTACTGGTCATAAGAATTTGATGATCAAATTTCTGAATGTGATTTTGTAACCTCTGAGTAGGACCAGGTATAGAATTACAAGGAATCAATTTTAAAAATGTCCAAGGGAATTTCTTGTCCATATGCATGAGAGAGAGTGAGACCTTATCTCTGATAAATATTAGAAAGCTTTGTGTAAAACAAAAAAGTAAATGATAAGAAAATGTATCATTGGCATGAAAGTACATTCTATGTGGAACTAACCAAATGTTGTATCCTTCCATTTGGGTCCTTACACATGTAATGTAGAGAGAAGAGAACACCCAGCTAAGACTTGGGGTCAGCAATCCTCAGAGCAGAATTATACTTAGGCACAAGGGGAAAGA
The DNA here is from genome assembly GCF_009764315.1 of Trachypithecus francoisi. Classification (NCBI taxonomy): domain Eukaryota; kingdom Metazoa; phylum Chordata; class Mammalia; order Primates; family Cercopithecidae; genus Trachypithecus; species Trachypithecus francoisi. The sequence continues at coordinate 11,769,911 of NW_022681469.1, read as the reverse complement.
ATCTGCCTTCATTGCTTTGTTTGACCCAAACATTTTCAGGAACAAAGGAATTTGTAACTTGACCTTGATATGTAGTGCCATGGAAACCTACCACTAACTAACAAATGAAATTATTAAAGACTTTACTTGTAGATAGTAATAATACTGGAAATAAAACAACCACACACACACAGAGTGCAATTAAAAGAAGAAAAAAGTCTTAAAGTTGCTCTCATTTTTCCTTAGAATGTAGTGCCCTTTCCAAAATAACATGTATTTAAGAATAAATTAAGCCGTCTTGTTGTCATACTGTACTTGTCTTGGAATTTTGTACAATGGGCATCTGCTAAACAGTGAAGCGTGAGCTTCAAACCATAGAAATATTATGAAGTGTTCCCAGAGAGTTGTTTATGCTAAAGCAGCATGAAAAGTTCAAGAGAACACCAGTGGCACCCCATCAATATACATTAAATCCCTTACTGGCAGTAAGAAATGTCCTCACATTTAACATATAAATGCTGGACAAGTCGGCTCTCTTATGTGTAAAATCTTCTCATAAGAAATGGCTTCAGGCCAGGCACGGTGGCTCAAGCCTGTAATCTCAGCACTTTGGGAGGCAGAGGCGGACAGACCACCTTAGGTCAGGCCCCAGCCTGGCCAACATGATGAAACCCCATCTCTACTAAAAAAAAATACAAAAATTAGCCAGTCATGGTGGCACGTGCCTGTAGTCCCAGTTACTTGGGAGGCTGAGGCATGAGAATTGCTTGAACCCGGGAGGCAGAGGTTGCAGTGAGTCGGGATCACACCACTTCACTCCAGCCTGGGTGACAGAACAAAACTCCGTAACGCCGCCCCACCATCCACCAAAAAAAAAAAAAAAAAAAGAAAAAAGGAAATGATATGGTTATTTCCTTCAAAATATAAGTCCTTAAACTCAAACTGTAATTAGATTGTTTGATTTTCTCTTCACTGGCTGAAGTAATAGTAAATCTTTTTATCCTTTTTCTAGCCTGCTTTTGCAAATCTTTTTGAGTATCCTTTGGTGTTTTCATTCATCCTGTCTGTTATAGAACTAAGACCTACCTTCATTCATTTATATCCAAAGAGATTATGGAGCAACTAACAAGTAGTAGAGCTTGGATTAATTAAATCTTTTCTGGAAACCTGGCATTATTGTTCATGCTGAGGTACTGAACAAATCAGGGGAAAAATGCTTGCTCTTGGAAGACTACATTCTAGGTGGGACAGTAAATAAATAACATTGGTTAAATGAGTGTATTTGGGGAAAAATTAATCAGGGAGGGGATAGGAAGTTCTTGGGAGGGGGGGTTGAGGATTATCTTTAAATGGCCAGAGAAACCTTTGATTAAGAAGATAGCATTTGAGCAAACTCCTCAGAGGAATGAGAACACACACACCATGAGAAGACGGGAGAGAAGAACCCTCTTGGTAGAGGGAGAAGACAGTGTAACCCGATATCCAGCTGGTGTGTGCAGGGAGTGCTTAGGAAAGGGAGTCAGTGTGACTGAAAAAAAGTGAGGTTGGATTGTGAAGGGTCTTTAACAATGACTGAGAAGATTGGACCGAGTGAATCTAGTTGATTTTAAAATAATCTCTCAGGCTGCTGTTTCGATAAAAGGCTGTAGTTCCATGAGGAAGAACAGTAGAAACTGTTGCAATAACCCAGATGCAAGAATATCAACTAGATTGTAGCAGTGGAGCCAGTGGGTAATGAACAATTCTACATACACATTTGGAGGTCGAGCCAGCAGGACTTGCAGACAGGTGGGATATGGGGTGTAAAAGCAAAGGGTCAAGGATGATACCAGTCTTCCTGACGAAAAGGCTCATGCCTCCCCTTTCCACTGTTTTACACTTTCTCCCTTATCCTTCCACAATATGAGGTCCATTTCACTGTGTTTCCCTGAAAATGACTTTTGACTTATGCATCCTAAAACCAAGGAATTTGTTGTCTATGTGGTCATAGTTAAACCAAAATTAACGGAACCATGGACAGCTCCCTCCCAAACAAAATTCCCAGCATCCTGTCTCTTCTAGTTTATTTTGATGGGTTCTCAGTCAATTCCTAAATTCCTCAGGTCAAGTCTTGGCTGAATGCTCTTTCTGCTGCATCTAGGGTCAATAATCTACTGATTTAAAACCCGCTATGGTAAATTAAAATTCTAATTTGGGGACCTTGCCATTTAGAAATAAACAAGTAGAGAACCCTGACTTAAAGCTAGGAAGCTGTTATAATAAAAATAGCCTTTAAAAATATTGATTCACAAATAACCTCCTCATGCATATACTTCTAGCTTGAAAATGCCACCTAATTGTAATCTTTTCCTTTTGACCTTTGTTCCATCAGTGGTCCAACAATACTGCTGGGGGGGGGGGGGGGTAGGAAATAAACTATTTATCACCCTTTAAAATATAAACTGAAAATTAGCTATCATCTATATTTACATAGTGCTGAATATCCTTCATTAATACTAAAGTACTTGGTTACCCTATCTCACTTTTGTGTAATATGCCTCTCTTTGAAATGCTAATTTAGTATTAATGGCAAACGCCAACTTTTCCTAACCAAATGACTAACAATTTATTAAATTTTAGAGTGAGATGGGAAAATCACAACTTAGAACCTCAGCGATTTCTGTAAATTATTAATGGTTAATTTGGCTTGGCTAATATTATATAATTTGAAATTATGTTTATTTACTGCTTCCAAACGTTTTAGTTAACCGTTTGTTTTCTATTTTTCTTTGTATTTTTAATATTTTCACTCTAGTCCATTATTATTATATGTGATTGTTTTTTCCAATTTTTTTCTAGAGGAGTTTGTCCTCCCCTAATTGTAGTGAGTAATCTAGAAACTCTTTCTCAATTAACTTCTTAAGCAGGACTTGATTGTACAAAAACAACTACTTGTTCTTGAAAATATTCAAATCAATATTTGCTATTTTATGCAATGTTCCTCATTTTAAAATATATTTTAACTTTTATTTTTGGTTCAGGGGTACATGTAAGGGGTTTTTTACATAGGTAAATTATGTGTCATCGGGATTTGATGTACAGATTATTTTATCACTCAGGTTAAAAGCATAGTACCATAGAAGTGGTATTTTTTATAAAAAAAATACATATTTTTAAGCCATCACTTTCTATTAGAATATCAACGAGAAAAAATTTTCAATCTAATTCCCAAAGAACTTTCAGGCTTTTTTTATTTGTTGACCAATTATATGCATAAAAGAAAAGAGAGAGAAAAAAAAAAGGAATTACAGATTGAAATTGAACATATTAACCTCATCAGAAACTGTTTTTCTGCTTGGAGATTGGAAAGTATTTATCATGTAGCCCAAGGTTCCCAAGACTTTTTTTTATAGCTCCCACAAGTAAAATTTGATTAGAGCTATGTTTTAAACTAATTATCATTACAATTATTGTGATATTCTACATGCCTTTGCCTTTTTCTTGCTCTTACAACTGGCTTGCATTGGAAATATTCAGATTTAAGAAATGATTGTAAGAAGTTTTCAAAGAAAAATATCATAAAATTACAAAAACTCTTTGACTTTCAAGAATTGGCTTAACCCTGTGGCCATTTACCATCGACACTCTCTGCTTCCTTTTCTCTTGATACTGATATTGCTCTTTTAAAATTATTAGCCTAAAAGAACATCATGATCTGACTGTGAAAATAATACAGGTAACACTAAAGATATGTAAATTAAATATTATGTTGTATGTGAATTTTTTAGCAAATATCTTCTGTATCTAAAATGCTCTTAAGTAGAGAAATTACTGGCCAAATTTTTTAAACGGTAATGCCTTATGTATCTGGTGCAAATATGTGATAGGTGTAAAATGATTACTTGGGAAGCATAAATATGTCTACAGTTTATCCTATGAAGTTGATTTTACAGTGCTTTAACAAAAGGAAAAAGAAATCCTTAAATGTATCCTTCATTTTTCATGAGTAATCAGTGTTAAAAAAAATTCAAAGATACACGTTAAAAGCATAGTAAGGAAGGCTTTATTCAGGACCATTGCAATAGATACAGGGACCACTGCAATGGAATTTTGCAGCGAGGGAAAGAGAATGGGCTCAACTCCAAGTGTAGGAAGGACAAGCGGGAATTTATAGCCAAAAAGCAGGGTTGGGTCAGTAGATAGAAAATTACTACAAAGAAACAATCCAAGGGTACAGAGATTTCTAGCTAAATCCACCTAATCAGAATTCTTGCTGAAAACAGGCTGGGGTGATCAGACATCATCTGTGGATTGGTACAGGAGGAACATGGTCAGATGTCAAGGATGATGAGATACTGAGAACCATCAGCTATCGAGGACAGGGAGTCCTGGCTAAACTGACTCGCAGGGTTCTTTTGCCGAAACTGGATTTTACAAGAGAGTAAACAGATGGGCCTAGGAGGAAGTTCAGAGCCTGATTAAAGTTGGGTAAAGAAAAGAATCTTCACCATGTGTCAGTTCAGGTACTCTAAGAAGCAGAGGTCAAGACAGAATCAGACAATCAAGAGATTTATTGGGGAAGTACTTCTAAAGGAAAAAGGTTAAAGAGGAGCTCTGACATTCAGGAATGGTGAAAGGAAAGAAAGAGTGCCTGGGTAGAGCCCCAGATGGTTGCACAGCTGAGGCAATATTGGCCAGTCTCTAGCAAAAACTGTCTGTTAGAATCCTGTGTCAGAAAGAAATGGCCTGGCTCTCGTACTCCTGCTGTGTTCAGACTGAGGGCAGTCCAGGCAGCATGGCCTCAGCTGGTAAGCATCTGTGGACCCTATTTACAGCAGCTAACTCTGACCTCAGGCAGGAAGGGAAGTGTGACCAGGGCCCTTCCTTAGTGGCCACAAGTCATTTGGTAATGACACAAAAAAGCAATACATAAAAGTGGTTACAGAAAGTTATTTTAAGGCACTTCGTGACAAACCAGAAAGAAGTTTGTGGGTTTTTTGTTTTTCCAACAATGTTGGTATGTTTATTTGCATATCTAATACTCTGTGACTGAACAAGTAGGTAGAGGAGATGAATTTAGCATACTTACTTTTTTTAATTGCTGAAAATTCAAATAATATTCTTATATGTGCAAAAACAAACAGAATGGGATCCCATGCCTGTAACTGTGCTGGTCTGTTATTGCTTATTTTGTCTGCTTGTCTGTTTTGTTTCTCCTTTGGGCAATCAATTATTTATATGTTAATTTAATTATTAAATTTATTATTATTTACATGCCTCTCTTTTAACTAAAATGTTCTTTCTGGTTCTGTGGCTTTTGTGTTTTCCATTGTTGAGTTTTTAAAAAGATCGGATTTTAAAATAAGCTAGTTTTTCTTGTTTGGTTTACTCATGTAGTAATTAAAAAGAACTTTTGCTGAACTCACCCCTCCTTTTATTTTTAATTTCTCTTTCTACTTTGGGTTCCCTTTGTCCATCCCAGCAACCAGCTATTTCTCAAGTAATTAAAAATTATTTTCTACTCCTCATGGGAATATTATAGTAATAAGAAATTTTATAAGAGTTTTTGGCCTTCAAGACCCTAAAAATGGTTGAATATCTCATGGGGAAATTTGAAGTCTTTTTAGGTGTAATGTGTGAGAGTGAGGGTCTGGGAATTTAGGCCAAAGACTTTCCTAGTAACATATAATTCAGTCTACTTCAGAAGTTAGCCTTAAAATTACATTGTCTTTAATACTTTTCCAATCAAAAAAATCCCAAAGTCTCTTTGATATGTAGATCTTTTGATCTCTTTCACTGTAGTTAAATACAATTGGTGCCAAAGTTACTATGGCATCATTCCTCTGTAGAACTTAATCTGTAATAACCAGTAAGTTCACTACCCCACAATTGGGAAGAGAGACCTTCTCTGTTTTCAGAGACCATTATTAGATCAGTGTGCAAATATAAAATTTGAATAAAGATGTTCTCTACCAGTATTTGACTATATGGTATTACTTCCAGGAGAAGCTACATGCCTCAAAAAATCAGCAATAAAGCAAAATCCTTTAATACCTTCAGAACTTTTCCTATTGTCTATGGGCTATTGAACAAAGAGATAGACTCAAGGATTCAATATATATACATGATTTTAGGTTTAATATTTCAAAGAAAAGAATATTTGAAGGGCAGAAAATACATGTAAAGGGGGAATTGCCCCTAGTAAATACATAGTCAATGTTACATGTAAAAAAAATGTTGAAAGATCCAAAGAAGGAAAAAATTCAGTTGGGCTTTAGGGTGGAAATGCAAGCTATCAGGCTGAACGAAGCAGGCGGGTAATAACCACTATGTAAAAGCTTAGAAGAAATAGAAAGAAAAGAAGTAGTTCTACTATTTGCTAGCCTAGTGCAAAAGTTGATTTGAAGACCAATGGGTAGAGATTTTGTGTGTTTGCTAAGATAATGCATGTTTTATACCAGGCTCTCACACTTTAATGTCCTTAAGAACCTTCTAGGGTACTTTACAAAACAAACAAACAAACAAAAGTCTTCGGTTGCCTTCTTAGTAAAATTGTGATTCAGTAGGTCTGAGGTTGGACCCAGAAATATGCATTTGAAGCAGACAGGTGATTCTTCTTTTTTTCTTATTTTATTGGCCAAGAAATCATATGCTATAAAATTCACCATTTAAAGTGAAAAATTCACCATTTAAAGTGAAAAATTTACCATTTAAAGTATATTCACAGAGTCTTGTAATTGTCACCACAGTCTAATTTTCAGTCATTTTCATGACCTTCATGACCCAAATAGAACCCAAAAACTGTTAGAAGTCACTCTGAATTCTTCCACAAAACCCCAAATCGTAGGCAACCACAAATCTACTACTTCCTGTGTCTGTGGATTTGTTTATTCTGGACTCTTTTTTTTTTTTTTTTTTTTTTTTTTTTAAAGACGGAGTCTCGCTCTGTCACCCAGGGTGGAGTGCAGTGGCTTGATCTTGGCTCACCACAAGCTGCACCTCCCAGATTCACGCCATTCTCCTGCCTCAGCCTCTCGAGTAGCTGGGACTACAGGCGCCCTCCACCTCGCCCGGCTAATTTTTTGTATGTTTAGTAAAGACAGGGTTTCACCATGTTAGCCAAGATGGTCTCAATCTCCTGACCTTGTGATCTGCCCGCCTCGGCCTCCCAAAGTGTTGGGATTACAGTCTGGAACCACCACACCCATCCTTATTCTGGACATTTTATATAAATTGAATCACATAAAAAATTATCTTTTTATGATGGGCTTCTTTTGTTTAGCATAATGTTTTCAACCTTTATTCAACTGTAGTTATTCATGTATCAGTACTTTATCCCTATTTATTGTCAAATATTTATATATTATAATATTTATATTATATATTGTAATATTTATATTATATATTATATTTATATTATTATTTATAAATTATTTACATATATTTTATATTATACATAAATTATATATTTATATATATATTATATTTATATTATTATTTATAAATTATTTACATATATTTTATATTATACATAAATTATATATTTATATATACATATGTATATATATATATGAGACATTTATTCATTCACAAGCGATGGAGTTTTGGGTCTTTCCACCTTTTGGCTATTATAAATAATGCTGAGGTTAACATTAGTTTACCTCTTTTTGATTGCACATACGTTTTTCTTTCTCTTAGGTATATACCTAGGAGTGGAATTGCTGTGTCTATAAGTCTATGTTTATTATTTTGAGAAATTACTAAATTGTTTCCTGGGTGATCTCAATGCTTGTCCCTCTCTCTCCATACTTCGAAAAACACTAATGTAGGCAATGATTTGGGTATAAAAATGTAGGAAAAAAAGGAACATTTGTTGCATTCTGATAATAAAAATCTTAGATTCCATAAAATGGTAGATGAGGATTAGAAGAGAGACAAAGAAAACATTAGAAAAATGAGACACTGGGTAATGATGTGAGGTTAGCGTCATCAAAGGACAAGTTAGAAATCCATATTTTAAAAAATCATTAAAACAAAATTATAGTTAAGTGATTAAGTAGTAAAAGAAAGTTTATAATGCATGTTTATTTAAAGGAGTGTTAACAAGATTTTATTTATGTAGAGATGATACAATAAGGTTAGCCCTCCATCACTTACTAAAATCAATGTATTAAGATTTAAGTACATGCAGTAAAAGTTATATGAATTTTGATTCATATACTTTTGAAACAATATACATAATGGTTACCAATCCCACTGTGTGATTACAGAGTAAAGTAGTTATATATAAGAGTGTTTATTGCAACAACATAGTCATCAATAACTAGAAAATGCCGAAATGAACAGCAGCAGAAAGATGAAAAAAGATACTGTGGCAAGTCTGTAAAATGGAGTATTATGTAGCCACCCAAAGTCATGATTTTGAATAATATTAAATGATATATGAAAAATGTTAATGACATAGTCTTATTGCAATGGAGATAAAATATTTTAATATAATACAAATTTATAACAGCATTCTCTTAGACCTGTCTAATATTTTCCATATCAGTGAATGTGCCATTGCCCTCCATCCAGGATAAAGAATGATTTTAGTCTTTCTTTAGTTTTATCTCCATGCAACAAATCCAATCCTTCACCCAATCCTATTTAAGTATTCATTTATTATCCATAAACTATTCAACTCATAAATGATTTTATAATCCATCTGCCTCTCGGCTGTTTCACTGCCACTGTGATAAACTGGACTACCATATTCTCTCTGCAGGACTGCTTAACAGTTCCCTGATTTATCCACTGACAATTTCAGTCCATTCTAGTTAGTCCTCTTTCAATCTATCTTCCACTGACTTTGTCTTGCCAATTTCCCCTACTCTTTCCACCTTCACTGACTTCCTGTTTCTGTTGTGATTGCAATACTTATTTATTTGTTTAGCAATGCAAATTTATAACCTGAACTACAAGGATCTTGCATCACCTGGTTCCTTTCTGTGTTACACACATCATTCATCCTCACCCAGCCTTCTGCTTCTGTGCACCAGCATCATGTTGGCCTTCCTTGAGCTAATAGAGTGTTATGCTGCCCTTGTCACAGGGACCCTACACATTCCATTTCCTCTTTCTGGAATGTTCTTCAACCTAAGATGACTACTTCGTTCTTAAATCTCACTGTAATCAACACTTACTCAGGAAAGGCTTCCCTTTGCCTCAGCCCCTGGCTTAGGTCGGGTTCTTTAGTTTTGAGTTTATATAATAGATTACAAAGATATATTAATTAGGGAGATTATTTGTTTAATATCTGCCTACCTCACTGTCCCTTAAACGTCAAAAAAAAAAAGAAAAACAAAATAGGCTATATATGTCTTTTTTTTCCTTTGCTTCTCTTTTCCTGGTTTTCCCTTCTCTTTCTGCTTTCTATGGTTTCTCTTTTTCTACTTACCTAGTTTTATACCCACCTACCCCTCACTGTAAAATAAAGTAAAACAGAATTTTAGCAATATCTCTGATTCAAAGAATGAATAATAATTTTAATGTTCTCCTTTTTTTGTTAAAATTTTCTGCAGTAGCCATTTGTAGGTATAAAACCAACATGACGAGCACTTTTATGGTACTCAAAATAATAAGTGAAAACTACTTGAATATATTTCCATAAAAAAATGTAAAGTTGGCTGGGCGTCGTGGCTCACACCTGTAATCCCAGCACTTTGGGAAGCTGAGGTTTGCAGATCACTTGAGCTCAGAAGTTCCCGACCAGCCTGAGCAACATGGTGAAACCCCATCTTTGCAAAAATTACAAAAGTTAGCTGGGCATGGGTATGTGCACCTGAAGCCCCAGCTACTTGGGAGGCTGAGGCAGGAGGGTCTCCTGAGCCTTGGAGTGCAGTGATCCAAGACTGCGCCACTGCACTCCAGCCTGGATAACAGTGCAACACTCTGTCTTTTTTTAAAAAAAAAAAAAAGTCTCTCACTATTATACTATGCAGCCATAAAAAAGAATGAGTTCATGTCCTTTGCGGGGACACAGATGAAGCTGGAAACCATCGTTCTCCGCAAACTAACACAAAAACAGAAAACCAACACTGCATGGTCTCACTCATAAGTGGCAGTTGAACAGTGATAACACATGGACACAGGGAGGGGAACATCACACACTGGGGCCTATCGGGAGGTTGGGGGGCAACGGGAGGGAGAGCAATAGGACAAATGCCTAATGCATGCGGGGCTTAAAACCTAGATTGCGGGTTGATTGGTGCAGTAAACCACCATGGCACATGTATAGCTGTGTAACAAACCTTCATGTTCTGCACATATATCCCAGAGCTTAAAGTAAAATTAAATATATATATATTAAAAATTTTCAAAACAGAAAATGTTTACCTTTAGAAAAGTGTGTTTTTAATTTTTTTCTAATTTTACATAGAGTTTCATGTGGTAGGAAATAAACTAGATAAAGGGAGATGAAATTTGTCAGGATTATTTTTAAAAATATAAGTGGATAAAAGTAAACCTCTAACATAGCACTTGTGTTTAAATGTACATTTGTTAGAGTTGCTAATAATGTATTCATATAACAAAATTTATTGAGGTTTCTTCTTTTTTGTCATTGGTGAATGGATTTTACTTTCCAGCATGGAATGTCCATAAACACAATGTGTCCAATAAGTTTAATATTAAAAGGCTTCTTATTGCATCAATAATGTCAGAATTCTTTACCATACTTCTTAATTCTTTAAAAACATTAATTAGATATACATTTTTATTGTTAGGAAGTTAATCTCTTATGATATGTCAAAGTATATAATGGTAAACATCAACCAAATATATTGTCTCTTTTACTTTTCCTTTGCACTTATATATAAGTAATGTTTTGTTTTCTTTTAAAGACAAGGGTCTCACTCTGTTGCCCAGGCTAGAGTGCAGCGGCATGATCTCAGCTCACTGCAACCTCTGCCTCCCAGGTTCAAGTGATCCCCCCACCTCAGCCTCCCTAGTAGCTGGGACTATAGGCATGCACCACCACGCCCAGTTAATTTTTGTAATTTTAGTAGAGATAGGGTTTCACCATGTTGGCCAGGCTTGTTTAGAACTCTTGAGCTCAGGTAATTTGTCCTCCTTGATCTCCCAAATTGCTGGGATTACTTGCATGAGCCATGACACCCAGAAATGAGTAATGTTAAATGTAGGATTTCTATATTCAAAATATTATAGATATAATAACATTAACTTTTAAGATAGAGAGAAAAATCCAAGTTATTGGAATAGTCTTCAGCTATATAATTATAGAAATCCAACTTAGTGACGATTTAAACTTGTTGAAGGTGCTGGTATGGCATTTTGTGGTTTCACGAAGTATGAATTCTATTTCAAGCATCAGCAAACTCTTTTATATAGGGTCATATAGTAAATATTTTAAGCTTTGTGGGCCCTGTGATCTTTCTCACAACTATTCAACTTTGCTTTGTAGCAGAGAAACAGCCATAGACAATACGAAAATAAATGGGTATGTTTGTATTACAGTAAAACATTTACAAAAACAAGTGGCGGGTTGCATCTAGCATGCAACCTATAATTTAACAAGTTCTAATCTATCTAGATTTTCCACCATCTTTAGTACATTGTTTCTCATTCTTGGTCAAGATGTCTTCCATCCCCATTCCAGAAAGAAGTGAACAGAGTAATGGAGCACCTCTCTTTAAGGGCACTTCCTGAAAGTTATTTCTACACATATCCTGTCAGTCAGAGCTTAGTCCTGTGGCTACAACTAGTTGCAAAGCAAGCTGGGAAATAAAATTCTCCCAGACATTCATGAATCCAGCACCCCCTCTCCTCAAAAAAAGGTGTGGAGAGATTTTATTACTGAAAAGGTCATGAAAACAGATTGTAGGGAAAACTGACAGTATGTACCAACATTAGTGCACAGAAATATCTATATTAACCCTTTTTCCCATACATAGAACATTTTTATGTTCCTTCAAGTGAGACCTTCCCAAAATCTCATAAGTTATTGCATCCATCCCAAATCCATCTCAGAGGATGTACAGACCTCTTCATCAGGTCAAGGTTTTATTTCTTGTGGTACAGTAGGATATAAATTAAAAACCTGTTAACTGTGAAATGCACTCGTCTTTTGAAAAATGAAAGCATGAGAGACACATAATCATTGCTGGTCCATAACAATTTTAAAATCTTGCTAGGCAGGAATAGCAAAAAGACTATTTTTCCAGTGTCTTTTGTGATCCAGGGTTTCACTCACAGAGGTTCCTATGAGAAGCCATATCGTGATCATATCTGAGAAGGGCATTCTGATTTTTCTTGTCTGGTGGGCTGCATGCTTCCACAACTGACCTCCTGCTGATACAAATTAATGATTAAGGACTGCTGTAGTCATTGAAAGGGCACAAACCTTTGCAGGCCATGCTTATGGTTTCCTTGGCAATGTAAGTTTCTCAAAAATGTTGTACCCTTCTCATCTATTTTGTTTCAGGCAGTTCTATGTCCAAATAACCACACCTAAACATTTGTTCTTGACATAGTTTAAAGCGTGTTGACTATTCTTTTTCATACTTACCTCTGTGTTCTGCCAGTTCCCAGTGGAGGTGAGCCCTCTAATGTGCCTTCAAGAGTACTTGCTCCTCCCTCCTTTTCTTCTCTCTGCCTTTCAACTAATGTCAAACCACCTTGAGGTCCTTTTAGAATAACCCTTCAGTGGACGATGACATCCTTAATCTGATCAGTGCAACGGTACTGTCTCCCAAAGTCTGGTAGACAACCCTTATCTGAAGGTGATGAAAGACATCCCGGGGTCATAGCCTTACTTCCTTCTAAAGCTGCCTCTTGGCAGCCACGATTTAAACTTACACCACAATGTGGTTTAGGACACAGGGTTATTTTTTTTTTTCTTTTTTTTCTTTCAAGCTTCTGAATTGGGGATTCTCCATCATTTTAGACTGTCAACATAAGAAGAAAGCACCTTCTGCTTCAAAGTAGCTTTACTCTTATCTCAGCCTTCAGGCTGGTGAGTTCTAGACTAACTTCATTTCTCTCCTGGAGACTTTGCTAAACACAGTAAGAAGGAGCCAGTGCACAAGAGCACTTGAGTCTTTCCAAGCGTTTCTCTTAACATGGAAGTCTCAGTCGGCACCTAATTTGCCTTCTAAAGATAGCAGTTGACAATACAACCAAATATTTAGCTACTGTATGACAAAGATCTCAGCTTTCCACAGTCTTCAAGGCCTGGTGTCCACCACAGGCAATTCCATATGCTTTTTAGGCTTTGTGACACTTAGCACCCTATTTTTATGTAGAGTACACACTATGGTATGAGTTTGGATTAGGTTCAGCTCTGAGTAATGGAGACTGAAATTAACAAGATGAAGATTTCTTCCTTTCTTACATGAGAGAATATAGAATTAGACTGTTCAAGGCTATCATAGTGTTCCATGGAGTCAGGAAGGTAGGCTTTTTCCATCTTTCTGCTTTATATTTAGTACAAAGCAAATATCCCAAATGGCAATTTGAGTGCCAGATATTACATCCAAGTTCCAGATAGGAGAAAAATAGAATCAAAAGATACAGGGTGATTCTCACCCTTTAAGGCCACTCCCCTGAAGTCTCATACAACATTTATGCATGTATCACTTCATTGGCTGAAACATATTAATGTGGCCACATAGAGTTGCAAGGGATGTTGGATAACCAAATATCCAGGTAAAGATCTACATCTATGCAAGGGGGGAAAGTAATTATTGAAGACTAGTTAGCAGTCTTTGTAATACTCCTGTATCTGATATTAAACAGTTCATATTATCTGTGAGTTTGATTACAGTTTGTGTGCTCAATTGTACTTAATAAAGTGGCATTCAATATTTATTCCTTCTGTGAGCAAATCTTGAAAATTTGTATATGGCTCTTTAACCTAAGGATATTGAGTTTGAAAAATTCATTTAAAGGAGTGCATTTCTTTTTCCAGTTTTCAATTATCCATCATCCTAGCCTGAAGCTTTTTACAACAAATTATTTAGAGTAGTAAAATTAAATAGTTTTTTTAAGCAATAGAATATTTTTAAGCACGCATTTATATCTCTGTTATTCCCAATCATATTTCTGTTCTCCACAAAGACGTTATTCAGTAAATTTCTTGCCTTTAATTTGAGAGAGAAATGGACCATTTCCCAAAACATTAGGATCTATTAAAACTAATCTCAAATATTACCTAAGAGCTTTTTTCTTTAGCTTGGAAAGCAAATGATTATACATTTCTTAGTTTCCATATGGCAGAACTATAAGGAAAAAAAAAAAAAAGAAATAGGATCATGATTGTATAGTCTGTAGAACAGAAAATTAAGCGGCCAGAAAAAGTATCTTTGGAATTAGGAAGCTAAGCCATTGATGGTTTGAAACGAAGTAAGGTGTATTAGGTGAGCAACTCAGTCATAAGGTTCAGGAGAGCAGGAGCTACTCTTAATTCTGTTTATCCCAGTACACTAAAATATGACACAGTGTCTGATGCATGCAAAGTACTCATTAAACATCTGTTCAATGAATTAATAAGGATAATTAACCATATTTTGAAAACTATTAGAAATGTTTATTATTGTATTCTAGAAGACAACAGTGTGCATGATTTAAACATTTTTATTTTTTGCAATCATGTTATTGAAGAACTCTAAGATGCACCATGCCACATCAGATATGTAATCCATGCAACCTTATATTTTCATGTCTGGCTGTGGCATTAAAGCTTAATTTATAGAAAGCTGTGTTCTTTCCCTAGAATCAACTTAAAGGTTAAAGACATACTTTAGAACATTTTAATCTTTCCTTAATAAGCATCTCCAGTTTTTCCTCGTAAGAATTTCATCAAATCTTTCTTAAATTTATTTGTATATTTTAAATTTATATTGTCCCTTTAAAAATCACATGCTAATTATATTTTTATGTTTTTTTCTAGTTTATCATTTGTTTTTCAAAGAAAAATATCTTTTAAACTACTTGCTTAATGTTAAACAATGAGCTGGGGTTTTTTTCGTTTTTGTTTTTAAGTACTCTGTTCATTTTCATTGCCGGTGAAGACCTAACTGGCTAAACAAAGATACGCCTCAGCAGCATTCTGGTTTGAAAGAACATATGTACCAAGTAGGAAAAATGCATTGTTAAAATTCGCTACATGCCTGTAGGTAATGGCACAAGTGTTGAAAGGCAGCCTCTGACTTTTTAAAACATCCATGTTTCAAAATAATTTTAGGAAAATAAATGTATAGGCCTGGCACGGCGGCTCACTCCTGTAATCCTAGCATTTTGGAGGCTGAGACGGTTGAATCACTTGAGGTCAGGAGTTCAGGACCAGTCTGGCCAACATTGTGAAACTGTGTACTTAAAATACAAAAAAAATTAGCTGGGCATGGTGGCACATGCCCGCAATCCCAGCTACTCAGGAGGCTGAGGCAGGAGAATCACTTGAACCCAGGAGGCAGAGGTTGCAGTAAGCCAAGATCATGCCACTGCACTCCAGTCTGGGATGGGAGACAGGGCAAGACTCCATCTCAACAACAACAACAACAACAACAACAGCAACAACAAAATTATAGTATTTAAAACTAACTAAACACAACTTATTTATAGTGGTACAATATATTCATTTAATGTTTTGGAATGCCATGTCTGCCTCTGTGAAACTAGACTGTTGGGTTTAATTATGTGGTTCTTGCTTTTCTGAAGAGGTGAAAGAATAAAGTATCTCAGTGAGAGGAAAGTCCTAGACTGAAAGAAGGCATGGAAATAGTTTGCTGTATTTACAAAGAACTTTAAAGGAGGCATAATTCCTATTATTGCTGTATAATTATTGATTTGGCTTTTCTTTTTAGCCAGTCAAATGACAGCTAAGATTCCCTAAATAATATTGGAAAAAAACACGTTAGTCACAACTTCCATCTATAACTGTTGAAAACACAGAATGTAATGTTTTCTTATTGTGATAAATACATAAAGCATAAAAGTTACCATTTTAACTCTATTTAAGTGTACAGTTTGGTGGCATTAAGTACCTTCACCTTGTTGTTGTACAACCATCATCACTAGTGGTGTCTTCGGGACTTTTCATCATCACAAATGAAAACTGCTCATTAAAAACTAACTCCCTATTTCTTCCTCCTCCAGCCTCCACTAACCAGCATTCTACTTTCTATCTTTATGAATTTGAATATTCTAGGTACCTTATATGAGTAGAAACATATAATATTTGTTCTTTTGTGGCTTATTTCACGTCACATATTTCTTTAGTATCTATATATGTTGTGGCATATGTCAGAATTTTGATTCTTTTCATGACAGAATTGTATTTCATTGTACGTGTATGGCACATCTTGTTTGTTCATTCATGCACCAATGAACATTTGGGGTGTTTCTGCTCTTTCACTATTGTGAATGTACTAATGATATACAAATATTTGTGTGAGCCTCTGCTTCCACTTCTTTTAGATATATACCCAGAAGTGGAATTGCTGGATTACATGGTAATTCTATTTTAAGTTTTAGAGGGACTGCTTCACTGTTTCCACAGCAATGACACGATTTTACATCCCAATAGCAGTGTACAAAGGTTCTGATTGTTCCACTTCCTTGCCAACACTTGTTATTTTCAGGGTTTTGCTTTGTTTTGCTTTTGTGGTAACAGCTCTTCCAGTGGGTGTGAAATGGTTGATTTTCTTTCACAAATGAGGTGAAATGTATTGAAGTGAATGTTTCCTGTCCTGACTTACCTTTGGCTTTTATCCTTAGCCCGTTTCGTGTTTCACAATGAGACCACTAGACTATAAGTTCTTTGAGGGCAGGGAGAATGTCTGTCTTATTTACCACTGCTTTTCAACTTCTAATATAATAAGTACTTAATACATGCTGAATGGGTGCATGCACAAATACAAGAATGTATGACGAAAGTAAATGAATAAACACATGAGTGCTTCTTAGAATCCAATAGAAAGTATTGCTAATTTTTCTTTTGTTGGTCAGGCAAGCTGAGGAAATTTCTAAGAATCATAAAACCCCAACGCTGATATGAAAGGGCTTGTTAGGTTTTTCTACTTAAAAATCATACATGCCCACCGCAGAAATATTCATTGGCTTTTTACTAGTTCTAGGAACTATTCTGAGTATTTTACTGAACTTATGTCACTAATCCTCATGATAGCCCTGGCCGCTGGCTCTATGTTATGATGTTCATTGAACAGCCTCCAGTGATGTGATTTGCCTACGAATCCTCAGCTCTTAAAAGAGCACAAGTTGAGATTGGAATCTAGGTGTGTCTGACTGTAGACGCTAATCTCTTTTAGCCAGCGTAATATATTGTTCACTAGAATGCCTGCATTTCGTTGGCATTTTGTTAATTACTGAAAAGTAATTAAGAAAAGGTTAAATTGCAATCACTGCTTTTGATATTCCACAAACATCTTACGTTAAAATTTAATCAAATCAAATAGATCAGAATAAAAAAGCAAAATGTCAGATTAGCTACACTTTAGAAACCTCTAAGACGTGGGAAAGCTGTTCTGCCTTTTGTAGCTATCTGAAGTCTGGAAAGACGAATGTGCATTATGTTTTCTCATATTGACTTTCCTCATGTTATTTATAAGAACAAGAGACTTACATGTAGTTAAGTACTTTAAAATATCTGTTCTGTGATTAGTGGGACTTAGGAAAAGCTCTGTTCCTTCCACAAGTTTTTCCTTATTGTCTCCACAAGAATACTTGAAATTCTCATATAATGTGGTCTTTTGGGGTAAGGATTTAAAAGCAGTAGTGAAAATGCAAATGTCATCCCAAAGAGTTGATCCATTAAGCCGTTATCAGCCATTAAGAAAGCAGGAATTAGTTGATTAGAACCAGAGAATCTAGAGAGAATTAACTGTTAAAAAAAAAAAAAAAAAAAAAAAAAAGATACCCTAGTATGCCAGAATAAGCTGGCACTTATAAAAACAAAATCTAGAGACAAGTTTTTGGAAAAAATAAGATAAAAATAGAGGTATGTTGGGACAAAAATGACGAGGATAACCAGGAAATGTCAGGTTGGCCACGAATGACAGGAAAGGGGCAAGGTGGGCTATTTCAGTCTTATTTTTCTTACATGTCTTCCCACAAAGAAAACGAGTTTCCAACTGGAAATGGGAGAACTTGACAAGAATCAGAAAAAAGAAACTGGAAAGAAACTGGAATTCAAAATAGAGAAAGAGGGAGAGAGCCTCTAATTGCCTGTGAAAGGAGCTCTCAGCAAAGGATATAGATGGGTGATACAAATTTTTTTTTTTTTTTTTTTTTTTGAGATGGAGTCTCACTTTGTCGCCCGGGCTGGAGTGCAGCGGCGCGATCTCGGCTCACTGCAAGCTCCGCCTCCCGGGTTCACACCATTCTCCTGCCTCAGCCTCCTGAGTAGCTGGGACTGCAGGTGCCCGCCACCTCGCCTGGCTAGTTTTTTGTATTTTTTTAGTAGAGACGGGGTTTCACCGGGTTAGCCAGGATGGTCTCGATCTCTTGACCTCGTGATCCGCCCGTCTCGGCCTCCCAAAGTGCTGGGATTACAGGCGTGAGCCACCGCGCCCGGCCGGTGATACAAATTTTAACATATAAAAACAAAATCATGCATTCTGTGAATTCAGCAACTAATATAGCTGGAGGTCGTGACCAGCATCTTTGTTTGAGTGTCCAGGTCGTCCAGGGTCAATGAGAGTACACAGCTTCTCCACGTCTGTAGTCACAATGGACGGTTCCTCAGCCACAAGTGTACAAGGACTGGGACGACGGAATTGACTGTTTATAAAGGGGAAATGGGCCGAGGCTAGAAACTACAGACAAGAATAAACTTGACTTTCATCTCTGGAAAAATTATAAAATTGATTCTTAAGCTGGTAATTTATCAGCAAAGTCATTAATGAAGCAAACGGGTTGCACTAAGAATAATTCCAGAACTAATTTCTTTTAATAGAATTGGTAGTTGGCAAGATCAAGAGACTTTTATTGATAAGTAAAAATCACTGGAGAGGAAGCCCTCACCCTTACACATGCATATGCTGTTTGAAATTACTACTATAATAAACCAGCCTGCAGGCAGGTTCCATAT
Source organism: Trachypithecus francoisi (assembly GCF_009764315.1). Classification (NCBI taxonomy): domain Eukaryota; kingdom Metazoa; phylum Chordata; class Mammalia; order Primates; family Cercopithecidae; genus Trachypithecus; species Trachypithecus francoisi. Next base: position 11,750,845 of record NW_022681469.1, on the reverse strand, counting down.
TCCTCAGCTCTCTTGGTGCAGAAATGGTTGAGAACTGGATAGAGACACTGTAACTTTAGCATGATGTTTCAGCAAGGTCTTTGGCAAAATCTGTTATGGCAAAATATGTTGAACCTTAAAACTCTGGTTACGTTCACTTACTTTTCCTTCAGTATGCATTTGTAACCTCAAATTAAATAGACACAGACTAAGAGGAAAGGTGAAGGAATGTGCTGCTTTTGCAAAGTGAAGGCCCCTCTCCTCACCTGTCTCTACCTTGAAACTGGAATAAAAAATAAGACAGAAATTGGATGAGAAAACATGATAGGATTTCTGGTGACTGTTGTCTGGCAATTAAGGGTTTGAGCACCTCCCCCCAAACACACACACACACATATACACACACAGGTACGTACACCACATCCTCTACTACCACCATGGATAATAGAGTGAATCTGAGTTCATTGAGGCGAAAGTGGGTGAATCATCTTTTATAATTCTTATACATTATAAAAATGTATAACATTCTTATAATTTATATATTCTTATAATTTATATATACATTCTTATAATGTATAAGAATTGTAAAAGATCCAGTTTTTTTACAGAATAATGGTAGAAGTTGTCTCTGAGGCTGCTTTATGTTACGAAGACTTACTGAATGTTATAAGCAGCTAGTTGGTGTATTTGTAACATAAGATATGATTGCCAGAATCCCGGCCTCATGGTGCAGGTGTAAGCTTGTAGGCATCTCTGCTCAGGGAGGAAAGTATGGAGGAGGGCAGAGGGCATAGCTCTCCTTCCCACTCATGAGGCCTTCTGACATATCTTCTCTGAACTCTGGACCCTAGTCTAGATACTATTCTTACTTAGTATCTCAAAAATTTTTTTTCTTTAGACACTAGCTCAGATCACTATTTGTAGTTCTTAATTTATGCTTTACATCTTCCTCTACTCTTTTGTTCGATCCTTTGTCAAGGTGCACTTATAACATAGAAATGGTCAACCGAACAAAGTCTTCAAGAGGTAACCCTAAGTCATTACTATGATTTAGTAATGTTTTCTTATGTAATGTTTTTAATCAATGATTCTTGTGGCATAATAAATATAGTTGGCCTTTGGCTCTGACTCCTGGCACAGAGCCCCTAAGACCCTTGGAACTTCCTGAGAGATAGGAATGTCTGTTGGTCACAAGGAGTTTCTCTTGATCACATCCAACTTGGGGCGAAACCCTAGAAAGCCTCAAAATGAGGCTGGTCACCGGAAAGACCAAATGATGAGAGGGTTGGAATATTTTACCCCACCTACCAACCTCCTAGAAGGGGAGCAGGACTGGAGATTAGGCTCTATGAAAATTCTTGAATGACGAGAGTTGATAAGCTTCTGAGCTCACGAACACACAGAGACGCTAGGTTAGTGGCACCGCCAGAGAAGGCATAGAAACTGTGTGCAGCTACTCCCCCGGTGTCTCCCATCATGCCTTTTCCTATGCATTTCCTCCTTTTACCTGTTCCTGAATGTATCGTTGTAATAAACCACTAGACTACAAACAAAGTGCCGTCTTCAGTTCCCTGAGATACTCTAGCAAATTATTGAACCCTAGGAGAGGCATTTGAGAACCCATGATTTAAAACTGGTTGGTCTGAAGCATGGATGGGTTGGACTTACGATTGGCATCTGAATTACGATTTTGGAACTGAGTCCTTAAGCTGCAGGGTTTTCACTAACTCTGGGTAGTTAGTATCCAAATTGTATTGAAGTGTTGGATAAGCAGTTGGTGTGTAGAAAGTTGTAGAGTTGCTCTGCTCCCAAACGTATCCTTCTTTTTGCCATCCTAATTGGTACGAACAGTTTTACTAGTTGTACAAGTCAGTGATCCTGTTCATCATCCTTGGCTTCACCATGAACTCCGCATCAGGTGAAAATCTGAACGTTTGATGTCAGAAGGGCTGTGATTAGAGGGATAGTTATTTTCCCTACTCTGATTATAACATCAAACTAAGCTTATCAGGTTTGCAGATAACACAAACTTGGAAGGAATATCTAAGAACACTATGGAAAGGTTAAAAAGGAATTGAAGAGAAATGAAACTATCTGTGTTCAAGTTTTATTTCTACCACTAGCTAGTAGGACTCAGTTTCCTTATACATGAGTAATGTTAGGCCCTGGGAGTTGAGTAAACTGCTCATACAACTAGGGACTAGTAAGTGACTGAAGCATAATCAGTGCCTAGGTATATTTGCCTTAGCTTTTAACCAGAATATCAGAGTGGTCCAAGCAGGAAATTATGCACCTGAAATTAGGTGGTGGCAATGATCATGGAAAGAGATGACATAGAACAGGTTCAGAGGACTTTGAGGTACAGTGTTCTTTGGTAAAAGCTAAAGAGAAGGGCCTGGGGAATTCAGGGTAAAGCCAAGGATAATAACCCAGATCGCTGGCTTGGACGACTAGTAGAACTGTTATATCAATTGGAATGGCAAAAAGAAGGATGTATGCATTTGGAAGTAAAGATAACATTCTATTATAAATGTCAAAAATGGGATTTCTTTTCAACATTCCTATGTAAACACTTTATATATAATTGGGTAAATCGGTCTAAACTTCAGAAGAGATAATTTGGGAGCCCCAGTATAGCACTAGCAATGGCAACAATAGTCAAAACTGTACATGTGAATGAGAGTGGGCAGAATGAGGAACCAGCAATGCCAACCAAGCAGTGAGGAATAGCAGCATTAAGGAGTGGACAGAGGAGACAGAGCCACAAATGAGACTCAGAGAAATCAGGTAGAGGGATCGGCAGAGAAGCACAGGGCACTGAGTCTATAGAAGCCACCAGAGGAGAGAGAGAGGGTCAAGCAGTTGCAGAATTTGGCAGAAGAGGATATAAAGACCCATTGAAAGGACTAGAAATGTTCTCCTTTTGGCCATTGGCCAGATCTACTTCACTTCTTGCCCCTTGTTCATCTCATTTTCCATGGGACTAACCATTAATCAGTTCTCAAGACTCTTCCACCAGCATCCTCACTCAGGAGTGATCTCACCAGCTGCCTCAGTATCTCAGAAAGTTCCCCCATGGTCAGATGGCTTTGCTGTTCACAATATGTTTCAAAACATGAGATTGACGTGTTTTAAAAAAGCTGTCTCAGCTGTCCTTTTCTTATTAAGGCGTAACATGACATGGCTTTGGCAATAGTTAATGTGGAAATACTAATAAGAAATGAGAATATTGTTATTTGCTTCAAGGTAAATAAGAGCTGGCAGAGTAATAAGGCTGCTCAGATACAACGTTCAGATGATCTTACCTCACATTAATGAAGAAGGGTCAAGAACACAGGAAATAATGGCCGTATTTTCTTCTGCACTGGTTCAACTATATGTATTATGTTGTGCTCTATCTTGGGTACCAAACTTCGAGAAAAATAATTCATTTGAACATATCAAAAAGAGGGCAAAATGGAAAACATTCTATAAGTGTTTTTGTTTGTTTGTTTTTAATGATGAAGGTATCCATTATAGCAGTACGTTGGACACGTTTTCAGAAAGGAAGGCTCTTTTCTGCTTTCCTCATCTTTTCTAAAAATGCAGATATTTTTACTTACCACTTAGAAAATGCCTGATTGACACCTGGAGAAGTTCAGTACTGGCAATCCAAACTGTTTAGCAGGGCCTCCTGGGGAGAACCAAGAAAAATAGCTGAAAAAAAGAGAAAATAATTCTAATACACGAATTATCAGGCTGGGCATAGTGGCTCATGCATGTAATTCCAGCACTTTGGGAGGCCAAGACAGGATAATCACAACCTCTGAAGTTCAAGACCAGCCTGACCAACATGGTGAAACCCCATCTCTACTAAAAATACAAAAATTAGCGGGGCGTGGTTGCGGGTGCCTGTAATCCTAGCTACTCAGGAGGCTGAGGCAGAAGAATTGCTTGAACCCGGGAGGCAGAAGTTGTAGTGAGCCGAAGTCATGCCCCTGCACTCCATCCTGTATGACTGAGCGAGACTCCACCTCAAAATAATAATAATAATAATAATAATAATAAATGTGGGTTGGCTTCTATTTATTTACATAGGTGGATTTTTCACAAACAGATTTTGATTGACATGTAGATTTGAAAAACACTGGCTTCAAAACACGCAGGTTTCATGAAGCAGGGCCCCTTGCACAGTCTTTAATGTACAAGGGACGCATTAAATGCGAATGTGCAAGGGACAGTTTCTCAAATTTATTTGACCCTTTTTGCACTATCTTGAGGTCGTAGTGCTCCCCAGAACACACGTTGGGAAACTGTTCTAGGAAGTGCAAAGAGAAGAACGAGGCAGCAGCACAAGCCAACACAGATGGAAATTGTTGACTGACTGCCACATAAAGTTCCTGTTGCAGAGAAAACAGAAGGCACAGTGATGACTAGAATACTGATAAAAGGCAAAACCTGATGGTGAGAACGTGCAGGGTTCTGATTCTTATCTAATACATTCGCATTTTTATATTTATTTCCATTGATCCATGGTAAGGCTAAATGAAAGTCACTTTAGGCATAACAAGTAAGCATTCAAATCATAAAATAGATTAAAAAAATAAAACTTTAGTATATTGTCATGGAATGCTAACAGCTACAGAATCTGAATTTGCTTGAGAGCTGTATACAGAGAATGAATCCTTTTAAACAACTTTCTATAATAAAAGAACCAAACCACTATTGAAGATAGTAGTAAATTTTACTTAAATTTTTGAAATATTGTACTTATTCACTTTGGAGAGATGACTAAGTAAATATAATTGGCCTAGAAATAAGTACATTGGGAAGTTTTCTTATTTTTAATGATCCTATATATTTTTTCAAAATAATTGGTTAATAGATTTATCCTACTTCATCTTTATTACCTACTTAGAGACCTCTGTACAAGTATTTGCTTATTAATCACATAAATAATCCCATAAGTAATGGAAAATGCTGGTGATTTTTAGCAAATAGAAAATAGTAAAAATATAGACAGCCATGGACTAGAGTGTAGGCGTAACTGTTAGGCATAGATAACAATATTTAGGACCCAAGTCATCGCTCCAGGGATGTGTGGCTAAGATGGCAGAGGGAAAACAGGGCCCTTCACATCAAAGCAAACTTGGATCTATGATGGGACACAATTGTTTTCTGTACGCCAAAGCCATGAAAATCTTGTTTCAAGGGCTCATGTGCTTGAATTCCTTGAACTCAGTTTCCTACTAGAATCTCTGCGTTTTCATTCCTACTCCTATCTTAACTGCCATCCCAAAGGAAGATGTGTCTAACTCTGCTCCTCTCAAAGCTAATGTCTTAATCCAACCCTTCTCTCCTCCCATTTGGTACATCCATCCATCTTTTGCAGTTATTCTATCTGCCTCCTCCTTCCTCTTCAACTTTTAATGGGCTCTGATTTCCTTAACTTCACAAATATGCAAACACCAAATAAAACCCCAATCATCCCTTGACTTTGTCTTTTCTTCACAGGAATTGCTTGTCTCTTTCTTTACTTAGTGGGTGAAATTGTTGGAAAAATAATCAATAACTGTTGACTGTAGTTCTTCCCTTACCATTTATTTCTTAGGGAAGCATTCTGGCTCTTATTTATCATCTCTAATAATAAAAACAATGGAGTAACAAGCACTTATAACCACAAAGGCATTCCATAGAAGATAGAACTTGTTACATAACTGGCCTTCCGAAAAATCTCGGTGGGTTTGGTTATGTTCTTTTGGAGACAAGACTAGAAGTGAACTGATCTGTACAATTTGGAGATCAAGAAGGTAATACTAGAGGAAATGAATAGCAGAGCAGGGAAGCTGAGAAGGAAGGAGCCAGTGAGACTGAGAGTAGATAACCCTCTCTGCAGTGTGACTCCCTTACTGTCACCCCCAGCTCTCCAGCAAATCTAACGGAATAAAATGCATGGCATGAATAAGCACGTTTTTGTGTGAAAACCAGGGAAGGGCTAGTTTTCCACCCAGGTTAGTGTTGGTAAACAGAGATTCACGTAGGGATATTCTCATTGCATATATCTACCTCCCTTACTGTGGGTCTTATTTAATAAAAGAATGTTTCTTCAGCACTTGTTATCCAAGCACACATTTTATCTTCCCAATAATCTCACAAAGTACCACGTTAAAATTATCCGTATTCTACAGATGAGGAAATTGAAGCTTAGAGAATTTAAGTGGCTTGCCAAGGCCTACAGAACCAGTAAGTGTTGAGGCAGGAATTCATATTACCTTGTGCTTAGTAGGTATTCAGTTTATATTAAATTTACCTAGCCTGAGAAGCAGCCTGCACTTTAGTGAATTGGATTGTGAGTATATTCATCAACTCTTGTTCTATGGTAGAATACTGTCTTAAAACTAATATACAAGCAAGGACTCATGCTGAGTTAATGCTCCTAATAGAATAACCTAGAATTTATTATTTTACTGTGGTGCTATCAGCACTAGAAAAACTTTATTTGATTTCTGTTTTTCTCAGTTTTGCTGCAAATAAAGAGAATAGCCTCAGGAAAGTGATTTGCCTGCCATTTGATCTTTATGAAGAAATTACACATAATTAACTTATTTCATTTTTAGTAAGCTACTAATTAGGTGATTCGTTGAGATTCCAAAGGATTAATTTTCTGGCTTCCAGCATGGAAGTAAAAAAGAATCCACTATCACAGAGAAAACAAAATCATCAGGAATTCTTGAGCCCCAAAGAAAATAAATGATTGAACAAAAGAATAGCAATGGGAGGCTTTAATCTGAGCATTTAAAGAGAAAGAGAGACTGAGGACATCTTGCGATCAAAGCCACCTAATGAACAGAGAAATAAATTATTTATTTAGCAGAGGGTAACATTTTTCTTTGTGATACTTATTTTTCTTAGAAGTCAAACCCATCCTCTCTATTGTGTCATAATATTTTAGACTTCACAGCATGGATTACTGTACTCCTTTATTTTTAAATTAAGCCTTATTATTCCCAACAGGCAACTTAACATTTAATATCTGAAGGTCATTGCTGTACAAATGTGGTGTGAAATAAAAATAAAATTTAGCAGCTGTATCACATACTAATCAGAAAGGATGGAAATAAAGAACAAACAGCAGTGTAAGATGGCTACAGTGTGGATGAGTGAGATGGACTAACCAATTAAGTATTTTGTTGCAGAAAGAATCTGACTGTATGTTGTTTTTCTCAATTTTTCAGCTTGTATTACATAGAATCAATGAGAATATAGAAGTGCTGAAAATCAGACAAAATTCAGTTTATCTTATATGACCTTCATTTGTGTGATAAAAAGAACCTATTTCAGAAGACAGATAGGCTAGCTCTTGAATACTAGGTGATGTTAATAGTATTATGATAATTTTATTAGAGATTATTTGCAAGCAAGAGCCTGAGCGGTTTGCTGTTGTTGTTGTTCTTGCCATTGTTGTTTTTACGAATGTTCACAGAGGTCACATTTTCAAACTTTAGAGTTTTGCTGCTTGATTTCTTTTGTATTTAGAGCTTACGTGGAAGCAGCACCATACTCAGCACAAGAAAAGCCTTTCAACAGGAGTTTCAGCACAGCTATATGCAAGTGACGTTAAACAGAACAATCCCAGTAGTCCTCTTCTTCATAAGACCTTAAGACACTTAGGGTTTGGTTTAATTTATTGAAGTTTCTCACTCTTTTAGTATATGGGTGATGATAGTCAAGAGAAACTATTTACCATCATCTACTGATGAAAATGGTAGGTGGAAGAGATCTTGGATTCCTTCTAGGTTTGGTAAGAGAATGAAGGTTTAGGGAGATGAAATCTTGCTGAAATTATAGAACTTGTTAGTGGCAGAGCTATGATTAGAATCCAGGACATTAAATGTCTAGTTCAGTCTTCTTTCCATTGTTCACCTCTGAGTCTCTGCTCCCTCAATGCTAGGACCCAACTATTGACGATCTCTTGATTTATTAAAGCGTAAGACCGTGGTACTGTTGTTAATAGCCAACTACAATTCTCTAGAACTCTATGGAAAATTTCACCGGCATTTAATGTTACAAACCATGGAAATTCCTTCTCAATTCAAAAGGGACATTGGCAGAATTTTATAATTAAATGCCATGTCTAGCATTATCAGCCAAGTTCTGTCCCCCACCAACTTAATTTTTTTTTTTAACCAAAATGTCCTGTATATACTGCAGGAGATAGAGAAGATTTTCAATTGGGGAAGTGGCAAGAAAATATTAAAACTTCTATTTTTATACTTTTTTTTTTTTTTGAGACCAAGTCTCGCTCTGTCACCCAAGCTGGAGTGCAGTGGCGTGATCTCCACTCACTGCAAGCTGCGCCTCCCGGGCTCACGTCATTCTCTTGCCTCAGCCTCCCAAGTAGCTGGGACCACAGGCGCCTGCCACCACGCCCGGCTAATTTTTTGTATTTTTTTAGTAGAGACGGGGTTTCACTGTGTTAGCCAGCATGGTCTCGATATAAAATTTTATTATATATGTGTATAAATATAATTATAGCTATAGTATTAATATTATTTAATGTGTAATTTGCAAATGAAAGTATTAGTGGTTGTGGAGCAGGTTCATCAAGGACTGGTATCCATCCCAGGGGAAGCCTCTAAATATGTTTCCAATATCATGCACCCATATCAGTCTACTTGCGTGAGTCAAGAGAGATACAATATTTACACAACAATTTCAGTGAAGCAATTTTATTACTCACAGATAGGCAGCAAAGGACAAGGAAAGGTTAGCACGCATGGTGAGCCAGCTTCCCCAAGGCACAGGAAAACTGCCAAGGACAGATGAAGTCTCATTTGTGCATATTCTGTGATGCACTGCAATTGAGGGCCCCCTAAAGCACATACTGCGCTGGGTTTTATACCTAGGGGCAATGGAATTGCCGAGCTAAAGCATTTCAGGACACCCTGTTCTGGGAACTATGGGAACAGAGTTCCAGCCTGTTCCTTCATGTCTTCAATGTTGCATTTCCAATGTATTCTACTGTTACTCTGAGAACTACAAGTGAGAAAAGGGCCATATGGGGACCTGTCCTGCAGTGCTGTGTATCTTTTAAGTTAGAGTATGTAATATAAAAAAAGTTTGAAAAACAATATCTTAAAACCTCCTTTGGAAAGTAAGCCGTAGTCACGAAAAGAAACGATTCTAAGGTCTCTACAAATTGTTATCACAAAATGCCACATAGTCTTCATCACAACTCCTTAGGTCTCTACAAGTTGTCATCACAAAATACCACACAGTCTCCATTACAACTTCTTAGGTCTCTACAAATTGTCATCACAAAATAACAAAAACAAATCATATTTGAACCCTCTGTCATTTCTAGGATGAGCTTGCTCATTATGTCTGAAGATTTACATGCAGTATTCAAAGCCTGCAAGATGGCTCCAATTATCCACTTTGAGCACTGGAATAAAAGAATAACTCTAGTCATCAGTAAATGTCCCTAAATAGTTGACCCCTGATCTTATTGATAAAATTTTTAAATCTACATGTCAAGAGAACAGACCTTGGCTGATAACATTTGATGGGGCACTGCATCTGAGTGGTTAGAATTTGGTTTGTGGTTTTATATTTAGCCTGGAGAAGATGAATAGCCTACTGTATTAGTTCATTCTCACATTTTTATAAGGAAATACCTGAGACTGGGTAATTTATAAAGAAAAGAGGTTTGATTGACTCACAGTTCTACATGGCTGGGGAGGCCTCAGGAAACTTACAATCATGGTGGAAGTCAACTCTTCACAGAGCAGCAGGAAAGAGAGAACGAGTGCCAGCAGGGGAAATGCCAGGCGCTTATAACCATCGGATCTCATGAGGACTCATTCACTACCACGAGAACAGCATGGGAGAAACCACCTCCATGATTCAGTTACCTCCCACTGGGTCCCTCCCATGACATGTGGGGATTATAGGGATTACAATTCATGATGAGATTTGGTTAGGGACTCAGCCAAACCATATCAGCTACAAAGTCTAAATATCAGGTTCTTTACGAGTAAACATACCCCCTGTAATTCCATTTATCACTCTCTGATTGGGCATGTTTTCTGTGTATTGCTAGACAGATGGCCATAATTTTCATGTAATTTTCAAATCACATTGCTTGCTTCACAAGATGCTTACTGGTTAGAAGTATTGTGATCCTATCTCTAAAACAAGATGTCAAACTAGTTTGGAATTTCACAATATGTTTTAGGGACCAGTCATAAAACTGACTCTAGTGTGATTTCTGTACAAAGGATGATATAAACTTGAAATTTTTAGCCTAAGTATTTCTTTTCCTCACGTAAAAATTCACAGAATCAAATCAAATTACAATGATTGTCTTAGTCACCTTTGAAGAGCAAGGGCAGTCTATACTGATTTTTTTTTAACCCAGATATAGAACATAAGAAGAAAGAGTGCTCTTTATTTGGTTGTTAAGTAAATGCCCTGGTGATTGTTAATAAGTCAAAGAGAAGTGGTTTTTGTCACAGAACTGTTAGAATTTAAGTAGTATATTATTAAAGCCTATTAGATCACCATACTCCTTTTCAAATTTTTAATAGTAAGGTTTCAAGTCTAATTTAAACTGAAAATGTTACAGAGAATAGCTAACACATTTTAGGAGACTTTTTTCCATACTAATTAGCATTTTAAATCAGCCTTTCAGACTACAGGGAAAAAAAACTCCATATAATTTTACTTTTATTAAATGAGAACTAAATATTCTGCCAACACTAATGTTTGCTAATTTGTATACATATGTGTATGCAGATATATAGAAAGTGTGGAAGGACAAGGACCAAACAGCAAATGGGGGTCTCTGAAGAGGCCTAGGGGAAGGGGGAGCTTGTGTTTGTCTATCATGCTTCTGTATTATTTGAATACTTTTTCATGTACCATTTAATTAAAAATTAATAAACAAAATCATCTTAATAAGATAAGGTACTTGTATCTGTATCTTAAATATATTTATTCACATGTATTTTAAATGCTCCCTTACAAGAAATACAAAGTGCTTCATATAAACAATTCTATTATCATCGAGATGTTTACTTTGACAAATTTTGAATTCACATTCATTGTTTTTAAATAACTTATATTATTTGTTATTTAGAAACAATAACTATTGCTATTGCTGTGGTTTGGATGTGATTTGCTTCCAAAAAAAGTGATGTTACAATATAATCCCCTATACATCAGTGTTGTGAGGTAGGGCATAGTGGAAGATTTTTGGGGCCCAAAGATTTTTGCATCCATGGAGGCATTTTACTCATGACTAGGTCACCCCCCTGTGGTGGTGAGTGGATTCCCTCTTGCAAGAATAGGTTAGTTCCCATGACAGTAGGTCATTATAAAGAATATGACTTCCTCTCTCATTATGTGGACTCTGTGTATGTCAGCTCCTCTTCTGCTTTCCACCATGAGTGGAAGCAGCACAAAGCCCTCACTAGACACAGCTGCCCAGTCTTGAACTTTGCAGCCACCAGAGTCCATGAGCCAAATAAACTTTTCCCTCATAAATTACTCAGCCTCAGGTATTCTGTTACTGCAACACTAAACAAACTAAGATGGGTATTAAAAATAAAATATTCATATGTGAATATTGTAAAAATTATAAAAGAATAAAATATTCTGTGTATACAGAAATCTGAGTTAAAGCAAGAGGAATTTTTTTTCCCTTCAGAATGTAATAATAATCATTTAATGGGCTTACTTCCAAGTTTTACTTCTCTAAAATCAAACAATGTGTCCAATGAGTGTAATGTGCTTGGCATATCCTCAAAATAAATTTGCCCATTTGAGAACATTGTAGAGATAATCCAGTAAATTGGCCAAAGAGGTCATAGTAAGTGAAAAGGCCTAAATTTGAACTGAGTCAGCTGCTTAGCTTTGAAGCTCTTGCTGTCTCTTTCAATGAAAACCTCCTGTAATGCAGTAAGCAGCTGCATCCAAGTAAGTGCTGGACTTCTTATGTCCGGCTAATCTACCACATTCACCCTGTCACCAGTGGCACTGGACACATTCTGATTCCACCCTTTCTGTTTCGCTTTGGCTAACAGATCCTTTTCTAGCCTGCATTTACATAAGAGATAAAGATACTATCCAGTAATAACTGTAACCTGAAGGTACAGAAAGCAATTCTGTGTGTTCATTATGTTTGAATCTCATGTATACCCTGTCAAAAGGCTGCTTCCCTTACTCCTAAGTTTAGGGGAATCTGCTCACCAGTCCCCTCACATACAATAAGGCTGTTCTCGTAATGTATGCTGGAAAGGAACAATATTTTAGCACAAATATGAGTCTTTTATGTAAAATGTCATACTTGTAAATCAGAAAATATGTACCCCAAGCAATTCCAATAATAGGAAGCTCTTCTATAGATGATTTTCTGTGCTGTTTATTTTTATATTCTCTAGGAATACTCTTTAACCACATAATCCCATTGGTTATTGGTTCAGCCAGTACCCAGGTTTCTAGATGCTACATTTGAACTGACTAAGCAATTTATCTTGGTTGTGGGCATGTTCAACTCATATCCTCACAGTATCTTTTGCACTTGAAGAAGTAGGAGCTCCTTGTCAGCCTCTCGCCGTTAGTCTTTTGAAGTTTATCTTATATGTCCTAAAAACAATGACATATTCTGTCATTGTAACAAATAATGGTAATTATTCATTTTCTCTTATATATTTAAATTTGGATAAAGTTTAAACTACCATTTCACACTATTTTTTCAACACTCTCTCCACATTATTGACAGTCCAGCTATGATATAGGATATAATCACTATCTTTCTGACTATTGTCTAAATACTGCTTGCTCTGTCAGAAATGATCTCCTATTTATCTCCTGAGGTTCAGTTTCAATGCCTCACTTCCTATGACCTTTCTCTCCTCAGCTCTCATCAGCTGCCGCTGCTAGATGCTCCTCCCTCTAGGATTCCATAAGAATTTGTTCATATTTCTATTAACATATTTGTTATACTACTTGAGACTATAGACCTGCCTGTCTCTTCCAGCATTGTGTTTCTCTTCCAGCAGTGTGTGTGTGTGTGTGTGTCTGTGTGTGTATATATATATATATATAAAATAGTGTAAATATAGCTGGACTTTCTGGGGAGAATATCTATTCCACTGCAGCCATGTAAAAACTGTATGTAGACAAGAATAGAAAACCAAACACTGTATGTTCTCACTCATAAGTTAGAGTTGAACAATGAGAACACATTGACACAGGGAGGAGAATATCGCATACCAGGGCCTGTTGGTGGGTGGAGGGCTGGGGGAGGGATAGCATTAGGAGAAATACCTAATGTAATGACAGGTTGATGGATGCAGTAAACCATATGCAGGTACGCATATGGCATATGCATACCTATGTAACAAACATGCACATTCTGCACATGTATCCCAGAACTTAAAGTGTAATAAAAATAATAAAATAATAAAAAGGGAAAAAACTGCATGTAGAATGAATAAATAGATTAAAAATGGAATTGTCTGAGAAGTTGGTTGAATTTCTCATGAGCTTTTTTCATAACTTCATTTATTTAAGTTGATACAACATAGACTTCAAGAGCCTGATGTTTTGGAATCAAAATATCTGATATGAGTTGAGACTTTTATTAGCTGTGAGAACTTGTTTAAGGCTTGTTAAGATGATCTTGATCAGTATCATCTGGTGTTTTTTTTTTTTTTTTAATATACAACCCCCACCCGAAACCCAACAAGTTTCTAATCTAGGCTATCATACAGACACAGACACACAGACACACACACACACACACACACACATGCTACAACACGTCTAAATATAATAAACCACTTATTCATCTTAAAAGTTGACTTACATTAATAGTAATGCATTAAGTATATGCATTAAGAGCTTGTCTTAATCAGTTTAGGTTGCTATACATTGCCATAGACTGTGAGGCTTAAACATCAAACATTTATTTCTCAAAGTTCTGGAGGCTACAACTCCAAAATCAGAGCACCAGCATGGTGGAGTTCTTGATGAGGGTCCTCTTCCTGGTTTGCAGGTGGCCAGCTTCTCACCGTGTTTTCACGTGACTGATAGAGACTGGAAGCTTGCTGGCATCTCTTCTACTAGGGACACTAAACCTGCCATGAAGACTACACTTTTATAACCTAATTATCTCCCGAGGGTCCCATCTCCAAATCCCATCACATTTGGGATTTGGGTTTCAGCATATGAATTCAGTTCATATGTAAACAATGATCATTGAACATGCAATACTTGCTAATTTACAAGGCTTCTAATGTATTTAATTTAAAGACATATTTGAGTTTTCTTTGATCAAAGAAAAAGTATAAATGAAGGTCAGCTATAAAAACATTTGCTTATGATCTGTCATTTCCACTTAATGATAATGTTTCATTACATCCATGGTGCTTATTATTTTCAAGGCAATTTCACCTACATCATCTGATTTTTCAACCAGCGGCCAGTTTCATGTCAGAAATGTTTCCAAGCTTCTATTTATATTTGGTTGTTCAAAGAAGATTCTATACTTATATGTGATTACCCATGAAACATACGTTTACTTCAGCACACCAAATCTGTGAAACCCGTAGCAATTTCAGTTGTGCTCATCCAAGGACAAAATTAGGTTTTAGGATTTAACCCAGGTGGCATAATAAATTATAAATAACTTGTTTACCTGAGAGCAGCAGCAACAAAAAGAGACAATCAGAAATACAAGCCACTACAGAACAGTGATAAAATGTGACCCTAAAAATATTAATAAATGTTGACCCTCTGAAATAAAATAACTAAGGAAAGGAAAAACAAAACTAAGGCTTCTCCCAAAGTTGATAAACAATTCATGAATAAATGAGCCCCTCCATTGCATTCCTTCCTTTATATATATATAATACATATATGAAAAACTGATATATATGTATATCACTTTTTTCACTGGTCATAAAGTTTTTATGTAATAATTTCCTCATTTACTATTCTAATGTGGTAAAACCTTATACACCTTTGATTTTCCCATTGATTAGCATTGCCAAACTCTTAAGCAGATTAGACAATCAATACATGTTTGTTGAATTGCATTGAACTTTTAAGCAAGGGTAAAATGATGCCAACTAGAAGCCTATATATTGTTTCCTGAATGGTAAGCAATTCAACCAAAGAAAAAAAGGTGAAGCAGATCACTTTCTTTGCTGTCGTTATTCATAACAGTCAAATTCCACTTACTGTGTTTTTTTCCAATGTGCAATATGGTTGTCCTAGCCATAATCTTGGTCTTGTGCTAAATATACTATTCATGACATATAATTATAATGAGTAGCTTAGTTTGTAAAGAAGATGTAGTGATGTTAGCAGTAAGAGTGAAATTGGCCATTTCCCTCTTGTAAAGCTGTGTCTTCCCCAAGCAATAAAATATGGCTTTGTAAGTGGAACATGTGGATAAAAAGATGAATTGCCCACTATCTTGGAGCCTCATTTTAATATTTAATTTTACTTTGGGCACATCCTGATACACTAGAGAAAGCCTTTATTTACTTTTATTTTCCAGCATTCATGTTGTTGCTCTGAAATATACCAAGTACTTTACTAAGTGTTAAATTCGTTTTACTATTGTGAATACAAAGTTTTAATTTTATGAATAAGTTTATAGTACTGAAGTCACTCAGTGCTGTAATGATAATACTGATTTTGGAACTGATTCTTGATTCCTCCTTTTTCAGCAAAATATGGTACGTGGGTGACATGGCATTTCGTTTCCACTCACTCAGTTAATTCTCTTTTATCCTCATGTGAGTGTGTGTCTCTGAGTCACTAGGACCACATAAATGGGGGCGTCAAAACTACAGACCACAGTTTCAAACTGTCCTTCTAAACTGACTAGATCTAAAGACCAGGACCAGTCATTTGGAGATGAAATGAAGAGTGCTGATAATTATTTATTACCTATTACCTGCCAGGCATCCTATCAAATATATCACATGTTCTCTCATTTCCTCTTTAAATCAACACCAGTGTTCATATTTTGTAGATGATTTGCTGAGGCTAAGGGAGGTTAAGCGACTTTGAAAAGATATCATAGCTAAAAAATGTCGGAGATGAGACTGAGTCCCAAGACTTCGGGATTTTAAAGCCCATGCCTTTTCCACTGACTCCAAAGAATGAGCAGTTGCCGGTAGCATTGATTTAGAATCATCAAGCAGTCATTTTGTGTCACCATTTTCTCTGATCACCCAAAATTCTATCCACACAGCTCTGTTATTTTAGCAAAAGACTCTAAATGCTATTAAAATGCAGACGAGATTCAGTGAATGATAACGTTTAAAGATATTTAGGGTCAGTCCTTTCCTTCTTAGGCTGACCAGAAGCTGAGAGAATAAATTGAACTGACTGATTAGGCAGAGGTAACACTAGGGAAAAAAATGTTTAGAAAACTCAAAAGGCAGATTTTAACTGCTTCATAATTTTGGTCTAGGCTATTATTACTGCTAGTCTTCAGAGAAGCTTGTGTGGCACAGGAATACTAAGTGAACTGAATGATCTCAAAGGTATATATCAAATGTGCTGTTACAAGGTCTTTATACATAGATGGTAAAACCCTATGATAAAAGTTTTGTAGATACTTCAGCATTATGCAAATGACTGGTCACTTTATGAGACAATTTTTAATAATACGTGTGAAATTAGTTTTCTCCTACTTAGTTCTTTAAAGTATTAACAGTATCCATTCTTTTATATTATTACTGTTAATATTTTTGAAAATTAGGGAATTTCAAAAAATAAACCTACATTAGGATCAAAATATTTTATATATCATCTGATTCTTCTGTTGGCCTCTAAGTGATGATCATGTTGTTGACAGATAGTAACCCTGCATATCCAAGTCAACATCTCTTTG
Organism: Trachypithecus francoisi; assembly: GCF_009764315.1. Taxonomy (NCBI): domain Eukaryota; kingdom Metazoa; phylum Chordata; class Mammalia; order Primates; family Cercopithecidae; genus Trachypithecus; species Trachypithecus francoisi. The sequence goes on along the minus strand of NW_022681469.1, from coordinate 11,733,969 downwards.
CTTTGTATGTGTTGTGTAGCTTTTTATTTTGTGACTATAATTAAAGTAACAAAATTATCTAAAGACCCAGGTTATTATCATATAAAATTTTCAGGAAAACTATATGTCTTTTTCTAGTTTGATATGTTTGTGTTTTTATCCATTTCTGGGTGTACATGTAAAATTTAAGTATGTGCCATGGGTTTATGAGCCAGTACTCGTAATGTATCCTGAAATTTTCCAGTGGCAGATATAAATATGGAGTTGTCATATTTGCACTGAATTATAAAATGACTGAAAACAATGAAAACTGGTATATTCTGAGTGGGTGGTATGTTAAACCCACACAATTTTGTCATGTTTACTTTTATTTGTACTCGTTTGACAGCAGGGAAAAAGTATTCTGCTTAAATCTATTTCAATAAGATAGTTTTAAAACTTTCTAACTTTATGTAAAAGCTTATATAAATTCCCTTTCCTGTTAGTTGATTGAAAACAGAATTCTTTAGTCACACATAGGTAATTATAAAATGAATGTCCTTCCATCAACATGTGCTTCCTTGTTTGGATCAAATACGTCTTTGCATTTGTAAACATTTTCCCTTCCTTTTTTGTTGAACTTGTGAAGTGAATGTTATGTTTATGTATTTGATTATATGGCATGTTAAATGTAGAAGTTTTCTCCCACCCGCAAGACTTTATTTTGCTGGGTTAAAACACTTGGCTAACATATGTTTGCCAAAGATAAGGTGCCTGTTTAAAAACTGATGTTCAAAAAAGCTGGTCACTGATAGTTTTTTCTCTTTCATTAAAGACAATATATGCTTTCTACTGTTTTCTTTTTTCCTTCAGCAGAGTTACTATGGAGGAACTATATTCAGATTATTTGTCATACTTTGGAATTACATTTAAATTTATCACTGTATTTCCATGTTTGAATGTCAGGGAGAGTGTAGGAGCATCACATAGTTATTTTGTAATGAGGAGCTAGAATCTAACCTGCAAAGCATCCTGTGTATTCCTATACGCTAAAGCTCAAGCTTAATGAATAAGCCACGAACAATTAACGGGTTAATTTTCTACCCATTAATTTTAAGAAATTTGAAAGAAATGATTTTGATAGCTACAAAACTATTACATTTCTACAAAGGAAAACTAAATATAACATTGTAAATAGTGTTCCAGACTTATTTTTGCTTGTGTCCCATAATTGAAGATTTTAAAGCATTAAAGTTTATTCATCCCTATTGTCAATCCTATTCTTTCTGGCTATGTTCATCAGTCGTTGCCTTTTCAGTAAAATATATTAAATGCATAATTGATCTGACAACTTATATACAAATGAGGCATGTGAATGTGGTGAAGAGAGAATTGCAGGATGTTCAGATACAACTTTTTTCATGTTAATTTTATCTCAGACATTTCAGGGACTACCACAATTTACACAATAAATTTTAAAATTTATAGACTGACATTTTGTTTCTTTTTATTTATTTATTTAATTTTCAACCTTCAACGAGTAGATCTAGACTGACCTTTCAAACTTTGCATAGTCTTTTTCAAATTTATCTTTTGAACTTTATTTTCCATTTGCTCCACTGCTCCATTGCTGTACTATTGCTTTTATCACTTTTTCTCAAGCGTGTTACTCTTAGTCCTGTTTTCACTTGGTTGTAGTCACTATTATTCTCCTAAAACTCATACATTCATTCACTATCCTATTGTGAACAAAAAATACACACTAGTCATTGAGGATATAAAAATGAAGAAAACATGATTTCCTACATGGAGGAGCGTATTGTTTAGTGGAAGAGATGTAATTACACAGGCAAGGCACTAGGGTAAAATTATCTCACCTGTTTTCTGATTGTGATGATCAACAAATCATTGGTCCTTCCCTGTAAGAATAAAGGTAGCTATTCCACCTTAAAAAAATAAATATGAGCCATTCATGAAAGTCATCTTCCCTTGATGGTAAGTGAATGAGGAGGGTACTTGTAGGTCAGTCTTGGTCAGTGGACTTGTTTGCAACCCTGAAAGAGAGCTTGTGTTAGGATAAAACACACTGAAGATAATGAGCGAAGAGTTGTGAAGACTTTGAACTCTATGTGATGCTGATGGGCACCAGAGACTACCTTACCTCTGTATTTCCTCTTATGTGAGAAGTTTTATATATATATATATATATATATATATATATATATATGTATATATATATATACATATATATACATATACATATATATACACACACATGTATCTATGTGTGTGTATATATCTATGTGTGTGTGTGTGTGTGTGTGTGTGTGTGTGTAATGTTTGTTCCGGTTTGTCAAAGTATTCTTTTATTTGGATCCAAAAGTTTCCTAACTTATATAAGTACCATTAAAATAATCAGATACTACCAAAAGCAACCTACAGATTCAATGCAATCTCTATCATAATAGGAATTACATCCTTCACAGAAATTGAAAAAAATTCTAAAATGTGTGGGATCACAAAAATCCCAGAGTAGCCAAAGCAATCCTGAGCAAAAAGAAAAATGCCACAGGCTTTGCATTACCCGACCTCAAAATATACTACAAAGCTGTAGTAACCAAACCAGCACAGTACTGGCCTTAAAACAGATACATGGACTAATGAAACAGAATAGAAAACTCAGAAATTAATCTATCTATACAGTCAACTGATTTATGACGAAGATGCCAAGAACACTCATGGGGAAAGGGTAGTCTCTTCAATAAATGGTGCTTGGAAAACTGGATATCTATATGCAAAAGAATGAAACTAGACCCCCACCTCTCACAAAATCAACTCTAAATGGATCAAAATTCTAAATGTAAGACCTGAAACAATAAAACTGCTAGAAGAATACTTACAGGAAATGCTTCAGGACGTTAGTCTGGGAAAATATTTTATGAATAAGGACTCAAACGCGCAGGTAACAAATGCAAAATGAGATATCACACTGCAAATCTTCTGCACAACAAAGGACATAGTCAAGAGTAAGAGCTACAGAATGGAAGAAATATTTTCCATCTACTCATTAGAGGATGAATATCCAGAATATAGAAGGAACTAAAGCATCTCAACAAAAATATATTTTAAAATAGACAAATGATCTGAACAGACATTTCTCAAAAGAAGACATACAAATGGCAAAAAAAGAAAAAAAAAAACTCTCAACATCACTAATTATCAGGAAAATACAAATCAAAAATCACGATAAGTTATCTCACCATCAGTAGGAGACTATTATCAAAAAGATGAAAAATAACAAATGCTCACGAGTCTGAAGAGAAAAGAGAAAACTCTTATATGTTGTTAGTGGGATTGTAAGCTAGTACAGCCACTCCGGAAAAAGGTATGGAGGTCCTCAAAAAACTACAAATAGCGCTACTATATGATCCAGCAATCCCACGAATGGACATTTATTCAAAGGAAAGGAAATCATTATAGCAAAGAGATGTCTACACTCCATGTTTATTGCAGCACTATTCACAGTAACCAAGACATGGAATCAACCCAGGTATCCAACAACAGGTGAATGAGTTAAAAAATGTGGTATACATACACAATGGAATACTATTCACCTTTAAAAAGAATGAAATTCTATCATTTGTGGCAAGATTTATGAAACTGGAAGACACTATATAAGGTTAAATAAGTCAGGAATAGAAAGCTAAGCACCACACATTCTCACTCATATGAGCAAGCTTAAAAATGTTGATCTCATAGAAGTGAAAAGTAAAGCAGAGGATACTAGAGGCTGAAAAGGGTAGAGGGAAGGGGAGATAGAGAAAAGTTTGCTAAAGGATACAAAATTACAGCTAGGTAGGAAGAGTAAATTCTAGTGTTGTATACCACTGTGGGATAACAATAGATAATAATATATAGTTTCAAATAGCTAAAAAGAGGATATTCAACATTCCCAACACAAAAGATGAGTTTGAGAGGATGAATATGCTAATTATGCTAATCCGACCATTACGCATTATATGTATTGAAATCTGACCATTACACATTATATGTATTGACCAATACACATTATATATATCACTGTGCATTTCATGAATAGGTATAACTATTTGTCAGTTAAAAGCAAAATTTAAAAAAATCAGAAATATTAAAACAAAAGATACAATCAGCAGCTTAAATATGAAGGGAACTGAATTCTTGAAAAGCAAAAGGAGATAAAACTGAGACTTTCAACTCTAAAAATATACTTTTCATAAGTTAAACAATATTTTTTCCTTGTGAATTTTTAAGCTCAAATAATAATGACATTAGTGCCTGCTATTTTGTAGGGTGAATTTAATTAACTTTATGACACTTGGATTCCATAATAACCTTGAAAGTTAGATAGAAAAAAATACATATCATTCCAAATTAAATGAGAAAATTGATAATCCTAGAAATGTATGTTATTTGTAAAAATCAAATAACATTATAGTGCAGATATCCTGCATTTGATTATGATGTAAGAACTCTTCTCATTTGTTTGTCTGCCATACTTCTTATTGGAACTCAGAGCTGATGTAATTCTGATGGTTTTAGAACTATCTGTGAACACATGTACTACCCTAACATTTGGTGAGTTTAAAGTTTGGAAATCATTAATAAATGATATTCCCATTAACAAGATAAACATCATTGAAGATATATGTTGAGAGATAGGAAGGAGCTGGTGGGTCAAGAGAGGCACTCTTTTGTCCTTCATCCATGTCTACAACACTATTTTGTGGTATGACTGTTCACAGTTACCACTATCATCTGGAAAGAAAGATTATCTCATATGCCTGGGCTCTTACAATTATTGCAATATTTTTTGCATGAATAATGAACAAATTTATAAATTATAACATCATCATTCCTGTTATGTTTCTAATATGAACGATATTTACACATGTAGCGCCTTTGCCTTGATTATAGACATTAGAAAGAATATGTGAGAGGTGTTATAGAAATAACTGAAGTATAAATTTACATATTTTTCATTTAGTAATAGTCAATATATTTCTAAAGACTTGAATAAAACAAATACAATTTTGTACAGAATTCTTCAATGCATTTTCTAATTTCTCCTCTCTGAGGTGAAAATAACACAAGATTTAGAAATTGCCTGCAATAAAACATGTTTATTTACAAAGTGAAATAGTTTATGTTGTATTAACTTGAATTTTCCTATATCCGGTGCCCATGTAATACCCCTCTAAGCAAATTATGATTATTGACAAGTTTACTTTTATACACTTTATAGTACTCATTTCCTATACATAATGCATGATTCTTTAATAAGATTGATAAATATTAAACTCTCAATAAGGCAAAATCCTATGTATTCAAAATAAAATTTAATTGAACATTAAAATTCTTGTCTAGTTCTCATTTTGTGTGTGTGTGCATGTGTGACTTAGGCTCTTTTTCCTGACATTTGTAAAGTCGATGAGTTTTTCTTCTGTGCATTAGTTTCTCCCCTTCAATGTTGCTTTACAATACCCTATTATTGGTATAAAATATGCATTCAGTAGAGAAAGCAATACATTTCAGACATCAGACTTAAAATGCTTTTTATTGTTGCTTTAAAAACCAGATTTGTACATCCCTGCACTGAAAATAGGAAATATTTGTTGCTATCCCATGTGCCCAAACCAAAGCATTTTAAAGTACTTAAAAATTTTGACTTTTATAAATTAAAGTTTATAAATTGACCTTATTGACCAATACTACTAAGTCCTTTTAACTTTAGAAAACTCTCCACAAATAACAAATATCATTTTCATTTGACTTTTTCTAATATAAATTATTTTTTTCTTATAAAAAGGAATGAAAAGTTTTATTAATTAGAGCACTTAATTAAACCAATGCTTTCAAGCAGTCTATCTTTTCAGTCAATGATTATCTTTGACTCTATACCAAACACTTCAGCTTTTTTTCTTCTTTGCAGTGTTTTAAAATGTATTTGGTTGGGTAAAAGTCATTGTTTTCAGGTTTCAAAATGTTTCTACAATATATTAAGTCATATATAGTAATTTATCTCTTTATGATTTGAGTGGTAGATTCGTTTTATGCCTAATAATGTAGAAAAATTTAACCTTATACATTTTTATATATTATACTAATTTCTAAATATAATAAGCACAGGTGATAGCTTAGTATATTTGTTTATAGGCAGCTGCTGGAATAATCCTAGAGCAAGGCATAGTTTATAAAAAGAAATAGAAGCGGAGTAGGAAGGAATGAAAGGAGAGAAAAATAGCATCTGAACAGTCTGAGAATTTCACAATAATAACTGTTAAAAAGTTTAGATGACTATAAATTATTCTTAAACAATATATTTTGCCTATATTATATATAACAGTATTAGTCTGTATTTCTGTAATTAACATTTCTCTAGAAAACAGTGTTAAATATATATTTATTGTAGTCTAAATTGTAGTTCATAACATGTAAATTGCAAGCAAGCTTACCTTAATTCAGCAGTTTGTAAACTGACAATTTTTCCCCCTCCTTTATAAATCAGTTAATCAATAATTTGTATGGATGCACTAGAACTCCAAGCAAGCATCTCAGAGTGTTCTATCACAAAGAATTATTAAAAGGAAAGCTTCAAAGCTAAATCTTCAGTGGTAGCTAAAAAGCAGATAAAGACTACATAAATCTGATGGCCCGAGACAAGAAGTTCTTATACATTAAAGGCAAATAGGCAAGTGGTTAGGCAACATGTGATTTAAGGTGCAAATCTTCTTTCAATGGCCGTGAATAAATCTCCTTTAAAGACATTCTATTGTGTTCACTAAATTAAAAGGTGCCAATTCTTCAATGATCAATGACAATTTGTTTTGCTGTAATTTAATTAGCTGATGAAACAAATGAATGAATAGCAACAGCGAAGGTCATCTGTTCTACCTGTTGCTATAGGTTAATGTGTATTTCATCCTCAGATTCCTTAGCTCTCAGAAATTTGACTGACATGACTCAAGGAAACAACAATATTTGAAATATGTATATAATTTGTAACATAAAGATAATGTTGGCTTTATGTAAAAGCAATTCAGCAAGTCTGAAATTACTTTTCTGCAATGACTATAATGTAACAAATAGAAATAATTTATAATACTGTGTTCTATGTCAATTGTATTTAAACAGTTTTGAGATATGGCAGAGGATCTTGCTTCCCTCAGGACTAATAATGTACACTTCATCTAAGTCCTAATTTTAATTAACTGCTCTTGTTAAGATAGTTTTTTGTTGTTTTTTTGTTGTTGTTTTTTTAACCTCTAAACCTAATCATACTTGGTATTTAAATGGCATATTCAATAAAAGTTGTTCCCATTTCACCTATTTTGAAGTCAAAGGTTTTTGCTTTAAAAACATTTTTGAACTAGCTCTACAGTTTTTGGAAGCTGTTTAGGGACTTCACATACTTTATGCAGGAATAAATAACTAATTGGTGCTATACTTTATGACATTGACACATTCAAAGAGCTTCATTGATTCAGTGCACTTTCTCTCTCTTAAAAACATGAGACCGTTAACCATGATAGAAATTCCCATTGTTAATTTATTTTGCCTGCTCTATTGCCTGTTATTGAGTTACTCTGTTTCAAGGGCAAAAGTATATTTTTTCCACATGGAAAAAAAAATTCAAAACCAGGGAGTATATAGATAATATTATTCTTAGCCATTAACATGCTAAATAATAGTATTGCAAACAGCAGTTCACTATGCACAGCTTGATACAATAAATGAAAATACTAGTTTATGAATCTGATACTTAAACTTTACTGATAAGGCTAGGTTCTTTACAGCCCAACCTTTGGTCTTTTGAATCATTCTCTACAGCAATTAGGCACTCATATAAGGTGAGATACTATACTTACAGTGAGCTGAGATCCGGCCACTGCACTCCAGCCTGGGTGACAGAGCAAGACTCCGTCTCAAAAAAAAAAAAAAAAAAAAAAAAAAAATGAGATACTATAAACCACAACTCTGTTTTAGCATGTAGAATTCTTTTTTTATATACATATACATAAGTTCTGGGATACATGTTCAGAACATGCAGTTTTGTTACGTAGGTATACACATGCCATGGTTGTTTGCTGCACCCATCAACCTATCACCTACATTAGGTATTTCTCCTAATGCTATCCCTCCCCTTACCCCCACTCCCTGACAGGCCCTGGTATGTGATGTTCCCCTTCCTGTATCCATGTGTTCTCATTGTTCAACTCCCACTTATGAATGAGAACATGTGGTGCTGGTTTTCTGTTCCTGTGTTGGTTTGCTGAGAATGATGGTTTCCAGTTTCATCCATGTTCCTGCAAAGGACATGAACTCATCCTTTTCTATGGTTGCATAGTATTCCATGGTATATATGTGCCACATTTTCTTTATCCAGTGTGTCATTGATGCATATTTGGGTTGGTTCCAAGTCTTTGCTATTGTGAACAGTGCTGCAGTAAACATACGTGTGCATGTGTCTTTATAGTAGAATGATTTATAATCCTTTGGGTATATACCCAGTCATGGGATTGCTGGGCCAAATGGTATTTCTGGGTCTAGATCCTTGAGGAATCGCCACACTGTCTTTCACAATGGTTGAACTAATTTACACTCCCACCAACAGTGTAAAAGCGTTCCTGTTTCTTCACATCTTCTCCAGCATCTGTTGTTTCTTGACGTTTTAATGATCGCCGTTCTAACTGGCATGAGATGGTATCTCATTGTGGTTTTAATTTGCATTTCTCTAACGACCAGTGATGATAAGCTTCTTTTCATATGTTTGTTGGTTGCGTAAATGTCTTCCTTTAAGAAGTGTCTCTTCATATCCTTTGCCCACTTTTCATTTTTTTTTTTTCTTGTAAATTTGTGTAAGTTCCTTGTAGATTCTGGATATTAGCCCTTTATCATATGGATAGATTGCAAAAAACTTTCTCCCATTCTGTAGGTTGCCTATTCACTCTAATGATAGTTTCTTTTGCTATGCAGAAGCTCTTTAGTTTAATCAGATCCCATTTGTCAATGTTGGCTTTGTTGCCATTGCTTTTGGTATTTTAGTCATGAAGTCTTTGCCCATGCCTATGTCCTGAATGGTATTTCCTAGGTCATCGTCTCAGGTTTTTATGGTTTTTATATCTTATGTTTAAGTCTCATCCTTCTTGAGTTAATTTTTGTATAAGGTGTAATGAAGGGGTCCAGTTTCAGTTTTCCGCATGTGGCTAGCCAGTTTTCCCAATACCATTTATTAAATAGGGAATCGTTTCCCCATTGCTTGTTTCTGTCAGGTTTGTCAAAGATCAGATTGTTGTAGATGTGTGGCGTCATTTCTGAGGTCTCTGTTCTGTTCCATTGGTCTATATATCTGTTTTGATACCAGTACCATGCTGTTTTGATTACTCTAGCCTTATAGTATCGTTTGAAGCCAGGTAGTGTTATGCTTACAGCTTTGTTCTTTTTGCTTCGAATTGTCTTGGCTATATGGACTCTTCTTTGGTTCTATATGAAAAAATTTAAAGTAGTTTTCCTAATTTTGTGAAGAAAATCAGTGGTAGCTTGATGGGGATAGCAGTGAATCTATACATTACTTTGAGCAGTATGGCCATTTTCACAATGTTGATTCTTCCTATGCATGAGCATGGAATATTTTTTCATTTGTGTCCTCTCTTATTTCCTTGACCAGTGGTTTGTAGTTCTCCTTGAAGAGGTCCTTCACATACCCATGTAGGTTGTATTCCTAAGAATTTTATTCTCTTTGTAGCAATTGTGAATGGGAGTTTACTCGTGATTTGGCTCTCTGATTGTCTAGTATTGGTGTATAGAAATGCTTGTGATTTTGCACATTCTTTTTGTACCCTGAGACTGCTGAAGTTGCTTATCACTTCAAGAAGTTTTTGGATTGAGATAGTGGGGTTTTCTAAATATAAAATCATGTTATCTGAAGATAGAGACAACTTGACTTCTGGCCTAAGGAGCTTTAAGTGATCAGGTCACAGCCATTGTTTCAAGTAATGTGGAACTCATATACTTGAGGGATATGGTAAGACCAATGACTACTGGGTAATGAAACTAAGGCAGAAATAAATAAGTTCTTTGAAACCAATGGGAACAAAAACACAATGGAAAAGAATCTCTGGGACACAGCTAAAGCAGTGTTCAAAGGGAAATTTATAGCACTAAATGCCCACAGAAGAAAGGAGGAAAGATGTAAAATCGATACCCTGACATTACATTTTAAAGAAGCATGAGCAAACAAATTCAAAAGCTAGCAGAAGACAAGAAATAACTAAGATCATAGCAGAACTGAAGGAGATGGAGACAAGAAAAACCCTTCAAAAAATCAAGGAATCTAGGAGCTGTTTTTTTGAAAAGATTAATAAAATACATAGACTGCTAGCCAGATTGATAAAGAAGAAAAGAGAGAAGAATCAAATAGATGCAATAAAAAATGATAAAGGGGATCTCACCTCTGATCCCACAGAAATACAAACTACCATCAGAGAATACTATAAACACCTCTACACAAATAAACTAGAAAAACTAGAAGAAATGGATAAATTCCTGGACATATACACCCACCCAGGACTAAACGAGGAAGAAGTCAAATCCCTAAATAGACCAATAACAAGTTCTGAAATTGAGGCAGTAATTAATAGCCTACCAATCAAAAAAATCCTAGGACTACACGGATTCACAACCAAATTCTACCAGAGATACAAAGAGGAGCTGGTACCATTCCTTCTGAAACTATTCTAAACAATGGAAAAAGAGGGACTCCTCCCTAACTCATTTTATGAGGCCAACATCATACTGATACCAACACCCAGCAGAGACACACACACAAAAAAAGAAAATTTCAGGCCAATATCCCTGATGAACATCGACACAAAAATCCTCAATAAAATACTGGCAAACCAAATCCAGCAGCACATCGAAAAGCTTATCCACCACGATCAAGTCAGCTTCATCCCTGGGATGCAAACCTGGTTCAACATATGCAAATCAATAAGTGTAATCCATGGCATAAACAGAACCAATGACAAAAACCACATGATTATCTCAATAGATTCAGAAAAGGCCTTCGATAAACTTCATCACCCCTTCATGCTAAAAACTCCCAATAAATTAGGTGTTGATGGAATGTGTCTCAAAATAATAAGAGCTATTTATGACAAACCCATAGCCAAAATCATACTGAATGGGCAAAAACTGGAAGCATTCCCTTTGAAAACTGGTACAAGACAAGAATGAGATATCTCACCACTCCTATTCAAAATAGTACTGGAAGTTCTGGCCAAGACAATCAGGCAAGAGAAAGAAATAAAGGATATTTTAATAAGAGAGGATAAGAGAGGAAGTCAAATTGTCTCTGTCTACAGATGACATGATTGTATATTTAGAAAACCCCATTGTCTCAGCCCAAAATCTCTTTAAGCTGATAAGAATTCTTTATTTAGGGTTTAGTCTAGTTTTAAGAAAGTCTTCTCTCACCTACTACTATTGAAATTTTATGGGAACACAAATGACATTATCATCTAAGTGAAAGGCGTGTTCACAGTAGGCTTACAAGAACTATTTCATGAAGAAACACTTTGTACTGTAAAATTTGTACATAAGCCATTGATGATCACTTTTTCATGAGGGGAAATATAATGTCACAATTCAGATTGGTATTTTAGTGAAATGGAACATCCCCTTATTGCTTCTTCCTCATTCAAAGTTTGTGAAACTCTCTTCTGTTTTCTTTGAGGCTGTGTCTTGAGCAAAGTTTTACTGCAAGTTGGAACCAAATTGAGATCGAATGGCCACCAGTTAGTAGTGACATCTGTTAAGTCATTTTCTGTATTGGGAGCTCACCTAATATCACTTGAAATTATATCCCTATCTTTTATTCAGACTCTGACCTCCATCTTGCTTATTGTAACATAGTCATCAAAACCTGCTATCTTTACTGCTTATAATTGCTCATCTTCTCGTAAGTTGTTTCTGTGGATGACCTCAGTGAATCTTCTCAAACATTCTGTGAGGCAGGTACTATTATTATTCTTTCTGTGTCTACCTCTTTGTACCCTAGTTATTTTTTGGAGAGCTGATAAGTGAACTTGTAGTCTGACTACAGGGACCTTTCTAATAACCAGATAACTTTATTTCTCTCTTCTTGATATATTTGTTTTCTGTGTTCCTGCATCTGGACTGGGTCGTGATAAAGCTGAGTCCAGCTATAGGGGCCAGACAGAGCCTTCTTCTCCACACAGCAATCTTAGCATTTTAGAGCTCAGCTTCAGGAATTATTTTCCTCACTGAATAGAAGCTGCTGCTCCTCTTCGTGGGAAGTCTTAGCAATGCCAGTGATCTAAGGTGATGGAGTCTGTTGATCCTAGATGCAGCAGCAGTCGGTACTGAAATGAGTAATCTTTTAATAATTTTTTGCCCTTTCTTCTTCCAGTTTTGCTATTCAAGATGATGTTTCTTAATCTTGTGCTCTTTAATTAGCACCTATTGACTAAATGGATCGACAAACCTCTACTCTATCCCCCTTGTGACTTACTCTCCCGGGCACGAGTCTTATTTTACAGTCTAGCTTAGCAGACTTCTCATCGGTTTCCGTCTTGATACTGTCCATCTGGTGAACACTTTTTTTGTTATAATTTCCTCCTTCTAAACTTCATACTGTTAAGTAGTTTCTGGATTGCAGGATTTTTTTTCTAAAGTCAGAACAGTGGGAAATTAGTTAATAAAGCGTCTACATTCATTTTAAAGACCCCTGAGAGATACTGAACCAGTTGCCTGCTGTGTAAATGTTATTGAGAATGAAAAACATAAAGCAAATTTACAACTTCTGTTGTGTCCACATCCATTCCAAACTGGATACACAATAACAAAAATAACACTTAGAACTCTAATTGTAGTATCTGTGAAAAGACTCCAGTGTGATTTATGTAATAAATTGGATACTAAAAACTTTCCTAGGATATCATGCATTTAACAATTAGGAAATGACAGCCCTGAGGGTAAATGTAACTTGAATGAAAGCATTTTCCCAAAAGAAACTATTGGTTTTCAAATAAGTGCATTTTTACTAGTAAAAACTAGTAAACAGGTCTTATTGTCACCGAAATATATACTTATCAAAACTTTGGACATATTTGAAAAATAAGCAGATTTTCTTAAACCTCAGTTTTTGAGTGGTCCTATTTTCCTCTTATCTATAAGTAAACTGTTGCCCATCAAACAGATATGTACCTTTTAATCAAACTATCATATGGTAATTATATTACCCATAAATTTATCCTATGGAATTTTCTAGTAAGTAGGCGTTATTGTCACAGAAATTTATATGTTTGTAAAAACATAAAATAAATTAATCATATGCTCACTGAGTAAACAGAGCTGAGTAATGGGTTGCAGTCATTTTTAACACAATTTAACAAATGTTTGAACGATTGTAATTTTATTCATGTGTGACTTATGGCATCCATTTTAACTAACGTAAAGGGTAGATGATGAATGTTAGTATCAGTCATTTCCAGACTTCAATGTTAATACACGTAAAAGTGACTACCAAGCATTTTCCCCTAATAAAAAAAGAAATTTTATTTATCTCAATGAAATTTTAGCTTCTAATAGTCTCCAAAAGCTATATAGTTACTATAATAATGTTGCCATTTCTCAAAAAACATTCTCAAGCTGCTTTGGAATCACCTTAAGCGTTTATTTCTGAAAACCTATTCATGTACTCCCTAAGCATAAATGAACAGAATGGCCTCATTCGTTTAAGCTGTTTACTCTTTGTTTGGTAAAGCTGAGCTCAGAAGTCAAAACCAGCCTGCAGACATTCGGTGTTTGGGCACCACAGTGTTTTCTAAAGGGATTTTAAGACCATTAGGCACATCTTGCTCAAAGGTAATTGTTTTATACCTGGCACACTTCATTTATAAACTTGCTTAATCTCTAGAAACGGATGCTTTAGTTGTCCCTAAACAAGCTGAATATTTAGTTTACTTTTCTGCATCTCACGGTGATGTCTAATAGGCATCAAAATCACTCAAAACTGAGCTCTTAATCTTTCTTCATGAACCTGCTTCTGTTTCAGTTTTCTCCATCTGTGTAAATGGCCGCTGTATTCCAATTACTGAGAATGGAAAACTTGAGAGTTCTCTTTGACTCAATCATCAGCAAATCCTGTTGGCTCTATCTTAAAAGTATGAGCAAAATCTGCTACCTGCTGTCCCGAGCCCCCTTACTGTCACCTTGCTTATTGGTTTATCGGAGTGATCTTTGAATTCATCTCCCTTTTCCACCCTTGTTTGCCTGTAGCCTACTCTCAATACAATGGACAGAATCATTATTTTATAAAACACAGGTCAGATCATTTTACCCTCTCCTTATGACCTTTCAATGCTCCCCATTTTACTACTGAAGAAGTCATGTTCTTGAATCCTTTAAAGTCCTATACAATAGGTCCTTGGAACATTTCTGACCCACCCCCTGCTATTTCTCCCTCATTGCCTCTGCTTTAGCTGTGCTCTTTGTCTAGCATTCTGGGAACAGTGCTGCCCCAGGATCTTTGCACTTGCTGTTCCTTCTGCCTGGAAAGCTCTTCTCTTACTTGTCCACAGGGTCACTTGTCTCCTCTTTTTCAAAATGTTTCCCAAATGTCGCCTTCTTGATGAAGCCTTCCCTGACTACCCTAAATTAGAAACAGCCTGCCACCCACCTCTCTACTCCCTAACCCTCTTTTCTACCAATTTAATTATTTTTTCATCCAAAACTCTTACCTCTCCTAATGATATGTTCTTTATTTATTTGCTTAATTTTTATAAACAATATAAAATTGAATATAAATTTGATTATAAACTTGAAAGTTAAAAGAATTTTGTCTGTTCTATTAACTGCCACATCTTTGGACACTAAATGAGTGTCTGGATGCAGAAACAACTGTATATTAAAGATAAATGTTTCTTTCCAAACTCATAACAATCCTGGAAAACTAAAATATACACCACTACTAGTATTCAAAGCATCTTGTTTAGGCATGGCTTCAAGCTTTGACCTAATTTGTTTACATATGTCCCTATATTCAGTTAGTGTTTTCATAAACTTTATTTATAACTCCTTAGCTTTTATCCTGTGACTTCATCCTTGTGTTTCAGCAATGACATCTAGGCTATATCTTGGTATATAAATAATCATTGAATTTTTATTAGATTTCAATATGTTAAGGTCTCCTAAAGTCCAACATTGTAATCTTAATCTTTTATTTATCCTGTGTCTCCTGTGATTCATATATTTTAAAGTAAATTATAAATCTTTCTTCAAAAGTGTGTTGACCATACCAGTCCCTATCTTTAAAGACATGAGATAATTTTTCAATATTTATTATGCATCTATAATTGAAACCATTGGCTTATTTTCTTGATTAACTCTTACTACTATTGGCTAAGATTTCTCTATCTAAGGCATTCATGGTGCCTTTTTCACCCTTTGTATATCCTCAGTTTACCAGATTCCCTTTTACCATAAATAGTTCTTTTGAAAATAAAAAAAACCTCTGTACCCTCTGTAGATGTCACACTGTGTTCTTTCTATTTTCTCCATGGCCCCTATGTGTTCATGAATATTTATTAATTTTATGTAGTGACTGGACACTCCAGTGAATTCTCACCAGTCATTTTGACCCCCCACCAGCCATTCCAACCCCCATCCCTAAATGAAATGAGCAGAGAAAAGATTAAGGCCAAGGCAACAGAATTCTATGAAAATGTATTTAGGTGATCGCAGAAGGGGTCAGAGAAGGTAAGTGGTTTCCTTGAACATTACCAATGGGTTGGATTCCATCCATCAGAAGGATTTTCAACTGAGGGTCATGGAGCCTGAAACAACAACCAAAGGTTATATTATACCAATGAAGGGTGTGAGAGTTCACAGAGATAAAGGTTAGAGATTGTAGAAAGCCAAGAAGCGTCAAAGTGCTGGAACTTACCATGTAAAGGAAAAAAAACTAAAATATAGAAAACCAAGAAAGATTAAAGAATCTGGAAGTCCAAGGACAACAACTATACAGCGCAAATGAATTTGGAAAGCAATTATGAAAAAGTTTCCTTCAGGATGTATGATCTTCTTGAGATCTGTATACTCTTTTACCTATTCTGAAAAGTACCTTAAGCTAGCAGAGTCCATGATTTTCTGACAACAATGAATTTTATAGATTCTTGCTATATGAACACTAATAATTTAATGTTCGGTTATTCAGTTTTGTGTGCATGCTTTGCAGTTTTCAACAAGACAGTCCATTATTCGATCTGTCTATCTTGTTCTTGCTTACTCAGAGATTTCTAGGAATGCAATCTATACCCTGTATAATTTAACTCTTAAGTCATATTGTGATAGAGAAGAGTTTTGCTTTATATTCTCATTAATAATAAAGTGTCCTAGGATTAATTTTATTATTTAGTGCATAGTTCCCTAGTTGTATATATTACTTCATAAAGAACAATCTCAAACTTAATGGGTAAGACAGTCACCTTTTTTATTTTTAACAATGACAGATTGATGAGTCAGGAATTTAGACCCAGAATATTGAGGATGGCTCTTCTCTGCTGTGTGATATCAAATGGCTAAGGGGGTGACTCAGAATTCTCAGAGCTGCAGCTGGAATCACCTGACAGCTTCTTCACTTCTGTGTTTGACACTGTGACTGGGAAAGGTGAAGGATGCATTCAGCTGGGACAGTGGGCCTGAGCACCCTCACCTGTGGCCCTTCCAACTAGACAGTCTCAGGCTGGTTAGGTATTTTATATAACAGTGCAGGTCTCCAAGAGTGAGTGTTTTAAGTAAAGGAGTAAGCTTTGTTACGGTTTGTTTTGAGACTAGGTTTCACTCTGTCACCCAGGCTGGAGTGCAGTGGTGCGATCATAGCTCACTACAGCCTCGAATTCCTGAACTCAATCTTTCCACCTCAGCCTTTCAAGTAGTGGGGATTACAGTTGCATGCCACCACACCGGCTAATTTTTCTCTTACTTTTAGTAGAGACAAGGTCTCACTCTATTGCCCAGGCTGGTCTCAGACTCCTGAGCCCAAGAGATCCTCCTGCCTCGACCACACAAAGGGCTCAGATTACAGGCGTGAACCACCACTTCTGGCTAAGCTGTGTTATCTTTTATGTCCTAGCATTAGATGTCACATAATGTCACTTCCACCATGATCTGTTAGTCACAGTAATCATAAATATTCTCAGATTCCAGGCGAAAAGATGTAGACTGGGATGGGTGTTGAGGCATTTGCAGCTATAATTTAGGACTGCCACCTCACCTATGGGTATATTGACTGAATGTTCTTTACTCCTGTTCTTTATGTTATGTTTAACTATTACAGTAGTTGTTCAGTGTTATGGGGTGTGTATCTTTGTCCCTTCAAAAATGTCGTAAAAGGCATATCCAAGGTAAAGCCAACTCTAAACTGCATGTCCTAGATGCAGTGTTTGAAAACATGGCATTGGAGAATTGAGCCTAAATGAGTAAAGAATTACTGGCATAATTTTTTTGTATATTTCCCTAAGGCCCTATACATACTATAAAATAAAACGCAGATGTTAATAAAAAAAAACAAAAAAAACAAGAGGCAATTGAGTTGGAAATGACTTCAAGACAGAGTTGATAGCAATATATGCTTTATCAAAGAGTCTATTCAGTGATGACTGAATCAAAGAGATTTATACCGATCTATGAATTTGAGGTACAATCAAAATGAAACCCTCACCTCCAACAGGTCAGTGGGTCTGAGCCCTCACCTGTGGCTCAGGTGATAGCATCCAATGGGGTGCTAATACGTGATAGGACCTTTGGAAGGAAATTAGGTTCAGATGATGTCATGAGAGTGCAGTCCTCACAACAGGATTAGTGCTCCTATAAAAAGAGAAAGAGACCAGAGCTTACTCTCTGCCATGTGAGGATATGGTGAGAAGATACTGTCAACAAGCTGGAATGCAGGCCCTCTCCTGACACTGGATCTCCCACTGACTTGATCTTGGATTCCCCAAATCTGAACTGTGAAAAAGGAATATTATTATTTAATCTATTAATTCTATGGCATTTCTTCGTAGCAGCTCAAACTAAGCCACCTATTTGTAAAGAGAATGTGACCATTATTTGCCACTCTGTATAAAGACAGTTTAATGATTATTTCTATATTTTTCTAACTGCACATTAGCTGGGGCCTAATTTTTCTTGTAACACATTCTTTTTTTGAAATGTTTTCTTTGTTCTAATTGTACCTCAAATTCATGGATCTATATAAATCTGTATGATTCAGTCATCACCAAATAGACTCTTCGATAAAGTATATATTGCTATCGACGAATAGTCTTGGAGTCATTTCCAATTCAGTTGCCTCTTGATTTTTTCTATGTTTTCTATTAACTTCTCATTTTATTTTACAGTATTTACAGGGCCTTAGGGAAGTATACAAAAAAAAGTAATTATGCCAATAATTCTTTATCTGTTTAGGCTCAATTGTCCAATAGATGCAGTTTTGTTTCCAAAAACTGCATCTAGCACATGCAGTTTTAGAGTTGGTTTCACCTTGGATATACTATACTTTCATGACATTGAAATTATATAAATCTTTAAATAAGCTTTTCTGTTATATAGACCTTGCTAGTTTCTGTCAACAGCTAAGGTATGCTAGTTTGATCCCTACATTGTTCAAGTTATTAAATAACTTGTAGAAGACCACTGAATAGAAGACATGCTTGTAGAAAAGAAATGCACATCAAATAAGATTCTAGTAGTTTTTCTTTCCCTTATGGTTAACAGATTTTAAGACATTATCTCTCATCAAATAATCAGGTTGAGAGCTTACATTATCTTTGTACATTATCTCTTTCTATTTGCTTACATAAGCTAGTCTATAAGATGCTAAGAAGAATGTGGACAAAAGTCCCAAAATACTTGGAAATGAGTGTCACCATGTAACATTGCCAGCATTTTCTAGTTTTGTTATTTCCATGTACACATTGAACACTTAGAAAATTATATGTGTAACTTTATTTGTTCACATATCATTGCATCCATATACAATTGTCTCTCAACTGGCAACATGCTATGATGTTTTCTGGTGTTAAAAAGGACTCAGTTTCTTCCTACGTTATATGAAAAAACATGCTGTCTTCCATCAGATTGTTTTACATTTACATGATACATCATGAAATTCAAGACAGTGTTCATCCATTTATGGTTGGTCATTCCTTGATGTTAATGGAAGATAAGGCTTATGAGAATATTTCACTTCTTTAAGTTCTATTGGTAAAAAAATTCCTCACCAGAGGATCGCGAGGTCTGGAGATCGAGACCATCCTGGCTAACAAGGTGAAACCCTGTCTCTACTAACGTGGTAGTAGGTGCTTGTAGTCCCAGCTACTCGGGAGGCTGAGGCAGGAGAATGGTGGGAACCCGGGAGGCGGAGCTTGCAGTGAGCCGAGATCGCGCCACTGCACTCCAGCCTGGGCGACAGAGCGAGACTGAGTCTGAAAAACAAATAAATAAATAAAAATAAAATAAATTAAAAAATTCCTAACCATGGTAAAAATAATGCTGGCGTTTTAAAAATGTTTAATTTTGATATGTCACAGGAACAAAGAGTTTATAAAGGAACTTGTATTTTTTTAAATAAAAAAACCCCTTATAACCAATACCCAATTAGAAATGTTCTTCTTCCTTCTCCCTTATTGCATCTTACCGTGGAGATTACAAGCTAGTGTGAATTTGGGATATTTTTGGTCTTTCTTTAATTTCTATTCATTACTTAGTTTTTCCTGTTTTTGAAACTTATATGAATAGGCTGGGTGCAGTGTCTCACGCCTGTAATCCCAGCACTTAGGAGGCCGAGGCAGGCGGATCACTTGAGGTCAGGAGTTTGAGACAAGCCTGGCCAACATGGTGAAATCCCGTCTCTATTACAAGTACAGAAATTAGCCAGGTATGGCGGCAGGTGCCTGTAATCCCAGCTCGAAACCAGGAGGCGGAGGTTACAGTGAGCCGAGACCGCGCCATTGAGCTCCAGCCTGGGCAGCAGAGGAGGGAGATTCTATCTCCAAAAAAAAAAAAAAAAGAGAGAGAGAGAAAAATTTACATGAATAGAAATATAAAATCTTTCCTATTGTTTCTGGTTATTGTCATACATTATCTTTGTCAGATGAATGTTTGAATTGTAACTTCACTTTCTATTATTTTAGTGGTTACCCTAAAAATTAAAACATGGATATTTAATATGTCAAAACATTATCAGTCTCTTTACTCACCTCTTAGATATTTCAAGAACTTTAAAGCACTTTCTTTTTTTTTTTTTTTTTTTTTTTTGAGACGGAGTCTTGCTCTGTCACCCAGGCTGGAGTGCAATGGCCGGATCTCAGCTCACTGCAAGCTCCGCCTCCCGGGTTCACGCCATTCTCCTGCCTCAGCCTCCCCAGTAGCTGGGACTACAGGCGCCCGCCACCTCGCCCGGCTAGTTTTTTCGTATTTTTTAGTAGAGACGGGGTTTCACTGTGTTAGCCAGGATGGTCTCGATCTCCTGACCTTGTGATCCACCCGTCTCGGCCTCCCAAAGTGCCGGGATTACAGGCTTGAGCCACCGCGCCCGGCCTAAAGCACTTTCTAGATGTACATTATAATGTAAAATATACATTAATTCTATATTTTTAGTCTTACAAAGTTATATTTTCTATTTTATAATTATTTGTTTATTTTTATCAACATATTCACCCATTGTTTCCCATTGCTTCTAGATTCTCAGAAGGAAGCAAAATTCCTTTGAATTTCTTCTTAATGTTTCTTGATTTTTGGTTTTCTGGAAATACATTACAATCTGTTGCTGATTTTCCTAGTGCTTGAATTATTTGCCAGTCTATTCTGCTGACCTTCATTCTCTTTCCTTAAATAGTTGGCTATTTTTTATTCAGCACTTGTTATTATGCTCAAATAATTATTTGTGTGAATTCTTCGAAGTCTATAGTGAAGGTCCTTTCCTTCATCAAGAATTTTCATTAGATTCTCCTAGGTACCTGGAGATTACAGTCATTATTTTAGATGCAAATCACATAATAGTCTTAAGGCTATTCAGGCGTACTGTTCTTTGTAGATATTATATCACAATCTGTACTTTTATCCCTTTCATTAGATTTCCAAAATTTTACATAAAGTTCATGGGATTCTCATTATATTTTTAATCTGGAATGAATCTAAAGTTTTGCCTCCGTTTGAGACTTCTCCATTTTTTCCTTTGTCTATCTCAATGGAGATTTGTCTTATCTTTCCGGAGAATGTGTTCTTAGACTCACTCATTCCTCTCATCAGTTTTCTATTTTAGTAGAATATAAATGTTTTCATAATTTTCATAAAATCTAATTTTCTCATAATTTCCTTTTCTCTGCCTTCTTTGTATTAACTTTCCCTTATTTCAGTAGAGTATAAATTTTTTCATAAAATCTAATTCTTTCATAGTTTCCTTCTCTCTGCCTTCTTTGTATTGACTTTTCATTTTTGTTACTTCTTAAGATGAATTCTCAACTGATGATATTCCTCATTTTTAGTATAAGTAAAACAATAAATTTCACTTAAATCTTCTCTTCAGTTGCATCTCACAACTTTCGTTATGCAGTACTTTCATTATTGTTTAGTTATGTTCAGTATCTTTTGATATCCACAATAATGTTGTATTGGTCCAGGTATGTTTTTAAGTGATCTTTAAAAAATTTTTTGCACACACACACACACCAATGTTTATCAGTGATTTCTAATATAATTGCATTATAATCAGAGATATTCTTAGACATTTTAGAGACTTGTACTGTAATTTATTACATATCCACTTTTGTAAATGTTCCATATTTTCTGGAGAGGACTGTGTATTTCCTAATTTTTGGCCAAAGAATTATTTATGTATCTTTGGATCTCAAAACTTTGGGTGTCAAGTTTTTTTTTTTGTTTTTCTCTTTTTATTGTAGGATCAAACAAGTTTATTTAGTTCACGACCAGTCTGGATGACATAGTGAGACCCGGTGTATACAAAAAGCACCAAAACAAGCACACAAAAGATAATTTATTAAAATTTATGTCATGTATAATAGATACATGGTGACCATTCTCGAATGCATTGTTTTAATTAGTTTTATATAAAAAACAACTTTCTCCTTTTGCTTTATTTTTGTAAATGTCTTTATTGAAGAGAGGCACATCAGCAAGGAAATATGGCCACATCTTATCATAGGGAATTCCGAGTTCTAAAATGTACCTCTACATTGGCAGAGAAATGACATCCAGTTAAACGAAAACGAGTGTTTGGCAGCTGATGTCTCCTTTGCCTGCGGCCGTTCTATAGTGTCACAGCAGGGTAAAGATGTGTGAAAAGTTGTATGACCAGATGGCCATGAGATCTGGAATGCCCAGAAATAAAAGTTCTAATTGATGCTGCAAAAAGAACTTTTAAAATTGCTGTAAGGCTAGTCCCAGCATGATCCAGTACATAATTAAAAAACATAATAATATTAAATAACCGCAAAACTCAAAAGCATGAAGAAAGAGTCGCCCATGGTAACATGTGACTCATCCACACAATAGAAAAGGGAAAATGCACTTAGCAAATGGAATAATTTACCACCCTCATTCTGGCCACTCATCACCTAAATGAACCGAAGCCATTCCATCTCACAAGGACTGTGTCAGTTATCACACTTCTGGCTCCAGGTAACAGAATGTTGGGCAAACACTGGTTTAAACAATAAAGGGTTTTTGTAAATTATCATTTTTTAAAATTTTTATGAGAAGCCTGAAAAGAGGGAATCCTAGATTGGGCTAATGCCATGGACCATTGGTGTTAGACACTTTACTTTTCCCTGTACCATCTGTAATGGGCTAACCTTTGTGGTCAGGTCTTGGATAGTTGATCTCACATAGCCACATACAAGGATGAGAAAAAGCCTCTCTCTCTCTCTCTCTCTCTCTCTCTCTCTCACCCCACCTCTGTCTCTTCCCTACTGTCTCTCTCTCTCTCTCACACACACACACACACACACAAATACGCCATTAGTGAGAAGTATCGTGCCAGAATCCCTAACAGATTTTATTTTGGATCTTATTAGTCAGGATTAGTCACCATGTACTAACTACATGGAAGCCTGGACAGGGAAGTCTGTGACAGGTTCATGCTCATTCTGGACAGTTGGTCAACTCTCTGAGCATAGAAGGAGATAGAGGACAATTGAGTAGGGCATCCCTGAGGATATTCTGAAGAATGTCAGGTTGCGTTGTGTTGGGTTTGGTTTTCTGTCTTTCCATGAGAACAGTGACAAGCCTGGAAACTTACTTTAGCTCTCAAATAGTACTTTTGTACTTAAATATAGAGTGTCTAATATTTTGAGACATTTCAATGAGGGCAACCTCATTCTGTAGATGTTACGGAGAGATAATGAAACACTCCCATTGCTTTGTTCCTATCCTTTTCCTCTACCCATGGCCTGGTCAGAGCAGGACGGATCAGTCTGAGAGCAGGAGTAGCTCTGGCTACCTGTGACTCCTGGGTAAATCACTTAACCTTTTTAACATTGAAGTCTTCATTAAAATAAGGGCATGGATGTATCGAGGGCATTGTTTGTCTTATGGGATTATTTCACAGTTGCTTTTGCCAATCATGTCTTTCTAACTACAAGAGAGTTTTTCTTATTGCTGAAGCACCCTACTAAAACAGAGTTGGCATTTCTCTCAACTCATTCAATGTAATTAAAAACAATTAATAGATACCTACTATATATAGGATGCCAACATGAATAGATCATAGTTCCTTTCCTTGGGTACCCACAGTAGAGATACAGTTATTGAAATGTAAATCAATACATTAAAATGCATAACTTGTGGAAGGCAGAGAAGTAGCAGGAAGGAGGGATCCTTTGTCAAAATTAGGTCACTAATAGTCACTTGATGAGTTTAGGGACCTTTGGACTACAGTCTGTACAACCGAAACAAAGTATGGGAGGCTTTGAAGCCTTTCTAACCATGATAAATACTTTATAACCATGGTTATTTTATAAACACAAAGTAAAAGCTATTTTATAACCATGGTATAACTTGAAAAAACATGTACTACTGTGGATTTAGTGTATTCCCTCTTCTTTTGTGACTTTATTTCCAGCATCAGATTGGATATCCTCTCATGAGGATAGCATAGGCCTTTCAAACTGACCATGCCCAGAACCAAACTCATTCTCTGTCTCCCCCAAGCTAAATCTTTCTCATTTGTTTTTGGTGCAAGTTACTGACGTGACCATAAACATAGTCACCAAAAGAGAAACTAAGGATCATTCATGAAACTTCCCTCTTCCTCTCCTACTGCACACATCCACCAGCACATATGATGAATTCTATAGAAAATCATTTCTCAAAATTATTTCTGCTTTTTCTTTCTCACTCCCTTACTCTAAGTCAAGAATCAGCAATCTGTTTTTCCCGAAAGGACCTAGTAAATATTCTGAGTTTTGCAGGCCATATGGTCTCTGTCAAAACTACTCACCTCTGCCATTATAGCACAGGAGTGGTCATAGACAGTATGTAAATGAGGGAACACACTTGTGTTCCTCAAAGTTATTATTTCTAACAACAGATCGCACTTGGCCTAAGGGTCATCGTTTGCCCATCCCTGGTTGAGGCCCTCCTCAACTTTCACCTGGATTAATATTGCAGCGTATCTCTAATTGGTCTTCCAGACTTTAATTCTGCACTACAATCTCGCCTTTGTATTTATCTGCATAAATAGCAAATCGAATCCATACTGCCTGTATGAAAAGAAATCGTTGCCCATAAGAAAGTGATATTTCCTAGCTTGGCACACATGGTCGGTCCTTGCGAACTTAGATTCGTGTGGACCATTGTGACTTCCTGTTCCAGCCCTTGTTGCTTCCCGTAGTCCTCAGAAACTCTGTTCCTTGCTTCTCCCCAAACACAGCATCATCTTCTGTATTTCCTACATGGTTGTAGTTGTCACCTCAGCATATGGGTTACTCACTTATATGTGCATACTCCGTGGGCATGAGAGTGTTTGCAATTTGCTACATATTTTAATTAAAAATACTATAGTCATAGGTATGATTATATTTGTGTGTACTTAAATATATTTGGAAGAAATGGACACTGATGTGTCCATGACAACAGAGATACTGTTTTCATGCATCTCTATTTGATAAAATCTTAGTCATCTTTTAGGACAGAGCTATTTTGTGAAACCACATCACATGTCTTTGGGGCAGTCATTGTCTCTCTGAGCACCCTTTGCTCATCACAGTCGTTCCTTGTCTATCGCTTGCAGTGGTGTGCTGAAGCTTGCTTAGACTGGCTCAAGAAAACTGATGGTTAAATTTTCAGAAATTCTGTGAGTCGCTTGTTAAATTGTTGTAACTTGAAATTAATCATGATGGGAGTATCTACATTAGCAGATGC
Organism: Trachypithecus francoisi; assembly: GCF_009764315.1. NCBI lineage: Eukaryota > Metazoa > Chordata > Mammalia > Primates > Cercopithecidae > Trachypithecus > Trachypithecus francoisi. The sequence goes on along the minus strand of NW_022681469.1, from coordinate 11,708,511 downwards.
TACAAACCAGGATGTGTTTTTAGGGTTTATTTTATGCCGGAGAACTGGTTTACCAGCATATCACTGGATCTTTTCTTTTCTGATTGACAACTATGTAAGACAATATGCCTAATAGACACCCAGTATATAGATACATAATAGCCCTTAATCATTAGTAAGTTTTAGATGACTCATTAGACTTCCTGACTACTATCTTTACCAATGTTCAATTAGACGAGATCAAAAGATGCACCTTTACATTGAATCTGATTTTAGTAGAGAGAATCACTTATTTTTTAATAAGAAGTCAAGCTGTATTTAGAAAGTTAAAAAATAATAATTACTGATTTTACATTAAGTTAACTTTCAATATGCTTAGTATTGCCAATTGTTACTTTAATAAGGTCTTTTACTGGGGACATTGCTTATAAAATACTATTTATATTTTTTTGTTTGTTTAGCTCCAATATCAAAGAGAAATAGCTATATTCCATGTGCTATATAATTGACTATCAAAGAATGGGTAATTTAAAATAGCCTCAGATGCCTTAAACCTTTACACTAAATTCATATCACAAAGGGAATTTATTCAATCCAAACGCCCTCCTCTTGCTTAAATGAAGGCATTGATACGAAGACTCATATCTGAAGTTAAGATATTAGTAAATCAAATAATGTAAACTTCACAGTCATATATGTCATATGGATTTGGAATTAGCTGAGTGATCTACTTTTGTATATTTTTGTGGTTACATTTAAGCAGTATACATTTATGAGGATGATTTTCTAAGTTGAAGCCCCATATATTTTCTAAGAAATTGCAGCCTACCTTTCTATGCTGGTTTGTTTTATGTACTACTATTGACTTTTCTTCAGTTTTATATATGATACATAGCCTAGTGAATAATAAAAAAGTATTATTACATTTACTTTAACTCTTAGCCTTTGCTTTGACTGCACAGAATCAGACCTTTAATTTTTATATCCTTTGAAATTCATGAAAATTGACATTTTTGCCTGACAACTTATTTTTCTACTTTCATATTCCTTTCTTCTTGACTGAACTTAGTCTTTTGTAGTGTTGCAGAGGCTGTAGATTACCAAGTTCTCCTAGATTCACAGGGCAATAACTATGGGCTTGAAGAACATTCACTACTAAACCTGAGTGTGGCTCATTTGATGTGGTAAGAAACAGAGGGCTCATTTGTTCCCTCTGACAGCCTCTCCAGGGTTGCTTACTTGTGTGTAGATGCCCTATATATGTGTACGAGTAGGTGCATTTTGTTATATATTTTAATAAAATAAATTATAGTCATATATCTTATTATATATGTGTATCTACATAAATACATATGGAGGAAATGGACAATGGTGTGTTGTAATGTTCGGAAATGATCAAGGTGATGTAAACACTGTCCCCAAATCCTTGTTTCACAATAGAGTTTGCAGTAGATGACAAGTACAGTAGCCATCACAAAGGGCTGTGAGAGAGAGGGTGCATCTCTCCAAAACGAGTATTCCCCACAACACAGTGACAGTAGGCTAAAACATTTGAAATATTTTCCCTGCCTGCTTAGAGAAAGCATAGGGCTCAGGCTGTCACTCCATGTTACAGTAACAGTTCTCGTTTAAATTCATTAATGAACAAGCACTCTTCTAAACTTAGCTTATGTGCTCTTACTCCTGAAAGATAAATCCAGTTTTGGGATGCTGACAAAATGCATCTTCTGAGCCTGTTAGAGTAAAAACAGCTTACCCTAGTGTAAGGTAACTATAACTGTAACATCATGAATGTTCTCGAGAGACCACTTAAGGATAGACATAGGCTATTCTGGGCATATTTTAATGTCTTTTTTGGCCTTTCTTTTTAAAAACATTTCATCTTTCTTGTGTCTGGCTCCTATCATTGCTTTCCTATCAACTGTTCATTCCTGAACTCCATCCCAGGAACCCTTTTCTCCCCCTCTTAACAGAGATCAAGAGACACAGGTCAGTTTTCTGTAATTTAGTAATTCAGTAGCACTCAATGCTCAATATCATCACCTATACATATAAGTATATAATGGTTATAATAACCATTATGACATTTATTCTGCACATCTAAGTTTGCTTTGAATGACAGAATTAATACTAAGAGACTTTGTCTCCCTTGAAAATTGATGGGAAGGAAGCTTTAGCCAGATATATACTTTAAAAAAAAAATGTCATCAAGTGAGAGAGCCTGAACCACAATCCCAATGGGATCAGAACACTTGAGTGAATTAGCCAAGACTCCATCTACCTGTGCACCAGTGATGGCCCAGCCAGTGGAAACCCACTACTTAACATCCTGGCAGAGCTCCCTGTCTATGGGCACTGCTTAACTGGGCCATATCCTCACTTCCCATCTGTCTCCCCTTTCTTTTTATGCTTTCTTTGCTGACCAAGCCCCTGTTCACATTCTGTCCTATATTTGTTAATATATTCCATCACGTTATTAAAATCTAACTGATCTTACCGTCCAGGGACACATCGTGTCCCTCGAAGACATTCTACCCCGAAGTCTATTCTACCCCGTTATTGTTTATGGTAAAATTAACTTTCAAAGGGCAATAAGCATTTGCAATTTCATGAGAAACAGTCAAATAGCCTGAAAGTAGTATCAACAGGCTCTCTATTTAGAGGGGCCTCACTGAGAAAAGGTAAATAATTTCCTGTTTTAACCCGTGATGGTGTTTGTAACCTAGAATTCCATTTTTACGGCATTCATAATGGCCAGTTTCAAGGTGGCTGATGCGTTTCTGGTGATTCATGTTATCAAAAAATGTCTGTCTTACTAGATGTTTTAAACCAGAAGTCAATGGAATTTTAATTGTTTTAAACTGCCATTTACTATGAATTTTAGGCAGGTGCACAAATAACCCACAGCTTTGAACTTTCTGAAGTAATATTTTCATACTTTTTACTTCAAATGTAGGATGATTTTTTACCGGTTAAATTATTTTGACAGGTTAAATCTAATGAAAGAGTGTATGTGTTATTATTCTAATATTTATGAGAGCATTGAAATACTGTTTGAGAGTAATTATTTCTTTATAATAGAGGCTTCTGGATCTGACAAATGTTATCATTCCCTTGAGAACTGTTTCTAGTCGTAAACAGTAAATAGATGATACTGTGGCCAGAAACTTTCTTTGAATTTAGTAGTCTTTATATGAACTGTATACCACTGAGAACCAGAGTAGGGAGAACTTTAGTTTATTATACCTGAGCTCTGTTTTTTCTGTTTGTTTTTTGCTTATTGGTTTGGTTTGGTTTTCATCTTGTAAATAGTAAATAATTATGTTTCATCTGGCACAGTTTTATGTATAGAAGATATACACTGGAGATGGAATAAAAATTTAAACTGCCAGTATTTTATGCTTTTGAAAAGATGACTCGTTACAGTAAATTTATCAGGGAAAAAAAAGCAAGCATAGATGGCAAATCCCTTTGTTTTATGTGTCTTTCTAACAGATGATGAGAGTTTAGTCTAAAGAGTAGAAAGCCATACGGAGAATAAAACTCATTCACAGAGATGAATCTCTAATATTCCAATAAGATTGCATTTGGGTTGGAAACTGTAAATAAACCTTCAGACTGCAATTCAAATTTTATTTTTATTTTTTTCTTAAACATATGTACATTATATTCCTATTTCCCAAAAATATGACTACGGAGATAAAAAAATCAACTAGTGTTATAGCCTTCTTATAAAGGAATTTGGCCCTTTATGAGTTCAGCTAAATAGCTAAATGTCTACTTTTCTATTTGTAACGTGTTTTTCACTGTTGCCAGTGAAAAGTCATTTATTTATAGGCCTATTTAGATATTTGTATTTTTCTCCAACCACAATTTAAACATTCATCTTCAAATCTTGCCTACCATTGCATTTATTTGAAATCAGCACTTGTGTTTTAGTTTGTGTTTAATAATCTGAAGCAAGGCTTCTGAATCATTTATCCATATGTGGTTGCATAGTCTAGGTTATCAATGCCTGTGCATATCATACTGCAAAGTGCTTTGAAGATGTGTTCATCTCTAGGTGAAGCTTGTTGGCTGATGGATTTATTAAATGATTTGTGACATAGCATATCCCTTGTTCTACCCCCAAAGTCTTCCATTGGGACAGTATGCTTCCTCCAGAGGAGGAGCTGGTAGTCTCTGGCTATATTATGGAAACATGGGAGAAGTAGCAGGGAATTCCCCTTTTCCTTTTGAGGGGCCCTTTTCCTGGTGTTGCCTTAAAATATTTTTGTCACTTCATTTTCCTCAGTAGCACTGAGTGTTACTGGGTCAGAGTGTTACTGTGCACTCACTAATTTCACACGTATTTACTCAGTTCATCCTTGATATGGTTTGGCTCTGTGTCCCCACCCAAATCTCACCCCAAATTATAATCCACACAGGTTGAGGGAGGGACCTGGTGGGAAGTGATTGGATCATGGGGGCAGTGTCCTCCATGCTGTTCTCATGATAGTGAGTTCTCACGAGATCTGATGGTTTTATAAGTCGTGGTTTTCCTTCTTGCTCTCTCTCGTCTGCCACCACATAAGATGTGTCTGCTTCCCCTTCCACCATAATTATAAGTTTCCTGGGACCTTCTCAGCCATGTGGAACTGTGAGTCAATTAAACCTCTTTCCTTTATAAATTACTCAGTTTCTGGCAGTTCTTTGTGGCTGTATGAGTACGAATTAATACAGTCCTCATGGTGATATTATGAAATAGATGCTATTATTTTATCTATTTAAGAGATGACAAACTGTGAGTCACAATTTTTAAGTAACTCAGTAACACAACTGGTGTGATTTGTGTTACTGCAAATTATTGTCTAATTTACAGTAACATTGGTAATTATGCCATTTTCACCCCTACACGATTTCAAACACACCCTTCCCCACCAAAGACTGAATCCAATTGAGATTCCCAGTTTCGGCTACTCTAATAATTACTTGCAGTCTTTTAGGGGAGGAATAGGAGGTTATATGACTGCCTTGAGTACTGCAGGGGGTCCCCAACCAATCTCCAAGTTTTATGATCTATACCTTACATTATATAGCTTTTCATGATACATTCTGCCTCTTGATTTTGAGCCTTTCTGCCATTGACTGGTGTAGCTCACCTCACAGAGATACCTCTCCCTACAAGGACTAACGTAGTTTTTCACCATTTCCATTTTCACTTCTCATCTTCATTATCTTTAAAAACTTTGTTGAAATCTCTCACCCAACTGTTATACTCAAATTTCTTTGACGTTTCAGCCTTTATACTTTAAAAAAATCACTTCACTGTTACTTTGGTGAGTTTTCAGAGACAGAGGAAGTGGAACTATAATCAACTAATCAAGCCCCTTTGATCCAGGAGTTCTTCCAGGTTTGTGATTCACAGATACTCTGGAGGAATTGGTGAAGGCTTCTATCATCTCCCCTAGAAATGTGAAGACATAAGACATTCTGTATAATATTAGGGCTGAGGATAGCTTTTGTGGTTGGGAAGAAGTATGATCATGTGTGGAGTTTTCCCACATACATTTAGGAACTTTACTCTTTTATTAAAAAAAAAAAAAATTAAGGTTGTATATGTTGAATTTTCTCTTACAAAGACATTTATGGATTCATTAAACATACGTGTTTTGGAAGCTTACTATTTATCACGTTTGTATATTAACTCAGTAGTGAGAGGACAGAGGGCAGGCCCAGTGTTCTGGGAGTTTATGACAGATAGTCAAAGGAGAGAAATGAGGAACAAGGAAGTGTAACTTGGTGTAACAGGAGACTATCATACAAGGTATGCCCTGGGTGCTACTGAAGCACTTAAGGGAGAGACCTAGCATTTGGTGTAAGAAACAGTAACCAGGGAAAGTTTCATCGAGGAAGTAGGGTTCAAGTGTTTTGAAAATGTTATCTATTTGAATACCATGTTATCAGATACAGACATATTTCGAATTTTTCTAACTTGTAGTGAATTTTACCTTTTGTCGTATACTAACCTTCCTTATCTCTCAGAGGGCCTTTTTCCTTGTGTTGCCTTAAAATACTTTTTGTCACTTCATTTTTTCTCAGTATCAGTGAGTTCTCTGTGCATCCGAGTGTTACTCTCTGCTCAGTAATTTCACATGTATTTACTCAGTTCATCCTCATAATAATACTATGAGATACAAACCATTATTTCTTCTATTTTAGAGATGAGGAAAAACATGATGCACAATAACTTAATAACACAACTGGAGCAATAAATGGGATCAAATTTAGACACCAGAGCCTTGAAGCCTGAAGCTCTCCACACAGTAACACTATATATTACACATTATCTCAATACATTTATACTATAGCACTAAGTTTGGTATATGATTGTGACCATACTAATTTTCTTTTTCTTAAAAAAATTGTATCTGCCTTGGTTACCTCTTTCAGTTCTTTTACTTTCAACTTTTCTTAGTTCCTGTGTTTTAGATATGCTTCTTAGAAATAGTATTGTGGTAGATTAACAAAATTTCAATAGTACTATCTGTCTTTTCAGTATAATATTTCTAAATACATTTCTACTATCTTATTTTGCTTTTTCTTTTTGATTTTCCTTTATTCCTTCTTCCCCCCTGCCTCCGCCTCCTTTTGGTTGATCAAATATTTTTAAAATATTAATTTCCCCTACAATAGCTTTGAAATGTATGTACTTCATATCTACTATTTTAGAGATTATCCTTATTTTTTTTCAAAAATGCTTATTAAATTCCAACATAGCTTAAAATCTTGACCTTTCTCCTGAAGATAATCCTAATCATAGTATTTGAAACTTATTTCTAATCACACCCTACCATGCTATAGCCCACTTTTGTCCTGTGTTTTAGTTCTTTTTTGACTTTAATATTAGTCATTATCACTTTTATAATTTTAGTTTATGTAGTCAATATAGGTTTAGATTTTACCACGTGTTGCATATTTCTTCTCTTACTATGTCATCTTATATGTCTCTCTTTTCTGGACGTAGTTCCATTCTTTGACATACATCCTTTAGTTTAGATGACTTTTAATGGGAATGTGTTGGTACTAAGGTGCTTCTATTTTTACATTTTTAATTTAAAAATTTCATTTTTTGTTTTTCTGAAAGTATCTCAATTTTACCATCCTTTCGGTTTATTTAGCTTGGTATACAACTCCATGTTGAAAGTTTACTTTCTTTCAGTACTTTGAGTATGTTATTCTACTAAATTCTACCTTTTGTTTTCACTTCTCTTAAGAAGATTCCTGACTGTTTTACAATTGTCCCTTAGGGATACTCTTTCTTTTCTCCCTTGCTACTTTTATGTTCCTTGGTGATATGCTGTTGTAGCATGCTGTGTTTAGTGCTAGATTACATTTATAAGAAATTTTAATTGGGAATTATTGTCCTTTCTGAATCTGAATGTTTTTAATGTTCTAGAAAATTCTTAGATATTATGTATTTTAATAGATTCTCCATCGTTCTCTCTTTTCTGTCCTTCTGAAATTCTCTTAATATTGTACCAAACTAATTATGGTTTTTGTCATTACTTTTAATGGCAAAAGCCACCATTACTTTTTTTTTTTTTTTTTTTTTTTTTTGAGACGGAGTCTCGCTCTGCCGCCCAGGCTGGAGTGCAGTGGCCGGATCTTAGCTCACTGCAAGCTCCACCTCCTGGGTTTAGGCCATTGTCCTGCCTCAGCCTCCCGAGTAGCTGGGACTACAGGCGGCCGCCACGTCGCCCGGCTAGTTTTTTTTTTTTTTTTTGTATTTTTTAGTAGAGACGGGGTTTCACCGTGTTAGCCAGGATGGTCTCGATCTCCTGACCTCGTGATCTGCCCGTCTCAGCCTCCCAAAGTGCTGGGATCACAGGCTTGAGCCACCGCGCCCAGCCACCACCATTACTTTTGCACCAACCTAATACATTAGAACTCATTTTTATACTCTATATTGTAGAATTTATATTTAATGTTTCTAAGTTTTTTAAAATTTCTGAATGACATTGCAGATATTCAGTCTACCTTTCAGTTTACAAATTCGCTCTGTAACTTTGTCTCATCTGCTTAATGCAACTAATGAGAGGTTTTTTTCTTCAAAAAAATTAACTTATATTGGTATATAATAGGTCTATGTATTTATGTGGTACATGAGAATGTCTAATAATTATATCAGGGTAAATGGGGTATCCATCACCTAAAGAATTCATCATATACACAACCGAATACTATTCAGCCATATAAAAGAATGAGATCTTGTCATTTGCAGCTACGTAGATAGAACTGAAGGACATTATGTTAAGTGAAGTAAACCAGGCAAACTATGTGTGTTCTTACCTATTTGTGGGAGCTAAAAATTAAAATAATTGAACTCCCGGAGATAGTTGAATAATGGTTATCAAAGGCTGGGAAGGATAGTGGGTAAGGTGGGAAATGCTGACAGTTAATGGATACAAAAATACAGTTGGATAGAATGTGTAGGATTTAATGTTTGATAGTACAACAAGGTAGCTAAAGCCAGCAATACTTTATTTTACATTTCAAAATAACTAAAAGTGTCCAATTAGAATGTTCATAACTAACGAGTTTTTAACTGCAATAATACATTTTTAGTTCCTGGAGTATCCATTTATTTCCTTATCAACAATGACTGGTAATTTTTAAGTATTATCTGATATGGTTTGGCTGTGTTCCCACCCAAATCTCATCTTGAATTGTACTTCCCATAATCCCTACATGTCGTGGGAGGGACCCAGTGAGAGGTAATTGAGTCGTGGCAGCGGTTTCCCCATTGCTATTCTCACGATAGTGAGTTCTCACGAGATTTGATGGTTATAATGGGACTTTCCCCCACCTTTGCTCTGTACTTCTTGCTGCCTCCATGTGAAGAAGGGTGTGTTTGCTTCCCCTTCTGCCATGATTATAAGTTTCCTGAGGCCTCCCCAGTGCTGCAGAATGGTGAGTCAATGAAACCTCTTTTCTTTATAAATTACCAGTCTTGCGTATGTCTTTATTAGCAGTATGAGAACAGTCTATTACAGTATATCTTATTCTTTTCTTGTATATTTAATTCTCATTTTACTTTGAATAATTTATGAATGTTTTATTTCTTAAACCCAAAATTTATCTGAAATTCAGTTCATGGCGGCCAAATTTTCTGTGTGGTGTTTCTGCTGAATCCTGTTCATTACACTTGTTTTCTTGAGTTTTGTATTTTGGGATTGAGTTTACATTTTTCAGGGCTTTGTCCTTAGTAATCCTATAACTCCAGAGTCAATCTAGAGAGGGGTTACACTTTATTTCAAAAGATACCAGCTTGGAACCATTTTTTCTATTTTAATTTCTTGATTTGGGTGTTATATCCAATAGTCAGTGTAAATTCAAAAGCCGTAATCTAATTCAGCAAGGTTGTAGCTTATGCATTCTCAAGAATTATCATTGTTTTTTGGAAAAAGAGAAAATACAAATTTTCTTGTCATCCCTCTCTGCTGACTAGTGAGTTTTTCTCCAGGATCTGCTTCACTGAGATTTTGGCATTCTCAGGTTTTATGTGGTGGGCCTAGGGGCATGAGGGAGTTCCTATTTTTGTGCAGGTCTATTACTTGATTTCTAATTCTGTTTGGCCTTCAATCCAAACTTCTGCCTTATAAAGATTAGTAAATACTCTCTGAATACTATAGCTCACCATCAGCTTACACCCCGAATTTCAGTTATCTCTTTTTTTCTTGATCCCCAAATCTCCTATTTTATTGGATGTTCAGATACATAACTTAAAAGGTGTGTATTATGTTTTATTTAGCATTTCTAGATGTTTGAAACTGGAAAATTTTCAGGCTCCCATGTTGCCTCATCCTAGAAAATATAATCCTTAGAAATTATTGTTTCTCTTTCCTATTATGTAATGTGATAATTACTGAATGTTAAGTATCTTAAATAAATTATCTCATATCAGAAAACTTATGTTATTATAAACATTTGGGGTACAGTTAATATTTTAGAAATGTTTTCAGATACAAAAAGCCATGTTTTAACATATCTCAGAATAGACATTATAATCTTGAAAAAAAAAAAGCTTGATTTTTATTGAAGGGTTTTGTGATGAATGAAATTTCTAGGGGCTCTTGTAGCATTTTACATTTACATTTTAGCATTATGCTTCATCAGTGAACACGAAGACGTTTTTATAACATGTAAAAGCATATTATTTATACCAAATATAGAAAATTGAAAAGCTTCAAAAGATCATATCAAGATTAATAATAATAATGCAAACAATAACAGTCACCATGACAACAAAGAAAAGAAGAAGCAGGAGGAAGAAGGGCAGTCACAGGTTCCTGTTTTAGGCCAAGCACACTCCTAAGCATCAAAGCTAAAAAAAAAGGCAGAAAAATGTTAAGGTGACAAAGGGAAGAGCCCACGTTACCCGAAGCATTTCTTGCCTCACCAATTTCAAAGCAACTCCTGAGACAGAGCCTCACAATCTGGCTTTGTTATTGATTTGAAGTTAATATCAAATTAACAGAATATTAAAATATATTGTCATATATATAGAAGTATCCTGAAGCCAAAGAAAACTGTGCTTGATTTCCTACTATTTGGATTTTCCCTACCATCTTAATGCAGATAATTGTGAGTCTAGCTTATGTTCATATTTTACTTGTCCACATGCAATCATACTGACTTATATCATATATCTCTCAAATACAAAATATTTTTAAACGTAAGAAACTTTCATGCTATTCCATCAAAGCTGTCTAATTCAGACAAACGCTCAATGACAATAGCAGAACTGACTGAGCAGCTGCTGGGTGTCAGTCACTGTACTAGGGGCTTTTAATACAGTGTTTTATTTAACAGTTTACAAAAACCATAAGAACTGGGTATTATTAATTCCTTCCTTACAAATGAAAAAAAACTGGAATTAAGACAGGATGAGTGAGTTAGTCAAGGTCACACAAATACATCTTAAACCAGTTCTGGCTATTCTGCAGCCCAAGCTTCCACCCACCAACATTGTATTTTTCAAAATATTGTATAGTTTCATAGTAATTAACCAAATGTTTACACTTATAAGAAAAAAATCAGTAAGACAATATTATTTTATGTTATGACTGTATTTGCCTATGTTTTAGATATACTAGCAGTTTGTGGATATAAGGAATTAAAGTTATCAGATGAAAAAATTATTTATTTTATATTTTGCATTTTCTGTATTTATCAATACACAACTGGGTCATGAAAAAAGACTATGTAAATAAATACATGAAAGTGTCAAATTATTCAGTTTGATTCTTCTGTACTTCCTTTTGTTGTGGCCCCTAGGCAACGATGGCTTTTTAAATCATTTTGTATAATTTGATTTGCAAACTGCTCAGTATCCCAATTTGTCAAAATACTAGTCTGCTTGTCTAAGTTCTTTTCATTTTTATGTTCTTGTAAATATCTTTATGCTTATTAAAAGATACTCAAACATATCACTATCTTTTAATGTTAAGTCAACTTTAGTATAAGCATATTTTATATATAATGAGTATTATGTAAGGTGGAAAACCCACAAATAATATTAAAAAATAGTTGATACAACTAACACAATATAGTTATAATAAATATCCATGTATAAAAATAACATTCTAAACCTTAAATATTTTGAAATATTCTAGCTAAAGTATAGATAATTTAAAATAATATAGCTACTCTAAATGGTCCAATAAAGTATACCAAATTAATTTTTATTAAATAAAATCAATTAATCTAATAAATATCTTTTTTTAAATATTTTCTTATTTATATATGGCATAATAATTTGTAAATCACTACAAATGTATTTTGAATTTGGAAAACCAGATCATTTAGAGGGAAAAAAGATCCTGAAATTAGTAGTTGAAGATCTAAAATGAAAAAAAATTTATAGAATAATTTTAAATTGATTGGACTGGGAGGGCCTCTTGGAAGGTGACATTTGAACTGACCTGAATCATAAGAATAACTCAACCATGAAAAGTGCAAGGGAGAAAAATAGGCAGAAAGGGTTTGGTTTATTAATAAAATAAATAAAAGGCTCTTGAACAGGAGCATAACAGAATCAGATTAATATTTTTGATAGAGACACCTCAAACGTCAAGCCAGAAACAAATTAGAAGTGGATAATAGAAAGGCTGTGGTAGTCTGGGCTCAGGTGGGCATAAAGAGAAAGCGGGCTATTCAACAGGTAGAATTAATATGACATGATGGTGCATTTTGCAGAGTAAGGATGGAAGTGCCAGGATCAACTCTTGATTGATTAATGTGCACAAATTTATTGATAAAGAAATTGAAGCTAAGACTTTTTGAGTAACCAGTGATATAAAGACAATGGCAGAATACCAGCAGTATCTTGAGTTTTGAACATGAGTGAAACATTGAAATGAAGGAATCAAAATAAGCTTTGGATCCATTAGTGTTGAGTTCAGAGGACAGAGCTGAGATGGAGATATGATTAGAGACATCCTCCCATAGTTGGTAGTTGAAGCAATGGCTTTGGATGAGGTCTTTATTATGGAGACTCTACCAAGAAAACAGAAGTGGCCTAGAAACAACTTTAGGAACTTGCTCACTTACAGACGAGGTAAGAGACAAGAAGCCAGTACAGGAGGTTGAAATGTGATTGTCAGAAAAGTCAGAGAAAAGCCCCGGATAATGTAGTAAGTTGTTAGCCAAAGAAAGATAAATTATCAAGAAGAGAGTGGTGCCTTCTCAAACTTTTTAATACTGCCATTTTATCTACTCATGTGAATGAGCAGTAATATTGTTTTTAATCCTATTATATTGCTATTTCTGTGGTTTATCTTCCTAATGAGATTATAGCATTCCTGAGGACAAAAGCAATATGTTTTAGGTGCTTAATAAATATTAAAAGGATTGAAATTACCAACACTATTTTTATCCTAGAAAAAAAGTGATACTTAATATTACATCTTTACTTCCTTGAGGTCTTGGTGTCAGTTCTCTTATCAGAAAGGTCTCTGAGCAGCAGTTTAATACCATTCCTCTCTTCTGGCTCTGTATCTGCCTTACTCAATACATTTTTTTTTCATAAAAATTAACGTATTCATTTAACTGATCTTTCACCTAACAAATAGAGAGAGGTCCATAAGTCTGGAAACCAATGTATATTATATTTGAAAGAAGACATTTTTGCCACTATTTTCAGACTTAATAAATACCTTGTATCTTGATCTTCTCTCCTTTATCATATGGATTGTTTTAAGTAAGTAAGGTGGTGACTTTTAAGGTATGTGAATTTTGTATCAAATATTTCTAAAAAGATCCATAGTGCTGTAATAAACATACATGGGCATGTGTCTTTATAGTAGGAGCAGAATCCCAAACACCACACATTCTCACTCATAAGTGGGAGTTGAACAATGAGAACACATGGACACAGGGAGGGGAACACCACACACCGTGGCCTGTCAGGGGGTAGCAGGAAAGGGAGGGAAGAGCATTAGGACAAATACCTAATTCATATGGGGCTTTAAACCTAGATGACGGATTGATGGGTGCAGCAAACCACCATGGCACATGTAGACCTATCTAACAAACCTGCATGTTCTGCACATGTATCCCAGAACTGAAAGTAAAAAAATAAAAATCGTTTATGAATCGCTGATTCATAAAATGAATATACTAGAAAAGGAAAATAACATATTCAGAAGTGCATACACACACACACGCACACCCCATACACATATGTAACTAAATAAACCAATGCAGATAATTATAAATTGTGACAAATTCTGTAAGAAGAAATTAGTAGTTGAAGATCTAAAGTGAAAAAAATTTATAGAATAATTTTAAATTGATTGGACTGGGAGGGCCTCTTGGAAGGTGACATTTGAACTGACCTGAATCATAAGAATAACTCAACCATGAAAAGTGCAAGGGAGAAAAATAGGCAGAAAGGGTTTGGTTTTCCTGAGATGCATAGACAAGAGTATGGCCGAAACAGGGTGACCAAGGAGAGACATCTTAAGTATTCACTCTGAAAACTGGCCAAGTAGCCACACAATAACATGGCAGAACTATTGCTAAATATGATAAATTTCCTTGAAGAGTAAAGTATACATTACAGAAAAAGTAAAACTCATGTATAATTTTTATGCATATGTAATGGTTTAATTAATATTGTTTTAATTTGTAAATTTCAGAAGAGTGACTATCTAAGTGGGTGAATGTATCCTACAATTTTTAGGGTTAGGGATCTCTCTATGCCTAAATCGGCCTAAAAAGAGATACGAATTTACCTTGCAGTAAGAGTGAGGAGTCAGAATGTTCAGTCTTTGAAAGCCACAAAAGTCATCCTGGTTTGATCATATAGCATACATATATGAGAATCAAGTGTCAAGTGCTACTGACAGATCTAGTAAGAGAAAGACTGAAAAATGTTCTTTAGTGGCCTGAAAATTTTCACTGACATTAGGAAGAGCAATTTCATCAATAATCCATAGACATTGAATGCATAATAATGTTGAATAAAATATCTAAATTAGAGCTCTTGGATGACAGAATTTTTAGTGTTAAGTGTCATTTCAGTTGGAACATAACATTTCATATAATAGTTTTTATTTTGAAACAATTTAAAACTTACCAAAAAAATTGCAAGAAGGATAAAAAGGCCACTAGTGTACCCTTCACCCAGAGACCTCCTTCAACTTTTGTTACTTGTTTGATAATGTCCTTGTATTAGTCTGTTTTCACACTGCTGATAAATACATATTCATGATTAAGCAATTTACAAAAGAAAGAGGTTTAATGGACTTACAGTTCCACGTGGCTGGGGAAGCCTCACAATCATGGTGCAAGGCAAGGAGGAGCAAGTCACATCTTACATGGATGGTGGCAGGCAAAGGGAGAGAACTTGTGCAGGGAAACTCCCATTTTTAAAACCATCAGATCTCATGAGATTTATTCACTATCATGAGAACAGCACAAGAAAGACTCACACTCAAGATTCAATTATCTCCAACAGGATTCCTCCCATGACACGTGGGAATTGTAGGAGTTACAATTCAAAATGAGAGTTGGATGGGGACACAGCGAAACCATATCATTCCTCCTCTGGCCCCTTCCAAATCTCATGACATCACATTTCAAAACCAATCATGCCTTCCCAACTGTCCCCCAAAGTCTTAACTTTCTGCATTAACTCAAAAGTCCATAGTCAGACATCTCATCTGAGACAAGGCAAGTCCTTTCTGCTTATGAGCCTGTAAAATCAAAAGCAAGTTTGTTACTTTCTAGACCCAGTGAGTGTACAGGCATTGGGTTACTAGAGCTGTTCCAAATGAGAGAAACTGGTCGAAACAAAAGGGCTAAAGTCCCCATGCAAGTCCAAAATCCAGCAAGGCCGCCAAATCTTAAAGCTCCAAAATGTTTCCTTTGGCTTCATGTCTCATATCCAGGTCATGCAGATGCAAGAGGTGGGCTCCTGTGGCCTTGGGCAGCTCTGCCCCTGTGACTTTGCAAGGTGTAGCCCCATTCCTGGCCGCTTTCAAGAGCTGGTGTTGAGTCTGTGGCGTTTCCATGTACACAGTATAAGCTGTAGGTGGATCTACCATTCCGGGGACTGGAGGACGGTGTCCCTCCTCTCACAGCTCCACTAGGCAGTGCCCCAGTAGAGACTCAGTGTGGGGCCTCTGACCCCACATTTCCCTTCTGCACTGCCCTAGCAGAGGTTCTTTATGAGGGTCCCACCTCTGCAGCAAACTTCTGCCTGGGCATCCATGCATTTCCATACATCCTCTGAAATCTAGGTGGAGATTCCCAAACCTCAATTATTGACTCATGTACACCCACAGGCTCAATACCACATGGAAGCTGCCAAGACTTGGTTGCTTCTGTTCTCTAAAGCAACAGTCCAAGCTGTATCTTGCCCCCTTTTAGTCACAGCTGAAGAGGCTGGGACACAGGGCACCAAGTCCCCTAGACTGCACATAGCAGAGGGACCCAGAGCCTGAACCATGAAATGATTTTTTCCTCCCTAAACCTCTAGACCTGTGATGGGAGGGGCTGCCGCAAAGTTCTCCGACATGCCCTGGAGACATTTTCCCCATTGTCTTGATGATTAACATTTGGATCATCATTACTTATACAGATTTCTGTAGCAGGCTTGAGTGTCTCCTAAGAAAATGGGATTTTCTTTTCTATCACATTGTCAGGTTGTAAATTTTCCAAACTTTTATGCTCTGTTTCCATTTAAAAACTGAATGCCTTTAACAGCACACAATCACCCCTCGAATGCTTTTCTGCTTAGAAATTGCTTCTGCCAGATACCCTAAATCATCTATCTGAAGTTCAAAGTTTCACAGATCTCTAGGGCAGGGGCAAAATGCCACCAGTCTCTTTGCTAAAACATAACAACAGTCACCTTTGCTCCAGTTCCCAACGAGTCCCTCATCTCCATCTGAGACTACCTCAGCCTGGATTTCATTGTCCATATTATTATCAGCATTTTGGTCAAGTCATTCAACAAGTCTCTAGGGAGTTCCAAACTTTCCCACATTTTCCTGTCTTCTTCTGAGCCCTCCAATCTGTTCCAACCTCTGCTTGTCACCAGATCCAAACTTGCTTCCACATTTTCAGAATTCTTTTCAGCAGCACCTCACTCTGCTTGTACCAATGTACTGTATTAGTCTGTTTTCATGCTGCTGATAAAAACATACCTGAGACTGGGCAATTTACACAAGAAAGAGGTTTAATGTACTTGCAGTGCCTTGTGGCTGGGAAAGTCTCACAATCATGGTGGAAGGCAAGAAGGAGCAAGTCACATCTTACATGGATGGTGGCAGGCAAGAGAGAGAATTTGCACAGGGAGACTCCCATTTTTAAAACCATCAGATCTTGTGAGACTTATTCACCATCATGAGAATAGCACAGGAAAGACCCACCCCCATGACTCAATTACCTCCCACTGGGTTTGTCCCATGACACATGGAAATTGTGGGAGTTACAGTTCAAGGTGAGAGTGGGGTGGGGACACAGCCAAATCATATCAGTCCTTTACAACAAAAGGACCCACTCTCGGATCACATGTCACACACTTTTTCTGACTCTCCAGTCTCTGGCAATCATAAACATCTCTTACTTTAGTCATTTCTTCACTTTCACAACTTTCTCATTCTTGAATATTCTATCCCAGTCATTTGCCAGTTGTCCTGAAATTGGATTGGTTTGATGTTTCTATGATATTATACCCAACCTTGTATTTTTGACAGATGTCTTACACACCATGCTTTCTTCTTCTCATTGAATCTCATCAGGTGGCCCCCAGTGTCAACTGGTCCTGTTACTCATGGTGATAATATTGATCACTTGATTATAAAGGGATCTGCCTAGTTTCTCCAATGTAAAGTGACTACTCTCCCCTTTGAAATTAGTAAACATATATTTGTAATATTGGGGTACAGAGTAGGTGGATATATTTATGAAGTACATAAGAGGTTTTGATATAAGCATTCAGTCACGGGGACTGGGGTATCCATCTCAAGCATTTACCCTTTGAGTTACAAACAATCCAATTACATTATTTATTTTAAAATATACAATTATTATTGACTCTATTTACCCTATTGTGCTATCATATAGTAGGCTTCATTCATTATATGGGGGTAGTTTATGAGGTTTTTTCCAAAAAAACATATTTTTAAGGAGATAGTTTGAGGCTATGTTCTGCTTCCAACTTTCACCCACTTATTTGAGCACCTATTGATATGCCTTGCCTTAATTAATTATTAATATGATGGTTTCCAAATGGTGACTTTCTTCTTCCTACATTCCTGTTACATCTATTACTTAGCATAGTGCTATTGGAGGAGCTTTCGATTTTCCCTATGTATTGATTCATTTTTAGACAGGCGGACCCTTGGATTCCTATTTTATTCAGTAGGATATGATCTATAGCTTCCTTTTTTTTCCTCCTCCCTTTTTTATTTTGATATTCAAAGTCTCTTTTTGATACTCAAATTATTTATTTTGTACACAAGTTGTCCTTAATTTGGGGAGCAGAAGCCATTTCAGGCTGGCTCCTGTGTCATTCTGACATGGCCCCATCATTCTTTGGGCACTTCTTTACTTACTGGTGCAGCAAAATGTTCCTGACTCTTATTGTACTTTCCATAACACAGTTTAGAATCAGTCATTTCTCCAAGGAGTCTTGGTTTTGCCTAGCATAGAAACCAGGATCTGGGAAACAGGACTCTTCATTGCTTTGAGAGGGACCCTGTTCCTAGGCTGTCCCCAGTGGATGATAGGAACCATCTGTATATTGACCAAATATACAATTTCATTCATATTTATTTCTGTATCTATCTACATATAGTGAAAACCACAAATTTATACTAATTGATTAAATCCTAATGCAAATCCACCGGGTTCATTCTGCCTTTTTTTTTTTTTTTTTTTTTCTTTTTTGCGACGGTCTCCTCTGTCACCCAGGCTGGAGTGCAATGGCACGATCTTGGCTCACTGCAACCACCACCTCCCAAGTTGAAGCATTTCTCCTGCCTCAGTCTCCCAAGTAGCTGGGATTACAGGTGCACGCCACCACATCCAGCTAATTTTTTGTGTCTGTAGTAGAGATGGAGTTTCACCGTGTTGGCCAGGCTGGTCTCAAACTCCTAGCCTTCTGACCCGCCCGCCTCAGCCTCCCAAAGTGCTGGGATTACAGGCATGAACATTCTGTCTTTCTTATGTTTCATATACGTACCCTCTTTCTTTGACATTGAGAATTTGGCTCTCAGTATCCTCCATGTATTTATTTATTTGCTCAATCATCCTGTACTATAACCAATCTCCCAGCCACGTGGGGTGGAGATCCTGTGTGGATGTCCTCTGTGCACAGGTCCTGGACACCACTAGACCCTCTTCCACTGAACCACTCTATCTTCCTGCCTGCTTGGACCCTAGTTTTTTTGAGGCTGTTTTCCTGCCCCTGCTCAATGGGTTTTTGACTAA
Organism: Trachypithecus francoisi; assembly: GCF_009764315.1. Classification (NCBI taxonomy): domain Eukaryota; kingdom Metazoa; phylum Chordata; class Mammalia; order Primates; family Cercopithecidae; genus Trachypithecus; species Trachypithecus francoisi. The sequence goes on along the minus strand of NW_022681469.1, from coordinate 11,689,545 downwards.
GCTATTCAGGAAGGTTGAGTAAACAGTAGAGATTAGGAGACATTTTGTGCAATCTGCCAAGATCAAATTGAAAGGAAGACAGTAGATGGTTTTAAACATCCTTAAAGCATTCCACCAGCCTCCCTTGGACCTCCCAACCTTCCCAACTTTAAAATAAGCAGAGAGAAGCTTTATATGCACTTGGTTTTAAACATGTAAATTTTTCAACCTTGTTGTCTACTGTTTGCTTTTTCCATCCCATCAGATGAACATTATAACTTATAACAATTTAGGTTGCCATTTTAATGTCAAAACAAATATCAGCAAATTTTTTACTGATGTATTTCTGAATCAAAATTTTAAAACCTTGAAAATGCATGTGTTTTCTTTGTCAGCAAGAATAGCAATGTACTGAGTGGACTTCAAATCAAGTATGAAGTTTTTATATGCAAGTCTTGAAACAGAAATTTCAGACATGCCAGTAAAGTGATATAATTACAATGTTCCTGTAAAGAAGGAAGGTTTCCAGTGCAGAGGAAGTAAGATGCAATTGAGACTGACAAGATTATAATTCACTGTGGGTGTTGTAACACATTGTCAGATTGTAGAAACCAGTTACAATAACCCATGTATAGACATTGTATTTTTATTCCGAATTCATAGAAATTTAAAGATATAACAAAAACATGCAAAAAATTTACCTTTATTCTATATTATCTTTTTACTAACTTGACAATTTTTTGTTACGTTCACTTTAGTTCCATTTTACAGCTATTCATTTTTGACCCTCAAAATGCCAGCTGCAAATTTATGTTACCAGAAAATCCCACTATTAATCTTCTAAGTATGTTAAATCCTGAGCTTTGCAGTAGTCACTGAAGGTATCACAGACACAAACACACTAGTATTTTTACTGAAATTTTATTTGTTCATAAAGGGAACAAACACAGAAAATAAATAATAGGTCCTCCTCTGTTTCCAAGGGAGTTAAAGCCAGCAGGAGGTTCAGTATCAGAGATCCAACATCTTTAACTCATTGTTGACTAAGGGAACTGTCAATATTCCTCCAGTTACATAACCTTTTGCAGGTGTGAGCAATCTTCAGGTTCTAATTATTCAAGCTGATTTGAGAAAATAATAGCAGGATGTGTTTGTTACACTTTGTATTAGTTATATATTGCTACATAGTGCATTGCCTCAAAACTCAGTGGCTCGATGTAGTAATAATTTATTATCTCTTCTTTTCCATTAGAGACCAGCAATTTAGGAGCAGCTTGGCTGGGCAGTTCTGACTTGATATTTCTTGTGAGACTTCAGAGACATATTTCCTAGAGCCACAATCAGCTGATGGCTTTCTAGGATTAGAGGCTCCACTTCAAGATGTCACACTCACATGGCTAGCAAGCTGCTGGTGGCACTTGGTAACAGGCTTTAGTTCTCCTCGTAGGTGCTTCTCCATCTCACTACTTGAGGGTTTCCATGGCTTTTAGGCTGGCTTCCCTGGAGTAAAGGATCAAAAGACCAAGGTGCAGCCTCTAATGCCTTTATACTTAACCTTGGAAATCATATCACCTTGTTACTACCGTAACATTCCATGTGTCACACGGAGCAGCACTGATTGTGTGGGAGGGAACTATACAGGCCATAAATATTAGGAGGTATTTAAAATAACATAATGTGAAGACTTATGGCCATCTTGGAGACTGATTGCCAAGATGTTCACCCTATCGCCCACAGAGATTCGTATCTTCTTCCACAAACGAAGTACACCCAACCTCTTCTAAAAGCCATCCAAAGTCTCATTCCACTAGGCCATCTGCTCAAACTCCAGGACCTCATTGTCTAAGTCAAGTCAATCCAAAATGAATCTCAGAGAGTTCCAAGAGAAAATGAAGCTGTTTAGGTATAGTCACTCAAGTATCACTTCCCAAGTACAGTTGTCAATCTTAAGGCCTATGAGCAAGTTTTGTGCCACCCTCACACTACATATACAATGGTAGATTATGCACAGAGAAACCAAATTAGACTCTCTAGTTCAAAAATGGAGAAAATGAGAGAGACAAAGAAGTCAGTGTTCCATAGCAGTTTTGCAATCCAGTCAGGCACATGTTGGTCATTCTTGATTAGGACTCAGTCATGCTATTTTCTTGAAATGATTCTCCATAGCTCTTGGCTCTGTCCTCTGTGTTAGTTCTGCCACTCTACGTCATCCTTTTTTATATATATGGAAGGTTGTCTGTGTTTACAGCTGCATAGCCTCTTGACCATAAAGTTTGGAGGTCGAAGGCCTTTTTCTATTTTGTCCCACCTCTGTTCCTTTCAGTACAAGCTGGTGGTGTTACCTCCAATATAGTTATCTTAAAAATGAATGCACTTTGGGAGGCCGAGGTGGGCGGATCATGAGGTCAGGAGATCGAGACCATCCTGGCTAACACAGTGAAACACTGTCTCTACTAAAAATAGAAAAAATTAGCAGGCGTGCTGGCGGCGCCTGTAGTCCCAGCTACTCGGGAGGCTGAGGCAGGAGAATGGCGTGAACCCGGGAGGCGGAGCTTGCAGTTAGCAGAGATCACGCCACTGCACTCCAGCCTGGGCGACAGAGCGAGACTCCGTCTCAAAAAAAAAAAAAAAAAAAAGAATGGACTTTCTATGAATTTTATTCAGGTTTACTCCACTTCCTAAAAGGCACATCCACAATTATATAAAGATAAGCTCACCCTGACCCCTTGAGCTTCTATATTCTATAGATCTACAGAAGGAAAAGGCTCTTAGATCATTAAATCCCTAGTGTTTAACTGAAAAGACTTGGAAAGCATAAATTAAACTGTTTAGTGGGTCTTCTGTCTCATGGAGTGTCCCTCTGAGGAATACCTAATAATTTTCTCAGGTCTCTCTGTAGATTTTGTAATCACACTTCCTTGTCATCTTTAGATTGTGTTTCCTGGAATGTGATCTTTGCTTGGAAATGTGATTTCTTAATGTTTGCATTGTCCACCATCTGGAGAGACTGGAATTGAAAGAGCATTTTACTTTAAAATTCAGTATTGCCTGGCTTCTTCATTCATGATAGTTCTTCTTTAGCTTCTTCTCTCCCATTTTTTTTTTCTTTTACTACAAACGTAAGATGCCAGACGGTTCCTTCAATACTTTACCTGGAAATATCCTTAGCTAGATTATACAATTTCATTTAAGTATATCTTTTTATTTTCCATATTATCACAAGCAACGATGTTGCTAAACTTTCCACTGGAACATAGCAAAAATCTAATTTTCTCTCATTTCTGGTAACACTTTCCTCACCTTCCTTTAAGTCATTACAGCTCCTCAAGAGCTATCAAGCTTCTTTTAAGGCCTGTCCCACAACTTGCATATTCTGGTCCCTAAATCACTGCCACATTTTTAGGTTTCTGTTATAATTCTCTGCCAATACCAAATTCTTTTTTTTTTTTTTTTTGGCTCTAAAGTATTCTATTTTAGTTTATTTTCAATTTTTATTTCCACAGATTTTAGGGGAAACAGGTGGTATTTGGCTACATGAGTAAGTTATTTAGTGGTGATTCATGAGATTTTCGTGCACCCATCACCTTAGCAGTATACAATGAACCCAATTTGTAGTCTTTTATCCTTCACCCCTCTCCCACTCTTCCACCCTGAGTCCACAAAGTCCACTGTATCATTTTTATGCCTTTGCATTCTCATTGCTTAGCTCCCACTTATGAGGGAGAATGTACGATGTTTGGTTTTCTATTCCTGAGTTACCTCACTTAGAATAATAGTCTCCAGTCCCATCTGGGTTGCTGTGAATGCCATTAATTCATTTAATTTTATGGCTGAGTAGTATTCCATTGCACGTATATATATTTAAAAACACATGTTTATAGCAGCACAATTCGCAATTGCAAAAATATGGAACCAGCTCAAATGCTCATCAATCAACAAGTGGATAAACGATGGTATATATACAGTGGAGTACTACTCAGCCATAAAAAGGAGTGAATTAATGGCATTCACAGCAACCTGGATGGCATATCCAAACATCAAGTTCTTTGTTTGATATCTATTGTTGCATAACATATCACCTTAGAATTAATTTTAAACCATGATGAATATTCATTACCTCTTCTGAGCCACTCCAGAAGACTGTGTATGACATGGTGACTGACTTTCCACAAATTAAGCCATCTCAGAGACCAAGTGCAGAGTTTTCTATTGTTCACAGAAGTTAGGCCTAACTGGTTATAGAAGGGGACAAAAAAAGGGTGTGAAATCAGGAGCCAAAGATTAATGATGTCCATCTTGGAATATTTAAAGATAATGTATGGAAAGAAAAGACTTAATGAATATGCAGTATTTTGTCCTGTAATTATCTTCTCCTAGAATATATCTCCTATTGGAAAATAAAAGGACCTAACAACTTCAAAATTACCGAGATCAAACAGAACATTGTTGTAAGTGACTGATGACGTCTTGTTTTACAATTTTAATTGTACCTAATTTGTAGTAATCGATATTTATGCAACTGCTATGCTTCAGAGTAGCTTTTATTTTCGCAGATACATCCATTCATTTTGAAATCTTTCAAACAGAGTATGGATATGGTAAGACTCCCAGTTATTTAAAAAAAAAAAAAAAACAGAAATGAGAGTCTTCTTAAGAGTGGTCAGTAAGTTACAACTGGGTGTTTTCTCTCTGCTAAGTTTAGACATTACAGTCTATTCAATTTTACCTTGATTAAACAATTGAAAATCATGTGTGTGCATGCAACTGGTCTAAACAGATCATTTATCTAATATCAGCATTTTACCAAAGGGACTAAGTCAATGCAAATGAAAAAAATGTGGTTGACTAGAAAATACACACACACACACACACACACACACACACGAGCCATATATTAACATTAAAATAGAGTCTCATATGGATTTTTTTAGGTCAAGAAGTTCATTCAAATACAATCTTATTTTTATACAGTACTGTGTTAATAGAAAATAAAATATACCTTTGTTGTTAATCCTTAAAGGAGATTCAAATGACAGTTATTGGACTTTAAATATTGTAATCCATTAACGAAGAGAGAAAGAAGTTTTCTGCTATACTAAAATACTATCCTTAGTATCCTTAGTCAACAAGAATAGGATTTTTTTTTTTTTTTTTTTTTTTGAAAACTGAGTCTCGCTCTATTACACAGGCTGGAGTGCAGTGGCGCGATCTCAGCTCACTGCCAGCTCTGCCTCCCGGGTTCACGCCTTTCTCCTACCTCAGCCTCCCGAGTAGCTGGGACTACAGGCACCCACCACCGTGCCCAACTAACTTTTTGTATTTTTAGTAGAGACAGGGTGTCACCGTGTTAGCGAGGAGGGTCTCGATCTCCTGACCTCGTGATCCGCCCGCCTCAGCCTCCCAAGGTGCTGGGATTAGAGCCGTGAGCCACTGCACCAGGCTGAATATTTTTAAAATATCACTTAACAGTTGACATGGTTTGATAGTGTCCTCACCCCAATCTCATCTTGAATTGTAGTTCCCATAATCCCCGTATGTCATGGGAGAGACCCTCTGGGAGACAATTCTATCATTTCATAATAGTGAGTGGGTTCTCACGAGATCTGATGGTTTTATAGAGTCTTTTCCCCACTTTGCCTGACACTTCTCCTTGCTGCTGTGCTGTGAAGAAGGACGTGCTTACTTTCCCTTCTATCATGATTATAAATTTCCTGAGCCCTTCCGAGATATTCTCAACTGTGAGTCAATTAAACCTCTTTTCTTTATAAATTAGCCAGTCTTGGCATGTCTTTGTTAACAACATGAGAACAGACTAATTTAATGGCGAATTTTTGTTTTTATTGAAAATTCACTTTTATCCATTTAATGGAACATTTGGTTCCAACCCATTTTATATAAATTGTTCATTGTTACAGATATAATATTAGATGAAGTGAATGTGTCAATGACTTCAGATTTGCAAGCAGACGAATTAGTACAGTTTAAATTTGCCCAGTAGGCAGATTTGATGTGGTGAACCATATGAAAAGTAGAAACTCTGGGGACTTTCTTTAGATACTTAATGGGTTTGAAAAAATATCATTCTCTTACGGCCTACAAATTTTCCATCCATAATGCATGTTTCTACCCAATTATGCGTGTTGCTCTTAAAAAGATACAATAGAAATTGATTGGTGGTGATCTGTTAAAGTTATTTAGCAATAAACTCTTAATGTCTGATTTCAAGGTTGGTGTATGCATTCTATTTCTTAACAGAATCAACAGTATTTACTGTATGTGCGTGTATGTGTGTGTTTGTGTGTGTGTGTGTGTTCTTGTTACTTGCTCTTTTAGTTCCATCTGTTATTATTTACTAGTATTTATACCATATTATGATCTACTACTTATACCATATTAGATAGCTTGTAGATGTATGTTCAAAGCAGGGTGGCTGACCCTTATGCCTAAATTTATTTCCTTCTAATATTCCCTTAGATTTTATAAACTTAAAAAACAGCATCTGTAATGCAAATATGTCTTTGTAATGAGTTACACACTGAACTGCTTTATTTCATAATAGTAAGTTTAGCTTATTTGACATCTGAATAACAGGCAATAGGGAATTAAGAAAATAGAAATAAGTGTCAAAGAAACAAGAAGACAGTTGGATAGCTGCGAAAGTTCTAAAGTTTTGTATCCTAATCTCTGAGGCCTGTCTCAGCAGAGAAAGAATGACAGTGAGTCTTTGTCAGCAGAGGGACAGAAAGATGTGACAGTGAGAAAGATGATGTCAAAAGAGAAAATTTGAGTGACAGTAGACCCCAGAGGCAAACATTGACCTGGTAACCCATTACAATTCAACCCTGACTTCTTCCTCTGTAATAATCTCACTTTCTCAAAAAACTTCCTTTTTCTACACTGAATATAACATCAGCAAGGATCGAAGAAACAGTAGTTGGATGTGATGGCTGTGGCCAGGTAAAATACCCACAAGAATTTTAGTGAAGCATACTGTACAGCAGATTTACATTCCCATTTCTTCTGTTTCACAGGTTTTCTGAACCAGATGAATAACTCAAGTCACTCTGTTCTTCAGCCTTCATTCCAAGGATGCATGCAGCTCATTCAAGTGGACGATCAACTTGTAAATTTATATGAAGTGGCACAAAGGAAGCCGGGAAGTTTTGCAAATGTCAGCATTGACATGTGTGCGATCATAGACAGGTAAATGATGTTTTCATCCTACCTCACGTTGTCCGTACTTTCCAAATCTATGTTTCTGTTGTGAGACCAGGGAAACATCCAAAAGGAAAAATAAATATTAAAGAAAAACAGGTAAAGCGGAAATTACCATTCAAAGTATGTATTGTATATTTGTGATATTAGCCGTGTTTATGTTTATGTTTTTATTTTATATATGTATATATATATATAAAAACACACTGTGGTGTTGCATATATAACACACTGTGGTGTTGCATATATAACACACTGTGGTATTGCATTTGTTCAACAGGCTCCAATCAGAGAATCTTAGCCTTCAACGAGTAGTTTTGCAAGCAACAGCAGTGTGGTAGAGAAACTCACAGTTTATTTTTAGTTTTGCTTTCTGTGTCTACAAGCAGAAATGTGCCTTCTCTTTCTGTCTCAATCATGACTTGGCCTCAGCATGTCCTTCCAAAACCCACTTCTGAAAGAAAAGGAATATTACAAAAGTGTCAGTGGGCAACATGGGTATTTTGAAGCAGAATATTTAGAGTAACTGGTCCAGCTTTCAAAATACACATATTAAAATATGACAAAATCAAATCTTTATTGGTTTTGCAAATCTGGGTAGAAATTTTTAATAAAAAACTTTAATTGTATTCTCACACAGTGGAAAGATGCAACTTCTATGTGAAATATTATGATTATACAGCATACATGACCTTAACATACTTATAGATAGTGCCTCTCATTCCACTATGAACAAGTTTCATTTTGAGATGCTTGGTCTGTAAACGAACTATGTATGATTTGAAGTTAACCTAGTGAATTTATATGATTTTCTGAGATATATTTAAATCTTTTCAGGAAGAATTGTCTTATTCTAAAAGATCATTTTATTAATTTTGTGTTTAGGGAAGATAAACATTCTTTAAATTTTTTAAAAATTTTGAAATAAGATATTAATCCTATCTCAGTCTACCCACAACAAAATGTAGTCCGTAAGTGTTTAACAAATTTATTTTATTCAAGAAGAAATATTTTAAGAAGTCACTCAATAACGAATTTTACAAACATAAAAAATAATCTATTGTGAAGTAAGTTTGCTTTCATATAATCTGAATAAGATGGCGTTCATTTAAGTTACAGTTTGTGGTGGCTGTAAGATATAACTTTTATAAAGCCTTCCCATGTTTGTAATAATACTTTCTGACATAGTATACTGCTTATTTCTATTCATGTATGCAAGTACTGATCTTAGTAGCCTACACAGTTTATATTTCAATAGAAAAGTGAACAGTTTTAATGGAAATACACTCCTAATTATTGAGCCATTAATAATGTATCAGCTATTATTTCTGCCTAGAGCAAGTGGCAGCAATAATCAGAAAAGCTGAGATGAATGTTTAAAGAACATTTGTTCTGATTTTAGATAATTATCTACATATTATAATTGTTTTATACAGAAAAAAATATTTTCTTCATAATAGTTATGGAGTTTTTTAGAATCTACTCTTTTTTTTCAGGTCAGTAACTATAATGATACAATAATTTTATTACCTTTTTCAGCTTAGTAAATGGGCTAGGTAACATGTTACTGTTTCTCTCTAAACATCGTGTTTCTAGGCATTGTACAGAAATTGTTTGCTACTAAAGAAGGAAGGTTGATATGTTGAGATATTAATGTTTTACTCTAATAGAGACAGGAGTTAAATTGGTCCCGAAAGAATGAATGGGATTTTGGTAAATGAAGAAAACGGAAGGTGATACTCTTGGTTGGGAGACCAACACAAGGGAGGGTACAGAAAAAAGAATACAAATTTCAATTTTTCACAGATACAGAGATACACAAAATATATATATATATATATTTTTTTTTTGCCAAAATAGGTCAGGCCCAATATTCATCTTGCCAAGTTTCCTGCAGCTAAAGGAACAAAGTTCACACCTTTCTTATTCTTTATTCTTTAGGATGACAAATGAAAAGATTAGCTGCAGGGAAGTAGTCACCTGTGACACTTCTCCGCACATTTTCTAACCCATTATGGAACCTATTTTTAGCTTATACTATTTGTTTTAAGGCAACAACATCTGTACATTAAATACCAACATGTGAAACAGCAGATTCCTCTAGTCACCTAAAATGTTTCCAGTTCAAAAATCTTAAGCATAAAGTGTTGTACATTCATAGGTATGAGACAGGACTATTTTACTTAAACCACTGAAGAGTGTGTTGATGATATCACCCTTAATCTGTGTCTTTCCAGGTGAAAATACCAGTGGTTTTAGTCTGTCCTCATTGAGCAGTGATGTATCCAGATAACCTTTTAGCGAGACACCCCTAGCACATCTGTGCTTCCTTCTTCTCACTAAGACTTTGCAACTGCCCCATATCTACAACTTTCTTTTCAGATTACCCAAATTCTCCCAAAGGAAGCCTACACTGGCTCTTTCTTTTCTCCTTCCCAGTTCCAGCTTGATCGATTTGAGAGTTATTTTTGAGATGGGGGGAAAAAAGGTATAAGTGAGAACGTAGGGTAAAAAAAAAAAAAAAAAGAAAAAGAAAAAAACTATAGAAGCCTGACTTTTATAAAACATTTGGAGATAATAGTCACAGCTGCAATGATTTGATGAGTAGAACTTAGAGAAACAGTTGGGGGAATATTTGTCTGAAGGAGTTTTTCTGTGTGTTGTATTGGAATACCCTATCATTTGAACTTTATTTTTTCTGATTTGTATGTCAATTTGCATGTGGCTTATTTTGTTCATGTGCTTATTTTCTGAACACAGCTTTGAATCAAGGAAAGAGCAAGCATGCCAAGCTACAGAATTATGCATTCAGTATTTATTTTCTGAGTGCATGCTAGATGTCAAGCTATTCTAGGCACTTGGAATAAATCCTTGAACAGGACAGATAAAGATTATTGAAAATTCTAAGCTCACATGGTGGGGGAAGGGGAGGAAGGAGAGATGACACACTATAATTAAAAAGTAAATAATCTAGCAAGTGAGAAGGAATAAATTTTATGGGTAAAAATACTAGAACAAAACAAGGAAGGCTGGCATGTCAGTAGATCAAGGTGTTGAGTTGTAGTTTAAATAGGTTGATCAGGATAAGCCTCCATTGAAAAGATAATATTAGTGCAAGACTTGAAAGAGGTAACTGAATGTACTAACGCAGGGAAAAAATGTTTCACCCAGAGAGCACAGGCAACCAAAGAGGCATTTGCATGATCCAGGGTCAGTATGGAAGCGAGCGTGGCAAGTTCAGGAGGTCAAGAATAGTTGAAGGAATAGAGGCCAGAACAAGCCCTCCTGACATGTAGGTTATTGTAAGGGTGTAGCTTTTATTTTGAAGGAATACAGGAGTCATTTGCAGCATTCTAAATAGAGCAACATGATGTACTCATGTCTTAAAAGGATGAATCTGGGCTGTAGGAGCAAGAAAGCTCCTACAGGAGGCTAACTGAAATTATGCCATTATAATCCAGGTGAGAGATGCTTGTAGCCTAGACCAGGGTGCTAGTACAAGAAGTAGTGAGATGTGGCCAATTCTGAATGCATTTTGGAGGCAGAGTCAGTAGGGTTTCTTTACAAATTAGATGTGGGGTGTGAAAAATAGAGAAAATAGGAATAAATCCAAATGATTTGCTAAGAACAACAGGAAGAAAGGAGATGCTGTCTCTTCAGATTGGGAAGACTAGTTGGAGAGAAAATTAGTCAAGGGGGCTAAAGAAAACAGAAGTCAGAAATTCAAGGTTGGACATGAGTTGAAATGTCTACTTGACTTCTAAGTAGAAATGTCAAGAAAATAGTTGGATATATGCATGTAAAAAGCCCGTGTCTGCAGGTTACAGAATAAACCTTTGTGCTTGACAGAATCCCTTTTGTTTAACTATTGAGGGTCTTTGTTATCTTTAGTTACATTTTATAAGCAGTCATAGAACTGGAAGGGGAGGTGGTGGATAATGGGCAGGAAGTGCTCTGTAACAATGGAAGCTGCTAGCTTGGGCCCCTCAGTGATATCCTGCTCTTGGAGAGGAGGGTTGTCAGCAAAACTTCAGTTCCTAAAACATTCTCTGAGAAAGGTAAAATACCCAGAGATAACATTTTTGTTTCTCCTTGCGTTGTTACTCTCTTTTACTCATTCCTAGAACCCTTGCATGATTGACTGCTTGTGGCAAACATCTTAAGATGCCTGACTCAACTCTTATTCTCAATCTTTTTCTCTCCAGCCTCTTTCCGGGTGTGAAAACCTGAGAGCTCAAACCTTCAGAAACACTCCTTTAGCCAGAGTTAGGTCCATTCACTTCTTCCCTCAAGAGAGAATCACGAGGAGAACCATAGGGTCCTTCAAAGTTGGGGAGGGGGAGTGCTTGGGGAGGGATGGACATTGCGGAAGAGTTAGGGAGGGTATTAGGAGATTGAGTGAGTCAGTCCTTGCAGGTATTGGTCAGAATTCCTAAACTCGGAGACTCGCTACAACAGACATCGGCCTCAGAACTTGTGAATTGGTGTAGAATTACTGTTTGATTTGTTTTTCTTGGTTGTAGCCAGGACACATGGTTAGGAAGAAGCTGATGTTAACATATTTTGAGCTTAATTAGGTGGTGATCATGCTTGATTTGACAATTTTTTGGTGTGTTTTGTGAGTAATAGTGAAGTCCATTTTGCAATTGTGGTTTCTATTTCAGTCCTAAGAGCACTCTTCACAGCCCAGCTGCCAGAGGAATGTTTTTTGCTTTATGCTAGGCAGAAGCAGAGATGAGACACAGTCCTGGCTGCTAAGAGCTAAGCAGAAGTCAACTGTGGTGTTCTTGGGAAAGCTTTTGTTCTTCTGATACAGTTGCCCTTCTTGGTCTCCACCATCCTTGGTTAAATGTAGACCTGATGTCTAGACCTGTAGAATCAAGAAAACCATAGATCAAGCAGCCCCTGATACTAATTTGTATGTGAAAAATATCAACTATCATTTATCTAAGTAATTATGAGTTAAGTTTTATTTTTCTTGGAGCCAAAAACACCTGCCCTTTCCCTAGTCCACACTGCTAAAATTAACCAGTACCATCATTTTACCAGAATACAGAAGAACAAATTCTCAAATATGGAAATGGCTTTGAAAGAAAAGATAATACTTTTTGGAGTGTATTAAGTTGCATTTTAGTGATGTACCCTAGAGACTGAAATCTGGGGACTAAATAACTGTTTAGAGGCCAAAGCAAATTCATATTGTTAAAGTCAGCACTAGTAAAAAGTGACTCATTAGAATTAGAATCTTCCCTGCTCTTTCCTGTCTACCTCCATTGAAAATATATTTTTAAAAAAATTTAGAAACACAATCAATAAACATCCCAGATAACACAGAGAGCAGAAAAGGAAATGCAAATGGCCCAACTTAAACATAGCCTACAAAATTACCACTTGAGAAATTATGAATAGACTAGATCCTATTCCAGAGTTAGCAATTAAGTCTTCATTATATTTTTGGATGAAGTACATAATCACAGACCCAGTTTTTCTTTAATTCAATGTTTTCTTTTCAAGAATATCCAGTTTGATTTTTTTTCTTTCAAAGAAAAGAATAAGTAAATAAATTTTCATAAGAACGTTTAATGAGGATTAGGTAGATACATGAAAAATATCTCAAAACTAAATTGACTCTGTTGGAAAGGTGAATGAGAGCAGTCAAGAAGGATGATACAGTTTGGCTGTGTATCCCCACCCAAATCTCAAGTTGATTTGCAATTGCCGTGTATCAGCGAAGGGGACTGGTGGGAGGTGATTGAATCATGGGGGTGGATTTCACCCTTACTGTTCTCATGATGGTGACTGAGTTCTCATGAGATCTGATAGTTTAAAAGTATAGCACTTTCCCCTTCACTCACGCTCCTGCTGGCATGTAAGATGTGCCTTGCTTCCCCTTTGCCTTCTGCCATGATTATAAGTTTCCTAAAGCCTCTCCAGCTGTGTGGGGCTGTGAGTCAATTAAACCTCTTTTCTTTATAAATTACCCAATCTCTAGCAGTTCTTTACAGCTATGTGAAAATGGACCAAAACATAAGAGGTCATGAGTTTCTATAAAAGCAGGCTTAAAATCTGGATTCGTAACTTAGATGAAGAAAACATGTAACATTTATCATTTTCTAAAATTTGTCTTCATTCGCTAATTTCCTATTTCTAGGCAGTAGCAGAAAAGATAAATACTTGAACACATACATTTTGGAACTGTAATCACTCCTCCTTTCTGTGTATATTCAGTCAACATGGAAGTTGATCTCAGTCAAAGGTAAACTTCCTTTTGTGCTTGTACTACCATTTCAAGAGTTCTCCTAGATGCCCTAGCGTGGCTTGGGTCAGAGTCAGCTTATGCAATACCTCATCACCACAGGGGTGGGATCTGTCCCACCTGCTCCACCGACGTTCCCTCTGAGCTCTCTGCGAGTCCCCAGCCTGGTCGGTCTTCAGGGTCCCACCTCAGTCCCTGCCACCCACTGTCATGACACCTGTTCCTGCTGACCTTCAGATATGACATGGATATTGCCGGACTTCGATTCTGGGATCTGTGTTGAAGGTGATAGCTATTCCTAGCTTGTGTGAGTCCCATTTGGTTTTAGCATTGAGAGTCCCACATCCAGAGAAACCCCTCAGTTCTGGGTAAACCAGCATAGCTGGTGATTATACACACTAGGTGTTCTTTCTCCTAATACCTTCATCTGATCTACCAGCCATCTAAGCATTTTATAGGCCCTATAGGGACACACAGTGATTTCTGTATCTTTTGGAGACTACCTACAAGCTGAAATGAATCATGGCATATGTGTTGTCGGGGAGAAGTTAGGCAATGGGGACAGCTTCCTTAGGCTACACTCCCTTTGCTTCAGCATGCCATCACTCCATATCTGCTCTACACAGCCACTCAGGCTGACATGAGGCCCTTTACACATTAGACCCTCAAAGGCCATAATAGGATTCCTAAGTCTCTGCTATGTAAACCAAATATAAAATTCTAAGCCCTCAAACTGACTGATGAACCCTCCCCTCAGCCAAGGGCATTCCAAATAATCCTGAAAAAAAAAATAAATTAGTTTAAGTCAGACATACCTCACAGACATCAACACAGAGACCTTAAGACTGATTGAATAGTCTCTTTAAGTCTGATAAGAAGCATTTACAATCCATTCTCTCTGAAGCTTGCTACCTGGAGGCTTTATCTGCATGATCAAAGTTTGGTCACCATGGCCCCTTATCCTAACTCAGACATTCCTTCCTATTAATTCTATGTCTTTAAATAATAACTCTTTCAACCAGTTGCCAATCGGAAAACATTTAAATCTACCTATCACCTGGAAGCCCCTGCTTTGAGTTGTCCCACCTTTCCAGATGGAACCAACGTATATCTTACATATATTGACTATTGTCTCACGTCTCCCTAAAATGTGTAAAACCAAGTCATACCCCGACCACCTTGGCCACACGTCCTCAGATCTTCCTGAGGATGTGTCATGGGAAATGTCCTTAACCTCAGCAAAATAAACTAAATTGATTGAGACTTCTCTCAGATTCTTTTTTGGTTTAGGGTTGAGATTTATTCAGTCAACAAATGTTTTTTGAAGATCACACCAACCAGTGGACTGTACCTCCTGGGACTGAATGCTGGGGTGATGAAGGGAGGGTGATTGATCAGACTCTCCACTGTTTTAACACTTCTTTGGCTTTTATGTCTTAGCACCTAGGATGCCTCTGTTTTGCTCTCAGAAGCATAGCTTTTTCCAATCGAAAGCTTCTTGGCTTTAGACTACTTTTCCAAAATTAAATCCACATGTTTCTTAACTTTTTATTTCAGTCCAGACTCTAAAGTTGATTTCTCCCAGAATCCACTTTATATGATAATTGTATAACCGTTGATCCACTGGTAGGACAGCCACAGTGTAAGAAAAAAAAAAAATTGATGAAAAATAAACCAAAACCTTGATTTAAAAAACCTCAGAATTGTATCCACTATAGTAAAGAAGGCCTGTCTCACAAATATTAATGTTTCTGTAGTGATGGTTTTTATGACAGATTTCCTTTCTTTTTCACCTGAATCTTGCTGACTCCAAACTGCTACCCTCTAGGTCGGACACCTCCTTTTGTCATAAGTTTCCAGGTTGACCATCTCCTTCTCTCTTTTCTTTAGAAATGTTAATGTCATCAGTTAGGCTGGTGTCAAACTGTGCTAGCGCTTCTCTTACATTGGGAAATATTTTGTCTTTTACCATTAGGTGCTTATTTCATTATGCATACTGTAGGCTTCTGGAAATACCTTACTTTCATTCATGATAATTATTGATAAGAGGTAAAGGGGACAGAAAGTCTCCCAGATAAATTCACATTATTCAAAACTCTATACTTGCTCAATCCTGACATCGTTGTGACTGTGATCCCATCAAACTACAAATAATCAAAGAACAGGTTGGCTGAAGCTAATTCTGAAAGAACTTGAGCCAACAAGCAGTTTTCCAGTAGTGAAACTGGATTTCCTTTTGGGGGCTGTGCTTCGGACAAAAGCTCTTGTGTCCAAAAACCTAGTCCCCAAATTAAATGTATGGAAAAACTTCAGTTTTCTTATGGGGTCATCCTATTGTGATTCTTTCAGGTAGATGTGTTCATCTTGTCCGTTCACCTTAACTCGGTTTATTTCCCATCTTGGATTCCACTGATTTTTATATTGCGAATCACTATGATCTTTCTTGGTTTCTGATAAATAAAACTACTGGCAATTTCTGAAAAGTCCCATTTCCTCATGCTAAATCTGACTTATTTGTAATATTAGATGTGTGACTCTTTATTTAAACTTTCTTGGCTTTCCATGCTAACCCCAGTGTTTCATTTGATCTTTAGCTTCGTTTGGTTTCTTTTAGAAGGGAGGAGCTTCCTGTTTATACATAAACATTTAAGCCATGGGCATCTTTCTAGCACAAAAACATCAGCTCAATGACCTAAAAGTATCACATACCCAGGCGAACCCATGTTCAAGTCAGTTGCCTCTCTGAAGTGATTTCAAAGTGATTTTATTTTAAGTACAAATAGAATACTAGAGTGACAAAAACATACTTTAAAAAAAAAAAAAAAAAAAAGTAGTGAAATGCCAGAGGAGATAACTCTCCTAAGAAATAAAGGAAAAGAAAAAAGTTGAATTAGCCATTTTAAGATTCAACAGCAGCTGTATTCTTCTTTGATGCATTGCATGTATTAGGACAAAAGAAAACTATATTTGCTTTTGGCATGGCATATAGCTGTGTGCTTTGACATTTAAATCCCAAGGAAGGCTTAGTGCATAAAAGTAATGTCAGAAAAACAGTTATATGTTTGAAGATAAGCAGAAAGGAAATAGATAAATAATTTTAACATGTAGCTAAATCAACTATAGAGAGATTTAAATAAGCCAATTGATTTTATTTCTTGCTTTTGATATCATATTACCTGCAAAATAAAAATAATAGCAATTGATTTAAAAACATTTAAAATCTATTTCTTAACAAGTGCTTTCTTCTTAAAATAATTGTTTTTGTCAATTACTTGGATACATTGCAGCTGTGATTTCATACTAAGAATTCATTTAACTGCTCTCCCTTAAACCAACATTACAGACTCATGGATATGTACCATCCCTTTTGTAAACTATTGGGACTGATACAACTTGATGAAGGGGAAGTTGGAGCGGGTAGGATGCTATCCTTCATTTCCTATAGGCTCCCTAACATGCTATGTGGGAGTTAGTTGTTCATTCCTGAAAATGTGTATGAAGTAATACTTGTTACTATAATAATATGGTTTAATTAAGTACTAAGTACATTTTCAAATGAGTAGAGACAGAAAAAAAAATAGTTTCTGGTAAAATCAAATGTAAAAGTTTTAGAAAGACAAGTGGCTCAAAACAAACAAAACCATAAGTTTATGTGTGGGCCAGGCAACTGTAAACTTTTGCAGAGATTCATAAAGCCCAAGGTAAACTCACTCAAATTCATTGGCAACTTTAGTTTTCACTGCACTTGAAGAAACCAAAACTGAAAAATGAAGATGATACCATATGGAAATGGTTGGATAGAAAGGCCAGTGGATTGAACTACAGACTTCAAATAGGTGAACCCACACCCAAAGACCCCAGAGTAATTCCCTCTAACAATGAGTCATTGACTTGACATAATGTAGGTTTTCAGTTAAATTAAAATGGTTAAGGTGTGTATCTTTTTAATGACATTTCTTTACTGGATTTCATTAAACTCAGCATATTGAAGACTTGTATCATTCCCCAATCTGAATAAAAGGAGAGTTCATTTTTTCTTTTTGCTTTCTCTTTTTGAGGAGTCTTTGCATTCCAAATAATACAGAGAAAAAAGAAAAGGAAAGAAGAGGAGATGAGAGGAGGGGAGGAAGGACTATTTGTTACAACACATTGTTATCTGGTCTATTAGTACTCTTTTGCTTTCATTAAAAGTCAGGAGTAAAAATTTACAATGGTGTTTATTATAGTGTTTGAAAATAACATTTTGTTTGAATTTTTTTCTTTGGTATTTAAATGATCTGTAAGCTGAAAAGGAGAGAGGAGTCATAGATTTTTCTACACCAAGAAAAAAAGTTTTACAAAGATGAAGGTGTCATTTTCATTTTGATTAAAAACACATATTTCCTCTCTGTATCGTTGCATCTATACTGTCCAAAAATTAGTTTTAAGAGGGCAATGAGCTTAGATTTTCAGGTAGCATTGTCTAAAATTCTCATAGCACCCATTGCCATATTAGAGATAAGTACTTTTTTGTCTTTGCCTATGAATTCATTGACGAATATTAGAGTCTGAATCTTGTTTTGTTTACCAAATCCTGCTTACATCAAAAAGAATGTTACGTGAGTAAGAAAGGAATGCAGATGGAAGGGGTGAGGAATATGTGTGTGTTTACTTGAAATGGTTTTGAAAAATGAGTCTGTAATAAATTTTAACAAATGAATTACGGTATCTGAAAAGGGTGTCTTAATCAGTAAAGAGGTTGATTTAAATAGAAAAGTATCTACAATTGTGATCAGTGTAAAACCACTAAGTACCATACAACATTTGTGTATAGGATTAACTTTGTTTGCCTTCAACAAGTCGCAGCTGTTATACTTTTCCTGTGATAGTTTCATGATTTTTGCTTCTTTGGCATAGTCCCAGACAGGCTTCATCAACAAGAAACTTATTTTCATGAACACACTTCGGTGAAGACCCCCCTCTGGGAAATTAGATGTGACGTAAAAGTGCATTGCTTTTTTAAAACACTTCAGGCATTTGAAAATTACAGGAGATATTTTCAAGTGGCATGTTCTAAGTTAGAAATACCACACACATGAAGGCAAGTTTCTCTCACATAGTTATTAGAGGACACTTGTTAATCTCCTATGAAGGTCAAAGCACTGGTACTAATCTACACAAGGAGAAAACCAAAAGTTACAGAGTAGGATCTCTTCTCCCAGAACATGTACTGATGTAGCCATAGAGACAGTAAACATTCATAAGAAGTGTTAAATCTATGCTAAGAAGCATGTAAGCATGTGCTTCTTAATTGTTGCAGATAATGATTTCTATAGAAAATTAATGAGAGGAAAATAATCACTATCAGCTGGTGGTTGATGAAAACTGCATAAAATAAGTAGGTTGAACTTCACAGGAGTTTTAGCCTCAGTGATGAGAAAGAAAGGCAGGAACATACCAGGCAAAATTAGAGGCATGAGCAGAAGTATAGAGACATGGATAACCATGTCACATTTCTGAAACAGTCAAGAGATCATTTAAACTAGCAGCATGTTTGTATAGGGGAGTCATGGAAAAGTTGACAAGATCTATTTTTCATTTATTCATTTCTCCATTTATTCTACAATGTTTCATTAATTGCATACCATGTGTCCAAAGACAGTTTTAGCCTTGATGAATAAGATGTAAACTTATGGATTCTACTTTCTTACTTATTTAGGAAAGAGTTAGAGATCAAAAAAACACACACGCACATACCCCACTTAATTGTTGAAAAAACACACAAATGCCCAAATCAAAGCACGCACAGGGGATCCTGTGCCTCATTCTCCCTGGGATCTAGGTTGGGATGGAGATCGCCGAGGAACAGTTCAAGGCACATGCTATAGGCATTCCAAGCAGCTGGAAAGTACATGGGTGTGAATGACTTGAGTAGGTGCAGTAAACCCAAGGAATTACAGTAGATTCTTTCACAGATTAGCAGCTACTAGTGAGGAAAGATGTGAAGCTAGGAATTTAGGGGGAACCTAATGAAAGAGGACTTTGTGGCCAAGCGCGGTGGCTCATGCCTGTAATCCCAGCACTTTGGGAGGCCGAGGCAGGCGGATCACAAGGTCAGGAGATCAAGACCATCCTGGCTAACACGTTGAAACCCGGTCTCTAATAAAAATACAAAAAATTAGGCGGGCATGGTGGTGGGCACCTGTAGTCCCAGCTACTCGGGAGGCTGAGGCAGCAGAATGGGGTGAACGCAGGAGGCGGAGCTTGCTGTGAGCAGAGACCCTACCACTGCACTCCAGCCTGGGCGACAGAGTGAGACTCCGTCTCAATTAAAAAAAAAAAAAAGAAAAGGAAAAAGAGGACCTTGCATATTCTTTGCCTACTAAAAAGACTAACTTATCCTTTGGGCAATATGCAGCCATTGAGGGATTTTCAGGAAAATCAAGTTTTGCATTACTAACATTTGTTCTGATTACCTAGGCAGAGGTGTAGAGAGCTGAACTATTGCAGAGGCAGTAGAAACAGGTGAAAAAGGAAATATCCAAGGTATTTAGGAGTTGGACTAAGGAGAGAGGGCTCATTAGGTGTGGAAATAGGAAAAAGTATCGGCCAGAAAGAGAAACTAGTTTCAGAGTGAGAAAAGGCTTTAATGAAATATCGTTATCTTCACTAGTCTCCCCAAACAATATCTTAACTGAATATTTGTTTAGTAATGGGTCTACCTTTAGGGTAAGATTTTCCTGGGATCTGGGAGATGGTAAAAGCTAGTAGCAGCAACTGAGCAATAGAGAGTGGTAAAAGAGAGAAAATTAAAATAGAGGCAGAACTGAGATAGAAGTGCAGGTACGCTTCCAACCATCTGATCTTTGACAAACCTGACAAAAATAAGCAATGGAGAAAGGAATCCCTATTTAATAAATTGTGCTGGGATAACTGGCTAGCCATATGCAGAAAATTAAAACTGGACCCCTTCCTTACACAATATACAAAAATTACCTCAAGATGGATTAAAGAATTAAATGTAAAACCCAAAACTATAAACACTCTGGAATACAACCTATGCAATACCATTCAGGACATAGGCACAGGCAAAGATTTCATGATGAAGATGCAAAAGCAATTGCAACAAAAGCAAAATTTCGACAAACGGGATGAAATTAAACTAAGGAGCCTCTTCACAGCAAAAGAAACTATCATCAGAGTGAACAGACAAGCTACAGAATGGGAGAAAATTTTTGCAAACTATGCATCTGACAAAGGTCAAATATCCAGCATCTAATAGGAACTTAAACAAATTTACAAGGAAAAACACAATCCCACTAAAAAGTGGGCAAAGGACATGAACAGACACTTTTCACAAGAAGACATACTTAAGATGAACCATTATGAAAAAAAAAAAAAAAAAGCTCAACATCACTGGTCATTAGAGAAATGCAAATCAAAACCACAATAAGATACCATCTCAGATCAGTCAAAATGGCTATTATTAAAAAGTCAAATAATAACAAATACTGACAGTGCTGTGGGGGAAAAAGGGAATGCTATACACTGTTAGTGGAAATGTAAATTAGTTCAACCATTGTGGGGAATACAATGTGGTGATTCCTCAAAGACCTAAGGACAGAAATACCATTTGATTCAGCCATCCCATTACTGGGTATATAACCAAAGAATATAAATCATTCTATTAGAAAGACAATGCATGCAGGCATTCATTGCAGCACTATTCACAATAGCGAAGACATGGAATCAACCTAAATGCCCATCAGTGATAAAATGTGGCACATATACACCATAAAATACTATGCAGCCATAACAAATGATAAGATTATATCTCTTGTTGAGAACATGAATGGAGCTGGAGGCTGTTATCCTTAGCAAACTAACACAGGAACAGAAAACCAACTGCCATATGTTCTCACTTATAAGTGGGAGCTAAGTAATGAGAACACATGGACACATCGAGGGGGAAAACCACACACTGGGGTCTATCAGAGGGTGAAGGGTGGGAGGAGGCAGAGGATCAGGAAGAATAACTAATGGGTACTAGGCTCAATACCTAGGTGATGAAATAATCTATATAGCTAACACCCATGACACAAGTTTACCTGTGTAACTAACATGCACATGTGCACCTGAACTTAAAACAAAACAAAACACAAAGAAATGCAGGTAGTGAGATACTGGAGTAAAAAGGAAAGCAGAAGATGTGTAGAGCTATACTGTCTAATACTGCAGCCACTAGCCATTTGTGACTATTTCACACTTAAAAAGCAGCCGCTCTAACTGAGATGTGATGTTAGTGTAAAATGCACAACAGATTGTGAATACTTCATACACATAGAGGAATATAAGATAGCTCATTGATCATTTTTGTATTCATTTTATTTTGTGTTAAATAAAGTATTAATATTATTGTCACCTTCATAAGATTTTAAGTTACATATGGCATGTGGCTCACAAGCTACTAATATTAGTGCTATTGTGGAATATTTCTCTAGGTAGTTCCAGCTGGATGATGTGTTGCAAGAAGGAGCGCCCTAGCTTCTTTGTTGGTCTTGCCCACAGATGAGTAAAGAGATCCTTGCAACTTCTGATAGGACTCAACAAGTTGTCCTTTATAATTGTTTTATCTCAGAGGCCATGCAGATTCCCAGAGTGTCTGTGAAACTGGCATCATTCGAAATCGCAGTCCCTTTTCATTAGTTAGAAGTTTTCTTAAGCCTGAATGTATTTGCAATACCATCTCCAGAGAATATCTTTACAGACTTAGAAGCCAGATGTGTTGGTTTTCTCCTGGAATATTAATTCTCTATTCATTAAGAATAAAATAAGAAGTATTCAATGGGAAAAAAAATGTGGCCTAAATTAAGATGGTATTTTAGTTGAGCACAAGTTAGAACTTTCCTGGCTCAAAGATTAATTTCTTTCTACTAAAGTATCTGTCAGTTATACAACTGTGTATAATTCAGCATCCCTGCAGTAAAACTTTGGGTCTCAGTAAGAAAGTGCTTTCAGCTGCTAGGAACAGAGACCCAATTCGTTTTCCAGACAAATCTGAAGTTTATTTCTGCACATGTAAGATGTCTGAAATAGACTATTTAGGCTTTGTATAATAACTCTAGAAAGCTATCCAAGATCCAGACTCAAACATTCTGCTCCAGTTTCCTTAGCTCATGGTTTCTATTCTCTCACTGATTAAGATTGCTGCTAGAACTCCAGAAATTTCATGTGATTTTCATAAAGAAAGTAGGAGGGTCCACCTTCCCTTTTAAAAAGCCATTCCAGAAGTTCTGTGCAACATTTTCAATCATATCTCATTAGCCAGATTTAATCACAACCACAGAGAGATGCAAGATAGACTGAGAATTACAGTTTCATTCTAGGTGGTAATATGCCTGCTAAAACTTTTGAGGATTATCACTAGGGTGGAAGAGGAAAATCTGTAATGAGATAGACAGATAGCACTCTCTGCCCAGTTGATGTTTTGAAAGATTATAAAATATAAATAGTAAAAAAGTGCATGCTTCCAGAAAAACATATTTGATGCAGCATTTATATTATTTTTCAAGTCATATATTTCATATTTTTCCCCCAAAAATTTAAAATATATTTATCAAACTTCAGGCTTAGGGAATCGACATTGTAGGGTATTCAAGAATGAAGGTGATCCAGCCTCTCTTCAAGGATTTCAAGAGGGAGTGGCAGAGGTATACTGGTTCTTTTTCTGACCTCCTACTTGAAATTCATCAGTAACTTCTTCTTGCCCTTAAGAAAAAGACCCAGATCCTTAAAAGCAGTGTATTAGCCTCTTGTGGTGACCTTTGTTTTCCTTTGCAGATTCATCTCACATCACTCCCCTCCATCCCCTCTAGCCACGCTGGCCTGTGCTCAGTGCCTCAGGTGTTCTTTCAGTGGGGCCCCTGCCTGTACTGTTCTCTGGGTCTAGAATTGCTCCACACCACCACCCATCTCTTTCTCTCTTGCTTTCTTATCCTTCATATCTCAATTCATAGATAAACTCCATCAAGGAAGCCATCTCTGGATCTGAAAGACTGGGTTAGGCTCTTTTTAACCTGTGTATAATCACACATTCAAGACTGTAATTACATCTCTCCTTCTTCTAAACTTTGAGCTTCCCAAGAATGGGAAACAGGCCTGAGCTCATGCCCCATTGTGTCTCTGCGCCTAACACAGTGCTTGATATGCAATATGCTCTAAATATATTTTTCGTAGAATGAATGGATGAATATAATAGTAGCACAAAAAAGGACTATGAAATTTTAAAGAAGGAAAAGAACAATTCTAAATGGAGGAATTTAGCAATGCTTTATGAGTGAAACAGAATGAAGCTAATCCTTCCAGGACAGAAAAGCTCATATCAGATGATAGAGGGCAAGGCTGTCTTGGAAAAATGGACCATATAAACTAAGGCATGTGACACAGCTGAAATAAGAAGTTTCCCTAAATTCTCAAATGCCTGAGAAAACATTCTAAGAATTTACACTTTAGTCTGTAGTCCAAGGAATTCATAAACTTTTGGAACATGCATACATGTTTGTGGTTAAGCATACACATACTGTCATCACATTTTGCCTTTTAGAATGGAAACCCATGTCAACTCATTCATTCTCAAAACTCTCCTACCAGTGTCTTCCCACCCATCCTCTTCGAGTCAATGGTCAGAAAATTCTAGAAGTGCATACATCAGAAAAGAGTTTACTGGAAATAGTTTTAAAATAATGGCTTAGAGTCGAGGAATGCTCTAAACCCTTCTACTTTGCCAGTGAATTGAGTAGAGTAAGGAAACAGCTGGTTTTTATCGAAAATTTTACTGTAGAATGTTTTCTTCATGGAGAAACTAGATTTCGAATGTCACAAGGGAATAGAAGTGTTGGAGAAAAGTATTCAAGGTAAAAATGTAGCTTGTTCCAACACAACAACAGTTCCCCGAAGATAGCGCTCTCTGAAGAACTGCTGGAAAGGAAAATGAGAATGTGGTAGGGCGGTTGATACAGATCAGTTAGGAAATGAAAGTCCAAAAGTTATTTACATGGTAAATATCTGTACCAAGAAGAGTACTCTCAATAACAGGGATTAGTGAGAGAGCAGTTGGCTGAAGATGGAAGCTCAGGCAGGTAAGTATCGGGTGAAGAGGAAAAAAAAAATGTATGAAGAATAAATCAATATTTTTTTGAGAATAAGTATTTTATTTCAGTACTTCTCAATATCTTAGGTGCATACAAATCATTTGGGATCTTGTCAAAACACAGGTTTGGCTCAGTGTGATTGAAGAGAACACTGGGATTCTGCTTTCCTAACAAGCTTCAAAATGCTGCTGCCGCAGCTGCTTGTAGGCCACACCTTGAACGCAGCAGAGCTCCAGCCTCTGCATCTGGGCCCCCAAATATGTGAAAAATGCAGCTCAGGTAGTGATAAAAAAGATCAGTGATGTGGGCCTTTGATGTGTTATGGTTTATAAAATAGAAAAGCCTATTTTCTTTTCCCTTACCATTTCCAGGAAAAATAAACTAATGCAGATGATGTAGAAACCACCTGAAATAGTCTGGCACAGTGCTTGCAAGACGGTAGGAACCAACTGAAGTTTGCTCAAAGCTTTATGTACTTCTGTTTCTCACTTGACTCACCTGTTGTCTTGGGAGTGTCATGTCTTACATTACATACTAGAAAGGAAACAGAAAATGGTTTTTCAATCACTCACTGTGTCTATGCATAGAGAGGCTGGATGTGGTGTCTCATGCCTGTAATCCTAGCACTTTGGGAGGCCAAAGCAGGCCGATTGCTTGAAGTCAGGAGTTCGAGATCGGCCTGGCCAACATGGTGACACCAGTCTCTGCTAAAAATACAAAAAACAGCTGCGCTTGGTGGCAGGTGACTGGGATCCCAGCTACTCGGGAGTCTGAGGCAGGAGAATCCCTTGTACCTGGGAGGAGGAGGCTGCAATGAGCAGAGATTGTGCTACTGCACTCTAGCCTGGGCAACAGAGCAAGAGTCTGTCTAAAAAACATTTAAAAAAAGAATATCTAAACGTGTGGTTGTTTGATACTTACTGACTGACTTATTTTTTGATTCATTATCAGCAACTTTTTCTTAATTTGGCACTTTCATTGCAAGGAACTGTAAGTCAGGGTTCTTAGTTATAAATAAACAAACTAAAAAGACAGATATAATAAAATTCAAATGAATTTAAGAAATGGATTCTCTATCTGAGAACTGATAGAAAACAGAATCCAAAGAGGACAAGACAAAGTAAAGACTCGATCACCTGTCACCAGAACACAATGTTCTAGACTCCCATCAGCCGCACAGAATAATCCCTATAGCCCTACACCTTTGTGTGCCTCCCACAAAATGTGGTTTCAGGTGGGAGAATACAGTTGCCTATACTTACACCTCTTTCCAAGCTCTCACCCTTATTCTCCCACCTTGGTCTTTCTTAGTAAATAAAGTGTGCTGCTCTGCCTTCCACTTAATTTGAAATTTCTTTCTAATAGACATGTCTTCTACAGAGATCAGCTCAAGCTAGTCCAAGTGATATGATGAGGCTTTGTCCCCACCCAAATCTCATCTTGAATTGTATTCCCCATAATCCCCACGTGTCAAGGGAGAGACCAGGTGGAGGTAATCGAATCATGGGCGTGGTTTCCCCATGCTGTTCTTGTGATAGGGAGTGATTTCTCACGAGATCTGATGACATATTAAGGGGCTCTTCTTCCATCGCTTATCACTTCTCCTTCCTGCCACCTTGAGAAGAAAGTGCCTTTCTTCCCCTTCCCCTTTGGCCATGATTATGTTTCCTGAGGCCTCCCCAGTCATGCTGGACTGTGAGTCAATTACACTTCTGCCCTTTATAAATTACCCAGTCTCAGGTAGTTCTTTTTATAGCAGGATAAAAATGGACCAATACACCAAGTAAGAACAACTTATAAAGCTACACATGAAATGATTAGGAAAAAAATTATGTGAAAATTCGTAAGTAGGGAGTGTAACCGTTGAATGACCATATTCTTTGCCACTAAACCAGGCCTTTTTTAACGGTGGAAGGAGTGTAACAAGTGTGAACTGATTCTGCACTGGACAGGCCAAGGTGCATGGTCACTTTACCTAATAAGTGTGAACCCTCCTGTGACTTATAGTAGAGAAACTTCTTGATTCAATAGAGCTTTAAAGGTACGCATTCATGGATATTCACCCAAATGCTCTGTGTTAAAATATCTGAGCTATATTGCACTTATCTGTTTCCTTTAATCCCAAGCCAACTGAAGTTCTCTGTTTATAGTTTTTGCAGTCTTATAAATTCTGTGATGGGCATATGTTGCTTACTTTCTCAGCAATGACTTCCTATGGGTGATTCACACCCCATTCCTTTCCAACAGCCTCTGTTTTCTATTTGGGTTCTGAGAAGCTGATTTGTCTTCAGTTACAATCAATGTCTCAACCTGTGGCCACAGGGAGTATTTCAAGAACGTTCCTACACAGCCTGAAACTCATGTGTGGTCATGAGCAGGTTGGCCTTGGGCTGAAGATAAAGTGGAGAACACAATCAGAAAGAAAAATAAACCAGAATCTTGGTGACTGTCAAGCCGCTGGATCACGCCTACGCCCAGCTCCACACTGATCCAATAAAATTCCTCTTTTTGTGAATGCAGACTCTGGGTTTCTGGTTTACAGCCGAAACCATCAGAACCAATACAACTCCACGGTGCCCCATATTTTGTCCTGAGATCCCTCCACAATCCCCTTTGTTTCAGACTGGCCAACTGTTTTTATATCTTATTTCAAATTTAAGACAGGAAATTTGTTGGCTCAATTTATCTTTTCTCTCCAGTATCTAGTAATACGTTGCTGATCAACATTTGGTTCAGTTGCTAAGTCAAGTGCCCAGCCATAAACCAGCCTCTGGGGCTGTATGGAAGGGCTGCTGTTCTTCTCTGAAGACCTATATCCTGCCTGCAGATACCAGTAGGACCGGTATTAGGACATCTGCATAAGATTCAATTTTAGATGCTGTGCACGGTGGCTCAGACCTGTAATCCCAGCACTTTGGGAGGCCAAGGCAGGTGGATCACCTGAGGTCAGGAGTTTGAGACCAACCTGGCCAACACAGTGAAACCCCATCTCTACTAAAAATACAAATATTAGCCTGGTGTGGTGGCACGCACCTATAATCCCATCTACTCAGGGGGCTGAGGCAGGAGAATCACTTGAACCCGAGAGGTGGAGGTTGCAGTGAGCCGAGATCGTGTCACTGCACTCCAGCCTGGGTGATAGAGCAAGACTCAGGTCTCAAGATAAATAAATAAATAAATAAATAAATAAATAAGATTCAATTTCATACTGCATATTCATGATCATCCTTGCCTTTTGACTGTATCATCTCAACCACGGTTATGTATCACAGAGGCTTAGAATATTATAACTCATTGTTTTAGTTTATCCACGATGCTGTAACAGAATACCATCGACTAGCTCAAAAATAACAGAAATTTATTTCTCACAGTTGTGGAGATTGGGAAACCTGAGTTAAAGCACTGGCAGACTTGGTGTCTGGTGAAGGCTTGCTTTCCAGGTCATGGATGGCCATCTTCTTGCAGTGTTCTCACATGCTAGGCAGGAAAAGGAGCTTGCTAGAATTTTTTTTTAAATAGCAGCATTAATCTTATTTATGAAAGTGGGGCCCTCCTAAAAGCCCCATCTCCTAATACCATCACATTGGAGATTGGGTTTCAATATATGAATTTTGGGGGGGACATAAACATTCAGTCTCTAACATTCATCTTTTGCACTTTAGAAAACATCTACAAAGAACAAGTTAAATTTTAGTTTTGGAAAACTTCCTTTCCTTTTCTCATTTTTATTATTTCCTTTTGCAATGTCATTATTATTGAATGGAACCCATATCTGATGACGGTGAGTTTAAATGGATCAAAATTATTGTTCCTTAAAAGCAACACCAAAATTTTATAAGATACGATGCATACTAATTAAAGCTCAGGAGCCCCAGGCAAGAAAGAAAGATAAGCCATTGCTTAAGTTATGCAAAAGTGTATTAAATATTCGAGATTAATTAAAATCTAGAGAAAGTTTTTTAAGAGTTCCATTTAAAGTTTGCATAAAAGTTAATGCAATCATTATAAAACGTTTGCTATCAAACTGGTTTGATGAATAAGGGAAGTCAATTAGTAACAGTGCAATAAGAGTTAATTCATGTTTCTCTAGGTAATTTCTTTCCTTTGTTCTGTAAAAGTCATTTATAACTACATAATACTACAATCCTACAATAACAATTATATGCCAATACCCACTGTTTTACAAAGCGATGGAAAGCATAGTTCTATGGTACTTATTTATTTTTTAAATGAGTAATATTCTTCTTAAACACATCCTGACAATTTCTACAATAAAAGATTCATTGATGGAAAATCAGAAAATTTGATTTCTGGTGGTTTTTGTTGTTGTTCATAAAGGAAAGGAAAGCACAGCTTTTACTGAGCAGGTGGTTCCTGGTGTGTGAGCGCTTGATTGAAGAACAATCTATGTCTACGGTACTGGGAAAGTTCTGATTCTGACTTCTGAAATGGACCTTTATTCTCCATTTCAGAACACATAAGCCATGATATCCCTTTTATTATATAGGCATGGATATGCAGGGAACTAATAAAGTCACACCGAGAATGTCTGGGCTTGTTCATCTTATACAATTTATTATTTTCAAGGCTATCACTTAGTAGGGAAAAATTTTCCTGCACCCTAATGTAAAATTGCAAATGTGTTTCCCCGGAGTAATGATAGTCTAAAAATTAGGGACAGTGAGTCATAATTAGGATTAGGCTTTGTTGACTGGCTTGGGAAACAAGTTCACTTATATTATAGCATGTTGTTATAGCAAAAGGAAAAATATGGTCTGATTTTCCAACAATTGGCTGGCAAATGGGCTTATCCCATGCCATCCATTAATAATCAATACAGCTTATTCAAAGGACAAAAGTCACTTTCTCTGTAAAAGAAAGTGGGACAAATTTAACAACGGTCTACTTTACTGCAAGGTAGGATAGAGTCTAGGGGTAAGTAAAAAGCTTTAGGTAATGTCTTCAGTCCTCAAAGCACCAGCTTTATTCTCACCGGGGAACAAAGTCTAAAGAAACTTTCATGACCACTGTGTCTGATAAAGAATGAAAATTCTGCTGAACTCAGTGGTCAAAGTACTCATTATTAAATGGACTCAGAAATACTGTGGTTCAAAGCATGCTTCCTAAAAATAAAACCTACATAGTCTATGAAGAAAGATTTCCAATGCCAAAAAAATTTCAATGAGTATTCAAAGGTTGAATCCATAGCCACCACATGAAAGATGATATAAGCAAGTCAGTAAGCGCCACTGAAGTGTACAGTTTCAGAGTGAATGTTTGTTTCCCCAGGGAGGAGAATCCAGGCCTTCCTCTCTTCTCTCTAGCCCCTGCCTGCCCTGCTGTCTTCCAGCCTGCAGGCAAGTTCCCTGTTGCTTTCAAGCTGGAGCTTGGCACCACAGGAGTCCCTGCTTGCCCTCTCATTCCCACCACCAAAGCCTCCTGGCAGCATTTTTAGCTGTGTGGGCCTTATATTCAACAACAAAGATGCAGATATATGGCCGGGGTATAGAAGAATTTTTTTTTCTTGATATTTATTTGGAATATTAAAAAGAGCAAAAAAAAAAAATGAGCTCTATGTTCTACATCATATACTATCTAGCAGGATGCCTTATTTTTATTTAATAATTTCATTTATAAATTGCCTCTTTACAATCATGATTGAAGACTGAGACCAAGGGAAAAAGAAGGCAGAAGTTACGATATTTCCTGTGCCTGAGCTTAAATTTTGGCTTCAAGTTTCTTGGAAGCTTTCTTACGGGGTTAGCATACATCTCAGCTGGAGCTTCCCATTTGGATTATCTACCAGTGTTTTTGTAAGTATTGGCTTAGTATATTAGCAACGTTACTGCATCAAATTTGAAAATAATTCTTCTTGATCTGGTCTCAGATGTGATCCAAGAAGCACATGAGCCTGCAGGATGTATTCAGAGTTGAAGCTCTAGAAGAGGTATAGATTGTGATCTCTCCAAAATTCTCTAATCTGGGTGTCATTAGGTATTTCTTGAGTCTTTGCAATGCCACTTGCTGTACTGGGTGGATCACTGATAGGAGTCAAATTTTCCTTCCCGACCCAGATATCTTATCAAATAAAGCTCAGAAGCAGATATTCTACTAGACACACAAAGGCACGAGTTAATCTTTGTGAATAATTTCAATGTGAACTATTGGGACAAGGTACAAAAAACATAAACAAAAACTTGCTAATGGAATATGGTTTCCAAGATTATAAATTGCACCATTCACCAAATGTATACTGTTAGAAATGAGAGTAATAATTTGCACTTACTATTTAAGTCCAGTATATGGCGAGGGTCATATGTTGAAATGCCATCTCTATTGAGGTGTTGTAGAAAATACTTCCTCCAGCAGCACCTAGTCATTCTAAGGTATTAGGTATAATTTTTATAGGATTATTTGTTGTTCTGAATACAAAATAAACAGGTACATCTTGAGTACCACAATTGGTGACATTAAAGTGAATTATTTTCATTAAATATTGTAGTGCTGTCATGAGTAATGAAACAAGTGGAAATGAGGTTAGAAATGGGATGTGTTCAACATTACTCCCCAAATATTTCCAAATAACTAATGTATTCATTGAATGATACTTATTGAGGGTCAAGAAAAGTGTCATGGTGTTTCATACAGCAAAAGATCACATTTATGATTTCATTCTGTCACTTTCTGCAACAGGTAACATCTCTTTGGTAGCACCAACGCAGGGATGCATATTTGAAAGTTACTCCCTCAAAAAACTCATTCAAATAAATGAATATTTAAAGAAATTATGAAATACTAATGTTGCATTCATTTTCTGATTTTATATGGCATATGATTGTTGTTAAAAATACTTGTCATTAATTTTACTCTGTATTAATGTTGTATTAATAATTTCTGAAAGTAACCAACAATTCTAACTGCAGAACCCAGTTGTGGGCATGAGTTCCTAGGGGAGGACTCTGAAATTTTGTCAATGTTTGTAATCTAGTCCTCTGAGAATACAAAATTTATGACAAAGAAGGAGGTTAAGGAGTGTTTCCTTTTTGATGTTCACCTCCAAAGAAGGATCATAAAAAAGTAATTCTTGGAAAGTATTGCAATGCAATCTTTCAAAAAAAGCTTATCCCTGAAGTAGAGAAACACACTTAAGAGGAACATAGATGGAATCTCTATTCAAAGA
Source organism: Trachypithecus francoisi (assembly GCF_009764315.1). Classification (NCBI taxonomy): domain Eukaryota; kingdom Metazoa; phylum Chordata; class Mammalia; order Primates; family Cercopithecidae; genus Trachypithecus; species Trachypithecus francoisi. Next base: position 11,657,787 of record NW_022681469.1, on the reverse strand, counting down.
GTTTGGGTTTGACCTTTATGAATTATATATTATCACTGTTTTGAATTAAGCTATTACTGCCTCATTGTTATTTTAGCAGCTAACAAATGAGTAGGTGTTCTGAAAAGCAGTCTCTAGCATCATGTAAAATGTTATTTTAAAAGCTCATTTCCACTGAGAGGATTTTCAAATAACTATGTTTCTGCTATAACTCAGCCAGGTATATATAAAAATATTGAAATTAGAGAAATAGCAACTATAATTTGATAGAAAAATATTAATACATGGTAGACATTGTAGAGTTTCTTACCATATAGAAAGGTTACATTGGAGGATTATCAGCATTTCTATTCATTCAAAATAGTCACAGCATCCATTCTATTTTAAAATGTTAAAATACAATTACAAATAACTAGTTTATTTATCCATATTATCTAAATTACAAAAATAAAATATCTATTTAATATTATTAAAATATCTAGTGATCTGACATGTCCTGATATGTCTGTGTGTGTGTGTGTGTGTGTGTGTGTGTGTGTAGATATATATGCATAAAGATATATACATCTATAGATTTTGATATAGTTTGGATATTTTTCCCCACCCAAATATCATGTTGAAATGTTAGAAATGGGGCCTAATGGGAGGTGTTTGGGTCATGGGGGTGGATTCCTTATGAATGGTTTGGGCCATTCCCTTGGTGATGAATGAGCTCTTGCTCTGAGTTCACACGAGACCCGGTCATTTAGAGGTGTGTGGCACTGCCCCCTCATCTCTCTCTCCTGCTCCCATTCTTGCCCTGTGAGATGCTTGCTCCCTCTTTGCCTTTATCCATAACTAAAGCTCCCTGAAACCTCCCCAGAAGTTGAGCAGATGCCATCAACATGCTTCTTGCACAGCCTACAGAACCATGAGCCAATTAAACCTCTTTTCTGAATAAATTACCAAGTCATAGGCATGTCTTCATAGCAATTCAAGAATGGCCTAATATATATATAGAATATATATACACACACTATATATTGTATATATACACACACACTGCGTATATATACATCCACACATCCAGTCCTCTTAGCTATGGCTCTACCCTCAATTTATACACTGTATGTGTGTATATATACAGTATATACATTGTTATGTGTATATATACATACTGTATATGTAATCTGATACATAATATGTGTAACTACTGATTATATAATTCATAGTATTTAAATTGCCTTATGCAATTTTTTACTCTGCTATTATCCTAAATTTATAATCATTCCATAATGAAGCAAAGAAGCCTGTGCCTCATTCCTGAGGTGTTTAGACCCTGTTTAGATCCTGACAGATGCAATCTCCTTAATTAAGTTCTTTTACACACTCAAGGGCTAGTTCAGGAGGATCATTAATACTGATACCATCTAAGCAGAACATGGTCACAGATAATTAACTAAACTTATACTTGAGTATGGATACCTTATTTACATCGAGGATCAATTTTAAGTTCACTGAAATGGATGTGGTGAACATATCAGAGTTACCTCCTGTGGCATTATATTTGTAGTAAATGTAGTTTTTCAAAACCCTTTAAATACTTGCACATATTTTTAAGCTCACAAAATACTTTGTTATTATTGCTTTAGAACCAAGTTTTCCAGTTGCAAATATCTAATGATAATTTTTAGATATAACTTTACGGCATACGAGTTTGGCAAAAGAAAAAAAAAAATTACCTTCTTTGTAAGAAGTCAGTTGTAGATAATGAATGATTGAGCTACTTTTCTGACCAGTCAAGAAGTGCGCACAGATGCTGGAACTGAATAGCAGTTGCTAAGACTTTGCAGGCCGACCACCACCAGGCTCTAAGCATCCTGTACAACAGGTGGAGATATAAGGACTTCTTTTAATTGCAAGACACATGATGAAAAATAAAAGGCACATTCTGCCCACCCTTAAAGTTCTTTCCCTAATTCCCTAAATTTTGTTCCTGTGAAATACCTGTAGTTGTTATGAAAGTCATAGAATTTAATTTATAGTAGTCTCTTAATTAAGTTAGGTTAGCTAGCTGATGTTTGTTTCCAGGATCATGGAATCAGCCAAGCAGTCATTTAAATGCCCAAAGAAAACCCTGATTAAAATGCTTAATATGATGAACAGACCTTGAATAATCTTAATAATTATAGAGTACACACTACTTATATTTTTGAAGTGGTTCCAAAGTCATTTTTCCACTGTGTCTGTCTTTAAGGAATAAACAATTCACTAAACCTCCTCTCTAAGGAAATGTATAGACCCTTGCCCATTACCTCGTCATCCTTGCAGATTTTAATGCCTGGTTCACTGCTCCATGATTCAATAACCCTTTTGTAGTATTCTTTGGAGTTTCCAATATCCATGCAGACCCTTCTTTCAATGAACCTGTCTCTTAAATGTTGGACCTCCTCCACTGATATCCTCTCGCGTCTCTTAGTCACTCACTTCCAAGATCATCTCCTGGAACTCAACATAATCATTAGCTACAACTGCTCCAAAGTTGCACTTCTCATTTCCTGAAGCTCTCGAAATTAACTATAACAAAAGTACCTTTTTACTATACCTTGTTCACTCATGTGCTCCCTTCCCTTCCACTTAGCTTTAGTCCCACGTTCTATCATTATGACTCCCTTGCAATCACCTTTGATTTCTTTGCTTCTCTCCCTTTCCTAACATTTGCTCAGAAAAACAGCAATGCTGATAAAGTGAAACTTCTGTGCTTGGCATCTCCCTGGGCGGAAGAATGGAAGAACGTGGCTGGGGAAAACCACAGGCCTATGCTGATTGGTCTCACTTTAAATTCATGGCTCCTAACCTTCAGTGGGACCCTGGCGTTGCAGTCCTACTTCATTCCCTTCCTCCATTTCCTCCTCTCCCCCAATACCTTCAATCTATCCATTTTCTCTTCAGCTGATTACATTTCCCAGTTATTTAAAATACCTACTTATTTTCTTGTTCTTTTTTAAAGTAACAATCATCATTGCTTTCACTTTCTTTTGCCTCATTTGAACCTATTTCAAAAAGACTTTACTCACTACCATATCAGTCCCTGTCAAGTCACCAGCAATCTCCATGCTGCTAAATCTAGTGGAAAATTCCCAATCATTACCTTCAGCAGCATTTGATACAAATCATTCCCTCTCTGGAAACATTTTCTTGTAGTTTCCTTAGTGTTTCTCTCTCTCTCTTGCTTCTCCTCCTACTAAACCTACTGTTCCTTCTCATTTAAGTGTCTCCTCAATTTTCTTACCTGCAAACAGTGAAGAGACCCAGGTTTCACTCCTTGGACCTTTACTGCTTTCTGTCTACACCTACTCTGTAGGAGATCTCATCCAGGTTCCATGTTCCATCTGTATGTTGACTTATATCTCTAGCTATGTCCTCTATTGAGTTTTAGACGTTACACACAATTGCCTGCTCCCAGTCAGCACAGTCTAACAAACATCTCAGACTCTTTGTTTCTAATACCAAACTACCATTAAAAATAAATGTTCCTCTCTCAGTTTTCTCCATACAAGTAAATGTCAACTCCATTCATCTATTTACTCAAACCAAAAACCTTAGCTTCATCTTTAACTCTTCCTCCTGACCTTCACATCAAGTCCAACCTATCAGGAATGACTCTACCCTCAATTTATACCCAGAATCCAGTCATTTCTCTTCATCCCCATTGTATCCACTTCTAGGCCATCTGTTGAATGGATTGCTGCAATAACCTTCCAGTTGATCTTCCTGCTTTCACCCATGCCCTGTCCCCATGGTCTAATTTTAGCACAACAGCCAGAGTGATACATTTGAATGAGATGTTTCATCCCCATCCCATTCAGTGTAAAAGCCAAAGATTTGACAAGTGGATTTTTTAAATTTAGAAATTGTTTTAGTTTTCAGATGATGAGAATAATGCCTGTTTGACAGAAGTGTTTCTAAACTGTGAAAAAAATTGTAATTCTCCTAATCCTCCTTCTTGTTCCACACAATGACCATTGCCTTTAAAAAAAAAAAAAAAAAAAAAAAAAAAAATCTCTGTTCAGGATTGGAATTTTCCAGGTAGGTACAAAGAATAGAGAGGATTTAAGTTGTATTTACAATATTACCATAATGCTATATATTACAGCCTCTTTCATTGTGGTGAAGAAAGACTGCTCCTTCATGTTACAGCTGCTTTATACATATTTTTTTAATCCTGTAAGAAAACTTACTCAGCTCTCCTGAAAAAGCCCAAAGTGCAGAGACAAAATATTCTATAAATATCTGTAGAAACTCCCTGATCTGAGCATCCAGCCCAGCCTCACAATCATCTATTTGCTCTCCACCCCATTGTCAAACCAAGTCATGTGGAATTTAACATGGCTACCTAACTTCTGGATCTTTTTCTGATAACAATTCTCATTTTTGTATCCGTTGGTAAAGAATGCTTCTATTAAATCCTTGGTCCATATACCCAAGGAAGGGTAACTGGAAAATACCGAAGAGATGAATTTTTTTGAACTTCTTGTCTGCATTTTTTATTGAAGAGGTATTTTCCTATTGATTTGATCATGTGTTACTTGATTTTGTTCTGATTCTCAGTTTGACACGGTATTTCCACCTGAAGCTTCTGATGCATATTTCATTTATTTTAACATTAAACAAAATTTTAAAGCTCAAAAACATCATTGTTAATTGACTGATAATGCCAATGTGTAAATTGATTTTATTGTAGAAATCTTATAAGGTTATGTTGTATAGTTCTATGTCATTTCCCATCAATTTAAGATTTAGGGATTAAAAAATCAGTAATTTGTAAATGGTAATTTTATCTTGAGCAGAATTCTGTGCCTGTAAGCCAAGATTCTATATCAGTCAGTAATAGGGCTGAATATGTGGTGATGTGTACACAGGGAGTGTATACTTTACCGTTAAGCTGGCCAAATGTGCTTTTTTTAATAAAGAGCATAAATAGAAATCTTATCTAGAAATATTCATTAGTCCTAATTATCTGTTATAGAGCTACTTTCACCTTACTCAGTTTTGATTTCACTATTAAAACTTCAAGTCACAGACCAACTAAGTGGTTCTTTGGTGTGTGTGTTTGTTTGTATCATGGATATCCAAAACATTTGTGATTGGATATGATCATTATAAAACTCTTGAACATGACTTCTCTGACCGTGGATCTCAGGAGCTGTACTTGAAGTTTCAAATCAGCTTGCAGTCAAAATGTTTAATAATTCCTTTCCACTGAGCAAAGATTTCTTTCAATTACTATTCTAGGAGTTTGTACTTTTTCTATTGTGTCCTGCACAACTAGGTCCATCAAGATAAATTTCTGTGCTTTACTTAATGTCATGAATAGAAGAGAAAATTTATTAAAAGATGATGGCTCCAAATGCATAGCATTTTAACCTAAAACATCTGTGATTTTTGCTGTTCACCTAATGTCTGCCTCCCTTATTAATCTGTCAGGTTTTAAAAGATCTGGGAATGAGTCTGCTTTGTTTACCACTATGTCTTCAGTGTCTCACCTGAGGAAAAGTTTGTGATAGATTTTTAGGGAATAAATTAGTTTTTGTTGGATGGATGAATGAATGAATGGATGGATGGATGGATGGATGGATGAACACTCTTATACTCATCCTCTAAATATAAGTGACATAAAAGTCAGAAATAGATGTATTGCCAGGTGGTTTTTGATAATCGACTGTCTCAGTCCATTTGTGTTGTTATAACAAATACCACAGACTGGGTAATTTATAAACAATAGAAATTTATTTGTCATGGTTCTGGAGGATGGGAAGTCCAAAATCCAGGCACCAGCAGGAATGCTGTCTGATGGGGATTGCTCTTCTTCTAAGATGGTGCCTTGTTGCTGCATCCTTCAGAGGAGAAGAATGCAGTCTTCTCACATGGTGAAAAGGATGGCCTGGAGCAAGAGAGTGCTCCATGTATTCTTGAACTCTTTTTAAAGGACGTTAGTCCCATTCAGGGTCCTCATGATGTAATCACCTCCCAAAAGTCATACTTCTTAATGCAGCTGCATTCGGGTTTCCACTTGAATTTTGGAAAAGCCACCATCATTCAAACAATAGCAAAACAGAAATCAGTCTTAACTGGAAACATCTGAAATTGCTTTATTGAATACGGGTTCTTTCAACAGAGATAAGATAAGGTCATATGAACAATATGATTATTATTGGAGCAAACAGAGGCAAAGATGACTGAGCATGGAGACATGTTTGAGAAAGTTTAACAATAGTTTGGATAAAATGTAGAAATAAAACCAGGAGGACCACATCATGGAGAGTTTTTGAATGTTAAGTCAGAGATTGGGTGTTTTAGTGGGTAGGTAATCAGTAGGAAAACAACAAGGAGTACATGAACTACATCATATTCACATTGAAAACTGAGAGAATTGAATGGCAGCCACAGTGAAGTACATGAAGAGAAGTACTAACTAAAAATAGATATTTTTCAGAGATGCTTTTACCATTTACAAATGCAGGCACATGCACTCTCTGCCTGCTATTCATTTTTCAAGAGGACTCCAGGCAATCAGCCTTTATCTTTGATGGGACTTCAGGAAAAGGACAAGGTTAAAGCTGCATTAGACATACACCAACTGTTTGTTTATGATGGCTTTCACTTTTTTTTTTTTATTTTTTATTTTTTATTTTTTTTTTTTTTTGGAGGGAGTTCCGAGATGCGTTTTTATTTTTTTTTTATTTTTTTTTTTTTTTATTTTATTTTTTATTTTTTATTTTTTATTATACTTTAAGTTCTAGGGTACATGTGCATAACGTTTATATCATGTATAACTCCCCAATGCAATCCCTCCCTCCTCCCCCCTCCCCATGATAGCCCCAGTGTGTGATGTTCCCCTTCCCGAGTCCAAGTGATCTCATTGTTCAGTTCCCACCTATGAGTGAGAACATGCGGTGTTTGGTTTTCTCTTCTTGTGATAGTTTGCTAAGAATGATGGTTTCCAGCTGCATCCATGTCCCTACAAAGGATGCAAACTCATCCTTTTTGATGGCTGCATAGTATTCCATGGTGTATATGTGCCACATTTTCTTAATCCAGTCTGTCACAGATGGACATTTGGGTTGATTCCAAGTCTTTGCTATTGTGAATAGTGCCGCAATAAACATACGTGTGCATGTGTCTTTGTAGTAGAGTAATTTATAATCCTTTGGGTATATACCCAGTAGTGGGATGGCTGGGTCATATGGTACATCTAGTTCTAGATCCTTGAGGAATCGCCATACTGTTTTCCATAATGGTTGAACTAGTTTACAATCCCACCAACAGTGTAAAAGTGTTCCTATTTCTCCACATCCTCTCCAACATCTATTGTTTCCTGACTTCTTAATGATTGCCATTCTAACTGGTGTGAGATGGTATCTCATTGTGGTTTTGATTTGCATTTCTCTGATGGCGAGTGATGACGAGCATTTTTTCATGTGTCTGTTGGCTGTATGGATGTCTTCTTTTGAGAAATGTCTGTTCATATCCTTTCCCCACTTTTTGATGGGGTTGTTTGTTTTTTTCTTGTATATTTGTTTGAGTTCTTTGTAGATTCTGGATATTAGCCCTTTGTCAGATGAGTAGGTTGCAAAAATTTTCTCCCATTCTGTAGGTTGCCTGTTCACTCTGATGGTAGTTTCTTTTGCTGTGCAAAAGCTCTTTAGTTTAATGAGATCCCATTTGTCAATGTTGCTTTTGCTGCCGTTGCTTTTGGTGTTTTAGACATGAAGTCCTTGCCCATGCCTATGTCCTGAATGGTACTACCTAGATTTTCTTCTAGGGTTTTTATGGTATTAGGTCTAACATTTAAGTCTCTAATCCATCTTGAATTAATTTTCGTATAAGGGGTAAGGAAAGGATCCAGTTTCAGCTTTCTACTTGTGGCTAGCCAATTTTCCCAGCACCATTTATTAAATAGGGAATCCTTTCCCCATTTCTTGTTTTTGTCAGTTTGTCAAAGATCAGATGGCTGTAGATGTGTGGTATTATTTCTGAGGACTCTGTTCTGTTCCACTGGTCTATTTCTCTGTTGTGGTACCAGTACCATGCTGTTTTGGTTACTGTAGCCTTGTAGTATAGTTTGAAGTCAGGTAGCGTGACGCCTCCAGCTTTGTCCTTTTGACCTAGGATTGTCTTGGCAATGCGGGCTCTTTTTTGGTTCCATATGAACTTTAAAGCAGTTTTTTCCAATTCTGTGAAGAAACTCATTGGTAGCTTGATGGGGATGGCATTGAATCTATAAATAACCTTGGGCAGTATGGCCATTTTCACGATATTGATTCTTCCTATCCATGAGCATGGTATGTTCTTCCATTTGTTTGTGTCCTCTTTGATTTCACTGAGCAGTGGTTTGTAGTTCTCCTTGAAGAGGTCCTTTACATCCCTTGTAAGCTGGATTCCTAGGTATTTTATTCTCTTTGAAGCAATTGTGAATGGAAGTTCATTCCTGACTTGGCTCTCTGCTTGTCTGTTACTGGTGTATAAGAATGCTTGTGATTTTTGCACATTAATTTTGTATCCTGAGACTTTGCTGAAGTTGCTTATCAGCTTAAGGAGATTTTGGGCTGAGACGATGGGTTTTTCTAAATATACAATCATGTCATCTGCAAACAGGGACAATTTGACTTCTTCTTTTCCTAACTGGATACCCTTGATTTCTTTCTCTTGCCTGATTGCCCTAGCCAGAACTTCCAACACTATGTTGAATAGGAGTGGTGAGAGAGGGCATCCCTGTCTTGTGCCAGTTTTCAAAGGGAATTTTTCCAGTTTTTGCCCATTCAGTATGATATTAGCTGTGGGTTTGTCGTAAATAGCTCTTATTATTTTGAGGTACGTTCCATCAATACCGAATTTATTGAGCGTTTTTAGCATAAAGGGCTGTTGAATTTTGTCAAAAGCCTTTTCTGCATCTATTGAGATAATCATGTGGTTCTTGTCTTTGGTTCTGTTTATATGCTGGATTACGTTTATTGATTTGCGAATGTTGAACCAGCCTTGCATCCCAGGGATGAAGCCCACTTGATCATGGTGGATAAGCTTTTTGATGTGCTGCTGAATCGGTTTGCCAGTATTTTATTGAGAATTTTTGCATCGATGTTCATCAGGGATATTGGTCTAAAATTCTCTTTTTTTGTTGTGTCTCTGCCAGGCTTTGGTATCAGGATGATGTTGGCCTCATAAAATGAGTTAGGGAGGATTCCCTCTTTTTCTATTGATTGGAATAGTTTCAGAAGGAATGGTACCAGCTCCTCCTTGTACCTCTGGTAGAATTCAGCTGTGAATCCATCTGGTCCTGGACTTTTTTTCGTGGGTAGGCTATTAATTGTTGCCTCAATTTCAGAGCCTGTTATTGGTCTATTCAGGGATTCAACTTCTTCCTGGTTCAGTCTTGGAGAGTGTAAGTGTCCAGGAAATTATCCATTTCTTCTAGATTTTCTAGTCGATTTGCGTAGAGGCATTTATAGTATTCTCTGATGGTTGTTTGTATTTCTGTGGGGTCGGTGGTGATATCCCCTTTATCATTTTTTATTGCGACTATTTGATTCCTCTCTCTTTTCTTCTTTATTAGTCTTGCTAGCGGTCTGTCAATTTTGTTGATCTTTTCAAAAAACCAACTCCTGGATTCATTGATTTTTTGGAGGGTTTTTTGTGACTCTATCTCCTTCAGTTCTGCTCTGATCTTAGTTATTTCTTGCCTTCTGCTAGCTTTTGAATGTGTTTGCTCTTGCCTCTCTAGTTCTTTTAATTGTGATGTTAAAGTGTCAATTTTAGATCTTTCCTGCTTTCTCTTGTGGGCATTTAGTGCTATAAATTTCCCTCTACACACTGCTTTAAATGTGTCCCAGAGATTCTGGTATGTTGTATCTTTGTTCTCGTTGGTTTCAAAGAACATCTTTATTTCTGCTTTCATTTCGTTATGTACCCAGTAGTCATTCAGGAGCAGGTTATTCAGTTTCCATGTAGTTGAGCGGTTTTGATTGAGTTTCTTAGTCCTGAGTTCTAGTTTGATTGCACTGTGGTCTGAGAGACAGTTTGTTATAATTTCTGTTCTTGTACATTTGCTGAGGAGTGCTTTACTTCCAATTATGTGGTCAATTTTGGAATAAGTGCGATGTGGTGCTGAGAAGAATGTATATTCTGTTGATTTGGGGTGGAGAGTTCTATAGATGTCTATTAGGTCCGCTTGGTGCAGAGATGAGTTCAATTCCTGGATATCCTTGTTAACTTTCTGTCTCGTTGATCTGTCTAATGTTGACAGTGGAGTGTTGAAATCTCCCATTATTATTGTATGGGAGTCTAAGTCTCTTTGTAGGTCTCTAAGGACTTGCTTTATGAATCTGGGTGCTCCTGTATTGGGTGCATATATATTTAGGAGAGTTAGCTCTTCCTGTTGAATTGATCCCTTTACCATTATGTAATGGCCTTCTTTGTCTCTTTTGATCTTTGATGGTTTAAAGTCTGTTTTATCAGAGACTAGGATTGCAACCCCTGCTTTTTTTTGTTCTCCATTTGCTTGGTAGATCTTTCTCCATCCCTTTATTTTGAGCCTATGTATGTCTCTGCATGTGAGATGGGTCTCCTGAATACAGCAGACTGATGGGTCTTGACTCTTTATCCAGTTTGCCAGTCTGTGTCTTTTAATTGGAGCATTTAGTCCATTTACATTTAAGGTTAATATTGTTATATGTGAACTTGATCCTGTCATTATGATATTAACTGGTTATTTTGCTCATTAGTTGATGCAGTTTCTTCCTAGCCTCGATGGTCTTTACATTTTGGCATGTTTTTGCAATGGCTGGTACCGGTTGTTCCTTTCCATGTTTAGGGCTTCCTTCAGGGTCTCTTGTAAGGCAGGCCTGGTGGTGACAAAATCTCTAAGCATTTGCTTATCTGTAAAGGATTTTATTTCTCCTTCACTGATGAAACTTAGTTTGGCTGGATATGAAATTCTGGGTTGAAAATTCTTTTCTTTAAGAACGTTGAATATTGGCCCCCACTCTCTTCTGGCTTGTAGAGTTTCTGCCGAGAGATCTGCTGTTAGTCTGATGGGCTTCCCTTTGTGGGTAACCCGACCTTTCTCTCTGGCTGCCCTTAAGATTTTTTCCTTCATTTCAACTTTGGTGAATCTGGCAATTATGTGTCTTGGAGTTGCTCTTCTGGAGGAGTATCTTTGTGGCGTTCTCTGTATTTCCTGAATTTGAATGTTGGCCTGCCCTACTAGGTTGGGGAAGTTCTCCTGGATGATATCCTGAAGAGTGTTTTCCAACTTGGTTCCATTTTCCCCCTCACTTTCAGGCACCCCAATCAGACGTAGATTTGGTCTTTTTACATAATCCCATACTTCTTGCAGGCTTTGTTCATTTCTTTTTCTTCTTTTTTCTTTTGGTTTCTCTTCTCGCTTCATTTCATTCATTTGATCCTCAATCGCTGATACTCTTTCTTCCAGTTGATCGAGTCGGTTACTGAAGCTTGTGCATTTGTCACGTATTTCTCGTGTCATGGTTTTCATCTCTGTCATTTCGTTTATGATCTTCTCTGCATTAATTAGTCTAGCTGTCAATTCTTCCACTTTTTTTTCAAGATTTTTAGTTTCTTTGCGCTGGGTACGTAATTCCTCCTTTAGCTCTGAGAAGTTTGATGGACTGAAGCCTTCTTCTCTCATCTCGTCAAAGTCATTCTCTGACCAGCTTTGATCCGTTGCTGGCGATGGGCTGCGCTCCTTTGCAGGGGGAGATGCGCTCTTATTTTTTGAATTTCCAGCTTTTCTGCCCTGCTTTTTCCCCATTTTTGTGGTTTTATCTGTCTCTGGTCTTTGATGATGGTGACGTACTGATGGGGTTTTGGTATAGGTGTCCTTCCTGTTTGATAGTTTTCCGTCTGACAGTCAGAAGGACTGTCTGTTGGTCTGTTGGAGATTGCTTGAGGTCCACTCCAGACCCTGTTTGCCTGGGTATCAGCAGCAGAGGTTGCCAAAGATAGAATATTGCTGAGCAGCGAGTGTACCTGTCTGATTCTTCCTTTGGAAGTTTCCTCTCAGGGATGACTCCACCCTGTGAGGTGTGGGGTGTCAGACTGCCCCTAGTGGGGGATGTCTCCCAGCTAGGCTACTCAGGGGTCAGGGACCCACCTGAGCAGGCAGTCTGTCCGTTCTCGGATCTCAACCTCCGCGTTGGGAGATCCACGGCTCTCCCCAAAGCTGTCAGACAGAGTCGTTCGCCTCTGCACCGCCCCCGCTGCTTCCCTATTGGACCTCAGCTGTGGCTGTCCCCAGAGGTGGAGTCTACAGAGACAGGCAGGTTTCCTTGAGCTGCTGTGAGCTCCACCCAGTTCGAGCTTCCCAGCGGCTTTGTTTACCTACTTAAGTCTCAGCAATGGCGGGCGCCCCTCCCCCAGCCTCGCTGCTGCCTTGCGGATAGATCGCGGCAGACGGCTGTGTTAGCAGTGAGGGAGGCTCCGTGGGCGTGGGACCCTCCCGGCCAGGTGTGGGATATATTCTCCTGGTGTGCCTGTTTCCTTAAAGCGCAGTATTGGGGTGGGAGTTACGCGATTTTCCAGGTGTTATGTGTCTCAGTTCCCCTGGCTAGGAAAACGGATTTCCTTCCCCCTTGCGCTTCCAGGTGAGGCGATGCCTCGCCCTGCTTCAGCTCACGCTGGTCAGGCTGCAGCAGCTGACCAGCACCGATTGTCCGGCACTCCCTAGAGAGATGACCCCAGTACCTCAGTTGAAAATGCAGAAATCACCGGTCTTCTGTGTTACTCGCGCTGGGAGTTGGAGACTGGAGCTGTTCCTATTCGGCCATCTTCGGCTTTCACTTTTTATATGCAAATCTAAATATGTAAATCTTAGAAAAGTGCTGAAAGAAAGGGTATAAGGCAAGGAAAATCTGACAAATTTTTAAATTTTAGGTTTCAGTTAAATTAAAAAATAGTAACGTTATCTTTCAAATGTGAAAATTCCTGTTGCAAAGAATAGTATAAATAAAGTAAATGTAGATGTAATTGGTTCATATTAAAATAAATATTAATCAGTAACAGTACAGCTTGATTTGTCCTTGGATGAATGATGAACTGGGGAAATTGAGGAGATCACAAATAGTCTAGCTCCAGTTTACCTCCTCATGAAGATTTCCCAGAATACTCAAACCTACAATGAATCCTCAGCACTTTGCCTAAAGATTGAGCCTTATAACCTACTCAATAAATATTTGCTAAATGACTTTGCCCTTACTAACTTTACAGCTTTTTTTTTTTTGCAGTTAATAATAAAACTACTTCGTATTGCTATTTGATACCGTCATTTTTCATCTAGACAATGTAAGGTGAAGGCCCTCTCTCATACTTTTCTTTCCTCATACCTCTCATTTAATGCTTAAAATTGGCAGTACAATTAGCATTGCATAAATTGCATTGAATTAGACTGCTCCCGTCTTCTACCCCAGAATGGAGGATTCAATTTGTAGTTGACCTTTCTTTTCAACCTTAATAGTTGTTTTTTATTATTCAGTTTGTTCTATGGAAGCTAACACTCTTTTTTTACATAGGATTTACAGTTTATTTATAAGTTGGATTCTCTGCTTTTGGAACTTCTATTATTCACTTAAAACAGATTCATGCTTTAGAAAGATAAGGAGACAAGAGGAAGAATCCCCCTGTGTTTTATTTCCTACTTTTGTAATACCTGCTCTTCTAAGGTTATGATTTTGTTGTTGTTGTTTTATTTCGATAGTTTTTTGGGAACATGTGGTGTTTGGTTACATGGAAAAGATATTTAGTGGTGATTTGTGACATTTATGTGCACCTATCACCTTAGCAGAGTACAGTATACCCAATGTGTAGTCTTTTCTCTCTCATCCCCCTCCCACTCTTTCCCCTGATTCCTCAAAGTCCATTATATTATTCTTATGCTTTTGCATCCTCATAGCTTAACTCCTGTTTATGAGTGAGAATATATTATGTTCGGTTTTTCCATTCCTGAATTACTTCACTTAGAATGGTGGTCTCCAACTCTACCTAGATTTCTGTGAATGCTATTATTTCATTCATTTGTATGTCTGAGTAGTAGTGTGTGTATATATGTGTGTGTGTGTGTATATATATATACACACACACACACATATACACACACACCCACATACACACACACACACACACACACACACATATATATATACCACATTTTACTTATCCACTTATTAGTCAATGGATATTTAGTCTTTTTCCATATTTTTGTAATTGCAGATTATCATTTTTTGATTTTTAAAATTATGGCCATTCTTCTGGAGTAAAGTGGTATATCATTGTGGTTTTGGTATGCATTTCCCTGATAATCAGTGATATTGAGCATGTTTTCATATATTTGTTGGCCATTTGTATATCTTCTTTTGAGAATTGTCTATTCATGTCCTTAGTCCACTTTTTGATGGGATTATTTGTTTTTTTCTTGTTGATTTGAGTTCCTTGTAGATTCTGTCAGATGTATAATTTGTGAAGCTTGTCTCCCACCTGTGGGTTGCCTGTTTACTCTGCTGATTATTTCTTTTGCTGTGCAGAAGCTTTTTAGTTTAATTAGGTCCCATTTGTTTATCTTTGTTTTGGTTGCATTTGCTTTTGGCTCTTGGTCATGATATTTTTGCCTAAGCTAACGTCTAGAAGAGATTTTTTCTGATGTTATCTTCTAGAATTTTTGTCGTTTCACATCTTAGATTTAAGTCCTTGATCCATCTTGCGTTGATTTTTGTATAAAGTGAGACATGAGGGTCCAGTTTCATTTTTCTATATATGGCTTGTCAATTTTTCCAGCACCATTTGTTGAATAAGGTATCCTCTCCCCACTTTATGTTTTTGTTGGCTTTGTCAAAGATCAATTGGCTGTAAATATTTGGCTTTTTTTCTGGGTTCTCTATTCTGTTCCATTGGTGTACATCCTTGTTTTTATACCAGTACCTTGCTGTTTTGGTAACTATAGCCTTGTAGTATAGTTTGAAGTTGGGTAATGTGATGCTTCCAGAATTGTTCTTTTTGCTTAGTCTTGCTTTTGCTATGTGGGGTCTTTTTTGGTTTCATATTAATTTTAGGATTGTTTGACTTAGTCATATATGTTAGATATCAAAGCAGAAAATAGATATTTGGTGTCAGAAACCTGAATCTATTTATTTTTGTGTTCTTATCCCATTTTTCCCCTCAACTCACTATGAGCCAAGTACAATTATTTTTAAGTAAACATTTTGACAAGTGCATTGTATATTTAGCTAGAAAAAGGTTCTACCTTCTATGAGGTCACAGTCTAGGAAAAAAGAGAATTGATAATGACCCAGTTAATTGGCTTGATTACAGAATTTTGGCTTTTAGTTACCAGAATGTCTATTTAACTGGTTTTTCTAACCATCTCAGGATTAACCCATCTGTTCAGTGAAGATACTTAGAACAGAGAAACCTGCATTCTAAGAGGTTATTCAGAAGTATTCTCAGAGATACATGTACATATATATGAATTGATAGTTCAATGTATAATTTTTTTAGATGCATAATTTTGCCAATACAAGCCAGCAATCCAATAGGGAGATGTTTACCTTAAAAATAAAGAGGAAAACTAATCCCCTCAGCAAGTGCTTATCAACTGTCTCTGCCAGGCACCACCCACCAGTGTTCTACACATGATGTGGCCATGCCCTGTAGGAGTTCCTAGTCTAGTGGAGCAATTAAACAGTAAAGAAATAATTACAGTACATTATGATGAGTCCAACTCATTATAAAGGAGGGAGCATTACAGCGTGCAGAGAAACATTCCCAGAGAACTCAGAGTAGGTAAGATACATAGGATGAAGGGGCCAGGTGCGGTGGCTCACGCCTGCAATCCCAGCACTTTGGGAGTCTGAGGCGGGCAGATTATGAGGTCAGGAGATTGAGACCATCCTGGCTAACACGGTGAAACCCCATCTCTACTAAAAATACAAAAAATTAGCCAGGTATGGTGGCAGGCACCTGTAGTCCCAGCTACTTGTGAGGCTGAGGCAGGAGAATGGTGTGAACCCAGAAGGCGGAGCTTGCAGTGAGCCAAAATCACGCCACTGCACTCCAGCCTGGGTGACAGAGTGAGACTGTCTCAAAAAAAAAAAAAAAAAAAGATATATGGGATGAAGGGAACAGTACGGGCAGCAGCAAGTTAGGAGGAGAAGTGCAGGCCATATCATATGACTGGCTTGTCGAATTCCTGATTAGGTTGGTTTGAGCAACTGAAAAGTAATTAATGTCAACCACTTCTCATTTTTCTTTTATTTGATAAATAAATATTTCTTCTTACATATCTGCTCACAAACCTTGTATGAATTCCACGTAAAACAATCAATACATTTTCTTATTGGTTCTGTCCCTCCTGTGACAATAGAGATGGTGTCTCTCTATCTCTTTTGGAACCTGTCCTTTCATACCTTCTGAGAAAATTTAAACTATACACTTTTCCCTGTATATTGCATTGCTAGCTTTGAACCAAATCACTGCCATCAGCCTTTAAACATACTTGAGTGTGTCCCATATTAATCTTGATTTCACACATGTGCCCCTACAACCTCTGCTTCTCTTTACAATAAAGACTTGTACAGGAGTTGTCTCTAGCTCCACACTGCCACTTAATCCTGGACCGCTCCAATCTGGCTTTCACCTCCATCACTCAACCAAGACAGCCCTCTACAAAGGTCACTAATGACCGCCATGTCTCCTAATAAAATTGACTTTTCAGTCCTCTCCTTGTTTTTTCCTCTTGAGTATGTTTGGCACTGTAAATCAGTTTATCTTTCTTGAAACAATGTCTTACATTGGTTTCCATGACATCCCACTCTTGTTTTTCTCTTATCTCTTTGAGTTCTGCCTGCCCCTTGCTGATTTCCTTTAGTAGGCTTATTCTCCTTTACCTAGTTGGCAATTAGAAGTTCCTGAAGGCTCTGCACTAAGCATTTCATCTTTGTTCTTTTACTTCTTCCACGGATTTGATTTTTGGATACTCTAAAAACTCCCAAATTTAATTCCCAGTGAAGACTTGCCTTTCAATGTATCTGGATTTGTTTAATACGGATCTCAAATGCATTTCCTGTTTCTTATATCCTCAAATCTGACCTGCTCCCCTTGTTTTCTGTGTAGGAAAACACACAAATATCTATCTTGTGCATTAGGTCAAGAGACCATGGAAAACTCTTTAAATTTTTAAAACACTTTAGAGCTGAGTTTCTTAACCTCAGCCCTATTGACATTTTGAGCTACATAATTTCCTGCTGTGGGGTCTCTGTGCATTGTGAGATGTTTGGCTAGCATTCCTGGCCTATACCCACTAGACGGCATAGCACCCCCTCCAGTTGTGACAAGCAAATTGTGTCCAGACATTGCCAAATAGCTCTTGGGAGGGATAAGGAAGCCAAATCAGCCCTCACGGAGAATTGTAGCTTTAGAAGGAAGATAAGAGACAGAGCTGTGTTTTTTAAAAAATAGAAATCATGCTGAAGTTTCCTACCAAGTAAATTATTAGTTCAGTTGTATGCCTAAAGTGTTACAACATTAACTATTATTTATCCACATCACTATTTCCCACATTGGCTACATGTTGTGAGTCTCATTGGTTATCTAAAATACACTTCACAAAAGTTGCCCAGCAATGATTTGTCCAGTGAGCACCAAGAAAAACCCCATTTGGACCTTGCTGATAGTTCCAGCATATTTCCACACGATTTCTCTCCACTCACCCTCCGAATCTCCCAACCACAGTCACAGTGTTTTTTGAAATCATGTGCTCCTCCTGTCACCCAGTGTCACCCAGTGCTCTCTCTGGAACGTCCTGCCCATTTCACTTAACCCCTCTTCATCCTGCAAACACAGCCCAGACATCACCTGCCTACGGAGGCCTTTCCTAAACCCCAAAGTCCTTTTGGTTTTCATGCACTCTTAGAGCTGTGTTGCTTTCCTTCATTGGCACTTACCTAAGTTTACTATTAAATATGCATTTGCATGGTTATTTGAATATTTATCACATCCAATAGGCTTTAACAAGTATGTAACGCGTAAGCTCTAAAACACTGGTGCCTGGCAGCGACAGGTATGATTCAGTTCAAAACAGGAAGGTCGATAATCAAGCACAAGGACTGCTACCTTGCTCACCGGCAGCACAGGACATTTGAAATCAGCATTGCACTAAATAATGTCCTTGATAGAGTGACCATCCACAGAGTGCTGAATCTTTCCCCTGTGTCATGACGCGTCTTTTATATCATAATTTTTAATTCTTCAAACATCATCCTCTAAAATACTATTTTTCCAGAGTTGTTAAATTCCGTGGGTGAGTATTTTGCATTCTTTTTAAGGCAAATTTGTTTAGGTGATAAATGCATTATTAGTTATTTTTCTCTACCTCACAATATGACATGGATTTTAAATTGAAAATTCTGCCTGAAGCTGATTGGAGTTGGGATAAAGTTGGAGACAATCTATAGTAGTTTATTTGGTCACAGAGTGTTTGCTTTACTTTTGGATCTTGAGAAGAAAGGGCTGTGATCTGCAGGGCTCTCTGGGATAACTTCTTGGTGATAAGAGTGAAGACTCATATTTGCTTTGTGAATCAATAAAAAAGAGGCCTTTCAGGCAAAAGTGTTGATGACTGATTTTGACATTTGTTCTGGGAGGACAAGTTGTGAATTTTATATTGGAATGTAATGTTACCTATGAAATTTCCCGCCTATTTTAGGGTTTTCATATTTTCAGATCAATCGAAATTTGTTGTGAACCAGCTTTCTCCTCCATGTCCTACTAACTACAAAAAAAATGAGTGCCTCTGGGTGTTTTCAAACTGCCTGTGGGTAGACAGAGCTGTGTTACTACCTGGAACTCTGTGAATGTCTAAAAGAAAGTCGAAATGTCAAAATTGAAAAGCAACTTATTTTCTTTGATATGTCTTGTTGTATGACCTTGGTAGGAACAATGACACAATGTTGACATGTTCAAATATCTCAGAACAATGAAATTAGTATATATTAAAATAGCAGTGCTTTGTTGTCCTTTTAAATAATACATGCATTTTAAAGTATTCAGAAGCTTTTTCTACTCTGTATAAATACCTTATCAGTCCTCTAAAATAATCCAAGCTTAATAGGAAAAAAAATGAAGAAGCTATATTGAGACTTACTGAATGTCACAGAGCCTGCAAGGTTAGAACTGAGCATACAAAGTGAAGAAATATGTTCTTGATGCCTATTTAACTAGGTTTCCTTTTCAAGGTTATGCACTGTATTTGCTAATAGTTGTAGTATCCTATGCCACAATTGCTGAGATTAATATCTTGGGAAAATACTGTACCATTCCAGTTAATAATTATGCTGATTTCCATTCATCAGTTTAAAGTAGATATATGAAAATAAGATCTAGTGGGTGACCACTCAAAAACCCTATTTTCCTTACATTTATAGTGTATTTCTAAAGGCCTCTCCAGGATTATTTCAAAATCAAAATTGAAATACTGTCTACCAAGATATTGAATTAATTATGTATCTATTTCATTTTACTGTTTGAACACTGCCTTCTAATTTGTATGTACAGAGACAGAATTGTCTAGCAGTTTTCTGAAAGAAAAATAAATCAAGAATAATACTATTTAAAGACTCATAGTATCTTCCATCTACATATGTTAATTGTATATGGACTTTAAACAAATACAATTAAGGATAGTCTTGTTCTGCATATAATGGATTTGTCTATTTTGATGAGATGCTGACAACCAGGTGGGAAAGCTGGTTTTGCTTATCCAAAAGAGTGGACCGTAAAGGAAGTTACATGGTTTCTTTAGTGTTTTGTGGTTTTAGTTGTACATGGGGCACCTGCCCCTCTTGGACGTCACAGTACTTCAAGTAAATACGCCATGGTCTGCTATGCTGCGCAGACTAAGCTGTGCAGACTGTGCCACCCAGACTCTTCTTCCTCCTCTTTATACTGTGGCAGTAACCTGAAAGACTTGGCCTCTGTTTTAACTCTCATGCCACACATTATCTTGTGTCTTTCCTGTGGTTCAGGTATTTGTGTGTGAGGGCTGAGGTGGGGGTACACTGAATTCGTACAGATTTCCTCAGTAGCTTTATTTTCTGAATTCGAGGCAACAGGAGAGTGAAAAATGGCGATCATTATATTGATTCATCTGACAACAGAGATCTGAAGAAAGCATTTTGTACAAACCCTGCTCTGGGTAACACAGGAAATGCTAAGATTTTGAAATGAAGTTTCTTGGTCTTTAAGATCAAACTGTTCTCAGAAAAGGCATAGTCCCTATAAGTTTTGTCACAATAAGTGAGTAGAGCCCACTGCAGGTCCCATTGCAGGGTATTATTCAGATAATAACTCTGCACGAGAGCCACCACAGTAGCAGAGGTAAGGATCTCTGCCAAGATTCGCCTTAGACCAGTGATTCTGGAACTTGAGCAAGCCTAGACTCACCAGGAGGGCTTGATTGCTGGTCCTCACCCTCAGACTTTCTGATTGAGTAGGAGAATTTTTCTGTCTTATATATAACCAGGTGATACTGACCACACTTGGAGAATCACTTCCTTAGGCATTAGGATCTGAGACTGACTATATATTCATGGATTGCAGCAAGAAGCAGATAAAAACATTTCTTCTTACAAGAGAGTGTTTGTGACTTAGCAAGGCTGTTATTGGAGACCTGACCATTTTAGCTAGTTTTGTATAATTTGCCTTATTCCATCCAATGTTCTCATTCCTAATGTTTATAGGCTGCAAGCCTAGAGCTACTGTAGTGTAACAGTTAAATATGTTGGGTGTGGTGCTG
Source organism: Trachypithecus francoisi (assembly GCF_009764315.1). Classification (NCBI taxonomy): domain Eukaryota; kingdom Metazoa; phylum Chordata; class Mammalia; order Primates; family Cercopithecidae; genus Trachypithecus; species Trachypithecus francoisi. The sequence continues at coordinate 11,636,972 of NW_022681469.1, read as the reverse complement.
AGCTCTTTCTTAGATTATCAAAGCTAAGCTCTGCCATTTATTAATTGTGTTATTTTGAGGCAGATATTTATATTCTTAGGGCCATGGTGTCTTCATCTGTAGAATAGGAATAATAGCACCTATTGCTAGTATTGCTATTAGGATTTTCAAAATAACACACATAATGCATTGGGGAAAATGTCTGGCAAATTGTAGGTATGTAATAAATCTCATCTCTCTGCTCTTTATTTTTTATTATTACACTGTTTTGTTTTTCATTTCTTTTATTTCTTGATATTTAAATCTTATAAGGATTTAAGAGTTTCATGTTATCTTTCAAATATACCAATTTATTAATTTATCATTTAACATAAGCAATAATGGTGCCAGAGTAGTCACGGTACCCTCTCCAGCTTCATCCTACAGAGGAGCCCCACCTAGGCAACTGAAATAAGATTAAAAGCTACTAGAAGAATGAAGAGGTCTTATTTCATTATTTAATTAAGCCATTGAATAATTTATTCTTCCTAAAGCAACATCACATATACCAAATAGGTTAGATACCCTTATTAACTAGCCAGGGAACCTTCTCTCTTGAGAAACATCAACAAGAAGTTTTTGTTTGTTGTTATTTTTGTCGTTGTTCGGTTTAAGAAGTATAATTAAATACATTTATTCCAGAAATTTTAAATTTTAATTTAAAATTTTTGATTTGATGTTGTATCAGAGTCATGAAAAACAGGGCTAACTATAATATGGCCTGAGAAAATCCACTTATTTCCAAAGGGGATAAACTAAAAAACAATAAGAAAACAGAAAGCAGATAAGTGTGAAAATTACAAGATAAAATCAGAATATACCTGGTCAAAGCAAACATTCCACTGGGCAAAATTACATAGGCAAGAGAGACTTTATTCAAAACTATTGTAACAGAAGAGAGAGGCTGTAACTCAGCCTGAACTCAACTCCATTGAAAAAAAGGAATGAAGAGTTTTTAAGAGCTGGAATGGGAGAATCTGTGTAGGCCATTTGTGCTTGCTGATTGGTTTTACCCACAGATGAAGTAAATTTTCTCCTATCTTCATGACAAGAGGTAGTTTTACAACTTAGAGCAAGGCTCCTTGAAGTTAGGCTCCCACCCACACTCCCATGTAGGCTGTATCCCTTTAATGATTTTATTTCAACATGATGGCTCCTGGGTGCTTAAGGAAAATATTCCAGGGTTTTAAAACTGGCAAGAAGCTTTAAAACAAGGTTTACATCTCAATTGGGCAAAGAAAGAGCTTACAATTACTTGTTTTCTAAAGTAAATTCTTTAAGAAAGGGAAGTTAGGGACCTAAAGTTTAGTTCAGCTTAGGGAAATGCTAAGGCCATTTTGGTCTTGGTGAACACTTTGTTTTCACATAGTTTTAATCATGGAAATAGTATGTGGCCTGGACACACTTGGAAAGAAGCCAACACCAGAGGGATTGCTAATAGACCATGAACATCTAATTCCTACATTTATGATAATGAGATGGAATTAAGTAAAGAGGAGATATTGGCATGAAATTGGAAAGTATATAGTTTGATGTTACTTGCAAATGTACTGCGAGGCCCAATTTATATACTGGGCTGCATAGAGCTTTTCCTAAAAGTCCATCTAGCTAAACCCTGGTCTTTTAACCACATGAGCCAAATGACTTTTGCTTTATTTTATTTTAGGGAATTTTCTTTATTTGTAACATTCCTTTCAGCTCTTTTTAGATTCTAATATTCCAGAATGTCTTTTTTCCAGTGTAGGTTCTTGGCATCTTTGTCACACATTTCACGGTAGGTGTGTAAATTTGTTTCTGGTTTCTGAATTCTGTTCCATTGATCTATGCCAGTACCATGCCATTTTGGTTACTATAGCTCTGTAGTATAATTTAAAGTCAGGTGATTCCTCCAATTTTGTTCTTTTGCTCAGGATAGCTCTGGCTATTCTGGGTATTTGTGGTTCCATATAAATTTTAGGATTTTTTTCTATTTTGGTAAAGAATGGCATTGATATTTTGATAAGAATTGCATTGAATCTGTAGATTGCTTTGTGTAGTATGGACATTTTAACAATATTGATTCTTTAAATCCATACAAATTGAATACTTTCCATTTTATGGTGTCCTATTCAATTTCTTTCATGCTTTATAGTTTTCATTATAGAGATCTTTCATTTCCTTAAGATCATTGTTGGCATATAGAAATGGTATGAATTTTTAATGTTGATTTTGTTTCCTGCAGCTTTACATAATTTATCAGTTCTAATAGTTTTTTTGTGTTGTCTTTAGGTTTTTCCAAATATAAGATCATATTATCTGTAAACAAGGATAATTTGACTTTTTCCATTCCAATTTGAATGCCGTTTATTTCTTTCTTTTGTCTGATTGTTCTATCTAGGACTTCCATTACTATGTTAAATAGTAGTGGTGAAAATGAGCATCTTTGTCATGTTACAGATCTTAGAGGAAAGGTTTCAGTTTTTCCCCATTCAGTATGATGCTGGCTGTGGGTTTGTCATATATGGCTTTCATGCTGAGATATGTTCCTTCTATCCCCAGTTTTTGAGAGTTTTTATCATAAAAGGAATGTTGAATTATATCAGATAAATTTCCAGCATCAATTGAAATGATTATATGGTTTTGGCCTTCATTCTGTTGATATGATGTATCATATTGATTTGCATATATTGAATCATCCCTGCATCTCAGAGGTAAATCCCACTTAGTCATGGTGAATGATTTTTTTTTTGGTTTGCTATTCAGGATTTTTGCATCAATTTTTATGAGTGATATTGGCCTGTAGTTTTCTTTTTTTGATGTGTCTTTGTCTGGTTTTGGAATCAAGGTAATACTGGCATGATACAATGAGTTTGGAACTATTTCTCTCTTCCTCTATTTTTTAGAATAGTTTGAGTAGGATTGTTACTAGTTCTTCATTACATGTTTGGTAGAGTTCAGCAACAAAGCCATCAAGTCCTAGGATGTTTTGACAGGAGGAGATTTTTTATTGTGGCTTCAATCTCATGACTTGTTACTGGTCTGTTCAGGGTTTGAATTTATTTATGGTTCAATCTTGGTAGGTTGTATGTGTCTGGGAATTTGTCCATTGTTTTCCCTAGATTTTTCCAATTTATTGACATACAGTTGCTCAAAGTAGCCACTGATAATCCTTTGAATTTCTGTGGTATTAGTTGTAATGTCTCCTTTTTCATCTCTGATTTTATTTATTTGGATCATCTCTCTTTTTCTGTAGTCTCACTAGAAGTTTGCCCATTTTGTTTAACTTTTCAAAAAACCAACTTTTTTGTCATTGATCTTTTATATTGCTTTCTTCATTTCAATCTAATTTATTCCTGCTTTGATTTTTACTACTTATTTTGTTCTACTAATTCTGGGTTTCATTTGCTCCTGCTTTTCCAGTTCTTTAAGATGCATTGTTCAGTTGTTTATTTGAAGTTTTTCTTCTTTCTTGATGTAGGCACTTATAGGTATGAACTTTCCTCTTAATACTGCTTTTGTCACATCCCATAGTTTTTGGTATGTTGTGTTTCCATCATCATTTGTTTCAAAAAATTCCAATATTCTTTATATTTTATTGACCCACTGGTTATTCAGGAGCATATTGTTTAACCATGCATTTGTATAGTTTCCAAAGTTGCTCTTGTCATTAATTTCTAGTTTTATTCTATTGTGGTTAGAAAAGATGCTTGATATTATTTCAATTTTTTAAATGTTGCAAGTCTTGTTTTGTGACCTAATATATGGTCAATCGTTGAGAATTATTCTTGGTCTGAGAAAGAATGTATGTTCTGTAGCCATTAGATGAAATGTTCTGTAAATATTTATTGGATCCATTTGGTCTATAGTATATATTAAGTCTGATGATCCTTTGTTGATTTTCTCTCTGAAAGATCTGTCCAATGCTGAAAGTGGGGTGTTGAAATCTCCAGCTGTTATTGCGCTGGGGACTACCTCTCTCTTTAGCTCTAATAATATTTGCTTTATATATCTGGGTGTTCCAATGTTGGGTACATATATATTTAAAATTGTTATATCTTCTTGCTGAATTGACCCCTTTATCATTATAGAGTGACCTTTGTTTCTTATAGTTTTAGTCTTGAAATCTATGTTGTCTGATATAAGAATTGTAACTCCTACTCTTCTTTTGGTTTCAAACGGCATGGAATATCTTTTTCCATCCCTTCATATTCGGTCTACATGTGTGTTTATAGGTGAAACGTGGTAACAGATCATTGGATCCTCTTTTTTTATCCATTCAGCCACTTCTTTTCATTGGAGAATTTAGTACATTTATATTCAATGTTATTGTTGATAAGTAAAGACACTCCTGCCATTTTGTTCTTTCCTTTTTGTAGTTGTTTTGTGGTCTTCTCTTCCTTATTTCCTTCCTGTCTTCCTTTCAATGAGGATGATTTTCTCTGGTTATATAATTTATTTTCTTGCCTTTTATTTTCTGTGTATCTGTTGTGTGTTTTTTGACTTCTGGTTATAATGAGACTTGCAAATACTATCTTATAGCCCATTATTTTAAGCTGATAAAAACTTAAAATTATTTGCATAAACAAGCAAGCAAAAGGAAAACTAATAAAAGCTCTACACCCTAACTTTGTCCCTGGATTTTAACTATTTGTTGTTTCTATTTATATCATATTGTACTGGATGTCTTCAAAAGTAGTTGTAGCTATTATTTTTGATTGGTTTATCATTTAGTCTTTCTAGTTAAGACAAAAGTAGTTTATACATCATGGGCACCATGTTATATTCGGTTTTTCTGTGTACTTACTATTACTAGTGAGTTTTGTACCTTTTGGTGATTTCTGATTGCTTGTTAACATTCTTTTCTTTCTGATTGAAGAACTCTCTGTAGCATTTCTTGCAAGACAGGTCTGGTGTTGATGAAATCCCTCAGCTTTTGTTTGCCTGGGAAAAATCTTTATTTCCTCTTCATGTTTGAAGGATGTTTTCACCAGATATACTATTCTAAAGATTTTTTCCTTTAACACTTCAAATATGTCACACTACTCTCTCCTGGCCTGTAAGGTTTCCAATAAAAAGTCTGCTCTCAAATGTATTGGAGCTCCATTGCATGTCATTTTTTTCATTTCTCTTGCTGCTTTTAGGATCCTTTCTTTATCCTTGACCTTTTGGAGTTTGATTATTAAAAGCCTTGAAGTAGTCTTCTTTGGGTTAAATCGCTTGCTGTTCTGTAATCTTCTTGTACTTTGATATTGATATCTTTCTTTAGGCTTGGAAAGTTTCTTTTATTGTATCTTTGAATAAACTCTCTACCCCTATCTATTTATCTACCTTGTATTTAAGGCCAATAAGTCTTAGATTTGCCCTTTTGAGGCTACTTTCTAGATTCTGTAGGTATGGTTGTTGTTTTTTTTTTTTCTTTCTTTTGTCTCGTCCATGTATTTTCAAATAGCCTGTTTTTAAGCTCAGTAATTCTTTCTTCTGCTTGATCAATTCAGCTATTAAAGGGCTCTGATGCATTCTTCAGTATGTCAGTTGCATTTTTCATCTCCAGAGTTTCTGCTTGATTCTTTTTAATTATCTCAATCTTGTTGTTAAATTTATCTGATAGAATTCTGAATTCCTTCTCTGAGTTATCTTGAATTTCTTTGAGTTTCCTCAAAACAGCTATTTGTGAATTCTCTGTTTGAAAGGTCACATATCTCTGTTTCTCCAGGGTTGGTTCCTAATTCCTTATTTAGTTCATTTGGTGAGGTCATCTTTTTCTGGATTGTCTTGATACCTGTAGATGTTCATTTGTGTCTGGACATTGAGGAATTAGGTATTTATTATAGTTTTTGCAGTATTGGCTTCTTTGTACCTGTCCTTCTTGGGAAGGCTTTCCAGGTATTTGAAATTACCCGGGTGTTGTTATCTAAGCTGTTCCTTATTTAGGGAGCACCTCAGTAATGCTATGGTTCTTGCAGACTCATACAGATTCATCTTGATGGTCTTAGAGAAGACCTAGGCGAATTCTCTGGATTATCAGATGGACACTGTTGTTCTCTTCCCTTACTTTTTTCCAACCAAATGTAATAATGTAATGTGTCTCTCTCTCTCTCTCTCTCTCTCTCTCTCTCTCTCTCTCTCTGTTCTGAGCCACATGGAGCTGGGGGTGGAGTGACATAAGCACCCCCATGGCAACCACCACTAGGTGGACCTGAGGCCAGCACAGCAGTGGGTCTTACGCAGCATCTATTGTAACCACTCTCTGGCTACGCCTGTTTCCTCAAGACTCTGGGACTCTACAGTCAGCAGGGGGCAAAACTGTCTAGGACTGTGTCCTTCGCTTCAGGGTTGCGAGTTCCCCTAAGCCCTGGGTGGGTTCAGATGTGCTGTCTGGGAATCAGGGACTAGAGTCAACAAATTTAAACATCTACTTTGTCTTCTTTTGTCCTGCAGCTGAGCTGGCACTCACACCACAAGATACAGTCCTTCCTGCTCTTCCCTCCACTTTCCAAAGGCAAAAGAGCCTCACCTCATGGCCACTGCCACTACAGGTCCTCAGGGAATACTGCCAGACTACCAAAAATGTTCCATTGAGGCCCAACGGCTCTTAAGTCAGCTTGTGGTGAATGCTGCCTGGTTTGGGACTCATCCTTTAGGGAAGTGAGCTCCCCTCTGACCCAGGAAATGTTTATAAATTTCATCCAGGAGCCAAGTGCTGGAATTAGGGATTCCAAGAGCCCATTTTGTGCCCTACTCCCCTGTGGCTGAACTGGTACCTGAGGTGCAAGATGGAATCTCCTTTGCTTTTCCTTCTGTCTTTTTTAAGCAGAAGTCTCACCCCATGGCCATCATAGCTGGAAAAGTGCTGAGTCTCACCTGAAACCAGCAAGTCTGAGTCTCGCCCAAGACCCTCAGTGTAGTACCAGGTACTGCTGCTGGTTATTTGAGCTGGTTATTTATTCACCCTGGTGAATAAATCCTGTCAGGACT